>NC_138968.1:10002500-12402500 GCF_055761805.1 Camellia sinensis
TGACGAGCATCTTATAAAGTACGGGTCAAGAGTTTGAATCCCATGAAGCATTTGACCACCTTGGGACCATCACTATGTCCTATGCCCAATAATTACCTGTTATGTGTGGGACAGGTGGACTACTTGTACCTAGAGAATAATCGGGGCATAGTCCCAAATACTCTCGTTACCCATGAAGCAATCTAATAAAACTCTTTATTATCTATTTCACCGAAAGCTTGCTATTAAACTCAATTGGGCAGTTTGGGGGGCATCGAGTTAAAATTTATCATCATCAACACGATGGTCATTAAGCAGACAGTCTACGTTTTCTCATCCATCATTATTAAATAAATAACCATGAATATTCTGATGCATTAGGTAAGAGGCCCAAGAAAGAGCAAAACCTTAAAGAAGAGAGGAATTCTAAAAATATATTTGATATTAAAGTGAGGCACTGGGGACCTCTTAAAACCGAGTTTCAGTTCAGGTCTAGTCATATTTTATGTCCCCAACAAGTTAGAAAGTCATTGATTTGGTTTATTTGATATTCTATGTCATAATTCTATTTGATGTTCTCTTTTTTTCCAATTCAAGATTTTCCAAACATGGACTATAGTACTGGTCATGGATTCCATATTATTATTACAGGCATCTTCAAGTATTGCCCACAATATGAGGTCCACAATATGGTTTCCATGTAGCTCTTCGACTTTCATGAAGATGAGTCTATATGGTATCAAAAGACTCCTACTAATAGTGTACAAAGGCTAAGGACCTTGCGGCATCTTTTTAATGGATATACTTTACATATCATAAACAAAGTAATTTTCAAAAGCTTCTACAGAGGCTAAGGCCCTTGTGGCATCTTGGGAATGTGTCATGCAAAGTCCTCAGAGATGGCTAATGCATTCCAGAAATTCTTTCCTAACTATTCAACTTTTGCCCCTCTCATTATTCACATCTAATTTTCTAATTCAGTCTATGTTACACGGACTCTTTGAAATTTCGGAGGTACCCGTGTCGACACGACACGACACGGGTACGGGTGCGGGATACGGCCGGGATACGGCTCATCACAAATGGATACGGCTATGTTTTGCCCTAAATACAGAAGCAACGAAATAGCCCTAAATACAGAAGAAAGGAAAGAGGAGAGAGCAAGAACCTAGTCGCCGACTTCTCTCTAGTCGCAGGCTTCGATCTCACCCCAATCGATCCTTCACTCTTGATCTCGTCTCCTGATCTTTCGTCTCTCGATCTCCTCTTCTCTCGATCTCTCCTGTTCTTTCGTCTCTCGATCTCCTCTTCTCTCGATCTCTCCTCTTCTCCCGATCTCCTCTTCTCTCTCTCTCTCGATTTGTCTTTCCCTCCCGTACTGTTCTCAATCTCTCTCTCGATCATATCTCTGTCTTCTATTCATATATCTACCTATTATTATAATAATAACTATAATAATATATAATAATAATAATAATAATAATAGTAGTAGTAGTAGTTAATAACTATAATAATAACTATTATTATTATATATTATATAATAATTATTATATAACATATAATATATTTATAATATAAGATATACTTATATATATTAATAAAAAATAAATAAATGCATGTACGTAAAATAAAATTAAAAAAATTAATTAGAACACATTGTTTAAAAAATATAATAAATTAATTAAATAATTAATGTATATTAAAATAAAAATATTTATAATATATATATATAATATACATCATCTCCATAGATTTTTATTTCTTATTTATATAATATAACTCATCTTCATATAATAAATATATATATTTTTTAAAAACTATTTAACGTATCCCCGTACCCATATCCAAATTTGGATACATATCTACGTATCCTTAATTTTTAATTTTGAAGTGTCTGATCCCTAGATATGCACCCGCACCCGATACCCGTACCCGAGTCCGTGTAACATAGAATTCAATACAATCATCCCCTCATTCCTTTAATTTTCCTAGAATCATTTTTCTTTGTTCTTTTTAATTTGGAGTTACTCAACTATCAAGATGAAGGAGTTGCACAATATGGCAGTTCCATCTTCGAGTAGCTCTGCCAGGGTTGAAGAAGCTACACAATGACAGACTGAAATCATTTTTACTAAACTGGCTATAGTCAAGTAGTAATGGCTATTGGTGGTAGTTAACTGAAGTGCCTAGGCAAACAGAAAATGACATAATTTCCTAACCACAACTTCACCAAGAAAAAAAATTATACAGAGGTGTTAATGCAGATAACATACAATACTTCAGGGGAAATATAATAGGCAATTAAGAGGTTCATTCAATATCACAAAGGCAAGATTAAACTGACCAATCATTCAACAAAAAAATGATGAAGCTTATGTAACAAAAATAGATACAATAAAAAATAAATAAAAAATAAAAACCTCAAACCTTGTAGAATAGATCTTCAACTTCCCACTCCCTTATATCTGCAGGCAGGTTACCGACGTAAATTGTTCGAGAAAAACGACCACTCATTTTCAATGCTGGAGAGACTACTCAATGAACACGTTCCACTGCACCAAGAGAGGAAACATTGTAACTGGTGCAAAATCTAACAATTAACTTTTTTTAAGTTTCTCAATATATTGTGATATTCATTCTAGATAGCTATGTACTCAATTTGATAATAACAGAAATAAAGCAAAACCATCACTATGAAGCAAACCAAGAGAGCAATCCTCGAGGTGAGCAGTGCTCCACAAGCTCCATTGCTCATATGCTCCAAGATGCTCCAGAGCTATTATTTATTTGAAATAAAATTTGGTCTCGTCATCCTCTCTAAAAGTTTTGCAGATGAATAGATCTTCTGAGAGTGAGCAACAATCTCCAATTATAAACAAATACCCACAACTCCACCCTGATTTCTCCCACTCCCCATCTACATCCCTATGTATGATTCCAAAGCTCATATTTGTCCAAGCGCTTGGCATCTATCATAAAGAAAGCATTCGTGTCATGAGATGATCTAAGATTGCCATATATTTATGCATTTACCTTACTCAGATTTCTTTCATTGCATGGAAGAAAATGACCCCTGGAAAATATGCAATACATCCCTCAGCATTCTAAACTTTTAGTGAATGGAAGAAAATTCATATAAAGTTTGTGATTAGGTAATCAAGCTGGCAATAATATCATATTTTCTCCTTTTTAGGTCCATATGCAAAAATATGAGCCTAATAACTCCTGACTGACAATCCACTTTCAACTCAACATGACATTGCACAGTAAAGAAGACAATCCACAAAAATTAATCAAACAGAGCATAACAAAAAAATACAAAGAATAAGACCCGAATGTCTTGTCTATCTGATTGCCAGGAGAACACTTGTAATCTTAGACAAGGTAACTCAATCGCTACAAGTCAAGCAATCTAGTATTATATTTCTGCACCAGCAAACATTGAGCAATAAGACAGGTCTTATTTGTCATTTTATGTACATTCCAACACACATTACAAAGAAATTGATTTCCCAAGTCAGATGCTGACCCAAAGGGAGACAATTTTAAAATTAAAATGTATGTCCTCCATTTCAAAAGACTGGGTCTAGTCAACTTTTTTTACCCTTGGTAAGGAAAGCAAAAAGGTGTCTAGACAAGGGCTAAAAGTATACCATAAAGAAAAAATAACATGAGCCCACGAAGGTAGAATAATGAAGCAGGCCAATCAGGAGGAGAGTTTTAAGCAAGACATACAGGAATTATAACTAGTAAAATACATTCAAAGACAGAAAAGCAAAGTAGTCTAAAACATTTCTTTAAATAGCTCACAGTCAATCATCCTCGGAATACATTTATTACCTTAACTAACGAACAAACGGTAGTCAGTCGTAATTATGAGGAAGAAGCCAAACCAAAATGTGGATCTTGAAGATCAGATGACGGGCCAACTCAGCAAGTAACAGCCAGCCTAAAAACAAACTTACATCTGTGACAAAGTCCTACAACTGAGAAATACTACAATAGCGCTACGATGGGTGATGAACTCCAATCAAGATGTGCACGAGTTTGTCCTTCCAGAATGTATATAACACATAGCTAGAAAAGACATTAACATTGGAGTCATTGCCTAAAATAGCAAAAAATATATATAAAAAACTGATATAACTCCTTAAAGCCCTAAAATTGACTCCAAGCATAAACATGGGGTGGGATGAATGCTAGCGAGATGTCGAAAACGCACACGAACCCAATTCAATAAGTTTCATTTATGATGTCCAAGCATCCCTCACTCTCTTCCCCACCCCCAACTCCACCTCCACCCAAAATGGCTCAATGGGCAGCTCAAATCCAACCACATCTTCGGGAGGGTTATCGCAGTTTTCATTTTTTTTTTTTTCTTCCCATAAATAAATGTTGAAAAAAATAAACACGAAGTAAATTTATCTAAGATTCCAACGAACTAAAACATGGGTCTTATTAAACTGGCAGAGATTAAGATACAACCCTCGAAATCAAAACCCTAACAGAGAGACAGAGAGAGAGAAGAGAGAGAAGAGAATCAAGAGCGAGAACAACACACCGGAGCTGTGAGTGCGAGACAGCGAGAGCCACAAGCTAATTGGACTTTTCTTGAACCTCGAAGGCACTGTGTCGTCGTCGAGCTAGGGTTCTTCCTATCTTCCACTCCCTGCTAAGATAAACCATGAAAACGATGATATACAAATGTGCAGATACAAGATTGAAGATTTGATGTTAAAGAATCCAATGAAAGAGATCGGCTAGGGTTTTACCTTCGAAGTAATTTAAAATCTAGATTTGAATGAAGCGTGAGCTTGATGGATCTTCAGGTCTGTCTCTCTCTCTCTCTCTCTCGCCGTTCGCTACTCTCCAGTGAAACCTAATTTACGGCTCGATTTTGCCCTTTTTGAATTCTCTTCTCGAGTGAAACCAAGAAGGGCTCGAGCCTATTTGAGTTTGCGGCCGACCGAACCCTTGTTGTTCATGAGCTCTCGCGTTTGCAAGCGTAACCCTATGGTGCAACTTTTGTCCACTTCAAAGCAAAACTTTTTTTTTTTTAACGGACTTCAAAGCAAAACTTGCCACCTTATTTTCCTGCGTTAAAATCTTAGGCTGTGTTTAGTGTAACTCTAGAATCCTAATTCTAGAGTTATGTTCAATATATTGTTTGGTTTAAATTTTTTAAAATGGGCAAATTATATATGCCCTTCGAGGTTTAATAAAATTACAGATACTTTTAAGGTTTGAGAAATTACAGATAGCCCTGAAAGTACTATTTGCATAACAAATTAGGGGACAAATTGTTATGAAAATATAAACTTCATAAGACAATTTGTTATGAAAATATATATCTTAGGGAGGTATCTGTAATTTCCGAAACCTCAAGGAAGTATCTGTAATTTAACTAAACCTCGAGGGAGGTATATGTAATTTGCCCTTTCAAAATTGATTTGAGGCCATATTTTAAACCTCATTTGAAAACTTGTTTGGCAACAAAGTGAGTTTTTGAATTTAAAAAAGAGCGATTTTGGTCTACCTGATCATCCTCCCAGATATCCCTCGGATGTTTGGCTAGTTGATCGAAACAGTGTTTTTTTTCTTTTTTTGTGTAAATGGTTGTTATTGAAAATATATATATATATATATATATTTTTTAAACTATATAAATTATTTTTTTAGACAAAAAGACAAATTATTTAGACATTTAAAGCAAAAATAAGTAAAAATAATAATTCTAACCAAATATACAATGAAAATTCATTTTAAATCACTAATTGATTATTTATTTTTAAAAAATAATAATAAATTTTTTTGTAATATTTTAAATTCAAATTGTAACAATCTAGATTTTTAATTATTCTGTAGAATTTATACTAATATTATTTAATCACATTTAAGAAAATATATAATTTATTATATATAATTATGTGTAATTTTGTAAAATAATATAATTATTAAGAATTTAGGAGTTAAAATATGAATAAATAATAATAAAAGTGAGTGTGGTAGTAAAATAATTAATTAATTTCCTGTTAATATATGATAAAATATAATTTAATTAATTTATATAATTATATTAAAATATTAGGTCAAAATATAATTATTTTAAATATCTATTAAAGATAATTATAAAATTTTTATAATTATTATCGAATGTGACACGTATGCTCCCTCCTAGGGAGGAGGCGTTCACTGGAAAGGAAAGGAAAAAGAAGGAAGGAAAAGAAAGAAAGAAGAGAGAACGGAAAAAAAGAAAGGAAGAGAGGAAAAGAGGAAGGAAGAAAAAAATAGCGAAAGTTGGGAGGGTCTTTGCTAGTTGAGAGAAGGGATAATGTATTTAAAGTTAATGTGAGTTATGTTATATTTTGAGTGACAAAAATATATTTTACTTATATTTTGACTTATCATATTTATTTTATACAAGTTATGTTTTATAAATTATTATAAACTATATTATTGTTTTAGTTATGTGGATTATTTCTGAACCCTATTTCCTTAAAAATAAACTCATGGATATGTTTGTTTATATTTTAAAAAATATTTGACTATAACCTTATAAACAATTATGTTTTGTAAGTACCACCATGGAAGTCTCACGCCTTGGAGGACTTAAATAACCATTGGCCTCTGTTTGGTCACTTTGTGACTCACTGTTTGTCATGGATCCATTGACATCTGTTTTGTGCGGAGTAAAGTATTGTACGGAGCTAAGTGCTACACTATTATGAGAGCCACCTCTAGAGTTCGTACAAGCTACCTCTTGAATTCATACCTTTATTCTGACTGTCACTTCTGTGATCTCTGTTCTGTTCTGTACCGTGGTTATGGTCATTTGCTTACATAATTTATGTATTTCAGTTTCTGCCACTTAAATGATTTGTTTACCAAATTAACGTGGTTATGGTTATTTATTTACATAATCTCAGTTTTGCTACTTAAAGGATTATTTGTTTCAACGAAGTTATCTTAAATGTTTTGGCCTAACCAACTATCCATGGTTATTTCGTGTCCCTTATACTATTTGTATAATATTTCTCACTATGTCATGTGCTCATAGCTGTTTACCAATTTTCAAGAACACATGCAATTAAAAAATAGATTTTGAAAAGTCTTAGACGCGGGGCTGCAGAATAGACACACACGGTACTTTTATGATATATTTATATGTAAATATCAGCATTTTTGTCAATATAATTTTGTAATAAAAATAGAAGCTCCAATGATTATTTTGGTACTCTCATTTAAATATTACTTCCGCTCGCGTTTATTAATTTGTTTATGAATTGATCGGAGGTAACCTCAGTTACTGGCCACCATGATACTTAACTATTTGTGAAAACCCATCTTTTAATTATTCTTTAAAGAAAATTTATTAATTAATTTTGTCTACAGTCTATCTGAATTATACATTAGTGTAAAAGTTAGTTTTAAATTGACTCAATTCAATCACTAACAAGACATTATTAAGAATAATAATTTTGTGGGTGTTCAATATTTGTTGTTTATAAATTATTTTAATTATGATTCAATAAAATAACTATTCTTACTAAATACCTTAGTTAAAAATCTTAGTGTGTCAATTTTCAGAAACCCACAAAAAAAAAAAAATACAAACAAACAAACCGTGGGCAAACAACCCATAGTTCCTACCAAATCCACCATCTCTTAGAAATTAGGAAACCATGAAAATTAGAGAAAGTTTGCTCTTAGAAATGGGAGAAAGGGAATGAAATGTTTTTGAGAAAATAAAATAATGGAAAGAATGAGAGGGTGAGAGAGATGTCTTCAATATTTATATGCATGCAAGCCTTCCTTGTGCATGCAAGCATCCGGTGAGAGAGAAAAAAAAAAAAAAAAAAAAAAAAGAAGAAGAAGAAGAAGAGAGAAATCCCCAAAGCCACCAAGCTTGGTGTTAGGAGAGGAAGAAGAGTAGGAGATTAAAGAAGCCAAAATTCTCAACCATTTTGTCACTCTATTACTAAGTAAGAAAACCCTCTCAACCCTCTCATTTTGTTTTTATATAATTGAAATTTTTCAGATTACGTACATTTGATACATTGTCTGAAACTGTGTTGAGAATAATCTGTCTTGAATCTGCCAGCATGTTACCCAAATTTTTAGACAATTTTATACTCAGAATTTCGAGATGATTTCTTCTATAAAGTTGTTGATAATGATGTCTAGTTTATCTAGAAATTTTTGGAAATAATTTTTGAGCTTTCTACGAATTTATACAAATTTTTAACTAAATCTGAAACTGTGCTGAGAATAATCTGTCTTGAATCTACCAGCATGTTACCCGAATTTTTAGACAATTTTATACTCAAACTTTCGAGATGATTTCTTCTACAAAGCTGTTGATAATGATGTCTAGTTTATCCCAAAAAAATTGGAAATAATTTTTGAGCTTTCTACGAATTTATACAAATTTTTAACTAAATCTGAAACTGTGCTGAGAATAATCTGTCTTGAATCTGCCAGCATGTTACCCGAATTTTTAGACAATTTTATACTCAAAATTTCGAGATGATTTCTTCTACAAAGATGTTGATAATGATGTCTAGTTTATCCAGAAATTTTTGAAAATAATTTTTGAGCTTTCTACGAATTTATACAAATTTCTAACTGAATCTGAAACTGTGAGACAGATTTTACCATGTATTTGAAAATTTATTTAAAATTCTATACTAAGCCAAATCTGGTAATTTCTGACTAGAAGATGAAATTTGAGAAGTCTAGTTTCATAATAAATCCTTAGATTATGGGTTTGATCTATAAATTTAAGCATGGAATTAAAATAAGGAAATGTGACAAATCTGTGTCATAAACACCCTTGGAATTTGTTTAGAATTATTTATAAGTTATTTTTGGGAAAAGCTTTCTGAAAAATAACCATAACATGTTTATTGAGTATCCTGTAGATTGATATGAATTTTAGAGTTGTATAAGTAATGTATTTATAATTTTATTTGCAAGATATATACTCTGAAAATTTTCTGGACATAATAAAATCACCACTTTAATATTATGCTAGTCTAATTTTGTAAATCAAAAATTTGTGCATGTGTGTGTTTAGGGTTTAATTCTTGTATCTAAGTTATTATTTCATACCATGGTTTAAATAAATTGTTTATTTAAATTCTGTACTTTTATTTAGTATTGTGTGACACATGCAATATTTTATGATTGGGAATTTTAATGAGTTGGTATAACATTACTTGTGATTAAAAATTTGGAGTTATTTGTGATTAATATCAAAATTAACTGAAATGATTAACGACATATACAAAGTTAACAATTGACGGTTAATACCAGTTGTTCGGGGTGAGTCTTGGTTTAAAGACTGTACGGAATTAAGAGTTGACGGTTAACACCGGTTGTTCAGGGTGAGCCCTGGTTTTGAGAATTCTCACGTAAATTGTGTTGCGAAACTCTAAGATGGCACGGGACTTATTTGAACCCTTTTCGGTATTTGGTTTTGGAATAAGGGTGGATGTGCAGGTGGCACACAGGGAGGTTGCTTACCCCTGGCAGACCGTTTCCTTGGGGTAGACCACGGATGCCACTACTTGGATATATAACTCCGGACGTGGGCATCCCTGGTAGTTACGATTGGTAACACTTAAATATTTGACCAAGGGAGGGTTTCAAATTAACCGTTGCCATGCTTAGTGGTTGGTAAGTTAAATCTCTTTGGTGAGATTTCGAGTGTCACCTAAATTATTAAAATTACTGAAACTATTCTAATGATTGTAATTTCTGTGTATAATTATATTGTTATCTCATGTTTAGAATATTATTATTTGTCTCTTAAAAAGAATGGTAGGTTGGTTACGTTTTCTTACTGTGTTGCAAAACTCATGGCATATATTTTGTTGCCCTGGCGTTTCATGCCAGATTATGTTGAAGAAGGGACTGAGGCTGAAATTGGAGCTGCTTCCAATATCGAACCTTAACTGACTTAGAGTCAATATTTTGTCAGAATAAAATCCTGTTATCCCTTGTATTAGGATTAAACTATGTTGTGACGTTGTGTGTGAACTTGTAGTTTTATTCTGTCGTTGGACTTTGGCTTTGTAAGAACTTAAAAGTTCCTAACTAGTAGTTAAAATTTTATCTAGCAAGTTATTGTTATTTAAATCTTATGACGTTTCAAAAAAAAAAAAAAAATTTGGGGCGTCACAGCGTGGTATCAGAGCCTAGGTTTGAACCTTTGGGCCATGGGTAGTAGTTTATTATTTTTACAATTAAGAAAATCCCATCATGCAGAATGGCTGGACGAACAAGAAATAATAACAACGGTAATGGCGATGGCGTGCCTGATGGCGATGTTGCTTGAATTATACGCGCGATTGCTGATAGGGTAGGTAATATACCACCCCGAAACCAAGATCAAAACAAATCAGAGATGATAGGAAAGTTTGAAAAGCTACGTCCCCACAAATTCCTTGGTGGATCAAACCCCCATGAAGCTGAAGCTTGGTTAAGATAAATTAAGAAGTTGCTAGATACTTCCGACATCCGAAATGAACAAGATAGAGTGACCATGGCGGCATTTCAAATGGAAGGGGAAGCAGATCATTGGTGGGAAATGATCAAAAGTACTCGACAAGTAGAGACATTAACTTGGAGACAATTCGAAGACCTGTTCATGGAAAAGTATTTTCCTAACTCGCTAAAACAAGAAATGATTCAAGAGTTCCTCCAAATGAAACAAGGAAAAATGTCAGTCGCTCAATATGCGAACCGTTTTGAAGCTCTTTCACGGTACGCTTCAGCCATAGTAGCAAATAAAGAAGATAAGGTTAGGCGATTCGAATGGGGCTTGGACACAGACATTAGAGGAAGATTGATCGCAGTACAACTCTCTACCTATGCCCAAATGGTGGATCGAGCTTTAATTGTGGAACGAGAGTTAGCGGATTCCGAACGCATTTGAAATCAGCGATCAAGGAATAACAACCAACCACGCGGAGGAGGCCCAGTCCGCAACACCAGAAACCATCCTGCACCAGCACCTTATGCCGGAGGAATGCAACAGCAACAAAGACAGAATCGAGGAAACCAACAAGGAGGAAACTTTGTAAGTGAATGGAAGGAAGATGTTTCGGATGTGGTCAACAGGGGCATCGTCGAAGTGAGTGTCCTCAAGGAGGGAAGTATTTTATGGATCAGCGAGGGGCACAACCATACAACAAATGCCAACCAGGGCAAGGTTCTAAGCCTACTCAACATGCCCAGACCAACAAGGGGCAGCCTCAAGCCTCTAAGAATGCAGGCCGACCAAGAACACAACCACAAGGAGCTGGAAATGGAAAGAAACCGGGAGAGACTAACCAACAGGCAGTAGGAAGAATGTATGCTCTCCAAGAAGAAGAAGATGTTGATAACCCATCAGTAATTCAAGGTATGTTAATCCTTATGAATTCTTGGGTTAAAGTATTATTTGATTCTGGAGCTTCGCATTCTTTTATATCCACTGCATGTGTGACAAGTTTGGGTTTAAAGCCAGAAGCGTTAGATATAGCTATGAGTGTCGCTTCACCCTTAGGAGGTCAAACCCGAGTAAATCTAGTATGTAAAACTTGCGAGCTAGAAATCTCCGGTTCACATTTGATCTGTGATCTAAGAGTTATGGATATGTCGAATTTTGACGTCATCCTAGGAATGGACTGGTTGTCAGTTCATCGAGCCATTATTGATTGTTACTGTAAGACAGTGACAGCATCCTCCCTTAACGGCACGAAAGTCCAATTTAAAGGGGATAGACAAGATTCTCTAACTCCAACGTGTCGCAAGTCGCGATGGCATGATCAACTAACTGGATGGTTGGCGAGCCTAATTTTGGAAGACGAAAATCGAGAGGATCCAGGATTACCCTATGTGGTGTGCGAGTATGCTGACGTTTTCCCTGATGAATTACCAGGATTACCTCCAAAACGAGATGTAGATTTCACGATTGAGCTTCAACCCGGGACTTCACCGATTTCAATGGCACCACATCGTATGGCGCCAGCTAAACTTCGAGAATTGAAGGAGCAGTTGCAAGAACTGTTGAGTAAGAAGTTCATCAGACCAAGTACGTCCACTTGGGGAGCGCCAGCATTATTCGCAAAGAAGAAGGATGGGACCTTAAGATTGTGCATCGATTATCGACAACTAAATCGAGCCACCATTAAAAATCGATATCCCTTACCCAGAATTGATGACTTGTTTGATCAATTAAGAGGTTCAAAATGTTTTTCCAAAATTGACCTTAGGTCGGGATACCACCAACTTCGTGTTAGAGGAGAAGATATACCCAAAACTGCATTTCGAACCCGTTATGGCCACTATGAGTTTGTGGTAATGCCATTTGGTTTGACAAATGCTCCTGGGGTATTCATGAGTTTAATGAACAAATCTTTACCCCCTATTTGGACCAATTTGTGGTAGTATTCATTGATGATATTCTGATATACTCACGATCGGAGGAAGACCACGAGCAACATCTGAGGACCGTTTTGCAAATTCTAAGAGAAAACCAATTGTATGCTAAAGCTAGCAAATGTGAATTTTGGCTAAAGGAAGTAAAGTTTTTAGGTCATGTTGTATCTGAATCAGGGATATCAGTGGATCCTGCTAAAGTAGAAGCAGTGATGGGGTGGAAACAACCTAAGAATACGTTTGAGATTCGTAGTTTCTTGGGATTAGCAGGTTATTATAGAAGATTCATTCAGGATTTCTCCAAATTAGCCAAGCCGATGACACGCCTAACGCCAAAAGGAGTAAAGTTTGAATGGAACGAAGCGTGTGAACAGTCATTTCAAGAACTCAAGAAGAGACTGACAAGCGCTCCTATATTGGTCATACCCGAACGTGACGTTGGGTACACTGTTTATTGTGATGCCTCTAAGGAAGGGTTAGGTAGTGTGTTAATGCAAAACGGGAAGGTAGTAGCTTACGGATCAAGACAATTGAAGAATCATGAGAAAAATTATCCTACTCACGATCTGGAGTTGGCAGCTGTGGTCTATGCACTTAAGATTTGGCGACATTACCTTTATGACGAAAAATTTGAGATATTTACCGATCACAAAAGCTTGAAGTACTTGTTCACACAAAGAGATTTGAACATGAGGCAGAGACGCTGGATGGAGTACCTTGAAGATTACCAATGTACCTTGTCTTATCATCCCGGAAAGGCTAATGTTGTAGCAGATGCACTAAGTCGAAAGACAAGGGAGATTGTAGCCAACATATTAATTAAAGAATAGGAAATGGTAAGCACTGTGAATGGGTTTAAGTTACAACCAGAGACTCAGAATGGGAATGGTAGGTTGTTTACAATAGTTACAACACCCCAACTTCTTACCAAAGTGTTGGAAGCCCAAAGGTTTGATCAGGAGACCGACTCCATCAAGGCCCGATTAGTGTCCGGGGAATCTTCACCAGATTGGACGCTCCATCAAGATGGTAGTTTAAGGTATTTAGGTAGAATTTTTGTGCCAAACATCGAACAATTAAGAGAGGAAGTACTTAAAGAATTTCACCATTCGGTTTTTGCGGTTCATCCGGGAGGAAATAAGATGTACCAGGATCTTAAGCGACAGTATTGGTGGAGTGGAATGAAGAAGGACGTTGCTCAATCTGTATCTAAGTGCTTGACGTGTCAGCAAGTGAAGGCAGAACATCAAAGGTCGGCAGGGAAACTTCAACCTTTACCAATACCTAAGTGGAAACGGGAACACATAACAATGGATTTTGTAACGGGATTACCCCGATCGCCGCAAGGCCATGATGCAATTTGGGTGGTGGTTGATCGATTAACTAAGACGGCACATTTCCTACCAATAGTACCAGCAGGCACATTCGAATCTTTAAGTCAATTATTTATTCGAGAAATCATTAGATTGCACGGAGTACCAGTCTCAATAGTGTCAGATCGTGATTCTCGTTTTACGTCACAGTTCTGGCAAAGTCTGCAAAAGGCCTTGGGTACAGAGTTGTGTTTTAGTACAGCCTTTCACCCTCAAACTGACGGTCAATCGGAAAGAACAATTCAGACTTTAGAAGACATGCTTCGAGCTTGTGTGATGGACTTTAAAGGTAGTTGGGAGAAATATTTACCACTAGTCGAATTCTCTTACAATAACAGTTTTCAAGCAAGTATTGGTATGGCACCGTATGAAGCTTTGTACGGACGGCCTTGCCGATCACCAATATGTTGGACAGAAGTCGGAGAAGTACCTCTTTTAGGGCCAGAGTTAGTTCAGGAAACTACCGAGAAGGTGAAACTAATTAGGCAAAGGCTTGACACCGCTCAGAGTAGGCAGAAAAGCTATGCAGATCAAAGGAGAAGACCTTTAGCATTTAAAGTTGGAGATCACGTGTTTCTGAAAATACAGCCTCGCCGAGGAGTTGTTCGTTTCGGAAATAAGGGAAAGTTGTCACCTCGCTTCATAGGGCCTTTCGAAATTTTGGACAAAATAGGAGAAGTGGCGTACCGTTTGGCTCTACCGCCTCAACTGGCTGGAGTACATAATGTTTTCCACGTCTCTATGCTACGGAAATACGAGCCACACCCTTCTCACATCATCAATTGGGAGGAAATTAATCTTGATGAAGACGTGACATTTGAAGAAAAGCCTGTCAAGATTTTAGATCGTCGCGAGAAGAAATTACGAGGCAAAACTATACCATTGGTTCGAGTTCTCTGGAGACATCGTGGGATGGAAGAGTCAACGTGGGAGCGAGAAGATATGATACGTATCAATTACCCTCAACTATTCGAGTCTAAAGGTACGAATTAATTTCGAGGACGAAATTTTCTTTTAGGAGGGTAGATTGTGAAAACCCATCTTTTAATTATTCTTTAAAGAAAATTTATTAATTAATTTTGTCTACAGTCTATCTGAATTATACATTAGTGTAAAAGTTAGTTTTAAATTGACTCAATTCAATCACTAACAAGACATTATTAAGAATAATAATTTTGTGGGTGTTCAATATTTGTTGTTTATAAATTATTTTAATTATGATTCAATATAATAACTATTCTTACTAAATACCTTAGTTAAAAATCTTAGTGTGTCAATTTTCAGAAACCCACAAAAAAAAAAAAAAAAATACAAACAAACAAACCGTGGGCAAACAACCCATAGTTCCTACCAAATCCACCATCTCTTAGAAATTAGGAAACCATGAAAATTAGAGAAAGTTTGCTCTTAGAAATTGGAGAAAGGGAATGAAATGTTTTTGAGAAAATAAAATAATGGAAAGAATGAGAGGGTGAGAGAGATGTCTTCAATATTTATATGCATGCAAGCCTTCCTTGTGCATGCAAGCATCCGGTGAGAGAGAAAAAAAAAAAAAAAAAAAAAAGAAGAAGAAGAAGAAGAGAGAAATCCCCAATGCCACCAAGCTTGGTGTTAGGAGAGGAAGAAGAGTAGGAGATTAAAGAAGCCAAAATTCTCAACCATTTTGTCACTCTATTACTAAATAAGAAAACCCTCTCAACCCTCTCATTTTGTTTTTATATAATTGAAATTTTTCAGATTACGTACATTTGATACATTGTCTGAAATTGTGTTGAGAATAATCTGTCTTGAATCTGCCAGCATGTTACCCGAATTTTTAGACAATTTTATACTCAGAATTTCGAGATGATTTCTTCTATAAAGTTGTTGATAATGATGTCTAGTTTATCTAAAAATTTTTGGAAATAATTTTTGAGCTTTCTACGAATTTATACAAATTTTTAACTAAATCTGAAACTGTGCTGAGAATAATCTGTCTTGAATCTGCCAGCATGTTACCCGAATTTTTAGACAATTTTATACTCACAATTTCGAGATGATTTCTTCTACAAAGCTGTTGATAATGATGTCCAGTTTATCCAAAATTTTTTGGAAATAATTTTTGAGCTTTCTACGAATTTATACAAATTTTTAACTAAATCTGAAACTGTGCTGAGAATAATCTGTCTTGAATCTGCCAGCATGTTACCCGAATTTTTAGACAATTTTATACTCAAAATTTCGAAATGATTTCTTCTACAAAGCTGTTGATAAAGATGTCTAGTTTATCCAAAAATTTTTGAAAATAATGTTTGAGCTTTCTACGAATTTATACAAATTTCTAACTGAATCTGAAACTGTGAGACAGATTTTACCATGTATCTGAAAATTTATTTAAAATTCTATACTAAGCCAAATCTGGTAATTTCTGACTAGAAGATGAAATTTGAGAAGTCTAGTTTCATAAATCCTTAGATTATGGGTTTGATCTATAAATTTAAGCATGGAATTAAAATAAGGAAATGTGACAAATCTGTGTCATAAACACCCTTGGAATTTGTTTAGAATTATTTATAAGTTATTTTTGGGAAAAGCTTTCTGAAAAATAACCATAACATATTTATTGAGTATCCTGTAGATTGATATGAATTTTAGAGTTGTATAAGTAATGTATTTATAATTTTATTTGCAAGATATATACTCTGAAAATTTTCTGGACAGAATAAAATCACCACTTTAATATTATGCTAGTCTAATTTTGTAAATCAAAAATTTGTGCATGTGTGTGTTTAGGGTTTAATTCTTGTATCTAAGTTATTATTTCATACCATGGTTTAAATAAATTGTTTATTTAAATTCTGTACTTTTATTTAGTATTGTGTGACACATGCAATATTTTATGATTGGGAATTTTAATGAGTTGGTATAACATTACTTGTGATTAAAAATTTGGAGTTATTTGTGATTAATATCAAAATTAACTGAAATGATTAACGACATATACAAAGTTAACAATTGACGGTTAATACCAGTTGTTCGGGGTGAGTCTTGGTTTAAAGACTGTACGGAATTAAGAGTTGACGGTTAACACCGGTTGTTCAGGGTGAGCCCTGGTTTTGAGAATTCTCACGTAAATTGTGTTGCGAAACTCTAAGATGGCACGGGACTTATTTGAACCCTTTTCGGTATTCGGTTTTGGAATAAGGGTGGATGTGCAGGTGGCACACAGGGAGGTTGCTTACCCCTGGCAGACCGTTTCCTTGGGGCAGACCACGGATGCCACTACTTGGGTATATAACTCCGGACGTGGGTATCCCTGGTAGTTACGGTTGGTAACATTTAAATATTTGACCAAGGGAGGGTTTCAAATTAACCGTTGCCATGCTTAGTGGTTGGTAAGTTAAATCTCTTTGGTGAGATTTCGAGTGTCACCTAAATTATTAAAATTACTGAAACTATTCTAATGGTTGTAATTTCTGTGTATAATTATATTGTTATCTCATGTTTAGAATATTATTATTTGTCTCTTAAAAAGAATGGTAGGTTGGTTACGTTTTCTTACTGTGTTGCAAAACTCATGGCATATATTTTGTTGCCCTGGCGTTTCATGCCAGATTATGTTGAATAAGGGACTGAGGCTGAAATTGGAGTTGCTGCCAATATCGAACCTTGGCTGACTTAGAGTCAATACTTTGTCAGAATAAAATCCTGTTATCCCTTGTATTAGGATTAAACTATGTTGTGACGTTGTGTGTGAACTTGTAGTTTTATTCTGTCGTTGGACTTTGGCTTTGTAAGAACTTAAAAGTTCCTAACTAGTAGTTAAAATTTTATCTAGCAAGTTATTGTTATTTAAATCTTATGATGTTTCAAAAAAAAAAAATTTTGGGGCGTCACACTATTGGGTAAGGGGAGCGGGTCGTACACAATTTTTTTTTGTTTTTTTCAGTAATTATTTTTTTGAGTTGAATTTTAAAAAGAGTTTGGTTATGAGTTTTAAACTTTTTTTAATAGAGTTTTGAATTGTGTGTTTAATTATGAGTTATAAATTTTTGAATTAAGTTTTAAAAACTCTTTTGAAAACTCATAATCAAACAACTTTTCTCATTTCATATATCACGTCAAAAATTCAAAACTTAATTTAAAAACTCTTTTCAAAATTTATAACCAAACAAATTTTATCTTTTCAAATTATAATTCAAACACCTAGAAACTCAAAATATAATTCTATACTTAAATTATAATTCTAAAATTCTATCAAACGGTACCATAATATTTTAGACATTTTATATACACTTACATTAAGTTGAGTTTGATTATTACAAATGATATAAGTTTTTTCTTTTTTATAGTTATAATCGAATATCACATAATGTATAACTAAGGTGGTGTTTGGGAAGCAAGATGGGGGCTAAATTAGCCACATAAGAACAAAAATGGCTTATTTAGCCAAAAAAATGACAAAAGATGCACAGAAAAAAGGCAACAACACTGGACAAGCAAAATTTACGAAACTACCCCATGAAAGAGGGGCATGCGTCCTTTCACACAAAAAGTAAAAAAAAAAAAAATTATTTAAATTTAGCTTCAAGTTACGTGTTTGGTTATGAGTTTTAAAAATAAATTATTACTTGTGTTTTATTTTATGTGTTTGATTACGATTTGAGTGTAAAGTTGTTTTTAAATTTAAAATATTAACATTTTTAATATTTTATATTAATTGAATATTTAAATTATTTAAATTATTTTGTTTTAAATATTACTTTATTTAAATATTATTTTTATTTTACGATTAATTGAATATTTACATTATTTAAATATTTAAAATAAAATTAAAAGTAAAATAAAAATTAAAACGCAAATTAATGTGAGTGAATAAAAACATGACAAAATCGTAAATTTAAAAAAAATAACGACAAAAATACGCCTCATTCAAAAACATTTAAAAAAAACATGAAAACATAAATTACCATTCGCCACGTAATTTACAAATAAATAAATAAATAAGTTATTGTATACCAATAAAAATAAAGAAGGCAAAAAACGTAAATTAAAGAACAAGAACTAATTAATGTATATAAAAAAAAAGAGACAAAAACATAAATTAAAAAAAAAATTAAGCAAAATATGCCAAATCCAAACCAAAAATAAAATAAAAAAAACAAAAAAAAAATGTATGCAAAATACGCCAAATCCAAACCCAAAATAAAAAAATTTAAAAAATTTTAAAATAAAAATTCAAGCAAAATACACCAAATCCAAACCAAAAATAAAAAACTTAAAAAAAAATTAAGCAAAATACGCCAAACCCAAACCAAAAATAAAAACTTAAAAAAAAAAAAAGCAAAATACGCCAAATCCTAACCCAAAATAAAAAAATAAAAAATAAAAAAAATTTAAAAACAAAATACGCCAAATCCAAACCCAAAATAAAAAAAAAAAAAAATGTAAGCAAAATACGCCAAATCCAAACCCAAAATAAAAAAAAAAGAGCAAAATACGCCAAATCCAAACCGAAAAATAAATAAATAAATAAATAACATTTATGCAAAATTTGCCAAATCCAAACCCAAAATAATAAAAAAAAAAGCCAAAAAGGGCATATTGATAATTTAACAGGAAGACACCTCACAAAAAAGCCAAAAAGTCAAAAAAGTGAAAAAGTCCTTCCCAAACTAAGCTTTTTAGCCCAGGGCTAAAATAGCTAAAAAAGTCAAAAAACCAAAAAGCCAACCCACTTCCCAAACGGAGGCTAAACAGCTTTTAAATTATAATCAAAATAATGTCATAATCAATATCACAATAGGCCTGTTTGGGAAGTAAAATTTTTATAGCCCTTTGGGTTGGTTTGGCATGAACTATATAATCCATCTTTTTATCTTTTTTCCATCACATCATCTCTCTACTTTCTGCACATCTTTTCGTAAAAAGATAAAAAAATACACTTTTTTAGAACACCCCAAACCAACCCTAAAATCCACAAAAAGACAAAAGTAAATAAGAAAAAATGTCACAACTAACCCAATATCATTTTACATTTTCTCTTACAAATATCACATATAATTACAAAAAAATCCAATCATCTTTTCAAACATAAAAATTATAGCATATTAAAATAATAACTTCCCAAACAACCACAATATGTTATAACTAATAACACAGTAGGTCATAACTTAAGACACAATGATTGTAAGGGTGTATACCATAGAATTTTTCTAAGTTTAATAACTAGAACTCTATTTTTGGTCTATTTTACTTAATTGAAATAGACAGATGATTTAAACTGAAAATAAATACTTCATTCGTTTTAAAATATTAGTCCCTTATTCAATTTTTTATTATCCCAAAATATTAGTGTATTTTCAAAAATTAAGAACTAAAATAAATATAAATTTTATATTTTGCCATTATTTTAAATTCATACACAAAAGTATAACTATGACAATTAATGTTCTGAAAAAAAGTCAAGGGATAGTTTTGAAAAATTAATATTTTTGAAGTGTAATAATTATACTATCAAACAAAAACTAGATTCCCATAAAGGATTAATATTTTAGGATGGGATGAGAAATAAAATTTTAAAATTTTCTTATTTTTATTTTTGTAGGGCAAACGTTTATTTTTATTTTTTAATGTGTGTTAGATTTACTACATTTGGGCCTCTATTTTTTTGAAATATTTTAAATATATAATTTTGATTTGAAATGTTTTATTTATTTATTTTATTTTAAATATTTTTTAAAAATATTTTTACTTTCATTTTCAATATTTAATTTTTTAAAATTTTAAAAAATTTTGAATAACCCATATATATCTAAATCATAACAAATTGGTTTGGTAATACATAAAACAACAGACTATTTTTTTTTTTTCAAAAAAACTTAAAAATAAAATATTTTTTTCAAAAACAAAAATAAAAAAATATATTTTTTTAATATATATTTTTTCAAATAGAGTTTTGAAATGAGTTTGGTTATGAATTTTGAAAACAGTTTTTAAATTGAGTTTTGAAAACTTTATTTGATTATAAGTTTTGAAATTTTTTGATTCAAATAATAATTTGAAATGAGAACGAAATGGTACCCTAGTTTTTATTTTATTTATTTTTTTTGTAATTTGTAATTTCTCTTAGGCTTAGTTTGTTTACAATAAAATAGGTAGAAAGTAAAAAAAAGTGAATTTTTTTTTACATTTATGAGTTTGTTTAGCTTGAAAGTGGTAGAAAGTATAAGAAAATTATTATTTTTTTAATTTATTGAGTTTAATGATTAGAATAAAATACTTCATCGATTTTATTTAACAGAAATATACAGGTTTAGATTGAAAAATAAATAAATTTAAAATTCAAATTAAAAAAATTTAAAAATTCACAATTTATTTTATTATAAGGGTCAAATCCTATATATATATATATATATATATTTGTAATTTCTCCAAAATCTTATTACCTGGGATTGTATCACCAAAAATTTCATAAATTATCTTATTACGTGGGATTGTATTACCAAAAATTTCTTAAATTGTTTATGAATAATCGAATTAAAAGATTACTAAAAAGTCAAGAATCATAAAGCCAAAAGATGTTGCATCAAGCCCCTTTCTTTTGCGTCCAATACCTTTTGCTGGCTTTTTTTAAGTAAATAATTATTATTATTTTTAAAAAAAATTTGTTTCAATGGTTTGAATTCTTTAATTTTTTGGACATAGTTTATGAATTTTATGGCTTACATGTTTCAGTCTTTTCCTTGGAAAAAAATTCCAATAAAATGTTAATTTCGCATTTGTCATTCACCTTATTTTCTAGAAGAAAAAATAATAATAATGAATTAATGAAGCTTCAAAGTAACAATAAAATGGTTGTTGATCGACCTACTACACAGCTGCATTCAACAGCATATAGTTTCTTATTCCATAGTGATAGTAGCTAGAAAGTTCATAGGTTTTGAACTTTTTTATTAAACTTATGTCATTATTAAACATATTTTTCAAACTCCAATTATTTTAAACATAATTTTTAAACTCAACGCCTTTCAAACATATTTCCCAGAAGAATACTTCTTTTTTTAATTTATTAAAATTATATTTTCAAAACATAATTTCACAATAAACTCAAATTTAAGAAAGAAGTGAAAAAATTATTATTTTTAAAAACTAGAGCTCGGTAAATAACTTGTTCAAATTCAATGGTCAAAACAAAATTCCACTCCACATTATTGCAGTTGACTATGACCTATATAAAGGAAGTGAATTTCTTCAAATATTTTGAACGTATTTATTTTTCAAAAAAAAAAAACATAATATTTTAAATTTGTATTATTATTATTTTTTTTCAATCTGTGTGCAGTGTAAAAAAATCTAATTTTTTTTTTTAAAAAAAGGCTAATGGCAAAAAAAATGCAACTATTTTATTTATTTATTTACTTTTTTTAGTTTGTCTAGTCAGAGTAAAACATAAAAGTACAAAGTTTTTTGAAAAATTAAAAAAAAACACCAAAGACCAAAAAAAATTGAAAAAATTTATTGAAAACAGTCAATCCTACACACACGTACAAAAGTCATACAGGCCCTCTTTAATTAAGCCATATAATGAGGGATATACTTCTTTGACCGGATACTGGAGACAAAAAAAAAACCACGTAAGTCTCACATTTTTTATAACTCTGGTTTGCTTACCAAATATAAAATTTATCAAACGGTAAAAAATAATCGCTCTTTTATTTTATTTTAACTAAGCATAATAATATAAATAGCTCTACAGAATGTATAAAAATAGTATATCTGATCTTCTATCTTTAATTATGAATCCTTTTTAACCCTTTACATCCAATGCAATATTGCATTTACCCTTAGTAGGTGTGTGTGTTCATGTAGGACGTCACGGTGATCTACTCGATGAGGATGTCCAGTTATATGATTACGTATGCACCAAGTTGTCCTCATCACACTGCTTCCAAACATTATCACAAACTTTCCTACAAAGTTTTTTTCTTTTTTGAACACAACTTTCACACGAAGTTGTTGCAGCTAAAAACAACCTACATGCGATCTGATAATACAGGAATTATTTTTTTTATTATTTATTTATTGTCTCATTTAATACAACTCATTCTTGAAAATGGCTTACAAAATGACACTGTTTACACAACCTATAAGTTGGTTCGTTACAACGTGAACCACAAAACAATTACAACCATTTTTTATTTTTTTTTTAAAGTATAGGACAGAATTCACCCTCAAAAAATGACTTACAACAAGAGGGTATTAATTCGACATATAGTTATTTTCATTTGTAACTTGAACTACAAAGTTGCAGTTCATTTGATCCCCATACTCGATGCATTACAAGAAAATACACAATTGGCGACCACTTTGGCCGACTAAAAATATTTTGGTTGCCAAAAGTTGGGGAATTGGCGACCAAAAATTATGTAAGTCGGTAAAAGTACAATATTTAACTACTAAATTTTTTTAGTCGGGGTATATTAATTTTTGGCGCCTAAAAAAAAATTAGCCGCTAAATTTCCCACAATTGGCGACTAAAAAAATATTTTGGTCGCCGTATATATAGTTTTGGAAACTAAAATATTTTCGTCGCTGAAACAAAAATAAAAAATTATTTTTTATCTTTCGCGACCAAAAGTTTGGTCGGCAAAACTTTAATTTCAACGACTAAAATAATATTTTGGTCGCGGTATATATAGTTTTGGCAACTAAAATATTTTCGTCGTTGAAAGAAAAATAAAAAATTATTTTTTATCTTTCGCGACCAAAAGTTTGGTCGGCAAAACTTTAATTTCAATGACTAAAAATTATTTTGGTCGCGGTATATATAGTTTTGGCAACTAAAATATTTTAGTCACTGAAAGAAAAATAAAAAATTATTTTTTATCTTTCGCAACCAAAAGTTTGGTAGGCAAAACCTTAATTTTAGCGACTAAAAATTATTTTGGTCGCGGTATATATAGTTTTGGCAACTAAAATATTTTCGTCGCTAAAAGAAAAAGAAAAATTTATTTTTTATCTTTCGCGACCAAAAGTTTGGTCGGCAAAACTTTAATTCCAGCGACTAAAAATTATTTTGGTCGTGGTATATATAGTTTTGGCAACTAAAATATTTTAGTCGCTGAAAGAAAAATAAAAAATTATTTTTTATCTTTTGTGACCAAAAGTTTGGTCGGCAAAACCTTAATTTCAGCGACTAAAAATTAGTTTGGTCGCGGTATATATAGTTTTGGCAACTAAAATATTTTAGTCGCTGAAAAAAAAATAAAAAATTATTTTTTATCTTTGGCGACCAAAAGTTTGGTCGGCAAAACCTTAATTTCAACGACTAAAAATTAGTTTGGTCGCGATATATATAATTTTGGCAACTAAAATATTTTCGTCGCTGAAAGAAAAATAAAAAATTATTTTTTATCTTTCGCGACCAAAAATTTGGTCGGCAAAACCTTAATTTCAGCGATGAAAAATTATTTTGGTCGCGATATATATAGTTTTGGCAACTAAAATATTTTCGTCGCTGTAAGAAAAATAAAAAATTATTTTTTATCTTTCGCGACCAAAAGTTTGGTTGGCAAAACCTTAATTTCAGCGACGAAAAATTATTTTGGTCGCGATATATATAGTTTTGGCAACTAAAATATTTTCGCCGTTGAAAGAAAAATAAAAAATTATTTTTTATCTTTCGCGACCAAAAGTTTGGCCGGCAAAACTTTAATTTCAATGACTAAAAATTATTTTGGTCGCGCTATATATAGTTTTGGCAACTAAAATATTTTAGTCGCTGAAAGAAAAATTAAAAATTATTTTTTATCTTTCGCGACCAAAAGTTTAGTCGGCAAAACCTTAATTTCAGCCACTAAAAATTATTTTGGTCGCGGTATATATAGTTTTGGCAACTAAAATATTTTCGTCGCTAAAAGAAAAATAAAAATTTATTTTTTATCTTTCGCGACCAAAAGTTTGGTCGGCAAAACTTTAATTTCAGCGACTAAAAATTATTTTGGTCGCTGTATATATAGTTTTGGCAACTAAAATATTTTCGTCGCTGAAAGAAAAATAAAAATTTACTTCCCTTCATCACTCTTTCTCTCTCTTTCTATCTATCTGTCTCTCTTTTTCTCTCTGTGTCTTTATCTCTGTCTCTCTTCTCTTTCTCTCTCTCACTCATCACTCTTCTCTATCTCTCTGTCTGTGTCTCTCGCTCATCTCTCTTTTCTCTATCTCTCTCATCTCTCGTTTCTCTTTATCTCTCTTCTCTTTATCTCTCTCGCTCATCTCTCCCTGTATCTCTCTCGTTTATCTTTTTCGCTCTTTTTCTCTCTCTCTCTCTTTGTCTGTCTCTTTTCACCTATTTTTTTTATCTTCCTCTCTATATTCTCTTTCTCTCTCTTACTCATCACTTTTCTCTCTCTGTCTGTTTGTCTATCTATCTGTCTCTCTCTCTGTGTCTCTCACTCATTTATCTCTTCTCTCATTTCTCTATCTCTCTCTGTCTCTTTCGTTCATCTATGTTGTCTCTATCTCTCTTGCTCATCTCTCTTCTCTCGCTCTCTCTCATCTCTCTTTTCTCTCTATCTTTATTGTTCATCTCTCTCTTATTTCTGTCTCTCTCTCTGTCTCTCTCGTTCATCTCTCTTCTCTCTATGTCTCTCTCGCTCATCTCTCTTATCTCTATCTCTCTCTCTGTCTATCTCGTTCATCTCTCTTCTCTCTCTGTCTCTTTTTCTGACTCTCACTCTCTATCTCTTTCTCTCTTTGTCTCTCTCTCTCTCTCTTTGCCTCTCTTCTTTTTTTCTCTCTCACTCATCATTCTTCTCTATCTGTTTGTCTTTGTCTCTTTTTCTCTTTGTCTTTCGCTCATCTTTCTTCGCTCTATCTCTCTCATCTTTTTTCTTTCTCTATCTCTCTCATTCATCTATCTTCTCTCTATCTCACTCTCTGTCTTTCCTAATCATCTTTCTTCTCTCTTTACCTCTTTCTTTTTCTATGTATTTCTTTCGATCATCTCTTTTCACTCTCTTACTCTCTCTTTGTTTATCTCTTATTCATCTCTTGTTTCTCTCTGTCTCTTTCTCTTTCCTACTCTGTCTCTGTCTCTGTCTTTGTCTCTGTCTGTCTCTTTCTCTCTCTCTCTCTATCTCTCTTCTCTCTTTGTCTCTTTCGTTCATCTCTCTTCTCTCTATCTATCTTGTTCATCTTTATTCTTGAGCTCTCTCGCATCTCTATCTCATCTCTCTTCTCTCTTTGTCTCTCTCGTTCATCTCTTTTCTCTCTATCTCTCTCTCTGTCTCTCTCGTTCATATCTCTCTCTGTCTCTCTCGTTCATCTCTCTATTTCTCTCATTCATCTCTCATCTCTCTCTGTCTCTTTTTCTGTCTCTTTCTCTCTTTGTCTATCTCTCTCTCTCTTGCTCTCTCTTTTTTTTTTTCTTTCTCTCACTCTCGCACTTATCATTATTCTCTCTCTCTTTCTCTCTCTATTATTTATTATTATAATTTTACTTTTTATTTATTATCATTTTGAAGGGATTTTTAAATTAATTTGGTGAGGAACTCTAGAGGGATTTCAAACACACTTAAGCACGTCTCTTTCTCTCTGCCATCGATTCTCGCACGTCTGTTTCTCTCATTCCATCGCTCTCTCTTTCTCTTCACCCATTTTGTCATCTTCCTCTCTTTCTTCTATCTCCCTCTCTTACTCATCACTCTTCTTTGTCTGTCTGTCTGTCTCTCCCTCCATGTGTCTCTCACTTATCTATGTCTTTTCTCATATATTTTCTCTCTCTGTCTGTTTCGTTCATCTCTCTTCTCTCTATCTCTCTTGCTCATCTCTTTCTTCTCGCTCTCTCTCATCTCTCTTTCTCTCTCTGTCTCTCTCGCTCATCTCACTTCTCTTTATCTCTCTCTCTGTCTCTCTCGTTCATCTCTCTTCTTTCTATGTCTCTCTCGCTCATCTCTCTTCTCTCTATCTCTCTGTGTCTCTCTCGTTCATCTCTCTTCTCTCTATGTCTCTCTCGCTCATCTCTCTTCTCCCTCTCTCTGTCTCTCTTATTCATCTCTCCTCTCTCTTTGTCTATTTTTCTGTCTCTCACTCTCTCTCTCTTTCTCTCTTTGTCTCTCTATCTCTCTCTCACTCTTTACTACTACTATTACCTCTCTTTTACCACCGCCACTCTATCTCCTTTACCACTACCACAACTTTACCACTAATCTCCTTCGCCATCACTACCACCACCACCAGCACCTCATATCCACCACCTTCACCACCACCACCAGCACCTCATATCCATCACCTTCACCACTACTGTCGCTCCCTCTTCTCTACCAAAAAAATTAGTTCTTGATTTTTAGTATAAAAAAAAAATGGACCACAAAAAAATATTTTTAATTGACCATAAAAAATTAATTTTATTTTAACGAAAATTATTTTTCATCGAAATATTAGCCTACTTCTACCAAATAAAAAAAAAATTCATTAAAAAAAAATGAAACAAATTTTCCCCATTTTTTTCACTGACCCCCCCCCGCCCAAACTTATTTCCCCCATTTTTTTCCGTCTTTCCCCCCATTTTTTCATTTCCTTTCAGGTTTGCAGAGCCCTGTTTCGAAACAACACGTTTCTCTCTCTCTCTCTCTCTCTCTCTCTCTCTCTCTCACGGAGGCGAGCGACGAGTGGCGAATTTTGGTTCGAGTTATGAGCTCCGAAGCTGCTTCTTCAAAGCTTCTTTACCAATTGCTGGGACCAAAAAATGTACAGCATTGGTGTCTGGGTTGTCCTCTGTTACTTCACCAACGATTTCATCATTCAACGAGGTTCCAATCAGCTCAATCTCTGTTTTTCTTTGTTAAAAAATGGTTTTGATTTTTGGGTTTTTGTTTTTTTGTGCAATTCTGATTTCTATCTATATGGGTTTCCTCTGTAGTTGATTGAGTCATTGATTAATCGAGTTGACTTGTCAGAATCAGAGGCCGAGGCGTCTCTGGATTTTCTTTTGCATGAAGCTAATGAGGCGTTGATCAGTGCCTTTCTTGTTCTGTTGAGAGCAAAATGAGAAACTTATGAAGAAGTATGCTCTCTCTCTCTCTATATACATATACACACACACACACACACACTTTCCATACTACTATATGAAGCACACAACTCAGCTAGTGTCACTCATTTTCTGATATACCCAAATTGTTCTAAAGGGAGATATCTTTTGTCCTTTTTGCCATAGGCGAATTGAAACCTCGATACACATTTTTCTGCTTCACGATTTTGTTAGATCAATTTGGCTTGGTTCTCAGCTTGGTCTATTAACTTACACAATCCAGACATCTTCTTTGTTCTATTGGTTGGGTTTTTGTTTAATTTTGCCTTCAATTGCAAGCCTAGACAATTGGATATTCTACTCCAAATTTCTTGCATTTTATGGACCATTTTGGATGGTAGGATTAAAATTGTATTTGATTTGAAAAAGCTTTGTCCCCTGGAAGTTACGCTTCAAGCGAAAATCCTTTACTATTCCTTTCACAAGCACACACTGTCTCTGCCTCTGCTCATATTCCCTTTGCTCGCCAACTTTCAGTTGAACCTTGCATTCAACCCTCTTTTGCATTCAAGCCATTGCTGCTGTCAAATGGACCCAAGAGCAGTCTCTTGTAACTGTTAATATCATTGCAGAATCTCACT
This sequence comes from Camellia sinensis, assembly GCF_055761805.1. Taxonomy (NCBI): domain Eukaryota; kingdom Viridiplantae; phylum Streptophyta; class Magnoliopsida; order Ericales; family Theaceae; genus Camellia; species Camellia sinensis. The sequence goes on from NC_138968.1 coordinate 10,030,934, forward strand.
AGATGGCAGCTGGTTGATCTCACAAGCTCTCCGTTTGGCTAGTTTTGCTGCTTTTTCAAGAATTCATGCAGAAAGCAATACTTTATTCCCTTTTGATAATGGATGAAGAGGCATTTAGCTATGGAAGTTTAGCCTTTTTTGTTCTGTATGTAACTGTTGAAGTTTCTTATTTAAATCGCGCATAACTTTAGAACAGTTTCTTGTTGACATATAGCAAACTAGAAAGGGGTGACCGGATTGAGCTTCTTGTTGACAAAACAGCAACAATGCAAGACAGTGCTTTTCATTTTAAGAAACAGTCTAGGCGCCTCAACCGTGCTCTTTGGATGAAAAATGCCAAGCTCTTGTAAGTACTGGTCCCTTGCTATTAAGTTAGACCTTTTTTTTTCCCTAAACAATGTTACATGGCCAAATTAGACATTTGGGTTCTTTAATCTTTTTATAATGTTTGATGAAGAAAAACACCACCTTTGATAGTAAAGGAAATTTTCTAGCTTCTTGCATTGATTTGAGATAGAAATCCTTCCATTTAATTTCAAGTAAATTCCTACGTAATGACAACATATTATGCCATAATATTACACACTATTGACTATACAATGTATTTAAATGTTCAAGATGTATCCACATACTCATACCAAAGTTTTGGATATGTGCATATATATTCTTTTATCCTAACACACAATAGGTTTTTGGGAGGTTCAACACTTAGACACACACCCTGGTCTGATACTCATACCAGAATTAAACAAAATATGTAATGAAGTGGATAATCATCTTAAGCCCAACGAAAATAAAAAGGGAAAACAAAGAGGTCAATCATTGTGAAAGTAGAGAAGGCACTATGATAGGCATGGGAGAAGGCACCCTGCTCTGACATGTCTTTGGGTTTTTCTTATTTCATGCACATAAACTTGTGTTTTGTCTTACGACAGGGCCTTGTCGACATGCTTGATTGTTGTGCTTCTGTACATAATAATTGCTGCTTCTTGTGGATGAATCACTCTACCATCCTGCAGATCATAATGTCCAGCTTTGTAACTTTCAATTTCTGTTGAGGACATGCGCACATGATTTCAGAAATGACGCGCATCACATTATACTTGAAGAGTGCCTTAGCTGTTTCATGGTTCAGAATTCCAAGGAGTGTTTGGAACTATATTCTCTCTCAAAGGTAGCGCAAATTATTCCATTGATTCTTGCATTGTGTTTCATTCGATGTGTGCTTATTGCGGGGTGCTTGATGAATATTTATGATATTATTGCAAATCATCTCTGTATTTTTAAATGGTCATTTTTAAAACACAATTAAAAACTTACACAAGCAGCCCAACACTGGTCATTTTCTAAACTATGATATCATTACATTTGAAAATGGTCATCTTTAGTCGATAGTTTGAAGCTGATAACTATTGCTCTATTTGATCAACCTATCTGTCTAGATGCCCTTTTTGAATTTCCCCCCCCAATAAATTTTATGTGCTAGAAGCTCGATTTAATGATATAATGTTTTGCTAGATGGACTCTCTACCATTTGAATGCTACTGGAATTTTGACTTCTTTAGATGATTACTTGAAGTCTTATTATATACACAATTAAGAAAACAAAAAAAAAAGGCCCAATTAGTACACATTAATGTGTTTTTAAATAACCATAATTTAGATACTTAGGAGATATTGTAGGATAATCCAAAAAACTAGGAAACTAATATAACGTTATAAATTTATTCCTAAAAAATGCAAATATCAAATAAAATAAATTAAATAAATCAAATACAATTTTAAAATTACAAAATAACAGTCCAAAGGGATATGAAGCTTGTTCCACACAAAATTGTGAATAAAGATGGAAAGCCTTGTATCGAAGTTAAGATTAAGGATGCAAAGCCCAAGGTATTTAGCCCTAAGAAGGCCAGTGCTATGATTCTAATTAAGATAAAGGAGACTGTAAGGCATTCCTTGGGAAGAAATTCAATTAAGGATGCTGTTGTCACAGTTGTTGGTGAGTAGAACTCTTCTAAATTACTACTATTATTCTCCACTCTTCCAAGGATGCTGTGGTACTCCCTTTTACTTTTTTTTTGCAACCTGTAGCCTACTTTAATGATGCCCAAAGGCAAGCTACCAAGGATGCTGGTATTATTGCTGGGCTGAATGTTGCTAGAATTTTAAATGAACCATCTACTGCAGCTATTGCCTATGGATTCGACAGTAAAGGTGGTGAGAAGAACATCCTTGTGTTCGACCTTGGTGGTGGCACATAAAAAGTTAGACAATTTATTTTTTATTTTTTTAGCACAACAAAGCTATTGCAAATCTCAAACTGTCATGATGATACATTTGATGGACTATATAATCAAATAGCACCAACCACGGATCCACTAGTAATAGAAGGGTTTAGAGTGTCTGGTTGATTTGATGCCATCAGAACTTTGATGTTCCCTCGAGCATCAAATCCATCAAGCTGATTCACAATTTTAAGCATAGTGCGCTGAACCTCATTGTCTCCACCCACACCATCATCAAAACGTGCACCTCCTATGGCATCTAGCTCATCAAAAAACACGATACAAGATTTTTTGGAACGTGCCATCTGAAATAGTTCACGAACTAGACGGGCACCCTCCCCAACATATTTCTTAACAAGTTCACTTCCAATAACATGGATGAAACACGCATCAGTTCTATTAGCCACAGCTCTAGCTAAAAGTCTTACCGGTACCAGGTGGACCATAGCATAAAACACCCTTAGGAGGGTCGATTCCGAGGTTCACAAACTTTTCAGGATCATTCCTTCGAAGTAACTACATAAGGAGAAACAAATAAACCATAAACAAAGAAAAAGAAAAGAAAAGAAACGAAAAAACAGAGAAAACCATAAATAAGAGGAAGATTGTTTTCAACACTGTAGTAGTCTTCTATGTCTGTCTGTGCTTGTCAAGCTTGATTGTGTTTGCCATGACCATATATGAACCTTGCACTTTTCTTTGTGTAAACATGAGTCTCATTGTCCAATCTGTTAATACCCATTTCAAATTTGTAATTAGCAGCTTATACTCTGAAATTGATAATTTAATTACTTGCAAATGAGTTAGACATTTTGACTTGAACTTACGATTCTCTGAAATTGATAATTTAATTACCCATTTCAAATATTTTCATTAAAAACAAACATAACATTATTTCTCATTTTCTTTGGTTAGATGGATGATGGATGATCTCGTGCACGAAGCCAAATTGTACAAGACTACTTGGCAGTATAAGCATTTTTGGGAGGATTAAATATTTTTGGATGGATGTGTATGGATAACAAATATTAGTAGTTTTATTTGTTGATAGCTGCGCATGGATAACAAATAGTTATGTTTCAAATTGTTATGCTAGATGGATGTGACTTGTGAATGAAAACTTAGAATAGTTGTATTTTGTCGAATGTTAATAAATTATGTATTGTGTCGAATGTTAATGATTCAGTTGGTTTGAATGATGCTTTAAAATTATAGGTTTATTATGGATTGAATGAATTATTAGGAATTACAGGTGTATTGTTTTCTTGCTTTTGGTGACCAATTTATTAGTCGCGACAAATAAATAATTTTTTTTTGCAAAAAATGGCAATTGCCGACCAAGAGTTTTGGTCGCAAAAAATATATCTATTGCCGACCAAAACAACACTTGGTCGTGGAATCTCACTTTTGCCGACCAAAAGTTTTGGTCGTGAAAAGTAACAAATGGCGACCAAATTTTTTGGTCGTAGAAACTATTATTTAGCGACGAAGAAGTTTTGGTCGTGGAATGTAATTTTTGCCGACTAATTTTGTTGGTCGTTGAAAGTAATTTTTGCCGACTAAATTAGCGACTAACATGTATGGTCGTTGAATGTAATTTTTGCCGACCAAAGTCTTTTCGTGACTAAATAGGTTAGTCACGATAATTATATGTTTAGCAACCAACAATTTAGTCGCCAAATATAACGTTTTGCCGACTAAAAATTTTTTTAGTCGCTAATTACTTTCCACGACCCTCAATTGGCGACCGAAAAAATTGGTCGGGAATATGTTTTGCCGATCAATTGGCGACCAAAAAAATTGGTCGGGAATATGTTTTGCCGACCAAAAATGGACTTTTAGCGACTAATTTTTTGATCGACAAATGTGTTAATTCTTGTAGTGTGGGATGGTAGCTGGCCATATAAGATGTGATACAAATCTTTGAACAAACCTCACAATTAAAAAACAATTGCAAGCTTAGTGTTAGATTGCCAGTTGTCTTGGAACTTTAAGCAATTGGGAAGGGCATGGACTAAACAAAGAGCAATAAGGCTCAAACTAAGACTTTTCAGTACCAAAACTCTAATAGCATATTAGACTATCAATTGTCTCAAAAGTTAAGACTAATAAATAATTGTTCAAATAATAAATATCAAACTAATAAGGAGAATAACCAAGAAGATTATATTTATATGGTCGTCAGGCTTATTCTTGACTGATGTATAAAGATGGGTTTTGTTTGATGAATATCTTAATGATGCTATAAAGAGTAATGGTGACTTGACAATGATGTGATTGGAATGGAGAGGAGTAGTGTGTTTGATTGTCACCCGGGGGGGGGGGGGTTATAGAGGAAGAAGTAAAGGCTTTGTTGAATATAAATAAGAAAAAAAAGTTAGGGATCATGAAAAAACTTTCATGAAAATGATCATGAAAGAATTATGATCATTGGATTACCTTAATTAGTGTATGGTGCTTTATTTTAACTGTAATTTAAGGATCATAAATTTTTCATGATCATTTTCATGAAATTTTTTTCATGATACCTAGTATTGCTCTATAAATAACTTAGGGTTTAGAGGTTATTGTTGGCTTGATGGTTTGATTTGTATGACAGTGGATATGAGTTTGAATTTTGTGAAAATATTTATGAATCGACGGCTTGTGAAGGCAGATATTAGAGGAAATGGGATGAGCACGGGTTATAGGAGTTAGATGGTGAGAGAAAAGACACATAAGAAATTAAGGAAATGAAACTTAATTATTCGTAGTGCTAGAATTGTCATTTTTGAAATTTGATTATTGACATCAAAATATTTATTTATTTTTAACAGAAGATAAATTTATGAAGCAATTGGAAACCTAAAAAGACAAGTGTAATTAGAGTTCGACGGTCATAAAAGGAGATACCAAGGACATTGAAAAAGAGTTGGAAAAATGAAAAATTAGAGAAAAAATAGTAGCTTGGCAAAACCTAAAGTTAGAATCGTCATTTTTTAAATAAAAAAAAAAAAATAATTTGCTTACCTATCAAAATGCAGGAGTTTTTATTTGCACAACATACTTCCTCTCAATTTATACTATTTAGTTTATTTTTTGAAAATTATGATCGTGTCTTTCAAACAAATTGTCATTGAGGACAAAAAAGACATGCACCATATTTTCTTACTCCACTGTAGCCGATTGCTAGCCTCTGTTTTTTAGTCCCCACCATCATGACCCTCCAGATTTAGAAGGAAGAAAAATAAAGACGATGAAGAAGAAGGGGGTTTTAGAAGAAGAAGAAAAAGGTTTTAGAAGCAAAAACACAGTGAGGATTTTAGAAGAAGTAGGGGTTAAGGAAGCGGTAACCGAGGAAGGAAGGGCGTTAGGGAGGGCAAACAAGAAATGAAGAGCAGAAAAGGGGCGCTAACAATGGTTGTAATTTGTAAATGGTGATAGTTGTTAGGTTAAAGATAGGATTAGAGAGTTGAAGGTGACAGTGTTATAAGAATTAAATGGCGTGAATGAAAAAAAACAAAATTGTGTCGGTTTGCACTTAATAATGATCTAAACCAATAAAATGTGGGATGTGGAAATACAAGCAAAAGTAAAATCTTCGAATCTTAGGCCCATTTTGGCAATAAAAAAAAAAGTCACATTTCTTTTTTGAAATTTTGTTTTTAGGAATTTTTTTTCAAAATTATGTCAATTTTTTTTTTTTACTTTTCCGATCCGTCTTGTCAAGACAAATTTATAAAGTATATACTTTTTTGATTTTAAAAAAAAAAAAAATACTAAAGAAGAAAATAAGTTTAAAAAGATTATTTATTTTAATTTATTTTTATTTTTATCTTTTATAGATTTTTTTTTTGAATTTAAAAAAAAATTATAAATTTTCAATTATCGAGCTAAATTTAGAAATATATATATATATTTTAAAATCACTAGAGGTGAAAATAAGTTTTAAAAAAAAGCCAAGAAAAAAAAAATCCCCAAACACAAAGCAAATGCATCTATAAAAAGCCCTCAAGAATCTAATTGTAAATTACCAGAATAATTTGGTCATACATGCAGTGGTCCATTCCTCAATTGCCACGTATGCAAACGCAAATAGTAAACACGTGTATATCTCTAATTATGTAGTAGTTATTATCACGATGATGTATGTGTAATTACATGTATATTTTTTTGATGTTATCTAATAATCTATATCATTTATGATGAATATTTGGTTTTTTTCAATAAATAAATAGATTTAAAAAATTAAAATAGAAATACATATCATGAATATTTGGTTTTTTTCAATAAATAAATAGATTTAAAAAATTAAAATAGAAATACATTTTTATTTATTTTTGGTTTAAAAAGAAAAATCTGGGTTGAAGTGTGTTCAGTCTTCACTGTTCATCGATTTGGGACGTTGTGAAGGAAAGTCCAAAAAGGTTAGTGGCGAAAACGGACGATCCGAAGCACACACCTGTTTTCTCTCTCTCTAAAATTTTCCTTCCCTTTCTCGCTCTAGGAAAAAAAAACCTTAATTTTCTTTCTCTCTGTATATATGTATATGTATATATATATATTCTATGAGCTGAATCAGTAAAATAATAGTATATAAAAAAGAAGAAAAGGAAAAGTTCTGCTTTGTTCTACCTTGTTTTTCTTCATTGTTTTTTGCTCTGATCTTCGAGTTGTTGTGGTTTGTTGATCAATGAACATGATTTAGACTAATCTGGTATTTGTTTTATCTGATAAATTCACCTTTTTGTTTTTCTCGGGAAAATTTTCTGTTTGATCGATCGGAAAATCTTTGCAGGACTAAATCGGTGAAGAAGATTTTTTTTTTTTTTTTAAAAGGTTGTTCGATCATGGCGGTCGTTGAGAATGCTGGCTCGTCAAATCGGACTGACTCCGATGTTGATCAATCGAAGTCGAATCAGACGGGGACACAGAACATCAGCAGTAACCCTATTTTGAGGTCAAATGATCAGAATTTCCACATGATCGTTCATCAGCAACAGAAGACAACACCAGCGATTGCGATGAACACTTCTCAGGTTAACGGTACTGGTAATCATAAGGCTGAGATGAGTCTAGTTCAGCACGGAATCAACGGGAATGGTGTTCAGAGTCATCCGATGGTGGCGAACGGAGTCGAATTGCGGAGAAATGGTGATGATGGTGGTGAGGGTTTTAACCGCGAGATGAGGGATTTGGAGGAAATGTTGTCTAAATTGAATCCCATGGCTGAAGAATTTGTGCCGCCTTCACTAGCTACCCACATACCTCAACTTGGGTACACTGCCAATTTTGTGATGCAAACTAATGGCATTGCCAACGGAAACACTGCTAGACGGGTATATATCTAATTTTCCTTTACACGCTCTTGCTGTTTGGTTGCTAAGAAATTTTCTGAAAATATAGCTAAATTTGGAAACTTCTGTTAACAGTAGATGTTACTCAGCTGATCGGTATCTGGCATAGTTGGATTGGAGTTGATTTGGGGAATGTAAAAGAAGAAAATATAGGACTCATAAAATTATATGTTCCACCCCACCCCACCCCACCCCCCGCCCACACACACACACACACACACAGACACAGCCCCAAAAAGAAAAGAAAAAAAAGAAGAAAAAAAAAAAAAAAAAAAAAGAAAAGAAAAAAGAGAGAAAAAGATTAATTCTTTATTTTTTTTTGCAATTTTTGTTCATATTAGTTTTGTGTCACATTGTGTTGTTTTGTTGATGGTTTTGGTTTTGCAATTGTATGTTCAGAAGAAGAATAACTATAGTAATGGGAAGAGAAGGATGAACAGCCGTACCAGTATGGCACAGCGAGAAGAGGTGATTAGGAGGACTGTATATGTATCTGACATTGATCATCAGGTAAAGAGTTATCTTGGTTTTTGGATTGTTATTTTTCTGTCGTCTTGCTATGGATATTTAGAATGTGTTCAATGAGAAATGATAGTTTTGGTTTCCGCTTTGATTCAGGTTACTGAAGAACAACTTGCAGCTCTCTTTGTTAATTGTGGACAGGTAACTGCCTGTCTATTATCACGTTGACACCCCCTTTTATGAAAGCTAATGAATGATTGCATTTCTGAATGTTTTCTTCCTATTTTTGGGTTGAAGGTGGTCGACTGTCGTGTATGTGGTGATCCTAATTCCGTTCTCCGTTTTGCCTTTATTGAGTTCACCGATGAGGGTAATGTTGATGACCTCATTTATTTGATATATTTTTTTGATAGGTGTTATTTCTTTTTTTGATACATCATAGTTAATAAATTTGGGTGGTGATACATTTTAATTGACTGCAGAAGGTGCAAGGAATGCTTTGAGTCTGTCAGGGACTATGCTTGGATATTACCCAGTTAGGGTGCTGCCTTCAAAAACTGCAATTGCACCTGTTAATCCAACATTTTTGCCAAGGGTGAGAACTTCTACTGGTTCACTTACTTGTAATATGCATTCTTCATGCCAGAATCTATTCTTGGAAATTGAATTTATATGAAAGTCATGCTGGCTGATACAAATTTGTTGCCTTTTGCTTGTGCTGATTGATATTGTGCTCTCTAGTCTGAAGATGAAAGAGAGATGTGTGCAAGGACTATTTATTGTACAAACATCGATAAGAAGGTAATTTTGGAATTAGACATCACCTTTGTATGTGGTTAACAAGCTTTGAGTTGGCAAATTGTTTATTGTTTGTATGTATATCTGACACAGGTTACTCAAGCAGATGTCAAACTCTTTTTTGAGACCATTTGTGGAGAGGTTTGTAGCTTTTTGTGTGACAAGTCTGAAAGGGCTGCTCCTTCCTAAATTCCTAACCATATATTGTGGAACATCTTGTCTGCCATAGGTTCAGCGCTTGAGGTTGCTTGGAGACTATCATCATTCGACTCGTATTGCTTTTGTTGAGTTTGTGGTGGTAACTACGACAAACTTTTCACTTGTTTTATTGCTCAACAGTTATATGCAACTTTAATGGTCTCTTTTCTTCTTGTCTGTTTTGGAGTCGATATGAATACATATATGTTGCTTTCATGTCCATTCTATTAGCTTCTTGCTACACTTTGTTATCTCTTTTGCAATACAAATTTGCATGATTCACATATTTTGCCAGGGTCAGGCTATTTATGTTGCATAGTTTATTTCTTTTTAGTACATTTTGGAGTTGGACTTTCAAATTTGTTTTAATTTTGGATAGATTGAGTTTCTATAATCTATGTGAAAAGCCAGTTTCTTAAAGATAATTTATTTGTGTAAATCTGTTTTATTTTAGAAGTGGTAGCAATGATTGTACAGATCCCCAATGATATAATTGATGTTATGAATTGATGGTTGCACGATGACATAATTGATGTTATGAATTGATGGTTATAAAAGGTGTGACACGTGTAGAGAAAAAATAAGGGCGGTTCTGTATAGTTTGTTAGAGGTGTGTATAATGCCTTCATAACTTTCTAGAAATTGAGGAATCATAGTAGATCAACATGGTCCAGTGATAATATATCTTTGCTTTTTAAATGTATATATTTTTTGGGAGAAATGTGGACAATTAAGTAGAAAAGGGAAGTATCTTTGGTGATAGAGTCAGGGTGCTTATGGAAAGAGTTAGTTGAACTTCAGAGGCATAATCTGAACCATTTAGGTTCAGTTACACTCAGGGCCGGCCCTGAGATTTAGAGGGCCCAAGGCGACTTTCGGAAATGGGGCCTTTCTTACATTGAAAAAAAAAAAAAAAAGTTGATGGATAAAACGATAAGTTACAACAATTTTTTTATTTGTTTGTAGCCAAATCTTCATTTCCATTCTCATTCAAACATGCTCTTCAACACCCAAATCTTCATTATCATTCTCATTACATTGATTAAGTTCTTCAATTACCAAATCTTCATCAACCAAACATGAACTTTCTATTTGTTTCTTGCTACCAAAAAATTTATCAAGCACTCCCGATTGAGATTGAATAAAATTTTCTAATTTTTGCTTCTTTTTCCTTTTTTCACATCCAGAAATATATTTCTTAGGAGGCATGACTACTCTATATAATCACAAATCCACACAAATTCACAATCACTGATCTCTGCAAATAATACACTTTCAGAATTAGAGCATAACAAAAATTATAGACTTCCACTAAAGCACGTATTTTACTTGCACAACGGAAAAATAATCTCATTATTTTTATAGGATGCAAGTCTGTGTGGTGTAATTGTTTTTTTTAATATTTTGGTGCAATTATTTTTTGTGAGACTTGCACCGAAAAAAAATTTAAAAAATTATGTACAATTATTTTGTAATTGTTCCACTGAAATGTTATTTCTTCTAACATAAATTTCTTCAATTTTTATATTTTAATAGATGGTGACTAAACATTGAAATAAATAAATAAATAAATATATATATATATATATATTTGAGTAGATAAATGATAACATTATTTTTTTTTCATTTGTACAATTCAAGAATTATTGATTAAAAATGACTTAATTTGATACTTAAAGATTATCAGTGTAATTATATCAAAAATATAACATAAATTATAGTTTTTTTTTTTTTTTTTCAAACATTAAAAGAGATGAATGCAATTTACCTTATATTTTATTTCTGAGAGGTTCAGTAAAAAGAGATGAGAAATAAAGTGGAAAGAGGTGCAGTACACAGATGGGGTCCAAAACAACTAAAAACGATGTCAATCTCGTAGCAGTTGCTGCTGCGCCTGAAGAGCAGCAGCATCCCCAAACCCTTCTTAGCCTCAGAGTGGGTATTATAAATTATAATGTGTTTCTTGTTTTTGGGCCCATGTCAGTTGGGCCTCTAATCTATCATGATATTTTTTTTTTAGGCCCTATATACAATTGGGCTTATAGCATTTAGATTTTTTTTTAATCTAAAACACAAAATCATATTTTGGGGCCTTATTTTCAAGCCAAATCTGGGGGCCCAAGGCGCAGGCCTCTTTGGCCTACCCTCAGGGCCGGGCCTGGTTACACAAATCATGTTGTTGTTCCTTACTTCTTGTAGACTGCTGGTCTTTTTTCTATTTCCAGACAACTTTCTTTTGCTAATGTATTTAAATGTTTTATGGTTTTATTAATCATTCCAAAACTCGATTTTTTGTGATTGTGAAATCATTGTACTTTTAAATTATTTCATCCTAGAAAACACTCAACTGCATGTAGGTATCCTAATTATTTGGTGCTGGAAGTATGCACGAATCTTTGGTGCCTCTGCCATTGGATGAGGAGGTAGGGTTATGTAAGAAATCGTTTTTGTAATTGGTGTGAGCGGTGGGTGAGGGGGAAGGCCAAATGGGCATTTTTGTCTTACAACAATATTAGCCGCAGAAATGTGTTTAAATCCTCTTTCTGTCTATCAAACTGTCAACAATAGTTAAAAAAAAAAAAAGAAAAAAAAAAAGAGAAGAAAATCACAGGCCATTATGTTTCCTCCGATGGGTCAGGCACACCTTTTTTGGCTTTGCCTTTATCCTTGTTTTCTAGATTGTATTTACCTTTTAAGTGTTGTGAAATGGGTATTGAAGCAGTCAGGGCATTAGCTATGTTTGTGTTGCACTTCTGTGGTCTAGGATCCTGCTCAACTTAGTACTGTTTCTCAATATGCGCAAGTTGCATACTGCATATTTTCTCCATTTTGTATGGCTCCTCTTCTGACTGAGTCGGAAATGCTTGTGGGAAATTTTGGCTAGATTACAAATGCTTGATGGAATGGTGGTTGAAATGGTGTCTTGTCTGAATTTGTGCAAGTGTCTTATGAGGAGGTCCTAAGAGCAGACAGCACAATTGGCTTTGAGGTTGGGATTCAAATCCCTTTAATTGAGTTCGATGAGCTAGACATAAAGGGATGACTTGTGTATAGACTGAAGGGAGTAAGCTGCCACAAGTTGGCTAAATCCTCAAAGGCTGCATAATGTTGATAGGTCTGATGAGGATGCACTCATAGGGCATAGTCGTCTCACAATTGTGGAGTCAGATAGCTATCAAGGATTGTTGTGCAAGTGGATTGGCACGATTGGCAACAACAGTCATGAGGTGGTGCAGAGCTTTTCTCTTCTTGTGTCGGTATGTTAAGTTAGGAGCACGCAATGGTCAGGGGTGGAACCGGAATTTCATATTTGGGGATGCCAAGCAGTGTCCCCTTCCGCGTCTCTCCACCTCTCCTCATTGACAAATCAGATATGGGTCAGATTTCAAATAATTGCTCCATACAATCGATTATGACGTAATTTCATATAACTTTTTTAAACTCCATAATTTCATGTCAATTTAATCACGTAATCATTCAATTACAACTCAATTTCATACTAATATTTATAATATTTTCATGTATGTTGCATAAAAATTAGAAAAAATAAATCATCCCATCGTTCCATATTGAACTCATCAACATTAATTATAACTAGAACAAGTGCAGGCCCTAAACTCATATTGAGGTTATCTCATAAAGTGAAACTACAATTATACCAAGTAAAAATATCCAATTGCAAGTTACTTACTACAACAACAACAACAACAACAATTCACATTATCAAAAATATTCTGTAATTAGTATAAATGAGGGTCTCGGTTTCAAAAAAAAAATTGATGGTTAGTTTTTATTTGACGTAATCAATAAAGGCTATTTTGGAGCATGAATATAGAATTTGTTGGTATGTGTACCATTTCAAATGCTATGGTAATGCCACCATCAGTGGTTTAAAAAGCGCGCTTAGGCTCGCGCCTAAGCACGAGGCGCAGCCTTGCGCCTCGAGCAGGTCGAGGCGAGGCGCAATACATGAGGCGCAGCTTAGGCGCTGAGGTGAGGGCTTTTTTTCGAGGCGCGAGGCGCAAGGCGCGGGCTTCATGGGCTTTACCTATTTTTCTACTCTAATTGTCGATTAAGTGCTTTTTTTGTGGACATGCCTATAGGGATTCAAAACTCTTCAATATAAAATGACCAAATGTGGTCAAAAGAGAGCAAAAAGTGATAAAAGGTTGAATGCTATGCTTTATATTTCTTGTTGGATATTATATTTCTAATTTTTAGAAGATTGAATGTTATGTTTAGAGATTATTGAAAATTGTTATGATTTTTTAAATTATGTATATATATATTTTTTGTTAAAATTTTTGCCTCTTTTATAATTTTGCCTTTTTAAAATTATGTATATATATTTTATTATTTAAAAATAAACACATGTATATAAAATAAAAATATACACATGTATATAAAATAAAATAAAAAAATTAATTAAAACACATCATTTAAAAAATATAATAAATAAATAAAATAATATATATATTAAAAAATTAATTATTTTTTTTCTTCTTATTAAAAAAATTAATAATATACATATTAAATATTTGTTTATGTTGAAAATTGTGCTTTATTAATATTTTGCTTAACTTCTATAACTTGCGCCTCGCTTTGGTGAGGCGCGCGCCTCGCCTCGCGCCTCGGGGCTTAAGCTCCAGGTGACCTTGGCGCCTCAATGCGCCTAGGGCTTTTTAAAACACTGGCCACCATATAGAATTGAATTTTTTTGGGGTTCCATTTGAAGAAATCATCAGCTTTCAAAAAATGTGTTAGTAGTACATATTTGGGATATACATAAATTTCTTTCGGTGTGCGGGGTGCCATGGCACCGATTGGTGCAAACATGGGTTTGCCCCTAGCAATGGTGACATAGTGCTTTTGATCTGCTGTATGTTGGCTGAGTCCTTGAAGTCTTCATAATTTTTTATTGGCCTGATGATGAGGATGCCCTCATAGGGCATACTTGGCCCACAATGGTGGAGTCAGTTAGCTATCAAAGATTGTTGTGCAAGTGGATTGACATGTTTGGCCACAATAGTCGCAAAGGTGGTGCAAAGTTTTTCTCTCCGTGTGTAGGTAGGTTAAATCAGGAGCACGCAATGATGACATTGTGGTTTTGCTTCTCTCACCAAGCCAAGATTTTGAGTCAGACTGTTACCCGACAACAGGATCATTTTGTGATCTTATCAGGAGGGGAAAAACAAAAACAGAAAAAAGGTCTCTGTGTGAAGCTGTTATGGTTGATTCGCCTGATTTACCACAGACGTAAGCCATTAGGCTTGTTGCCAAGGCAACCATTAAGGTAAGAATTTCATCTACTTTGGAGAGAATCCCATGTTAGCCATGAACATATCATCTTCTTACTACCCTTGGACCTTGCAGACCATAGTTGAGGATATTTCAGAGGGTCTCAGCTTCATTCCCTCTTAGGCCCGCAATAAAATCCCTAGATCTCCAGGGCTGCTGCTAATGTGGGTGTATGGCACACAGTTTGAGGTTTTCCAGTTTAGATGATGGCTTTTTCCCTCAGGAAGTGCATTCTCATCACTGAGGGAGAAAATATTGGAGCCTTTTTGTCTTTCTTCTGCTGTTTATTTGCTGGTTATTTTTCCTTTTTTCTCCTCTCTTTACTTTGGTAGTCTGTCTAATTGTTGTATGAAAAAAGGAGGAACCATTATGGATGAATATTGTGCTTGTTTGAAGCCTTATACTGTTTCTCCAGTTATGGACACACGACTTGTCACGTGATTCTTTCAGGATAAGTGGTTTTAGAGATGCTTATGTCCTAGCTTGCTGCTTTGGAATGGAGTGCAGAGCTTGCATTTGAACCTCCAAGTGCAGTTTGTTGTTTAGTTGGGGAACTTGTGGCTATATACAATGGGCTCGATGCTATCCAGTCTTGCGTTGCCTCTAACTTAAAAACCACATCACCCGTTGTGTAGTGTACTCATTGGACTTCTTTGCTTTTAACAGAACCAACCAAGTTAGATTTTGTCTTAAATAGGCATCTCCTTGAACTTTTTGTTTTGATTATTTATTCATTGATTGGAGTGCCTCTCTTGACTGGCATATGTATCTACCTTATTTTTGACTGCCATGCGCTGAGAATTATTAAGTGCAATGGACCTTTGTGTTCACAATGATTGATTCATGTCATTATGATCTTATGTTTTACTGCTTTGTGGTGACTGCCATTTTTTTTATTTACTAGTATGTGATAGCAACTTTGTCATAAAGCATGATGATCTGCTTCTTGTCTTTTGATGTTTGACCTTAATTTTTGTCCAATAACATTTTCATTATTATTCGTTAAATGTGTGATGTTCACACAGTGCATTTATCTTGCTATTTATATGGGAGACCTTTTAACTCCCCCACCTTTAATATGATGATTGAAGATGCAGAAACTGGATGTCTTTTAATTTTCACTTATTTAATCTCTTGTAAAATCATTTTCCAAATGGTTCGTTTGGTTTGCAAAACCTTACTAATAAGCTAGGATTTATGTTTTGATAAACAACACTAGACGGAAACTGGGTGGCAGTTGAATTAGGTCTGATATATATTTTTTTGTCCTGGATTTAAATAATTTATTCATAATTCAAGGCATATACAACTAAATAAACATAATTGTGGGCCCATAATCAGACCTATAAACTAGCAATGCAGTTTCATAGCATAACTTTTATTCTCTTCTCCTTATTCTTCTTTCTTTTGGGTCCCCCTTGCAACACAATCCTATGCTGTGTTAAGCTGAATGGGTTCCACAGTCTCACAGTTAGAACACATGCAAGAGAAGGATATAGGGAATGCAGTTCCGTGATGGAGATCTTAATATGTGGTATTATTATTAGCCTTGATTTGTGAATTTCACAGGCTTTTGTTTGAGGTGATTAAGTTATGACTAGCCAGCTTAACCTTGTAATTGCAATGCAGACTTTTAAGTAGTATTAAGAAAATGCCTCTTGATACAAACAAATGCTCAATCAGCATCATAAGCCAGTCAGTATTTTGTGTTTTGTGTTTTGGTGTTTAAGCTGGGATTGGTCCCTTGACCTCACAATTACATTGGTATAATACAAGTATTAAACTGAAGTATCCTGCATGATTGTACAAAGTTTTAATTTTTCCATTTTACATCTGGCTTTGATGTAGGCTTCTTAGTGGGCTTAAGAATTAATTTCCTTTTTGGTCATTTGTTGAGTACCTTTTCTGTTTTTATTTGTTTATTATAAATTTCTTTGTTCTTCTGTTCTGTTCATTTTCTAGTTACCTTATAATTGACAGTCTTGCTGAATTTATCCACTTTCGTAATGACATTATAATTTTCACCACGTTGCTTCTCTTTCCCTTTTCCTTGATTAGAGTTGGAATATCTAAGTTCTTGGAACATGACCACTAGTGATGGATCTCCCTGGCATTTCATGGTGTTCCTTTTCTAGGGGATTTCAGTATGGATCCAGTTGTTGAATTGGACTGGTCCTTAGTTTATGGGCCTTGCAGAGTGTCATTGAAATGAATTGGTATTACATAATTAGAGAATGACTAAATTAGTGGAGATGTCATTGGCTGCTGTTTTATTATTTTCATATGAAGAATTTGGTTTTTAGATTTTATTGTGTAATATGCCATTGATATTTTTGTCATCATTTTTAGCCTGCTTTGTAGATTGATTGGTGATATAATACTCTGTAAAAGATGGAGTTCTTATGCTAGGTTCTATTTTCTTGCAGGCTGAGAGTGCAATTGCTGCTTTGAACTGTAGTGGTGTGGTTTTGGGATCACTGCCTATAAGGTTGGTTTTGTGAATTGTGCACTTTACATACTTTGACTATATTTTTTTGGTAGATAATAAAAAAAATTACGGAGATATATATCAGGATACGTAATCAAGACGAGATGAAACCCCTCTAATACAAACCACAAACACATCTGAAAGAAACAAGCTATCACTTCAAAAACCTATCAACAACGAGGCCAACTGACTAGCTTACCAAGCCATAGAAACAAAACCAACTTTCAACTGTCTTTTTAAAATTCTTGTTGAGATTTTCCAAGCAAGGCGTAGCTGCCAATTAGCTTGGCTGTTCTTCACCATTCTCCAAGAACTAATTCTGAACCTAACATCATCTGATATCTTCCTCCTTTTCTGATAACAAAAAAAAAAAAACTCTGCTGTACCCTTCCTTTCCTAATGTAATATACTTCAACTGCAAGTGAGAGTTTATAGACGGCACAATTGTGATTCTTCTTACTGGGCACCATAGGATCTCATCTTCTTCAGCATTTCTTTCCAAATGGCAGTTGAGTAAGGACCAGTAAAAAAGAGATGCTGCTGAGTTTCTTGAGCTTTGGTCCATATAAGAAAGGAGTCCATACAACATTATCATTGTTCGCTGTCAAAGAGAGAGGTGTTGGGGGGTATTGGCTATGATTTCTTGAAGGCATCTGCTTCTCTGTCTTGGCCATTTCTAGCTACCTTCATGAATGAATTATATCCGATACTTCATCTCTTAAAGCTTTTCCAAGACTTTCTATTGCCCGATCTCCATATTTTTTCTACATAAGGCCGCAATGGACCCCAATTGTCCATTCATCAAAATGTGGATTGGCCATTACCTTGTATTTCATAAAAGGCAGCCCCAAATCTCAAGGTTAAATTTTTTCTCATGGACAATATCCCCTTAAACTGTTATGTTATTATTCAAGTGTGGATCCGCTTGACATAGTGGCTTTGTTCCACTCTTTCATTGATCCAATGCCAAGACCCACCCCCTCTCTTTGGAATGGAACACCCAACTTTTTCCCCTATTGTTTAGGGCAACCCATGTCCACAACAAAGCTCGTAAAATTTTTCATTATCCTTTAAAACTTTTTGAAGGAGAATGAATAAAGAACTCCAATAAATCTGTATGCTGAACGAGACTAATTGGACCAATTGCAACCTGACTCCGTAAGAGAAGAATTTGTGTGACTAGCTCTGTATTACTGAACTTGAGTTGGTGTTTAAATTTATTAATTCAATTTTGTTTTGCATAAATACAGGGTAAGCCCGTCAAAGACACCTGTTAGGCCCCGTGCTCCTCGTGCATTGATGCACTGAGTTTCACTTCTTCTAATCTGATCTGCTGATTTATATATCTACCTTTTATATATACATAGTTATGGACATACTTGAGGTACTTGTGGCACTTAAGTTATACCTTTTATCCATTGCGCATCATTGCCCAGTATCTGTCGCCTATAGAGAGCGTTGTCGTGGCTTGTTCTTGCAGCCTGTAGAGTTGGGATGGAATTTCGAGGCTAATTTGGCTTTAATTTATGTTTGCTGCACATTATGTGGGATTTCTGTAGGTTTTCTCTCAATTTACTGATATTGTCCAGTTGTTTCTCTCTAACTCATGAAGGATTCTTCAAAGACTCATTTTACTTGTTGATTTCTTTTTGTTTTTGGATGATTGCATTGTCATTGTTTTTGGATCTTGGACAAAAAAAGAAAAGAAAATGGAAAAGATAGGAAGAAAAAAAGAAGTAAATTCTTAGTTTTATTTGGTTGGGGTAGAAAAATAAGTATTGACAGATATTTACAGGGGCCACAGGTGGCACATACCATTTTGCCCACTTGAAATTGTACGTATGCCCCCTTAAATCTTTTAAAACCGCTTAACATTTTTTTTAATAGAAAATGATCTGTTATTTACCCCTTCAAAATATTAATTTTGGTGTATCTCCCTCTAATACATATTCCTATCAAAAAATGACCTGCTTTTTGTTAATAGTATATTTTGCTTGAGCTATTTATTATTATTATTATTATTATTATTAGTGTCAATAATTTTGTATAGTGAGAATTGTTTGTGATTTTGGAAGCCAAATCCATCTCCCTTATCATTGGCTTAATTATTTAAATTATTATCTATTATTACTTTTTAACTATTGTAGATACCGCAGCCTTGCCATTTGGCTTTGTTTGGTTTATATCTTGAGAAATGATTTTTAAACGAATTTTTGTTTTCTGTGTTGAATGTTTTTTCATATTTTAGTTGATTTTTTACTTTTTATATATATTAAGATTAGATGTATTTAAAAACTAAAAATATTTAACTAAAATATGAAATATAAAATCACTAAAAACAAACAAAAATTTGAATAAAAATGTATACAAAGTTGTCGTTTGGCTATGGCTTTCTTAGTTAACTTTTTTGAATTGTTTTTTTTTTAACTTGAGATTAAAAAATTCGTTTGGGTTAGTTTTTTTGGTTTTAACTTTTGTAAGAGAAAAATTAAAATAATTATGATTTTGATATGATATTTTTGTGTTATTGACTTATTTATTCTATTTGTCTTTTGTGTTTTTTTAGTCCTAATTTTTTTGTACCAAACAGCCATATTTTTGTATAATTTTGAAAAATCAAATTAAATAGATACCCATCTCTCTCTCTCTCTCTCTCTCTCTCTCTCTCTTTCTTTGTTTTTGTTTTTCAATTTTATAAATAAAATAAAATAGATTTGTGAGATTATGGCCTCTTCGGGTAAAGAGATTAAAAGTCACTTTTAACCTCTTTTAAATTATATCACTTTTTTATTTTTTTTACGTATTTTAAAAAAAATTAAAAAATTAATTTTTAATTTACTTCTCAAAACAACCCTTTTAACCACTCCTCTGGTTGAAGCCCCGTCTCCTTCCTCACTACTTCAACTCTCTCTCTCTCCCTCTCCCTCCCTCTCTCCATTCTAGGTTAGAGAGTAGATGATAAAAGGAGAGAATTTTAAAGGGGAGAATTTCAACAAAATAGGGAGTGGAAATTTTTTTTTCTCAACTAATAAAAATATAAGATTTATTTACATAATTAAATACATAAATCACTTATTTTCTCAACTAGTAAATCATTTTATAATTATTTTTTCATCATCCACCTTTTTTATATTCTCTCAGATGAAAAAGACAAATAAATAAGGAGTTTTCTTAAGTGTGCAAGTGCACACCATGTGCCACTTACACAAAAAGTGTAAGTGTAAGGTGTAAGTATAAGTATAAGGTGTAAGTGTAAGGTATAAGTGTAAGGTGTAAGGTGTAAGTGGGTTGCACATGGTGTGCAACCTCAAAAAAAGTGTAAGTGTAAGGTTTAATTTTTTACAAAAGGTGTAAGTGTAAGGTGTAAGTGTAAGGTATAAGGTGTAAGGTGTAAGTTGCACACCATAACCAAACCCAATAAATAATAATCAAAACCATCAGTTGCAGCATGAGGGAATAGACCGCCTGATTGGACAACTGTTACATTACAATAGCAAACCTGCTTTGCTCAACTTGTAAAAACAAATTTGAAAATTTGACTACCACCGTTTGTTTGAGAATTAATTTTTTAATTATTTAAAACGTTAGAGAATAATTTTTTTAAAATTATATTGAAAACGTGAATAGCTGATTTATATGATTTTTTTATGACTATAATTTTCAGAAAATTGATATAGAAACTCACATTTTAGACTTAATGATATATAAATAATATAATTTATTGATAATTAAAAAAAATATAAGAGAAATTATTATCTATAATATCTTAATCAATTGTCATATTATTAAACTTAGAAAGTGGGTTTAATTTTTTTATGTTGAATAATAATTCTCTAATTTTTATTTTTTTTTAAACAACCTTTTGATGGAACAGTTGAGTCGGATGACCTTCTCTTCTTGAACTTTTTGGGAAAAGTTGCAAGGCATATGGGTATGCGTGCTTTTGTTGTTTGAGTCATGGAAATGATGATATAGTCTGACCCCCGGTAAATAACCTTTAATTATGCGTGCTTTTGTTGTTTGAGTCATGGAAATGATGATATGGTCTGGTCCCCGGTGAATAACCTTTAATTTAGAAAAAAAACTTATTGACATGAATAAGTCCATAATAGATATGGTCGGTCACCTAAAGTCTAATTCATGATTCAAATACTAAAATTTAACACTTGTGAAATTCAGCGTTGCACCAAATACCAATGACATCTAAACACTTAGCAAGTAGAGAATCACTCACATCAGCAGACAAAGATCTTACAAAGTTATTGCACCATACATGAGCCATTAATGAGCTTTTCTGCAGCATTTATTGTGATAACCTTTCCCCGTCGGGACAGAACGGCCTCATCATGAACAAAGAAAGTTAGAGCATAGACTTTCAGCCAATGTGACACGTTGGAAGGGACAACGAAATGATTAGCAGAGGATATAAGCAGGCATCGAAGACAAGGAAAATGTTAAGCTTTTCTATTACTAATCTATCTCTACATTCCATCTCTCTTTCTAACTTGTGCGTCAGAGGGTTCGCTGGGGGGACTCCCCGTTCCCCGTTGAACTTTTGTGCAGGTCTCTCGGTGGGCTTGGTATCTCGGGCACCAGTTTGGGAAGCGTGGATCAATCCGACCCGTTCCATCTGGAACACGCTGTATCATCAGTTAGCGCCGTCTGTGAGAATCCTTTTGCTCCGCGCGCTAGTTGTGCTCATTGTCGCCGGAGACCCCTTCCCACTAACCCCTTCCTACCACCCACCAAGGTGGATGGTCACAACTAGATCCATGGCTTCTCACGACCACCAAGCCGACCCTCCCAATCCAAACAACCTACTGCAGTACTTCACAGGACTTACTAACAGCATCAACCGCTTAGCAGAGCAAAACCAAGCCCTGATCAATGCTTTGCTTCAAAAAGTGCTTCCCGTCCCTCCTCTTCTACCTCAAGATATCCCATCCAACCAAGAACGAGCCCCGAGCCACCCTATCCAACAGCCTTACCCACCCAACTTGAAAGGGTTGCGACCCCCTCCTCCAGATATGAACCCGCCACCCCAGGCCCCACAGCCATCGGTCCAGGTACCCACCCCCGAGGGAGAGGCTAGTAATGTCCAGTCTCTGCTGCATTTCGATGGCGACGACGCTTCTCTCTAGGACGCAGAACTCCGAGCCATGAAGCTCCAACTCCAAGGAGTCATACAGAACATACAGAATAAACCATTTACCACAGCCAACTCACCATTCGTTGTCTCTATCAGGGACAAACCCTTACCTCCTAAGTTCAAAATGCCTTCGCTCGACTCTTTCGACTGCACAACAGACCCGGTCGACCATTTGGAAACTTACAGGACCCTCATGATCCTCCATGCATTCCCCGACGAGATCATGTGTCGGGCTTTCCCCGTAACACTTAAGGGGTCAGCTCGACTCTGGTTTAGTCAACTCCCAACAGACTCTATCTCTACTTTTCATCACCTAAATGACTTATTTCTCAACCATTTCATTGGTACCCAACGCTAGCGGCGTCCGACAACCCAACTCCTCAACATCCATCAAACTGAGGGGGAGTCGCTGCACAGCTTCGTCACTCGTTTTAACACCGAAGCCCTGCAGGTAGCAGAAAACGATGACAAGCTTATCCTCACGGCTTTTATGGCCGGTCTACGGTCATCTGATTGCCTTTTTTCTCTCTCCAAAAACCCCCCGATCTGCATGGCAACCCTACTTTCCAAAGCCTAAAAATACATGAACGCCGAAAATTCCCTAGCCGCTCGACAAGATCCTACAGCCAAAAACCCGACCCCCAAACACCCAGAGAAAGGACTCTGAAATTAGAAATACCCAGTACACTCACCAAACACCTCAGTATACCGACCGACCAACCTGAGCCGACTAGTCGGCGCCAGCCCGACCCCCAGCCGGTTCGAGCGATACACACCCCTCAATTCCCCCATGGAACAAGTCCTGAACCAGATTCAACGAGATTATACCCTAAAATGGCATCAACCGTCACGATCTCCTTTCAACCGGCGAGACCAGTCCAAATACTGCCGCTTTTATCAGGACCACGACCATAATACAGAGGAGTGTGTTAATCTCAAAGACTAGGTCGAGGGCTTGATACGTCAGGGATGTCTCATTCGGTTTACGGCAGCCCGTCCCCAGCAAAGGCAAATGACTGAACCATTCAGAAACAACCATCGACGCACCCCTCATCGACAACTCGCACAACATAACCAAGGTCATGATAGGCCTCCACAGCAACCCCAGGCATAAGGCAACCCTGCCCTCCTTGTTGGAGAGATCAGAGTTATTGCTGGCGAGCTTGCTTGTGGAGGACCATCGCACTCGGCTCAGCGGGCAGAACTCAGAAAAATAAGGCAAGGTTCAGAAAAAGAAGTTGCCACATTGGACCGCCCTTCCAAACAGCCCAAACAGTAGATGGAGCCCATCACCTTTACGGAGGCCAACTACACAGGCATCCGTTACCCCCATGACGACCCCCTCGTCATCTCTGCCCTCCTCTCCAATTACAAAGTCAGACGGGTTCTCGTCGACAACGACAGTTCTTCAGACATCATTTTCCTAAACGCCTTTCGCCAGCTCAAGGTCGGGGAAGAAAGTTTGTCCCCTCTCCAAACCCCATTGGTCTGTTTTACTGGAGATCGGGTGGCCTCCACAAGCTCCATCGATCTTCTCATCACAATCAGAGAATACCCGCGGCAGACCACAAAATTGCTCACTTTTCTCGTCGTCGACTGTCCCTCTGCTTACAACATTATCCTCGGCCACACCGCCCTAAATGCTTTCCAAGTTGTCACATCCACTTTTCATCTTGCCGTCAAATTCCCCACCAACCTTGGGGTCGGCACTGTGAGGGGAGAGCAGACCGTGGCCAGGGAATGTTATGTCGCTTCACTTAAAGAGGTCAAGTTAAAGGAGGTAATAATCATTGAAGGACTCGACGTTAGAGACGAAGATGAGCTGGTCAGAGGGGAACTAGTGGAAGAGCTTGTCGAGGTCCTCATCGATCCCACCAACCCGATAAAAACAGCCAAGATCGGCAGCCAACTATCCCCTCAAGCCAAGGCCGATCTTACAACCCTCCTGACTAAACACAATGATGTGTTTGCCTGGACCCATTCCGGCATACCGGGTATCGATCCTTCCTTCATCACTCATCGTTTGAGTATCGAATCCCATTTCCGACCCTTTCACCAGAAACAGCGCATCTTCTACCCGGAACGCAACGCTCTTATTGCCTCTGAGGTAGATAAGCTACTGGAGGCACGGTTTGCCAAGAACGTGGACTACCCCAGATGGCTGTCGAATGTGGTCTTGGTCCGAAAAAACAACGGTAAATAGCGACTCTGCGTCGATTACTCCGACCTCAATCGAGCTTGCCCCAAAGATAGTTTTCTCTTTCCTCGCATAGATCTGCTTGTTGACACCACGGCCGGTCATCAAATGCTCAGCTTCATGGATGCTTTCTCTGGGTACAACCAAATTCTGATGCACCCGTCTAACCAGGAGCACACCTCCTTCATCACCGATCGAGAAACTTACCATTATCGTGTCATGCCATTTGGGTTGAAAAATGCCGGAGCAACTTACCAACGGTTGGTCAACGCCGTCTTTCATCATCGGATAGGCCGGAACATGGAAGTATACGTCGATGACATGCTAGTCAAGAGCAAACTCTCTTCTAATCATCTGGCCGACTTGCGAGAGACCTTCGGCACCCTATGAAAGTATCAAATGAAGCTCAATCCGGAGAAGTGCGCCTTCGACGTAGGATCTGGGAAGTTCTTGGGCTTCATGGTCAATCAGCGGGGCATCGAGGTTAACCCCAAAAAGATCAAGGCCTTGATAGAAATGCAGTCACCTAAAACGGTTAAGGAGGTTCAGAGGTTTACTGGCAGAGTCGCCACCTTCAACCGCTTCATTTCCCCTGCAACAGATAAGTGTCTTCCCTTCTTCAAAGTTCTTCGGTAGGCTTTCGAGTGGACGACCGAATCCGAAAAGGCTTTTCTAACAATTGAAGCAGTGCATGGCCAACCCCTCTTACTCTCCCAGGCGCTCACGGGTGAGCCCCTTTTTCTCTATTTAGTCGTATCGAGCACCGTAGTCAGCGCGGCCCTCGTCAGGGAGGACGGTTCAGTACAACGCCCAGTTTATTACATTAGCCGGGCTCTCAGGGGCGCAGAACAAAACTACCCATTGCTAGACAAAATGTCCTTGGCCTTGGTCACCGCCTCAAGACGACTCCGTTCTTTCTTCCAAGCCCACTCCATAGTGGTTTTCATTGACCAACCTTTGAAGAAGATAATGCAACAACTAGAGCTGTTTGGCAGACTTATGTAATGGTCAGTCGAGCTCAGCCAATTTGACATCTCCTACCGACCTCGAACGGCGATCAAAGGGCAGGCCGTTACCGATTTTATCCTGGAATTCACTAATCCCACCCCAACCACAGCCCCTCCGCTCCCACAATCCCACACTGAGGCAGAAGGCCCCCACTCTTGAACTCTCAACGTCAACGGATCATCCCGCAAAGAAGGCAGTGGGGCTGGTCTCATCCTCACTGCCCCTGAGGGTGGTTATTTCAAGTGTGCTCTCCGTTTCTTGTTCGACGCAAGCAATAATGAGGCAGAATATGAGGCATTGATAGCAAGTCTCCGCCTAGCCAGAGACATTGGTGTCAGCCATATCTAGGTGTTCAGCGATTCCCAGTTCATTGACGGACAAATTACGGGGGAATTCGATGTCAAGAAAGACACAATACGGGCTTACAGGAATATTGCACTCCCCCTTGCTCGCCTCTTCAATACTTTCTACATCAAGCACATCCCTCGGACGGAAAACTCCAAGGCAGATGAAATGACTCAATTAGCTTCTGCCGACCAGTCAAACCTCAACTATGGCATCCGCCTTGAATACTTGGCCCACCATGCCATTTCCCTACAATAGCAGCAAGTCCACTTTCTCCAAAATGAACCTATTCCATGGGCGGCAGACATCCTGCTATTTTTGACAAATGGGGAATTACCTGTCGACCAACACCAGGCTGCCAAAGTCAGGGCCCGATCGTTCAACTATATTCTTATCAGCGGCCTTTTGTACAAACGTGGATTTTCACGCCCATATCTGAGATGCCTCAATCCTGCTCAAGTGACCTACGTGATGAGGGAAGTTCATAAGGGTGTATGTGGTAATCATTCGGGTGCCAGGTCACTAGCCCACAAAATACTTTACACCGGTTACTTCTAGCCTACTCTCAATCAAGATGCCACTGAATTCGTGCTTAAATGTGATAAGTGCCAACGTTTTGCCAACATCCCTCATGCTCCTCCTACAGAACTGATTACACTTTGCAGTCCTTACCCATTCGCCAAATGAGGGATCGACTTAGTTGGCCCATTGCCTACCGGCCGAGGCCAAACCAAATTCGCAATCGTCGCCATTGATTACTTCACTAAATGGGTGGAGGCGGAACCCCTCGCCACAATTACCAAGCGGAATATAACTAGATACATCTGGCAATCGATCGAGTGCCAATTTGGCATCCCTCAAGCCATCGTCTCCGACAATGGCAAACTATTCGACAATGCCAAGTTCAGGAAATTCTGTGCAGAACTTCAAATCCAGCCATATTTCTCTTTCACAGGTCATCCCCAAGCCAATGACTAAGTTGAGGTCACCAGCCATTCTCTTCTAAAGATCATCAAAACTAAGTTGGAAGCTGCTAAAGGACTTTGGACTGAGGAATTACCAAACGTACTCTAGGCCTACCGCACTACCGCCCAAACCCCCACGGGGGAGACCCTCTTTCGCTTAACATACGGCTCTGAGGCGGTCATCCCAGTGGAAATCGGTCTGCCTACCCCGAGGGTACTGCACCCGAATCTAGAACTAATTAAAGAATTGCGTCGGGCAGACTTAGACCTGATTGAAGAGCTCCGAGAGACCACTGTTGTCAAATGGGCCTCATATCAACAAAAAATGAGAACACACTACAACCGCAAAGTCCGAAAGAGGGAGTTCGCCGCGGAGGACCTTGTTTTGCGCGAAGCAACTCTTGCCACCAAAAATCCGGCTGAGGGCAAGCTGGCAGCCAAGTGGAGAGGGACCTTACGTTGTTAAGGCCAGACCTCGTCCGGGCACTTGCCGACTTCAAGAAATGGAAGGTGGAGATCTCCTCCATCCATGGAACGCCGAGCACTTGAAGCATTATTTTCAATAAAGCCTTATTTTTGTATTGATCAATTGCTGTATGTTTTTTTTGACAATCTACACACTTGGATGTTTTTGTCCTTCTCTCACATGCTGTACATTTGTGATTAATGGGCTACGCTTTAAATGACAACGATCTTATATCTCAGTTATCTGCGTGGTATTTCAATAACACCCTGCTTGCAGCCTTAGCTAGACTGAGTTACTTAAAGCCTCAGCCAGATTGAGCACGAAGAGTTCAGCCAGACTGAGTTACTTAAAGCCTTAGCCACACTGAGCACGCAGAGCTCAGCCACGCTGAGTTACTTAAAGCCTCCGCCAGACTGAGCACGAAGAGCTCAGCCAGACTGAGTTACTTAAAGCCTTCGCCAGACTGAGCACGAGGAGCTCAGCCATACTGAGTTACTTCAAGTCTCAGCCCGACCAAACCTGACGAGCTCAACCAGACTGAGTGGCGGTCGACCGGATTGAGCACAAAGAGCTCAACCAGATAAAGGGGTTTCCTAACAAGAGACGTGGTTATAATTCGGCAGCGGCCGATTTTAATGATTTAATGTAATAGCATGGTGGCCATACTTAGTCAAAATCCAACCTATTTTTGCAGTGTCTATATTTTTAATCTCACATTTTCCACATCGTTAAAATTCAGATTCCTAGTCGTCTAAGTCAGTCTTTCATCTTTTATTTTTTAACATTTTCATGTACGCCCATTTTTAATGATTTTTGCATCATGGCTCTCTCACAAGTTAGGCTAATCTGCACACAAGTCTTAATTTCATACCCACTTTTCATTGAATTATTTCCAAATTTATAACTCAGAAGAAATAAAGGCAACAATGACACAAAAGACAACTTGTTTTATTCCCAAAACTTACGGTTACATACAACTTTCTACAGAAATTACACATAACCTAAAAGAACAAAAAAACAAAAAAACAACAAAATTTTTACGTGCATTAGTCTTCTTCACTAGAGATCAAGTCTTCATCCTTAACCCCCTCATCCAGGAGGGTCTGGGCAGCGTCGTCTTCATCTATTTTCACACTGCTGAAGTCTAAGTCTGGAAACATCTCTTCCGCTTTACGTTTGAAGGTCTTCCAGTCGTTGTCCCAAAACTCAGCCATCTCGTGCTTATAAAAATCCGACTGCTG
This sequence comes from Camellia sinensis, assembly GCF_055761805.1. Classification (NCBI taxonomy): domain Eukaryota; kingdom Viridiplantae; phylum Streptophyta; class Magnoliopsida; order Ericales; family Theaceae; genus Camellia; species Camellia sinensis. The sequence continues at coordinate 10,059,173 of NC_138968.1, forward strand.
GAAGCTTTGGATCACTTTTTCTTCACTCCTGCTTCCAGCGGCCACCCTCGACGGCCCAGCCCCTATCACCATCTCTCTTCAAGCTCCTGGCAACTGCAACATCGATGGCTATCTGAAAGTCAGCAGACTCCTTGAATGGTTCCACTGCCACCTTGTAGGAGTCGAGGTACCCTGCCCTCTCAGCCGCCAATCTAGCTTGCTCATCCACCAGCGCTTTCTCCAACGCAGCGATTTTCTGATCTGCTTCTTCATTTTCCTTGATCGATTGACCGTGTAGATCTTCATTGCAGACCATAGCCTCATCCCACCTTTCATTAGCGATGGTGCAGGCTTTCTGGGCCTCCTCAAGCTTTTTCTGCTCGCCACCCAACTGAAACTCGAGCGACACCACCTTGCGGCGTTCCGTTTCCAGCTCTAACTTGGTCGCGAGCAGCTCAGGATTAGCACGGTCTACTGAATAGCCCTGCATCATCGCCAACACCTCCATCTTCTTGGCGTTCTGGGCATAATCCAGCCCTCTAATACACGCACTCCGCGCGGCTTTCCTCCAGCCCCCAGTCTCTCTCCTTAAAATTTCAAGCTGGGCCTTCGCTTCCTCCAGCTTTGCCTCCAGTGGCTTAACTTCGCCTTTTGCGCGCGCCGCTTTGTTCAGTAAGGCCCCTGCTAAGGCCGTCGCCTCCATCTGGGCCGAGCACAGCCCCCTTAGCAGTTCGGCCTCTGTGAAACTTGTTATCGAGCGCACGGCTGCGTCCTCCACTACCCCCAAGAGCCGATCTGCAGCAGTCCTGGCTTCACCTCCTTCTCCCTTCAGTTGCCCGGACACTGCTGGCGCGTGGTAAATGGCGGTCTTCAACTTGGCCCTCTCTCCTTCTCCTTGGGGCATGGGACCCCCCTTGGGCTGTTGCTTTGCCCCCTGCTCAGGGCCAGTCGCCCCACCTTCCACTTGTGTTTCGAGGCCCAGGGCACTCTCCATTCCCTTCGCTGTTCCCTCCAACTCCACTTCGGGGGTCCCCTCTGCCATCCCCTCCTTCATCTTTTTCAACGCTGGCCCCTCCTCACCTTTGTCCACCTTCTTCTTCTTATTCTTCTTCCTCTTCAACACAACCTCCACCTCCTTGTTGCCTCTTTCCTTCAATGGATCCACTGGGGGCGGTCGTGGCTCAAAACCGCCCAAGTCCTTTTCCCCCAGCGGCTTGGGGCGAGGTCAGATTCTTTCTCTCGTGATCGGTTTCAGCGGACGGCCTAACTGTGCCTCTTTGTATTTATCAGCCTTAGCAAAAATCGTCTATCCTCCGCCTTCTGCGCCCTTCTCCTCGCCTCCAATTCTACTGGCGTGAGGTCCCCACCGGTTGGCTGCGGTCCCAGCCCCAAGGCAAATAAGGCTGAGGGTTGAACAAGGTCGTCCCACTTGGCGCCCTTCTTCTCCCTCCATGCCTTCACCTTCTTCACCCTCTCCTCTGTCTCCTCCTCCAACCTTGGCTTTACTAACTTGGTTAGTACCCTCTGTGCTGCGCGCACTCCTACTCCCCTATTGGCTGACACGTAAAACCACCGTAGCCTTCACCCCTTCACCGACGATGGTAACCCCGCCACCATACCTTTCCCGGCCGCCGCCTGTAGAGTGACCCAAGTCTCTTGCTGGCCCGATGCCTTGTAGCATGCAAAAAACTCATCCACCGTCATTGTAGCTCCGTTGTTTGCCTGCGGCCACGCACTTGCGCAGGCCAATAAAATCTTCCACGCGTTGGGCATCAATTGACCCGGAGCCACCTCCAACCGACCCAGCACGTCCACTACTATCCGGGGGAGTGGCAACCTCAACCCCTCTTTAACGCCTCTTCGTAGAGGCTAAACTCCCCCAGTCGAGCATCGGATGGCCTCTCCTTTGATGTCGGCAGTTTTAACTCTATTTTTTGTGGGAATCGGATACTTCTCGCGCATGTCCTCCAACTCCTCCACGGTAAAGGTCGATTTGTCAGCCTTCGTGTGCCAGTGATCTGGCTCTACCTAACTAATCGGCTTTGCAGCCGTTATCAGTGTGGACGAGCAGGGTCGCCCTGCCGGCTCCCCTCCACTCCCTGCTCGCTTCTCCGTTCTGTATTGCTCCGCCAGGTCCACCACGTCGTTGTCCCCTAACGCATCTAGTCTCATGGTGGGCACATCCTCTCGAGCCTTCTCTTTGGTATGCTTGTGTATGGCTTCAGACGCTGGTACAAGGTAGTTCGCAAAATATTGCAAAGGTGTATTACTCGACACAAAAGAGTTTACTTTTGGAATGTTTTGGTTTTTTGAAAAAAGATAGGTAAAGCGGATAACATCAAAAGCCCAAGACTTGCCTGTATTCCAAGGGTCACGATTAAATTTTGCCAGTTTAAAAATTTTCAAAAATCTGCCAAAGCTGTATTTTCAACGCCCTATGCTAACCTACCCCTTCGTTTCTTGCCCAACGCCTAACCTCCCCCATTATGGGATTCCGCCACGTGTACGACTACGATGCACTACCTCCTTCTCCTATCCTGTCTTTTCCACTTCAAATCACCATGTGCCCTACCACTCATCGAGCCCCGCGTACCGCCACTTCTCCCTCCACTCGATTACCCTTCGCGGTCGGCCCTTCTCACAGTCGGTCCCTCCACTCGGTCGACCCTCCTCGCGGTCGGCCTTCCTCACGGTCGGTCCCTCCACTCGGTCACCCTTCGCGGTCGGCCCTCCTCACGGTCGGTCCCTCCACTCGGTCACCTTTCACGGCCGACCCTCCTCGTGGTCGATCCCTCCACTTGGTCACCCTTCGCGGTTGGCCCTCCTCACGATCGATCCCTCCACTCGGTCACCCTTCGCGGTCGGCCCTCCTCACGGTCGGTCTCTCTAGTGGGTCACCCCTCGCGGTTGGCCCTCCTCACAGCCGGTCCCTCCACTGGGTCCCCCCTCGCCGTCGGCTCACCTCTCGGTCGGTCTTCGCCCTGCCGGTATCTTACAACCCTCGTTTTCTTCATTATTCCCTTCGTTGGATTAAAGCTGCACTTGGGAATGAAGGACTACTAACATGGGTAAGTCCATAAAGGATATGGCCTACCACCTAAGGTCCAATCCATGATTCAAATACTAAAGCCCAACACTCGTGAACCCAGCGTTGCACCAAACACCAATGACATCTAAACACTTGGCAAATAGAGAATCACCCACATCAGCAGACAAAGATCCTGCAAAGTTATTGCACCACACATCAGTCACTAATGAGCTTTCCTGCAGCATTTATTGCGATAACCCTTCCCCGTCGGGACAGAACGGCCTCACCATGAACAAGGTAAGCTAGAGCATAGACTTTCAGCCAATGTGACAGGTCGGAAGGGACAATGAAATGATTAGCAGAGGCTATAAGCAAGCATCGAAGATAAAGAAAAAGTTAAGCTTTTCTATCACTAATCTATCTCTACATTCCATCTCTCTTTCTAACTTGCTCGTCGGAGGGTTCGCTGGGGGACTCCCCGCTCCCCGTTGAACTTTTGTGCAGGTCTCTCGGTGAGCTTGGTATCTCGGGCACCAGTTTGAGAAGCGTGAATCAATCCGACTCGTTCCATCTGAAACACGCTGTATTATCAAAAATTTAAAGATTTTTCATTTCCCTTTTATTTTATTTTTTTTGAGAAGTGATTAATTGTTAGAACAAAATATCAGGATTAGCCCACCAAAATGTGGGTTGGATCCATTACGATTTAATTATTTATTGTCAAGCAGAATAAACAGACCAATGATTCTAAAGAACTTGCTAGTTCACTTTTGTGGAGTTGCAAGATCTTTGTCTCTCAACTTTCTCGTCGCCCTTTTTACTAAACATCGATAATGAGAGAGAGAGAGAGAGAGTTAGTGGAGGACCTACAAGCACTCGAAGCAATTGGATTTGCTATCAAAGTACTCTCTTTTAAGCTACAAATTGAGTTGGCTATCACTTATCAGTAACCAAAAAAAAACATAAAAATGAAGTAAAGATTAATATTCCTACTCAAATACCTAAAGACTTGTTTCCTAACAGATCCCACGATACAAGGCCTAACCTAACCTAAACCACATGATGTCAACTGCACCTCATCATAATCTCACTCCACCAAAAACATATTTTCTTTTATTATTGTTATTCTTATTATTATTCTATACTTAAGTTCATAATATATGTATATATATATATTTATTTATTTATTTATCTACAATCAATAAGAGAGAAATAAGATAAAAGAAACTAGTCCTAAGCATTACTTCTAGTAGAGCATCTTATCCTTGATCAAGCTATTGATCATATCAACTTATTATTGTCAGCACAACTGTATTTTACTGAGAAAAGATCAGTCTTCGAAGACCACAACTGTCGTATCAGTTGATTTTTTGAGGGCATAAAAATTTGAGATGAAATTTATTGCTATGATTATTTTTAGTAATGCTATGTCTTACTAATTTGAATTGACATAATTTTTAATGACATGAAAAATATTTATTAGATAATTTTTATATTTCAATTGAAATTTTAAATAACCCAATCTCTTGATCTTTTAATATCTAATTTAAAACACTAAATCCAATTAAATAGCATTTTACAACAATATCTTTTTAAAACCATAGATCTACTCCCTATACGTAGAGTTTGCCGAAGAGTTATGATTTATAGCCTAGTAATGCTATTTAAATGTATCACCACTGTTACATTGATATTGTTTTAGGGATTCTTATTTTAAATATTAAAATTTTATTATTACATCCTCACATGAGTCGTCCCATCATATTAAGGGATTATTTGGGATGTCTTAAATAAGTGTATTTTTTGACTTTTTTGACTAAAAGTAGAGGAAAAAAAGATGGTAATTTAGGACATGGTTTTAAAAACCGGACCGGACCGGCCGGTTCAACCGGTTGAACCGCCGACCGGTTGAGGTTCCGGTCCGGGTACACCCATAGAACCAATCACAGTGAAAAACCGGTCTATTTTGGGAGAACCGGGAATCCCACTGTCTATTTATAAGAAAAAAATTCTTCCAAAAAAATTCAAGAAATCTATGTGGGATTCAATCAAATCTATTGGAGGGAAACTTAAAGTTTTGATATCCCTCCAAAATTTTTGCTCTTCTTTCAATCAAATTATTTGAATTAAAATCATATGGAGGGAATATTGAATATTGAATATTTGATTTCTTCTTCTAAAATTAAAATTAATAATATTTTTAAATATATTTTTATATTTTTTAATAAAAAAAATATTAAGAGAAATATTTAAGATTATTAAAATTTTTAATTTTTAATTTTATTACTTATATTTTTATTTAAATATAATTTTAATATATTTATGACGTCACGGTTCGATTCCGGTTCAACCCGATGGTTGAACCGGTGACCCGTCCACCCGATCATTTTTCCGGTTCACTCACCGGTCCGGTTTTTAAAACATTGATTTAGGATAACTTTTTGACTTTTTACGAAAAAATGTGTATTAAAATACTGTATAAATTTATAAAATTATGAAATTACCCTCGCTGACACAAGCAGCAATACTGCACTGCACAATTTCTGTCTCTTTTCAATTTTTATTTATTTATTTATTTTTAGGGAGATATGTGGCTACAAGTGTGCCATGTTTTTAATTGACTTGGGATGTGTGGCTACACAATTTTGTGCTGCACTGTTTTGCTTTTTTTGCTTTTTGTTTTTTTTCAATTGACAAATTTCTCGCCAAAAAAAGAGGTAAATAGTATGAATTTTTTTGTTTTTTTAATAACTTTTTGACTTCTTAGATTTTTTTGGTGATGCCAAACCAGCCCTAATTCTAATAGATCTCATTTTAGATACAAAATTTCACTATTTCATATCATATTTTTTAAATTATATTAATTTATATAATATTTTCTTTATAGCGGTGTGATTGAAGCCGTCCAAGGGAGAGCAAATATATTTTTAGAACTTGGTTTGACATGATCATTCACCAAGAACACATACAGGAAGTAGATGGTCCATAACCAAAAAAATCCTAGACCTATATATATATATATATATATCAGTCTCGTGTACCTAAACTTATTGGTACACATGAAGGTTTTAACAAATCAATCAGTGAAGATTTTTATGGGCATAAGTCCCCAACCTCTTCTTTTGAAGGACCACTCTATGGTTTCTCTGGACTTGTTAATTGTCATATGTATACTATTAGTACATATGAATGTAAAGATGAATGTGAAGGTGGACTCTCTCTCTGACTAAAAATATTACAGTTAAAAAACTGGCTAAGGGATGCTAATGCGCCACCTTCCACTAACCCACTTCCCTTGCATGCGTGTTGACTGACTATACACTTCTCTTTCTCTCCCTCTCTTTTTCACTTTCACAATATTTTTAAATTTAACTTCCCTTTTCTTTACGATTATATAAATTAAACACAGATACAAACACAACAATATTAGGATAAGATTTTAAAAAAATTATTAACGGTGCTCACTTTTTTAAAAAAATTGTTTATTTATGTTATTGATTTTTGTATTCCTCAACAATATTAGGATAAGATTTTAAAAAAATTATTAGCGGTGCTCATTTAAAAAAAAACAAATCTGCTGCAAAGCTTTAATTAGAGCTGCTACAGTGCAGCTCTAATTAGAGCTGGAGCTGGCCACATAAAAAAAAAAACAAAAAAACAGTGAGGTAAAAGACAAAATATAGGGAAGAAAAAGACAAATTAATGCTCCATTAGAGCTCTCTTTTTAGAGGTCTAAATCATTTTTCAAAAAAAAAAAATTGTTTATTTATGTGACTGATTTTTGTATTCCTCAACTTATTTCTCAATAGAAACACAACTTTTTACTGATCCATTGAACAAAATTTGAGCAATCTCCAAGTGAAATGTTAAAGTTATGATAAATTGACCAAAGTCTTAATTATTAAAACAAATCCATCATTTGTTTAAAAAATAGTTTATAAATTGAATTTTCATATAATTTTTTTTTTTTTTGAGAATGATATAGTAGTGACAGTTTTTAAATTATAATTCAAAGTAGTGGGTGTTTTTATTTAAAATGAAAATACCACAATTGTGTATGAAATTTTTATTTGTATATGATTGTTTTTTTTTTTTTTTTGGGTTGAAATAGTACTTCATAAATTAAATTATCCTAGTACAAGATTGTCTTCTGGCATCTAATGTCAGTTGATTGAAAGCAATAGAAGGAGGTACATGAAATATATAAAGCCTAAATCCATCCTCGCTCTTTGTTAAACACTAAGATAATATTTGGTTTATTGGAATGAAGGTAAGATAAAATGATCATTTCATTAACATGTTCTTTATTATGTTTGATTCAATAAAAAAAAGGTTAAATTACATTGACCTCCCTTGAGATTTGAAAAAAGAGTTATGCTACGCATCATAAAAAGAATATCATAAAAAGTTTCATAAAATTAATCCATGGATGATTGTACAACATACAATAAAATACTACAAACACTATAAATTAATCAAAAGGTGGAGAATCTTCATAAAATTTTTTCATGATACTTCTTTCATGATTCCTAACATTATTGTTAAAAAAAATATAACAAGTATCACAATTTTGACATAATTACATCACTCATAAAAAAAATAATTACAAATGAAATTATTATTCTTGTTAAAACAACGGAGCGGACATTCAATATTATAGTTAAGGAATTCCATTCTACTCCACTACCCCTATATTATAGTTAAGGAATTCCATTCTACTCCACTACCCCTATATATATCGACTCACTTCCTTCATTCTCAAAAGGTCCCAACAACTCTCTCTCTCTCTCTCTCTCTCTCTCTCTCTGAAATCCTGTAGTTGAGAGTTTTGAACACAAAATGGGAAATTGTATTGCTATTTGCAAGCCCAACAGCAACAAATCTGGTTCTGAATCAGCTGCGGACGAGCACCGGAAAGTTCTACAGGTTGTAAAGACAGACGGAAAAATATTGGAGTTCAAATCACCAATCACTGTGAAGGACTTTCTGGTAAATTTTTCTGGGTTTTCCATTGCTGTTTCACAAATACTTTCCAAGCCTCTGCCTCCCTCTTATGAGTTGAAGCTAGGAAAAACATATCATCTTCTTCCTCCTCCTCCAAGTCCTCCAACTTCCACAGCTGAAAAAACAGCGCAATCCAATGGTGTAAAGAGAATTAAAGTGGTCATAACAAAGCAACAGCTTCAGGAATTGTTGTCGAAACAGAGATCGATTGAAGATGTTCTTCTATCAGGGTTGGAAAGGAAGAGTTCTTCTTCTTCTGTTGATTCTGCTTCAACATGTTGGAAGCCTAAGCTTGAATCCATACCCGAAGGAAGGGAGTCATGTTTGACATAGCGATTAGGTGTATACAGTGCACGAGACTCCCGCTATTGCTAAGTCTAGAGAGTATCAGATGTACACAGTCTTATCTCTGTGGGCAGAGAGGCTGCTTTTGTGGTATTGTAAGTGACTATTTACATGGGCATGGCACGGAAAAATAGATAGAATTAGAGTAGGCTTTGGAATTAGTAGTACCACCATTACTATATGATAAAAGGGTTTGATTTGTATATGCTTAGCTTTGGGCTTAATCAACTTTTATCTGCTTAATTTGGAGTGTTTTTTTTTTTTTTTTTTAAATCTTTTTGCTGTTTTTAGTTTTTGGGTTAAATGAGTAGTTATGAATTTGATCCTACTTGGCATGCAGAGTAGTTTCTTCATTTCCAGGATTGAAATTCCGACTCTGTTTCTTGGTGGTTGGTTTGGTATCTAAAAGGAAACAGAGCAACAAACACGAAGGAGCAAATACAAACACCAGTTCGCTCGGTAAAGTTTACAGATTGCATTAAATATATTTATGGTATTTTTGAATAATATTAGAATCATGAAAAAAAAAATTATGAATTGTATTATGAAATTTTTTTATCATTTGATTAATGTATGGTATTTTATTATATGTGTAATCTAAAAGTAAAAAATATTTTATAATCATTTTTATCATATTTTTTTCACGATCCCTAACATTACTCGATATCTTTTAAGGAGAAAAAAAAACATTTTTTTGTGTTTAAAATTTTATTTTAAAATTAAGTAAAAGTGGTGCTCGGAGATGGTGGCCGATGGCCGTAAGTGATAGATAGAGGTGGTTTCGACAAGAAGTAATTGTTGATGATCAGAAATAGTCGTCGCCAATAAAAATAATAGCTACCAATAAAAATAGTAGCTAGAGCCAATAGAGGTCGCCTACAATAGTGGCTGTAAAAGGTCAACAATGGGGGTGACTTAACGCCTATACTAGTTATTGAAGTGGGGGCTGGTTATTAAAGGAAGTGGAGGCGGGAGAAAAGAATGAAATATTATTTTCTAAACAACTAAAACTAATTTATTTTTTGGTTGTAAAAGGTTAAAAAAAATTATTATTTATAATTTTTTAAAGACAAAAATAGATTACAGAACAAATTTTACTATTCTGTCTCTTCAGAATTTTGCTCCATTCATGTCCAGTTACACCTGATAAACCATGAATTGGTTTAATGAGAAATGTTTGTTACAAAATAAGTTTCAACAGTGTCAAATTTTTCTGCTCTTAAGAAAAAGAAATTTTGAGAGTAGAAAATCTCAAATAGATGATCTTTTATGTCAAATGCACTATCTTTATGCTAGATGCTTGTACGCTCTTGAAATAGTTTATCAATTGAAAGAACTGAAAAGAGAAGATTTAAGAGAAAAGAAAATGGTTGAGACACTAATTAATAGTGCATCACATTTTGATGTAGAGCAATATATAATTGCTATTTATCATTCTTATACACAATTTTACACATTGTAATGAAGGAAGCAGCCAATACAAGCCTAAAATATCATAACACTAGCCACAAAACCAAGCAAAAATAAATCTATAATTTTTACTGAATTTCCAAATCAATCACATTGCGCTCTACTTTGACCTTAGGAATGGAGATTAACAAAACTCCATTCTTCATCTCTGCTTTGATTTTATCCTTTTCACAATTATCAGGGAGACGAAGACGAGTGTCGTAGGAACTGTAACTTCTTCCCGACCAAGAATCATCTCCACCTTCCTCCCTCTTGTGCTCTCCTTTGATAACAAGGAGATCATCTTCCACAGAGACCTTGACATCTTCTTTGGAGAGTCCGGGAACATCAAAGCGCATTTTAATTTCATTTTCGTCATCTTTGATGTCCCATGGGGCACGCACCTCTGCCGCTGGGAATGTCACAGAATCCTCAAACAGTCGATCCATTCTATCCAACATTTGTCGCATTGCCCTCATTGGAGACAGAGGGTCTAATAAACCTATTATCGAAAAACCTTTTCTTTGTAAGTAACCGACCTTGAAAAAGAACAATCACCATTCATATGATGACTGAATATGTATTGGGCAATCTGATTTCTCCAATACACCATGTTTATCAGATATTTACAGGGGCACAGTAGAGCATTAAAGGGGTCAAATGCTTACTTAGATTCAAAACAGTAGCCTAACAAGTTTGCTGTTGGTAGACTATTGGATTGAATTGTATATTGATTCCTTTTCGCCTAGTGGCTTTTATTTAGGGATTGTTTGGGAAGTACTAATTTAGTATATTTTTTGATTTTTTATAAAAGAAATCATAAAACATGGATTGAATTTGAAGTGATATGATAGAGAGATAATATGATGATTGTGACCTAAATAAGATAATCTGCTAAAATAGTATATGATATTTTAGCACATGCCAAAAATGCCCTTAGTTTATTGTTTTCTCAATTGGTTGCTTTCAGCTGAAGATTTTATGCAAGAAAGAAATGTCTATTTCTTACACCTCAAGATTAACAAAAAGAAAAGATGAGAAAGCGTAAGAATTAAAAACTAATTTGAACCGACGTTGATTGATTCTTCTAGGAAAAGAAAATCACGAGATGACAACAGAATCAAATGATACGTTTTTAAATTTATATTTTAATTATGAGTGCAGTGATGCTTGAGTAGAAATACCAAATCTAAAATTTGAACCAAATCCAAATGGTAGCACTGAATTTAAAATTCAATCAAGTGGTGGGATCTCCAATCCAATCGGTCTAAGTAGTCCCTTAAAATATCATTATCCTTTAATTATTTAATTGTATTTATTTGATATTTTGATAACTACTATATAGATCATGTAATCTTCATATACCTAAAGTGCAAAGAAAGACACCATAATAATATATCCATGCAAGGATGATGGGATGATAGCGTAGTGGTGACATTGATAATGTTTTTTATTTTTATTTTTAAACAAAGATATTTTTCATTCTATCATATTTGATTTTTGATTTTAATTATACTAAATTTTAAAAAATACAAAAAACTTATTTAAAAAAATATTTTCATCAAACAAAAACAAATATAGGGTAAATTAATTATATAATTCATGAATGAATATGGGTTTCAAACAAGGTTATATTCACATCACACCAATGTTGTAAAAGAAATGACCAAAATTAAACAACACAGTCGACGACACAACATGATGAGTGAACACAGCAACCCATTGGAGTAAGTAGACTTTTACCAAAAGGTGAGATATCGACGGCCAGCCGCCGCGGTGGACGGCGCTCCACCGCCTGCTGGTTGGTCTGATTGTTGAAATGAACGTCGATCGCCGTGTCTTTGTTATCTCCGGTGGCCTGAGCCCTCACTCGGGAAAACCTAGACGGAAAGAAGACTGAGGACGGTCCATTTGGCTTGATCGAAGGCCAGGATTTGTTCAATACCAGAGGTGAAGAAGGGCAAGCCAATAATGTCGTTGAAGCCATTTCTATTTCTCAGGCGAATTGTTATTATTGTAGATACAGAAATCAGAGAGGGAGTTTGGGATTGATCGTTGAAGAGGTTGATCTAATGGTTTCGTTTCGAAATGTAAAGGTGATGGTGATGGTGATGGTGATGGTGATGGTGATGATGATGATGATGATTCATATATAGGCAGGCAGGCAGGCAGGCATATTAATCAAAGTGTATGGCGAGACTCGAGAGGAATCGTGAATGTTACAGAAATCACTAGAAATGTGAAGAAGAGTCTGGGGACATAGCTGTCCTTTCCAATTTTCTGGTGGATTCGGGAAACATCAGTGCCAATATTCCCACGGAAGAAAACGCAAAAATCACTCGTCAGACAAACAAACAAATAAGCAAAACAAAAATCAAAATAGATTATAGATATGGATATGGATATGCATCTTCATCCCTCCATTCCATTAAAAACGTTAAATAATTTCTTTAAAGGATATAAAAATAATGAATAAATTATAAGCACAAACTCTAAAATTTATTTACAATATGATTTGTCATTTATAATTTTAAAAACCACATAAAATTTATAATTTTATAATAAATAATTTTTTTATTAATAAATTATCAAATCAATCAATAATTTTTATTAATAGGATACATTGTTACAAACACACTTCTTGAAATTTATTTAAATTATAAATTATCTCTGTAATTTTAAAAATTACATTATGTCTTAAGGTTTTTAATTTCATAACAAATATATTATTTTATTAATAAACTATCAAATTAATTAAGAATTTTTAATAATGTTAAAATTTTATTCCAATTAATAATTGAGATAATTTTATTGTTGTATAGTTTAACAGTTTTAAATTTTACTTTTTCAATTAATTCTGTTAAATAAAAAATTCTGTCAGGGAGTTATTTGTAATTTTTCAAATCATAGAAGACAATTCGTATTTTAAACAAATCTCAAAAAGTGTATTTATAATTTACCCTTTTTAACAAAATACAATTCCTATTTAAAAAAAAAAAAAAAAAACTTTTAACCAAATGGGGTGTATTTGTTTTGTACAATATTATATACGAAATTTTTATCATATTCATTTTCTACCATATTATCTACGAAATTTTTACCGTATTAATTTTCTTCAATTTTGTTATAGGTTTGTTTGGGATGATCTAAGTCCTCGTTTGGTTTTCTCATTGGGGCTAAAAAAGTATAAAAAAAACAAAATAAATTATATAAACTAATAAGACAAAATATTACTTTTTATCCATAATCATTATACTTTTTTTTCTTCATAAAAGTTAAAAAAGTCCCAAAACAAAAATCAAATGAGACTAAAAAAGTCAAGCTAAAAAAATGTCAACACACAAAAGTTGACTATGTTAACTAATGCCAAATGAATCTTAAATAAGTGCATTACTTTTTACCAAAATATGTGTAAAAAAATAAAAAAATAATGTAACTCAAAAAAATAAAAAGATAAAAAATATCTATATAACAAGGAAGCTCGAATTTTTACTCCTGATGGGACTTTTGTCCATTTGTCAAAATTTAAACCATTAGATTAATTCAATCTAAGGGCTGAAAGCATCTCACTCACATCGCTTTTAACACACACCCTCTCTCTCTCTCTCACTTACTCCTCTCATCTCTTTTTGTTTTCAAATTTTGAACTCTCTCTCTCTCTCCCCATTGGATGGAGCCACCGCAAAAGGAGAACAAGGGTTGAAAGGGAGTCCTCAATGCCGGAATAAAAGAGATAAGAGATTCAGAGATGGGAGTCGAAAAGGAAGTCTTCACTGCCAGAACCAGACCCAAGCCTGTCCCCGGTCAGATCGTCACTGTCCATTGCACCAGTTACGGTTACTCCCTCTCTCTCTCTCTTTCTTTCTCTCTCTCTCTCTCTCTCTCTCTCTCACAAGCCAATATGCATGTATTTGTGTGTATTATATATGATTCCAAGATGTATATATATCCAAGATGTATATATATTGGGACAATTTTGAGGAGGATACGAAGAAGATTCTGAAATGCGAATGATGCTACTTTCCTCTTCTTTTGTTTCTTTTAACTTGCATTTAGAATCAATTTGCATTGGAGCAAGAGTTATTTCAAATATAGTGAACTGATTCTCCAAATTTTGAAGACTCCCCTTTTCTTTCGATTCTTTAGATTTTGCATTGGAAACAATTATCACTGGACCTGGCGACAGTTTTGAAATGTTATACTCATCTTAAGTGACTATAACACTCTTGAAGTCCATCTCATTTGGCTTATTTGGATTATAACACTCTTGAAGTCCATCTCATTTCGATTCTTAAGATTATAACACTCTTTCCCTTATTTGGCTTAGCACCATTAGTTGTAGATCCTGCAATACATTGTTGGCTCACTTTAGTTGTCAAAAAACATGCATTTGGATGAACTGAAATACTGATCACAAATTTAAAGGAATGAAAATAATATTAAGCCATTAGAAAGCAATGAAGTTAAAAAATGTAGTTACATTTAACAAAAAAACCAATATAATAACTACCAATAGGGCTGTGTTTGTGTTTCTAAACCAGTATAACAACAAAACAAAACAAAAAAACTAATTAACAAAAATGTAGTTACATTTAACAAAACCAATACATATGTCCGATTTGTTAAAACAACCGAGAGTGGGGATTAATCTTCTATCCTGTTAAATTGATTTTTTCCCCTCAACTTAAATTTGTTTTGTTTGATGTCCTCAACTTAAATTTGTTTTGTTCGATGTTCTCAACTTATATTTGTCAAAATCAGATCATTGATCTAAAGGGCTGTGTTTGTGTTTCTAAGGGCCGTGTTTGCCAATAAATCTTCTATCCTGCTTGGCCAATTGGACAATTTTTTTATATCTGTTTCTAAGGGTTGTGTTTGTCAATAAAGGGTTGTGTTTGATTTGATCTAAGCAGTTTTTTTTTTATTTCTATTTAAACCCTCAGTTTGTTGTCATATTTTTTGTTTATCTTAGTTTGTTTATCATATTTTTTGTTCATCTTATTTTCTTTGTTCATTTTAGTTTGTTGTTCTTTTCTCTCATCTTAGTTTCTGGACTGTTGGATTAATCAAGAAATCAAATATTTTGGGAATTAATCAATAAGTAAAACAATATTTTGGGGATTAAGTCAAACAATATTTTGGGTCAGATAGTTGTTGGCCAATTAGACCAATATTTTGTGTTTTTGGCCAATCAAATATATATATATATATGCATTTTGATCCCAATATATAAAATTTTAATTATTTATTTTGATGATTATATAAAAACACTGACACTTATCAAATTTTATTTTGATGATATTTTGGTGATATTATTTTTTTTGGCTTTTTAATTATATACAAAAATACTTATATAAAATAAATAGAGAGAATGGGTTGATTTTTTGGCTTTTTAGCTAATTTTCCTATTCGTGAACAAATTAAGCTATTTTTTTTCTTTTCTCCTTGAATTAATAGGCTGATACGGTAATGTTATACAAACTAATAACCTTACAATTTTTTTTACTTATTGATGTCACAATTAGTGCACGTTTGATTAGTAGTATTATATTATAGGATTAGGATTGTTAGTATTAACCAGATTCAATCTAACGAAATTAGTGAATATTAAGAGGGGTTGGGGATCATAAATGGATACATAATAAAATGGTTATGCCACGAATTTGATTGGATAACGAATCTTTCACTAATTCATTTTATTATTAATCCTGTTAATCAAACAAAGCCTTATTACGTTATTAAAGTGGTATTATTTCAGATTTTGAGTTTTATTTATTGCATAAAACACCAGTTCATAAAAAATTGGTAAGATTTATTAGTTTGTATAATATTTTGATAACCTCTACGATTTTTCGTATTTTGAAAATAATGCATGATAATTTCATTTGGAATGCTATTATATACACACCAACCAATCAAATAATGTTTACTGTTCAGGTGGGCAAATAATGCTTCAATAATATTTATTCTAATTTTTGGATATATTTTGTTTCAATAATCTTTAATTTCCGACATGTTTCAATAATCTTTAATTTCAATAATGTTTCAATAATCTTTAATAATCTTCGAAAATCTTTTGTTTCAATAATATTGACAACAGGTTTGTCCAATTTAATTGCTACATTGATGTTTACAGTTTGTGATTGAAACATTGTGTCTGAAGTATTGTGGACTTCCCTCAGACCTTTCATATTGAAACAATGTAGAGATGCGGTAAGTATGGAAACATGGGCTTTGGTTGGTTAGTTGTGTAGGAAATTTATAAGTTTGGTTTTTTTTTTTCCCCTTACAATTATCATTATTTGGGTTTATTTTACAATTATCATTTTTTTTTCAATCTTGATAAGACATCTCTTTTTTTCAATCCTGAGAAGACATGTGTCTTAAATGGTAATAGATTTCTGAACTGAAATTAATGTCCAATATTTTTGTAAATTACTTTCGTAAATTATACTAATAGATTTTATCATTTTCGTAAATTACTAGATTGCCATGCTTCAGCCTTGTTAGGGATATACATACAAGTTGATATGAAGACCTTTCGAAAATTGATTAGGCGTTAGTAAGAATTGTGGGAAAGAACAAATTTGAAGACATTGTCAAACACATATTTTTGTAAAGTATACACATTTTGTAAAACAGACGATAGCTATGATCCCCTTTTGTAAAGCTTTCCACCGATGTGGACTTTGTTGTATTTCCAATATTTTTGTAAAGCCTTTTATTTCTCAATATTTTTGCATTTCTGTAGACAACTCATTTTTGACCGACCTTAAGACTCAGACGTCACCAACTGAGCGCTCAGTGATGTTGCATATTGTGCTCATTCTGAGGTTGCAAAGTCTCGGCAGAGAGCCTTGCCTCTAGGCTTCGGAACCCTTTCGTGCCTTGCCTCGGTTTGCGAACCAGGTCCTGTTTTCTCTGTTTTCTCTTCCTGAAGGGAGGGAGATGTCTCGTAGACCATCTCTCAGTGGCCGTAGGCTACGTTTCGTGGTCGTAGGCCATTTTTCCCGTTTGGAGACCAGTTTTCGGTTTTCGGAGCCGTCGATCGTGTGCCTCGGTTCGGGACCGCTTAATTACCTCCGTTCGTTCCGGTTTTTGGCACACACCTTGTTTCCTCTCCTTAGAGGGACACTATGGCCCGGGAGACCACCTTTATGGTCGCACGCCACCTCCGGTGCCTAATAGTATGTTTTTGGGGCACCCGGCTGCGCGTTTTGGCCCCCGAACCTTCATTTCGCATCGGTGTGGGTTCATTTTTGGCATGGACCCTAGTTTCTTTGTTAGGAAGGTGGTACTATGGTGGGAGACCACTTTTTCTTCTTCGAGACCACCTTTCTCTTCGCCGCCCGATTTTCTTGTTAAAGAGCTGGTTTCCTTCACTTTTGGGCCATAATTTCTAGTCTCCCATACCACTATTGTGTTACATTCATCTGGGAGGCCACCTATTTGGTGTGGCCAACCACCTTTGGTGCTTGACCCTTTTGACCCCTTGGTCTCCCTCACTTTTGAGCCACATTTTCTGGTCTCTCGTACCATCACTGTGTTGCATTCACCTGGGAGGCCACCTTTTTGGCATGGCCGACCACCTTTTCTTGTTGACCCTTTTGACCCCTGGTCAGCCGACCAGGGGAAGTGGTTGGCCGACCACTTGAACTGGTCAGCCAGCCATCTCCTTTTTGGCCTTCCTGAGTTGCATACAGCTGTGCCAGCTGGGAGGCATTTGCCTCATCCTTCGAGATTTAACCCTTTTGTTTGTCTTCTTAAGGAAGCTTTGGCCCTTTTTGCTTAGCTTCTAAGAGAAGATTGACCTTTTGTCAAGATTCTTGAGGAAGCTTGACCCCTTTGGTCTAGCTTTCTCAAGAAGCTTGACCCTTTTGGTTTCGCTTCTTTTAGAAGCTTGGTCCCTTTGCTTGAGGCTTCTCCAAGAAGCCTTGGACCTCTTCTTCTATAAGAGAGGCTCTCCTCTCCATTTGCAAAGTTTGAACACTTTGGCTAAGTCATACATACACTCTCCTCCTTATCCCTCTATTCCAAGCTTCAAACTCCATAGTTCTTGACCCCTTTGCCTACCACCTCACAACCACACCTCCCCATCATCTATCTAAACATCTTGGAGCTTGTTTTTAGAGGCTAAGGAGCCACATTGTTGGTCCAAAGCTGCTGGAGTTGCTGTGCTACAAGGGTAACACATTTCTTCCCTTTCAAGCACTCTTTTTGCTTCATATCTTAGCCCTATTTGCAAGCATCTTTGGGTTTCATCATAAACTGAAAAAAGTTTTGTTTTGAGCTTATAAACATGTTTGTTTAAGGTCATTTTTCTGTTGGGGGTCATCTACCCCTTTGCATGCTTCATTTCCTCATGTTTTGAGCTATGCATTAGAGCATTTGTGTTGGCCTTGGTTTGGCCTTTTAGCCACTGAAATCCAGTGGATTCTTAGTGGCTAACATGTGTCTTTGAGCCTCAAAATCAGAGAGGAGTGACCTTCTCACCCCTTGGTTTGTTTACTAGCTTTGTTGGCCTTCCAAAGGGGCTCCTATTTGCATGTTTCAAAGCCATATTTCAGGCCCTATTTGGTGAGTTTTAAGGTCTGCATAGGCTCTGTCCAGAGCCCATTTTGCCACATAAAGTGTTTATTATGCATGTGTAGAACAATCCTATTCAAGGCCTTTCAAAGGGGCTTTCACTTGCATGCTTCCTAGACTAATTTTAAGACCTTTTTGGTGGATTTTAGGACCCTCATAACCTTTTTCTAGAGGTGGTTTTGCCATTTTGTGTGTCCATTGTACATGTGTAGAATAACCCCTTGCATGGCTTTCCAAAGGAGCCTATTATCCTTGCATGCATTGACTGAGTTTCAGTGGATTTTTGGACATATTTTGGCATGGCATACTTTTGTTTTTGGCTGGTTTGGTGACCTCTCATGTGCTTCATATAGTTGTAGTGCAAATCATGGTTCCTAGCTTACTTTGCGTGCCCTGTTGACCCTTGTTTTTAGTACTTTTTGGCCATGCCTTAAACTGATATTGTGCATATTTTGGACTGCCCTAGCTCTTTTTTTGAGTCTCATGGTTGAATGATGCTTGTTTTGCATACATGTAGTTCAATGTCCATGCCTAGCTTTGAGTTTTGAGGTCTATCATATGCATGTGCTGAGGTATTTTTGTGTTTTGGGGTCATTTTGCATCA
The DNA here is from genome assembly GCF_055761805.1 of Camellia sinensis. Lineage (NCBI taxonomy): Eukaryota > Viridiplantae > Streptophyta > Magnoliopsida > Ericales > Theaceae > Camellia > Camellia sinensis. The sequence continues at coordinate 10,078,168 of NC_138968.1, forward strand.
TATTTCAGAGCCTATACGAATGCCATATCCTCATATTTTCTACTCTTTAAGTGTGCTTGAGAGTTGTCCATAAATGCCTTGTTTTCGGACCATTGAATGAGCTTCATTTCTATGCATTCCGAGCCATCATTTTAGACCAATTTCCCACTGTCTTGGACCTTCCTAGGGTCTGTTTGGGGTTGGTTTTTCCATTTGTGCATTGCTTTGTGTACCTCTAGTGTAACGCACTTCACTAGTTTCGGTATTCGGGCCATCTAGCATGCATCGTGTGAAGTGTTTGCATGATTCGGGACCATTGTGCATCATATTTCAGAGCTGGATCATGTGCCATTCTATGCCATATTTCATTCTCTGCCATGCTTTGTTAGAGTTGCATGTTGTGCCTTAAGATCGAGCCTTTGCATTCCTACATGTTTGCATGTATTTTGGTTGTCTCATTTTCATCATATGGCCACTGATTTGGGAGCGGCTGAGGCCTCTCCATTTTGGTATAAGCCCATCGTGCATTGTGAATGCCATGTTATAATGTGTTGTGTATGCTATGTTGTTTTAGGCATTGTGCATGCCATCTCATTTCCTTGCATTGCGTATGCTAGGTTGTTAGTCGCATTGTGTATGCCATATGGTTCATAGCATTGTGTATGCTAGTAGCATGTTTGCATCTCATCCTTGCATGTTTGCATGATTAGGCCGCATTGCATTAGGATTGCATGCTAGTTGCATTTGTGCATGTCATGCCATCCTTATTTGTTGCATTGTGTTTAGAGCAGGGTTTAGTCCAAACACGGGAAACGAGGGACGTTTCGTACTCTAAGTGATGAAACGTGCCTCGATTCTCGGCCGCCGACACTCTTGACTGTCCATGATAGAGTTGTTGGTTTTACTTGCTTATATGTGTGTTCATTTCATATTGAGTCGTACAATTCGACTCCTCGGCCATCATGCATCGAGATACTTGATTGGTGGCACGAGGATCGAGGATTACACCCTCTTGAGCTTGTGCAAGGACGGGGAGAGTGATCTTACACACATATGTTGAAAATACATTGCCCTTTCTCTCTCTTGCCTTTGTTGTAGAAAAACTAGAATCCAAAGGCAGAAAGTGGTCGGCCGACTAGGTTTTCTAGCAGGCCGACCACCTTTTTTGGTTCCCACCACAAAGGGTGGTCGGCAAGTGTCTCCCAAGCCAATATCTGGTCGACAGCCTTCCCAGGGTGGAGTTTCAGTCTCTTGGAGCCTTGTGCAAATTTCTAAAATCAGTTACAAACAAAGGCGAGACGAGGCATCGCGATGGAATTTCCCGACGAGGCGACTCGAGCATGCATGCATCCATCGTCATCTAAAATAGAGCCGAGGCAATCACATTCATGTAGTTTACATGCTTACTTGGCTAGTTTGTTAATTAGTTAATGTTGTGTAATAATTAGTTGTAGCTGTTATTTATTCGGACTGTATTATTTATTCGGACCCCTCAAGGGGGTAACGTTGTAATAAGTGTGTGTGTGTGTGATGTATGTCTTCCAACCCCACGTCTTTCTCCCTTTTATTTATCAGCTTATGATGGTTAGATTAGGGCATGTTTCAATTAGCATACTTATGCTCGCATGTTTGCATTCATTTATCTGTCTTGCATGCATCGGGCTCGGCGCATCATACTAACTGCATTGTATTTCAATTCCGAGTTGAATACTTGTTAGTTGTTGCATCTCATATGCCATTCTTAGATTAGATGAGCCTGTCTTAGTTGCATTTTGCATATGTTGCATTAGCCATCTTAGCATGAACTAGGATCATGCATTGATTACTAACTAGTTTTTGTTTTGGCTCGGGGTACTCAGTGAGTGTTTATACTTTAGCATCCTTGCATGTGTGTGAGTGACTGCCATGATAGCATGCTTACCATGAGGCTATGTGCTTATGTGATATAACTGCCTGAATGCCTATGGGTGAAGGTTGGGTTACTTGAGTTGGAATAATTCGTCGAAACCCGTGTTTTAGCCTACTTGCGAGTAGTAAACTTCAATCCATTTTTCGAAACAAATGGATATACGATGCTTTGTTCCAACTTAGGCAATCCAGTCTATACTTGTTTTGCTGTGCGCATCACGTAGTAATTCTAGGCTAATAAACCGGAGTAAGAGCACATGATGTTTTCAAAAATCGATATCATGGTTAGTAGAGGCCGATCTTTGATCGGGCGAGCGGGGGTGCTCATAGCTGACCTTCCTCAATCGTACCCGAGTTCCCGAGCCGAGGCAACTTTGGTGATGACAGACATGTGGCCTTAGGCACGAGTCAGGGTTTCCTAAATTCTCCCAAAATAAATATTTAGGTGGTGACTCTGTATCTGGTAAAGCAGTCCATGTTTGACACTTCTTTCTAAAAATCTGTTTTTCAAAACGATTTGCCGGATTTGGACTCTTTGGTGATTTATCAATCTCACATCGCACATTGTGAGATCAGATTAAGAACCGTGACAATTTGAGTCTGAACTGAAGTGAGCCCAAATGAACAGAACGGGATTTCCCTCCCAGGACGTTCGGGGACATCTACAATTTCCAGTATAGCTAAGTTTGGCTTACGTGTATTTAATATAATGTTTATTTGGATTATGTAGTGGCAAATTTTATTTTATTTTTTTACCTCCAATTAATTTAATGGCTTTGTTTTTGTCTGGGTGTTTTGGGGACATCTTTGTATGGGTGTTTGGGACATCTCCATATGGGTGTTTTTTAGGTGTGTTTGTTTTCATGCATAATTGTTGATTTCTCATATAGAATATGTTTCTTTCCTATAATAGGTTTTATGCTCTTTTGTACCAATGAAATGTATCTAAGGTCAGCTGCATCTCATGTTCCTTTTGAAAATTTAGTATTGTTTGATATTATTTTGCTTTTGAAACTCCATACCTTTTGTTTTCCTTTTGTACTTATAAATGCACAATTTATCGATTGTTCTAGGGTAGATTTGAGCAATATATTCTTGGTACCTATTAATAGTTGGAGCTATTTGATTTTTATTTAAACTGTTTTTTGTTTTTGTTGCAATATCTGTTTGTATTATTTCATTACACCATGTTAACCCATTAAAGGTATCCTAATTCTTTAATAGAGTAATTGGCTTCCATTGGGAATGAAATTGTGTAAGATTTTTTTTTTAGTTCATGAAATTTTTAAAGATTTAATAATGTCATTTCTAAGATTTACTATTGTCATTTCTTATTGCATAACATTTGTTTAGGATGCACTGCAATATGGCATATGGTTGTTTGGTCTATTTATTACTTCCATTTTTTAAATTATTATTTTTAATTTTTTTTTTTAAAGTTTAACAAGGGAGCTCTGTTTTTGGTTAATTTACTTTTTGTTTTTGTTTTTGTTTTTGTTTATGAAAGAGATCATGCTTTAATTACACTCAATAGTCATTTGTTCAACCCATTACTTGATTGGTATATTCAATTACAAGTCTATGTTTTGACATGTGTCTTGGATATTGTTGACTTGGTTAAATGGATTTGATATAACATGATGACTTGGTTACATAGATTGATATATATGGATTGATATTGCATGAACTGAAAATTGATGCTTTATTAGGATGTGTTTCTTTTATTTTATCAAACAAAAGAAAACACAACAGAATCATAGTGTATAGCCTTTGTTGTCCGATTGTTCTTTCTACTTGGGAGTTGATTATTTAAAATATATGGTTCAGTTGGCAAGGAAAAACATGTGCTCATTTTTTGTCAAGTGCTTCGAATAAGGTAATAAAATTAGAGGAGGGGAACATGTTAAGATCATGGGAGTTGGACTATGTTAAGATTAGAGTAGGAAAACATGTTAAGATGAGGGGAGCTAGACTATGTTAAAACTAGAGGAGGAAAACATGTTAAGATCATTTTCATTTCAAATATTGATACTAGCAACAGTTGATGGCTATTGGATGACTTTAATTTGACACACTTGATCTGTTGACACACTTGATTAATTGATGATTTTCACATTAATTTGACACACTTGATTAGTTGTAGGAATTATCTTTTTTACAAAATTAAATTTCACTATTTAAGCAGTTTTTCATAAGCAGTTTTTATCCAAAATGTATTGCTACATTGTTTGGATGCTATGGCATAGAGTTGATTTCAATTTATGATGCATTTAGTTTTTCAATTTACAGTTGACTGCAAAATCCATTGTTTTAAGGTGACGATTCGTGTGTTGTGTTGCAGAAAATTCAATATTGGGGCTCTTTCCGCGATATAGAGAGGTGCCATTGCTTTCTTTAAATTGATTGGAAAATTATTCTTTGAGATTTGATTTCCGTATCTTAATTGTAAACAATTTCTGTAGACTACTATTTGTTAGGTTATACATTGCATTTGGCCTGATCCATGTTGTCTGTTTTATGTTATTTCAATCAGATATTTATAGTTCAGGGTATTGTGACATTTACCAATGTATCAGGTGTTAGTCACAAACTAATGGTATGTGGGTTGACTTGATCTTTTATTTCGAATCAGTTTATTACAATTAAGTTCTCCACATGATACCAAAAAAAAAAAAATTGTCTTTCTTTTGAATTCAATTGATTTATTACTTTGGACATGTAAGTTGATTTATTTGTTTGGCTATGTAAGTTGTCACTACTTTCAACATGTCAGTTGTCTTTTTTTTTTTTTTTTTTTTAATACACTTTTTTTCCCCTTTAATTGTCTTCTAATAACATTAAGCTCTCTTTTATTTTCATAGGACGATGAAGATTTGCACCAAATTGTAATATGGGCTCTCTTTGCTCATATTCTTATTTCATTGGGAAAATTACAAATCAGTGAGTTTTTAAATATTTTATGAAGTTATCACCTATTTATAATTTTTCTTATTTAGGTCAAGTTTGACAACCCAAAAATAATCCATCTTTTTATCTTTTTTCCATTGTGCGGGGAGCAAATATCCAGGCGAACCCACACTCCTTGCTTTCGAGCTCCGTTTCTATCCGATCACCTGCGTGCACAACAGCGGTGAGCTACCCGGCGGTGTGTGGCCGGAAAACCCCTCCGACGATCAAGTTAGCACACACCTGAGGATAGAGAGAATGAGGAGTGAGTGGAGTGTAAGTATTTCTCTTACCAAATGTTCGTCCCCTCAGCATGGGGGGCACAGACTTACTTATATACCTTCTATGCCCCAAATCTACTCCCAGTGATCTCTCGACACGACCGGGCTACTTGACATGCCTGTCTTCAAAACTTGCCCGGTCGATGCCTCGATTCACCATCTTGTCTCTTCAGTACTGACGCCGCCGTCAATAGGGACGCGTGTCGTGGGTTGATTGGCCTCGAGCAGCCAAACATCACGTCCGTTTAGATTCAAATTTTTGGCGGTCTTATTCATCTCTATAAACATATTGAACCTTCTTTCATTTCAACCTTACCGACTCTCTCTTCTCCTTGTCGATCCAGAGCTTCTGCCTTCGCTTGCTTGCCATTGCTGAGTTCGTCTTCGAAGAATAAGACTTTGCCCTCTCCTGGTAAGTTCTCCGAGCCCTTGTTATTATTATTTTTGTTTCATATTTTTCTTCTTTATAGCACCAAATCCGTAGGTTTAAGGCCTCCCCCACCCAAAACCTTCAATGCCCCTTAGTTTCTTCACTGTTCTTCAATTTCCCTGATGAACAATGAAGATCTGGGGCGGATCGGGCTCCAGATCTTCATTCGATCCAAAAAATCACTCAGACCGAGCAAATCTTTAGTTTGTCCCAACCTTAGGAGAAACTGGGGTAGCAAAAAGGACTTGGCCGCTCGACCGGGCTAATCTCTGGTTCGCTTAGGCGACCGAGCTCCTTGGATAACATTTACGACCGAGGTGGTTTGGCACAATCCACGACCGAGCTCAACTCTAGCTTGTTTTGCGCGACCGCGTTCCCACTTACAATTACCTTCTGTTTTCCTGCAGAGTCCAAGGGAACCAAAGACCAATCCTGAGGCTCTCAAGGACCGAGCAGCCATTAATTCCCAGCCTGTGCCAAACCACCTCAGCCGAGCTAGATTAGTCAGTCAAACATGGCGAAATTTCGCTTCCTTGTGGACACACCTGCTGCCTTGGCTGCCTTCAGGGAAGAATACGGTATCCCGGCAGACGTCCACATAGAGCTCGTCGAGATGGAAACAACCCCTTGGGGCAGGCTTGACCAATGCCCCTTCACCGTGCTGTCAGTAATTGAAGGAGGCCTCCGCTTCCTGGTCAACCCTCTGATGATCGAATTTCTGTGCCGCACCAGGCTAGCACCCACCCAGGTTTCGACCAACACCTACCGAATAATCAATGGCGTGCACGAGCTAAACAACCGGCTAGGAACAAACTTAGGTTTACCCGAGATACTACGACAATACACCCTTGGGCACACCGGCGACGGCCTGGCCTATTATTTAAAAATAAGACCGGGCAAAGAAAAGATAGTAACCGGCACCCCGGACAAGGACTTACATGATGACGACTTCTTCTGGGTGTCTGACAATTATGAAACAGCCGACGTACCGAGCTGGTTCATCAGCAAGAACTTTGGTTCCGCATGTAAGCCTCGCTAATTTGCTTGGTTAAGTCCATGCCTTCAACATTCTGTACTTACTATTTTTCCTGTTTCTTTTGCAGCAATTCAAACCTTGCAATCCAACTACCAATATCCCAACGTTGAAGCCATCCGAACTGTGCTCCGTTACAGCCACCGGGATTGTAACGAGTTGCTCGGCTACACTCCAACCTACAGATACTCAGCTCCACGCCAGAGCAAAGTTACAGACTTTCTCCGTGCTCCAACACCTCCTTCGGACCCAACTCTACCGGACGTGCCACTAATCCAACTGACCGAAGAACAAAAGATAGCAAAACAAAGCCACATCAAGAACCTCCTAACAGCCACCTCAGCCGAGATACCGAGCATCACCACCCACTCTCATGCAGCCGGTCAATCCAGCGGTCCCGTGGTTGCCTTGGCGTCTCCAGCCGCCGGGCAGGCCAGACAAGAGACTCGCCGGGCTGGCAAAAGACCTCGCGCAGATCCAACTGCCGAGCTGGTTGCTGAGCTAACCACCGAGCAACCCACCGATACTGTCAACCCAACACCTCCGTGAAGACCGCAGCTGAAGCACCGGGGTAAAGACATCTCGGCTAATGCTTCCATCAAGGGTGACAAGGAGCACTTGCTCGCTTTCGACCTTTCAAAAGCCCTTCTGCTGCCGAGCGACGTGGTGGGCAGTGACCACATCCCTGACACCCGGTTGGTGAAATTAGCCGTGACGTCCATGACCAGGGTAAGAATCTATTTCTTCTACTGAAATTTTACAAGTGTTTGCGCGGTTTCTTCTCTGATCGAACTTTCTTCGTGCAGGCCATCCAGAAGCAACACTTGGTCATGGAGCGAATCCATCGACTTGGGCAGAAGGCGAATGATACTGTCGGCCAAGTGCAGAGCCTTCAAACCGAGCTGGGCTGAGCAAAATTTTCTTTGCAAATTGCCAACGCTGACAACAATAGGTTGCTCGGCCAGTTTGATGAAGCCGAAAAGAAGAGGGATGAGCTCCAGGCCGAGCTGGATGCACTCAAGAAGTCAAAGGAGAAGGAGTGCGAGGATGCCAACAACGCTGGCTTCAAGGAAGCCGAGGACAACTATAAGAAGTAGGTCTTCGCTACTCAAAACATTTATTTCAAAGCGGGCTGGAAGTCAGCCCGCGAACATCTCGGTCAAGGTCTTGATACCGATGTGTTTGCCGCTTCCCCGGCTGCCTTCCTACCAGTCTACCTCGTGCCCTATGCCAACAATGTCTTCAGCGCGTTGCAAGCTGAGGCCGAGGAAGAGCTTGCCAAAGAAATCGAGGTCAATGCCGAGGAGGGAAGCGGCCAGGAGCAGCCCGGAGAAACTGAGATCGGTGTCCACGAGCGAACAACGGTCGACCTGGAAGCAGCTGATGACGAATTCTCCAATCTTTCCCACCTTGTGTAGTTTTCTTTCATTTTTTGCTTTGCACATGTAACCGGGCTCTCTGACTCTCATTTTGTACCTTTTGTTTTTTTTCATTAATGAAAAAGATCTAGTTTCACCAAGTGTTTGCACGATCCTAGAATTGAATAACTTCAACCGGACAAAATATCTTGGCAAGGCCAATTTCATTAATTAACTCATATAACCGGAGTAAGTCATCTCAGTAGTACACCCAGAGTTGAGCAAAACATCAATTTTTTAACCAGACTAACCATCTCGGTTGAGAATGCCGAATTTGAGCAAACCTCAACTCTTTCAACCGGAGTAAACATCTCGGTTGAAAGTACCTAAGTTGAACAAAACATCAACTCCTCCAACCGGAGTAAACACCTCGGTTGAGAGTGCCTAAGTTGAACAAAACATCAACTCTTTCAACCGGAGTAAACATCTCAGTTGAGAGTACCTAAGTTGAACAAAACATCAACTCTTTCAACCGGAGTAAACATCTCGGTTGAGAGTGCCTAAGTTGAGCAAAACATCAACTCTTTCAACCGGAATAAACATCTCGGTTGAGAGTACCTAAGTTGAACAAAACATCAACTCTTATAACCGGAATAAACATCTCGGTTGAGAGTACCTAAGTTGAACAAAACATCAACTCTTTCAACCGGAATAAACATCTCGGTTGAGAGTACCTAAGTTGAACAAAACATCAACTCTTTCAACAAAAAAGCTAAGGCAAAGATCAGCCACTTGTATATATTGACAAAAATGAATATTAATGAAGTGTAAGGCAAAAAATTCCTTTGCACAAAAAAAAAAAGAAGAGAGCGAAAGCTAAAAATAATACAACTTGAGGTTGGCTGCATTCCATGGCCGGGGTATTACTCTACCATCCAAGTCCTCCAAGTGATATGCCCCCTTGCCCGCCAGACCGGTTATCTTGTAGGGTCCTTTCCAATTTGCCCCAAGTTTGCCTTCGCCTGGCACCAAGGTATTGCCCATGACCTTTCGCAAGACCCAATCACCCACTTTGAACGGTCTGGGGTGCACGGTTTTGTTGTATTTCCTTGAAAGCTCCTGTTGGTAGGCGGCCATATGGATAAGAGCCTTTTCCCGGCGTTCTTCCACTAGGTCCAATTCCAAGGTAATGGCTTCGGCGTTCAGCTCGGGCTCAAAACTTTCACTTCTGAGGGTGGGCATACCAACTTCCAAAGGGATGACCACCTCCATGCCATATGCCAAAGCAAAAGGAGTTTCCCCGGTAGATCACCGCGGGGTTGTTCGGTATGCCCAAAGGACACTGGGGAGCTCCTCAGCCCACTTTCCTTTGGCTTTCTTAAGCCTTTTCTTCAGTCCAGCAAGAATGGTTTTGTTTGAAGCCTCGACTTGACCGTTGGACTGCGGGTAAGCCGGAGTAGAGTTGTAGAATTTGATCTTCAAATCTTCACAAAACCCTCTGAATAGGCAACCGTCAAACTGGGTGCCGTTATCAGAGATCAGAATTTTGGGGATGTCAAACCGCGTGACCACGTTCTGTCAGACAAATCGCATCACGTCTTTCTCCTTGATTGTTGCCAAAGGCATCGCTTCAACCCATTTGGTGAAATAGTCTGTGGCCGCGATGAAGAACTTCCGGTTGCCTGGTGCTATTGGGAGCGGCCCCACTATATCTAGCCCCCACATAGCAAAGGGCCAAAGGCTAGTGAGGGGAAGAAGTTCCCTGGCCGGCTGATAGATCTGGTGGGCAAATTTCTGGCATTTTTCACACCTGCGAACATATTTCTAGGCGTCGGCTTGCATGCACGGCCACCAGTAGCCTTGCGAAATAGCTCGGTAGGCCAAGGACCTGCCCCCTATGTGACTGCCGCAGATGCCTTCGTGTATTTCGCAAAGGAAAGCTTCCACGCTGCACACACTTCAGGTAGGGGCCGGTGAAAGACTTCTTGTATAAAGCGCCTAATGGAGAGAGCCAAAACCGCTCAGACTTCACCCGCACTTTATACGCTTCCTTCTTGTCGGCTGGAAGGGTCCGTTCTCTGAGAAAGAGGATTATGAGGTCCATCCAAGAAGGACCTAGCTCGGCGCAGAGTACTTATGTCGGCCCGGCTTCCTCAATGCTGGGCCTCGGAAGGAATTCAATCAGAAGAGGGTTGGGAGATGTGCTGTCGACCATAGAAGCAAGGCCGGCCAACTCATCTGCTCGGTCATTGTCTTCTCGGCTAATATGTTGGACCCTGATCGCCTGAAATTGCTTGATGAGGTCTCTGACCAGAGCTTGGTACTTCACATACTGTCATCCTTTGCCTCGTAAACCCTAGAAACTTGGTTAACCACAAGCTGGGAGTCACTGTAATCCATTAGTTCAGATGCTTGCATCTAAAGCGCGCTCTTGAGACCGGCCAATAGCGCCTCGTACTTGGCTTCATTGTTGGATGCTGGGAAGCCAAGGGTGATAGAATGTTCAATAGTCAGTCCGTCTGGCGAAATCAGAACTATACCCAGCCCGGCACCGTGACGGTTCGAGGCTCCATCAACAAAAAGTTTCCACATTTCGCCGACAAAGAGCTTCCAACACTCTGAGGGGTCCTGAGAAGCTTGAAGGTTAATGGGATCACGGTTGCTCGGCTGTTCGACTTTCGGTCCCGTGCTGAGCGGTTCCATTTAAGCCCCTCTTGGTGATTCGGCGCCGGACTCGACAAGTTGATCCATAATGCTTAAGTCCGTAGGCGAATCGCCAGGTTGCGGTATTATGCCGGCCGCAGGCTCTGTGCTGAGCGGTTCCATTTCTATCCTCCTCGGTGATGTGGTGTCGGACAAAGTGGGTTGGTCAGTGATAGCCAACTCCGTCGTCGCATCATCGGGCTGTAGTGTCGTATTAACTGAAGGGGCCTCGGTGGGGCGCGCAAGTTCTGCGTCGCCAATGCCGCCAAGCTGTGGTATTTGGGCCGAGCTGGCATTCACCTCTTCATCTGCCACAACAATATCTACCGAGTATACCGGATGAGTTCCAGATGAGAATTCAGCAACGAAATCGGCTAGAGTCTGGGCTTTTATGGCCGTGCGCGGCTGGAACTTCACATTAAACTGTCCCAATTCGACCGCCCACTTAAGAATCCGACCGGAAAAGTCTGCCCGTTCGAACAGAGCTTTGAGAGGGAACTCGGTCAAGACGACGATGGTATGGGCATGGAAATAGTGTGCCAAATTCCTTGAAGCCATCATCAATGCTAACGCGAGTTTTTCCAGCAGTAAGTACCTCGACTCTGCCGGTAGCAAGGTTTTGTTGACGTAGAAGATGGGTAGATGTTTGATTCCTTCCGACCGGACAAGCACTGTACTGACTGCATGCTGCGAGACAGCCAGATAAAGGTAAAGTTCTTCTCCAGGTTTTGGTGTGACCAACAACGGTGTTGAGGACAAATACTCCTTGAGTTCGGCCAAAGCTTGGTCACACTCGCCATCCCATGAGAACTTTGATTTTAGGGCTTGAAAAAAAGGGCGGCAGCGATCTGATGACCGACTTATAAATCGGTTAAGAGCGGCGGCCATTCCGGCCAGATGCTGCACATCCTTAGCTGAGCTAGGCCGTTGTAACTCTTGCACGGCTCGGATTTGTGTAGGGTCTGCTTCGATACCTCGGTTCGTGACTAGGAAACCCAAAAATTTTTTGGATTCCACGCCGAAGGCACACTTAAACGCATTCAGGCGTAGCTTATGTTTTTTGAGAATGGCGAACATCTCGGCCAAATCGGACAAATGGTCTGCTTGATGCCAGCTCTTAACCACCATATCATCAATATAAGCCTCCATTGTTCGGCCTAACAGCGGAGCGAACATCTTGGTCACCATCCTTTAAAAAGTTGTCCCGGCATTCTTCAAACCAAAAGGCATGACTCGGTAGCAGAAGAGTCCCCATGGTGTAGTAAACGAGGTGATCTCTCGATCGGGCCCATGCATGGCAATCTGATGGTAGCCGCGGTAGGCGTCCAAGAAACTGAGCCTGTTATGTCCAGCTGTCAAGTCTAGAAGCTGGTCTATTCTAGGCAGAGAGAAGCTGTCTTTTGGACAAGCTCGGTTGACGGTCTTGTAGTCAACGCAAACTCGCCACTTTCCATTCTTCTTGGGCACCACAACCATGTTTGAAATCCACCGAGGGTAGTGCACTTCCTGAATTGCTCGCGCCTCAAGCAAGTTCTTCACTTCCTCGGCAACTACCTCGGCGTGATGCAACGCCGATCTCCTTGTTCACTGAATGACCGGCTTGGCTCCGGGGAAGACATTGAGATGATGGCATATAAAACTCGGATCGAGACCGGGCATGTCGTAAGGCGACCATGCAAAGACTTCGATGTTGGCCATCAAAAACTCAACCATGTCGGTCCTTTCTTGGGCTGTAAGGCTTGAGTCGAGTAAGAAGAACTTGTCCGGATGCTCCGTATTAATGCGCACTTCCACCAATTCCTCGACAGCTTTGTCCTCGGCCTTGGTGCCCACATCATCAAGGACTCTCCGGTCTTCTGGTCCTTCGATCATTTAAACGAATCCTTTCGCAGCTCGGCTCCCGTTGACCGCCACGAAGCATTGCTTTGACATGACTTGATCACCCCAAACCTCCTCGATTGACCCCATAACCGAGGGGAATCTCACCACCTGGTGGTAGGTTAACGCTACGGCTTGCATAGTGTGAAGCCATCCCCTTCCAAGGATCAAATTATAAGTGGATGGCACCTGCAACACCCAGAACTCCACTTGTTTGACCACGGATCCCGCTTTGACCGGCAGGATAATCTTTCCTAAAGGGCACTCCGGTTATGAGTTGAAACCAACTAGCGGCAAAGTTACCGGGGCCAAATCTGTATCCTGGAGCTTGAGCTGTTTGAAAGCGTCGTAGTACATGATCTTGACCGAGCTTCCCTGATCGATCAAGATCCATTTGACATCAAATTCCTTGACGCGGAGTGTAACAACTAGGGCATCGTTGTGCGGCGTTTGAATGCGCTCCAGATCTCTTAAGGAGAATTTGATCACTTCTTTATCTTCGGTTTTCCCCCTCTTGGTCGCAGGCTGAACCGACAAAACTTCCCTCATGTGTTCTGCCTTCTTGATCATACCCCGGAGCTCGCATACGCGCGCTGGTTCCACTATGCCGTGTATGACATTAACAACCCCCTGTGGAGGTGCATCTCGGTCATCCGATCCCCGCTGATCAACCGGAGCTTGATTGGCCTTCACGCCCCCATCAATGTAAAGGTCCAGGTGTTCGGCTGCGACTAGCTCTTCCAAGTGTTGCCTCAAAGGCAAACAATCCTCTGTCCGATGACCTCGCTCCCGGTGAAACGTGCAACGGTACCGCGGATTGAAGCCCTTCTGTCCGTCGCCTAACTTAGCAGGAAACCGGACATACTCCTTGTCATGGATTTCACTAAGTATGCGATAGATTAGAATCTTAAAGACCGTGGTGATGCCTGTCCTTGCCCTCAACCTTCGGTTTGCATCGGCTACGTCATCCCGGGGGTAATCTTCTCGATCGGACCGACGTTCCCTACCCCGATTTTTACGATTAATGCCACGGTCCGATTCTTCGGTATGATCGCTGGATCGGCCGGACTCCTGCCCGACCGCGTGCACTTTGCCAGCCGACCGTTTGTCTGTTGCTACCAGAATTGCCTTCACGGTAAATGCTGACGCATCATCCTCTACTCGGATGTGCTCATTGATGCGCTGCATTAGCTGGCCCATGGATGTCGGCTGGTGCATGGTAAGCGAGTCCCGCAATCTATGTCCGATCGGGAGACCACGTTTGTATTATGTGATTACAAGGTTAACCGGGCAATCCAAGATCTCGTTGAAGGTCTCCTAATATCTGGAGTTGTATGCCTTCAATGTGTCGCTCGGTTCTATCTTGACACTTAGGAGGTGATTAACTTCCTTTGGTGTTTTGGTGTTGGTTTTAAAGCGTGTCACAAAGGCTTTGGCTAACTGCTGCCACCTTTCAATGCTCCCCTCCAGCAACCTCTCGAACCATTTCAAACCAGCTCGCCCAAACTCGACGGGAAGATCAAGCACATAAGAGTATCATTCCGCCTATGTCCGGCCATGACCTGTCGGAAATGACTTACATGCATATACGGGTCAGTTTTTCCGTCATAGAGCGTGAACTTTGGCTGGTGGAAGCCCGCCGGAAGCGGTGTAGTCTCTATATCCACGGAGAATGGAGTGGCACTCAGCCTCGCCAAGTCTGTATCTACAAAGAGAGGCGCGGCTGGGCGGGGTAGAGGCATTCCGACCTCCTCGCTGGCATGAACCCCATAGGATAGCCGCCGGAATGCCGGCACCCTTTGAGCCTCCCGCCGGCGAGCCCGTTCCTTCAAAACTGCCTGCAAATCCTCAGAACGAGCAGAATAAGAATACCTTGACGTCGTCGTCGGGCGTGAGGGTCGATAGGTGCTGTCTTGCGCGCTAGACTTCTCTTCGTGCACGTCGGAATCTGTAACCTTGTAACTTCTGGTGATAGAAATGGAAGGAGTGCGCCGATGACTCTGACTGCCTGAACGGCGGGGTTGGGTACGCTCACTGTGGTCTCCCTCTCCAGCTACACCCTTTCCTTTGACATGCCGCTTCAGCTCCTCCATCTCCGCCGCCATTCGCGGGATGATGGCGTCCTAGTCCCTTAACTTGTGTTCCAGACGTCTGGCATGTGATTCTCTCCGCTGCTGATGACCGTCTGGACTCCGTGAATGACCATAACTTCTTCCGTGCTTATCCCGCGCATCTCTTGAATGTCATCCTGGAGAAATCTCCAGGTCCGCCATCGGAGGAATGATGGTGGGATGTCCTTCTCTCCGTTTGCCCAACTCCGGGGTAACTCTGTCGACGGCGGACAGCGGAATCTCCTCGATATTCGCCATGGACGGCGATCAGATGAGCCTGGAAGACAAGGTTTTGTCTGTCGAATTCCCACAGACGGCGCCAATTGTGTGGAGAGAAAATATCCAGGCGAACCCGCACTCCTTGCTTCTGAGCTTCGTTTCTATCTGATCACCTGCATGCACAACATCGGTGAGCTACCCGGCGGTGTGTGGCTGGAAAACCCCTCCAACAATCAAGTTAGCACACACCTGAGGATAGAGAGAATGAGGAGTGAGTGGAGTGTAAGTATTTCTCTTACCAAATGTTCATCCCCTCAGCATGGGGGGCACAGACTTACTTATATACCTTCTGTGCCCCAAATTTACTCCCAGTGATCTCTCGACACGTGGTTCTGCTATCCCATCTGTCAGCATAAATCTTACTGAACATCACCTAAGCCCACTCTACTGGGAGCTCGGCAACCGGGCTGAATCTTCTCGGTTGTCGACGGCCATGTTGTGTTCCATGCCTAATTGCTCCAAGAACTGAGATCCTTTCCAGCCATGCTCGGTAGCATTCCAGCGGAGCCGACCTTAAGATTGGTTGTACCGGTCAACCAAAGGCCATCCAGCCGGGCTTCTGGCACAAGCTTCTCGGCCGGGCTAACGGTGCGCGCCTTTGACCGAGCAACGCAAGTTGCGCGGTTATCACCTACGCAGATCCAAGTGGCTCAGTCTATCTCTAAGCAGCCCCAACTCTGGGCAAATCCAAAGTTATCGCGGCCCAACGCACCATTGGGCCTCCAATTTTCTCGGCCTCTAACTCGGCCCATACCTAGCTCATAATTCTCCCTCTCATCCATCACATCACCTCTCTACTTTTCTACACATCTTTTCGTAAAAAGACAAAAAGTGCACTTATTTAGGTCATCCCAAACAACCTCTAATTTACTCTTCTTATTATACATTTTCTTTCATGTATTGATATTAGCAATACTTGATGGCTATTGGATGACTTCAAAATCTTTTTAATTTGGCTATTTTGTAAAGCAACAATTTCTATCCTGTAGTTGTCTATAGTTGATGTAATTAATGGTTTTCACATTAATTTGACAAACCAGATGAGTTGCAGGAATTATTTTTTTAACAAAATTAAATTTCACCATTTAAGTGATTTTTCATAATCGGTTTTATGTAAAATATATTGTTATATTGTTGGGATGCTATGACATAGAGTTGATTTCTTCTTGATGATATGATGCAGTTAGTTTTTCAATTTACAGTTGATTGCAAAATTCACTGTTTTAGGATGATGATTTGTGTGTTTTGTTATATAGGTTGTCTATTTTTTGTTGTAGAAAATTTAATATTGGGGCTTCCTCCGTAATGTAGAGAGGTGTCAATGTTTTCTTCAGATTGATTGGAAAATTATTTTTCGATATTTGATTTTCGTATCTTAAGATGTAAAAAATTTCTAAAGACTACTATTTGTCAAGTTATGGTATTTATGTTGTCTATATTATGTTATTTCAATCAGATATTTGTGGTTTGGGATACTATGACACTCACCAGTATATTAGGTGTTTTTTACAAACTAACGGTAAGAGTGTTGACTTGATTTTTTATCAGGTGCTGCAGACCCTATAAATTATAATTATATTTTGATCATAATATTATTTATACCGTGGCTTTAAATATATTATTATATTAAAGTTTAAGTTTTGTTAAAGATGTGAGTCATATATAATATAATATTTTTATACCACATGACTATTAATGTGTCATTTTCTGTTTAATATTTTGAACAAAAAATAATTTTAGGTATAAATTGGGAAAAACTTAAAACATGAAGGGCCAAAGTGGAAAAAAAGTACACTTTAAGGGTTAAAGTAAGAAAGTGACCAAACATAAAGTGGACAAAATGTAATTTACACAATAAATCTATATAATAAGTCACAAAGGTTTTTGAAAATGTCTAAAATGTATGAAACACACATTTCATTTGGATGGCTTAGATGAATCCTAAGTGTATATCAATGATTTAGATTTGCTTTGGATGGCTCACATTTCCCGCCCAACACATTTTGATATACATTTTTCCTGTGTCTCCCTCATACCCTCTGTCTCCCCCATACCCTCTGTCTACGATCTGTCTTCCCATACCCTCTATTGACCTTCCCATTCCTACTCTGCACTGGCTCTTCCCTCAGTATCTACCTTGCTGAATTCCTTGCTCTATTTTTCTATTTTTGAGTTTATCTTATTGTATTGGGTTTATCTTACGGTTTGGATTTTGTATTGGGTGTGTGCAGATTTGGATTACACGGGTGTGCAGATTTGAATGATATATATTGAGTTCTTTGAATGATATATATATTTATATATTGAGTTATTTGAATGATATATATATATATATATATATTGAGTTATTTGGATGATATAGATGTATGGAAAAGAAATTCTGCAAATCAAAAGAAATTCTTAACTGTTGGGTTCAGACAAATCTATAGTTATTGAAATTCTGCAAATCAGAACAATCTAAAGAAATTCTGGGTTCAATAGAGTTATTGAAAACAGTGACTTTAACCAATTCAGTATTATTATTTAGTGTTGAAAACATGACTTTAGTATTCTCTCATTTTTATCTTAATTAAAAACATGACTTTAGTATTCTTCTTGAATTTTTTTTGCTCCTCTTCTTGAATTTTAGTGCTGAAAACGTGGCTTTATTATTTAGTGTTGAAAACATGACTTTAACCAATTGCTCTTCTTCTTTAATTTTTTTTTTCCTCTCTCAGCTTTTGCCTTCATCAGAGCTTCTGTGGATCACTCTGACCACTCTCACCGTTGTTCACTCTGACTGCGACATCACTTTGGCTGCTCGACTATTCACTTCGGCTGCTCGACATCCTACTCGGCTGCTCAGTTAGTTTATTACTTTGGTTCTTATTGTTTTTTCTTTTGTTCTTGCTTTGGTAACGTTTGGCTTTTGCTTTGATATTGAGCCAACTGATATATACGGGTGAATTTTTTGATATTGAGCCAACTAATATATTGCTTTGCTATTGAGTAAAATCTTCATATTTTGCCATCTGCATATGAATTCTGTATACGATTTCGGCAAGAATTCTGCATATGAATTCTGTAGAATTTTGGCTGATCAATCCACCATAAATACTAACGACATGGTTTCAGTTTTAATTTTGAGCTCTGTTTGGGTTTGAATGATAGGCATAATATTTTGCCACAAACCAGTAAGTTTAGTTTGGGTTTGAATGATAGGCAGAATATTTTGGCAAAATAGACAAAATATTTATTCGAATGAAAACAATTTATATTGTGAAAACAATTTATGTTTAAATATTTATTCAGTTTGGTTGATGAAAACAATTTATTCGAATGGAGTGTTACCATTATCGGACCTCCGGATACTTTATAGTGTGTGCTCTTTATTGCTCAATTGTTTAAAGATTGGATCTTGCTTTTTGTTTGTTACTTGTGAGTGCAATTGAGAGTCTTGATTGTTTGAATGCGATGTTTGTTCGCTTAGGTTTTGGTTGATTGAATGATTGGGTTGAGGGTTTCTATTATTTTCTCAGTTTGGGTTTTGGGTTGTTTTTAATTATCAAAATTGGTTTATTTTGATTTATTTTTTTCGATGGTAAATATTGGTGGTTTTGTTTGATTTGGGTGCTTGGATTGGGGATTTAGGGGTACATTTAATTGTGGAATCCCTCATTATAGGTAAATCACTATGGATTGTTTTTGTTTTTAAACTCTGAATTTAGATTTTTTTGCCAAGTTGGTTTTTAGGCGTTGGTTCAGGATAATGTATCATTTCCCTTATAAAAAATTTGATTTCCAGTGTACAATTGAGGCCTCTAAAGCAGATAGGCAGATAATTTCATTGTTTGTGGCAATTAATATCGTTCTTTAGAATATTTTTAAGCTCTGTTTGTGGTGTACTGGTTTGTGGCAAAATAGGCAAAATATTTTGCCACAAAGCAGATAGGCAGAATATTTTTAAGCTCTGTTTGGGTTTGAATGTTTTCGGTTTTGATTTTGAAATGGGTTTGTATGATTTCGATTTTGATTTTGAAATAAGTTTTCGAATCTCTTTATTTTGGTATTTATGTATTTCTACATATATATGTTTGCAGCTCTATATTTTGGTTTTGAAATAGGTTTCTATGAAATGGTTTTCAGGGCTTAATGAAATGGGTTTAGGCTGTGTTTAGTTTCATGTGTTTGCTAACTACATTAATTGTAAGTTTTGACATTCAAACTATTTGGTGTTGTATTTTGAGACAACAAAATGTTATACTTGCTAACTCAAAGAATCCAGTAATTATAACACATTTAGTGACACTTATGATTTTTTCACTTCCTTTAATTTTTCTTTTTTTGTTTTCAAATTAGAAGATAGTTCCTGTTGGGGAATTTTCAAAATGGATTTTCAAATTTGAATTGTTCAATTTGCTTTTAGTTTACGATATTTTTTTTAATTTAATATTATCATTTGTAAATGTTTTGCAATAATAGATTAATCTACAATAATAGATAGATATATAATACTTGATCTTAAAATATAATTTATCCAGTTTAATGTAATTTATCATCTGGATTAAAATGTAATTTATCTAATTTAATCTTAACATTATGTTTCTTAAATGGATTTAATTTTTTAAAAGGTTTTGGATTTGAATTAATACTTGATGGGTTTTATTTTTTAAATGGGTTTTAATTTGTTTACATTTTTTTAACAATATTTAGTTTTGAGGTGTTGTGTGCTTTTGGATGATTTTAATTTCAAATAGCTTCAGGGAGTTGGTCTAACCAATTTGTTATGTTTACACTTGAAATTGGAATTACTCTAAAAAATTTTCTGCATTTCAGGCCCTTAATACACTTGACAGTATCAAATGGAGAGTAAATAAAAGAGTTCTTGGTATCATAGACAGAATATGGGCTAGCATTTTGGTAGCAATTTGGCAGAATATCACATATTTCAGCTTCTTTTCTTTTTTTCATTACCAAGATGAGTTGAATGCCTACATTATACTGATGTGCTTTAGTATATAGATTTAGTAATATTTTTTTTTTCTTTTTATTATAGATTTAGCATACATTAACTTTAGTTTCTGTCAGTGTTTACAATTTTTTTTTTACTTGCTCTTATATTTTGATTTGTAGTATTGGTGAACATTATAAATCTTATATGTTTATTTCTTAATTTGCATTAACATTAGGGAGAGTTGTTATTTTATTTGAGTTTTGTAGAGCATGTAATACAAGCAAAAATGTTACAAGTTCTTTTAAAAAAAAAAATTAAATATATTTTTATAACTGCATTTTAATCTTAAAATTATTTAAATCGTGCATTCTGTCAATTTTGATTAAACATTGAGCAGAATTATTGTGAACCAAATTTCTCTCAGAACTATTAAACATTGAGGAAATGTGTCTCTCATCAACAATTTTCTATCAATTTTTTATGAAAATTATTGTCAATTTTTTTAATAAAAAAAAAACATTAAGCAGAAATTGGTTTGGTGTTTCAAAAAAAAAAAAAGGTTATATACATTGTGTTTACTGTCAACTGTGTATAATAGTTGGTCTGTCAATTATTGCCAATTATTTGAGCTATTAAGTAGAAATTATTTGAACTAAATTTCATCAAAGAATTAAAAAAAACATTATGTGAACCAAATTTCTGTCAATTTTGATTAAACATTAACCAAAATTATTGTGAATCAAATTTCTCTCAGAACTATTAAACATTGAGGAAATGTCTCTCATCACCAAATTTCTGTCAATTTTTAATCAGAATTATTGCCAATTTTTTTAATCAAAAACAACATTAAGGAGAAATTATTTTTTCATCAAAGAATTACTGTAAATTATTTGAACTATTAAGCAGAAATTTGGTTCTTACACATAAGGTTGGTATCAAAATTAGTTGGTCTCAAATTTCACCAAATTTGAATATGCATCGTGCCTTCTGTCAATTTTGATTAAACATTAAGCAAAATTATTGTGAACCAAATTTCTATCAGAACTATTAAACATTGAGGAAATGTGTCTCTCATCACCAAATTTTTGTCAATTTTTAATCAGAATTATTGTCAATTTTTTTAATCAAAAAAAACATTAAGCAAAAATTGGTTTGGCGTTAAAAAAAAAAAAAAGGTTATACACATTGTGTATACTGTCAACTGTGTATAATAGTTGGTCTGTCAATTATTGCCAATTATTTGGACTATTCAGCAGAAATTATTTGAACTAAATTTCATCAAAGAATTAAAAAAAACATTATGCGAACCAAATTTCTGTCAATTTTGATTAAACATTAACCAGAATTATTGTGAACCAAATTTCTCTCAGAACTATTAAACATTGAGGAAATGTCTCTCATCACCAAATTTCTGTCAATTTTTAATCAGAATTATTGCCAATTTTTTTAATAAAAAAAATATTAAGCAGAAATTATTTTTTCATCAAAGAATTACTGTCAATTATTTGAACTATTAAGCAAAAATTTGGTTCTTACACATAAAGTTGGTCTCAAAATTATTTGGCTATTATACACAGGAAAAACATAATAGATCCAAAATTTTCACTAAATCAAGGATGAATAAAAAATTTCACCAAATCTCCAATAATAATACTTTTAATCTTTTTTGATAAAATTTTAAAATAGAGTATAGATAGGAGATGGTTTTCTTTCATAAAAAATGGTATGGATAGGAGATGGTTTTTAGGATAAGTTTGGAATTTTTTTGAAAAGATTTGAAGATGCGAAGAGAGTAATGATTGGAGTATTCATATCAGATCAAGCTTTTAATCAAATTTTCACTCAAATTTGATGAACAGAGAGAGAGAGAGAGTAAGTTAAGTAATTTACTAATCATAACCACCACAGTTTGGTTGTCCTGACTACTTTTGTTGTTGTTAGAACTTAAAGCTTGGATTACGATTGGTTGTCCTGACTTCGGTGGGTAAATTGAAGTGTAAAACATTTAGCTGATTACGTCGCTATTCATAAAATTGGTCTGTCTTAAAATTTTAAAATTTGGTCAAGATTTGTTTAAATTTGGACAATTTTGCTGCGTTATTAGAAAGAAGTCAAGTACTCTCTCTCATACCCTAACCTAAGGACCTTCACAATTATTTTTTTTTTGGTTCTTCTTGGAGGCTTGAGTGCTAGATATAGTAGTAGTGGGTAATTTTGTAAATTAACTTGATATTGAAAATCATGTGTGCATTGCTACTTGCATTGTGCCCTTAGTGAGGCATAGTCGGGTTGCTTCATCGTAGTTATGTGATGATATCTTTTGATGTAATATGAGCTTCTATTCTCCATTTTATTTATATATTCTTTCCAAAATAAAAACCTAGGCTTAGGCGCCCATAGGATTATTTTGACAAAAAAGCATTATTCATTTCCATTCAACTTACTAAACCATCAAGCGCATCACTAATCATTGGAATGCTCAGTTGAAGAACTCTATATGCTCAATTTTATTTTTCAAAAATAGATGCAATCAACCATGATTTAGTCACCCTTTTAATGAAAGAATATTTCATTTAGTAGGTCACACATGTATGTAAGATATAGAGAGAGACATCACTACGATATACCTTTACACAAAAATTGTACCATTCAAACGTAGTATATTTGTTGGGTAATTCTAAAAAGAAAGGAACTGTTTTTTTTCATTTAATTTTTTTAAATATCTAGAGTTCCTAATTAAAAGAAAAATTTGAAAGACTTGGGATTTTAACATTTATGTAATAAGGTAATTTCAATCTCAAAGTATTTTGACATGTATATTTCCAACAAATGTACTAATCTATATTTTTTTTGTTTCCACGAAGTACCAGATTGTTGTGCATATTCCTTATTGGGGATACATAAAAGTTGATACAAAGACTTTTTAGAAAGTAATGAGGAGGAAGTTTGGGCAAACGCATATTTTAAGACATGTTATTAACACATCTTTTGTAAAACATATATATTTTTTGTGTATGACAATATAATTTTTGGTGTATGACATGTTAGTGACACATCTTTTGTAAAGTTTACGTCTTTTGTAAAGTTTTAACCCATTTTTTGTAAAATTTTAACCTACTATTTTGGTGTATGACGATATAACTTTATTTCTGTTTTTTGTTCAATGTTTACACTTTTTTTTACTGCCTTTTATATTTTGATATGCAATATAACTTTAAATCTTATATGTTTGTTTATTAATTTGCATTAAGATTAGGGGGAGTTGTTATTTTATTTCAGTTTTGTAGAGCGTGTAATACAAGCAAAATTGTTATAAGTTCTTTAAGAAGAAAAATATTTCAATATATTTTTTCAGTATCTTTATCAAAAAATGACACAAACTTTATAAATTTTAACATAATACATATAAATTATAACTGCATTTTAATCTTAAAATTATTTACACAATTTCTTTAGATACGGGCATATGCTAGTACATATATATAGCACACCCAAGCAAACTCTAATTATCGAAAAAAATTGTTCAAAACAAAAATTATCGAAAAAAAGGGTAGAAAATGGTGTGCTAGAAATTTCATACGATACGATGTCGTTTCAAGGAGAAACAGTCGAATAGCTAGCAGCTCATCGCCGATCTCTGGTTTTGTTTAGGATCGAATCGGTGGTAATCATGGTGGAAAGCGAGCCTCTTAAGCCGAAGCCTCGACCAATCGTCCGTATTGGGATCTTCCTCATTTCTCACAGCCTCCTTGTTAGGTAAACCCTTCGTAAAAACATTTGGTATCGATTTAACTTTGAAATTTGAATTCAATAATACTATAATAATCTGTGTATGTAGTAGACTAATTGATTACTTGTTATGGGTTTTCAGTGTTGTTTGCTGTACTGCTGGGGTTTTGGCTCTCTTGCTGTTGCCTGTTCTCGCCAAAAACACCTACATCTCCGAAAATGCCTTGGTGCCTGGTCGGTATTCATTTATTTTTTTAACTTATTGATTTATGAATACAATGAAACACATCTTAGGATTGTTGTTGCTAGAATGGGATTACGAGTATGGTGAGATTGAGTGATGTGATTACTAGTGTAGTATTGGGTTAGAGATGTAAAATTAATTGTGTGAATTATGAGTATGGCGAGATTGAATGATGGGATTATTTGTACAGTGGTATTAGATTAGAGATCTAAACTTAGTTGCATTTGTTTGTTGGGATTGTTGCTTTTTCATGTTTGTTTTGCTTTAATGGATTGTGATTAAATTTGTGAAGTTATGTAAAAGCCTCATTATGTAGAAGGCGGGTTTGTTGTTTTTGTAAATAGTAAGTGGGAGTGAAATAGTCTTTCAACCTCTAATGCCATGGGATAGGATTAGCAATACCACCCCCATCATGATAATGCTAATCCCACCCTTTTAGGGGGATTCATAGTGTCTCGTGGGACTCTTAGTCCTGTGCCATTTTTCACAGCTAAACTTGATTTTTGTGAGGCCATGGATTGGCAATCGAATCCCACCTTCCCAAATCCTCTTGCTTCTCTGAACCACCCAAGCTTGGGTAATATAGTTTAGATATCCAGTTAATATCAATTTTGGTTTCAAATTGGATGCCTCTAGCTAATATCAATTTGTTTTGAATTAGATGCCATGCGACCAAGAGACACTTGTCGTACGTAGCTTTTTTAAACCACTAGATTAATGTAGTTTAGAGACCCCTCCACCTAATGCTAATTATTTTGAGTTGGATGCTATTAGGATCCTACATTGGTGGTAACCCTTTCCCCTTTGACGCCTTCAATCAATTATTAGTATTTGACACCTTAGCAGGTATTTTAATCTAGGCTATAGGTTGTCTCTTCTACAGCTTCAACCGCAAAGTGGCAACCCATCCAATCCTATACTCACATAGGTGCGTCCGATCCCGTACTTGAAGTGGTGGTTGACTCTTTACCAAATGATACGAATCTTTTGGGCAAAACTCACCCTTAAAAATTGGATTGCAGTGGGAGGGTGCTTGAGAAACTAATATTCTCATAGGAGGCTCACTATTAACCGATGTGGGATTGTGTGAGAATAATATTAGTTTAGGTTTATTCTTGTGAATATTGTTTCCTATTTAGGATTAGTTTAGGTTTATTTCTTGTTTCCTGTTTAGGATTAAGTATAGAATTACTATATATCAGATGTACACATTGTATTAAAACACAATTTAATACATAGAAAAGCTTTCAAGAATCTTACATGGTATTAGAGCCGTCTCTGAGCCGAAACCCTAGAAATTGACTCTGTGTTGTCTTCTTCATCAGAATCTCACTGAGTCGTAATCATAGGTGTTCTTTTTCATCATAATCGTCTCTCGGAAATCAACACTCTAATTTTATCCCTTCGAGTCACAGGTCGTAGAGCACCAGAATCGTGATTGGTATTTACAAAGTTCTCTCTCTCTCTCTCTCTCTCTGTGTGGTCGTGTTCACCAAGTTCAAAGCTTTCTGATCGAAGTTCTCTGATTGACCAAAGTTTTCTTGGCTCTTGCATAACCTTCGTTCGAGTTCTCTCCCTAGTTTAGTCACCGAAGTCTCGATTGTACCAAATTTGTTAACGGTGGTTTGTGACCTTCAGATGCGACCTCCGTCAGACACGACTTCGGCTTCTGGGCTGGAATCGCGACCCATTTGGTTCGCAACTTCTCTCGTTGGTTTGTGACCTTCAGATACGACCTTCGTCAGACATGACTTCGGCTTCAGGTTCTCTTGGCATCAGTTTCTTTCTCTTCTCCGGTTTGGTTCTCTCTGATTTGGTTCTTCATCGGACTGCTTCCTTCGGCTTCAAGAACACTGGTTATTATATTTTAGGTCTATTACACTGTGATTTTGGATTATATTTGGTCCTTCAACCCCTAGTTTGGTTATTTTGTTCTATATAGGGTTTATTACACTTGACCCCTCAGCTTTCAGATTATTATGATTTATCTAGCTTCAGATCAGTGTGCTTTCTGTTATCAGAAGGGTCATTGGGAGTATCACTGTCCCAAGAAGGGATGTCTGCCTGCCACATCTTCTCAGCAGTCTCAAACCTAGTCTTGAGCTCCTTCTTTTGAGTTTTTTTTCATCCCTCCGTCAGTACCACTGCATTTGCTTCGACTCCTGATCTGGACTTGACTTCTTTGAATTGAAGGCTTAGATTAGTCAACTTCAGTATATACTATTTACCTCCCAACCCTTCCCGTCTGCTTTGGTTGTTTCCTCCCTTCATTTAGGCTTGCTTGGGTCTTCTTCAGGTATTTCCTCGTCTGTTTGGATTTTTGACTCTGGTGTTTCTCATCATATGACTCCTCATCTCTCCTTACTTCAAAATTATATTCCCCCTTCCTTACCTATTACTGTTAATGCTGTTAATGGGTCTAGTATGCCTGTTATATTTGTTGGATCTGTCTTACCGTCTGTTATGTCTGCTGTCTTTATTCCATCTATCCTTTATGTTCCTTAATTATCTGTCAGTTTATTATCAATCAGTCAACTTGATGCCTTCGGTTTTGATATTATCTTTTCTTTTTCTATCTGTTCTGTGTAGGGATGGCAATTTAAATCCGGCCCGACGGGGACCCGCCCCCCGACCCCGATTTGAGCGGTTTTTCCCCGAAAAATATCTCTAACGGGGCGAGGATGGTATTTAAAAATCAATCCCCGATCAGTTTCGGGCCGGGGACGGGGATAAGTGTTCCAGCCCCGTACCCGGCCCGTCCCCGTTTTTCCCCGAAGTAAAATTACTATTTTACCCCTCTAGATATATATATATATATATATATATAAACCAAACCCCTCTATATTTTACCCCTTTCCATCTACTGCGTCTCTCATCTCTCTCTCTCTCCCTTACTCAGATTTCACTCTCTCTGTGTCTCACTTCTTATCATCATCATCATCATCCAGAACAGATCTTAACAGATCCGCCGACATCACTTCCTCCTCCGTCGCAGCACCGCTTCTGTTCGACCTTTGCCGCAGCTCCGGTGTTTGACCTAGACGACGGCAATAGATCTGAACAGATCTGAACAATTTCAGTTTCAAATCTTTTTATTTATTTTTTAAGTTGTTGATGATGATGATGATAGATACATATATGTGTGTGTGTGTGTAATGAACTATTTCAGATTTTTTTGTTTTTATTTTTAAGTTTTTGATGATTGTTGTTGATGATGATAGATACATATATGTATGTGTGTGTGTGTTGAACAATTTCAGTTTCAGATCTCTTCTCTTCTTTTTTTTTTTTTTAGTTGTTGATGATGATGATGATGGATACATATATATGTGTGCGTGTGTGTAATGAACCAGTTCAAATTTTTTTATTTTTATTTTTAAGTTTTTGATGATTGTTGTTGATGATAATAGATACATATTTTTGTGTTTGTGTGTGTGTGTGTGTGTTGAATAATTTCAGTTTCAGTTCTTTTTTTTTTTTTAATAAAGTTGTTGTTGATGATGATAGATAGATAGATAGATACATACATATATATATATCTGTGTGTGTGTGTGTAATGAAACAGATTAATTTTTTCGGATGATGAAAAAGATTAATATATATTTATGATGATGAAACAAATTAATATATATATATGATGATGAAACAGATTAATTTTTTTTTTTTTTTTTTTTTTTGTGTTGAACAAAATTAAAAAAAAAAAAAAAACAAACAAACAAACAGGTCAGGGATTTTTCGGGGTCGGGGAAACCCGATCCCCTCCCAGTTAGAGGGCGGGGGCGGGGGCCGGGGTGGGGGGGGTGATGGCGTCCCTGCCGGGGATTGAGGGAGGGGACGGGGATTTTTTTGCCGTCGGGGATCGGGGATGGGGAGTGTGATCCCCTGCCCTGGCCCGGCCCGGCCCGTTGCCATTCCTAGTTCTGTGTAGGATCGGATGTCCAAGCAGCAGGTTAGGACTGACCGTAGAGTTTGAGACCTTCGTGTGGTGGAGAGCTTGCATCTGCCTATGACAACTTCTCCAACTATTTTTTTCTCTTTTCAGTTAGATTCTCTATCCAATCCTTTCTATCTGTAGCATTCTAGATTAGGGCATTTGTCTACTGACCGCTTACGGTCTTTAGCTTAGTCAGGTATATTAGGTAAAGTTTCTTCTAGTGAACTTACTGAATGTCAAGGGTGTAAACTTGCCAAAATGACAGCTTTACCTTTTCGTAAAAGTACTTCTATATCTGACACGCCGTTTTCTTTAGTTCATATTGATGTTTGGGGCCTTTTTCTGTTCTCATCAAAGGGGGTTCTGCATATTATGTGTCATTTGTTGATGACTGCACCTGTTACACTTGGGTTTATATTATGACTCATAAGTCTGATTTCTATCAGATATACCGTACCTTTCAGTCTATAATTGCTACTCAATTTGGGTCTACAATTAAAGTGTTACGGTCTGACTTGGGTGGCGAATATTTTAAAAATGAGTTCAGTGAGTATTTAGCCAATTTGGGTACCATTCACCAAATTTCCTGTACAGATACACCTGCCCAAAATGGTCAAGTCTAGTGTAAACACCGTCATCTCCTTGAGATAGCTAGGTCTCTTCTTCTTTTTGCCTCAGTACCGGCTCCATTCTGGGGGGAGGCAGTTCTTACTGCTGTTTTTCTTCTCAACCGCATGCCTACTACCCTTCTTTCTGGTCAGTCTCCTTATGAGGGTTTGTTCTTCCAAATTCCTAACTACTCCCTCCTTCGTGTATTTGGATCTGCTTGTTTTGTCCTTCTTTCCCACAAAGATAGGACCAAACTTAGTGCCCAGTCTGTCCTCTGTGTCTTTTTGGGTTATACTCCTACTCAGAAAGGCTATCGATGTTACGACCCTGTTTCCCGTTGTCTTTATGTCTCCCGTCATGTTTTTTTTTCTCGAACGTTTACCTTACTTTCAGTTTCCTCCTCTCACCGCCCCAGTTTTCAAAGACGATTTGGTTCATATTGATTCGTTTCCTTTTGAGGTCTCGTCTGATGAGTACATCTCCACAGTTCCTCCTAATCTCCACAGTTCCTCCTAAGCTTGTTTCATCTTCTCCTCCTACTTCACCTCTGGTTGCTTCTCCTCCTTCGGTTTCTTCTCCTTCTCCGTTGTTAGTTTATTCTCGTTGCAAGGCTCCTCCTCCACCGGTTGTCTCTGCCGCTACCGCTGATCCTCTTGCTTCTGACGACTTTGATCCTACTACCTACCAATATCCTACTCGAGCGCGTCATTCTTCAAACAGGTTGGGTTGGTCTAATACATGTTTTTCTGCTTCATATCGTACTTTTTTATCTGTTATTCACTCTTTTTCAGAACCTCAATCTTATAAGGAGGCCTGTTAGGATCCTCATTGGGTTCAAGTTATGGAGGATGAGTTGTCTGCTTTACAGAAAACTAGTACTTGGGAGTTGGTTCCTTTGCCTGTTGGTAAGAATCTGGTTGGTTACAAATGGGTCTACAAAGTCAAGACTCATTCTGATGGTTCTCTTGAGCGCTACAAAGCTCGTCTAATTGCCTAAGGTTTCTCACAGGAGTATGGTATTGATTATTAGGAGACCTTTGCTCCTGTTGCCAAGATGACTATTGTTCGTACTTTGATCTCTGTCACTGCTGTTCGTTCTTGGCCTCTTTATCAGATGGATGTTAAGAATGCTTTTCTTAATGGCCATCTCATTAAGGAGGTTTACATACGTCCTCCTTCTGGCCTTCACCATTCCTCTGGACAGGTTTGTCACCTTCGACGTACTCTATATGGTCTGAAGTAGTCTCCTCGTGCTTGGTATGATTGCTTTCAGACTGCTATTACTGAGCTTGGGTTTCATCCTTGTGCCCAGGACTCTGCTTTATTTCTTCTTTACACCTCTGCTGGATTTGTTGTGCTATTACTATATGTGGATGATATGATCATCACTGGTTCTGACTTTTCTGCTATATCTGAGGTCAAGTAACACCTTTTCCACACCTTTGAAATGAAGGATCTGGGCTCACTGCGGTGTTTTCTTGATATTGAGGTAGCTTTTCTCCTAAGGACTATTTTTTCTCTCAGGCCAAGTATGCCAATGAGGTTATTCATCGTGCCGGTAGATTTCTGATACCCCCATTGAGCTTAATGTAAAGCTCAACACTACTGATGGTGTTATTCTGGATGATCCTATTCTATATCGAGAGCTCGTGAGTTGCTTAGTCTATCTGACGGTTACTCGTCCTAATCGTGCCTATGCTGTTCACGTGGTTAGCCAGTTTGTCTCTGCTCCTCGCTCTACACATTGGGCTGCCTTAGTTCGGATTCTTCGCTATCTTTGAGATACTATCTTTCAGAGTTTACTATTATCCTCTACTTCCTCTCTGGATTTGGTGGCCTATGCTGATTCTGATTGGGCTGGTGATATTACTGATCGCAAGTTCACGTCTGATTTCTATATGTTTCTTAGCGATTTCTTGATCTCTTGGAAAAGTAAAAAACAAACTGTTATTTCTCGTTCTACTACCGAAGTTGAGTATCGTGCTATGGCTATGCTACTGCTAAAGTTGTCTGCCTTCGTTGTCTTCTCTCTGACTTGGGTGTCCCTCATTCTTCTCTGACCTCCCTCTATTGTGACAACCGTAGTATTATTCAAATTGCACATAACATTGTCTTCCATGAGCGGACCAAACATATTGAAATTGATTGTCACTTTGTTCGTCAGCATTTGCAGTCTGGCTCTATCTCGCTTTATTTTGTCTCTTCAGCTCTGCAACTTGCTGACTTCTTTGCCAAGACTCACACCACCGCTTGGTTTCAGTTTCTTCTTGGCAAACTTTCAGTGTTTTCTGCCCAAACACTTTGAGTTTGAGCGGCAGTGTGAGAATAATATTAGTTTAAGTTTATTCTTGTGAATATTGTTTCCTATTTAGGATTAGTTTAGGTTTATTTCTTGTTTCCTATTTAGGATTAGGTCTAGAATTACTATATATCAGATGTACACATTGTATTAAAACACAATTGAATATACAGAAAAGCTTTCAGGAATCTTACAGTAAGATGCATCCAAAGTTCTTACAATTGAAACTTGTGATATGATAAATCCAACATTGCAGTGTGGTAGTGTTTTCAACTAGTGAATTCTTCTAAGACTCAGTTTTCTCTACAAAGATAAATGGAGGGGAAAATGTAGCTTTTAGAAGTAGTTGAAATATAACTCTTTTTAGTATTGGATTCATGCTGAATTTTGTTGTTGTTTCTTTATGCTATTTGTAAAAATTAATGTATTATTGATTGATGTTTATATTGATTTCAATTACAATGATTCATGATTCCTATATATAGAAGAGGGTGAGTGTGTAGTAGGTAAGGAGTAGGTGAAGTGGAGGTGGTAGTGGTGTAGTGGGTTAGGTTTAGTGGAGTAGGTGAGGTGGTAGTGGTGTAGTGGGTTAGGTTTAGTGGAGTAGGTTTAAGTGGGTGAAGTAGGTGGAGAGTAGGTGGATTTTAACAGCCCCCCGCAAACTCAAAGGGGATAGGAACTAACCAACTTGAGTTTGGAGAGAGTAACAAAACAAGAAAATACATAAAAATAAAAGAGGATAAGAGACACTGTATGGTCGTGTCAGACCATTGGTGAAGACACTGGATGGTGGTGTCATAACGTTGTAGAGGACACTGTATGGGGGTGTCATAACCATGTAGAGGACACTGTATGGTGGTGTCATAACGGTGTAGAAGACAGTTTATGGGGTCATGTCGGACCGTTGTAGCAGACAATGTTGTGACAGTTGTGGTGACAGTTTACGGAGTCTTGCTGGACCCTTGTAGAAACTAACCGGAATCAATGTCGGGACAGTTTACAGAGTCTTGTCGGACCCATGAAGGAGCTAACCGGAATCAATGTCGGGATAGTTTACAGAGTCTTGTCGGACCCGTGTAGAAACTAACCGGAATCAATGTCGGGACAGTTTACAGAGTCTTGTCGGACCCTTGTAGAAACTAACCGGAATCAATGTCGGGACAGTTTACAGAGTCTTGTCGGACCCCTGAAGGAGCTAACCGGAATCAGTGTCGGGACAGTTTACAGAGTCTTGTCGGACCCTTAAAAAGTCGCATCCTCAAAAGGTGTGCCCAATCTATCAAAAGGCGTGCCCAATCCATAAAAAAACGTGCCATCAAAATGCGTGCCCAATCCATAAAAAGGCGTGCCATCAAAAGTTGCGCCCTCAAAAGGCGCGCCCACTTCATCAAAAGTCGTGCCCGACAGAAAGCGTCGAGCCATCAAAAGGTGAGCCGGAGACGCGGCGAGGCACGTGAGCGACAGAGTGGCGTGTCGGCCTCGGCTATTTAACCAAGGTTGAGGCGGAGGCTGTGCAAACCAGTCTGAAACCGCCGAAAATCCTTTGAAAAAACTCTTCCGTTTCTGAGAAAGAGATTCTGGAACACTCTGTTGCCATTCTGTAACCAACCTTTCTCTGAAACACTCAGCAACCCATAACATGGCCTCGTCTTCCCGTTCAGCTACCCAGAATATGGCCTCTTCGTCCCGTGGTCTGCTCACTCTTTTTCCCGACCTCAACGAGTCAACAAGAGAGATCACTGGTGCGGTGGCACTGGAACCTCAACCAAGCGCCCCGGAGTTTGCTCCATTAAACTTTCCGATGCGGTCTGTGGAGCAAAGAATGGCAGTGCAGTCGGATGTGGAAGCCAATCAGTATACATTGAAGTCATGTGTGGAAACCATGACTGCGGTTACAAACTTGTCGAACCGGCTGCAAAGTAGGGCAAATGAGGTGCATCAGTTAAACTCCCAGCTGGCTCTGCTCCAACGCATGTATAAGGATGCGCGAGCAGAGATAAGTGTGCTAAAGGCGGAAAATAAGGAGCTGAAGCGGAAGGCCACCGTGATGTTCCGTTTTGGAGGTCCGCCATATGCTGCAGTGGAGGAGTATGGGGGAGTGAACGTGCTCGGTGGACTAGGAAGCACGGAGGCAACACCGGCAAGGGCCACCCAGGACGGAGGCAAGAAGAAAAGACCGGCGGCTGAGTAGAGAAGAAAAATTCCACTGTGGGTGTGGTAGTTTTGTTTTTGTTTGGTTGTTTTTTTTTTTTTTTTTTTTTTTTTTTTTTTGTGTAAAAGTGTGATCGGGGTTGTTCCCTGAGATAAATAAAATATGATTGGTTGTGCAAATTTGTAAATGGTTTGCAATGGTGTTTGGTATTTTTTTTTTTTTTAATAAGAATAATAATAATAATAATAAATAGGTATCATGGAGTGGGCGGTGATAAAAATATGATTTAGAAAAAAAAAGGAAGGTGGTGGAATGATGTGTCAAAAAGTAGAATAAAAGAGAAAAAAAAAAAAGGTGCACATGAGTTGGTATGTCAAAAAGTAGAATAAAAACAAAAGTGCACATGGGTTGGAAAGTAACATGACCTCGTCAATTATTTGTCCATAACTAGTTCCTTTCTCCTTAAACCAGTATGGGATTTTTCTCTTGGTAAATATGATGTTATCATCGGGGAGACCCGGCAAAGCAAATGTCTCTGTAACATAGAACAAGAACCTGGGAATGCCGTGGCGAGCACCAAGGTCGGCAGTCCAGGGATGGAACATGTCGCTGACGATGCAATCAGGGCGGCGTCGTTTGAAATGATCGCCGATGACCTGCGATTTTGGACGCCGATCACGAGGTTGAGATTTTCTGGCGAGGAAAAGAAGCAGAAGCTTCCGAGATCGCAGGATTCGCCTCTGATGGTGACGACGTAGGCGAATTGGACGGCGATGATGAGAACACCGAAGACAAAGAGTCGAACCAGAATGTTCCTTAGTAAGCTTGGCTTAGACTCCATAGCTCTCTGTATATACTAAATCTAGAGAGAGGGAGAGAGAGCCGTGGGTCTCCTTGGTTTGATGCCAGGAGAGTGTAAAAGAAATTGAGAGAGAGATGTGGAATTTGTGGCAGCGGAGTGAAGGAATGTGTGGAGGTCCGGCGGGCGGCCAAGGCGAGGCTGCCGCCCGCCGGTGAAGTAGAATTACTAGCTTCTTAACCTTGCTCTGATACCATGTAAAAATTAATGTATTATTGATTGATGTTTATATTGATTTCAATTACAATGATTCATGATTCCTATATATAGAAGAGGGTGAGTGTGTAGTAGGTAAGGAGTAGGTGAAGTGGAGGTGGTAGTGGTGTAGTGGGTTAGGTTTAGTGGAGTAGGTGAGGTGGTAGTGGTGTAGTGGGTTAGGTTTAGTGGAGTAGGTTTAAGTGGGTGAAGTAGGTGGAGAGTAGGTGGATTTTAACACTATTTATTTGATTTGGGTCCTTGGATTTGTGAACGCAAATGAAAAGGAAAAGAAAATGAAGGCGAAGAAAATAAATGCCCCTTTTTTTTTTTGTGGCTTGGTTGAGTTAGGAAAATGAGAAAGAAATGAATAGCAATTAGTGAAAATTAATCAATTTTTTGAAACCTGATATTGGTAAAGGAAAAACGAACAGGAAAGGGAAAAAGAAAATGAAAGGGAAGAAGCTAAATGCCCTTTTTTTTTTTGGCTTGGTTGAGTTAGTAAAATGAGAAAGAAATGAATAGCTATTGGTGAAAATTAATCAATTTTTTGAAACTTGATATTGGTAAAGGGCAAATGAAGAGAAAAGGAAAATTAGGAAGAAAACTATTTTCCTAAACTTTATATCTCTTACTTGAAAAGTGATATACATTATTATTATTTTATTGAAATGATAAGAAATCATGAAAAAAAGAATTCAAGTGATGTGGAACTAAAAGTTTCTCACATGTTTTCACCATCATTCTTAAGGTAGTGTTTAGATGGAACATCAAAATTAAATAATTTAAATATGTGAGCAAAACAATTTGTTGTTATATTTGCTTTAAAAGCAAAACTAGTTTTTCAAATAAACAAATCTTGCTGTTAATTTTGTTTACTTGGGTCTGAAGTGGTGAAAAATCTTAAATTGATACTTTTAAGCCTTTTCATAGCTCTCATTTACTTCACTAAACTCATGCAGCAAGCACTGTCTGCTTTCATAGATCATTTGATCTGATGTGCCAACTGACTTTACGTTTACATTTTCTGCTAAAACTCACATATCACAGGTTCTGCCCACCCCATGCTTACCTCTCAGGATGTTTCAGAGGCAAATAAATTTGTAAGGGAGATAAACAATTTGAAACCTACGGGCACCAGCATGTATGTTCTTTTTCTGCTGTATGATTTATGATTTTTCACTTTTTGTGAGTTATAAGTGCATTGCATATTTTTATCTGATGTATAGCTTAAACACATTATTCATGTTATATTCATATCAATCTGGTATGCATTTGGATCATGCCATTGGTATCAAAGACCAATATGAATGGTTATGTTATAGTCTTGTATAGTTACATTGCTTCTCTGAATTTGTAAGGTAAAATTTGTGTGATGTGACACCACATTTGCTTACTGAATCATTAATCATATATGCATTTGTGTTTGCATGAGTGCATGTTATGCTTTTATGATGTGCTTATGTATATAATACTCTGTAAAATGTTCTCTTGACTGGAAAGTGGATAATTACGTGAATACTTTTTCTGTTTCAGCAACATTTTTACGGTTGAAATCTTGTGACAAAAGCTCATTAGTTTTAAAAGATCAAGTTTTACTTCCTCTAAAGAGTAGGAAGACAAATAACATGATATAGAACTCAAAAGTCTAGAAATCATAATGATTGTAAACTGTTACATTTGACTATATTCCCCAAGGTTTTTTTGTTAATCATGTCATGTTCCCTTTATCCACATGGAAAATGCCAAGAATCTATATCCATGTTTTTTGTCTTTGCGCTTAAAAAATGACCCTGGTTGTGCTTCTGCAGGACTTGATTGATAGTTGCTTACTAAAATGAGAATAAATTAATTTCATGTCTGCTTCAATTAGTTGTGGCAACTTTCAAAATTAATTTCATGTCTGCTTCAATCATGTCCTTATGACCAGCAAGGCAGCACACAACACTCATCTTTAATACTCCATCTGAAGGCGTTGGATTGGTCTTGCCATTTGAAACTATATTAAGGTGTTGGCATCTATACATTTTGGTATCTTGAGAACTTCAAATCTTAAATCACCAATGTCTTTACAAATGTTTGCCTTTACTAAGGCCTCGTTTGGGAACATGCTAATTTAGTAATTTTTTGGCTATTTGGCTAAAATATGAGCTAAAAAAAACTAGTATGTTTGGGATGACTTTTTGGCTTTTTACGAAAAGATGTGCAAAAAGTAGAGAGAAAAGAAAATCTTTGACTTTTTGGTATGGGTTGTTGGCTTTTTGGCTAATTTAGTAACTTTTTGACTTTTTGGCTAAAAATGAGGATTCCCAAACGAGGCCTAAATAGCTAAGAAGCATGGACACGAATTCGCAACATGACACAGACACGCCAACAAGCCAATTTTCAAAAAATGTAGGACACGACACGTGAGGGACACGCATAAAATATATAATTTTATATATTTATTATATTGTATATGTATGAATATAACATTCAAAGATAATAAAAAATGCAATATGACTCTAATTCCTATAAATTTATATGGTTTTTTTTTTATTATTGTATGTTAAGTTGTTTTGTTCAAATTTATAAGTAATTTCACTTGTGTCTAATTGATAGACGCATGTGTTTAAGTGATAGATATGTGTATCCTCCGAGTGTCCAAAGAGTACCGGGTCTTTAAAAAAAATTAAAACATAGAGTACGTTTTAAAGAGTGTCGGACATGTGTCGGGGAAGTGTCTAAAGAGTGTCGGTGTCCGACACGGACATGACACGATACGGATACGTCACCTTCTTAGAAGTGTCCGTGCTTCTTAGCTAAATAGTCATACTTGTATCTTGAAACATCATCAAGATACCACCAATTGAATAAATCAGAACTTCAAAACTGTACACTATGTTCAACATCTAAGAGAGATGTTAATATGAATGAGATATAATTTTTTGGGCTAATATTTCACGTTTTAGTAGTGTGCCAGCATGAATTTGCAATTCCTCTGGTTCCGTTTTTGTTATCTTTACTCCGTTTTCCTTGCTTTGTTTATAGTTCAAGCTCATAATTCTAGAGCAAACTGGGCATCTGGGAAATTTTCTGATTTGTGTGTGTGTGTGTGTGTTTTTATTTATTTATTTATTTATTTGTTATTTTTTATTTATGCTCAGTTTAGTTAAATGTTTCTTCTTATCCATATTGAAAATGCAGAGGAATCTCAGGCCTGATAGCACAGCATATGGTGGACTTAGGTGCTGAAGTTTGTTATCATAAGTTTCACCCTCAATTAAATAAGTTTCATCCTCTGCACTTCTTTTCTGGTCCTGACTCTGGAATAATCCAAGAGAACTGCAGTTGTTCGTCATATGGCATCAACACCGTTGGAATTATAAGAGCTCCACGTGGTGATGGGAAGGAAGCTATTGTCTTGGTGACACCTTACAATTCAGTGAATGTCTCACTGGGTGAGGCCTTATCATTAGGCATTGCATCCTCGGTATTTTCTTTACTTACCCGAGTTACTTGGCTAGCCAAGGATATTATATGGCTTGCTGCGGATTCACAGCATGGAGAATATGCTTCAGTTGCTGCTTGGCTAAGAGATTATCACACACCTTTATTTGGTGGTTTGGAAAAACTAAATGCTGAAACGTGTCATGAAAGCATTATGTTATATGAGTTGAAAAAGAGTCTGGTTACAGGAGCAGAAGTATCTGATGTGTTTAGACGTGCTGGGACCATGGCTGCTGCCCTTGTCATCAAGGTTGCCAATGGAAACGAAGAAGTTGAGAAGGACACCCTCAGCATTTATGCTGAGGCGTCCAACGGGCAGATGCCAAACCTTGACCTCATCAATGTTGTGAACTATTTGGCAGTACATGGGCAGGGATTACGTGTAAAGGTGGAGAAATTCTTGTCTTTGCTTGATTCTAAGTGGCTCAGGGTTCTGGGTGAAACATTTGAGTCTCTAGGAAAAGTTGCTAGAAGCTTAAATCCTCAATGGAAATTTGGTATGCCTGTTGCAGATTATATTGAAGGCACTGCTACACTTGCCAGTTCATTATATCACCAGGTAATCAGTCTCTCTATGTTTCCTCTCAGGGTATCTATAGTGATTGATATAGGAAGCTTTTCTACCTTTAAGGTTCCCAAGTGCTTAAACAGGGGAACAAATGGGTGGTCTATATTTTCACTGCCTATTGAGGATTATGTTAATCGATTAATTCATCTATTCTGCTGTTAGGCATTAGGTGTTCCGACTGGTCCACATGGTGCTTTCCGTGATTATCAAGTTGATGCAATTACTTTGGAGATTGCACCCATAGTTTCTTCAAACAAGGGCAGGCAAAATGAGTTTCTTCTGCGGGGTGGCAGGTCAGTACTAAGTTACATCTTATGTGTTCATGAACTTTTCTTCATGAACTTATGCCGAATATCCATGGAAAGGTTTTAGCATGTATAGCTTGCAAGTTGTGCGACTCGATTAAGCATCCAAACTTAACACTATTTAATTTAACAATATGGGCATGGGTTATTTTGGGATATATATATATATTAGTTAGGTTTGGATCGACTGCCTTGACACTTTAGTATTAGGAAGACCAACCCTCCTTGTGTTGGAAAGAGGACGACAATGGCTAGGCCCTCCCTTATGCTATTTAAAAAAAGAAAAGAAAAAAATTGAATGGATATTTTAAAAGGAGTACTATTTTTTGTACGATAGTTATAAAAAGGGTAGAGGGTGTATGATGCATAGATGCCTGTAATTGGTTCAATAATGATATATTGAGCCTGCATCTTTCTAATATTTTGCTCATCAATCTTCAAGTTGTTTAGCTGCTTCTTTGTAATTTTTTTTTAATTTTGAATACCTTCTTTAGGCTGTGGTAGGGTCTTTCTTGTGCAGTCTTGCTTTTCTTGTTTGTTGTTTCCTTACTATTAGAGCTTGAATTATTTTGTTTCATAAACACTAAAATGGTATTAGTCTGTATGGGCAACTTTGGGGAAAATGTCTCCATTTCTTCTAAATAGTCAACTAATACAATTTGATGAGTAATCTCTTTCTTTGTGGATTATAGTTTTCGGTTTGTCATTGCAGGTTAGTTGAAGGAGTGTTACGGTCAGTAAATAACCTCCTTGAGAAGTTTCACCAGTCATTTTTCTTATACCTTTTAACATCTCCGAGTAAGTTCGTGTCAGTTGGAGTGTACATGATTGCTTTTGCACTGCTTGTTGCCCCCCTTCCATTGGCTGCAGCTTCTCTTTATACTGATGCCAATAAGGTTGATTCCAGTTCAGAAAAAGACACACTCACTTCTTCTTCAGCCTCTGTTAACGTTCCTGCCATCACTTTTAAATCGTGGAATTGGCTTCACGCAGCAAAAACAGTGTTTATTGTTCACATATGGAGTGTCATCATTACATTGCTTCCTTATTTCATTGGTCAAATACCCAATTGCACACCAACAAACAGTCTTTTAATCTGGGTTCTGCTTTCAGTGTTCTGCTTGCTTGCCTTGCGCATGACCTTGGGCTCTTCCTTTTCAATTATCAGTGTATCTCAACTTCAAAAAAAGGAATGGGCTCTATTGAAATCGGTGACAATTTCAGCTACCTTTGTGAGTCTTTGTCTAATGTCAGTCATTAATTTTGCCACAGCAGAAATTGGAGCTCTGTTGATTGTGCCAATGTGTTTGATGGCCACACCACTGAGGTTTGAACTCAAAGCTCGGTCTCTGAGGTCTATCACCAGGGCAGCTTGTAATCTGGTGTTGGCATTCATTGGGTTTCCTCCCAATGCATATGTCATATCAAAGGGACTGTTTGAGGGTTTTGGCAGCGTGAATGTTGGTGACTTCTGGAACTGGTTGGATTCCCTTAGGGCATGGAACAGTGCCACGTACCTTTATGTATGCATGGTTCACATTCCTTGTTGGGTATTGTGTGTTTACATCTTACTACATCGTTGCTGACTGTCATCGCACATACGCATTGCTGCATCAGTGAAACTGAAGGTTAGAGGTATTCTTCTTTGTCTTTATTTCATCTCAATTCGAGTGGTCCTTTCAGTTATGTAACGTTTCACCTCAGAAATTTGTCAAAAAACATAGATTGAGGTTATAGTGATATGAAATTGCAAATTAGGTCATAGAGGCACATCAATCTGAATTAATTTTCCATCATTAGTAATGGTTGTAGAGAGTGGGCAACGATTGATATGTATATTATGAGAATTGTAGGAGGCATGTCAGTCAGTGAGCTGGATTGGCATATTTCAAGAGTATTATTATCTTTCGTGGTTCAATTACTAGACTTGTTAGCTGAGCGTGGATGAGGTTTTTTTTTTTTTTTTTTTTTTTTTTAAATTTTGTGTTTACCTATAATGGAATATTTGTTGATGTTGATGAAATTATGGAGCATAGTTTGGATTCCCCATCTTTTTGTGTCTCTATCAGTAAGGTAAATCCCCTCTTCTATAATAGGGGAAATATCATGTCAGTGGGAAATGAGGCAGAGATTTACAAATGAATGAACACTAAAAACTTGCACCCCCCACCTATTTTTAAATATTTATGATCTTTTATACTAAAATGTTATCCCCTATATAGCATGGGTAATGTGTGTGTGGAGTGTCTTTTCTTAGTGTCTAATTTTCCTATCTTAAGAAAAGTTACGAATTTTCGTAGTGTTAGTTACTAACAATTATGGTACGTTTACAAAGGGATGTAATACAAGAGAATTCTTAGTTATGAATCATTGTAGTTATGTTACGAATTTTATAGTTTTGTTTTTTTTTTTTGTTTGACACTAGGTAAAGAGTAAGTTAAATTAGTACAATTGGGGGTGTGAAACTTCTCCGTAAGTTCAAATGTCAAACCTTTCTCTAGAAAATTAGAGGTACACTACTTGAGTTACACTTGAGTTTTACCTCGTGTTTATGTTATGAACATTAAAAGGTTACAAATTTTTTGTAGTGAGAAAATTTATGAACTTCAAAATAATTTTATAATCATTGTGATAATACATTATGTATGTACCTTTAAAAAGAGGGGGTGTGTTGTAGAATTTTCTCTTTTCCCTATCAGTATTGAAAAAGTAGATTGTGACAAAAAGAGGTTGGTTGATATGGACCAGGTGCTTTGCTGACCTAAGTCATGCTACAAATAGAATATTAATTAATTTGTTTTTTTACCTTTTTGTCATGGATGATGAAAGAAGATGCTAAAATTCATTGTTCCCATATTCTAGCCCCACTGAAAGAGGAAGGAACTTTTAGTGGTTGATACAATGGAGTTATTTGTGTACTTTAAATGAGTTGCTTATAACTTATTTTAATTTAGGAGTTTGTGTTAGATTATTTAGTGCAACTTCTAAGTTATAGCTTATTAGGTAAAAATAGTTTAAATAAGCTGGAAAAAAAAAAAATTAATTATCTAGAAGTTGGGAGGGATGCTCTTGGTTTTTGCTTTTTGATTATCAGTTTTTAGCTTATAATAAACTGCACCAAATAGACCCAATGTCATGGTGCCAAAATATGACTAATTTTTCAATTTTGTTCTAATGGTGCAAATGTTATTTCTTACAAAAATATCAAATAAAATGTTATGTGAGTTCAGTCCCATCA
Organism: Camellia sinensis; assembly: GCF_055761805.1. Lineage (NCBI taxonomy): Eukaryota > Viridiplantae > Streptophyta > Magnoliopsida > Ericales > Theaceae > Camellia > Camellia sinensis. The sequence goes on from NC_138968.1 coordinate 10,119,628, forward strand.
TGAGAGAGTAGAGAGAGTTTTTAAAATTTTGATAATTGTCAAATTTTATATGAAATTTAGATTGAAGGATTTTTGGAAAGACAATTTATCATTGAAGATGCTCTTAAAGCTGTACAAATCACAAAGAAAGAAATAGGAGAGAGTTCAATGGACCCCCTGAAAAGGAGAAATAATAAAGAGGTAATGGGAGGCCATACCTTTCTTTTACAATCAACAAATTACAAAACATACAAGCGCCAAAATTTATCATAACTAAAATGATCCCACAAATATTTGAATCTGATCCCACAAAATTTATAAGATTGTTGTTGTTCATTATACACACACACACACACACACACACACATATATATATATGTATCTATCAGATCTAAGAAAACCCTAACAAAAAAAAATTTAGATCTGAGAAAGCCTTAACAAGAAAATTTAGATCTGAGTTGTTCTCAGATCAGATCACAGAGAGAGAGAGAGAGGCCGAGAGAGAGGTTCTCATAGATCTAAGTTGTTCTAGCCAAATGTTGTTAAACTCCGAACCCTCGCTGTCGGTCGATGGGGATGGAGAGAGAGAGAGTAAGAAGAACACTAATTTTCTGTTGGTGGAGCAAGATCTGGGAGTTCATGGAGTTGGTGAGCAAACCCTTTTCAAACATGATGAAATGGCAACAGATTTCATGGAGAGAGAGAGAGAGAGACCAGGAGAGAGAGACAAAGAAGCTTGTTTGTGAGGGTACGTGAGGGTTTGGTTTATAAATATAGAGGGTATAATGGTAATTTTAGTTTGGGAAAACGGGGACGGGGCTAGGGAACGTATCACCGTCCCTGGCCAGAAAATTGTTAGAGATTTAGTTTTGAATACCATCCCCGGCCCGTCGGGGTATTTTTCAGGAAAAAACCGCTTTAATCAGGCCCATCGGGTTGGGTTGAAATTGCCATCTTAATTATCAAAATTAATGCTTTTTGTTTAGAAAATGAATTTATTCATATAATTTAAAAGTATGTGAATAAAACATGATATATATATATATATATATATGTATATATATATTGATGGAATAAAACTTAATATATGATTAGTTTAAATTTGTGGATTTTATCTCTAAAATGTATATTAAAATTTTTTATTTGTTAAAAAGTACTTCAATATGTTCTGTTTCTATAATAGTAACAAACGTAATTTCAAGTCAATTTTATGATGAGAAAAAAAAAAAAATCTTTATGCTGACTTTTTTTTTTTTAGATCAGGAAGAAAATATTCTTTGCAAAACCGATAAAAAATCGGATCAATATCGTACAACGGCAGCAAAAGATCTCATAAAGAGACAACAAACTTCCATAAGAGGAGAGAATGAGAAAAACCCTTACAAAGGACGGACACAACCTCCACACAGAGAAGATTATTACAACAGACACTAAAAGAAATAAAAAGGCAAACCAAAAATAACCAGATCCAAGTTGCCAAACGCATCCAAAACTCCTTTACACCGCAATCTTCAACTTGAACTCTGAAGACCACACCTCCACTGATCAAGATAGAACATTGAGGTGAGGTGGTCGCCTAGCGTGAAACGAACGTGGTAAACATTAGTCTTCGGATTGTGAGAAGATCTGAAACCAGATCTTAAAGTTTTAGGTTCAAGAGTGAAAGTTTGGGCGCAAGCCAAACATCAGATTTGGAAAATCAGAAAGAGAGAGAGGCGACGCCAACATCGGTAGCCAGTAGCAGATCTGAAAGAGATGAGGCAGATTTAGTGAGAGTGGATCCATGGAGGCAGGAAAGTAACAGATCTAGTGGCGGTGTGGTAGTGGCGGCACCGAAAAGGATTGGAATGACAAGTTTCCAATATTATTAAGCAAAAAGACAAAGAAAAAGAGAAAAAGGGGGTAGAAGGAGGAGAGAAGAGGCTAGCGGCCGGAACCCCTCCACACCGCCACCCCCACCCCCACCCCCACCCCCGGCAACACACCTAGCAGAAGGCTTAGAGAGGGAGGTTTAGAGTAGGAGACTTAGAAAGAGATGCTCTGTCACTACTAACTTAAAAACACCATTATGCTGACTTTTAAATGATGTGAAACCACACATTTTTAGAAGAAAAAAAAAAAAAATCAAAATCAAAATCACATAGTTAATAATTAATTGTGATTACATGTGATCCCATTTTTCTTCTTAAGGACCATATTTTATGAAAAATTGATCATTAATAGCTTCATTTGTTATGTACTTTTTTTTCTTATTTATTTATTTTTGCCTATTGGGTATTTCAAAATTCACCTTAACTAATTTCCAATTATATATAATCCTTTTATTTCACATATACAAAATAATTATTAAATCTAAATTTAAATTTCACCATTATATCTGAGTCCCATACTCTAACCAGTAGATGAACCCTAGTTCACTTTTTTATGCAAATTTTTTTTTTTTGAACAAACTATTTTGTGCATTTACAATATTAAAAAATTGTGTGATAAATTGTCTCTGTAACACAAACAATAGGGGTAGTTAACAGTATCACTCCAACACCCACCCCCTCCCTTATTCTATAAAATCATCATTCAATTTTTAATTTTGAATACTTGGGTAAATTACACTTACCTCCCCTGAGGTTTCTAACAATTACAGAGACCTCTCCGCTCTTCCAAAACCCACCGCTCTCTCCATCTCTCCTCTCCTCCTCCCCCTCTCTCCTCCTTCCTCTTCCACTTCCCTTTCCTCTCCTTCCTCTCCCTCGTTGTCGTAGACGGTGACAACACCTCCACTTTATCTGATAACTTCCTTCTCTCCGCCGCCTCATCCTGCTCCAATCGCCGCCACCTCTGCCTCTTAACCGGCCCAGTCTCCCCTTTCTCTCTCTCTCTCTCTCTCTCTCTCTCTCATGCCCTCACCTCACTTCTTCTCTCTTTTTTCCCTCTCCAGACCCCTCTCTTTCCACTAACTCCTCCTCCTTTGCTCTATCAAAGACCTCTCCATCGTTTTCAGCTTTGTCACTGAAGATTTCGATTCGGATCAATTCAACTCGAGGTTTCAACATAGTGATTGTGAACTCCAATTAGAGAGTCTAGGGTTGTCCGGGACTCGGTACGGTGATTACGGACTCGATTGGGTATGGAGGAACTGTAAAAAGCTCAAGAAATTGCAGCTACGGAGCTGCGAAGTCATAGGTGATGATTTGGATTTTGTTAAGTGCTTGCAGGGCATCAGAGAAGTGGGATTGAGGCCTTGTAGGACTATAATTGATGAGGTTTTGTTGAAATTAGCTGAGAATTGTACATCTCTGAAGTCGGTATTGGTATATGATGGTGGTAGCAGAGAGGGTTTACTTCAATTCATCAATCAAACCCGGTGTAGTTTGCTAAAATTCGATTTTCGCTTACCCCTTGGCCTCGAAAACAGTCATTTATTGGCCATGGCGGAGAATTTCAGGGGTTTATCAAGTTTTCGGCTACAAAGTTGTTGTCTTGTTACTGGTGAAGGGCTTAAGACTATTGGGATAACTATGAGTGCTGGACTAGAAGAATTGGGTTTGATAAATTGTGATGTGGTCAATATAGAACCTGGGTTGCTGACCACTTTAGGACAGAATTTGAGACATTTGAGGAAGTTGGACTTGTCTTATAATGAAATGTTAGTCGATAAGGAGCTCGCATCAATGCTTGCATCATGTAATTCTTTTTGAGGTTGAGGGGTTGTAAAGGATTGACAAATGCAGCCATAGTTTTGATGTTCAAAAGCTGTAAGCATTTGGAGATTGTCGATATAATGCATTGCTGTGGGATTGAGGCTGAGGCTGTTGAGGTATTTCTTTTGAATTGTCGACAATTGAGGCAGGTACAGGTTAAGGAAAGCAAGCTTTCGGATGTTGCTAGGTCGTGGGCTTCAAAATAAGTTCATTGAGGTGGTTGTTTGTTTGATTGCAATTCAATCAATACAGGTACATATCCCAATACTCTTTCATGGGTCAATTGTAAATGTTTCCGATTTATGTTGTGAGATAGAATGAGCACTTTCGTCTGCTCTGTCAATAAAAATGTTTGTACCAAAAGGGGTGAATGAAAGTTGCTGCTACCATAAGTGAAGTGTTAAAACCTATCACCTACTTCACCCACTAAACCTAACCCACTATACCACTACCACTTCACCTACTCCACTAAACCTAACCCACTACACCACTACCACCTCCACTTTACCTACTCCATCTACCACCTACTACCACCTACTCTTCTATATATAGGAATCATTGTAACATTCAATATATGAATCAATAATACAATCATTTCTCTTTATACATTAAATTTCTACATGGTATCAGAGCTATAAGATTTAGGCCTATACTCCTTTCTTTCCGGCGGGCAGCCGGCCGGCAACCTTGCCTTCGCTGCCCGCGGGAGTTTTTCAACACATATCACAAACACATACCTTTACTCTTCTTCACCACTCACCAATAGTTTCCCTCTCCGAATCGAAGTCATCTTCCTCGTCATCAATTTCCGGCGGCTGCGAAGATCAGCAAGCACAGTCGCCACAGATGATACCACATCCTTCTCTTCCAAACACCGCAGATGATACGCCATCGTTCTCATCATCAGAGTAATCGTTGAAACCCTTTTTCCCACGAAATCATTTCCCACAAATTCTGCTTGCTGTAGCCTCCACAGCCCATTACCACCATATTGCGTCGCCGGCCTTTCGCCTCCTCGCGTCACCGCCTTCCGTTGCCGACTCCCTGCCTTCCGTCGCCCTCTTCCATCTCAGGTATTGAAGGACCGAACACCGCAACCAACAACTTCGCTTAGAAATGGACATTGATTCTGTGGAAGCTGCATCATCAACCATGCAAATGGATTCGGAGGAGTCATCCAACGCTTCTGGTAAAGAAAAAGATGATATTGCTAAGTCGATAGAAAAAATGAAGATTGAGTCTGGGGAGGCAGGGACTTTATCAACCAATTTCAAAAAGAAACCAGTCATAATCATTGTTGTAGGAATGGCAGGCAGTGGAAAAACAACATTCCTTCATCGTCTGGTTTGTCATACACAAGCTTCAAATATCCGGGGCTATGTAATGAATCTTGACCCTACTGTTATAACCCCAAACACTTTACACCCACTCTCTCTCCTCACTTTGCATCCACCGCCCAAACTTTTTTTTATTCTAAAGCTTAATTGGTGCACTCCTTGTTCCCCACTTTCTTTATTTTATATATATATATATATATATTTCTTTTTATTAAAAAAAAAAAAAAAAAACAAACAAACAAACAAACATCATCATCTCTCCTCCGTTTGATTTCAAACTCCTTTATTTTTATTTATTTTCTCCAAACCACTTTCCTTATTTTCCCCATCTTTCATTTTTGATTTCAAATATATTTTTATTATTTCTTTCTTTATTTTTCTTTCACATTAATTTTAATCTTTTTCAAATTCCATTCATACCATCTAGCTTTGCACACCAAACCCTATTTTATTCATCTCCGGGACCGGGATCCACCCCGATCACAATTTTACACACAAAAAAAAAAAAAAAAAAAAAAAAAAAAAAAAAAAACAACCACATCCGCAGGCAGGCTTTTTTCTTCTCTACTCTGCCGCCGGTCTCTTCTTCTTGCCTCCGTCCTGGACGGCCCTTGCCGGTGCTGCCTCCGTGTTTCCCACACCGCCGAGCACGTTCACTCCCCCCTGCTCCTCCACTGCAGCATATGGCGGCCCTCCAAATCGGAACATCACGGTGGCCTTCCGCTTCAGCTCCTTGTTTTCTGCCTTTAGCACGCTTATCTCTGCTCGCGCATCCTTATACATGCGTTGGAGCAGAGCCAGCTGGGAGTTTAACTGCTGCACCTCATTTGTCCTACTCTGTAGCCGGTGCGACAAGTTTGTAACCGCCGTCATGGTTTCCACACATGACTTCAACGTATACTGATTGGCCTCCACATCCGACTGCACCGCCATTTTTTGCTCCACAGACCGCATCGGAAAGTTCAACGGAGCAAACTCCGGGGCGCTTGGTTGAGGTTCACTGGCCACCGCACCAGTTATCTCTCTTGTTGACTCGTTGAGGTCGGGAAAGAGAGTGAGCAGACCACGGGACGAAGAGGCCATATTCTGGGTAGCTGAACGGGAAGACGAGGCCATGTTATGGGTTGCTGAGTGTTTCAGAGAAGGGTTGGTTACAGAATGGCAACAGAGTGTTCCAGAATCTCTTTCTCAGAAATGGAAGAGTTTTTTTCAAAGGATTTTCGGCGGTTTCAGACTGGTTTGCACAGCCTCCGCCTCAACCTTGGTTAAATAGCCGAGGCAGACACGCGCATCATGCGCCTCTCGGCGCTCGCCGACAACATGGGCGCTCCTTTTGATAGGCACGCCTTTTGATGGCACGCCTTTTTATGAATTGGGCACGCCTTTTGATGGCACGCCTTTTGATGGCACGCCTTTTGATAGATTGGGCACACCTTTTGAGGGTGCGACTTTTTAAGGGTCCGACAAGACTCTGTCAACTGTCCCGACATTGATTCCGGTTAGCTCCTTCATGGGTCCGACAAGACTCTGTAAACTGTCCCGACATTGATTCCGGTTAGCTCCTTTATGGGTCCGACAAGACTCTGTAAACTGTCCCGACATTGATTCCGGTTAGTTTCTACAAGGGTCCAGCAAGATTCCGTAAACTGTCACAACATTGTCTGCTACAACGGTCCGACATGACCCCATAAACTGTCTTCTACATCGGTCTGACACCGCCATCCAGTGTCCTCTACCTGACACCACCATACAGTGTCCTCTACAACGTTATGACACCCCCATACAGTGTCCTCTACAACGTTATGACACCACCATACAGTGTCTTCTACAACGTTATGACACGACCATACAGTGTCTCCTGTCCTCTTTTATTTTATGTATTAATGTATTTTCTTGTTTTGTTACTCTCTCCAAACTCAAGTTGGTTAGTTCCTATCCCCCTTGAGTTTGCGGGGGGCTGTTAAAACCTATCACCTATTTCACCCACTAAACCTAACCCACTACACCACTACCACCTCACCTACTCCACTAAACCTAACCCACTACACCACTACCACCTCCACTTTACCTACTCCATCTACCACCTACTACCACCTACTCTTCTATATATAGGAATCATTGTAACATTCAATATATGAATCAATAATACAATCATTTCTCTTTATACATTAAATTTCTACATGAAGTAAGCAGTCCCTTTCTTACAGAAAGTGATCATAGCATGGTCCAAACAAGATGAAAGTAATAGTTTTCTGACAGAAGAGAGTACTAGGACAGGTTTGTCGACCTTGAGCGTGGAGTTGAGGGAGAGCCAAACCCAGCTTCTTCAAATCGCACCATAGAGAGAGAAACTACCATCACTGCCAAACCCAGTTTCTTCAAATACAGATGTCAATGCTTCAAGTGGTTTGTCAAGGGATGATGATGATACCTCCTTGTTAGCTGCTACTGTTTCTACTACGTTTGGATTTGGTGTTGGGACGCTGTTTTCATCAGAAGAAGAGTGAATTGATTGATTCTCTGATTGTGTTGTCTCCATCATCTTGTTTTTTCTTGGAATCGTTGTTGAAGCTGACTTACAAGGTGGAGAGTTTCCTATGCAACCAGAGCGAACCAGAGTGTTTGCTGGTCTTGCCCTCCACCTGTTCGACAAAATGCCTCAGTGAACTCTGCTATTGAGAAGTCATAAGATGATTAAGGAGAAAGAGAGAGAGAGAGAAAGGGACAAAGAGAGAGACAGAGAGGGTAGCAAGCTATCAATGAAGAAGGGCAAACTAGCTAAGAGCAAATTAGCAAAGAGTAAATCAAAATGTAAATCTACTAAGTGCAAATCAACCAAGGTCTCCTTAAAGGAGTTTGATAATCAGGTGGATGCTCAAATATCTACCAATGAGATGCCTGCTGTACTCCCCCGCAGGTCTACATGCATTTGAGGAGCCCCCAAATTTCTCATATTTGGAGATTTTGTGGGACCATGACAAGGGCCCCCGAATGAAAACAAAAGGGGTTTAAGGGATGTGGAATCGAAGAATAGCTCAATCGAGTGTGATTGTGTTGATCTATGTTTGTGTGGAAATCTTGGTACACCACGGTTGCAATTGAATGTGGAAATGCAAGCCTTAACTGAGCAATCATCAAAGCAGCATCAAACACCTAATGCATGGAACACACCAATTAGAGTGCTAACTGTTCTTGAGCAGTGGCCAAAATTGGCCATTGTTTCCCCACTGGCTGCAAATGAAATGATAATGTCAAATAAACTTTGCTCACCCAGTGCTGATCAAAGGAGAGAAGTAATTGGCACCAAGCAACGGAAGAGTGTTGAAAATGTGCAAGCTTGTAGAAATGAGGGTTCGGTTGAACTACATATGGAAGACACACAATCTGGCAAGGGTGAATGTCTTGATGGTGGTACAACTGCTATATCAGGTAAGCCTCTACAAGCTTGGAGCTCTTTACTTAAAGAAGAGATTAATAAGGTGTCAAAAATGAAGTATAAAATAGGTGCCCATAAGATTGAGAACCTAGCAGATAGCATGTACAATGTCCCTATAGAGATCTCAAAAAAAGGCTTTTCTCATTGGGAAAATGCCTTGGTTGGATACTTCATTGATAAAAGATTCTCTTTCCATTATGTGAAAACTTGAACAGAGAAACTTTGGGGAAATTTGCTTGAAGATGTTGTCACCATTAATAATGGGTTTTTTATTTTTAAAGTAAAAAGTGAAGAGGCTATAGACAAAATTTTGGAAGATGGTCCCTGTTATGTTGGGGCTAGATTGATTGTTGTTAAAAAATGGCAACCTGGACTAAAACTAACAAAGTGTGAATTTTCGAGTGTGTCGTTGTGGCTGAAGTTATATAATGTTCCTTTGGAGCTTTGGACTGAAGAAGGTTTGGGTTACATTGCTAGCATCATGGGAACTCTTCTTTATTTGGATGAGCCTTCGTTCAAGAGAAGTAGATTTACGTTTGCGAGAATATGTATTGAAGTGCCATCAAATGAAGAGATCCCTGAGTCTTTCAAAATAAATCTTGGTTATGGTAACCCCATATGAGATTCAAGTTGAGGTTCCATGGAAACCTCAAAGGTGTGATGTTTGTAAGACTTTTGGTCATACCATTAATTTGTACCCTCAGAAGCCAAAGATCTTGAACCCTCCATCTTCCAAACAAGAGTGGAAAGTCAAGGAGACTAACATACAAGTTCCAACTAAGTGGGAAGTGGTGAAGAAAAACGGGAGAGATAGTGGGCAAGGTTCAACGACAGTGATAAACAAAGAGGGAGAGACGCAGCGTTTCACCCTATCAACATCTAATGCTTTTGATGTCCTTAAATCATGTGATATGGGAGAGTTGGGGACTATGAAGCACGGACACAGATACGGACACACATACGGACACGGACACGGACACGGGACACGGCAATTTCTAAAAAATAAGGACACGGACACGGACACGGCAGGGGACACCGCAATTTTTTTTATTTTTTTATAAATATTTTTATTTTAATACACATTAATTATTTTATTTATTTATTTATTATATTCTTTAAATAATGTGTTCTAATTAATTTTTTTATTTTATTATTTTTTAATATATATAAGTATATATTATCTTATAATTATATTTATGTTATATAATAACTATGATATAATATATAATAATAATAATAGTATAACTATTATATAATATATAATAATAATAGTTATAATATAACTATTATAATATTTATATATATTATATATGAATCTAGAAGATAAGGACCAAGGATGGGTGTCAAAACAGAAGCGACAGAGAGGGAGACCGAAGCGAGATAGAGGGAGACGGAAGTGAGAGCGATCGCGAGGGAGAGAGAGCTTTGGGAAGGCGAAGGCGAGAGAGAGAGAGCTCTAAGAAGTTGAAGGCTCTGGATCATCGAAGTCGAAGGGGGCTGGGGATCGTCGAAGTCTGTCGAAGTCGAAGGGGGCTCTGGATAGTCAAAGTCGAAGTCGAAGGGCTCTGAGAAGTCACCGACCAGGTTTGTACACCATTTCTCTCTCATTTACTCTTCTCGTCGTGTCCCATGGCGTGTCCCCGCCATGTCTTCGCTGTGTCCCTGCAAAAAAATAAATTAAATTAAGGGGACACGCCAGATGCCGTGTCCCGTACGTGTCCCCAGCGTGTCCCTGTATCCGACACCGCTACGGTTTCCATTTTGGTGTGTCCATGCTTCATAGGTTGGGGAATAGAGAATTAAATCAAGAGTTGTTGTGTCAAACGAAGAGCCTAAAAAGTAGAGGGAATCCATCTCCAAGTGTTCCCGTTAATGGGGAGACTACAAAAGAGGATAACAGAAGAAAACTCAAAGCGAAACTTCATTACGTGAAGAGTGCTAGAGGGAAATTTTAAATCCTTTGTTGTGTATGTTGTGTTTGTCGTCTATAGGCTTAGTTTGTTCCTTTTGAGGGAGCGGTTTGTTCTTTTGTTTATGTTTGTTCTCCCTACAAAAGATGTGTATTGAACTTCATTGTATAGCTTTATTTTTTGGTTATAATATGACTTACTTATCCAAAAAAAAAAAAAATGTTTGTACCAATGTTTGATTCTCCAATAATGTACACACGGCATCATTTAAATAAAAAAAACATTTCCTTATTTGCTATGATTTATAAAGCACATTTCTGTTTTCGTTAATGCAGCACTGCTGCTTCTTTGTCTCACAATGATGCTTTTTTGTTTTTGTTTTTGATAAGTTCTTTGTCACAATGATGCTGCACTTGTTATATAGCTCCTGGGTCATCTTCATCTACATCTACATCTACATTTACATCTACATCTGCAATTTTCATAATGATGCTGTTGGAATGTGCATGTATCTTTGTTTGTACATCTTCATCTACATCTTCATCTAATATGTAGCTAAAAGCCTTTTCCTTTAACTGATTGTGTGAAGTTAGTGCCATAGCTGTTGATTTTATAGGGTTGTTATAGACATAGGTGAGTTAGATAATTTGGTGTTATTTGCTCCTATCTGCTGCATTGATTTGTTATGGGTGAGGCGTAGCTCGCTTTCTCCACAACTATAGAACTGAAACATTAACAGTTTTAACACAATTGTATTGTGTGACCTTTCAGTGGTTATGGCTCATCAAATGAAATATGGATGTGTACTAATTCTACTACAACAGCAGAAGAAACAAATTCTATTAATAATCTTGATGAGCCATAATATATATGTTTGCTCTCTAATGTGTTTTTCACTTCTCATTGTTTCTCACCTCGGTTATTTGGCAACCATAATAATCTTTTAAAAAAATTGTACAATTATATATACATGTGTATGTATATATCTGTGTATATGGATATTTGGGTTTTCTGGATTCTCTCCAGTTTAGGTGGTCTCAACATAGCTCCTATTATTATGGACTTGGGATATGAGTCCTTGGGGGGATTCTCATGTTTTTCAGAAGTGAAATTCTTGTAATTTCAGTATTGTTGTTTAAATTATACTTAAATGTTACTAATTCTTTATGCTTCCTTTCCATCCATCAGACCATAACCCTCTTCAACTTTGACATTTCACATTCAACTTCTACCACTGGCGAAATCTTTTGCTTGTTTAGGTAGGTTTGGCTATGTTAAATCACCTCAACTATAGGACTCAAAATTTTGAAACACTAGGATATATCTTATACGAAACATTTTAATGGTCAGTTTCTTCGAGAAACAGCAATATTAAACTCTTATTACGATGTGGCAGTCATGTAAGATTGTTACATATACTCAAGAATTACCTAATTTAGAATTCCAGTATGCAGGCTAGGCTAGCTACAATGTGTTTCAATGGGCCCAGACCAGACCATTGTATTCAAACATTGGCTCTAGTTTTAATTTTTATTTGCATGACTTTTGACTATCATTATTAAAGTTTTATTACCCACATAGGTACACCCTCCCTCACCTGAGCTTATCTCATCTGCTTCTTCTTTCTCTCTCCTAGTGGTCAGCGATGAGGGACTACTATTGATGTCGCCTCCCACCCCTTCCTCTCTCCTCTACTTGGGGTGTACACAGGTCGGTGCAGAGTGGTTTTGGGACAATTTTGTCAACCGAACCACACTAGGTGCAGATTTTCAACCTACTTGGTGGTTTGCTAGCCGTTTGGCAAATTTTCAACCTCTTTAGGTTGGTTGATGTTTTCTTTTAGATTGGGGGTTGTTATCTTCTGCTTGCAACTATAATCGAGAGGGGATTAATCGAGTTGCGGGTTAAGCTGCCCGGACACCCCATAGTAAACCCAAAAAACAAACTATAATTGGGCACTCAAAATTTACACTGAAATTGGGCCTTGAATCCACATGCTAGTACCCATTATCCATTCCATTTGGGCCTCATTAAGGTCCTAACATTTTTTTTATGATTTACAAATTGAATATTGTGTTTTTTTTTTTTTTTTTTTACAACAATGATTTATCCCCCTTTTCCTCCCACCCCCTTTGACCCCCTCTCTCTCTCATTGGTTACATTTTCTTTTTCTTTTTCTTTTTTTTCCTGCTCCTCCAATCACCACCCGCCACGTGGCAAAGGGGGGGTGAGGGGGTGATCCCCAAAAGGAGGTCCCAAGCATTATTCTTTTTTTTAAAACCAAAGCACCAGCAGTTGTGACTCATAAATTTTAAAATATTAATGCAAATCTATAGGAAATCATGTTTATTATAATTAAAAGTACATTCTTTTGATGAAACATTAAGAGGAAAGGTTACAGTAGACTTGCATACCGGATACTATTTTGTAATTATTCCACAATAATTTGTAACAAAATAATCTAAAATAGTTTGTAACTTTTTAACCTTCAAACCATAATCACATAGAACTACAATAGTTTGGAATTAAGACTTTTTTTTTTAGTACGCCCTTTCCTAATTATAATAAAATAGTTTGTAATTAATACCACAATAATTCATAACTTTTCTTATTTATTGTATTGATTTTTAATAATTAATAAAATTTTTAATAATTACTGTACTGATTATTTTCATTTTATAAATTGATGACATAAATCTTCCAAAATTAAAATTTGCTTTTTCCCAAAAATATTAGGGGGCAAAATTTTGGCACGGGAAAAGAAAAAACTGAAATGAGGATTTGTTCCCGCCAAAAATAACTCGGGCAGGCTTATTTTAGAAAATGGGTTAAAAGTCACTTTTCAGTTTTTAGATCACTTCCCTCTCTTACAAAAAAGTAAAAAAAAAATCAAAAAATAGCTTTTATCATCTTTCCAAAACACCCCCAAAGGGATTTTCGAAGCTGGGCCGGTCAGAGTCAGCCTGGGCAGAGACCGAAAGAAAGAAAAAAATAATTTTTACAATTTTTATGAACTTATTTTGGCAATTGGATTAAAATTTAGTGTTTTGATTTGTTTTTTTTTTTTTTGAGTCACATCATTTTTCTATTTTTTTTGTACATTTAGAAAAAAAATGAAAAAATTAACTTTTAACATTCTTTTTAAAATAAGTTAAAAAGTATTTCAAATAAAAAAAAATGTCCATTATTCCTAATTAGAATCTCCTACTTAAGATTCCTCCCAAGCCCATGTTACATATCTACAGCCAAACCCCCTCTTTCTCTCTGACCATTTACATGGGATTCCAGTTATTTATTTCCCTTGATTAATAATGAAAAAAAAATCTTACATGCATAAAAAAAATAAAAAATAAAAAATAAAAAATTCACAGAATGAGAAGAAGGCGTGAGGTAAAAGGTAGAGCACACAAGTATTTGGGTCTCATTTCTTATCTCATATATGTAATCTATTATGTGAAACTCACACAGTGTTTTTAACATAGTTGATTAAGAAAATCAGAATCCAATTACTCCGTATGATTTCATACTCTCTTTTTTCATCACTCTAATAGCATGAGGTCTCCCGTTTTTCTATTTAGTTATACATTCGGACTATATTTGTTTGGGTGGACATGAGCTTAAAGTTGGATTAATAGTCCAATAAAATTATTAATCTGATATTTTGTTAAATAATTAAGGTACAGACTAACAATCTATCCGGATATGGTATCCCACATATGATGGACTATTCAATTTCACATAGAGAGTGTGATATAAATTGAAGGATTAAGTCAAAGTCTGGACTATTAGCCCTTTCTTATAATCATAACTCAATCTAAACATAGGATAGAATACACAATCCAAAGGGATTTGTAATCATAGGACTATTAATCATGAGAATGTTAATCCAACCTAATCTAATCTGTTCAAACAAACATGACCACTTAGTTATAAAATTTATTGAGAACTAATAAGTAAACATAATTTAATCACATAATTAGACATGATTAAATAGAATTCTCTCACATGAGATTGTTTAGTATACAATTAAAAAGTTTCATAAATTATTGAGCAAAATAAATTTTGAGCAGAGCGTTTGTTGCCCCCCAAGAGGAAGCAAAGAATAAGTTTGGGGACTCATACTTACGGTCCCGAAATTATCCAGAAGTTAAGATTTAATTTGTGTAGAGTAAGATTTATATATAGAAGAAATCTGAATTATTATATGATAATTCTAAATAATTTTCAAATAGTTAAGCCTGAATTTGTAATACTTAACAACAAAAAGAAAAAGAATTGAAACTTATCTTTAAAAGTACACTAAAAGAAAAGAATCCAATGAAAACTATCTAGTGGAATCCAACTAAAAGTTTTTATGGCATCTCTAGCGGTGTATCAAATTTTTTTTTTTATTAAATCTGAGTAAAAGTTTCATTTGATATCAAGTGATCAACAGAGAATTTTGGAGTTTCATCAGAACACCGGTTGACTGGGCGAATGTTCGGTCGGTCGACCAACCAGTGTAATTTTTTTTTTGCCTTGAGGTGATTGGCCAGGCAGTCGACCAGCCAATGTAATTTTTTCACAAATTTTTGCCTTAAGGTGGTCATCTAGGAGGACATTCGGGAGAACATTCGACAACGACAATGAACAGTGATTTGATGAAAGACACATTTGTCCTTAGTTTGATAAAAGAAAAATAAAATTCTCAATTTGATACCTATTTAATGCAACCGTTAGATCACGAGAAGAACTCGTTTTTGATCAAATTGTTTGAGTATCCATTGGAGATGGTCTAACAGTTAAAAAAAAAAAGAAAAAAAAAAACTAAAAACTTTTAAAAAATAAAACACATATTAGGTTAACCACTATTTGACAAACTCAAACTATTATATTGTTGCTGCTACAAATTGCTTTATTGAAACAGTACTAATCCCTAAGAAACTAAAGGGCTAAATCCATGACCTCAATACATAATTTTTGAATAAATAGTTTTTCAGATAAGCAAATGTGAGTTTGGTAAATGATAAACACACCTGAAGCCCTTGCACAAACCAGATACATGGTTTTAGAATTTGCCTAGAGTCAATTTGTGTTTTGTAATCCCTCTAGTACAAAAAGTACAATACTAAACTTCTTTTCACATAAAATACTAATTTTTTTTTCCGAAGTGTCTTTATCATCAATTGTCTCCCAAAACAAATGAACAACCCTTAAAACCCCACATAGAATTCTAATTTATAGGACAACCCCATATGTATTTTTGTCCCTTTTTAATGTCACTGGAACTGCATTACGAGGAACTTGAAAGAAAAGGGTGTTTGATGGGTCAATCAATTTGTGAAACATCCGTGTGTAGAGCATCGTAGCCATGAAAAGGATTTTAAGATAACATTTTCTGGCCAGCTTTTTTTAGGTATCTCACTCTTTCTTGTTTATTTGTTTTAACGAACAAAAATGCTTTAGACCACTAATTAGTGGTGGCTTTAATAATGTGGCAGTGGGTCCCACCCACTGCCACATGTGTTTTGTGCCTTGTTTTTTTTTTTTTTTTTTTTTTCAATTGCCACCTCACTAGTGGTGGGATTAGTGATGGTAAATTAGTGGTATATAGCATTGCTCTTGTTTTAAACTAGGGATGGCAATTTAAACCCGGCCCGACGGGGACCCGATCCCCCGACCCCGAAATAAGTGGTTTTTCCCCGAAAATATCCCCGCGGGGACGGGGATGGTATTAAAAAATCACTCCCCGATCAATTTCGGGCCGGGGACGGGGATAGGCTCGTCGGCCCCGGCCTCGGCCCGGCCCCGCCCCGAAATTTCCCCGATTCATCCATGCCTCTGTATCTCATTGTATTATATAAATATTATTAGTTGTATTATATAAATATTAGTTGTACTTTTGAAACACTCTCACTGACTCACTCTCTCAACTCTTATTCTGTCTCTCACTCTCTCGTCTCTCTCAGTGTCTCGTCTCTCTCGTTCTTCTCACTCTCACCGACACGGCGTCACTCTCATCGACACGGCGACACAGTCACCGACTCCTTTCTCTCACTTTCAGTCACCGACACGGCGACACCACCACCACTCTCTCTCACATCTCGTTTGCTCTCTCAGCTCTCGTCTTCAGCCGCTGATCGCTGGTCCAGTCTCCGATCTACACCACTACCACCGCTGGTCCAAACTCCGATCTACACCACTACCACCGCTGGTCCAGACACTGATCTACAGATCTGTTGTTTGAATCTGTTTACTAGATGATGATTATAGATCTGTTGTTTGAATCTGTTTAATGGATGATGATGATTATGAATCTATTTAATGGATGATGATGATTATAGATCTGTTGTTTGAATCTGTTTACTTGGATGATTATAGATCTGTTGTATGATTACAGATTTGTTTCCACCGCTGGTCAAGACGTTGATCTCATTTTTTTATTTTTTTTAGCCGGGGAATGTTCGGGGTCGGGGAAACCCGATCCCCGTCGGGGGTCGGGGGTGGGGGCGGTGATACGTTCCCCGTCGGGGATCGGGGTCGGGGCCGGGGGAAATTTAACCATCGGGGATCGGGGACGGGGAGGGTGATCCCCGGCCCCGCCCCGCCCCGCCCCGTTGCCATTCCTATTTTAAACACCTTCACCTTCTCTTTCATAAAATTTATTTTTCTCTAAGTTTGATACGAATGATAGAGAGAGACTTGAGGCGGAGATAGAGAAAAATGAGACAAAAGATCCAATTCCACTTTTTGAAAACTAAAGCACATAAACAATCTTTGGCCATGCCACTCATTTAACATTCTGTCCATCTTTAATTCATTCAAAACCTCAAACAACTGGTGAATAAAATGTGAAACAAATTTCATTCGACTCCCAACACTCAAACACACAAAATAAAAAATGCAATTCAGAAACTTGACTATATATACTCAACTAGCCAGCCATTTCATAAATACCCATATATTTGTACACTTCAATCATTTCCTTTCTAGGCTACTACTACAGTCTACAATTACTAAAACAGAGCAACCCAAAAAACAAAACAAAACAAAAGCAAAACAACAGAACAAGCCAAGTCCTCAAACAACTCAATTACTCTCTCAACATGGTGTATAAATACTAATTCCATGTCTGGAGGAGTAAAGAACTCCCTCCTACTCCCACCATTGTAATGCCATGTCAATGAAGCCTAGTGCTTCCTCGGTGCCGCCGGGCAAGGCAATGTCTCCGGTATCCTCAATTCTTTTGCCGTTGGGGTTGTCAATTCGTGGCTATCATCATCACACTCTCTCCTCTGCTTCGTTTTCATGGATTTCAACGAACCACGAATCAAAATTCCAGCAATTGCCCATTTCTTGCCGTCTGATTCTTTGCCTCTTCCGTCCAATTGATGCTTCTTTGAAGAACCCATTATGCTAATCAAATTCAAGTTCAACCCAGTTGAAGACTGCAATGAAAGAAAGGGGTTAACCCAAGAACAAGGTTTGTGTTTCAGAGAACAGAGTAAAACAGAGGAGAGAGAGAAAAGGATATAAAAACTAGTTGGGGAAAATCGAAAATGGGTTTTTTTAGAGAGAGAACAACGAATGAGAGAAAAGGGTATTTGCTATTTACTCTGATTCTAGAGTTTAGGAAAGAGATTGAGTTAGAAGATGACAGCACAAAGGAAGATGAAACAGAAGTTGACAAGATCAAGCTTGTAGAAGCCACTGGCATGTTGTCGAAGCTTCCAACAATTGAACACAAGAATGCAGACATGACATGAGTGCAACTACAGAAAAATCAGATTCAAATGAAGTTCAAATTGAAGAATCCAAAACTTCAGAAGCAATATCTGAGTCCAAAGTTCATGTTGTTGAAGAAATTCATGAGATTGGCCCAAGCCTGACTGTGGGAAAGACTCATACAGAGGAAGTGGAAGAAATCAAAGAAGCTCCTGATACAATCAACTTCAGGAACCATCCTCTGCCTTGCCCAAGGAACAGAACCATGAAACTCCTGCCAATGTGGAGTTGATAAAAGATGAGAGCACAAAGGAAGATGAAACCCAACCGAATAACAGAAAAACCATGACTGATGAAAAGAGAAGAGAAGAACCAAAAACAAAAAAACATATTGTTGAGAGTGGGATTTGAACCCACGCCCTTTCGGACCAGAACCTTAATCTGGCGCCTTAGACCAACTCGGCCATCTCAACTCATGTTCCAAGTGGGTCAAATTAAAGTATTAATTTCTTCTTCTTGTTGTGACTTATAATTTTATTAAAAATAGTTTTTGCCACATCATTCGGGAGAATAATTTTTTTGTTTAAAAATTATGTATGATTCTCAAGCCCTGTGCTATAAAAGTTCTCAAAAGATTTTCTTAATTCTAAATAATTCAATATATTCCAATATGCAAAAGTAAAAACATCGGGTAAAAAAAAATCCAAATACATACATTGAGTTGAATCTATGGGCCCATGACAAGGAAGACCCACAACAAAGGCAAGAAAACCTAATCATTTGTCCATTAATCAAGTCGTGAAGCATAAATCCAAGTTGAGTTGGATATATAGACATGACAAAGGCGATGAAGACCCCCAACAAAGGCGAGAAAATCTCATCATTTGCCTATTAATCAAGTCTTGAAGCATAAATCCAAGTTCAATTTGATATACACAAGTTATCTTAGGATGTTATTCAAGCATGGCCTTAGTCTGTTAAAAAACAGGGTTATAAACAATGAAATTATTATCAATAAGTACCCCCATCTCAATCAAAAAAAAAAAAAAAAAACAATATTATTATCAATAACTACAAATTTTTTTACTATAAAAACTGTAAATATTTCTGAAGAAGCATCACATTATCATTTCCCATTGGAACAATCTATACAGTATATGAAATCTTCAGTCTATGTTGAATTTATAAAATAAAAAATAAAATGGATATTTGGCTACAACTCTACCATCAGTAGCAAGAAGATGATCACAATTGAAAAACACAGGACCTTCCCAATTGAATCCATAGTCTATGAAATCTTCAATTTTAAAAATAAAAAAATGGCTTTTTGGCAACAACTCAACCATCAGTAGCAAGAAGATGACCACAATTGAAAAAAAAGAGGAACTTCCCAATAAAATCCGTAGTCTATGAAATCTTCAGAGTCTATGTTGAATTTTAAAAATAAAAAATAAAAAATAACTTTTTGGCAACAACTCTACCATCAGTAGCGAGAAGATGACCACAATTGAAAAAAACAGGAACCTCCCAATTAAATCCATACTCTACGAAATCTTCAGTCTATGTTGCATTTTTAAAAACAAAAAATAAAAATTGGCTTTTTGGCAACAACTCTACCATCAGTAGCAAGAAGACGACCATGCTTGAAAAAAACAGGACCTTCCCAATTAAACCCATGGTCAACAACACACTGTATTAAACATTTTCATAGGAATGTCTGTATTAATGTATTGATAATTGAAACTGTAAAAAGCTTAGTTTGGACTCAGAGTAAGATAAACAAGAAACAAAATGTGATCACCTGAGAAAAACTAAAGAACCATCCAACATAAACAAAATCAACTTTCAACAAGATCCTAATTGCTCTAAATTCAGCTCAGCCATTGAAAAGGCATGATTTCCGGTGTCGCCGCCGATGGAGATGAGACCCTAGTCGCCGGAGTTCTCACGGCGGCGCTGCTCGGTCTCAAGACCTCGGCTAGCGGTCCACCAGGTGTGGAACCCTCCCAAGAAACAGAACTCAGCCAGCTTGAAACTTGGGCTTCATGGTGATCTGAATCTCTAATGCCTAAACCCATTTGGATCTGACCACCCATTTCGCCGGTGAGGGCGTCGCCGCCGCCCGCCGCCGCCGTGGACATCGACAGAGTGAGAGAAGAAGGCGAGAGGTTCCCACGTAAAGAAACAGAGGACTCGTTGTTGTTGTTAGCACTGTTGGGATCTTCATTTGACCAAGCATCAATGAAACCCCTAGGAGTCTCCAGATCAGGGTTGAGAAACAAATTGCACTCATCGGCAAAGGGAATCAGATTCAGAGACTCGTCGATGCAATCTTGATTGAAAACAGAGGTTATATTTGTCTGCTGTAACAATTGCTGCTGCCATTGTTGCTGCTTCGACCTATCCATTGCGAGCATCCAGTCCAATCCCCTTCAATACCCAAACACACAAATCAATCAATCAATCAATCAAACAGTAGGGGTGCACTCGCATATAGTTCGAAATTTACATAACCCATCACAATCGATCAATCAACCAAACAAAAAAAACAAACAAACAGTTGGTGTGCGAACCCACCTGTTAGGAATTGGAGGTTGAATGGTAGATCCGAGAACCTCATGAGGTGAAAGAGTCTGGTGGTGAAGAACACGAGTTGTCTTGGCGTTGGCGGTGGTGTGGTGGTGGTTCTGGTGAAGTTCCACAGGCTTTCTTGAACGGGAGGTGCGGCTTTTGTGCATGTGTCGCTCGCAGTACTTATGCTGAGGACCCACCACATTTCTCGAACACCTCCATTTCTTCCCATCAGTTCTCTTGCACCTCCCTGGCTCTGCACCATCCTTATTAGTATTATGGTTGTTGCAGAATTGCAAATCCACTGCCCAAAACACAACAAAACAACATTACAACAAAAATTCCTGAAACTTGATCGAGTTTGTGTGAGTAGACAACAAAACCCACATCAAATAAAAAAAACAAGAATCATACAGTGGGAGGAATTAGGAGTAATGGGTAGAAGAAGATGAGGAGGGACAGGAAGAGAAGCCATCATTAATTTATAGATCGTGGCTTGTCTCTCAAGCTCCTTCAACTGAGCTGTTGTAAAAGGAAACCCCAAAGCTGCTGGTGCCATACCTGTTCTATTATCTCCAAACTACTTTCCCACGCTACTTCTCTCTCTCTCTTCCTCTCTCATTGTCTCATTTTCCTTTCTTTATCATTAGTACAAAACAATATCAGAGAGAGAAAGACACATATGGTGATTTTTGTTTGTTTTTGTTTTTGGATTTGGATTGACTTTGAAAGTAAAGGAAAATAGTTTTGCCTGGGGATATGAAGGCGGTGATGGAGGAGATAAGACTATGGTAGTGGGTGTGTGGATGTGAAAAGACTGTAAAGTCCTTACAACTGCACCGCCGCTAGCAGCAGCAGCGGCTGAGGTTGCTCCAACATCATCATCAGCATCCTCATGTATGGTAGTATATAGCACACTCTCCTCGCTAAATTACGCTGTGCAATTTTTATATTTAATTACTATCTTTTATTTTATACTAGCGGTAATCCGTGCGATGCACGGAAAAATAAACTATATATATTTTGTGTGATAAATAAATCATCTTAATTTTAAATTATATCTTAATAGCGACAAGCCATAATATTAAACCATCTAGGTAGATGTTAACAATAATTAAATCACAAAATTTTACAATAAAATTTGATATGCATGAGAAATTATTAATTATAAAAATTGTTGAGAATAATAGTATCACAATCACTTGATAACATAAATAACTTGTATCAAACTAAACAAAACATTAAAAGAGAGAAATTCTATAAGTTTAGAAAAGCTATCATAAATTTACTTAAACTTTTAAATCAGTGGTGCATATTATTATTGTGGGATCAAATTATGAATAAATATCAACTTTTAATTATAATTTATAAGTAGTTTTTAAAAAATTTTAATCTAAGTTTGTTGCATTGCTTATAAAAAGAACTTCTCAAACAAATCATTAATTGATTATATTAGCAACTCTTTATCTTTGATTTCCTCTATCAATGACACACTCATATTATATCAAAGTATAAATCATTCTCCATAGTTTGAATAATACTTGCATAGTTCCTACATCATTTTAAAAAAATTAATCAAGATAAGAATATCATAGTATTATAAAAATTATATAAGAGAATAGTTTTAATCCATTTTATTTATAAAAAAAATGATAAAAAATTATTTGAATTGTATTTGAAAAAATATAACAAATGATAGCTTTAATCATTATATACCAAAAAAAAAAAAAAAATTATATCGGCTACTCAACGAAAAAATGGTCAAATACAAATAGAGTCATGAACATTGAATTAAATCATATGGGCTCTAAATTGATAGTATAATCTAGCAAATCAACTAATAATAACATAGAGATATTGACAAATATGTAGTACTTCCCTATCATCTTTGTATTATATTCACTAATTTCATATATTATATGAAAGTTTTATTCGTCTCGATCCTTCAATAAAATAAGGATCAAGAAAACAAATTTGATAAGAAATTGATTCTAAACTTAATTATTGAAAAAACAAAGATTTCAAAGAGAGAATTTAGAGATGGGATTGAAGAAATACTATAACGAATGATAGCCTTATAAAAAAAAAAAAAAAAACATAACAATGATCTAATGCAAATTATTTTTAATCACTAATAGAAGGAATCTCAAATTATTACCTTTTGTAAATATAGTGAAGAAAATTAATTTTGTGAAATTTTTGTGCTACATTCTCCCATGTAGTCTTTATTATTTCATTATTAATACTATTCTCATTCAGAGCGATAATTTTTTTTTTTTTTTTTTTACAATCTTTATCATTTGCTAGATAATAACGAATAATAAAAATTATCAAGAGAATGTTAAGAATTTAATAGGAGATAATAAGTTATAGATAAGAGCATTTCATAAGATAAAAAATTTAAAATAAAAAAAGATAATATGTGATAGGAGAAAAAAAAAATGAGTAAATCAAAATAAAGATTTAGATATATATGTTTTTGATAGATATATAGATTAACAAATCATATCTTTATCTAAATTTTATTATTTTAATTTTTTGAAGATCAATTATTTAATCTTTATCTTTATCTGTAGGCCACGAACTTAATCTTTATAAATTATTTATCAATTTTTATATATTTATTTATCTATAAGTCATGAAATTATTTTTTTAAATAATTTTTAAAATTTTTATCTTTATCTATACGTCATGAAATAAATTTTCATAAATTATTTATGAATTTTTATATGTTTATGTATAATGAAATTAATTAAAGTACGAAATGAGGGGGAAAAAAAGAGAGTAATTGTTTTTTTATTAAAAAAATTAATTATTTAATCTTTATCTTTATTTATAGGGCATGAAATTAATTTTTATAAGTTATTTATCAACTTTTATTTGTTTATTTATGGGAAGAAATTTTAAATTATCTATAAGTTATGAAATTAATTTTTTTAAATTAATTGTTTATTTTTTTATCTTTATCTGTAGATTATAAAATTAATTTTCAGTTTTTATATGTTTATCCATATGGAGGGATTTTGAAATTCAAATCTTTATCCATAAGTAATGAAATTAATTTTAATTTTAATTAATCAAACAAATAAAAAATGAAGAAAAATAGAAAACATGAAAGACAATCAAATAAGGTTGCCACGTAGGAAAGAGAGTGTTTTAAAATTATGAGAATTTAAGAATAAATATTTGGAGGTTTTTGACAACATAACTACATTTGGTTATATATATAGTATAGATTTGGCTCCTTCATATTTAAAAATTTTTTAATTTATTTTTAAAATTTGATTAAAAAAAATTTATTGAAAAAATTCTAATCTAAGTATGGCATAAAACATTAGAATCGGTGAATTTTTTTTTTTTTTTTTTTGACGAGAGATCCACTCTTTATGAAATAATTTGATGAAAAGTTTTTTTTGTTGATTTTAGAAGACATTTTGTTTCTAATTTTACCTCATAATTTATCTGTTGATTTTTTTTACTGTTTGTTCAAATTATTTTTTATCTGTTTAAATTTTTTGGATATACGTTCAATTTTTTCGCCTTATCTGTTCATAATTTTGCTATATGTTAAAATTTATCACTTGAATTTTTACACAATTTTTTTTATCTCTATATATATTTGTTGAATTTAATTTGTTAAAATTTTACTATCTATTGAAATTTATCACCTAGTCTGTTGAAATTTTGCTATCAGTTGATTTTTATTTGTTAAAAGATAATGATTTGTTGAAATACAAAATATATATATATATATATATATATATTGAACTAAGAGATGCACAGGCCACTATCTGTTGCAATGAACAACAGCAACATCTCTCTCCCACTTTTCATCTCTTTCTCTTTCTCACTCTAGCTGTAGAAATGAACAGAACAAAACAAAACAAAAAGAGAAATGAAAGAACAACAAACCACCACCACAAACACCACCAACCATCGTCGAGTTCTCTGTACCTCTATACCCTTGCTTCTTTATCGATCCCCGAGATTGGATTTGTCACAACCCAATCCTAGGAGATCAGGATTGGAATCGCAACTTACTAAATAATTCTAATCGTAACAAATTAAATGGCATAAACGGAGGCAAAATGGAAGTAAGAAAATAATTAAACAGAAAATTTACTTCATTCTTCTATTTTAATAAAAGAAAATACATCTATAGGGCTTTTATTGTTTTATTATTCAGTGACCGGCCCTCAGTAAAACACAAAAGGAAGAAAAGAAAAAAAAAAAGAAAAAAACAAAATAACGGATCAGTATCAAATTCTTGTGTGGAGGTTATGAATCTTCCTTACATCTCATCAACTAAAAGGGTAACAATTATAAGCATACAACAAGGTAAAAAATATTATGCCAAGAATATAGCGAACACAAAATAACCATTAATAGTTAGTTAAGCTAAACATTTACATAACGTAATTTGAATAAACAAATTATTTACATAGCAGAAACTAAAATACAGAAATTACTTAAATAAATAAACATAATACCACCTTGTCACAACCCAACCCCAAGGGATTAGGGTTGGAATCGCAACTTACTAAATAATTCTAATCTTAACAAATTAAATGGCGCAAGCGGAGGCAAAATAAAAGTAAGAAAATAATTAAACAGAAAATTTACTTCATTCTACTATTTTAATAAAAGAAAGTACATCTATGGAGTTTTTATTATTTTATTATTCAGTGATCGGCCCTCAGTAAAACACAAAGGAAGAAAAGAAAAAAAAGAAAAAACTAACGGATCATCATCAAATTCTTGTGTGGGTTCTACTACACGAGATTACGGGTCTTCTTTACATCTCATTACCTAAAATGGTAACAGCTATAAGTACAGAGCAGAATGAGAAATATTATACCAAGAGTATAGGGAACACAAAATAACCATGGATAGTTAGTTAAGTTAAAATATTTACATAACGTAATTTGAATAAAAAAAATTATTTACATAGCAAAAACTGAAATATTGAAATTACGTAAATAAATAACCATAACTACAGTACAAAACAAAACAGAACAAAGGTCATTGGAGTGACAGTCAGAACAGAGATCAATGGATCCATGACAAACAGAGAACTACAAAGTGGCCAAACAGAGGACCACAAAGTGGCCAAACAGACGCCAGTGGTTAATTAAGTCCCCCAAGGTATGAGACTCTCATGGTGGTACTTACAAAACATAATTAGTTATAAAATCATTGTCAAATAATTTCTAAAAGTTAAACAAACATATCTATGGGTCTCAATTTAAGCAAATAGAATTTAGAAAACAATTAATGTAATCAAAATATAATATAATTTATAAAACATAGACTACGCAAAATAAATTATGATAACCCAAAACATATGTAAAATATATTATGATGACTTAAGGTACAATATAACTCACCTTAATATTGACCCTTAGCCTTTACTTTCCACTATCACAAACCTTCTTACTAATAGTTTCATACCTACAATATCTTGCGTGTTTTTTCCTCTCTTGTTTCACACTGATCTTGCGCAACTCCTCCCTATTTTTAGGGAGGCAATAGTGCGATCAGGCCAACACGTATCCCCAGCCCAAATCCCCCTAGATTTGATCATAAACCTCCATAGATTGATGCTTATCTAATTAACATTTGCGGTAATTATACTCTGGCCCAGTTCTTTAACATAATTATATAAACAAACTAATCCCTAATTAAATTACACTTTATCGCATACCAACATAAAATTAATTATTTATTTTACTATCACACCCATTATTATTATTATTATTGTTGTTGTTGTTGTTGTTGTTGTTGCTGTTGTTGTTGTTGTTGTTGTTATTATCGTGATTGGTTATGATCATACGCCTAAGTGAGTCGTTTTTGACTTCTGAGATTAAATAGTTTTCTAGTGGAACCAATGGAGAAATTTTTTCCCCAAAAATTTGACTTGATGACTTATGAATTTCATAAGAACAAATAACCAAATTATTGTGGTCAGAAAATTTGTGGATTTAAATTTATTATTGAAGTTGTATCGCATACCCAACCTATTTTGAAGACCTCATATAAGATGTCAATAAGAGAGTACTTTGATTTGTTAAAGCTAAGTAGGATCATGAATATCATTTGTCTATTTGGAGACATGTGGATTATTGGAAATATAAAGATTATTAGAAGATATATGAATAACTAAATAAAAGTATATGTGGTTGATAAGAGTAGTATGTTGGGGTTAATAAATTTTGTGGCTTAATATTACGAGGATGACTTTGAGGTCTACTATATTTTACTAAAATAGCTTTTGATATGAATTAGGATGAATTACAATTTAGGTTATTAACCACTAAATGGAAATGAGCTAAACTCCTATGACGAGACAATCAAATGATGAGAAAAGCGAATGATAAGGAAAGTTAATAGAAAAATGTAAGGCCATATGATTAATTTTCAAGTACAAGCCTCTTAAGTTTGAAGAACCAAACTTTCTAAGGGGAAGAGATTATAACGATCACGCCACGTATAATATTTTACATTTAACTATCTAATTTAATTGTGGAATTCTCAATAAGGTAAAATTGATGGTTGAATTATTTTAAATGTGACACCCTAAATGTTTAATTAACACCACAGGAATAACAAATTTAAAATAATAAATAATAATAAAATAAAAATATAAATCTAATTTGGTATTAGGTTATCAAATATGTGATTAATTATTTGGGGCCAAATTAACACAATTATGAAATTATAATACTAGTTGCGTCAAATTAGAATTAAAGATTATATAAAAACAAATATAATGTATAGATTTACTTGGGGGCCAAGTTAAGCAAGTTAACAGCAAATAAATTGAGAAGATACGTAAATTTGCTAAGGAGAAGGAAAGTGAGCCATCTATATCGTCTAAGACTAGGGGGAGGTGACTCATCAATTTAGGGACATTAGTATTGGGTGAGTCATCACCCAGGCCATGTGTATATAAAAAGAGGGGGGGCTTGTGAGGTCAATACCAACGAAAAACAAAGAAAACAAAGAAAAGGGAATCAGCAGAAAAGAGAGCAAAGGAAGGGCCAAAAGAGCAAGAGAGCAAGTTATATTATACCTTGAGCCATCATAATATATTTTACGTATGTTTTGAATTATCATAATTTATTTTATGCAAGTTATGTTTTATAACTTATATTTATATTTCAATTACGTTAATTATTTTCCAAACTCCAATTGCTTATATGAAACCCATGGCTATGTTTGTTTAAATTTTAGAAATCATTTGACAATGATTTTATAAACAATTATTTTCTATAAGTACGACCATGGGAGTCCCATGCCTTGGGGGACTTAAATAACCATTGGCTTCTGTTTCACCACTTTGTGATCCTCTGTTTGTCATGGATCCATTGACCTCTATTCTGACTGTCACTCCAGTGACCTATATTCTATTTTGTTTTGTACCATGGTTATAGTTATTTATTTACATAATTTCTGGATTTCAGTTTCTGTCACTTAAATAATTTGTTTATTCGAATTAAGTTATATTAATGTTTTACCTTAAATAACTATTCATGGTTATTTTGTGTCTCCTATACTCTTGCATAATATTTCTCACTCTGCTGTGTGCTTATAGCTATTACCTTTTTAGGTGACGAGATGTAAGGAAGACCCGTAACCTCATGTAGTGAAACTTGCACAAGAATTTGATACTGATTTGTTATTTTGTTTTTCTTTCCTTTTCTTCCTTTTTTTATTTTTTTAAATTTTTTTTTTTACTGAGGGCCAGTTACTGAATAATAAAATAATAACAGCTCTATGCATATATTTTCTTTTATCAAAATAGTAGAATGAAGTTAATTTTCTATTCCATTATTTTGTTTCCTCCACTCTGCTTCCACCTGTGCCATTTAATTTGTTAAGATTAGAATCAATTAGTAAGTTGCGATTTCAGCCCTAAACCCCTGGGGTTGGGTCGTGACAAAGGTGTCAGTTACTGAATAATAAAATAATAAAAGCCCTTTAGATGTATTTTCTTTTATCAAAATAATAGAATGAAGTTAATTTTATGTTCCATTATTTTCTTTCCTCTACTCTACCTCCACTTGCGCCATTTAATTTGTTAAGATTAGAATTAATTAGTAAGTTGCGATTTCAGCTCTAAGCCCCTGGGGTTGGGCCGTGACAAAAGTAGTATCAGAGCAATGTTTCATTTAAGTCCTTTTATATAAAATCTCACGTTTATTCTGGTGATGTAAGAATGCCCGAATTTAACCTTGATAAAGCATTTTGGGAGGATATTGGGGTCATCAATTTGGAGGATATTTTAGCAGAGCACCCTGCCTTCGCCTTACCGGAAGGATGGGGTGACTTAGAGGATATAGTTAGGAGACTACATCCAGGCCTTGCCCAATTGATGGGTCAGCCAATATACGTATAAACCGATCCTACTGACGTACCATACTTATTGTGGAGGAATAGTTGTGCTTACATGTGCAGACAATATCTCGAACCCACTCGCGTTTTCGACCTTGCCTCAGGGTATGACCGTCCGCACTACATTATCGGTCCTTCACCAATGTCCCTAACTCGTTGGAAATTATTAATATTGAAAATGTCGATTTTAGTAATGACTTATCATACATTGAGCAACCGGGATGGATCGTCGGTCGAGCATTTTGGGGCTACACACAGTCCATTCCCGTTTACACCATCCAAGCTGCATGGATTTGTTTTGATGTGGTACAGTTAGGATAAAAATTTGAGCTTTTTATGCAACACTACTTCCTATGATTGTTTCACCCACCACTCCAAATTTTGTAGAAGAAAATTCTTTTGTACACTAACCATGATGAGTTATGATCTCTTTTTTGTGGTTTTCTTTGTGGACCAAAGGGATAAGACACTAACATATTTTGACTTTTGGACAAGGATGTAATCTTAATTGTAAAAATAGTAAAGTTGGTATTTTATATATATTGCGCTATATATGCTTATATGTATATGCTGCGTTATGAATATAATGCCTCGTTTATTACTTTGTAGAATGGCCAGTAATAGTAATGAAAGCGAGTCATCGATCAATGGCCCTGAATCGATGGAAATAATCATGGAAAGAGTGGTTACTAGCTTTTTGCAAGCCTTATAGACCAATATCAATAATGGGATACCAGAGAGACGAGAAGACCCGATTACAATAAAACAATTCCAGGATAAAAAATCGACCATATTTACCGGTGGTCTAGACCCAATGATAGCAAACGCTTGGGTTTCAGACATGGAAAAGATTTTTCGCATTTTACCCTGCACCGAAAGACAGAAGGTAACTTTTGCCACTTTCACTTTTAAAGATAATGTGCAGGAATGGTGGCTTCTCACCCTGGAGAAATAAGAAATCATAACTTGGGCAAGATTCTTGGAAGTGTTTTATGCAAAATACTTCCCAGATTCATTGCGGGAACAAAAGGCGCCGAAATTCCTACATCTAAAGCAAGGAACCATGACGGTGGCTGAATACGGGAGCAAGTTTACCCAACTCGCTCGGTTTGTGACATACGTCATCCCCACCGAAGCTCGAAAAGCAAGGAAATTCGAAGCAGGATTAGATGCTGAAATCAAATATAAGCTTGAGGTTTTGAAACTACCAACCTATGTGGAAGTGGTAAACCGAGCATACATTGTAAAAAAAAGAAATTAAAGCCTTACGCTCCGGGGAACCAAGCCAAAAGAAACGATTTTTGAAAAAAGACAATAGAAGATCCGGTATTACGTCTCCCAAGAGGATGAATACGAACACAACCAGCTCAGGCAATCAAGGTTTTACTAACTCCAGAGGTAGCACCATTCTAACTTGCCCTACGTGTGGAAGGGCTCATTGGGACAATACCATCGCGACAAGGGAGTGTGCTTTAAATGCAGTCAAGTTGGCTACTTGCTGAGGGATTGTCCAAAGCTGACCAATCCTACAGCCAGCCCCTCTGGCCCAGTCAGAAAACCTACAGGACCTAAAAGAGAGAGAAAGGACCAAAAACGCCAAGCAAGGGCTTTTTCCTTGGTACTTGGAAAACCAGAAGTTACCGAAAATGTTGTGTCAGGTATACTTTTTGACCAAGGGATGTATATTGTTTGTGTCTTTTCTTTCTGGTAATTCTGCCTATAGTACTGATGTGTACAGATCATGTATTATATCCTTAAAAGAAAAAACCTTATATGTAGACTTGATTCCCCTCCGCATTGGGAACTTTGATGTGATCGTAGAGATGGATTGTCTGGCTGTCAACCATGCTTCTATTGCTTGTAAAGCCAAAAAGGTGTCCCTCAGGTTACCAAACCAACCTGCGCTTGTCTTTAATAGAATCGAAATTTCCACCACTCCTTGTTTTATATCCTCTATGATCGCCCAACGACTTCTAAGAAAGAGTTGTTGTAGTTATATTTGTTATGTGATCGATACACAAAAAGAGGCCCCCACCGTTGATGCAATTCCCGTGGTTCGAGAATTTTCGGATGTCTTTCCTGAAGATCTAACCGGTACTACGGTTGACCAGGAAATCGAATTCACCATTGAAACTCAACCTGGTACCCAACCAATATCAAAAGCCCCTTACCGCATGCTAATAATGAAATTGAAAGAACTGAAGACTTAACTCTAGGAACTACTGGACAAAGGCTTCATTCGACCTAGTACCTCACCCTGGAGAGCTCCAGTATTGTTCGTGAAGAAAAATGATTGCCCGATGAGGTTACGCATTGATTACTGGGAGCTAAACAAGGTCACCATTAAGAATCGGTACCTTCTGCCATAAATTGATGACTTGTTTGATCACCTCCAAGGCGCCTAGGTATTCTTGAAAATTGACTTGTGTTCTAGCTACCATCAACTAAAAGTCAAAACGAAAAGCATTGAAAAGACTGCTTTCAGAAACCATTACGGGCATTATGAGTTTCTCGTCATGCCATTTGGCGTCACAAATGCTCCAGCGGCCTTCATGGACCTCATGAACCGAGTGTTCAAACCCTATCTTGACGAGTATGTTATTGTCTTCATTGACAACATTCTCATATACTCCAAGTCACTGGAGGACCATAAGCGATACGTGCGAATAGTTCTGCAAGCACTACGTGATCACAAACTATACGCCAAGTTGAAAAAATGTAAATTCTGGATCACTAGTGTACACTTCCTCAGTCACGTCATTAACAAAGATGGCATCTCGGTTGACCTCCAAAAAGTTGCAGCAATTGTAGACTGGCCACGACCTACTAATGTGTCAGAAATACGAAGTTTCTTGGGTCTAGCTGGCTATTACCGACGCTTCGTGTAAGATTTCTCAAAGATAGCATCACCCTTGACTCAGCTAACTCAGAAGAACACACCCCTTGAATGGACTGACAAACAGGAGCGTTGCTTCAAAGATTTAAAAGCAGACTTGTGTCAGCTCCTATACTAGCACTCCTTGCGGGAACAGATGGGTTCGTCAGTTATAGTGATGCCTCATATAATGGTTTAGGTTGTGTTCTTATGCAAAATGGAAAAGTCATTGCTTATGCCTCATAACAACTAAAGACTCACGAGAAGAACTGCCCAACTCATGATCTAGAATTGCCTCCAGTGATTTTTCTCTCAAGATCTGGTGCCATTATCTCTACGACGCAACCTACGAGATTTACATTGATCACAAAAGTCTTAAATATCTGTTTACACAGAAGAAACTGAATATGAGGCAACGATGGTGGCTAGAATTTATAAAAGACTATGATGTAGAGATCCATCACCATCCAAGCAAAGCTAACGTGGTGGCAGAGGCACTGAGCCAAAAGACGACTAAAAGTTTGGCATGTGCTCTCGTTTCTCGCAAGATTCATGGACTACTCGCCAATATAACCGTGGAACCCACTTTGATTGAAGAAATTAAACTACGCTAATGTGAAGATAAACTGTTAAAGAAAAAGTATAAGGAGCAAAGAAGTACCCCCGATCCTGACTTCACTATAAGCAATGGGATACTAAAATTTTGGGATCGAATCTACGTACCCGATATTCTGGAACTCAAGAACAAGATATTGATAGAAGCTCATAGCTCGAGGTTTGCAATCCACTCTGGCAATATAAAGATGTATCATGATCTGAAGGAACATTATTGGTGGGCAGGAATAAAATGAAACATAGCAAGCCATGTCTCTAAATGCCTGCATTGTTAGCGTGTTAAAGCAGAACATCAGAAACCTGCAGGGATGCTGTAACCACTCCCTATTTCTAAGTGGAAATGGGAACACGGCACTATGGACTTCGTGGTCGGTTTGTCTCAGTCAGTTTCAAAGAATGATGCAATATGGGTTATAGTAGACCGTTTAACGAAGTCGGCGCATTTTCTGCCAATCAAAATCACGTGCTCCCTTACTAAGTTCGCCACTCTATACATCAAGGAAATCATTCGTTTGCACAGTATCCCAGTCTCAGTCGTGTCTGACCGAGACCCACGATTTTTGTCTCACTTCTGGAACAAATTACAAGAAGCTTTGGGAACAGCGCTGAAGTTTAGCATTGCTTATCACCCACAAACTGATGGACAATCCGAAAGAGCAATCAGACTTTAGAAGACATGCTACGTGTATGTGTGTTGGACCTCAAAGGTAACTGGGATGAGCACCTCCCTTTAGTGGAATTTCCCTATAACAACAACTACCAAGCAAGCATTGAAATGACACTGTACGAAGATATAATAGTGAATCTGGAAAGTATTTTTCATAGAATACCTCTAAAAATCTCGCCCAAGTCACAATATCTTCCTTCTCCAGGGTAAAAAGCCACCATTCCTATGCATCATCTTTGAAGGTGAAGGTGGCAAAAGTCACCTTCTGTTTTTCTGTGCAAGGTAGTGCGCGAAAGATTTTCTCCATGTCCCTGGCCCAAGCCCCTGCCACTAATGGGTTTGGACTGCCAATAAACGTGGTGGGTTTCAGATCTTGAAATTGTTTAATCGTAGTCGATTTTTCTCGTCTTTCTAATGTCCCATTGGTTATGCTGGTTTGCAAGGCCTGCAAAAAGTTGGTGACTGCTCTTTCCATAATTTGTTCCATTGGGATGGTACCGCTGACTGATGATCAGGTTTCATTTCCTTCGTTGGCCATAACTATAAGGTAAAATGATATAAGCGTGACATCATATTGATATAATTTTGATACAACGTCATATATAACATTTTAGTTTTACTATCACATTAACATCACCATATTCATATATAACATATTAGTTTTACTATCACATTAATATCACCATATTAATACCATATATATACATCATTGTTACCATACATAGGGCGTTAGTCTGGCGGTCACAAATTAATGTCTAATCCTACTGATACAAAAAATATAAGGATCAGACTAATCATGGTCAGCTCACAAAAAGGGTCTTCTGGTCAGATGTCTAGAATGGACCGTTAGGCCACCAGGAGAACTGGCTTCGGAACACTGGCCCATGAAATAACCCTGGAAACTCACTTTGCATGATGGACTCAAACTCCCACCCACTGAGCTCTACTCCGAAGCAGCTCCATACTACCTGGACTATGTAAACAGGAGTACCGTGATCATAACCCCAAAATTCCCGTCCAGCAATCCATATCGGCACCTCCAAGTATGATGCACTGCCGGTAAAGTCCACAGCTGGGGTATAGGCAATGTGCTGTGGGGGAGGTGTTGTAGTGCAAAGGTGGTTACTAGGGTATACGGGTCCCCTTCTCTCTGCAAAGCCTACGGGTAGAGGTGCGACTAGGAAATGTGGCGGTTCTAGGTCCGGAGCAAGACCAACAATGTGGGTCGGTCCTATGTACCTTTCACGAGTGCTACCTTGGCTAAGTCTCCAGAAAAGGAAATCCTCATCGGGGGCAGCCTGTAAATAAATGGATCTTCCCATGAGATGGTCAAGTGTTGGATGGGCTTGCCTGACAAGGCTCTCTGAGTCACCCCAGCCCTCTAATTGGTTTGGGAGGAGATGAGCTTCTGGGGGCTCGTACCAAAATAACTCCAGTAGGTTCGCCATTTCCTACAACACAAGAAAACTTAGCCTAGACATATATATAACATGGTTTATTTGCATTAGACATTGCACATACTACCAAATAATGCAAGTTTAATATATATATATATATATATATATTTTTATAATGTGAATTGCAAATAATGAAAATTATAAAAAGATTTAAAACTTATACTATATATATATATATATATTATATATATATATATATATATATATATATTTTATAACAAACCATTGCTCTGATACCACTTTTGTCACGACCCAAACCTGGTACCCAAAGGCTCGATGTCGTAACAAGATAAAAATAAAATAATTCAGATACTTATGTAGTCGCAACACAAGCGGATAATTAAAATAATTGGGTACCAACTGTTTATTTAAAAGGAAACAAAATATAGTCATTTAAATTTCATTATATTACAAGAGTCTGATAATAAAAAGATAGAAATCTTAAAAACAAAACAACACAGCGATTCATTTTCCATCTTAATCCCGCTAAACCTCGTCACCTGAAAGGGGTAACAGCCATAAGCACATAGCAGAGTGAGAAATATTGTACTGTGAATGTAGGGGCATAAAATAGCCATGGATATTTATTTAAGCTAAAACATTAACATAATTTGAGTTGAATACACAAATTAATTAAGTGCCAGGAACTGAAATAATTAACTATAACCACGGTACATAACGGAACAGAACAGGGGTCACCAAGTGACAATCACTACAGGGGTCAATGGATCCATGACAAACAGGGAGCACAAAGTGGTCAAACAGGGGCCAATAGTTGTTTAAGTCCCCCAAGGCGTGGGACTCCCGTGGTGGTACTTACAAAACATAATTGTTTATAAGGTTATAGTCAAATATTCTTTAAAATATACACAAGCATATCCATGAGTTTCACTTTCACAAATAGGGTTCAGAAAATAATCCACGTAACTGAAACCTTTATAAAACATAACTTTTATTAATATACCAATAAAACATAACTTTTATAAAATAAATTATGGTGAGTCAAAACATACGTAAACTATATTATGGTAACTCAAGACATATTTAAAACATTTTATACTAGCTCAAGGTATAACATAACTCACCTTAAATTAATTCATTTATTCTTCCTTTCCACCACTCAAGATTCTCACCCGTGCTGTCCTCTTTTCTGCTTTCTATTTGTTGCCTTAGACATGCCAATCTTCTTTATTTATAAGAAAGAAATTCGTGGGTAGCAAGTTACGGAGAGTTCCGTATATTTGACGCGTGTAAGTCTTGTTGATCATCCTGATTCACTCTGGTCCGCCCTTATCTATCTATTTATTAACTTGTTTGATTTTATTTTTTTTTTACTTTGACCATTGACTTATTTTGACCACTTTACTAATTTAAAAGTTATTACCTTCTTTGGTAATTCACGATGACTCCTAAAATTACATATGACTATAAGTTAGGTTCATATCTAAAAACCTCACTTCCCAACTATAAAACCTCATTTACCACTTATTAAAATATTTAATGTGTGGTGTTTCACAACGTATTTCCTTAACAATAAAATTTCCAATTTCCTAAATTATACATTTATTTATTTTTATTATTTTTATTTTTATTATTATTTTATTTTTTTTTAATTTCTGAGTTCTATTTATTGTAATGTTAAATTTAAAACGTTCGGGTGTCACACATAATTTCTGAATTTCAGTTTCTGTCATTTAAATAATTTGTTATTCGAATTAAGTTATATTAATGTTTTACCTTAAATAACTATCCATGGTTATTTTGTATCCCCTATACTCTTGGTATAATATTTCTCACTCTGCTATGTGCTTATAGCTGTTACCCTTTCAGGTGACGAGATGTAAGGAAAACCCGTAATCTCAGGTAGTGGAACCTGTACAAGAATTTGACACTGATACATTATTTTTTTTTTCTTTCCTTTTCTTTCTTTTGCTTTTTTTTTTTTACTGAGGGCCAGTCATTGAATAATAAAATAATAAAGCCCTATAGATGCATTTTCATTTATCAAAATAGTAGAATGAAGTTAATTTTTTGTAATCAAAAGGGAATTAACATAAAAGAAAGCATGGGAAGGGCTGAAAAACCAACGGAAATAGAAAGGAAATTGTAAGACTCAATAGTAAGATGAGTTATATTATACCTTGATTCACCATAATATATTTTACGTATGTTTGAATTACCATAATTTATTTTATATAACTTATGTTTTATAACTTATATTTATATTTCAATTACGTTAATTATTTTCTAAACTCTAATTGCTTATATAAAACCCATGGATATGTTTGTTTAAATTTTAAAAATTATTTAACAATGATATTGTAAACAATTATTTTCTGTAAGTACCACCACGGAAGTCCCATGCCTTACAGGACTTAAATAACCATTGGCCTCTGTTTGGCCACTTTGTGATCTTCTGTTTGTCATGGATCTATTGACCTCTGTTCTGATTGTCGCTCTAGTGACCTCTGTTCTGTTCTGTTATATACCGTGATTATGATTATTTTGCTTATATGATCTATGTATTATATGTTTGTTATTCAAAATGATTTTCGTATTTTATATTCTGTATTTTAATATCAAACTCTGTTTAGTCCAATAATTATCCATGGTAATTTTTATACCCTCATGCTCTCGGTATAATATTTCTCATTCTGCATGTTCTTATAGTTGTTTACTACTTTCAGGTGATATGTCAAGACCAGCGCATGGAGTAGGCACAAGGCACTTTATAATCATAATCTAGGCTCGGGCAATGAAACTAAATAGAAAACTCCAATGTATATGTTATGTTATTATTGAATAAAGTTTTGGGTACCCTTTTATTTTACTTTGCTGCACTATTGATTTGTTATGACTTCAGTTATTATCTTGTAGCAAGCCAAACCTCCGGGTACCGGGTTTGGGTCGTAACAAAATGCTATCATGACAAACAGAGGATCACAAAGTGGCCAAACAGAGGCCAATGGTTATTTAAGTCTCCCAAGGCATGGGACTCTCGTGGTGATACTTATAGAAAATAATTGTTTACAACATCATTGTCAAATAATTTCTAAAACTTAAACAAACATATCCATGAGTTTCAATTTATGCAAATGGAGTTTAGAAAATAATTAACATAATTGAAATATAAATATAAGTTATAAAGCATAAATTGTATAAAAGAACTTATGATAATTCAAAACATACGTAAAATATATTATGGTGACTCAAGGTATAATATAACTCACCTTAATATTGACCCTTAGCCTTTACTTTCCACTATCACAAACCTTCTTACTATTAGTTTCCTATCTCCAGTATCTTGCGTGTTTTTTTCCTCTCTTATTTCGCACTGATCTTGTGCAACCCCTCCCTATTTATAGAGGGGCAATAGTGTCATCAGGCCAACACGTGTCCATAGCCCAAATCCCCCTAGATTTTGATCATAAATCTCCATAGATTGATGCTTATCTAATTAATATTTGCGTTAATTATACTTTTGTAATGACCCGACTCTCGTATGTGCTTCTGACATATGCTTAATGAAAAATTTCATGATTATATCTGCTTGATAGGAAAAGCATTTGTGGCAATTAAAACGTTTGAATCAGAAATTAAGAGCCTTAGAGGCTTAATAATTTGAAATTGACTGTATATTTGAGATCAGTATAATTTTTAGGTAATAATAAGTATTTTTGTAGAAATTTGATTTGGGATGATTAAACTGTTTAAGTTTTGTCTTTACTCACCTATATATATATATATACTTATGTCCCAACTTTGACTTAGAAGCTTCAAATTAAGAAAATATCCTGAGAGAAGAAATTGAGAAAAGAGTCCTTCAAGGGAGGAATTGGGGAAGTGAAAGGGTTGTAGAGATTGTAAAGTTCAAGGTATGGAGATTACTTCAATTGACTTCTTTCTTGCTTTTGGATGAGGGAATTCCTTGAATATTTATGCAAATCAAGGCTTGTATTGGTGTGTGTATGTGTGTGTGCTTATGGCACCCAAAGAATTGAATAAATGTCTTTCTTCATGTTGTAGTTTGGATTAATTTGAACCATGTAAAGGAATTTCATTCATTTCTTCTTGTCATGCTTGAAACAAAATATATGGACATGACCATGTGTGCATAAATGTTTATATGGGTGAGAAATTGACAACCTCATGAATTGAATTGTGTTTATAAGTTTCTAGATCAAGAATTCAGTTTATATCTAGGTTGATTTATGGTTGCAATTGTATTAACATACTTGTTGAACCCTTTTGGAACCCTATAAAAACTTACCAAAATGTGAGATTTTGTGTGAAATTTCGGTCAGTTTTTGAGCAAATCGCTGCACGTGCGGGGGTCATGGCCGCACGTGCGGGAACCCCAGCCACACGTGCAGGAGTCATGGCCGCACGTGCGGGAAATTAGGATTTTGAGGGTTTGGCTACTGTCTAAAAGGCACGTGTGGGGGCATCACTACCGCACGTGCGGGACCTTTTGCCGCACGTGCGGGACCTTTTGCCGCACGTGCGGGGCTCACAGCCGCACGTGCGGCCCAAACTGAAAAACTCGGGTTGCTCCGTTTTACGTGCTTACCCTCTGATGTTGTCGAAATATGTATTGGATGCCTTTTTTATAATTATAAATTCGTTCGAAGTAAAACGAGTCCGGAAATGGTTTAATAAGGAAAAAGAACTCACTTGTGAATTATGTATGTAGACAGGGCACACTCCGGGAGGAACTAACGCTCCACCACAACACAGTGAGTAATAGTGCAATCAACGTATATTTATTTACCGTTAATGCTTATTGCAATTAACGTTCTGTCTTCTGTAAGTCACTACATGAACATGTACATTGGTTGGGAATTGGTGTGAATGTAAACGTTAAAGGAATTTGTGTACATCTGGATCACTCTGGAACTATTCTGTTCTGTTATTTCTGGGCCAATGGCCATTCTATTATTTCTTCTAGTATATCTGGGCCCAAGGCCGTTTTGAAAGTAATACGACATCAGATTGACCAACTACGGATCGATGATTTGTTTGACCAGCTACAAGGGGCACAAGTCTTCTCAAAAATTGATTTACGGCCTGGATACCACCAACTGAAGGTTAAAGCTGATGATGTTGAGAAGACAGCTTTTCGGACTCGATACGGCCATTATGAATTTCTGGTTATGCCCTTTGGAGTCACTAACGCACCAACAGCATTTATGGATCTGATGAACCGTGTCTTTAAGCCTTATCTGGACGAGTTTGTGGTGGTCTTTATTAATGACATCCTCATTTACTCAGAGAATGTAGAAGCTCACAAGAACCATCTTCGCTTAATTCTTCAAACCCTCCGAGAAAAGAAATTGTATGCAAAGCTGAAGAAATGTGAATTCTGGCTCCAAAAGGTGGCATTTTTAGGGCATGTTATAACAAAGGAATGAGTCTCTGTTGATCCACACAAAATTGAGGTGATCGTGAATCGGCCAACTCCTACCAATGTGACTGAGGTATGTAGTTTTATGGGATTAGCCGGTTATTACAGGAGGTTTGTTCAAGATTTTTCCAAAATCGTTGTGCCGCTTACACAATTGACTTGAAAGGGAGTTGCATTTGAATGGTCAGAAGAGCGGGTGTTTGCCTTTCAAGAGTTGAAAACGAAGTTGACTACAGCACCAGTTCTGGCCTTACCATCCGGTACCGAAGGGTTGGTAATCTACAGTGATGCTTCGCATAAAGAACTTGGTTGTGTACTTATGCAAAATGGAAGAGTTATCGCTTATGCCTCGCGACAGCTTAAACCCCATGAGAAGAATTGTCCCACACACAATCTTGAGTTAGCCGCAGTAGTTTTTGCTTTGAAAATATGGCGACACTATCTGTATGGCACTACTTGTGACGTCTACACCGACCATAAGAGTCTCAAATACATTTTCACCCAGAAGGAATTGAATATGCGGCAGCGACGGTGGTTGGAACTTATTAAAGATTATGATTTGCAAATCCATTACCATCCTGGTAAAGCCAACACAGTTGCAGATGCACTTAGTCGGAAAAATATGGGAAATTTGGCAAACCTCTTTACGGAGCGAAAAGAGTTGGTAATTGAATTGGATAAAATGAATGTGGATCTTGTGATACAGGGACAATGAGTCGTAATAGCAGCAGTAATGGCCCAACCGACCTTCTTGAAGCGATTAAGCTACATCAAATGGAAGATGAAACACTAAGGAAGATATGTAATGAGTTAGAGACAAAACCAAAACCGGGGTTTAGCCTAGTGGATTCAGTGTTTAAATTTCAAAACAGAGTATGTGTCCCTAATGTGTTGGAACTTAAGCGAAAACTAATGGAAGAAGCACATGCCTCACGGTTTTCAATGCATCCAGGAAGTACTAAAATGTACCGGGATTTGAAACAAAACTTTTGGTGGCCAAGTATGAAAAAGGAGATCGTGAAATTCATTTCTAAGTGTTTGCAATGTCAACAAGTAAAGGCGGAGCATCAGAGACCAGCAGGACTGTTGCAACCCTTTCCAATCCCGGAATGGAAGTGGGAACATTTGACCATGGATTTTGTTGTGGGGTTACCACGAACTCCTCGGGGTATGAATTCTATATGGGTCATTGTAGACCGATTAACTAAGTCCGCTCACTTTCTACCAGTGAAGACTCACTATAATGCAGATAAACTCGCAGTACTTTATATGAATGAAATTGTAAGGCTTCATGGTGTCCTGGTTTTAATTGTGTTGGATAGGGATCCCAAGTTTGTTTCAAGATTTTGGCAAAGTCTGCAGGAAGCAATGGGTACAGAACTTAAGTTCAGCACAACTTTTCACCCTCAGACCGACGATCAATCCGAGAGAACGATACAAACTCTAGAAGATATGCTCCGACTGTGTGTGCTGGATTTTCACGAAAGTTGGGAAACCCATCTACCGTTGGTAGAGTTTGCATACAACAATAGCTACCATTCAAGTATTGAGATGGCACCTTATGAGGCCCTATATGGAAGACTGTGCCGCTCCCTCGTGTGTTGGGCCGAAGTTGGGGATAGATCATTGCTAGGGCCTGAAATTGTTCAGTTAACAACCAAAAAGGTTAAGGTTATTCGGGAAAGACTGAAAACTGCCCAAAGTAGGCAGAAGAGTTATGCAGATAACCGACGAAGGGATTTGGCATTTGAAGTGGGTAGCCATGTGTTCGTGAAAGTCACCTAAATGAAAGGACACCCAAGGTTCGGAAGAAGGGGTAAATTAACACCCCGATATGTTGGTCCCTTCCAAATTTTGGAAAGAGTAGGTCTGATAGCTTACCGAGTTGCCCTTCCGCGAAGTATGAGTTAGGTGCATAACGTGTTTCATGTCTCCATGCTTCGAGGATATCTTTCGGATCCATCTCATATCATCGATTACCATCAAATCGTTTTGGATGATAAGTTAGCATATGAAGAAAAACCAATTCGAATTCTGGATCGGTAAGTGAAACAGTTATGCAATCGGGAAATTCCAATGGTAAAAGTGGAATGGCAAGAACATTACAGAACCGAAGCTATTTGGGAAAAAGAAGAGGCTATACGACACCAATATCCACATCTGTTTCCATCTTGAGGTAAAACAAGTTTGAGGGACCAAACTTCTTTAAGGGGGGGGAGAGTGTAATGACCCGACCCTCGTATGTGCTTCTGACATATGCTTAATGAAAAATTTCATGGTTATATCTGTTTGATAGGAAAAGCATCTGTGGTAATTAAAACGTTTGAATCAGAAATTAAGAGCCTTAGAGGCTTAATAATCTGAAATTGACTGTATATTTGAGATCAATATAATTTTTAGGTAATAATAAGCATTTTTGTAGAAATTTGATTTGGGATAATTAAACTGTTTAAGTTTTGTCTTTACTCACCTATATATATATATATACTTATGTCCCAACTTTGACTTAGAAGCTTCAAATTAAGAAAATATCCTGAGAGAAGAAATTGAGAGAAGAGTCCTTCAAGGGAGGAATTGGGGAAGTGAAAGGGTTGTAAAGATTGTAAAGTTCAAGGTATGGAGAATACTTTAATTGGCTTTTTTCTTGCTTTTAGATGAGGGAATTCCTTGAATATTTATGCAAATCAAGGCTTGTGTTGGTGTGTGTGCTTATGGCACCCAAAGAATTGAATAAATGTCTTTCTTCATGTTGTAGTTTGGATTAATTTGAACCATGTAAAGGAATTTCATTCATTTCTTCTTGTCATGCTTGAAACAAAATATATGGACATGACCATGTGTGCATAAATGTTTATATGGTTGAGAAATTGACAACCTAATGAATTGAATTGTGTTTATAAGTTTCTAGATCAAGAATTCAGTTTATATCTAGGTTGATTTATGGTTGCAATTGTATTAACATACTTGTTGAACCCCTTTGGAACCCTATAAAAACTTACGAAAATGTGAGATTTTGTGTGAAATTTCGGTTAGTTTTTGAGCAAATCACCGCACGTGCGGGAACCCCAGCCGCACGTGCGGGAGTCATGGCCGCACATGCGGGAAATGAGGATTTTGAGGGTTTGGCTACTGTCTAAAAGGCACGTGCAGGACCCTTTGCCACATGTGCGGGGCTCACAGCCGCACGTGCAACCCTAACTGAAAAACTCGGGTTGCTCCATTTTACGTGCTTAACCCTCTAATATTGTCGAAATATGTATTTGATGGCTTTTTGATAATTGTAAATTCGTTCAAAGTAAAACGAGTCCGGAAATGGTTTAATAAGGAAAAAGAACTAACTTGTGAATTATGTATGTGGACTGGGCACACTCCGGGAGGAACTAACGCTCCACCACAACACAGTGAGTAATAGTGCAATCAACGTATATTTATTTACCGTTAATGCTTATTGCTATTAACGTTCTGTCTTCTGTAAGTCACTACATTAACATGTACATTGGTTGGGAATTGGTGTGAAAGTAAACGTTAAAGGAATTTGTGTACATCTGGATCACTCTAGAACTATTCCGTTCTGTTATTTCTGGGCCGATGGCCGTTCTGTTATTTCTGGACCGATGGTCGTTCTGGTATATCTGGGTCCAAGGCCGTTCTAAAAGTAATACGGCATCAAATTGACCATATGAACTCTGTAGTTACATGCGCGTTGTTATGTATTATAATTTGAGTTGTGCATTGAACTGTTTAAATACTATTATTCACTGAGCGTAGCTCATTCTATATTTTGTCTGTTTCTATAGATAATCAACCGGGAGGCCAAACCTAACCCTGATACCATGTCCCTTTTGTCAACCTAAGGTTAACCAGGCACTTAGGGAAGCCCGAGCATTTTAGTGAAGATTGGTTGGGCTTTTGGGTTGTACTCTAATTGCCGACTACGATTGAAATGTAAATAATACTTTTGTTATACGCCCAATCCTAGGGCTGGGCCTGTATATACGTATGTATATATAACTGATGCTCCGATGCATATTTCTGTATATTATTTTCCTATTATGATGTTTGCGATCCTGGCATGGTAGTGATAGCTCAATGGAGATTGTTTTCTGTTTTTTTTTTTTTTTTTATGTTTAATGCTTCCGTTCAGGCCCCGTATAGTAGGTTAAATGTCCGCTTCTGAATAGGTCATGCCCAAACTTTTAGGGGCGAGTTGGGGGTGTGACAACTTTGGCCCAGTTCTTTAACATAATTATATAAACAAACTAATCCCAAATTAAATAATACTTTATCATATACCAACATAAAATTATTTATTTATTTTACTATCGCACCTGCTATTTGTTATTATTATTATTATCATGATTGGTTGTAATATTAATTAAATATTTAAGATGTCACATTTCTCCCCTTTTAAATAGAAGTTTGTCCTCAAACTTGACGTATCTTAGTTTTCGAAGAGGTGTGGGTATTTGGCTTGCATTTGATTTTTCGTTTCCCACGTAGCTTCTTTGATACGATGATTTCGCCACAAGACTTTTACAAGGGGTATAGTCTTGTTTTTGAGAACCTAATCATGACGATCGAGAATCTGCACTGGTTGTTCTTCGTAAGAGAGATTTTCTTGCACTTCTAGGTTCTCATAATTGACAACATGTTCTGGATCTCG
Source organism: Camellia sinensis (assembly GCF_055761805.1). Lineage (NCBI taxonomy): Eukaryota > Viridiplantae > Streptophyta > Magnoliopsida > Ericales > Theaceae > Camellia > Camellia sinensis. The sequence continues at coordinate 10,164,338 of NC_138968.1, forward strand.
GAGATACCGCCAAAGTATTGAAACATGAAATACATTGTGGACATTAGACAGTGCAGGTGGTAGTGCAAGTCGATATGCCATAGGACCAATCCTTTCTAGTATCTCAAATGGCCCGATATAGCGTGGGTTTAACTTTTCTTACTTTCCAAATTTGATAACTCCTCTTGTTGGTGAGATCTTAAGGAACACATGATCCCTTACTTGAAATTCCAAGTCTTGTGTTCGTGTATCTGCATAACTTTTTTGGCGGCTCTGGGCAGTGCGAATTTGTTACTGGATGAGTTGGATTTTATCACTTGTTATTTGCACGATCTGAGGGCCTAACAGTTTTTTCTCCTCGACTTCCGTCCAACACAGAGGTGATCGACATCTCCTTCCATACAGAGCATCATATGGTGTCATTCCAATACTTGCTTGGTAGCTGTTGTTATAGACGAATTCCACTAAAAGTAGGTGCTCATCCCAATTACCTTTGAGGTCCAACACGCATACACGTAACATGTCTTCCAAAGTCTGGATTGTTCTTTCAGATTGCCTATCAGTTTGAGGGTGATAAGCAGTGCTAAACTTCAGTGTAGTCCCCAAAGCTTTTTGCAATTTATTTTAGAAGTGAGACACGAAGCAGGTGTCTTGGTTAGACATAATTGAAACTGGGGTGTCATGCAAATTAATAATTTCCTTGATGTATAAAGTGGCAAACATATTAAGAGAGTACATGATTTTAATTGGCAGAAAATGCACCGACTTCGCCAATCAGTCGACTATAACCCATATTGCATCCTTTTTTGAGACTGACTAAGGCAACCTGACCATGAAGTTCATAGTGATGTGTTCCAATTTCCACTCAGGTATAGGGAGTGGTTGCAGCAGTCCTACAGGTCTCTGATATTCTGTTTTAACACGCTGACAATGCAGGTATTTGGCGATGTGGCTTGCTATGTCTCTTTTCATTCCTATCCACCAGTAATGTTCTTTCAGATCATAGTACATCTTTGTGTTGCCAGGGTGGACTGCAAACCTTGAGCTATAAGCTTCCACCAATATCTTCTTCTTAAGTTTTAGAATGTCGAGTACACAAATCCGATTTCAAAATTTTAGCACCCCATTGCTTAAGGTGAAATCAAGATCGGACGTACTTCTTTGCTCATCGTACTTTTTCCTTAAAAGTTTATCTTTACATTGGCGTGCTCTAATTTCTTCAGTCAAGGTAGGTTCCACGGTTATGTTGGCGAGCAGTCCATTGATCTTGCGGGAAACAAGAGTACATGCCAAACTTTTGGTTGTCTTTCGGCTCAGTGCGTCTGTAGCTCGACTTTTTCGCACCCCTTTTCAGAAGTTTGAAAGAAGCCCTGCAGTTCGAACTCCCGTGATTCTAAATCGAATCTCACAAGTGCAATGTGAAATTGATAATTTGCCACTTAACAAAGTAGGCTTAAAATGTACATTCATTGAATCGTTCCAATTCAAACAACAAGCCTTCATCCACATGCACTCAAACAGTTATAGCAAGTAAACACTTAACCTCATGGTAAGCATGCTAGTCATGGCAATCACTCACACTCATGCAAGTATGTTAAAGCACTAAAAACTCACCTAGTACTCCAAGCCAAGAAAAAACAAAGGAGTCAGAAAAATATGCATGATTCCTAACATATGCAAGATGACTAATGCAACGAATGCAATTGTCACAACCCAATCCCAAGGGCTTAGGGTTGGAATCGCAACTTACTAACTTATTCTATTCGTAGCAAATTAAACTGCGCAAACGGAAATAAAAATAATTAAACAGGAAATTACTCCATTTTACTATTTTAATAAGAGAAAATACATCTAGAGGGCCTTTATTATTTTATTATTCAGTGACCACCCCGAGTAGAAACAAAAGGGAGCAAAAATATTAAAGAAAAAGAAAAGAAAGACAAAATAGTGGTTCAACCTCAATCCTCATGCAGGTTCCATTACGTGAGGTTATGGGTCCCCTATATTTCGTCACCTGAAAGGGTAACAACTATAAGCACACAACAGAGTGAGAAATATTACGCCAAAACTATAGGGAATACAAAATAACCATGGATAGTTAGTTAGGCCAAAACATTTACATAACTCAATTTGGTGAATAAATCATTTAAGTGGCAAAAACTGAAATACATAAATTATATAAATAAATAACTATAACCACGGTACAGAACATAGGTCACAGAAGTGACAATCAGAACAGAAGTCAATGGATTCATGACAAACAGAGGACCATAAAGTGGCCAAACAAAGGCCAATGGTTATTTAAGTCTCCTATGGCATGGGACTCCCGTGATGGTACTTACAAAACATAATTGTTTTTAAGGGCATAGTCAAATATATACTAAAATTTAAACAAACATATCCATGAGTTTCATTTTAAACAAATAGAGTTCCGAAAATAACACACGTAATTGAAATATTAATATAATTTACAAAACATAACTTATATAAAATAAATTATGGTAGGTCAAAACATACGTAAAATATACTATGGTGACTCAAGGTATAATATAACTCCCCTTGATATTGAGTCTTACTAATTTCTTTCTATTTTTGCTATATTCTCTTGGCTTTGTCTCTTTCTCTCTCTCTCTTTTTTCTTTCCGTTTGATCCCTTACTATTTCACAGCCCCCTCCCTTTCATATATACACGTTGCTTGGTGCTGATTCATCCCATTATGATGACCCCATGTTGATGACTCACCTCTCCTATTTGTTTAGATGACACAGGTGGCTTAATACTATATCTCCAGGACAATTGCCAAATCTCCTCTAATTAATGTTTGATTTGCTAATCCCCAGAAAATTTCCTACATCATATATTAGATAAAGGCAAATTAAATCTCTTTTTTTATTTATATATATATATATATATATTATTTTGCCTTAATTTTACATTGACTCTAATTAATAAATTAAATTATACTTTGTAGCATATCATCATAATATTAATTATTTTGTTTTACTATTACATATTATTATTATTCTTATTCTATATATTTATTTTATTATTATTGTCATTATTATTTATTTATTAAATAATATATTACCACATACAACCACAATTATATATAACTATAAATATTTATGTGGTATTTAATTAAACAATCAGGGTGTCACATTTCTTTCCTCCTAAAAGAAAGTTTGTCCCCAAACTTGACGTGCCTTAACTTTCGAAGAGGTGTGGGTACTTGGCTTGCATTTGACTTTTAGTTTCCCACGTCGCTTCTTCGATTCGATGATTTCTCCATAAAACTTTTACCAATGGCATGGTTTTGTTTCGGAGAACTTGATCAAAACGATTGAGAATCTGCACTAGTTGCTTTTTATAAAAGATATCGTCTTGAACTTCTAAGTTCTCATAGTTGACGACATGTTCTGGATCTCGGAGGTACCGTCAGAGCATTGAAATGTGAAACACATTGTGGACATTGGATAGTTCAGGTGGTAGTGCAAGGCGATAAGCTACAGGACCAATCCTTTCCAGTATCTCGAATGGCCCGATGTAACATGGGTTTAGCTTTCCTCGCTTTCCAAATCGGATAACTTCTCTTGCTGGTGATATCTAAAGGAACACATGATCCCCTATTTGAAATTCCAAGTCCCGTCTCCGTGTATCTGTATAACTTTTTTGGCAGCTCTGAGCAGTGTGAATTCGCTGTTGGATGAGTTGGATTCTCTCACTTGTAACTTGCACGATCTCGGGGCCTAACAATTTCCTGTTCCCGACTTCTGTCCAGCACAGAGGTGATCGACATCTCCTTCCGTACAGAGCTTCGTACGGTGCCATTCCAATGCTTGCTTGGTAGCTGTTGTTATAAACGAATTCCACTAGAGGTAGGTGCTCATCCCAGTTACCTTTGAGGTCCAACACGCACACACGTTACATGTTTTCCAACGTCTAGATTGTTCTTTCGGATTGTCCATCAGTTTGTGGGTGATAAGCAGTGCTAAACTTCAGTGTGGTTCCTAAAGCTTCTTGCAATTTGTTCCAAAAGTGAGACACGATTGAAACTGGGATACCATGCAACCGAATGATTTCCTTGATGTATAAAGTGGCAGACTTATTTAAGGAGTACATGATTTTGATTTGCAGAAAATGCGCCGACTTTTTCAATCAGTGTACTATAACCCATATTTCATCATTCTTCGAAAATGACTGTGGTAGCTTGACCACGAAGTCCATAGTGATGTGTTCCCATTTCCATTCAGGAATAGGGAGTGGTTGCAGTATTCTTGCAGGTCTCTGATGTTCTACTTTAACACGCTGACAATACAGACATTTAGAGATATGGCTTGCTATGTCTCTTTTCATTCCTATCCACCAGTAGTGTTCCTTTAGATCATGGCACATCTTGGTGTTGCCAGGGTGGACTGCAAATCTTGAGCTATGTGCTTTCACCAATATGTTCTTCTTGAGTTCCGAAATGTCGGGTACGCAAATTCGATTTCAAAATTTTAGTATCCCATTGCTTATAGTGAAATCAGGATCAGGCGTACTCCTTTGTTAATCGTACTTTTTCTTCAAAAGTTTATCTTCACATTGGCATGCTCTAATTTCTTCAATCAAGGTAGGTTCCACGGTTATGTTGGCGAGCAGCCCATTGATCTTGCAGGAAATGAAAGTACATGCCAAACCTCTAGTCGTCTTTCGACTTAGTGTGTCTGCCACCACGTTAGCTTTGCTCGGATGGTGATGGATCTCTACATCATAGTCTTTCATAAATTCTAGCCACCGTTATTGCCTCATATTCAGTTCCTTCTGTGTGAACAAATATTTAAGACTCTTGTGATCAATGTAAACCTCGCAGGTTGCACCGTAGAGATAATGACGCCAGACTTTGAGGGCAAAGATTACCGCAGCCAATTCCAAATCACGAGTCGGGTAGTTCTTCTCGTGAGTCTTTAATTGTCGCAAAGCATAAGCAATGACTTTTCCGTTTTGCATGAGAACGCAACCCAAACCATTGTATAAGGCATCACTATAAATTACGAACCCATTTGCTCCTGTAGGGAGTACTAGTATAGGAGTTGACACAAGTCGACTTTTTAATTCTTGCAAACAACGCTCCTGTTTATCAGTCCATTCGAAGAGTATATTCTTCTGAGTTAGCTAGGTTAAGAGTGATGCTATCTTTAAGAAGTCTTGCACGAAGCGTCGATAATAGCCAACTAGACCTAATAAACTTCAAATTTCTGACACATTAGTAGGTCGTGGCCAATCCACGATTGCTGCGACTTTTTTAGGGTCAACCGAGATGCCATCTTTGTTAATGGCGTGACCGAGAAAGTGTACACTAGTGATCCAGAATTCACATTTCTTCAACTTGGCATAAAGTTTGTGATCACGTAGTGTTTGTAGAACCGTTCGCAAGTGCTGCTCATGGGCCTCTGGTGACTTGGAGTATATGAGGATGTCATCAATGAAGACGATGACGAACTCATCAAGATAGGGTTTGAACACTCGATTCATGAGGTCCATGAAGGCTACTGGAGCATTTGTGACCCCAAAAGGCATGACAAGAAACTCGTAGTGCCCGTAACGGGTTCTGAAGGCAGTCTTTTCGATGCTTTCCATTTTGACTTTTAGTTGATGTAGCCAGAATGCAAGTCAATTTTGGAGAATATTTGGGCGCCTTAAAATTGATCGAACAAGTCATCGATTCGTGGCAGAGGATATCGATTCTTGATGGTGACCTTGTTCAGCTCCCGATAATCGATGCATAATCTCATCGTGCCATCTTTTTTCTTTAAGAATAATACCGGAGCTCCCTAAGGTGAGGTACTAGGTCGAATGAAACCTTTGTCCAGGAGTTCCTGGAGTTGAGTCTTCAGCTTTTTCAATTCTGTCATCGACATGCGATAAGGAGCTTTTGATATTGGTTGTGTGTCAGGTTAGGTTTCAATGGTGAATTCAATTTCCTAATCAACTAGAATACCGGGTAGATCTTCAAGAAATACATTCGAGAATTCTCGTACGACGGGGATCACATCAACTGTGGGGACCTTTTTTTGTGTATCGATCACATAACAAATATAACCACCACAACCCTTTCTTAGAAGTTGTTGGGCTGTCATGGAGGATATAATATCGAGAGGGTTGGAAACTCTAGTCCGATCAAAGACAAGCTTGAGTTGGTTTTGTAACCTGAGGGAGACTTTTTTTGGCTTTACAATCAATAGAGGCGTGATTTGCAGCCAACTAATCTATACCTAAGATCACATCAAAGTTCCCAATGCGGAGAGGAATCAAGTCTACATATAGAGTTTTGTATTCTAAGGATATAGTACATGATCTGTACACCTCAGCACTACAGGCAGAATTACCAGAAGGAAAAGACACAGATAATGTATATCCTAAGGGTTCGGGTATTGATGCCAGCTTGGCAGCAAAGTGTGGTACGACAAAAGATTGAGTTGACCCAGAGTCAATGAGGACATGAACTAAATGACCACAGACAGAAAGTGTACCTGACACAACATTTTTGGTAACTTCTAGCTTTCCAGGTACCAAGGCGAAAGCCCATCCTTGGCGTTTTTGGTCCTTCCTCTCTCCTCCAGGTCCTACAGGTTTTCTGACTAGGCCAAAGGGGCTGGCTATAGAATTTGTCATCTTTGGACAATCCCTCAGCAGGTGGCCAACTTGACCACATTTAAAGCATGCCCCCGTGTCTCGATAGCAGTGTCCCCAATAAGCCTTCCCACAAGTAGGACAAATTGGAATAGTGTCACCTCGGGGGTTGGTAGGACCCTGATGGCCTGAACTGGTTGTGCCGATATTCACCTTTTTAGGAGGCGCAACACTGAGTCTTCTGTTGTCTCTTTTCCAAAATCGCTTCTTGTGGCTTGGTTCCCCGAAACGCGAGGCTTTAATTCCTTTTTTTTGCAATGTACACCCGGTCTACCACTTCTGCATAGGTTGGAAATTTCAAGACCTCGAGTCTATCTTTAATTTTAGCATCCAATCCTGCTTCGAATTTTCTTGCTTTTTGAGTTTCGGTGGGGATGATGTATGTCACAAACTGAGTGAGTTATGTGAACTTGCTCTCGTATTCGGCCATAGTTATGGTTCCTTGCTTTAGATGTATGAATTCTGATGCCTTCTGTTCCCACATTGAATCTAGGAAGTATTTTTCGTAAAATACTTCCAAGAATCTTCCCCAAGTCATAATTTCTTCTTTTTCCAGAGTGAGAAGCCACCATTCCTATGCATTGTCTTTCAAAGTGAAAGTGGCGAAAGTTACCTTCTGTTTTTCGGTGCAGGATAGGGCGTGAAATATCTTTTCCATGTCTTTAACCCAAGCGTCTGCTACCATTGGGTCTGGGTTGCCGGTAAATGTGGTGGGTTTCAGATCCTGGAACTATTTTATGGTAACCGGCTCTTCTCGCCGTTCCGGCATCTCATTGTTGATGTTAGTCTGCAAGGCTTGCAAAAAGCTAGTAACTGCTCTTTCTATTATTCTTTCCATCGATTCAGTGCCACTGACTGGTGACTCGCTTTCGTTACCATTATTGGCCATTCTACAAAGTAATAAACGATGCATTACATTCACAATACAGCATATATGTAAGTATGTGTAGCGCAATCTATATCTATATAAAATGCTAACTTTACTATTTTTACAATTAATATTACATCTTTATTTCAAAAGTTAGAATATGTTAGTGTCTCATCCCTGTGGTAAACAAAAAAAAAAAAAAAAAAAGAGACAACAAAAAGGGATTAGAACACATCATGGTCAGCATACAAAAAGGTTTTCTTTTACCAAATCTAGAATGGTGGGTCAAATGGGCCAAACAACTATGGGAAATTGTATTGCATAAAAAGCTGAAATTCTCATCCTAACTGAACTACACCAAAACATATCCACGCTGCCTACACTGTGAAAATGGGAACGAACTATATATATCCCAAAAATGCTCGATCGAAAATCCAGCTGGGTGTCTCGACATATGACAAGTCATTATTAAAGTCAACATTTTGAATATTAATGATCTCCAACGGGTTAGGGACAGTGGTGAAAATATAGTCCTCAGGGAACACTTTCCTCCTTCTGGCCACAAAATCTGGAATAGAGGGCCTATAATATAGTGCGGGCGATCATGTCCCAAGGCAACGCCGAGGACACAAGTGGGTCCAAAAAAACGTCCGCGTGTATAGGCACGACTTTGCCTCCATAGTAAATGTGGGACATCGGTAGGATCAGCCTGTATATAGATTGGCTGACCCATCAATTGGGCAAGGCCTGGATGCAGTCCTCTGATTATATCCTCTGAATCTCCCCAACTCTCAGGTGAGGCAGGGGCGGGGTGCTCTGCTAAAATCTCATCTAAATTAATAGTCCCGAGCTCATCCCAAAATGCATCATCAAGGTCAATCTCTGACATTCCAACATCACTAGAATAAACGTAAGATTTTACACAAAAGGACAAACGTTGCAGGTACATACTTATTATTTTATTTTTTTTATTATGTTTATCTAGCTATATAGTTTTATTTTTAACTTTTCGAACTTTCTGATCAAATTAAAATAGCATTTTTTTTGAACCATTGCTCTGATACTACCTTTGTCACGACCCAACCCAGGGACTTAGGGTTGGAATCGCAACTTACTAACTTATTCTATTCGTAGCAAATAAAACTGCGCAAGCGGAAATAAAAATAACTAAACAAGAAATTACTCCATTTTACTATTTTGATAAGAGAAAATACATCTAGAGGGCTTTTATTATTTTATTATTCAGTGACCAGCCCCGAGTAGAAACAAAAGGGAGCAAAAATATTAAAGAAAAAGAAAAGAAAGACAAAATAGTGGTTCGACATCAATCCTCGTGCAGGTTCCATTAGGTGAGGTTATGGGTTCCCCTACATCTCGTCACCTGAAAGGGTAACAGCTATAAGCACACAGCAGAGTGAGAAATATTATGCCACGAGTATAGGGAATACAAAATAACCATGGATAGTTAGTTAGGCCAAAACATTTACATAACTCAATTTGGTGAATAAATCATTTAAGTGGCAGAAATCGAAATACATAAATTATATAAATAAATAACCATAACCACGGTACAAAACAGAACAGAACAGAGGTCACAAAAATGACAATTAGAACAAAGGTCAATGGATCCATGATAAACAAAGGACCACAAAGTGGCCAAACAAAGGCTAATGGTTATTTAAGTCCCCAAGGCGTGTGACTCCTGTGGTGGTACTTACAAAACATAATTGTTTATAAGGTCGTAGTCAAATATATACTAAAATTTAAACAAACATATCCATGGATTTCATTTTAAACAAATAGAGTTCAGAAAATTACCCACCTAATTGAAATATTAATATAATTTACAAAACATAACTTATATAAAATAAACTATGGTAAGTCAAAACATACGTAAAATATACTATGATAACACAAAGTATAATATAACTCACCTTAATATTGAGTCTTACTAATTCCTTTCTATTTTTGATGTATTCTCTTGCTTCTATCTCTCTCTCTCTCTCTCTCTCTTTCCGTTTGATCCCTTACTATTTCACAGCCCCCTTCCTTTCTTATATACACGTTGCTTGGTGCTGATTCATCCCATTGTGATGACCCCATGTTGATGACTCGCCTCTCCTATTTGTTTAGATGGCACAGGTGGCTTAATACTATATCTCCAGGACAATTGCCAAATCTCCTATAATTGATGTTTGATTTGCTAATCCCTTGAAAATCTCCTACATCATATATTAGATAAAGGCAAATTGCATCTTTTTTTTATTTTTTTATTTATATATATATTATTTTGCCTTAATTTTACATTGACTCTAATTAATAAATTAAATTATACTTTGTAGCATATCATCATAATATTAATTATTTTGTTTTACTATTGCATATTATTATTCTTATTCTATATAATTATTTTATTATTATTGTCATTATTATTTATTTATTAAATAATATATTACCACATACAACCATAATTATATATAACTATAAATATTTATGTGGTATTTAATTAAACAATTAGGGTGTCACAGCAATAATGCAACTAAAATAGACTCGGCTACTTAACATGTTATTTGCAACAATTTCATAGCATGCATTTAAACACGTATTCAACGAGGTATTGAAACGACAATACAGTTAGAATGATGAACCGGGCCTCAATGCATGCAATACAAATAAATGGATGCAAACATATGATATGCTAAATGAAACATGATGGCCCTAATCTAACCATCAAAAGTGAATAAATAAAACGGAGAAAGAAGTAGGGTTAAAAGACATACACATTATTACATTATGCTCTCGCGAAGGAGAGTCCGAATAAATAAACTAAGCTAACTAGCTAACTAATGAAAGCTAAGCTAAAGCTAATTATTACAAACCAAAAATGAAATAAATAACTAGCTAAACTAATAATTACAACACAATCGAACGAATTAGCTAGCTAATTAATTACATGATTACAACACAATTGCAACTAAGTAATTAAACTAAGCAATTAACTATTCTGCCTCGGGAAATGAAAGTTGTGCATGTGCATGCTCGGATTACACCTGAAAAGACCACTGTTTTACTCCCGAATGCCTCTGTTTGCGTAGTTGAACATTTCTAGAACCATTTTGCTGCACCTTACCAACACTCTGCTGAGATTTGCATCAGTGGCCAGCCGGCCAAAGATGAAGTTTGCCGACCACCTGCCGGCCATGAAGTGGCCTGCTGGCCATCAAAGGTGGTCTGCCGGCCATCGCCGACCATGGAAAGTGGTCTGCCGGCCATTGATACACAAATTCATCTTACTGTAACAGAGGATAAACAGAGCATATATAGGGTAATTCAAGGGCTTGTTTGCACAACTCACCCCTCTTTTTCATGAACAAATCCAAGGAGTTGTGAACTTAAGCCATAAACCATCAACCCAAGCAATTTCATTGCATGATGGCTTGTGACTTAAGATGTGTAAGCTCAATACATGCAAAAAAAGACACAAGCCTTCTCCCTTTCATGAAAGATCAAAGGAAGAAGGTGACCTTAGAGACTTGGATCATTTCATCACTAGCAAGTATGAAATGGTCCAAGTTCCATGTGTTCAATTAACGTCCGATTAAACATACCAAAACACAATCAAACTCTTATCTTGCTCAATTTTAGTTCCAAGTTCACTCATTTTTACTTACCAACCATTCTTTAACCAATTAAGACCATTGGTGAGTTAAGTCCTCTAAAATAAAAGGAAGTGTCAATCAAGGGGTAGTTTAAGGCAAGAGAGAGGTGTCATGCTATTGGTAATGAACCCCCAAAAGAGGATTAAACCATTAAGTATGGGCTTCAATCTCAAGCTTAAACAATCCCAAGATTGAAACAACCCTCAAAGCAAACAAAAAGTTAAGAAATAAGGGAGGTTACAAAGATTATGCTTGCTGAAATTAACTGAAAAAAGCACTAAAACAATGCAATCAACTCAAACAAGTGGTGTCTAAAGGCCTAAAACACTAAGCTTGTGAAGACTATTACACTACAAGCATGTAAAACAAAGCTCAAATAACTTAACCAACCCAAAATGGAGTTAAAACAGTCTAAATCAGAGGTTAAAACATGCTGTAATAGAGCTAAAATAAGCTAACACATAGAGCTAACTAGACTAGCAAACAAGACACAAGGAGGGGAGGCTAACCCCTCCAAACTTAGACTTCAAAACATGATTTTGGCCACTGAAAAAGCTCTGAAAATCAGTGTTTAAAATCTTGGAACAAGATAGTTTGAAAATGGAAAACAAATGTAGAAAGGCCTTACAAGCAAGGTACAAAGAAAGGTAAATCACCCCCTACCTTTAAATGGCCTATAACCACAAATTTTAGCCCACAAAGACAGAGTTTTTATAGCCCCAAAACAACCCAAAATCAGTGGAAAAAAGATAGAAAAACAAGAATGTAAAGCAAGCTAAACAAACAAGTATTATACCTCTTAAAGAGAAAAGTAATTCCAAGTTACAAAACCAAGCAAGTACACCCTCTAGAGCTCAAACCAAGCTTAAGATCACCTCAGCTCAAAGATAAGAAGGTTTGGTTAAGGGTGTATAGGCAAAGGTTTAGAATTAGAAGCTAAAGTGTAGAGAAATGCTAGAGAGATAGAGAATTGTAGAGAGAGAGAGAAAAATTTTTGAGTTCAAAATTTTCTAACCTTGCTACAAGAGAGAGGAGGACTCTATATATAGAAAACATGAAATTCCCTCAAGGAGATCTAGCCTTACACGTGGGGATAGATGGGTACATCTGTGCAAACAGCTGGCACAGCTAGGGATGGCAATTTAAACCTGTCCTGACGGGGACTCAACTCCTCGACCCCGATTAGAACAGGTTTTCCCCGAAAATAATCTCCATAGGGCCGGGGATGGTATTGAAAATTAAATCCCCATTAATTTTCAGATTGGGGACGGTGATAGGTTCCTTGGCCCCGGCCCCGCCCCCGAAGTCCCCGAACAGTTCCCCCATATGTATATATATATATATATGTTTAGGCTGCTGTACAACTTTATTACTTTATTATATTATATCTAATATAATATCTTTATTGCTTTATTATATAATATTTATCTTAACTTATTTATTTCAACACACACACACACTCTCTCTCTCTCTCTCTCACTCGTTCTTCTTCTTTTACTCTCTGTGAGAGAGATACACCTTCTAGATCTAAGCACCTTCCAGATCTAAGCTGCGATGGAGGAGTCTAGAGAGAGATCGGCAACGGAGAGCATTTCTGGAGAAGTCTATATATGTTTAGGCTGCTGCATTTCTGATCTGAGCATTTCTTCTCTCACTGGTATAGATATAGATATAGATATACATGGTGTTGATGTTGATGATGATGATCATTGATGATGATTTTGTGGACTATAGTTGTTGTTGATGTTGATGAGATGAAACAACTGTTGTTTTACTTCTTTTTTTTTTTTTTTGTAATACGAGGGCCGGGGAATTTTCGGGGTCGGGGAAACCTAATCCCCGTTGGAAGGCAGGGGCGGGAATGGTGATAGGTTCCCCGTCGGGGATTAGGGCCGGGGCCGGGGAAATTTTTACCATCGAGGATCGATGACGGGAAATGTGATCTCCGGCCCCTCCCCGGCCCGTTACCATTCCTAGGCATAACTGGCATAAAATATCTGCAAAATACACTGGTGGCCGGCAACCCAAAAGTGATGGCCGAAAGCCTCAAAAAGTGGCCAGCAGGCCACCAAAAGCTGCAGGCTTGAAGGACACAGTTTTGGTCTAAAGCTGAGTTTAAAAGGCTATCAAGTTGAAAGGCTCAAAGTTGTGGCATTCCGCTGAGGACTTCGAGCACTTGGCAAGCAAATAGACTCATCATCGGGTGTGTATACAAGGACGTCCAAGTCGTAAGGGCCGTCAAAAATGGGATGTCTACAGCGTCTGCCACCACTTTAGCTTTGCTTGAATGGTGATGGATCTGTACAACGTAGTCTTTCATTAATTCTAGCCACCGCCGCTGCCTCATATTTAGTTCCTTCTGTGTAAACTGATATTTAAGACTTTTATGATCAGTGTAAATCTCGCAAGTTGCCTTGTAGAGATAATGATGCTAGATCTTAAAGGCAAAATCACCGCTGCCAATTCTAGATCATGAGTTTGATAGTTCTTTTCATAAGTCTTTAGTTGTCGTGAGGCATAAGCAATGACTTTTCTGTTTTGCATAAGAATGCAACCCAGACCATTGTATGAAGTATCACTATAAATTACGAACCCATCTACTTCTGTAGAGAGTGCAAGTATAGGAGTTGATACAAGTCTACTTTTTAACTCTTTGAAGCAACGCTCCTGTTTATTAGTCCATTCAAATGGTGTGTTCTTCTGAGTTAGCTGGGTCAAGGGTGATGCTATCTTTGAGAAGTCTTGCACGAAGCTTCGATGATAGCCACCTAGACCCAAGAAACTTTGAATTTCTAACACATTAGTAGGTCGTGGCCAATCCATGATTGCCGTAACTTTTTGGGGGTCGACCGAGATGCCATCTTTGTTAATGACTTGACCGAGGAAGTGTACACAAGTGATCCAGAATTCACATTTCTTCAACTTGGCATAAAGTTTGTGATCACATAGTGTTTGTAAAACCGTTCGCAAGTGTTGCTTATGGTCTTTCGGTGATTTGGAGTATATGAGAATGTCATCAATGAAGACAATAACGAACTCATCAAGATAGGGTTTGAACACTTGGTTCATGACATCCATGAAGGCCGTTGGGGTATTTGTGATGCCAAATGGCATGACAAGAAACTCGTAGTGCCCGTAACGGGTTCTGAAGGCATCTTTTCGATGCTTTTTGTTTTGACTTTTAGTTAATGGTAGCTCGAATGAAAGTTGATTTTTAAGAATACTTGGACGCCTTAAAGTTGATCGAACAAGTCATCGATTCGTGGCAGAGGGTACCAATTCTTGATGGTGACCTTGTTCAGCTCCCGGTAATCAATGCATAATCTCATTGTGCCATCCTTTTTCTTTACGAACAGTACTGGAGCTCCCCAGGGTAAGGTACTAGATCGAATAAAACCTTTGTCCAGGTGTTCCTGGAGTTGAGTCTTTAGTTCTTTTAATTCTTTCATTGACATACGGTTAGGAGCTTTCGATACCGGTTGTGTACCAGGCTAGGTTTCAATAGTGAATTCGATTTTTCGGTCAACTGGGGTACCAGGTAGATCTTCAGGAAAGACATCTGGGAATTCTGGAACCACGAGGATTACATCAACGGTGGGGACCTCTTTTTGTGTATCGATCGCATAACAAATATAACTACAACAACCCTTTCTTAGAAGTCGTTGGGCAGTCATGGAGGATATAAGACAGGGAGGGTTAGAAACTCTAGTCCCATCAAAGACAAGCTCGGGTTGGTTTGGTAACCTGAGGGAGACCTTTTTAGCTTTACAATCAATAGAGGCATGGTTGGCAGCCAGCCAATTCATCCCTAAGATCACATCAAAGTTCCCCATGAGAAGGGAAATCAAGTTTACGTATAAGGTTTTGCCTTTTAAGGATATAGTACATGATCTGTACACATCAGTACTACAAGCAGAATTACCATAAGGAAATGACACAGATAATATATATCCTAAGGGTTGGGATGTTGATGTCAGTTTGACAACAACGTGTGGTGCAACAAAAGAATGAGTTGACCGAGTGTCAATGAGGACATGAGCTAAATGACTACAGACAGAAAGTGTACTTGACATAACGTTTTCGGTAACTTCCAATTTTCCAGGTACCAAAAGCAAAAGCCCTTCCTTGGTGTTTTTGGTTCTTCTTCTCCCCTCCAAGTCCTGCGGGTTTTTTAACTAGTCCACAGGGGCCGTCTATAGGATTGGTTAGCTTTGGACAATCCCTCAGCAAGTGGCCAACTTGACCGCATTTAAAGCATGCTCCCGTATCTCAATGGCATTATCCTCAATGAGCCCTTCCACACGTAGGGCAAGTTGCAATGGTGCCCCATTTGGGGTTAGTAGAACCTTGATTGCCTGAGCTGGTTGTGCCCGTATTCAACCTTTTGGGAGGCGCAATACCGGATCTTCTGTTGTCTTTTTTCCAAAATTGCTTCATTTGGCTTGGTTCCCGAGAGCGTGAGGCTTTAATTTCTTTTTCCGCAATATATGCTCGGTCTACCATTTCCGCATAGGTTGGTAGTTTCAAAATCTCAAGCCTATATTTGATTTTAGCATCCAATCTTGCTTCGAATTTCCTTTCTTTTTGAGCTTCGTTGAGGATGACATATGTCTCAAATCGAGAGAGTTGTGTGAACTTGCTCTCGTATTTGACCACCGTCATAGTTCTTTGCTTTAGCTGTGTAAATTCTGACGCCTTTTTTTCCCGCAGCGAATCTAGGAAGTATTTTTCATAAAATACTTCAAAGAATCTTGCCCAAGTCACAATTTCTTCTTTTTTCAAGGTGAGAAGCCACCATTCCTACGCATTATCTTTAAAAGTGAAAGTGACAAAAGTTACCTTCTGTCTTTCGGTGCAAGGTAAATCGCGAAAAATCGTTTCCATGTTTTTAACCCAAGCGTCTACTACCATGGGGTCTACACCGCTGGTAAAAATGATGGGTTTTAGATCTTGGAATTTTTTTATGGTAACCGGTTGTTCTCGCCGTTCCGACATCCCATTGTTGATGTTAGTTTGCAAAGCTTGCAAAAAGTTAGTAACCGCTCTTTCCATGATTCTTTCCATCGATTCAGTGCCACTAACTGATAATTCGCTCCCGTTACCATTATTGGGCATTCTACAAAGCAATAAACAATTCATTAGACTCATAACGCAGCATATATATAAGCATATATAGCGCAATATATATAAAATACCAACTTTACTATTTTTACAACTAATATTATATCCTTGTCCAAAATTCAAAATATGTTGGTGTCTCATCCCCGTAGTACAAAAAGAAAAGAAAAAAAGGATCAGAACGCATCATGGTTAGCGTACAAAAGAATTTCTGTCTCCAAAATCTAGAGTAGTGGGTCAAACAATCACGAAAAGTAGTATTGCATAAAAAGCTCAAATTCTCATCCTAACTGTACCACACCAAAACAAACCCATGCGGCCTAGACTGTGTAAACGGGGATAGACTGTATGTAGCCCCAAAATGCTCGATCGACGATCCATCCCGATTGCTCAATGTATGCTGGGTCATTACTAAAATCAACATTTTGAATATTAATAATTTCTAGCAGGTTAGGGACATGGGTGAAAATATAGTCCTCAGGATACACATTTCCCCTTTTTGCCACAAAATTCGGGAACAAAGGGCCAACGATGTAGTGCAGACAATCATATCCTAGGGCAAGGCCGAGGACACGGATGGGTCCGAGAAATTATCCGCTGGTGTAGGCACAGCTCTGTCTCCACAATAAGTATGAGACATCAGTAGGATTGGTCTGTATATATATTTTCCTGCCCATCAATCAAGCAAAGCCTGGGTATAGTCTCTTAAATATATCCTCTGAGTCTTCCCATCCTTCCGGTGAGGCGGGGGCGGGGGTGCTCTGCTAAAATATCCTCCAAATTGATAGCCCCAAGCTTCTCACAAAATGCCTCATCAAGGTTAATCTCGGACATTCCTACATCACCAGAATAAACGTGAGATTTTATAAAAAATGACTAACGTCGCAAGTAAATATTTATGTCTTAGTTTATTTTATTTATTATTTCTAACTTGGCTCTGATACCACATTGTCACGACCCAATCCTAGGGGATTAGGGCAGGAATCGCAACTTACTAAATAATTCTAATCATAACAAATTAAATGGTGCAAGCAGAGGCAAAATAGAAGTAAGAAAATAATTAAACAAAAAATTTACTTCATTCTACTGTTTTAATAAAAGAAAGTCCATCTATGGGGCTTTTATTATTTTATTATTCAGTGACCGACCTTCAGTAAAACCCAAAAAGAAGAAAAGAAAAAAGAAAAAAAACAAAATAAAGGATCAGTATCAAATTCTTGTGCGAGTTCCACTACACGAGATTACGTGTCTTCTTTATATCTCATCACCTGAAAGGGTAACAGCTATAAGCACACAGCAGAGTGAGAAATATTATGCCAAGAGTATAGGGAACACAAAATAACCATAGATAGTTAGTTAACCTAAAACATTTAAATAACGTAATTTGAATAAATAGATTATTTATATGGCAGAAATTGAAATACAGAAATTACGTAAATAAATAACCATAACCATGGTACAAAACAGAACAGAACAAAGGTCACTGGAATGACAGTCAGAACAGAGGTCAATAGATCCATGACAAATAAAGGATCACAAAGTGGCCAAATAGATGTCAATAGTTTTTTAAGTCCCCCAAGGCATGGGACTTCCGTGGTGGTACTTACAAAACATAATTGGTTATAAAATCATTGTCAAATAATTTCTAAAAGTTAAACAAACATATCCATGGATCTCAATTTAAGCAAATAGAATTTGGAAAATAATTAACGTAATCAAAATATAATATAATTTATAAAACATAGATTGCATAAAATAAATATGGTAACCCAAAACATACATAAAATATATTATAGTGACTCAAGGTATAATATAACTTACCTTAATATTGACCCTTAGCATTTACTTTCCACTATCACAAACCTTCTTACTATTAGTTTCCTACCTCCAGTAGCTTGCGTGTTTTTTCCTCTCTTGTTTCGCACTGATCTTGCGCAACTCCTCCTCATTTATAGGGAGGTAATAGTGCCTTCAGGCCAACAGTGTCCACAGCCCAAATCCCCCTAGATTTTGATCATAAATCTCCATAGATTGATGCTTATCTAATTAACATTTGCGGTAATTATACTTTGGCCCAGTTCTTTAACATAATTATATAAACAAATTAATCCCTAATTAAATTATACTTTATCGTATACCAACAGAAAATTAATTATTTATTTTACTATCGCACTAATTATTATTATTATTATTATTATTATTATTATTATTATTATTATTATTATTATTATTATTATTATTATCATCGTGATTGGTTATGATATTAATTAAATATTTAGGGTGTCACAAAATTGATCAAAACTATATCTGTTGTGTTTTGGTGTTTGAAAGGTGTTGTTGATACGTCTGTCATGGCGTTGTAGTCTGGAACTAGTCCTACCTGTAGAGATGACAACGATACCTGTTTTAGTCATGAACAATCTTACTCAAAGGGGAAGAAGATTTGAGATCAGCAGTAATGAATGTGGTGGTGTCGACAGCGTAAATGAAGTTGACGTCAGCTAGGTGTAAGCAAAGAAGAGGAAGACGAAGTCTCAAAGGGAAAAGAGTCGAAATCAACGGCAACAAAGGTAATGGTGTCAATGGCGACGATGGTAAAGAGGAGAGAGATAAAGGAGAGAGACTATTGGTTTGTTTAGGGTTTTGTTTGGAAATAATATATAAATATATATATATATATATATATATATATATATGTGTGAATATTTTAGTCATTTTGCATAAGTATGTTCTTATGAATAAAATATTTTAGAGCGTAGAGTTTTGATCAAACAAAATTTCAATTTGAATTTACGAACAGAGTGTTCAAAAAAATATCACATTAACAATTACATAATATAAAAATATATTATTATATTGAAATTTAGGTTTTTGTAATAGGTCTGGATTATATATAATAAAAAGCTTGTAACACATAACTATTATTTTATGTTTAATTTTAAATACAAGTTAACATTGAAAAATAAATAAATAAAAACTTAAAATGTGAAAAAAGGTGAAATGAAAAAATTGTCCAACATAAAAATAAAAAAATAAAAAATAAAAGAAAGTAAAGTGGTAATTTACCTCTACAACAATATTAGAGATCTCTAAAAATACATCTCTAAACGCACCTCTTATGAGGCGGAAGAGGGAAAAAAAAAAAATCAAAACACATGACTGACAGTGACAATGAGTGAGAGCCACTGCCACATCACTAATGGTCCCTCTAAATTAGAGATCACAAGTATTTTTCTTTACCTTTTTTTTTTTTGAACAAGTATTTTTCTTTACCTCTACTCCACCTCGTCTGCTCCGCTTTTAGATGTGGGCCCACAAGCACCAAAGGGACGGTCGTGATCATTATCAGGATCATGATATAGTAATAATGATGATCGAGCATGATGTTAAAGAGGGAATGATTCAGTAGATTGCATCTTCAAACCTAAACCGAGTTTGTGGTACTGGTTGGCTTCGTTTGGGATGCGACTATTTTAGTGGGTTATTTTAATTTTTGACTATTTTAGTAGGCTAAAATTTTTGTGTTTGGAAAGATGATTGGATTTTTTTGTGGTTGGATGTGATATTTGTGAGAGAAAAAGTGAAATGATTATGAGTTTGATGTGATAGTTTGTCTTATTAGCTATTTTAGCTTATTTTATCTTTTTGTGAATTTTAACCTAAATTGAGCTATTTTTTTTCTTCCCAAAAATTACCAAGATTTTTAGCCTTCCTTTGGTATGTCAAATTTTTTAATTTTTATCATTTTATTTTTTTTTATAAAAATTAAAAAAATTAAAAAATTTATTTCAAACGAGACTTTTTAATTTTAAATTAAAATAATTAAAAAATTTAAAAAAAAAATCAATCCACGTCTCGAACCAACCATTAATATAAATAAATAAAAAAGCATTGCCGCCATTATTGGCCTCTGCTTTGCTTCCGTGTTACCAACATTCGCACAATTGTATTTTACATTAAAACAAAAACATAATAATAAAAACAATTTATTTCTCTCCATATATATCTCTTTTGCCTCATCTGTCGTTTTCTGCACGCAGACAAAACCAGTACTATATTGCACCTCTTTTTTTTTTCTTTTTTTTAAAAATATTTTTTGACTTTTTGTTAAGAGCCATCGAGCTCCATTCAAAATAATTTTATGGGGTTATTTACACATCACCTCATTATTATTAAATAATATCATTTTATTCTTTATTTATAAATTGTATATTTTAATTTTTTAATTATAAAAACGTTCTATCACGTTCACCACTTCCTGGCTTCCTCTAGAATATTTATAAAATGAATAAATTTGTACTATTTTTATAATTAAATGAGATCATATGTATCAATTTATAATTGATAAGGTAAAATGATATTCATTAATAATTGAGTGGATCTTAAATTAATCATAATTTATTTTATTTTGAGATTGATCTTGTTTGTCAATTATATATTTTAGTCAAAAAGTTACTATAAGTTGTCATATCATTCTCCACTTTTTGTATATCTTTTCGTAAAAAATTAAAAAATTACTAAAGTAATTTATTTCTAAACGAGGCTAATGTATCATATTATTTAGTGTAGTTTTTATTATAGATTATTAGATAAAAATAATTTAAATAAGTTAAAAAAAATTAATTATTTAAAAGTTAAGGGATGAATACCGTTGACTTCTATTTTCTAATTATTAACTTTTGACTTATAATAAATTACACTAAATCCTTGTTTGGTTTTCATTTTGAGACTAAAAAATCACAAAAAAAACAAAATAAGCTATATAAGTTAATAATACAAAATATCACATCCAAATTATAATCATTGGAGTTAAAAAAAAAACTATAATCATCACACTCTTTCTTTCACAAAAGTCAAAAAAATCCAAAAATAAAAACCAAATGAGACTAAAAAAAGTAAGCTAAAAAAGTTTCAATACAAAAAAATTGACTACCATAACCAATGCCAAATGAAAGTTTAGACCGTTGAGTAAATCTTCAAATTAGAAAGCAAAGGTAATTACCTCTTTTTTGTTTTTTAATAATTGAAATTTTCAACTAATTTAAATTATTTGTATTATAATGGTAAACAAAAATTACACTAAATAATTTAATAAAAAAATTATAAACAATACCAAACAATTCCATTACCTATTTTGGAAAGATAGTTAAAAATTAATTTTTTAATTTTTTTGGATTTTTTTAAAAAAAAATATGTAAAAAATGTGAGAAATTGTACGATTCAAATTGAGTTAAAAATTGTCTTCTGACTTTTTTTTATTTTTTCCCAAAAGTTGAAATTTTATAATAAGATAAAATTCTTATATATATATATATATATATATATATATATATTAAAAAAGGTAAATGTTTAAAGAATAATTGATGTGCCATAGAAGAACCCTTGCTATCACAAAATGTTGAACTAAAAGAGACAAAAATGTCACTTTTTTTTGTGTCACTATTGTCAACCACCTTAGCCGATGGTTATGGAAAGAACTCTCTAGCTATCTCCATTCCCTCCTACAACCACCTTCCCGCCAACCCTAGTTCCCTTCTTCTCGTGGCCGCTGCCACTATCACTCTGCCACCAACTTGTCACTCTCCTACCCCACGTTCTTAATTCCTGCCACTTTGCATTCCTAATATTTCCTTATAAATATCTTTCAATTTTTTTTTTTTTAATCTCCTAGTATATAACAATGAAAGTGTAATAGTGAATTACCGATATCATTAAAAAATTAACAAATTTTTTTGGTTAAATAAAATAGTTGGATTAAAAAAAATTATAACAAATTTACCCATACAATTTCTCTCTCCCAAACTTCCAGCAAATAAAATTTAAAAAGTTAACTTACATTTTAATATTCTTTCAAAACTTTCCTCACATGTATTATACCTTATCATCTCATTCGGGAGATTATGGGAGAAAAAAATTTTGTGAATATAGCATAACTGTTAAAAAAAAGGCCACAACTTCTCTACAATTCGAAATCGGATTGGACAATATTGTTGGTAATAGGTCCGAATGATCCAAACCGTTTAAAGTGTAGAGATCGAATATATCATTCTTGCAAAAAATCACACTAATTGATTATGGATAATTATTTGATCAATTTACATTCGTTTCAACGATAATTATAATTTTTAAAATAAATCGTAGACGCAAATATAAATTAATCAAGTGACTATCTATATAATATTTTTTTATAAAAATAATATACTCAACTACTGTTACATGTTAAATAATTTAAATCATTAAAATAATCCAAAATCAGGTCCACGCCGATCTAACAGCACTATTCAATCCGTTTCCAAATTGAAGAGGTTGAGGTTTTCCAAAGATGATCAAGAAATGGCGATGATGTGAGAAGGGGAAATAAAGTAGAGAGAGAGAGATAGAGAGAGTAAATGTTGTGGGGACGACAGAAGGATAAGAGAGCATTGATGATAGGAAGAGCCAAACAAAAGAAATGACAGTGGACTGGAGACAGCTGTAGAGAGGGGGAAAGGAAGGGGAAGGAGGATAGGGTGTACCCATCATCCCTAACCCTAACTAACAAATCTCCACTCCAATACACAAGAAGTTATCGTGTACGCATTTTGAATATAATTGATTTACTTAGCAAAATTGTTGAATTTAAAAATTGTTTTCAAATTTTAGCATTAACATAAAAGTATAACCAAAAAAAAAAATTACAAATAAGTAGAACAGATGTAAAATAATTACATTATAAGTGAAATTTTTTACCAAACACTAAAAAGTGAGTTCCCGCTATCTAATTGAAATACAATTTCTCCTCAAGTGTATCACAATATTAGATTTGCTCTATTAAGAAATTTTTTCATTTATACTTTTTAAAATAAATTATATTTTTTACCTTTACATTTTATACTAATTTCACTTTACTATTTATTATTTTAATAATAATAATAAGCCCCTCATATTATTTTTCTCAGGCACACAAATTTCACCACTTGAGGGAAGAAAGGGGGGAAGTGTAATCAATCATAATAACTACATGAATTAAACAATCATACTTATTATGAAGTAATTATAATATTATGAATATTGATTTAAAGTCCTGTGAAACATATTAGTGAAGTGGATTCAATATATTGACTTGAGAGAGAAAGTAAAGCAAGTAAAGCAAAGGATTGTCTCAAATAAAGGAGCAATGGAGTTGGAGTTGGAGTTGGAGTTGGAGTTGGAGTGGACCACCAAGTGCAAGTGCTTGGAGATTACTTAAAAAAGCTACCACCGCCAAGGAAACACAACACTTTGGGCAACCTCTATTTATAGGAAAAATTAATGTTTTGATAGCAAAACCAATTAAAAATGGGATTCAATTCAAGCACCTATTTTGATAAAAATAAAAATGTTAATGTGAAATGATATATTGCATTTCATGAGAATATATATTCATTCTTAACAGCAGTAAAGCTCTACCCCTTGGTCCATTTTATACAGGTGGGTTTAACTCTCACTACTATTTTTGTACATTCATTTTTGATTGGGTGGATTAGAGTATGAGATTGAAATTATTAATCCGTGGGTCTAATTATCTTATGTTTGTTTTAATATTTTGGTTTAGGATTATTAATCCAATGGATAATTAATCCAACAAATTTGTAAGATTATTAGTAATGGGGTAGGGGTGAGATTATTAATCCAATAGATATTAATCCAATTGGATAATGAATACCACACTAATTTAATAGGATTATTAATACTTCACTATTAGTCTCGTGAATCAAACATGACCTCAGTACCAAAATGATATATCTCAGACATACATACAACGTTGCTTTGGAGTATTGTCATTTCATTCAATTTGATCGGCATCATGTGTGTTTCTTTCTTCAATTGGTTGCAGGAAAATGGTTTCCACCTCCTGAGATACTACGCAACGCTCAATCTTCTCCTTCTTGAGCCAATTGTCAAGTCGGGTCGTCGCCATTAGGTTTCTTCCCAATCCACTTCATTATGGCATAGTCCAAGCTAAGAAATTTACTCCACAACGCTATTTGTGAGCATATTTATTTCACCATTTTACTTCGCATTATAATTAGTGAACGTGAGACTTACTATATTAAAAAATGTGAAGCCCATCTTATCACATAAAAAAATTACATAAATGTTTTAAAAAACTGATAAAAAAATATTTTAATGATATAGCCCCTCCCCATTTAAAAACCTCAGCAAATCTCAACTTTTATGCTTTATAGTATAAAACAATGATAATATTGTGATAATAGTAAATAGGTGAGGCATGCATCTCTCACAGCTAGTGAGTACATTCAAGAAAACCCATTCCCCAGCAATAATAATGAATAATGAAGGAAAAATTGCAATTCAGTGTAATTTTTTAAAATAAATTGTAAATTAATGGTAAAGCTTACCATTTTAATAATTAAAGTGACCAAAAAAAAAAATTCATAATTTTGCAATTCATTTTTGATTTTATCACTGATTTACAATTTTCTCAATAATGAATAGGAAAATTCTATATTTATAAAATTTAAATAACTTTTTTTACAAAAATAGTGTAACAAAACTATTACTATAAATAAATGAATCTTCAACACCATTTTGTTTTAAAATAAATGATCTATAATAAAACATATCATATACTATTAAAATTATGTATGAATTTTTTTATTTGTATAATATTTTTATATTTTCATTAAAAGATTCAAAAAAGGACAAAACGCACTGTGGAGAGCACGTGGTTGAACGCATGGGCTTTTTTATTTATCTATCCATGGGACCACACTATTACTTTCAAATGGTTGTCCAATGTCTGGACATAGGGTTATTCTAACTGTTTAATTTGTTCAATTTGAGTCGACTTATTTATAAATAGATAATTTTACAGACATAATATTGGTGAATATGATTTAAAATATGACATTATTGTGAGTTACAGGTTTTATTCACACCCGCAAGAATTCGCCCGCATTAGTTTTTTTTTTTTTTTAATAAAAACCTGGCTTGTTAATTTTATTCATCCTATTCTAGATATTTTTGCCCAACAAACATATGCATTTTAAAAGGTAGATGTGATTCATGATAGAATTTGTGTGTTTATAAATATTTTTATTTTATTTAATAGGTTTGAATCAGATGAAATTTGATAACAATTTATTGTTATTTTATTATTACATTTTGAATTAATGTAAAAGTTAATGATAAATTACTTTTAGATAAGTTTAAGATTTTGAATGATTTTACTTTAATTATATTATTGGGGAGTGAATGATTTTGATAATTTAGCTTAGGATTTTAAAAGATGTGCTTGTGTTAGCCTTTATTTGAGATGTGAGTTGACTTTTTGACTATTTTAACTTGAGGCTAAAAATCCTCATTTTGGATGAATTTTTTAGTTTTTTTGACTTTTGTAAAAAAAAAATGAAATGGTCATGGTTTTGATGTGACATTTTGTCTTATTGGATTAAAAAGCCTATGTTATTTTTTGTGTGGTTAAAATAGCCCCAACCCAAGCCAAACCTTCATGTCAAACGAACTTTTATGATTTTATTTAAAAGTTTAGAATTTTGAATGATTTTCTTGTATTAGAAATTGATTTTGTTGTGTTTTTAATTTTATAAGTTTTAATTCATTAATTATAAATGTTGAGCATTTTAGAAAATGGGGAGAAAATTATCCAAAATAATTATTTACAAAACGGAAAAAAAAAGACATAAAAATAAATTTTTAAAGAAAAAATTCAATCCCCAAACTATCCGCAACCGCCCGCACATTCGTGAACCCTATCCCACAAATTGCAAGCTGCACTGTAGGCGATTGTGGGTTCAATTTTTTCCAAACCGCACATATACGAACAAGTCCAAACCGCAAATAAAAAACCAAACCGCAAACACCTCTAGGTCTTCCTTCCAAAAAAATTTTCTTTCCATACCAGATTTTAATTTTTTTAAAATGATAAATTACATTTTTTTGAACGCAATGATAAATTACATTCACTTCATATTTTTTATTGAGAAAATTATTAAAAAATTCAACGTGTATAAGATATTAGATTTAGTAAATATTTTTTAGATAAATTATGTAAATAGTCCCTGTAGTTTACACAATGTGTCAATTTGGTCCCTGTAGTTTCAATTTGCTCAATTTTACCCTCAATTTAACGGATTGTGTCCTTTTAATCCAATAAATAACGGTTGTTAAGTTAGTTTAACGGAATGTCAAATAATATGTCAATTTGGTCTATGTACTTTACACGATGTGTCAATTTAGTCCCTTTAATTTCAATTTTCTCAATTTTGACAGGGTTTAAATTGACATATTATGAAAAATACAGGGACCAAATTGACACATTGTTTGACTTTCTGTTAAATTAACTTAACAACCGTTATTTATTGAACTAAAATGACACAATCCGTTAAATTAAGAGGTAAAATCGAGCAAATTGAAACTACATGAACCAAATTGACACATCGTGTAAATTACAAGAACTATTTACATAATTTTCTCATATTTTTTTATTAGTGAGAATTTCATCTTTTATAAAATAATTTGATGAGAAATCAATTTTTATGTTTTGAAAGATATTTTATTTTCAATTTTATTCCTTAATTTATCTATTAATTTTTTTGACTATCTATTTAAATTATTTTCTATTTATTAAATTTATATCTATCTGTTTAAATTTTTTAACTATCTGTTCAAATTCATATCTATTTATTCAAATTATTTTCTATCGGTTTAAATTTATATCTATCTATTCAAATTTTATAACTATTTATTCAATTTTTTTCCCTTATCTATTCAAATATTTGTCCAAATTCTATTATTTGTTTAACTTTATTCCTGAATTAATTGTCTGTTCATTTTTTTTAATTTTTTTTTATATGTTGATATTTTAATTGTCTGTTCATTTTTTTTAATTTTTTTTTTTATATGTTGAAATATCAAGCCAAACCAAATCCTATTTGTTGAAATAGATAGCCAATTCTTCTTCTTTATCATCATCATCATCATCATCATCAACAACAAAACACACACACACACACAAAACCACACAACATTCGCTTGAGATCTCTAGATGAGAGACATCAGATCGATGCAAAAAATAAAAAATAAAGATTGAGAAGTCCATCTCTATCTCCATATCAGTACAATCTCCAGATCTGATATCTTTGTCGACCTGTGTAGATAGTATAAGTTAACACACTTAATATATCGCGATTTCTCATTATTCAATAATACCACCATGTGACCAGCATAATTTGAAGCATCCATTAGTGATTGTATCAAAATACAATTCAACAAGCACAGTAACAGAGAGCAAAGAACAAGTAGCATCTGCTGTTAAACTAGCTCAAAAGCTAATTTCAGATCTCACATAAAAACTACCAAAAACCTATACCATGAAATATATAATATAGCTTATTTATCTCCCAATTTCGTTACCGGAAATCGCATCTGTACATGCATTCCCTGTAAGCCTAAAAACTAAAGCCAGAATCAGAAGGATTTCTTCCTGTCCATGAACATACAGTACAGTGATAACCCTTGTTTCATAAGATGCTGCAAAAACAAGTCGCTGAGTTTTGAGATGTTCAAGTTCGGTTTGATAAAAATTATTCAAACTAGAGCTTGAATTGTGCTTAAATAATTGAAATTGAGCTTGACTCATCAAGTAGAAGAGCTCAAGCTTGAAAAATAAAATAAAATAAATGACAAAAAAAATTAATTTAATATGCACATTTAAAATTAAAAATAAAAAGGTTATGAGCAAATATAAAATAATCCTCATATTCTTCTCTCTTTTTCTTTTTTTTTTTGGATAAATAAGAGAACTTTATTAAAGCAACATCAAGATGATATAAAGAATATAAAATTGAGCCAACAAAAAACTAGCAAATGATAAGCAGAACCAAAAACAAATCCAACCCACTAACTAAGCAAGTCCTCTACAAATCTACAAAAGTCGGCACATCAAGATCCACTGAGAAATAGAGAGTAGATCATGCAAACCATCCTGCATAAATTTCGGCCTCGAACCAGTGTAATCCCAATGTCCTCCCCTGAAATTTATAACTCTTGGAAAAATACGAGTTTATAAGCTTATTTTAGATTAACTTTAAGCCTAAATTTAAGTAAACACATGTCTTTTGGGGTGGGTTTAAAAAAGTGACGTGTTCCTTGTCACGTGGTGAGTTACACGGTGCAAACGATTCGTCAAAACCATTTATAAATGAATAAATACTTGACGTCATTTTCGGTTTTGTGAAATGGGCAAATTAAAGAATAAAATTTAAATTTTCTTGTAAGGCTTGTCCCACATTAAAACTTTAAAAGAACTTATATGTGTATGTAAATTCTAAGTGGCAACACTTGAATTGGGTCTCAAGTTTGTAGAAGGGAAGAGTTATGGACAAATTAAACCTTAGTTCAAACCACCACACGGGCGCCGCCGCCGTGCCGGGCGCAATTGTGAGTGTGTGTTGTGAGTCGAGTCAATTCTAACATTAATTTTTTAGATAAAATTTATTTAAATTTTTTCTAAAAATTCTTGCGGGAGAGTTAATTTTCCTAGACAAAATTAATTCAAATTTGAATTCAATTTTAATTTTAAACTGTTTATAACAGTGCCTTTCTAGTCCAATTCCAGCCAATTCAAACTGTTTGTAATTGTAGTAGTTATAAAACTGCCAGCAGTTTGAACAGGTTCAAAACTGCCAGCAGATCTGTCCAGTTTGAATTCTGCACCTGTTCACTTCAATTTGTACCTGTTCAGACAGATTGAATGGTCACCAAGTTGCCTATAAATAAACACTCATTTCCAGCAATCAAAACATCTTGAAAAATCTGAAATTGTCTTGGTTTCCTTCTAGTTTTTGTTCTCTTGCATCAATTTGTTCTTCATATTATTTTAGAAAAAATTTAGAAGGTATTGAACATAGGTTTTTGTTCGCCGTACAAATTGTTTAAAGAGCTACTACAATTTGTAAAAATCATTATATCCTCGAAGATAGACGCCATTTATCCGTAAGCACTGTAGCGAAGCGAATCTGTCTTAAGGACAGAGTGTCATACACTCGACTTAATATTTCTGTACTTCCACATTTTGGTAAAATGAATTCTGTATGTAATTTACTTTTATTTGTTTGATTTGTTTCAAGTTATTTATTTTATAGAGGAACATTGTTCCAACAATAACACCACCAACAACCAACAAAAAAACTGATATTTTCCCTGAATGCACAATCTCAGGCAACAATAACCAGAAGGACACGTAGAGCAGCTAGGCATACTTTAGAAATTCTCTAACTGCTTAGCATAACAGGTAAGCATAATTTTCAAGTATCATGCCAAGATATTTTACTTGTCAACTGGTTCTTTTACATGTGTTCAGCAAAGATATAACATGTGTAAGTCGACACTAGCTTGTAAGTCACAAGAACATTGTAAACAAAAAGTCATTCAACAACAATAGTAAAACACAAGTTTGTTTTGAATAATTCCCATATGCTAGTAACTGATGAACAACCAGATATTATTTTCATTACAAAATAAGCTTGATCAAAATGCACAAACACAGGTAATTAAGGCAATATCAAATGAGAAAATTACACAATATACCACCAATTGAAGGGTGCATGTACTGAAATCAAAAACATTAAACCTGTCCGTAACCTTAATTCCTACCTTGGAATTACTAATTCTATAATTTTATCATTCATCTCGTCAAACATAATACAGTTAATCACCTGAAAATCACAATTCGAATTCATCTTCAAGCTTCAGTGCCTCGGCAGCAGCTTCCTCCTCCTCATCATCAAGCGCAAAATAAGGGTTATGAACCTTTGGCCTGAAATTGTACCCAGTGAATGCATAAAAGGCAAGGGTCACCAATTCAGCAGCTACCACACTCGTCCACTGATACTGATACGAGGTAATAGTCTCGAGAGCATAAACAATGACCCGGGTGAAGTAAATGTAACAGATAACAACAATGTAGTATTGTCTAAACAAAGTCAACTTCATCAAGTTCACCGCAGCCTTGCCATCAGTCCTAGCCGCCTCACGCAAGTTCTTAATCGACCATACAATGGGGAACAAAACAGCACAACAGCAAATAACATCCACAAGCAAGAAAACTTGCTTCCAAGCATTAAAATCATGGCCGAAGGGGCCCGTCTCGTCTATGACAACCTGAGCCACATTGGCTATGACTTGTAAAGGAACCACAATCATCAAAACCTTCTTTTCCTTATCTTGCAAGTAGGGTTTCAAAAAAGACCAACCAGTCCCAATCAAGACAATCAAAGTAAAGAGAGTAATTCCCTTCAAGAAACTAAAAATGTAAAACAGCACATCCCAACCATGAGCAGTACCAGTCCTTTTAATATAGGATTTATCCTCAGTTTCACACAAGAGATTCAAAGCTTTCAAAATCAAGACAGAGAGCATGAAGAAATGGATACGATAAGCAGACAATCGCTTATTGTAGAGAACGTAAGTCCAAATTCCAGCCATACAAGAGTAAATCAAGAAAAAGGAGAAGTAAATCAAAGGGAGATTAGTTTTACCAGCGGACAAGTAGTCGCGGCTATTGGACTTGGAGTCGATGTTGTACATTTCAGATCGAACATTCATGGAGATTTTGAGATCGGGGACACAATTGCCGAAGAGGAGAGTTAATTGATTGGGATTGGTGACATTGATTTTGGAGAAGTAAGATTCGGAGGATTGGAGTTTGTCAAAGGTGAAGACGACTTTGATGAAATCGGATTTGAGAGGGCATTTGAGATCACCGTCGGCGATCTGTTCGAGGACGTGAAGCCAGGAATCGCGAGAGGAGAGGAAGAAGCCGATTTGGGAGAGATCAGTGTTGGGGTTTTTGAGGGTTTGATCATCGAATGAGATTTGGGTTACGGTCAGTTCGAGGGAGCCGGTGTGAGTGAAGCCGAACTCGTCCAAGGGGATGGTGGAGCGGCTGTCCGACCGGATCTCGGAGAATCGGATTTCGGCGACGGTGGTTGTGATGAGGAAGAAGAGGACACAGATGAGGGATCCAAGGGAAGCCATTGTTGCAAGCAGACAGATGATTCAACTCTCTCTCTCTCTGGCTCTTCGCTCTTAATTTGATTGAATGAGATGAGAGGCTAGCTAGGCTACCGACGACTGGAATAGAGAGAGCGAGAGCAGGGTCAAGTCAAGAAGGGAGATTTTTTTTTTTTGTGCTTAGGGGTTACGGTGGAAAGATATTTTAGATTAGAAAGGTCGTCTGCAAGGAAGGTTCGAGTGAGTACGGTTGTTTTTTTTTTATCTTGGAAACACCGGAGCCTTTTGGAGCTAAATACAAAGACTTGAAGACTTTGACTCCGTTTGGCAAGAAAGCTTGAGTTATTTTAATTATAAAAGATAAAATGTATTATTTTAGACATAATAAATAAAATATCATATATAATTTATAATTATTGTATTTTTTAAAAAAAAAAAATTAAAAAAGTTAAAAAGTCAAAAAATCTTTTTCAAATAACTAAAAAAGTCAAAAAGTCAACCCACTTTTCAAACAGAGGCTTTATAACCCTGTTTGATTATAAGATATAAAAGGTGGAATTAGATATTATATTTTGTGAGATTCACATATTTTATGTTTGTAATTTTTTTTCAAAGAGGATACATGGGATTGTATATCCCTCAAAAGTGGAGGATATACAATACTACCACCCCCATTATATTATATCCTCTTGGTTAAGATATGGTTTAAAAAGTCCAATTTACTCTTTTGTATATCTAACATAATATAATTTAATATATTTTTTGAATTTAATATAATATAAATATTATTTAATTTAATATAATATAATTTAATACAAATTTTGAATTTAATATAATATAATATTATTGAATTTAATTTAATATAAATTTTGAATTTAATATAATATAATTATTGAATTTAATATAATATAATATTATTTAATATAAATTTTGAATTTAATTTAATTTAATTAATATAATATAATATTATGAGGGTAATCTTAGAAATTATTTGTTTATATCTCACAATATATTTTGTAAAACAAACATGGATAATATATATTCAATCTTATATATCAAGTCAACAAACATGACTTGGGGGATATATTATCCAATACCTATATCCTATTTATTATATATCCTGACTAAATTCCATATCATATTATATTCTCTATTTTATATCCAGTGAAACAAACAGGGCCTATGGCTTTGGCCATTGTCATTCGGTCGGAGAAGGCCTGTCACGACCCGCTCCCCGTACCCAAGGGTTAAGTATCGTGATGGCCAGTAACTGAAGTTACCTAAGGCCAATTCTTAAACAAATCAATAAAGACAAGCGGAAGAAATATTTAAATAAGGGTACCAAAATAATCATTGGAGCTTCTATTTTTATTACAAAATTTATTGACTAAAAATGTCGATATTTACATAGAAAAATATCAACAAAAGTGTTGTGTGTGTCTATTCCGCAGCCCCGCATCTAAGACTTTCCACAAGCTATTTCTGAATTGTGTTGTTTCCTAAAAATTGGTAAAAAACTATAAGCACATGACAGAGTGAGAAATATTATACCAAGAGTATAAGGGACACGAAATAATCATGGATAGTTATGTAACCAAAACATTTACATAAACAAATCATTTGAGTAGCAAAAATCATTTAAGTAGCAGAAACTGAAATACAGATATTATATAAATAGATAACCATAACCACGGTACAGAACAAAACAGAACAGAACAGCACAGAGGTCACAGAGGTCACAGAAGTAACAGTCAAAACAGAGGTACGGATTCAAGAGGTGGCTCGTACGGATTCTAGAGGTGGCTCCAACAAGAATGTAGCACTTAGCTCTGCACAGCACTTTGGTCCGCACAGAACAGAGGTACGGATTCAAGAGGTGGCTCGTACGGATTCTAGAGGTGGCTCCCACAATAGTGTAGCACTTAGCTCCGCACAGCACTTTGGTCCGCACAGACCAGAGGTCAATGGATCAAAGGATCACAAAGTAATCAAACAGAGGCCATTGGTTATTTAAGTCCCCCAAGGCATGAGACTCCCGTGGTGGTACTTACAAAACTTAATTGTATATAAGGTCATAGTCAAATATTCTTTAAAATACAAACAAACATATCCATGGGTTTCCTTTTCAGAAATAGGGCTCAGAAATTAAACCGTGTAACTAAAATTTTTATAAAACATAACTTTTATTAATATATTAATAAAACATAACTTGTATAAAACAGATTTTGGTAAGTCAAAACATACGTAAAATATATTTTGGT
Organism: Camellia sinensis; assembly: GCF_055761805.1. NCBI lineage: Eukaryota > Viridiplantae > Streptophyta > Magnoliopsida > Ericales > Theaceae > Camellia > Camellia sinensis. The sequence continues at coordinate 10,197,908 of NC_138968.1, forward strand.
GACTCAAGGTATAATATAACTCACATTAACTTTAGTACCTTACTCTTTCTTTCCACTTCCAAAGACCCTTTTAACTTCCACTATTTTCTCTTTCTTTCCTCTGTTTCTTTTCTTTCCTTTCTCTCTTTCTTTTCTTTCAACTCCTCCCTAGGAAGGAGGAAGCCACAGGCGCTCAACACGTGGCAAGACGTCGCTTTCACTCAAATTTAGGCCTAGTTTGGAAAGATTGAAAAAAGGCAAAAAGGCAAAAAGTCAAAAAGTCACTATCCTATTTAAGTCACATCATCTTATTTAAATCACATCACCTCTCTAATACATCACTTCAAACCCAACCCAAACCCAACCCATATTTCATAAAAAGTCAAAAAGTGCACTTATTTAGTCTTCCCAAACTAGGCCTTAATTCATAATTATATAGATTGAATCTTATCCTTAATAGATATTTAAGATAATTATCTTTTGACCCAATACTTTAATATAATTATATAAATAAAATAATTTCTAATTAAATTACACTTTATCATATATCAACAGAAAATAAATTATTTATTTATATTTTGACTCTTAAAATTATATTATTTTATAAAATTACACATAATAATATATAATAAATTATGTATTTTCCGAGCTGAAATTAAATAATATTAGTATAAATTCTACAGAATAATTAAAAAGCTGGGTTGTTACCGGCTATGGCCTATAGGGAGGTTGTTTTTTATACCAATACTAATGAAGAAAACAAAATATCAAGACCCAAAATAGTCTCCCTTGAAATTTAAAAAATAATAAATTATAAATACATTATTTAAGATTTGATTAAAATATAAATCACTTTTTATAGTTTTAAAAATTATATTTCAGCCTCTGAGATTTCTAATGTTATAACAAATCGACATTTTTATTAATAAATTATCAAATTAATTAATATTTTTTAATGATGTTAGAAATATGTTTCAATTAATAATTTAAGTAATTTTTTTATTGTATAGGAGAGTAATTATGAATTTCATTTTTTTAGTTAATTTTGTTAAATAAAAAATATTAACAATGAGGTATTTGTCATTTTTCAAATCACAGAGGGCAATCTATAATTTAAGCAAACCTCAGGAGGTGTATTTGTAGTTTGTCCTTAAAAAATATTTGTAGTTAAGTTGATTAGAATAAGGAAAATGTTAGAGGCTCCAAAATTTCAGTTAAATGTTTTATCAAATGTCTCACATGCATGTAGACCCCACACTTATGTGGGACTCATTTCATGTGAGACATTTGATAAAATATTTGGTAAAAAAAAAATGAGACACTTATTTAATTTAAATGAGTATGTTATTTGATTTTTAATATTTAGTAAAATATTAAAAATCAAATATTTGATAAAATATTTTGTAAAATATTTGAAACACTTATTTAATTTAAATAAGTATGTTATTTGATTTTTTTTTTTTTTGTGTATATAAGAAGATATGTAAAAAAAATTAGAGAGATTATCTGATCTATATAAATGTACTTATCAAAATAAGTGTGCTTATTTTTTTTTTTTTTTTTTTGAGGACTAAAGCAGCTTAGAGATTGCATTAATTATCAGAAGCAATTCTTACAGAAGTTGCAAGAGAATGAGCAGAGTGTACCTCGGCTCTGTCTACTTTTTCTAGGACAACATGTACAAATTTTTTAGAGCATAACAAAATATCACTCAAAAGAGAGTGAAGCTGCCAATCACTATGTTGATTAGAGGTATGCAGAGGTTGCACCAAAACCAGGCAATCGGTTTGCAAGAGGAGACACTGGATACCTTGCTTGGGATGCCCAATGCATTGCATGGAGAACCGAAGCAGCCTCTGCTTGTTGAGGAGAGTATAGGGGGCCCCAAAATGGCTTCATGCTTGACAATGTGGTTATCGGCATCCAGCCAAACCCAAGCCAACCCAGTTCTATCCGTAACCGAGATCCAAGACCCATTGACAACAATCTGTTGTTGCGGAAAATCTGCAAGGGAAAAGGCAGCATTCTGCAAAACAATTTGTGTATCAGTGGGCCGTAGAGCAGCAGAAACAGCAGATGACATGTTATCAGGAACATAAGGGTATGGTGACAGAAAGGTGAATAACAAGTCCCGAGCTGTGGCTAATGTATGCGCAATGGACACAACTTCAGACCGAAATTCAACCGAATTACGCTGCAACCAGATGGCCCATAATAAGGCAATGGAATGAACTAAAATCTCAACATTTGTAATTTGCTCCACCCAATTCTTGAACCAGGAGGAGAAGGATAAAGGGATTCCCACTCCAAAATCTAATCCCAATACAGACCCACGCCAAACCCGGTGAGAAAAGGGACAGTCAAAAAATAGATGTTCAATAGTTTCCTCAGATTCGGAGCAGCGGGAGCAAAGAGGTTCAACATTGAGCCCTCGTTTCTTGAGTTCGTGCTTAACTGGGAGAATATTGTGTAGACATTTCCACAAAAATAAGGTCCATTTGGGAGGGATCTTTAAGTGTCATAATTTTTTCCAGAGTGACCAATCCGGATCAGGCCTACAATAGTCCGGGAACTGTCGCATTAAGGCCTGCTTGTAACCTGATTTAACTGAATATTGGCCGTGTTTCAATGGGCTCCAAACAAGTTTATCCTCAAGCGCCTCATGTAGAATGTGAATTGATAAAATGTGAGGTATAACATGGGCAGGAAAAAACACATTTAATAAATCCAGTCGCCAAGAATAAGATGAGGGATCAATGAAATGTTCTACCCGCATTACAGGACAAAGATCAGTCAACCCTCTTCCTCTACAAGGATTGGAGACAATCGGAATCCACTGATCTTCAAACGGGTTGATACTCCGACCATTACCCACGACCCACTAAAGCCCCGACAGTAACAACGAACGTCCCCATAATATACTCCGCCATCCCCAAGATGATGACGAAGAAGGCTAAGCCGCAAGGAAAAAACTTCGTTGACAATATTTGCCGAGTAGAACTTTCGAAAACAATAAATTGGGTGAGGACAAGAGCCGCCATGCTTGCTTTGCTAGTAAAGCTTGATTGAAGCAAGTAAGGTTTTGAAATCCGAGACCACCACAAATTTTTGGAAGGCATAAAGATGTCCATTTTTTCCATGGTAAACCCGGACCCTTGGGTGAAGCCCAGAGAAACTGGCGGATTATAGCTGTAAGCTTATGTTGGAAACTGTCGGGCATGCGAAAAACAGACATGAGATACACAGGAATGAAGTGAAGCACATGTTTCACCAAAATTCCCCTACCTGCAAAATTCAAAAATTCACATTTCCAGCCTTGAAGCTTGGATTGGACTCTGCTCAAAAGAGAATTAAAGATCTCAGACTTAGAACGCCCCGAGAACCCCAAGTAAGCGGCCAAATAGATCCCGGGTTTTGGTACAACTTTAACACCAAAAAGAGAGACGAGCCAGTCCTGGGCTGAAAGTAAAAAAATTTGAACTTACGAAAAGTTCCGATTTATGAAAATTTATGCGAAGCCCAGAAAGAAGCATAAGGCATTTAAAAACCAGTGAAGGCACCAGATATCCGCTGGGTTATAGTGTTGAAAAATAAAACAATCATCAGCGAAGAGCAAGTGAGAAATGGGGGGGGATTTCCGGCTAATGGCAATTCCTCGACAGACATTAAGAGACGCCAAATGAGCAAAGCCTTCTGACAATACTTGCATGACTATCAAGAATAAATACGGCGAAAGGGGATCTCCTTGACGTAGCCCCGCCTTTGGTTGAAAAAACAATGAAGGAACTCCATTAACGAAAACGGCAAATTGGACAGTAGAGACGCATTGGGAAATTAATTGTATCCATTTAGGTGAGAATCCCAATTTAGCCATGACGGCCTGAAGAAAAACCCAACTAACGCGGTCATAGGCTTTGTTCATATCCAACTTTAACCCAAAACTAGATAAACGCCCCCGCTTATATTTTTTGATATAGTCAAGAACTTCATGGGCCAGCAAGACATTATCCGAAATAAGGCGACCCTTCAAGAAAGCACATTGATTGTTTGAAATTAAGTCCGGAAGCACCGAGCTAAGGCGATTAGCAAGAACTTTAGCGTCGATTTTATACATCACATTGCACAAACTAATGGGCCGATAATCATTCACCGTAAGAGGACTCTTCGTTTTAGGAATAAGGCAAATGAAAGTTTGGTTGAGTGGAGTAAATAATTTGCCATAATTAAGAAACCCTAACCCCCGCCTAAGTGTACTTATTTAGGAACGCTTAATCCACATTTTCGATGTACTGTAATTAAAACGATCAAAATTAATAGAGATTGAAATAAATAAAGAAAAATATATTTTAATAGTAAAATAATGATAATATCATTTTTTTATTCATAAAATAATAAAACTAAACTAAAATATTATGTAAATTAAAATTTTAATAGATATAAATATAATATGCTAAAAATATAAGACTATCTGTATTTTCTTCCATCTTCAGAAAGTCAGTGCAATTTACCCAAATAATTATAAAATAAACTAATAAATTGTGTTGATTTCATCAATCATATTAGCCATATAAATGAAAATTTAATATTATTATTTATTTTATTTTATTTATATATTTTGTAAAATGTTAAAAAATGCCAACACAATTGACCGAATAAAATAAAAATAATGCCTAGTCAACTCAGCCAACGTTTGAGAATTTTTCCTTAAAAATCAAGATAAGAATAAACGAAACTAGCAAGAGATATTACATCAAACAGTACCGTTATATTCTCTAATTAAGGTCACTTAATTTTACCTCTAATTACGTTGTTTAAAACTTATATAAAATGGTCTCATACTTCTTTCTCTCATCTTTAATTTTCTTAATTTTACATTATTGAGAGTAGAATTAGAGGGACAATAATTTAGAGATAAGACATTTTTCTTTTACCAAATTAAACCATCATCAATGACAAATGTGGTTATCAATTAGTAGAGAGATTATAAATATCATGTCGTTTCTCAACCATAAAAAAATATATCATGATAATTACATCAAATTAAACCGTCAACAATGACATAAAATTCAACACAAACCCACAAACTCTAACAAACACAAGTGAAAAAATCTAACTCCCTATCTATTAATGTTAGGGAAAATTGGTCTAAGGTCCCTATCCAACTTTTAGTATGAGGAGAGATCCACAATAATATTTCCTGGTGTCTAAGGTCCCTCAATGTTAGTTTAGTTTATAAAATACCTATTTTACCCTTTTGTATATTATACGTGGTTTTCAATTTTGGAATCTGAAGATTACGTTACTATTTTTATGGAAGATTACTTTGGTATGAACTTGGCGATCGATGGAGATTTCGATGATGCAGATTTCGTGGAAATTTTATAGGAAATTTGTAGTCGTATAGTAGTTGAGTTTCGTTGATCGTGTAGAAGTTGAAGTCGTGTTGAAGCTCGAATTTCCAATAGAGCTGAATCAGGTAAGTTTAATAATCAGTTTAAGTTTTTTATTTTTCATTTGATTTGTATATATGGACTCCGATTTCAAATAAGTTTTTGTAGTTTATTTTGAATTAGGTTTTTATTTTCAGTTTTGATCAAAGTGATAGAAAAGCCAGCTTAGTGAATTATTTTTTGATTTTTGAAGTTGATTTTTCATTCTTTGTTGTTGACAATGGAGTTGATTTTTCATTCTGTGTTACATGTTTATCAATGATAAGTTTTGTTCTTCGTGTTTGGAGATCGGCTCTGTTTTTCTTCACTGTCTTAAGTTTTGTGCTCTGTTTTTTTCATTTATTCTGCACTTTTCATTTTTCTACACTTTGCTTTGTATTCCAGAGAAAATTATATGTTCATATTCTAGAGAAAATTGTATGTTTATAATCCAGAGAAATTTCTCTGCATTCTGATTTGAGTCCAATAATGCACAATCACATAGAGAAAATTATAAGCTTGTAGTCCAGTGAAAATCACAGAGAAGCTTATAATTTGATAACTGATCTTCTATATGATTTTTGTCTATGATTGTGTTTAATAGTTAGCATTGAATATCTCTGTGATTTTCTCTAGATTCATTAATTCTTCTGTAATTTTGTTTTTGTTATCTTGAAGGTGAATTTAAGTTTGTAAATTTCTCTGGAATTTTATTTGAGTCCAGAGAACATTATAAGGTAGGTATTATAATCCAGAGAAAATTATAATTATTAGAAATTTCTCTAGACTTTTATGTTATTCTTGTGAAGTATTTTTATATTGAACAAGTTATTTTTGGTATTTTTTGTTTTAGTTTAGATGGACAGTGCGGTGTTGTTACTGTGCAAATATGGGAATGATACTATTATCATTAATGTTTCATGCGAATTGAATTGATGATGCTATGATTTTACTTGCATTGAGTAAGAGACCAGCTGGGAGGCCAAAGAAGAACAAAATTGTTTCTACTGAAGAGTTTAAAAGGGTGATTAAGTGTAGTCGATGTGATAGGATTGATCGCCATAATAAGAGGACATGCAAGGAACCTTTGTTAAATAGTTGAGGATATTACATTTATTGATTGAATAATACATTTGAGAATTACTTTGTGTATTTTGTTTTGTGAAATATACTTTTTGGACAGTGCATCTATAATACCAATCAAATTCATCCAGAAAATTTTTTTAATCTTTTTATGTTGCGTTTTTAGAAACATACTTTAGGAGTGCCTTTATAATACCAATCAAATTGATCTAGAGAAATTTTCCTATAGCAGAGAAATTTGCTATGTGCATTGTGTTTGTTGAAATGTGCATTGCGTTTTGTGAGGTCAAATTCATCCAGTGAAATTTGTCAATAGTAGAGAAATTTGTGAGGTCAAATTCATCTAAAGAAATTTACTATGTGCATTGTGGCAAATTTATCCAGAGAAATTTGCCAGTAACAGAGAAAATTACTTTGTGCACTATGTTTTGTAAGGTCAAATTCATCTAGAGAAATTTGTGAGATGAAATTCATCCAGAGAAATTTACTATGTGCATTGTGGCAAATTCATCTAGAGAAATTTGCCACTAGCAGAGAAAATTACTTTCTGCACTATGTTTTGTGAGGTCAAATTCATCCAGAGAAATTTGCTAATAGTGCACTGTGTTTTGTGTGCTCAAATTCATCTAGAGAAATTTGCCAATAGCAGAGAAAAGTACAATGTGCATTGTGTTTTTTGAATTTGATGATTGTTTCGTACCAACACAGTGCATTACAAATTACATGATCATATAGTCACCCTTTTGGCACGATATGAGTTAAATTTTTCTGTGAAATTCTGGTAACTTCATACAAGAAAAATTTCTTTAGACAATTTTCTTTGCGTGGATTGTGTTGATAATCACCACTAAATATGCATTATAAAAAAAAATATTTAACCATTGATAGTTATGAAATTTACATTAGTTAAAACAATATATATACATATATGTCAAAAACATCATTTCTTCAATGTACGAAAAAAAAAATTGAAGGGTCATTCCTTATTACATTGTGTACATTGTCTTCATTTCACTAGTATGCTTTCACTATTATACTTTTAGTTCTTCTTTTGGTGATATTTCAATTGGTTCTGTCCATGACCGGCCAATTTCGGTCGCAAATCTCTCTATGATTTTCTGTCCTCGTGAACCTTACGTCTTGTTTTGACAATGTTGAGTTGATAGGTTCATGGTTGCTATATTGTCTCATTATGTAGCAAATGATGAGGCCACAATCCACACTGCATACAAATTATAGGTATAGTTAGTTTTAAGAAATATTCAAATTAGATTATCTTATTTATAGAGTTTCTGTTTCGTACTTGGTGTTTATGGTGCTTTGCTGCTTTTACGTTTTGTCATTTTTAGACAATGAAAACATAAAGATGTCAACATTAAATCCCAGAGAAATTTACAGACAACAAGAGAAAATGGAACATAACAAACACACACAAAGGAGAAAAGTGATGTAGCCGGAGAAAATTCAAGAATGGAACAAACTAAACATATACCAGAGAAAATTACACATGGCAAGCCAGGAGAAATTACATATATGCCAGAGAAAATTAACAAGGCAAGCCAGAGAAAATATGCATTCCATAATATAAAAATCCCAGAGAAATTTACAGACAACCAAAGAAAATAGAACATGACAGACACACACAAAGGAGAAAAATGATATGGCCATAGAAAATTCAAGTGTGGAACAAAATAAACATATCAGAGAAAATTACACATGGTAAGCCAGAAAATATTACATATATGCCAAAGAAAATTAAACAAGACAAACTAGAGAAAATGTCATTCCATAATATGAAAATGCCAGAGAAATTTATAGACAACCAGAGAAAATTGAACATAACAGATACACACAAATGAGAAAAGTGATGTGGCCAGAGAAAATTCAAGAATGGAACAAAATAAACATACTAGAGAAAATTGCACATGGTAAGCTAGAGAAAATTAAACACGTGTGTATTCCATAATATGAAAATGCCAGAGAAATTTACAAACAACTAGAGAAAATGGAACATGACAGAACCACACAAAAGAGAAAAGTGATGTGGCCATAGAAAATTTAAGAATGGAACAAAATAAACATACCAGAGAAAATTACACATGGCAAGCCAGAGAAAATTACATATATGACAAAGAAAATTAAACATGGCATGCCAAAAAAAATATGAATTCCATAATATGAAAATACCAGAGAAATTTACAGAAAACCAGAGAAAAATATGGAATAACCAGAAACAAATGGGGGAATAAACATGCCAGAAAAAATTCAAAGAAAACACATAGATCAAGCAAATACCAGAGAAATTCAAATAACAGAGAAATTTACAAACAAAATCACACAAACATCTTCAAGAATAAGTTCGAAACTTAGAGAAATAACATTTTTCAAATTCATGTAGGTTTTTATTACGAAATTGAAATCCTAATTAATGGAAGGCTAGTCAACTGTGTTTCGGAGAAAAACTAGTTGGATTGGAGAAAACTTACCAGAGTGATGATGAAAACCCTAATTTCAAACTGAAATGGCTTGAGATGAAGATGCAATGAGATGAAGATGAACTGTGATGACGATGAACAATGAAAACGAGTCAGAGAAATTAGTGAGGAACGAATTGAAAAGAGTCTGGTAGAAGATAATGAAACCGTAATGGCGACAGTGAAGATGATAGTGAAACCCTAATTCTCATGTTCTCTTACTCATGAAAATGGTTGGATGTTTGGAATGAATTGAGTCGTCGGAATGCAATCGAGTTGAGCATTCTATGTTGATCTGTGAAGGGTATTTTGATCCCAAAAAAAATTAAAAACGCGCCTGTCATTAGTGAGGGACCTAAGACATCATTCCTATTTTTGGTGTCCTTTATGCTGTAAATTACTCTTATTAGGGACCTTAAAAAAAATTTCCCTTAATGTTATATTTGGTTCATTAGACTAAATTATCATATGATAACCATTTAATTAAAATTCATTATTACATTCACTAAAGAAATTTAAAAATATATTGTTAGACTTATTTATTTTAATAATTTATTTAATTATGTTTTAATTTATTTTAAAAAAATAGAATCAAAATTTATTTTGTCCCATTATTTCACACCTAAACCTTTATCCCAAATGTTGTTAGAATGTATTTAATATTTGATTAAATCATGAGTTCAAATAGCCCAAAACAGAGGTTCAAACAATGCAGCATAGCAATTAAAAAGGTTCAAGTGGAAGATATTCAAATTAGTAATGATGGAGTGAAAGATATTCAAATTAATAATGATGTAGTACAACGGGTATAAACGGTTATAAATTCAAATGAATACAACGGCTATAAACGGCTATAAATTCAAATTAATACAACGGCTATAAACGGCTATAAGTTTCATTATATATACCAAAGCCTCTAATGCAAACAAGTCACAAAAAATCAAAAAATATTCTTTGATCTATAATCACTCACATCTATTCTCTGAAAAATTCTCTGAGAAGTGTTCTTCAATTTTTGTTTACATTCTCTCTCAGAAATTATACACTGAGCCTTATAACAATAAGCTCATCTTTCATGTGAAAGATTTACAGAAAAATCAAAGTTTCATTTTATACATCTATCTTTGAGAGATATTTATTGTAAGTTTTCTTTAAAAGCAAAAATACAATTTCATCTTGTAAAAGTATTGCAAACACTGTGTTTTTTAAATCTTGAGAGTGATTGTGAATCACCTAAGATTTGTAAGGATTTGGGCTTGTGAAGTTTATATAAAATTCATGGAGGATTACTCCATTTGTAAAGAGATTGCTAGCACTCCTGTGAAGCTAGAAGATAGTGAAAAATCTTAAGTGAAACTTGAGGAGTGGATGTAGGTTTGGTTGAAGCAGAACCACTATAAATCTGTTTGCCTCCTCTTCCCTAATCTCTTTACTTTCCCACTACTGCTATAGCTATTTAATATTCATGTGTTAATAATTTGATTTACCATGTATATTAGTTATACTTCATTGTTATTTTGTTTGATCATTTACTACTAAATTTATCATTGTACTTGTTAATAATTTGTTGTACTAGTAATTAATTTTATTAGATTATTATTAATTTTAATTTGTAGAAACTCAATTCACCCCTCTTAAGTTGCTTTTTGAGTAACATATATTACCCAAAAAAAAAAAAATCATCATTAATTATTGTAAGAAACTGACAATTCCATAAAAAGACTAGCCATTCCATTCCAACTCACCTGCAAAGTGTTAGCCAACAACAGTCTCGTTTCACAACATAATATTAGACTAAAAAAGCGGAGATAACATATTAACCTCTAGTTTAACTATTGAAATCCAAATTTTAGCCCTACTTTTTCCGGCAATGAAAATTCCAAGTTAGTGTAAGACTAGAAAACCATATAAAAGACCTTATATATTCTGCACTGCAGTAACCAACTTAGCAACTTCAAGCGACCTACTTCTCAGATTTGATGTACTACGCAAAACAATAGGATCATATTTGTTTGGACGGATATATGCTTGGAATTGGATTAATAATCCAATAAAATTGTAAGTGTATATTATATAATGTAGTGCAACATTAGTATTATAATATGTATTGGGTAGTGCAGATAGTGCATTTGCTTTCGGTTCTTTTCAACTACTTTCCCATGATGGTGTTTGCATCATGTTTGTAGCATAGCATCTTCTCTCCTATATAAAGGAGTGTGTGTACCTATTCAAATATGTAATATACAACATATATACACAATTTATTCTCTCTCTTTCTCAATACATTAAATTAACATGGTATTAGAGCTATAAGATTTAGACCTATATTTCTTTCTGCCCGACATGCATGGCTGGTAACCTTGCCTTCGCTGCCCGCTGGAGTTTTTCTACACATACCTTCACTCTTCTTCACCGCCTTTATCATCGCCGGCGGCCTCTACTCGCCGAACCAGTAAGGAAAGAGCACCGTCCACTCACAACACACATCACAAGTTGCTTCTTCTTCATCATCATCTTAAGGTCTTCTCAAAGCTTCACAACAATGGCAACCACTTCATTTCTCTCCAACACCTTCACACTCTTCTTCATCATCATCACCTCTGAGGCTTCATATCAGCATTTGTTATGCAAATGCAACATTTGATATTAAGAGACTCGAGCTTCGTTAGCCCTTTGAGGTGAACTAGTCCACCATGGATTCCTGGACATCTCTCCTGATCCAACTTTAACACGTTAACTAAGCCAGACAAAGACAAGACACTCAGTCCTTGAGCAATAATCTGATTGTTTCTTCTAAAAACTCAAAGTTGCCAAGTTTGATAGACCTGCAATCCAAGCATGCCGCGGTAACAGGGCAACCTTTCATGTTCAATAAGGAAAGCTTGTGCAGACCTTTCAAAAAGGTGACGCCATAATCTGAGACCTTACTACTGCACTACATTATATAATATAATGTAGTAAGCCCACAGCACCAACCGCGAACTCCAGATACCGAGGAACCATCGCCGAGTACCTCTCCGCCGACGAGGAGTTCGTCTCGATTCCGAGGCCAGCCGCCACCCGCTACATCAGCTACGGTGCGCTGCAGAGGAACAATGTCCCCTGCTCCCAACGTGGCGCCTTCTACTAGAACTGTCGATTCGGTGCACAGGCCAATCCGTACTCCCGCAGGTGCAGCCAATCTTTGCTGCAGTGCTCCTTCCCGATGAAGAACTACCTCAATAGCTGCTGGACCTTGGGAATCCTGGTAGATCCACCAACAAGAACAACATCGTGAACAGTGCTCTTGTCCATCTTAGCATCTCTCAAACACTTCTCAACTGGTTCCATACACTTTCTGAAGAGATCCATTTTGAGCTCCTCAAATTTGGCACGGGTAATGTGGAAGTAAAATGGTGGTCTGCGCGGTGGATGGTTTCACAAGCAGTTCCCAAACACATCCACTACCTCAACTTTATTTTGAAAAAAAAAAAAAGCTCAGTTGGGAATTAGCCACCATCGAAGCAGCTGGACCACCCAACCTCATCTTCTCCCCACTCAGTAAAGCACCCCTACTCAACTTTCTTTTATTTTATATATATATTATTATTATAATATATTACCCCATCCCACCACTATGTCCACTTTATCAAGCTCAGTTTTTGTAGGGGTACTACCCCCAACTTTATTTTAAATAAAAATAAAAAAACAGAGCAACATTCATCATTCACCATTCACCACTAACTCGATTTCATTCCACCTGTTTTTTCTGCTCCGTATTGTGCCATTCATACCATACAGATTTGCACAACAAACCTTGTTTTATTCATCTCAGGGATCTACCCCGATACAATTCTACACCAGAAAGTTACAAAAAATACAAAAAAAAAAAAAAAAAAAACACCAACACCACCACCAACAACAACAACAAAGGATTTGTTTTCTTTTCTGCTGACGGCCACCCACCGACCTCACTTCCTAGACTCTGCCGCCGCTCTCTTCCTCTAACCTTTGTCTTGGGCGACACTTGACAGCCCTGCCTCAATGCATTCAAGTCCACCGAGCAAGTGGCCTCCCCGCTGCTCCTCAAACGCAGCGTATGGCGGACCTCCGAATCGAACCATGACGGTGGCCTTCCGTTTCAACTCCTTGTTCTCCGCCTTCAGCGCGCAAATCTCTGCTCGCGCATTCTTGTACATGCACTGCAGCAGAGAGAGTTGGGTATTTAACTGTTATACCTCACTTGTCCTATTCTGCAACCGGTAAGACAAGTTAGTGACCGCAGTCATGGTCTCTACACATGACTTCAGCGTATAATGGTTGGCCTCAATGTTAGATTGAGCTGCCATTATTTGCTCAACTGACAGCATAGGAAAGTTCAACGGAGCAAAAACATGGGCGCTTGGTCCAGGGGCGCTTGGTTGCGCTTCAAGGGCGACAGAACCGGTTATCTCTATTGTGGACTCATTCAGGTCTAGAAAATGGGTGAGCGGACCACGGGAAGAAGAGGTCATGTTATGTTAAGGGTTGCAGAGTGTTTCAGAGAAGCAGAGCTTTTAGGGAATGTCAAAAAGGGTTTGCAGCTATCAGAGAACGGAGAGATTTCAGAATGGTTTGTTTTGCACTGCCTCTATCCAGCCTCAGCCTCGATTTAAATAGCGAGCGAAGAGACAAAGATGACAAACGGGAGCGAGAGCCACGTGAATCGTGCGATACTTGACGCCACAGTGTCATGTGCGACTTTTGATGTATTGGGCGCGACTTTTGAGGGCGCGATATATATATACATATATATCTTTAGGCTACTTATATACACGACCATACAATATATTCTACAGCGATCTGATACGACCACACTGTGTATTCTACAGCGGTCCGACGCAACCATACAGTGTCTTTTACAACGATACAACACGACCACACAATGTCTTCTACAACGGTTTGACACGATCATACAGTGTCTTCTATAGCGATTCGATACGACCTCACAGTGTCTTCTGCACCGGTCCGACACGAGCCATACAGTGTCTTCTACACCAGTCTGCCACAACCATACAGTCTCTTCTACAACGGTCTGATACGACCACACAATGTTTGCTACAACGGTCGAACACGACCATACAGTGTCTTCTCCAACGAATTGACACAACCATACCATGTCTTCTATAACGATCTGACACAACCATACAGTGTCTCATATCCTATTTTTATTTATTTTTCCGTTTTGTTACTCTCTTCAAACTCAAGTTGGTTGGTACATATCATCCTTGAGTTTGAGGGGGACTATTAATATATATTATATAATGTAGTGCAGCATTAGTATTATAATATGTATTAGATAGTGCAGATAGTGCATTTGCTTTCGGTTCCTTTCGGCTACTTTCCCATGATGGTGTTTGCATCATGTTTGTAGCATAGCATCTTCTCTCCTATATAAAAGAGTGTGTACCTATTCAAATATGTAATATACAACATATATACACAATTTATTCTCTCTCTTTCTCAATACATTAAATTAACATATTAATCCGATATTTAGTTAAAAAATTAAAATACGAACTAACAATCCGTCTGAATATAATATTCCATATATGATAGAGTATTCAATTCCACATAAAGAGTGAGATATAAATTGAGGGACTAAATCAAATTCTTGACTAATTTATCAAATGACCATAATATAGGTATTGTGATCAATATATTGAATGTCTCATGTCCTGTAATGTTCTATCCATTCCAATCCCTTTAAACAAATATCGGATTAAATAATATTTTGTTAATCTCTTATTATAATCCTAACTCAATCTAAACAAAAAATAGAATACATAATCTAAAAAAATTCGTAGTCGATTCTCAAAAAAAGAAGAAAAAAAAAAATTCATAATCTAAGACTATTAGTTATGAGAATGCTAATCCAACCTAATTCGACCCGCCCAAACAAACCTAGCCTAAAAGTACTATAAAATTATCACTACAAGCTACCCTATGCCAAAAAATTACATCATCAAATATTGCGCCAAATTTGTCACAAGTTCGACAATGTCACTTTTGCCAATTCAATTCCCACGACAGTTTTAATCCAATAGTCTACATACGAGCCATCCAACAGACAAAAATAAACAATAATCTGAATGTGCCAAAATGATAATAGTACTACTAAGGCCTCGGGAATATACTTTTTTTTAAGTAACTTTTTAACTAAAAAAATCACTTAGTAAACGAGGCTTAAAACATAGCCAAAATTTGACATTCTGACATTAGCATGCTCAATTATAACTTTGCCAATTGCCAATTTAGCAATGACGAATGGAATCACTCTCAGAAAGCCAAATCCAACACCACCGATTCATAAAATAGCATAAGTTAAGAAGTCAGAATTTGAAAACAACCTAGCAGCACCATAGCTAAATATCGCAACTCATTTATCCAGACAGCATCGATACAAACACATTTAATAATTGAAAAGAAGAGTTCAACCAATTCAGGAAACAATATTTTCCAATAATTTAGAATCCGCAGACAAAAAAGTACACTGCCAGACTACTTTTGCAAGCTGCCAGATAACAGATGCAATCGTGGATATGAATATCACAGCAGGCAGATGGATGTACAGTTCTGAGTAAAAATATGTAAAAATAAACAGTTCTTCCAAAACGAAAACAAGAGAGGTGCAGGAGAGGGGGACAATTAAAGGATTCCAATCAGATAATTCTATCAAATGCAAAAGATACGAGAGATTTCAACCTAGAAACTCTCCCTCAAATGCTATCATCATCCCCTAGATCTGTGCACATTGATGAACGTTCATTTGATCGGGAAGATGTCCAAATTGTACCCTGCCAAACCAAACAATTAGAAGAATTACTAGCGCTAAATAAAAGAACGAAAACAAAACCACAGGGGCTAAAGACAGAAGACTTTACACACAAAATATACAGGCTGTGTTTGGATCAAGGACTTGGGAGGGATTTGTGAAGGTAAGAAAAAAAGTATAGAAGAAGTGTATGAAATACAAGCTAATTTTTTTAATTTTTCCCATCTCTTTTCCTTCTCAAATCCTTTGATCCAAAAATAATGACTCTTCCAGTTTTTGACATTATTAGGAGCATCAATAAAACATAACCTATGTATGACCACAAATAACTACATCATTTGTTATTGAGAGCGACTATGATGCAAAATATGAAGTTCAATGTTGCAAAAAGTGAGATGTAATAGCTAAATAAAGTGCATTTGGGACATCCTCATTTGTTGGAAAACATTCAGTCTCAAAACATGAAACCCTTACACAATCAAACACCTAAATATTTTGAAAATAATAATTAAAAGAGAATGGTTTCAGCATTGGTACATTAAAAAGACAATGTCTAAAAAAAACATAATATCATTGATAACTTCTTTTGATGTCCCAGTGAGTGAATCAATAATAAACTAACAAGGTGTGATCACAAATGCATTAATGAGGTCAACAAAACCATAAAATAGACATCAGAAAACTAATCTTAAACATGCTCATGCCTTTCATTATTACTCATCAAATAAGGAAATTATAACTCATTTGGTGAAAGCTCCTTCCAATCCTATAGAAAGGCACATTAAATGTGCTTCTCAAGGAGCAATCCACCATTGCTAGACAAAGGGAAAATACATTTTTCGAAGGCTTATAAACAACAAATGCATTAAGCCGGCAAATTACCTGATACAATCAATCATAAACCATGAAATGTCAGATTTTATGTTATATGACCTTTCAGCATAGTTGTTCTAAGCCATTATCACAGACAGACGAATTTTCATAGAATAAATTGCTCCATTGCAACATTAAGAGAACACCACAATGTTTTTATGAAATTCAATGACAACATTAATGAAACTTACTATCTTCTAGAAGTTGATGCAACCCCCGTTGCCCTGTCACATACAAAAAGAAAAACTTATAAGCTTATATTTGACAGTAGGAGTAAAATCTAAAAACCTACAAACCTACGGACTTAAACATAGAATGAATGCACAACAACTCTCGAGGTACTTGGATCAATACCTGCCCTGCAGTTTTCCCACAAAATTCGCACTAGACCTCCCCTTGCTTAGAGAATTGCCCAAACCAGACCTATCAGGGTTTGCTCCATTTCCAACTGCCACAAGTCCAGATGACTGGCCAGGCCTACTTTCAGCGCCATTCAGTTCCAGAGGATCTTTTGGTTTGCTCAAAATTTTAATATTTGAGATACCTCCAGCATTTAGATGAACACCATTAGAATGCTGATTCTGCACTGAGAGCTGCGAATGATTATCAGTGGCACTTGCAGGTCTGGAAGAATCAATGGATGGGGCCCTCTTTAGTCGGTGAGATTGTGCCATGGGAGTAACAGCAACAGATGGCAACAATGATGAATAAGGAGAAGATGCTGTTTTAGCTGCTGCTGCGACTTTGGCAACAGCAGCTGTAGCCGCAATGATTTCTTGTGCACCCTCTCGAAGTTGTATATAGTCCTCTTCAATTAAGAATAACTAAAATACAAAAAGGAGTTATCTAACTATAATATTAATCTGTAACAAACCAAAAACATAAGTTAAAGAAAGGAACAAAAACTAAGCTGAAGATCTACAGAACTTACTTCAGGATGACCAGCCACAAAATCATCAAGCTTTCCATATTTTTTCTTGTAATCATGCCAATGTAGAGGGGCAAGCATTTTGCTAAGCCTATTTGGAAGCTGTACGTGACATTGATAATAGAATCATCAATAAAGCCAGGAGTGGAAAGCTAAAAAAATACTGTGCCAGAATTAATTTTCACTAACCGTCGAGCTAATCCTGATTCTACCACCAGATCCAGGTGGTATTGTGCGAACAATGCAAGCCAACAATGATCTTTCATCAAGAAGAGCTGTCTCTGAAGTCTTTCCACCAGGATGTACATTTTTCTCCCCAGACGAGACAAATGATTCAGATGAAACCACACCAGTGGCATTGTTCATTGTGGTTTCACTGAAATTCACATGAGTGATTGGTGTTTCAGATGATTGTGTATTTGCAGAACTTGCTTGCTCTGTGATGAACTCTTGAACCTCCAAGCCATGATTAGTCGAAGAGGTAATGATCTTCTCCTGTTCCAGTTGAAATTCAAGGCACTCTTAGTATCGGATAATACTTAGCTGCTTTAAGGGATGCAGAGGTCGGCCTCATTCTCACATTACCAGCCATTTAAGAGAAACAGATCCACGATGGTAGATGATAGCAAGTAAACAAAAACAGTGCACAAACAATGACAAACCTTGATTAACTGACAAAAAATACATAAATGAAAATAATAAAAAAAGACAAACCTTGGTTTCACTATCCTGTGAAAGAGAATCTATTCTTAGAGCCTCGCGAAACTGGGAAGAAATATGTTGCAAGCTCTGTTGGGGTTGTGGGGCTACCAGGTAGCTTTTATCAACCTGCTCAAGAACCTGAAAAAGAATTTCGAGGATCACTACCATTGAGCAGATGAAAATAAACCATTGTACACATGCATCATTCTGAAGAACAACATTTCAGTTACAAAACCTGTCCTTCTGGAACTGATGCAGTGATCACAGTATCAGGCTCCATTCCTTGGCTCGCATGAACATCTAAATAGTCTGGGTGAATAGCTTGTCCATTTACAGACACTTCATAGTCATAATTAGTATCTGGTCTCAACAAGCTCTGATCAGTTTGAGATGAAGGATATTGGTTGTGAGTTGGCACCTGCAAACCCTCTGATGCAGCCTGAAGAAAAAGAACATATCATACTCAAAACGATAATATCATGGGCAACATGAACGAGGACAAAACAAGGTTTCCATTTGCTTGCACCTGTTGGTTCTGCCAATGTTGAAGAGATGAAATTGCAGGTACTGAGTGAAAATGTCCAACATGAGATTGAGTAACATGCGCTGGGACAGAGTGGGGCACGCCCTGTTGATGCATAACAAATGGATGCAAAGCAGTCACCTGTCCAGGTGGAAGGTAGGTAGGCATCCCAAGTAGGGAAGATGGAGCAATTGGAGCACCATGAACATGGTCAGCCTAATAATAAATAATAACGAAAGTTAATTTATTAAAAGAATGTACAGTGTACACATTTAAATTTACTGTGTCTTTGTAAGTAACCACAGATTTTAATTATCATACCAAGAAACACCTAGTTCATATGAACAATATAATAGTACAACAAGCATAAGAATGCTCAAACAAAGATAAAGATAGGGGAAAAATTTCATAAAATGATTCGTAGAGAGATGGAAACTATGCCAAATTTTAAGACAACTTGTAATGACAAGCCCTGCGTTGAGATTTGCAAATGTGTGTACGCCAGTCATGTATTCAGCCAATAAAACTTGTTAGAATTTACCATAAACCTACCACCACTACCACCTCACCTACTCCACTAAACCTAACCCACTACACCACTACCACCTCCACTTCACCTACTCTCCACCTACTCCCAAAACACTCCTATATAATAGGAATCCTTGTAATTGTAATAATCACAACACATTAATATCAATCAATAATACATATATTTTCACATGGTATCAGGGGTTTAGAACCTAATATTTTCGCTTCACCGGCGGGCGGCAACCTCACCTTAGTCGCCCGCCGGACCTCAATCTAGTCTGCTAAAATTCTCTACACATACCTTCATTCTTCTTCACCACCTCGCCGAAGCAAACTCAAAATCCCTCTGGGAAATTTCGTCGAACACCATGTCTGCAATTCAGGAAGGTGGCACTGCCCCAACTCCATCAACATTTGGAACTTGTTTTGATGAGCCGTTTTCTCCTTCATTGGTTTCAAAAGGGAAAAACCTTGTTAAGTTTGGCTTCGGTAGTCCTGCTGAGCCATTTGAATCAGTCCATGACGCGAGAGATCCACTGATTTTGCAAAACAAAGCTCCTAGATGGCACGAGCAGTTGCAGTGTTGGTGCCTTAATTTCAAAGGACGTGTCACAGTGGCCTCTGTCAAGAACTTTCAGCTGGTGGCTGCTATTGAGGCGCACCAAAATGTTCCAGCCACGGGAAGCACCACATCACAGCTGCAACGCCCATGGGAGCCACCTCTGCACTGGACCACTCGTTCTCTCTCTCTGATCTATGGTAATATCAACAAAGCTTCAAATAAAATAACTCAACCCATGTGATCCACTCTACCACAAACCACTAAAATACAATTCCTCATAGCCCCCGCTTGACACCACCCACCTTTCTTGTTATTATATTTTATTTCCTTTACCACCACCCACGTTTCTCTTACTTTACAACCAAACCTCTTTTATTTGTCAGACTCCACATCTCCCACAATGTGCTGTTGCCCAAACCCATCATTCCTTCCACTAGAGTCTATAGAATATATATATATATATATATATATATATTTTTGATTCCAAAAAAAAAAATAAATAAATAAAATAAAATAAAATATAATAAAATAAATAAATAAATAAATAAAAAGGACGAATGAAGAAGCGGAAGAACTGCACACCAATCTTATTTTATTCATGTCGGGGTTCACCCCGATCACCATTTTACACCACAAAAAAAAAAAAAAAAACAAACAAACAAAAAAAAAAAACAAAAGAAACAAAAATACACAAAACATCACAACAACAGCAGCTTTGTTTTCTTTTCTGCAGACGGCCACCCACCGCTCTACTCAGCCGCCGGTCTCTTCTTTTTGCCTCCGTCCTGGGCAGTCCTTGACGGTGCTGCCTCTGTGTTTTCCACGCCGCCCAGCACGTTCACTCCCTCATACTCTTCCACTGCAGCATATGGCGGCCCTCCAAATCGGAACATCACCGTGGCCTTCCGCTTCAGCTCCTTATTTTCTGCCTTTAGCACACTTATCTCTGCTCGCGCATCCTTATACATGCGCTGGAGCAGAGCCAGTTGGCCGTTTAAATGTTGCACCTCATTTGTCCTACTCTGCAGCCGGTGCGACAAGTTTGTGACTGCCGTCATCGTCTCCACACAGGACTTCAAAGTATACTGATTGGCCTCAATGTCAGTTTGCACCGCCATTTTTTGCTCCACCGACCGCATCAGAAAGTTCAACGGAGCAAACACAGAGGTGTTTGGTTGAGGTTCACTGGCCACCGCACCAGTTCTCTCTCTTGTTGACTCATTGAGGTCGGGAAAGAGGGTGAGCAGTCCACGGGAAGACGAGGACGAGGCCATTTTGTGAGCAACAAAGTGTTACAGCGTGTTACAAAGTATCTTTCTCAGCAAAACGAAGAATTTTTCAGAGATTTCTCTCAGTCTTTTTGTCTCAGTTTCTGCCTCAGCTTCAGCCTTCGTCTTGGTTAAATAGCCAAGGCAGCCACGCGTATCGCGCGCCACTTGACGCCAGACGACAAACGGGCACGCCAACCAAGACACTCACGTGCCTCGCCATCATGTCCGGCACATCTTTTTATGACTTGGGCTCGCCTTTTGATGGCACGCCTTTTTATGGATTGGGCACGCCTTTTGATGGCACGCCTTTTGAAAGATTGGGCACACCTTTTGAGGGTGCGACTTTTTAAGGGTCCAACAAGACTCTGTAAACTGTCCCGACATTGATTCCGGTTAGCTCGTTCATGGGTTTTTAAGGGTCCGACAAGACTCTGTAAACTGTCCCGACATTGATTCCGGTTAGCTCCTTCATGGGTCCGACAAGACTCTGTAAACTGTCCCGACATTGATTCCGGTTAGTTTCTACAAGGGTCCAGCAAGACTCTGTAAACTGTCACCACAACTGTCACAACATTGTCTGCTGCAACGGTCCGACATGACCCCATAAACTGTCTTCTACATCGGTCTGACACCGCCATCCAGTGTCCTCTACACCGTTATGACACCACCATACAGTGTCCTCTACATGATTATGACACCCCCATACAGTGTCCTCTACAACGTTATGACACCACCATCCAGTGTCTTCACCAATGGTCTGACACGACCATACAGTGTCTCTTATCCTCTTTTATTTTTATGTATTTTCTTGTTTTGTTCCTCTCTTCAAACTCAAGTTGGTTAGTTTCTATCCTCCTTGAGTTTGCGGGGGGCTGTTAGAATTTACCATAAACCTACCACCACTACCACCTCACCTACTCCACTAAACCTAACCCACTACACCACTACCACCTCCACTTCACCTACTCTCCACCTACTCCCAAAACACTCCTATATAATAGGAATCCTTGTAATTGTAATAATCACAACACATTAATATCAATCAATAATACATATATTTTCACAAAACTATACCCAATATTCAGTGTGTAAAGTATTATCAGTGACTCTCCCACTCTTTTCTGCTCACAATTGAAGAATGGAAGCTAGTTCCCAACATGAGCAATAGTCCAAGATAGTGACAGTCTAAAAAACACGAACACTTCTAAGAAGAAGATGATTTTGTGTCGGACACTCCCTAGCACATGTCAAACATGCATCCAAATGTGTCGTATCACTTAGACATGCTTCAAATATTTGGGAGAACCAAACACGCTTCAAATATTTAGAGACACTTGTCCATACTTCAACATTCATGAAACACATTGTAAATTTGAAGAACATAACTTGGGATCCAATGATAAAATTAAACAATATGAATTTTTACCTATTTATATCCCTCCTTCAGACTTTCTAATTTTAAGAATTCTAAGACCCAAAACTTCCAAGTTGTTTGAAAATAGAGCTTTCTAAAATAGAGATTAAGGCAATTTTGTTCACAAAACAATACGTAGAATGTGAAAAATGACCTTTAATTAATTTCCAAGTGTACAAGTAAAATATCTATTTACTAGTTGTCGTATCCCTATTGCGTTGTATCCTAGTTTTATTTTTATTTTCAAAATTGGCATGTCGATGTCTCTGTATTATGTCATATCCATGTCCTCGTGTCTATATCTATGCAACTCAGGTGATTAATGTCTGCCTTCCCAATTGCAGACCAGAACAAGAAGCCAGAGATTGTGAAGTTTGAGCAAAGTTTTTAAAGGTGAATGCATAACACGAGGCGTTTAGCTGAGGCATAATCCTCGAGGCATCAAGGCACAAGCATTTTGAATTTTTATATTTAGTAAATGAAATAAATATTTAAAAAATAGTAAAAAAAAGATTAAGAATTAAATGTAAAGGCGTAAACACTTTTCTACTCAAAGCGTCCAATATTTCACTGCAGAGAAGGAAGCTTGCCATCTAAGAAGAATGGACACGGACACGGACACGGACACGGACACGGACACGACACGAATACGACACGGACACGCTGACACGTCAATTTTCAAAAAATACAAGACACGACACGTGGGGGACACGTATAAAATATATAATTTTATATATTTATTATATGTTATATATATGAATATATCATTCAAAGATAATAAAAAATGTAATACGACACTAGTTCTTATAAATTTATATGATTTTTGTTTTATTATTGTATCTTAAGTTGTTTTGTTCAAACTTATAATTAGTTTAACATGTGTTTAATCGATAGACACGTGTATCCTCCAAGTATCCAAAGAGTATCCGGGTCTTTAAAAAAAATTTAAAAATAGAACACGTTTTGAAAAGTGTCGGACATGTGTTAGAGAAGTGTCCAAAGAGTGTCAATATCCGACACGACACGGATACGTCACCTTCTTATAAGTGTCCATGCTTCTTAGCTTGCCATCATTAAAAGTGAAATCGACATTCTTTGGTTTAGTGATCAAGCTACTCACTTCAGCATTTACGTGGTGTTTTCTTTTTTATTTCTTTATTTTTCATATTTAAACCATCTACTAAACTAAGGCCCTATTTGGCCAAAGGCTATTTGGCTAAAATAGCCAATAAAGACAATATAGGCTAAAATAGCCAATAAAACAAAATATCACATCCAACTCATAATTATTTCACTTTTTCTCTCTCAACCATCAAATCAACTACAAAAAAA
Source organism: Camellia sinensis (assembly GCF_055761805.1). Classification (NCBI taxonomy): domain Eukaryota; kingdom Viridiplantae; phylum Streptophyta; class Magnoliopsida; order Ericales; family Theaceae; genus Camellia; species Camellia sinensis. Next base: position 10,221,799 of record NC_138968.1, read on the forward strand.
AAAAAAAAAAAAAAAAAAAAACTATCATCCCAAACACAATATTTTTAACCAGGCTAAAATAGCCAAATAGCAAACTAAAGTAGCCTCCTCCCAAACGGAGCCTAAGGCTAACAAGAGCCTAAGACAAGCTCCTCATATATGTACTCATATGCCCATGCACAAAAGGCTGTACAAGGCACACCTGAAGGCTTGATGCTTAAAACCTAATGACTAAGGAGAAGAAGTATGAGCTCCTCACGTACCAAGATCAATGCAGACCAAAAAATCTTTCTAAAGCTCAAGGATTGATACTTGTAAAATCAAATCACTGATGAAGAAGTATAGCTAGGTTTTGTCATTAGTAGTTAGATGTCTTAGCACATAGACACAATGATTGACCGTTATGTCATGTGCTTACTAGATATCAACATTGACACTTTGAATACTATGAATGAAAACATTATGATCCGTCTGCCCCAAAATATAGCCATTCGGAAAAATAAATAACTTAATAAACATTTAACCACCCTTAAAGAAAGTTAGAATGGCATGAAAAACAGTGAGCAAATTAAAAGAAATCCAATTGAGAGAAATGCATTAGCCTCTCACATATAAGCATGCACGACTCCCCCGACATATTACTCAACAGTGCTTCACATGAATCACTACATGAAAAACGCTGTAAATAAAACTGAACCAAATCGTCACTATAAAAAAGGTTGTTTCATTGCATCTTAGAGCATCTCCAATGGTTGTTGCTATATTGGTATTACTATTGCTATAATTTGACAATGAATAGTGTTATTTTGTCAAATTATAGCAATGGTGCTCCAATGGTCATTTGCTATTTTTGGCAAATCTCAACCAACTTTCCCCCCAACTTTGTAAGTGTTGTTTGGATATAGGTTTTTTGTGATTTTATTTTTGTTCATTTTTTGTCTTTTGTGACATTTTTTTATCTGTTTGTTAAAAAAATTATATATTTATATTATTCCCAACTAAACAAATATAAAAAATTTAAAAAAATTAAAAAATTGGGAAAAAAAAATAAATATAATTCACCCCCACCAAAAAACATATCACTACATATTTAATAAATTCTTTTAATTACACAAAAAAATAAACAATTACCAATTACCCACCAACTAAACAAATATAAAAAAAAAAAATTAAAATTCAGATATATATATATATATATATAAATTTTGGCAATTATATTTGAAATGAAATTAAAAAGAGGAGAAAATAAAAATGATATATATAACCTTTTTCAACGGGTGCCATCACTCATTTTTCAGCTCATATATTAAGTTTAATATATCCAAACTATATATAATTTAAGTTTAATATATATATATATATATTGTAACTGTTAAAAATATATATATTATTCTTCACTCATTTTTCTAGCCGTTGGATTACATCAACGGGTGCCATCACATCCTATTTGATCAAACCACACTCTCTTTCTCTCTCATTCTTTTTCATGCCTTCATTTCTTCTCACATTTCTTCCCAGAGACAGAACTCATTTCTTCTCACATTTCTACACAGATCGCTCTCTCTCTCTCTCTCTCTCTCTCTCTTCACATGACACAAAGAAGATGAAAACAAACATGAGAACCAAGATCGTAGATCCTTCTCCACCATTTCGCAGATCGCATCAAGGAGCCCTCTTCGCAGATCGCAGAGATCAAAACCCTCGTCTCAAATCCATCAACCACGAAATTCCTGGTATTTATTGTTTAAAATTCGTTTGAAATTGCTTATTTGCATTGAAATTTTTTTATTATTGTTGTTGTTGTTGTCTGTGATTTTTATTTTTTATTTTTTTTTTTATTTTTATTTTTTTTTGTGAAAGGTTTGGTTGTTGAAATAATTTATGTTTGAAGGGTTTGGTTGTTGAAATAATTTATGTATTAAAAAATTTTTGTTTTAAACAATTTCTATTTTAAAAAATTTGGTGAATTTGGTTTTACAAAAAATTAACTCTGTTTTGTTGGGAAGGATGAGGGAGGGAAGGAAGAAAACGGTTGATTTTTGGTGAGTTGGCATATTTGGCAGCTGCCAAAGTTGGTGCCAAATTTGGCAACAGATTTGGCAGCTGCTATAGCATGCCATTGGAGAAGCAATTTTTGCTCAAGCTGCCATATTATGACTTTAGCAGCTATTATAGCAATGCATTGGAGATGCTCTTATAGTATCACATGTATTTTTTTTATCATAGTTTTTTTTTTTTTTTTTGATAAATATATTTTTTTTACCATAGTTATTCTCTACTACAACTTCCCCTTCAGCATTTTCCACTTGCAAAATGATTTTGAAGGGAGGAAGGGCAACTAAGAAGCACAAAAAATTCTAAAACAGCAGCGTTGTTCCCGTGTCAGAGTCCAACAATCATCACATTTCTGACACATGCTAAACACGTGTCCAAAAACATGTCATTTTCTTTTTAATTTTTTTAGACCCGAACATACTTCATCCATTACACGCAGATGAAATACATTATAAGTTTGAAACAAAATAATTTAGAAGATACAATAAAATAAAAACAAGGTAGATTTATACGTGTTAATCCCTCCTATTTAAGAATTAGTATTATGCTGGACTTTTTTATTATCTTTGATCGAAATTGCCATATGTATGACATATACTAAATATATTATACCGATGACATATACTGCATTTTTTGAAAATTATCGTGTCAGCGTGTCCATGTTTGTGCTTCTTAGAAGGGTAGTGAAGGAACAATAAATAAATGCATACTCTACCTGAGTTGAAGCATTGCCAGTTGAGACAAAAGATGTAACATTTTCCACATTTCCATTTGGTAGGTCCCCAGAATTTGAATTTGTCGTGACACCTCCATCCACATCTAGTTGGTTTCCATTGTTCTGTCCATACTGCAGAGCATCATTTGAGTTTGTTTGGGATACACGTGATTCCTCAGTATAAGTTCCACTCCTTTCCCTTGCATCAGCCAGTTCAAGCTGGAGCTGTTGTATTGTATGCAAATGAAGCCTTTCCATCTCAGCAAACTAACATGGATAACAAATAGAAATCAATTTCACCAATGACATCAACTATTCAACAGAGGAACAACAAGAAAATTGAGGTTCAGTATGAAAATGACTGGCGCACAGAAATAGACCACATTCAATGGCATATGGTCAAGTTTCCATTCAATGACAGAAAAATATTGTTAAACAGTGCACGATTCAGTTACATAATGGAAGTCCAGAGTCAACTTTAGAGACTAATCTGTAGGCTAACAACCTGTCGTTGACAACCAAGCCAAAGCTGGTTATATTGTTCTGTTCGTTCTCGCAACTCAGCCTGTAATGAGTGATTAGTAGTTGAGTGCAAAGCATCCATCTCCTGAGCACGCGTAATCCACGCTTGAGCATCCCTCAACTGTTCATCTTTAAACAGGATGGTTTCCTGAGCAACTCGATGCTGAAAGATAAAGTCATCATTAGGCAATGTACCTCCCAAAGTGCAATAAACATCCAACAAGCTCCAAACTAATTAATCTGGCCCTCAATGCGCTGGGGAAATCTCCGATAATACTACCATTGAAAAATAAATGTAAAGAAAAGAATTCAAAGACACAACAAAAGATGTTTCCACATCAAACAATAACATGACAGGGAAATCTACAAGCATACCAAATTCAATATATAACGTTGAACAAAATCTTATCCGAACAAAAGACATTCTTTTCAGACCACCTAAGTTAGCTTCAAAGAAGACAAAAATCTTGAAACATAACAAATTACCTAAACACGCTTAAGACATTTCAGAGTTTAAGCTTCCATTTTACTAGGATTAAACACATGCATTGGAAAATGCAACTTAACAAACCTGTTCCTGCAATTCAAGGAACTGCCGCTCTTTATCCTGAATATGTTCTTGAAGGTCATGCATCTGTTTAAGATGTTGGGCTCTTTCAGCTTCAGAGTTATCACGCTCCCTCCTGCAAAACCATATGCACCCCCATTCACACTACATCCAAAACACCAAAACCCCCGAAACAACCCCAAACTGATACAAGTCATCAAGAGATTTATGATGTGTGAAATTTTAAATACAGTGTCCCAGGCCATCATGTATTCTAAAGAATCAATTTATTTAATTCAAGTAAAGATAGTAAATATACACAAACAGATTATATCTAAAATAGCAATTCCAGGGACCTAAACACTTACCGGAATGTCTGCAATTCTTTGTTTTGTTCTCTAAGGAGATCATCCTTTGCCCATGCCTGCCAAAATAGATAAAAGAGATTTATTCAACAAGTGAATCCCCAACCACACATTCCACAATATCAAAAGAACAGACTATCTTTGCAAAATACACTCAACCAACCGCTTCATTGTCCAGTTTAATTGCGTGCAACTCTCTATCTTTCTCTTCTGTCTTCCTCTCCAACTCATGTATTGTTTGTTCCATTTCATGCAGTTGCTCCTTCAGGACAAGGTAAAATAATATTTACAAACAAAAAGGCACAATTACTTCCAAACACAAAGGAACAGACTCAAAACCTGAAGCTTGACATTGGCATTGGCGTGTTCAGTAATCTGAGCATCAAAGTTGTTTTGAATTTCAATGATCTCCGATCTCGCAATGATTTGAGCTCGAAGTTCAATCTCAATCTGTTGCAGACCCTCTCTCTGCCTAGCAACACCGTGAAGTCGCTGCTGCAAAATATCATTGTCCAAACTTCCATCGATGGTGATTGAACAGAAATCCACATCGGCCGGTTCTCTTCCCTGCTGCACCTTAACAATACAGCAAAAATCACCTTCATCATTCAAGAATAATTCTATAGATTCCAACAATCATACTAAATGATAAGTGGCGTTGGTGATTCAAACCACAAAAACCCTAGTACGAACACATCCATTACCTCATATATCGTTCTCTCATCCGATTGCCCTAACTTCGAACGGTCCAAGTCCTAGGTCAAAAAGTTTTCCATTAAAATCTTATCAAATCAACGACAAATCTGTAAACCCTAGCTTTTCGAATTGAAGCAAAACAATGACACTGGGTTTAGCAAGCACACCTCGCTGCTAGAGTTTCGAACGGAATGCTCGGAAACAACACGCCACTCTTTGCGCGAAGGCTGAGAAGTCGGCATCGGCATAGAAACACCGCGTACGGCGGCGACACCAGCCGCGGCTTCCATTGAATCGGAGCTCCAATTTCTCTCTCACTCTCTCTCCAACGCAAAAACCCTAATTTTTTTTAAAAAAAAAAAAACAAAGAAACCCTAGAACGAAGAGAGTTATGGGGGAATAATCAAATCCAGTAAGACATTGAGAGAGTGAATGAAATCAATGGATGATGAATGGAGGTGCGAATGTGTGTTTTGAGTGTTGTGAATTTGCGTCTGTGGATTTTGGGGGGTTTTGCGATTGCAGGGTTTTAAAGGGATTGGAGCGTAAAAAGTGAAACGTTGACGACAGAGAAACAAAGAGGAGAGAGAGTGAGAAGTGTGAGAGCGAGGAAGAGAGATGATTGGGTGTTGAGAAAACTCCATACGCACAGGAGACTCCCGCCATTTATAGGGTTACTATCATTGGGTTTTTTTGCGCTTGGGCTTGGCTTGGGCTTGGCCTCTGATAGGCTGGATGTCATCCAGGGTCCTTCATCTGTTAGTTTAGGAACTGTTAGTTTAGGAACTGCATTCAGTTTTAGTGTGTTTAGTTTCAATTTTTTTATTAAATATTTTAAAATTTAATTTTTGTATTTTTTTTATTTTTAGTGAATATTTTTAAAATTTTAAGTATTTTTTATATTTTTTTAAATGCACCTTATTTAGATGTATTTAAAAATTAAAAATTGTGAAAAAACATTTTAAAAAATTAATAAATACATAAAAATATAAAAATATACTGAATTCTCGTATTTTTTTTTATACTTTTGGTATTTAGTGAATTTTTAAAAGGTTTTTTTCACAATTTTTTTACTTTTTAAGTATATTTATGTTTGGTATATCTAATAATTAAAAAAATTACTTAAAATATTAAAAAAATTCAATAAAAACAAAAAAATACGGAAAATAAGAAAGCAGAATTTTCTAAAAATTATTTTCAGAAAAACAAAACCAAACAAGCTGTTTTGCTAGACTTTTTTTTTTTTTTTTTTGACAATCTTTAGATAATATCAATTTTTTAAAAAATTTCATGGGTTAGCCCGTGAAATTTTAAAAAATTGATTAGAAATATAAATCAATTTTTTAAAATTTTTATAAGTTTGACCGTGAAAATTTAAAAAATTAATATTATTTAAAGAGTGTTGCTAATGGGTGTGCAATGGTTGTTCATTAAAAAAAATTAATGTCTAAAATTTACATATTAGTTTATATTAAGGGAAAATTACTAGAAAATCCTATTTCAAATTCTTGTATACCAATCGGTCCATCTTTTTTTTTTTTATTTTATTAAAACCTAAAGTTTATGCTTTTAGACCCGGAGGTCCTGTTTTCAGTTTTATTTTATTTTTTTTTACCATTTTACCCTTATATATATATATATATATATATATATAATGCTTGTTGTTTGAATATCATTTTTGGGAAGTCTGCGATCTGCGTTTGGATTCCAAATTTTTTGTAATTTCTAATTTCTCTTTGCCATTTGCCATTTGCTACTTTTTGAAGCTATAGATTAGGCGTGATTTTGCGATTATTGAAGCTCTAGGTTTTGCGCAATTTCGAATTGCGATTTGCAATTCTGTCTGGTTTTTAGTCGATATTCTGGAGAAGGCTAGTTTTTGTTTGAGATTGCTGTTATGATTTGTTCTGTTCTTCATTATTCTTCGTTATTCTTCATCATTTATTATCAATTAATTACGGTGATGTTTATGTCATGCAATTAGTGATTGATTCGTTATTGTAATGAAATCATTGTGTTCATGTTAAATTTTGAAAGCTGAAGTTTTGTTGCATCAATGTTTGAACTAGCTATTGTTAAGCATTTAGTGAACTGGAAGTTCATGCTATCAGTATATGAATTTTATAATTAAAATTGTATGTATATGCGTATACTGTGAGCTTATTATTTGTTATATGTGCTGTGTATGATGATAAATATAGGGCATATGATTGTTTGTTGAGGAAGTAGAGTTTTTTTTGTATGATATGAATATTTGAATTATTTAAAAATCCTGATACATTTCATTGTGTTAGCAAATCTTCACACATATCAATATGATTGAATATTCAAATTATTTTATGTACTATTGATGATTTTGCAGTGGGATACGAGACAAATGGATTTTTTCATGTTGTTGTTGTGCTACTATGGGTCAAACATGTTTGTGATAAATGTGGTACAATCATTTTCCTTTGACTAGTTAGTGAAATGTATATGCAACAAATGGTGTGATTTGTCTACTAATCCAATCACTATGTTTTACCAACTGTCGAGGTATAAGAATTGTCATTTGGATAACAATGGGGAATTGCAAAACATGTTATTGCTTGATAAACTAATTGGAGTTGAACGAATTGATGTTGTTGTTGACCAAAAATTGGACATTGATAGACATAGTAGTTTAGCAAATCCATACATTGAAAATGAGGATCAAACAAATTTGCTTTGTAGATATTGTGCGCACAGTGAGAAGGTTTTGTTGTCTTCAGTTTGGGCAAATAATGTTACGCATGTTGGTCAATGTTTTACAGGAGAAGCATTTGAGTTTCGTACTATTCTATGCAAATATGCAATGCAATGTGGGTTTAAATTCAAATATTTGAAGAACGATTCAGAACGAATTAATATTGTATGCTCACATAGAGATAATAGAGGATGTTTATGGTCTGTACATGGTAGAGCCCAAAGAGCAAACCAATTTTTCTACCTTAAGAGATAGACTAAGATACATAGTTGTGGTGCTGATGTTCATACTTCAAAAAATCCAAGGCTCAGTTATGATTTGGTGTTAAATGTTATATTTGAACGTATTAGGGACAGACCACTAACGCGGCCCACTAATGTGGCATTTACTTTCAAGGCAGACTATGGACTTGATATCAGCTACCATGTAGCCAGGTTAGGTGTTGAGAAAGTGAGAAAGGCTATGCATGGTGATTACTTAACATCATTTGACCTACAGAGATGGTACGGTGATGCTATTCAGCATTATAACCCAGGAAATGATATCAATATTGACTATGATTTGAAGACTAGTCAGTTTAAAAGATTTTTTGTAGCATTCGCTGCGTTCATAAATGGCTTTAAATATTGTCGCCTTTTGCTTCTTCTTATTGGAACATTTCTAAAAGAGAGATACAAAAGGCAGTTGCTTGTAGCGACAGCTAAAGATGGTAACCAAGGTTTATTTAGCTTTTTGATATGAAGTTTTACATTTGTTTACTTTTTGTGTGTCAGTTGTGACTGTTAACATTGGTTTTGCTTTTAGGATTGTTTCTAGTAACCTTTGTAATTGCTGATTCGGATAGTGAATCGAATTGGTCATGGTTTCTATATGAACTGTCAAAAGTAATTGCTAATGTTAGATGCATAACATTTGTATCCGATCGTAACCTAGGGCTTTTGGAAGCAATGCCAATGACATTCCCATCAGTATAACATGAATGGTGTTTACAACACCTAAAGAATAATTTTAGAGACAAGTTAAAGGGTATGAAGAATGGTTTCAAGGAACACTTAATAGGGAAGTTGGGTGATTGTGCATATGAACCTACTGTGATAGGTTTTCATGCATTACTAGAAGAGTTGAAGAGTGAGAGGAAGCAACTAGCATATAACTTCTTGTCAGGGCTAGAACCTGAATATTGGGCAAATGCTTACTTTAGGTAAAGTGTGTACAATTGTGTGTTTCATGGAATATAATGATGATCATATGTACATTGTTTATATTTTTGTGTTGTTATAACAATGTGAAATGTCATATATGGTATTAAAATGTGACAATTTTTGCTGTTGAGATGATGTGACAACCCTCACCTCTGATTAGTGCTAATCTATGATTAAGTATGATAAGTAATTGAACAGATTGAAAATCTGAACTGAACGCATGAGTATGTTGCTTAATTGCATTTTCTATCTGTTTGTCATAAATTGATTTGTTTATGTTTTAGTTTCGAATTGCGAATTGAAGGCCTTGTCGGCGGCCGATTCAGAAATTGATTGGTATTTTATGCTAGTTAGAATTTATGTAATTTTATGGTAGCTTTAATTAACATTTGATTTAGAATGATTAAATTAGATTAAATAATGTTAAATTATTGATTCAAGGTTAATTACCAAATTACCATTGAGTGGGTCACTTTGTTATTACATGTTTGGAGCCTTGTTCATATTTGTTACACAATTTCTCCATCTCCTAGAGCAAAACGTGAGAGAGTTAGAGAGTTGGGAGAAAATTGGTTTCATCTTGAGATTTGGCTTGGAGAATTAGAAGAATTGAAGAGGAATTGCATAATTAAGCTTTCATACTTGAAATTGAAGACCTAAGGTAGAGATTTCATCCTCTCATTTGTGAATTTGAGTTGTATCTTGCATGGTCCATGGTAAATTAGTGTTTAGATTCAAGAATTGGTTTAAAGAGTTGAATTTGAGAGTAAATTCATGCATGCATGTCTATGCCATAGCATTTTGAGGTTGTTCTTCATGAATTTCCACATGCATGTCTATGTTTTTGTTATAGTCCATGAATTTACCATGTTCTTGATCTTAATCTTGCATTTGGTTAAGTTTTAGAGCACTTAATTCATAAGAGTTCTTGCATGTTATGTTTTTACATAGCTCATAAGAGTTTCTTTGAAATTGTGTTCAATTGACTTACCTTTGGGCTTGATTTTACAAAATTGATCTTCAAAACATGTTGTAGTATGAGTTTTCAAGTGTTTTACAGAAAATGGGCCCAAAAGGTTGAGTTTTGAAGTGTTAAATGCTTGGTTTGAGCTTGGGAGGCAAATCTGGAAATTCCAGATTTTGGATTCTACGCTCGAGCGACCATCTTTTGTTTAGAGCTCCGCTCGAGCGAAGGGATGCTGGCTCGAGCATAGATTGCAAGCTCTCAGGTTTTTGGCGCACGTAGACGCACGCTCGAGCGAGGTAATCTACGCTCGAGCGAGGAATGTATCTCACGCTCGAGTGAGCGTCGAGCAAGCATCGAGTGGGGATTTTCAACATCCAGTACTTTTTGCATTTTACAGACCGCTCGAGCGAGAAAGTCCACGCTCGAGTGAGAAAGTCCACGCTCGAGCGACCCCACTGTTTTGACAAGCTCGCTCGAGCGAAGAAAGCCACGCTCGAGCGAAACCCCTGTTTTCTGAAAAATTCTGAAATGTGTTTTAAAGTGCATCTTTGCATCCTCATTCCATCCTAGGCATTTCTAGGCCTAGTTTAAGGCATCTTAATGAGGATATTGATATAGAACCACACCGAGTCAAGATAGGGACTAAGTTGTTGATTCCCAAGTGTGTAACTTAGTGTGTGTTTGTTCTGTAACTGTGTAGGGTTGGCATCCAATGACGCTCATTAGCTGCTTATAGCCCAGTGCTCTGTGAGTAACAATATTGTAAAGATATGTTCAATAATGATTATTTTCTGAACAATTAACTGTACCGTTTTCTGAAGTGATATTGTTTACTGAATGAATAATGTCCTATTTATGAACTGTACTCGTGGTATCCATAGCAACTTATTGTTACTGTACTGTTACTGCTACTGACACAGAGATCTCTGTCGGTTCCAATACTTGGGACCAATACTGTATACTGTTATGATGGCCATCAACTGACTGTTCAGTCTGTTAAGACCTACTGTACTGTTTTGCTATTGGATGTACCACATATAACTGCTATAGTTTCTAAATTACTGATATGACTGTTTAATAACTGAAAGGACATTCATTCTTAACCTCTTTACACATTTGTTATTCACTGGGTTTTAACTCACTATTTATATTTATATGTAGGTGTCCAAGCACCGGATCGATGCTAGGAGCGTCAGGTTAAGCTCTAGTTTTGTCAAGCCAACCATTGTGCCTCACTGTGAGGTTCCATGTCTATCCAAGCCATGGCTGTTTTGGGGGTGTTCTAGACTCACCCTTAATGTCTCTGTTTTGTAATAGGTGTTTAAGACTTGTACTGTACTGTGCTAATTAAGGATTTGGTCCCTAACCTGAATGTTTGTACATATGGTGTATATATGTTTTGCTTATGAATCTGAATATGTTCGGAAAAGTTTTTTGCATACAGACTGTCACAGCTCATTGGACATCTTTTATTACTGTTTTGGCTTCCGCCAGCCCTTGTACTCTGTATTACTGTCTTTACTGTTAAACAGGCCTTTAGTAATCACGGATTACTGGCCGGTTACGGTGCTAAACCCATAGGGGCAGGTTTGGGTCGTGATAGATGACATCTACTGTTGCTGAATCATTCAACAATTGGATTAAAGAAGCACAAAATCTTCCAATAACAAAATTGGTTGATACTATCGAGAATCAAATAATGTGTCAAATGTCATAGCAAATAGAGATTGCAAACAAATGAAATGGAATTATATGCCCTACCGTTGAGACTAACCTCTAAGATCATTCAATACTAGTAAGTCATAGAATGTGTGTAAAGCTAATGATGATGTGTTCGAGGTGCATTTGTTTCCATCAATTACAGTTGATATTGGACACCGTGTTTGTTCATGTTACCGGTGGCAAGTAAATGGATTTCCTTGTGAACATATTGTTGCGGTTATCCAAAGGAGTGCATATAATCTTAATGATTGTGTTGAAAAATATTTTCATGTAGAGAATTATAGGGAAGCATATGCAGCGGCTATTTTCCTAATACCATCTGTAGAGAAACCAGCTTTTTCCTTTAGCGATTTCATCATATTACCTCTAATTGTAAAGCGGCCAGCTGGTAGGCCAAGAAAGAGTAGAATACCATCTTGAGGGGAAAAAGTAAGTCAAATCAGGTGTGACAGATATGGAAAGATGGGCAGGTACAATTGGAAGTCGTATAAAGAGCCAATACAGAGTTATATTGGTTGATGTGTTGGTAAACATTGTGAATTTCACATTCAGTTTTGAACATTTACAGTATTTTTTTGTTTTAGATAAATAAGATACCACTGTGAACGTTACATACATTTGCATTGAATACACATTTTATTAGTTGATACATTGGTGTACTTGTTTTGTATTTCCATACAATTTTTCAATAAGAAGAGATTCATTCATTCTATGCAATTTGTCATTTTGTAGTTTTTTTTTTCATTTTGTTTATTTATGAAATAATTTGTTTATCAGTTTTAGCAAAATAAAATGTTATCTTGTTACATATATACGCAATATGTGTTGATGGGTGAAATATGATATATGTTTTTTAACAGATTTGAGGTGCGGTAGATCTAAAAAGATAGGCAGCCACGATTAAAGTTGTATAAAGATCAAATATAGAGTTCTATTGGTTCATGTGTTGGATATCATTGTGAATATTATGTTGACTTGTGAATATTTATAGTGCACAATTTGTTTTAGATAAATAACATACTGTTGTGAATGTTACATACATTTGCATTAGTGAACAATTTAGTAGTTTATGTATGGGTGTACTTATTAGTGCAAGCTTCTTAATGTGAATTTTGATATTTTCAAACAATTTGTCAATAAAAATGTGATTTGTTCTATGAAATTTGTAATTTTGTAGTTTCTTTACATTTTCTTTACTATTTTGAAATAGTTTGTTTTGATTTTTTGCAAAATAAAACGTAGAGAAGTTACATATATCCCCAATATGTGTTGGCAGGGTGAGCATATGATATACATATGTGAACTTTCACATTGTGTTATACTTAACAAACAAATATAATGACTAATAATACTCATACACCATGAATAAGACCAAGAAAGAACATTCATATTAAAAGTACATTTTTTGGTAAACAAAATGTATATAACTATTCATATCAACAACTTTGTGGAATCATTGTTTACTAACTAACAATACCCAAGTTCACATGTTAGTGACTGATATATCATATACAAAACATATCGTACTTAGACAAAACCTAATGTTAACATCGTGTCATCAATACATCAAAAGAAAATGGTGGCATGTGAAAATATGAAGTTTAGTTCTCAGATGCATCCTTCTTAGTGTCAACAACAAAAATTGCATGATTTGTTCTTTCAGGATCATTCAGGAATGCTTCGACTGATACAACTTAGCAAACCAAGCTTCTTTGTCCAACACAGGTTCAATTGGTTCATGAAGGACATGTTGCCTCATTATGTAGCAAAATGCAACTCCGTAATTAAGACTACAGGAGAAGAAGGGAAAAAAAAAAAAAAAAAAAAAAAACTATACTTTCTCATATTCACATTGGTTGTAGCTACTATGTTAATAAGAATATTAATTGTAAATACTCATGAATTTGGATATTGTTAAGGGCATGCATCAACTGATTGCAATGGCTTGACATAGTCTGAGGGTGTTAATGAATCTATCATATCCGATGTGGAGAGCAATTTCTGAATATGTGATTCGATATATGTTTTCTGTGATTGTGAATATGATTAAATGTATAGAATAGATAATATTTTAACTACGTTGATGTATAACTCAGCACGCACATTTTTTTCATATTGTAGAATGAAATATTGAAATTACCACTATGCTTGCTTGAGTTAGGTGTATCTCTTCAAAACCATCTCTGGGCCTCATTGAATTGTAGTGCTTCCACACTCAATCATCCATGTTGCTCACCACTATGGTCCAATGATACTTAAAGTGGAGTGGAAAGTGTAGATATCGATACTGATTTGCATGCTTGATGTAAGGATCAATGAATTTGGTTTGTAGTTCTGTGTTTTCATGTTTAATCATGCTTTGTAAACATTAACAGCACTTTGTGAGTAATGAGTTTTGTAAATAAGGGATCAAACTCGTTTTTAATTCAAGATAAAAAAAAATAACAAATTATACCAAACACAAGCTGTTGAAAAAGAATGATTTGTCAAATTGTTGTGAATCTGTCATCATTGATTTCTGCTTGCTTCTAAAAGTTCCGCATATGCATCTATGATTTGTATATATTCAATGTTAATGTGATTATGATGCGAATGTTAATATATATAACCTTTAATGCACAATGTACAAAGAACCATACATTGTTTGTTATGGACTTGTCTTGAATTATTGACTCAAGATTGTCATAGAAAATATAAGTCTCTTTGGTGGTTCATTATCAAACAATTAACCTACATTTAGAATTTAGATATAATAAGACAAGGATAGTATGTAAAAACATAGAAGTCATTTGAAATATGCTTAACCGTAACCTCTATTTTTATGCATATTCCTTATCTTTTGCTTGTCCCGTTCAAATATGATCTTCCAAACCTCATAGTTGTTGGTTAACCTAAACTTATTATGCTTAGGACGCTTAAAGTCTCGAAGTTTGTGCAAATAGTCTTTAAAATCTGGATCTACAACTTCGCATTGCTTCTCACTATCATTTTGTTTCAAATTTTCCAACTTTCTTTTTTGTTTGTCACACTTTTTGTCTTGATATTCAAAATCAGACAACTTCAGTTCTTTCCTTTTTTCTTTTTTCTTTTTTTGATGCGCTTCACCAAAGATGTAGGAATTTTTTGGGTCTTCTTCTTCAAATTTTGCTTTAGTTCCACATCCATAGTCTCTTGGTTTATTTGTTATGTGACAATATGTACTGCATCATCATCAATTTTATTTTCTAGCATAGTTTTCTCAAGTTGGAGTATAGTCTTCTCAATTGTGGAGGTCAATTGTAGAGTTGCTTTGCCTTTCCATCTCATCATTCTTATTATCAATTGTAAGTTTTGTTAGAAATGGGTTTTGAAAGTTTTGGAAAAAAACAGAATGTTTCCTCAACTTTGGTCTAATTTTTAGGTGAGACCCATGCGCCAAAGTTGGCGGGTCTAAGTGGTAACGCATTCTATGTCGCGTTATAATTTACGTAACATATTTTGTTGCTCAAAACCATTATCAGGTGAATGGGAAATTGAAGCCAAAGTGAGCCTCATGGAAATGGAGTTTTTGGTGGAAATTCCTTAATGTTTGGTTTAAGGCTTGTCCCATATTGATTTGGTGGGCAAACTTTGAATGCGTTTATAAGGCTTGAGTTTGAAACTTAGGGTAGGCCCCAAGGGGCACCCAAGTTTGTCGAAGGGAGAGGTTATAGACAAATTAGGTTAGACCCATTGGACCCAAAAATAAATACACCCGCGCCGTCCATCCGTCCGGTCGGGTGGGCTGGGCTTGGGCGCGGGTGCATGGTGTGAGGTTAGGCTAATACTTATCTTTTTGGGCAAAAAACATTTGAATTTTATTCTTCTAAAATTAAATTCTAATTTTTTGGAATTTGAATTTCGGAAATTAAATTCAAAAATCTGTCCGGTTTTTGGTTTCAAAATTCGGCTAGAATTCTGTACAGTTTTATATCTGTCTAAATTCAAATTTAAACCCAAACAGTTCCAATTCAAACCCAACAGGTTCAGTACTTGTTCAAACAGGTATGCTACCTATTTAATTCAAACTGAAGGGATACCATTGCATCTATAAATAGGCAGGCCTCTCATTTGATTTAGAACACTAAATTTTTCATTCATAATTCTGTTAATTCTCTCTGTATTTTGCTTCATACAATTTTTGTGAGAAAGAGTGCAAATACAAAGTGTGATCGTTGTACAAACAATTTGTAGTGCTACTATTGTTTGCTGTTGATCATTTTATCCTGGGAGATAGACATCCACAATCTGAAAGTACCGTGGAGATGATGAATCTATCTTAAGGATACAGTGTTAAACACTGGACTTAATCAAAAAATTGTTCAAGAAATTAATTTGGTAAGTAATTAATTTATTTTCTGTTTTTTATTTTTTCTGTTTCATATTTAGATTTTGTTTTTGTAACAAAATAAAAATATATTTTATTTAATTATTTTATATTCTGGTTTGATTTTTGTAATCAAACAATCTCTCTCATTTCCTTTATTTCTTCTGTATTTCGTTTATTGGTAAGTACACAAACAGAATTTATTTTTTAAATACAGTGAAGATTGTCCAGTAATCTTAAGACGGACTATTTTTTGATGTCTTCATTGTATTTAATTTTCTATGATTTCACAAAGTGATATTCTGATTGGAAAATACAAATAGTAGTAATATGCTGTTTATTTTATTTGACAACTATTAGTGATATACTGGTGTCATTAACAATTGCAGAATATTAATTTGTGTTACATAAAATTATTGTGGTATCTTATTTTTCTAGTTTTAGTAACAAGAAAAGTAAAATTATTTTGTGTTATAATTTATTTTCTGATTTTAATAACTAGAAAATTAATTTGTGTTTTGGTTTTTCTGATTTTTGTAATCAGATATTATGGCTGCTGAAAGTAGTACTTCAAATCCGATCATTACAACGACTCTGGTCCTTATCCAGAACTATGTTCAAGTTCTTATAAATCATGGAGAAAAATCAAAAAAATTTAATGGCACTGAGTTTAAGAGATGGCAGCAGAAAATGCTGTTCTATCTTACAATTCTTAATTTGGTCTGGTTTCTCCGTGAAGAGGCTCTAGTACTTAGAGAGGTTGAAAGTGATCGGCAAGTTGTTGTCGCTGTAGACGCTTGGAAGCATTCTGATTTCTAATGCAGAAACTACATTCTCAATGGCCTTGACAACATATTGTATAATGTTTACAGCCTTCTGAAAACAACAAAAGAATTGTGAGATTTTTTGGAGAAAAAATACAAGACAAAGGATGTCGGCACAAAGAAATTTGTTGTTGATAAATTTCTGGACTTCGTTATGGCAGACTCTTAAATGGTAATTTCTCAAGTTCAAAATTTTCAATTATTTTTGCATGATATTCATTCTAAAAGTATGTCTCTTAGCAAGTATTTCCAAATCGCTGCTTTAGTGAAAAAGTTACCACCGGCTTGGAAAGATTTCAAAAATTATTTAAAACATAAACGCAAGGAGATGATCATGGATGAATTGATTGTAAGACTAAAAATTGAGGAAGATAACCGTAAGGCTAAAAAGAGAAATGGTAAAAATCTCATTGAGTCCAGGGTTAATGTAGTTAAACAAGTACACAAATCACATAACAAAAAGAGGAAGTTTACTGGAGATGGTCCTAAACAAGGCGACAACAATGGCAATAAAAAGTTCAAAGGTAAATGTTATAACTGTGGCAAGACCGAACATCGAGCTTCTGATTGCTGCCACCCTAAAAAGGATCGCGGAAGTATAAGCAAGAAGACCACCAATCAAGCCAATGTGACAGAATTAGATTACATCTCTGACAGGATAAATGACATCAACCTCTCTGCTGTGGTGTCTGAGGTTAATTTGGTTGGAAATCCCAAGGAATTGTGGGTTGACACTATTTGTGTGGACAAGAAGATACTCACAACTTACAATGAGACTGTAAATGGTGAATAACTTTTCATGAGAAATTCTTCTACTTCTACTATGGCTGGACAAGGAAAGGTGATATTGAAAATAACATCACGGAAGGAACTTAACCTCAACAACGTACTACATGCACCAGACATCTGGAAGAATTTAGTTTCTGGTTCTTTATTAAGTAAAAATAGTTTTAGGCTTGTTTTTGAGTCTGATAAATTTGTATTAACAAAGAGTGGTATGTATGTTGGTAAGGGATACATGAGTGATGGTCTCTTCAAATTGAATGTAATGACAGTTGTACCAAAACTTGCTATTAATAAGAATAACACATTTTTTGCTTATATTCTTGAGTTAAATTTATGGCATGGTAGATTAGGACATGTGAATTTCGATACTTTACGTAAATTAATTGGTTTGGATTATATACCAAAGTTTGAAATTGATCATAATCACAAATATGAGATTTGTGTAGAAGCGAAACTAACTAAGGCTCTATTTAAATCGGTTGAAAGAAAAACCAAACCTCTAGAATTAATTCATATTGATATATGTGATCTTAAATTTGTTCAAACTAGAGAAAGCAAAAAGTATTTCATAACATTTATCGATGATTGCACAAGATATTGTTATGTATACTTACTTAGAAGTAAAAACGAAACCTTAGAAATGTTTAAACTCTAGAAAATTGAAGTTGAAAATCAACTTAGTAAAACCATTAAAATAGTTAGAAGTGATAAAGGTAGTGAATAAGATGCACCTTTAAATGAATTTTGTACACAACATGATATTATTTATTAAACTACCGCACCCTATTCTCCACCGCAAAATGGAATTACTGAAAGGAAGAATAGAACCCTTAAAGAAATGATGAATGCCATGTTACTAAGTTCAGGCTTACCGCAGAACTTGTAGGGGGAAGCAATATTGTCTACTGATTATGTTCTTAACATAATACCCCACAAGAAAACTAACAATACTCCTTATGAATTATGGAAAGGTCGACCACCTTCCTATAAATACTTAAAAGTGTGGGGGTGTTTGGCAAAAGTTGAAGTTCCTGTTCCGAAAAAGACAAGGATAGGACCAAAAACAGTGGATTGTGTGTTTATTGGCTATGCTCAGAATAGTAATGCATATCAATTTTTGACTTATAAATAAGAAATACTTGATATAAATGTGAACACTATTATAGATCAAAGAATGTTGTGTTTTTTGAACATGTCTTTTTTACAAGAAAGGACATGAATTAAGTTCACAAAAAAGAACTTATGATTGTACACAAAGTCAAGAGACTAATGACAATCAAACACAAGAGACTAGTAATGGTCTTGACCAACAAGATTTAATTGATTATGAACCAAGACGAAGTAAGAGAGTAAGAACATCAAAATCTTTTGATTCAGATTTTCTGACATACCTATTAGAAAATGAACCTCAAAACTTTAAGGAAACAATGATGGGTCTTGAAAAACCTTTGTGGAAAGAGGCTATTAATAATAAAATTGAATTCATTATGCAAGATCATACTTGGAAATTGGTGAATCTTCCACCTGGATCTAAACCTCTTGGATATAAATGGATATTCAAGAAAAAAATGAAAGCAGATGGTTCAATAGACAAGTATAAAGCAAGACTTGTGGTAAAAGGTTACAGACAAAAGGAATGTTTGAACTATTTTGACATATATTCCCTTGTGACAATAATAACTTCCATCCGCATGCTTATTGCCATTGTAACGTTGTATAATTTAGAAATACATCAAATGGATGTTAAGACAGCTTTCTTAAACGGTGATCTAAATGAAGAGATCTATATGGAGCAACCAGAAGGGATTATAGTACTAGGGCAAGAAAAGAAAGTTTGTCGGTTTTTAAAATCTATTTATAGATTAAAACAAGCACCTAAACAATGGCATGAAAAATTTGATCATACTATGCTTACTAATGGGTTTAAGATAAACGAATGTGACAAGTGCGTTTATGTTAAAAACACTGACTAATAATATGTCATAGTTTGTCTTTCTGTGGATGACATGCTTATCATTGAAAGCAATCAAAACATGATCAAATCAACTAAGTAAATGCTGAACAAAAGATTTGATATGAAAGATATGGGAGTCGTAGATGTAATATTAGGAATGAAAATTACTAAAACATCTGACAGATATTCACTATCTCAATCACATTATATTTTGAAAATTCTTGATAAATTTATCAAGGGTGATATGAATGTAGCTAGAACACCTGTAGATATCAGTCTTTATTTATCAAAAAATAAAGGTGATGTGGTGTCTCAGTTAAAATACTCCCAAATCATTGGAAGCCTAATGTACCTAATGAAGTGTACTCGTCTTGATATAGCTTATGTGTCAGTAAATTGAGCAGGTACACTAGTAATCCCGAAGAAGACCATTGGAAAGCGATCATTCAGGTTCTTAGATATCTAAGATTTACCTGTGATCATGGTTTAAACTTTACTCGATATCCAGCAGTACTCGAAGGTTAATGTGATGCCAATTAGATATCGGATACTAAAGATTCAAAATCCACTAGTGGATATGTCTTTACTCTAGGAGGCGCTGCTGTTTTTTGAAAATCCACAAAACAAACATGCATCGCATGATCCACAATGGAATCTGAGTTCATTGCTTTAGACAAAGCAGGAGAAGAAGCAAAATGGTTTCGCTACTTCTTAGAAGACATTCCAATGTGGCCAAAACCTATTCCAGCTATTTGCATTCATTGTGATAGTCAATCTGCAATAGGCAGGGCATATAATCACATGTATAATGGTAAGTCACGACAAATTCGTCGTTGACATAATACCGCAAGGCAATTGCTCTTAAATGGAATAATCTCAATAGATTATATAAAATCTAAAAAGAATATTGCGGATCCGTTAACAAAAGTTTTGACAAAAAAACAAGTGTATAGTTTATCGGAGGGGATGAGATTAAAGCTCATTACATAGGATTCATCATAATGGTAAGCCTACTTATATGATTGGAGATCCCAAGAACTAAGTTCAAATGGATAACTAAGTTATGTGAGGCTCACCAGAAATCACTAAGGGATTTAAAATTCCCTACCCATTCCTATGGTGAGAGTGATATCTGCAACATATGTTGTATACAGGGGTTTAAGGATAAGCTTTGCTTTTAATGATTACTTATATCTTGATTTAGGCATAAAAATCAAGATAAGTATAAAGGAGATACTCATAATAAGAATCACCTATACGAGTGTTGAACTGGGGCTGGTTCTATGAGAATGAAAAGGCTAAATTCTCTAGAAGCACTCATAAACAACCAGGAGCGTTTAAGGCCAAAATGAACATAATCGTGAGAACCACGATGTGTCAGAAGATATTTTGTGTGAAATCCATTGTCTTGGGTTACACAAACGGCTGAACAATTCAAGACATTGTCTTGGGTTACACAAACGGCTGAACAATTCAAGACATTATCTTGGCTTACATAAATGGTTGAACAATTCAAGACATTGCGTCCATTGGTTAGCTAGTAAGTCCAATAGGTAATCACTAGAGAAGGTTCAAGGCAGAAAGCTACCTATCCTGATGCAAGATATTTTTGATTTATACTATTTCAACAAATTTTGCATATCGTTGCATTTTCGTTGTCATCAAATTCCATTCATGTGGGGGGTTGTTAGAAATGAGTTTTGAAAGTTTTGGAAAAAAAATAGAATTTTTCCTCAATTTTGGTCTAATTTTTAAGTGGGACCCATGCACCAAAGTTGGTAGGTCTAAGTGGTAACGCGTTCTATGCCGTGTTGTGATTCACGTAGTATATTTGGTTGTCCAACACCATTATCGGGTGAATGAAAAATAAAAGCCAAAGTGAGCTCCATGGAAATGGAGTTTTTGATGGAAATTCCTTAAGGTTTGGTTTAAGACTAGTCTCACATTGATTTGGTGGGAAAACTTTGAGTGGGTTTGTAAGGCTTGAGTTTGGAACTTGGGGTAGGCCCTAAGGGGCACCCAAGTTTGTAGAATGGAGATGTTATGGACAAATTGAGCTAGACCCATTAGACCCAAAAATAAACACGCGCGCGTTGCAGCCACCCGTCCGGTCGGACGGGCTGGGCTTGAGCGCAGGTACGTGGTTTGAAGTTGGGTTGGGATTGTTCGGCCCAATACTTATCTTTTTGGGCTAAAAATATTTGAATTTTATTTTTATAAAATTAAATTCTAATTTTTTGGTATTTGAATTTCGAAAATTAAATTCAAAAATTTGTCCGGTTTTTTATTTCAAAATTCGGTTGGAATTCTGTACAGGTTTATATCTGTCCGAATTCAAATTTGAACCCAAACAGTTCCAATTCAAACCCAACAGGTTCAGTACTTGTTCAAACAGGTATGCTACCTATTTAATTCAAACTGAAAGGGTACCATTGCATCTATAAAATAGGCAGGTCTCTCATTTGATTTAGAACACTAAATTTTTCGTCCCTAATTTTGTTAATACTCTCTGCATTTTGCTGCATACAATTTTTGTGAGAAAGTGTGCAACCACAAAGTGTGTTCGTTGTGCAGACAATTTGTAGTGCTGCTATTGTTTGCTGTTGATCATTTTATCCTGGGAGATAGACGTCCATAATCTGAAAGTACCGTGAAGGGGACAAATCTATCTTCAAGACACAGTGTTAAACACTGGACTTGATCAAAAATTTGTTCAAGAAATTAATTTGGTAAGTAATTAATTTATTTTCTATTTTTTATTTTTTTTTGTTTCTGTTTCTGTCTCAGATTTTGATTTTGTTTTTGTAACAAAATAAAAATCTGTTTTATTTATTTATTTTATATTCTGGTTTGATTTTTGTAATCAAACAATCTCTCTCATTTCTTTTATTTCTTTTATATTCCATTTCTTGTTAAGTACGCAAACATAATTTATTTTTTCAATACAGTGAAGATTGTCCAACAAGTTTGACAGAGGACAACTTATTCTGAGCTGTTGGATTCTCCTTCTGGTTAGATATTAATTTTTCCAGTTCTAAGATGATTTTGTCTTTCATGTCATTTGCTGCCTGAAGATTCTGGTTCTTAATTTGTAATTTCTCGATGAGGTCCAATGCTTTTTGATGGTCAGCGACCATTTTCTTTATAATGTTGTCCTGAGCAACCTTTAACACAATGGCGTGATGCACCCCATGCGCATGTAGATATGCAACAGTCTTTGCACCTTCCTCAATATTGGCTTCATCATGTGCATTACTCTAAAATTGTGCTTCATTGCCAAACTCTCTATCATATGTCATATCAATGTCATCCTCTGGTATGCTAGGACTCATGTCTATTTCTTCCACAATTTTAACGTTATGATCCACACTAGTCTGAAATTGTAGTTGATTGCGCAACTCTACATTGTGTGTCTCATCAATGTCATCCTCTTATATGCTCATGTCCATTTTTTCCTCAATTTTAACTTCATCTTGAATAATACTCTCAAGCGCATCTTCTTGATTCTCCTCATCCCGAATTATTGAATGCGTCAATAGTATGCTCTCACGGTCTATCAGTATGAGTTTCTCTTTATAAACCTAGTAATAGAGATTACTGTTAGTTTTAGTACAATAAATAATATTATTCACATTGGATAATGTTGGTATCTAATCTCATAATCATTGATTGACGACAAAGACAAATTCTTCACATTCTTGTAAAGTTTTGTCAGATTCCATTTGAGAAATCGAGGTGCTGCATTTTGCAAAATTGGTTCCACTATTTTGGTACGCTTACACAGCCAATACTATATAAAATGTACCAAATTGTCAACTATATCATTGAACATTTTCAATGTAAGATGAAAATTAGACTCCAAACATTCACAATGGGAAGACTTATACTTCAAACATGAATGTCAAAACAAAACTTTAACAATATGACTCAACATAATCAATGTAACATGGAAAACAAACTCCAAACATTCACAATGAGAAGATTCATACTTCAAACACAATGTTAGCAATGTGACAATTCACTCAACATAATCAATGAAATGTTAAAACAAATTCCAAATACTAAAAATGGTGTTTTGAGTCTATTGTAATCTCAACAATATGGCTCAACATAATCGCTGTAGCAATGAAAATAGACTCCAATCATTTACAATGTGAAGATTCATACTTGAAACACCAATGTCAACGATGAAATATCGATAATGTGACTCAACATAATCAATGTAACATAGGTAACAAACTCTAAACATTCATAATAAGAAGATTCATGCTTCAAACATGAATGTCAACGATAGAATCTCGACAAAGTGACCATGTACTCAACATAATCAATGTGGCGTGAAAAATAGGCTCAAGATACTAACAATAAGAAAATTTATACTCAAAACAATTAGCACATTATTTTGAATGAAAAATATGAATATTGGAATATCAACTATACGATTGAACATTTTCAATGTAAGATGAAAATTTGACTCCAAACTTTCACAATGGGAAGACTTATACTTCAAACATGAATGTCAAAACAAAACTTTGACAATGTGACTCAACATAATCAATGTAATATGGAAAACAAACTCCAAACATTCACAATGAGAAGATTCATATTTCAAACACAAATGTTAGCAATGTGACAATTCACTCAACATAATTAATGAAATGTTAAAACAAATTCCAAATACTAACAATGGTGTTTTGAGTCTATTGTAATCTCAACAATATGACTCAACATAATCGATGTAGCAATGAAAATAGACTCCAATCATTTACAATGTGAAGATTCAAACTTGAAACACAAATGTCAATGATGGAATATCGATAATGTGACTCAACATAATCAATGTAACATGTATAACAAACTCTAAACATTCACAATGAGAAGATTCATACTTCAAACACGAATATCAACAATGGAATGTTAATAATGTGACTCAACATAATCAATATAATATGAAAAACAGAATTCAAACATTCACAATGAAAAACAGAGCATTCATAAACATTCCTAAATATTGAGTCCTTAAACACTAAAACTGAAAAACAGAGCATTCATAAATATTTACAATTGGAATGTAAATATTTTCATTTACTTATACCAATGTGACATGAAAAACAAAGCATTCATAAAGAAGAAAATTCTAATATGTAAATTTCAAAGGCTAAACGTCGAATCAATAAACATTAAACATCAAACATCAAACATTGAAATGTAAATATTTAGATTTAGAGATTTTAATGAAAGAATATGAACTAGTGGATTTAATTTCAAAAAATAGTATGAAATTGAAGAAAACAACTTACTTTTGTTCACCATTGTGGATATCGATTGGAGTGACGATCACAGTTGTCGAAATGAACAATTATTGGCGATCTCAGTTGCCGGAATGGATTGTTCTTGGTGATCAATGTTGCCAGAATGAACAGTTCTTGGTGATTTTTGTTGCCGGAATGAACAGTACTTACCGATCGTAAAGTTTTGATCGAAGAAGAAGGAGTTCAATGTTAGGGTTCTAATTTTGGAGAAAAACAAAATTATAGAGTTTTTGGATAATGTTTCAAAGAAAAAAGGTGCCTATGATATGAACATAAGGATAATATCGTCTTTTTATCTAGGACAAGACTAAGTGGAATATTAGAATAAATTTTGGACTAATTAGAACATAAGTAATTAAAGTAGGATTTATGGAAAAAGCTCCCTTATATTACAATTTTCACATATTATAATACAATTTTATACATATACCAACATTAATCATTGTTTATTGGGTAGGGGAGGAAGGTGGGGAGAGAGAGAGAGAGTATGTGTGTGTGCGCGTGACTGAGAAGTGGGAGCAAAAAAGAGAGAGAGATGATTGGGTGTTGAGAAAACTCGATACAAAGGAGACTCCCGCCATTTATAGAGGGTTGCTGTCATTGGGCTTTTTGGGGCTTGGACTTGGGCTCTGATACACTGGATGTTATCTTGTGTCACCCATTTTTGGAACTGTATTTTTGCTATATATTTTTTTTATTCCAATTTTAAGATAAAATCAGTTTTTTTAAAAACTTCATAGGTTAGCCCATGCAAATTTTAAAAATTGATTAGATGTATCAAAATTTTATAAGTTAGCTTATGAAAATTTAATAAACTTTGATATTATTTAAAGAGGGTTGTTAACGAGTGTGCAATGGTTGTTCATTAAAAAAATTAATATAAAAAATTTAAATATTTCACATATTAGCTTTATATTAAACTATACAATTTTCGTATATATTATAATTTAATTTTATACATATACCAATTAGAGATTAGCAGCGGATATTTCGACTTGCCTAAATCGATCAAACCGATCTGATCCACCGCATTTTAGACGGATGCGTGATGACGAGCAGACAGTTGCAGATTGATTTTTTTCAATCCGTCTAGTTTTGGACGAATAACGGATTTAAGATTCTGTTGACCGCAACCGAACCGTCAAATCGCAAGCACCACTAGTAATTTGTAAGACTTTATGTTTTCAATTTATTTAGATATTTTGTTTGTGTTTTCAATTAAAAAAGAATTTAGATATTCTATTGTGTTTTCAATTTGAAAATCCTTTTATCAAATAGTAAGGGTTGATATTTGATATTTTGTGTGGAAAATATAAGGTTAAATTTTGCCATTTTTAAAAAAAATCAAATTAAATAGTTTTTGAATAAAAAAAAAAGTAATGAAATAGTTTTGATAATGCATAGTTTTCTTATATGTATTTACTATTGGTATTTGACAATTTACTTGACAATCTTTTGGTTATGTTGAGTTGGATTGTTATAAAAAAAAAAAAAATTGACAAATTATTGTATTATGTTTAAAATTTGTAAAAGTTTAAATTGCCATTCGCATCAATCCGCCAATTCGCATTCGTCAATTCGGCAGACGAATGACGGATTAGAGTTTCCCAGCCGCAACCAAACTGTGAACATTTCTAATACCAACATTAATAATTGTTTTTTGGGCAGAGGTTGGCATTTTCTGTTGGAAAAATGGTTAATATAGGCATATTTTGGGCCGACTTTGAGCCCAAAATTGAGTGAGCCCCGAACGTCTTTTGGGGCGGGTCCGAAGAGGTGAAGTGTTCCTTGCCGCGTGGCAAGTCACACGGTGAAGACGGTTCGTCAAAACCATTTATGAGTGAATGGGAACATGACGTCGTTTTCGGGTTCGTGGAATTGAACATTTAAGTTTTGAATGTGGGTTTCCTTGTGAGGTTTGTCCCACATTGAAACTTGTAGAGAGTTTTGTTGAGTTTATAAGCTCTAGCCTACAATACTTGGGTTGGGCTCCAAGGGGCACCCCAAGTTTGTAGAAGGGGGGAGTTATGGACAAAGTGGACCTTAACCCAAACCACCACACGCGCGTCGCCGCCGGCCGAGCCGTGCCGGGCGCGGGTGTGGGTCGGGTCGATTCTTGTATTAATTTTTTGGACAAGACTCATTTGAATTTTTTCAAAATAATATTGCGAGAATTTAATTCAAATTTGAATTCTAATTTTTTGTCCAACATTTAAGACAACTTATCTTCGAAATTTCTCAACAAATTTAAACTGGTTTTTAGTTATTTAACTTCCAGAAACTGCCCAGCAGTTCCAGGTATAACTGTCCAACAGTTTATCTGTTGAAACAGTTTCAAATCTGTTTGAATTTAAACTCATATCTGTTCAATTCAAAACACACCTGTTCAGTTCAAATTTTTGCACCTGTTCAGCTCTATATATACCAGCACTGTCCAACATTGTTTGAGATCCGAAAATCAGTCTGCTCTTTGCCTTTTCTATCTAGATTTTGCTCTACTGCATTTATTCTTCATATATTAGGTTTAGGAATAAATTTCAGAGAGTTAGAACATAGGTTTGGTTTGCCGAACAAATTGTTTGGAGTACTACTACAATTTGTGAAGATCATTGTATCTTGGGAGATAGACGCCACTCAACCGTAAGTATCGTAGCGGGGCGAATCTGTCTTAAGGACAGAGTGTCTCACACTCGACTTGGTTTTGTAATTTTATTTGGTTCGACAAAATAAATTCTGTAAATTTTTATTTATTTTATTTGAAGTTGTTTCAATTTATTTTATTTACACAGAAGATTGTTCCAACATTTTTCTTATTCACATAATAATCAAAGACAAAATAATAATAGTCTTGCAAAATAGTTCAAAAGCAATTTTCAAATTAAGATTGCAAAGGTATAGTTATCTCTGTTATGAATTGCTAAACAGCTGTGTTTAAAAACAAAAAACCGCCATAGACAAATTTGTTTCATTTAGTTTTTTAAGTCAAATGGACATGTTTTTTTTGTTTGTGTTATAGCTATGGATGATTTTGCCCCTCTTTTCAATTTGTTATGGGAAGAAAATGATAAAGGTAGTGTAAATTTTAAAGAGAAATACAAAGAGATGGACGAATGTGAATATGTTCTAATATAGTCCTCGTTCCTTAGCACCATTGTGGGCTTTCATCATTGTATACGTGGTACTTCCATTTTTTAATTTGACAATATGTCCCATTTTTTATTATTTAGAAGTAATTAAAAGAGCACAAATGGATATATTTGTCCCGTTTCTTAATTTAAAATTTTATTATATTTCTTATTTATTTAAAAGTGCACACAAATGCAAATTTGTCCCCATTTTAATTTGGAAGTGCTTGATGTATAGATCTTTCTCATTTTTTTTTAATTTATAAAAACGAAAAAAAACAATTTAGAAGTGTAAGGATAAGTAGATCTATCCCCCTTTCTTTTCTTTAAATTTCCATGCAACAATGCTACATTTCCAAAATAGTACATTTATGAACAAAAATCATTATAATTGTAACTCAAATCTCACTAATTTTAAATTTACACCATTTATCTCATTTTTTGGATAAACTTTCATGGTCCTACCATTTTTTATTTTCATATTCAACATAAATCTCATTTGAAGGGCATCATAAAGGCAAATCTAAAAAGTAAATTATTTTACTAAAAACAATATAACATAATTTTAAAAATTTTAATGTAAAACACAGTTAAAAAGTTCATATAAATTTGGTTGTTATCTGGTATTGTTGGAATGAGGAGTATGGGTATTCTTGGCCATGGGCACGTCTTAAAGGGTTGTTTGGGTTTCTTAAATAAGTATACTTTTTGTCTTTTTTGACTAAAAAGATGAGGAAAAAAATATAGATGTTTGAGTTAACTTTTTGACTTTTTATGAAAAAATGTGTATTAAAAAATTATATAACAATGTGTAGGAGAAGTTAGTGGAGTAGGCGTACACGTTGTGCAGGGTAATGGATTGGTTAGGAGATAAGAAATGATTGTCTCCTTTTTGGGCTTAAATTGGATGGTGTTGTTCGGCCGGTGGGGGCCACCACAAGTCCCTTTTTGATAATCGGAACCGTTCAATGTGTAGAACTCGTCGAGTACTATATATTTATAAAAAATCACATTGATTGGATATCGATAGTTATCTGATCGTGTTAGTTTTTTTTGTCAACTATTAACTATAACACCGTCCATTTTTTATACAAACTTGATTTGATCATGCAGTTAACGATATTCGATCAATGTGATTTTTTACAAGCACATAGTTCTGAACGAGTTCTACACATTGAACGGTTCGGATTATCAAAAAAGGACTCGTGGTGGGCCCCCACGGGCCCAACATATACGTCCAACTTAGTGATTTTACATATGTAAAAAACAAAATTTCCCTGTCACGGTACTAAAGGGGTCAATTCAGTCCCGAAAACTGTGTACAGTTGGTTTGATTAAAATATTATTTGTATTAATTTTTTTATATTTTTAATTTGTGAATAGTGATAACTTTTTTGTTTTTTTTGTAACTTTTTTGTTTTTTTTTTTTGTAATTTTTTGACTTTTTTGGAACACCTCAAACCAGGCCTAAATAAACTGTTTATTGACTTATTGGCTTATTTATATCACATTACCTCTTTACTTTTCTGAACTTAAGTTTCATTTTAATAGATATGAAAATTAAAAGATTTAAAGTTGAGTTTTATAAAAATATTATAAACTTACCTATTACAAGTGAATAGAATAACTATATATAAAAAAACAGTGGTGCTACAGAGCCCGAATGGGCAGCGGCTCGAATGGCTCAAAAAAAATTTTCCTATTTTTTTTTTTTCTTTTCAGCAGGAGAAAGGAGGAAGACGAAGAAGGGAAGGAGGGGGAGGGGGAGGAGGGGGAGGGGGAGGAAGGAATGGAGGGGGCCTAAAAAATGGAGGAGGAGGCGGCGGAGGCGACACGATCGGCGGAGGCGACGAGCGGGGCAGAGCCGACGAGGGGCGGAGGCGACGATCAGAGCAGCGACGGCGACGATCAGAGCAGAGTAGCGAGGCGGCGAAGGCGGAGGCGCGGCGATCGGCTATCGGCGACGACGACGGTGACGACCTCTCCCTCTCCCAATTTTTCTCTTTCTCTTTCTCTCCTCCCTAGTGAGCGTATCAGACTGAGGAAGAAGAAAAAAAAAAAAAAATTGAATAGCTGAAACGACGTCGTTTCAGCCATTCGGGACATTCGGGGCAGAATTTTTCGGGCCACCAAACATTATTCATAAAAAAATGCATATTAGTAGCATCTTTATAGTTGGAAGCGAATCTTAGCATCTTTATAATTTGAAGCGAATCTTAACATGATTTCATATAATTATTTTTTCATAATATTTCAAAGGGTATTTCAAATACATTACAATAAAGATTTTTAATATGATCCTCAAATATTTAGATAAATTATCAAATCTAGTTTTAATGAAGGAAAGTGCCATAAAAAGCCCTTAGTCTAGAGCTACCGTTAGTATTGAAATGTGTAAAATGTATTAGAAACTTACAAATTATAAGTGAATAGAAAAACTATAAAAAAAAAAAATTTAAAAAAATGTATATTAGTAGCATATTTATAATTAAAGGTGAATCTTTAACATGATTTAAAATACCAACTTTTGCATAACTATTGCAAATACATCACGACAAAGATCTTTAATATAATTTTAAAATATTTAGATAAGCTATCAAATCTAAACTTAATCAAGCAAAATGCAAAGAACAACCCTTAGGACTGTGGTTTGAAATATGTGAGAAAATGTATTAGAATACTAAATATTTTGACATTTTATGATACTTATCATAGTCTTTGACAAATGTTGTTAGTAAGACTTTTGAATGAATAATGTCAAATTTATAAATACAATTGTTCCAAGAGTATAAAATAATATACTAAAAATAAAAATTGAATTAAAAAAAAATTAATAGTCAATTCCCAAAGAATTAAGGGAAGGATAATATTAAGCATTGTTTAGGAGATTGTTTTCTATAAAGGGAAGGATAATGTTAAGCAATTAATCATCTTTAAACCTCAATTCCTATGACAAAAGTACATCCACTAAGTGAAGGACCAACATCGATTCATTCGAAGGAGTGTTTTGATTTCAAGTGAAATAATCTCGAGGTTCAAACTATTAATATGCCCTTATGTATACTCTCATTTTCTAATTCAAGTCCTCATCAAGTTAATTAAAAAATTATGATGGAGTTATCACTTTTTATATTTTTAATAAGAGAAGAGACAATCAAAGTGAAAACTTCTACCCACAAGATAGACTATGTAGCCTTGTTCTCTCCCATGTATATGGACTAGTGTTTGGGATTATATATTATTTTAAAATAAAATTATAGGTTACAGATGATAATGAGACATTAATGTTTGAATTTCTAAAAAAATTATTAAGTGGTTGAAATTTATTTTAAGCGTGAGTTTATAAGAATTAAATTTGGTTTACAGCAAGTATGATGTGGATTGATTTTTTTTTCTTCTCTAATCCACTTAAGTTTGGACGAGTAGTGTCTAAGAGTCTATTCTATCTAACTTCCATGAGCATCCCTAATTAAGACATTTACCTGATTAGTTGATAATAAACATAATTTTTTATTTTTTAACTTTTTTATTTATTTTTAAAAAACAAAATATTTAACTCCATTCCGAACATTCCATTAATACATATATTTTAAAATTATAAATTAAAATAATAAATATTTTTGATTGAAATGAAAAATCACAAAGCATATATTTTGTTTACAAAAATCATTATACTCTTAAAAAGTTTAATTTCATTTTTATTTCATAAATTATTGTTTTTTTAATTTTTTTTTAATTTCATCTTCAAATTGTTAAGTTTATTATGTAAAATTAAGGATAAATTACACTTTACTTTCTTTATGTTTGATTATTTCTTCAATTTGGCTCTTAAAGTTTATTTTTTTCACTTTAACCTTAATTTTTTTTTCTTACTTTGGCCTTTCATATTTTAGATTTTTCCTAATTTACTCTAAAACCTAACTTATTATATTCAAAATTAAATAGAAAATAATACATTAATAGTCCAGCGATATAAATATATATGTATATAAATATATATGGATATAAATATATATGTATATATATATTTATATATTTTACACATCTGAAAAATCTAAATCATAATATAATAATATATTTCCTATGTTATGTTATAGTCAACATGATATTTTTATGTTTAATTTTGAATATAAATTAGGTTTAGGGATAATTTGGAGAAAAAAAAACTTGAAATATAAAGGGTCCAAGAGAGAAAAAATAAATTTTTTGTTGGAGGATTTGAGGAGTAATTTAGAAAAAGAAAAGAAAAGGCAAAAAGTAAATAAAATATGTATAAAATATATCTATATTTTACTTAATTTCATACATATTTTTTTTCTTTTCGTTTATCTTTCTAAATCCCTTCATCAAATTTCTTAATCAAACACAAAATTAAAGTAAAAAAATAACCAAATATAAATCAGTGAAAGCGAAATAAAATTGTTTTTTCCAAAAAATTAATAGACAATTAATAATTAAAAAAACATAGACATTAAAAATAGAATTAATCCATTAAAAAATTGGTTTACTTTGTTAGAAATCGTTGTTTTCAACTTCTCTCTCTCCAAAATTAGCACCCATCCCTTCTCTCTCTCTATATATTATATGATTTGTGTCTATATAACTAACGGTATATAGCCGGCGAAGTTGTAATATTTTCTTGTTGTAGTAATAAAAGTCTACCATCAACCGTCCAATGTGTAGACTTTGACCGATCGATCTTGATCGGGATTCATCGCCGCCGATGGGGCATTGCTGCAGCAAGAACGTCTCCGCCTCCGTCGTCAAGGACGACACCACCGTCTCCGTTGCCCCCAACCACCGCGCAAAACCGCCTCTTCCGGCGGCGACTCCCTCCGGTAACGGAACCGTAGACGTCCAGTCCAATAAGAACACTCCAGCTCACTCCTTCTCGGCTAGCCCATGGCAAAGTCCTTACCCCGCCGGAGTTGCACCGTCGCCGGCGATGACTCCGCGGAGGATATTCAAGTGGCCTTTCCCTCCGCCATCGCCGGCGAAGCCGATCATGTCGGCGATTCTGAAGCGGCAGGCGCCGCCGAAGCCGGCGAAGGGGCCGATACCGGAAGACGACGGTGGAGATGGTGAAGTGCTCGATAAGAGCTTCGGTTATCCGAAGAACTTTGCCGCCAAGTATGAATTGGGGAAGGAGGTAGGGCGAGGGCATTTTGGTCATACTTGTTGTGCAAAGGGTAAGAAGGGAGAGCTTAAGAATCAACCTGTGGCTGTGAAGATAATTTCCAAAGCTAAGGT
This sequence comes from Camellia sinensis, assembly GCF_055761805.1. NCBI lineage: Eukaryota > Viridiplantae > Streptophyta > Magnoliopsida > Ericales > Theaceae > Camellia > Camellia sinensis. Next base: position 10,254,890 of record NC_138968.1, read on the forward strand.
ATGAATGTGGTATGTTGTTGTTATTGTTTACTTTTGAGTGTAATTATGTGAAATCAATTGGTTTATTGAATTTCAAATTTTGTTCCAACAAGAAAGGTTGGGATTGAAAATTTAGCTAAATTTGATGATTTGTGATCTTTATGACAGGTTCTTTTTGTATTTAAGGATTTGGACTATTAGGTTAGTTGAAATAGTTCAATACTCTGGTAGGTATCTCTTTCAGGATGATGAATTGGTTGAAAGCATGCTAATTAGTTACAAATCATATGACATGTTGCGGCGTTGATTGTGGTAGTTGATTATATTTAAATTTGAGTTACTTGAGCGTTACTAACCAGAGGGAAAGTGAATTATCAGGTTTTGTTGGATTTAGAGTTTCAACAGCAGCAGTGAAGTTGGAGAAATCTCAATTGTCCGTCTAATAATGGAAGGCCTGAATGAAAAAGAGGGAGGAAGTAGTTTATTTTCTCGCAAGAAAAATCAGGGAGAGAGTGGGCAATTATTTTTCAATTGGCACAATCTAAACCTTTGAATTTTGGACATATGAATGGGATTTCTCCAACTTTTACCATGAAGTTGGAACCCCAGATTCAACAAATCCAAATTCAAGGTTGCTACATAGTTGTGTAGTTTAGGAAGCACTTTTTGGGCCGCCAAACATGCTATCTTTTTTTATTATAGCAATTAAAAGATACTCTTGTACAAATTCGGAGTTTTGGACCAGCCTTTTCTTTGCGAACAGTCTAGTCCATTCTCAATGGAACAGAAATTTTCCACATCTCAATTCATAAATAACAGAAATTTGGGGCCTCATTTGCAAAAAAGCCCCAAAATTTTCATATATAATAATAAATCATAATACAACTCAATTGTTTCTCATAAGGTCCACTTTGACGACGGCCTTCACAAAACCAACACAAGAAAAAAGAAAAAAGATATACTCCCATAAGTATAATACAAGTTTTACAATTTTGGTAAAAATATCCACTGGTTTGGTATGATATTTTTCAATTTTTTGGGGGTGCGGTCCCCCTCCCCCTAGATCCATCCTTGGTCATATGCACCATTTTTTTTTAAATTTTTAATTTTTTATAATAAATAAAGGTTCACATTGAAAAGGGCTCCATAAATTTTAGAAAGCTTATAATATATAATTTTAAAAAAGCTTACTTTAAAAGAGGCCCCACCTATTTGAAATAGGTTCTACAAACCTTTCTTAGTCTTCACTTTGAATTTTTACGTTTTATTTATTTGTAAGTTTTGGCACTTTTAATTTCTTTTTTTTTTTAAAATGAATTTTACATGATAATTTACTAAAAATAATAAATATTATTTACATTTAAGTTTAAAATATAAAAAGTCTCGCAATAAAATTTTGCTTTAGGCCTCGTGGAGGCTTAAGCCAGCCCTGGAAGAATTGTTTTACTACCCAAGTTGGAGTTAGAGCTTAAACTGCATTTTAGTGGATGAATATCTACATGCAAGGGAAGGAGGCATTCGAGGTTGACCTGGAACGCGCTAGGCAGAAAATTATTTGTGGTGAAGCTTCTCATTATAGTTTACACATCTAGCTTCACAATGTTTTGAGAGCAATTGTTCCATCATACCACATTTAGAGAAGGTTATTATTCTGAGATTTAGGACAAGATGAGAAATATTCTGAGAACGACAAATTATAGTGACAAAAGTTTTACTGTTTGAAATATGCAAAGTGATGAGATGCGTTAGGAATGATTGCCAATTTCCTTTTTACCGATGAATATGTGTCACATTGAGCATCAGATGCTTGGAAACTTCCATTGGTGTGACTGTTTTTAATTGTTTATATAAGTAAATCTTCTGTTTCTGGATTTATTGCATATCTCGGACAAATTTGAATATTTAGCTTTCCATGTATGTTCTGATTCTGGGGCGTTGTTCCAGCCATGTTTGCTTTGATCAATAACATTTTGTCTATATCTTGTAAGTAATTGTATGAGTTGCCAATATACAAAAATAGCTATATTTTAGCCATTTTTGCAAGAGCCTTTCCATGTATTACTTCCATATCTCCTCAATTATGTTCCTGCTTTATCGGCAGGGATTTTTCCTAACATTGGTCAAACTTAAGAACTAGTGAATATCAAGGTAATATATGACCTCATACTTGCACTCTCTACCTTTCAAGGAAGATTAATCTTGTGGTACTTGAGATAATTGCCTGGTTGATCGATAGATCAAGATAGGATTGATTAAAAGGTATTTTGATCAACAGCATTTCTTTGTGGAATTTAAGTTTTAGAAGCTGGAAATCTGAAGTAGAGATGATGGCGAGTGATGAATTTGGCAGTAGCAATTAATCTGAGCATCCCTTATCTGAAATGAAGTTGTTGGGTTAAAATACATCAAAAATTACTTATCCAAAAAAAAAAAAAAGGTGTAGAAAAATTTGGTACACTGTCTGTGGTTTGCTTGCCAAGTTTGTTATCTGAAACTTGTTTTGTTATCTCATCCTCTTGTTAGTAGATAAAGTTGGATGCTGTTTGATGGGGTATAGAGTAAACTAACTATTATTTTTAACTAAAAGAAAATAATTGATTGATAGCCGATATAAATGCTGCACAGATGTATTTTAATGGTCTTAATGTAAGCTTAGTACTTTCTTCACTATGGATCACATGTTGAAATTTCTGCCCTCATTTGTTTCTTTTTTGGCTGCCACCGTATCAATGTTGTACAGGTGAGTCAAATTTCAACACTTTTCACTACTATATAAAACCTATTAATTGTTTGACCCAGTCGACGGGTACGAATTTCATTATTCATAAAATAGGTAACTAACCGAGTGTCATTTGGCAGATGACAACAGCAATATCAATTGAAGATGTTCGTAGGGAAGTGATGATATTAAAAGCCTTGTCTGGACATAAGAATCTGATCAAATATTACGATGCCTTTGAGGATGCCCACAACGTCTACATCGTAATGGAGTATGTGTTTCCTGTTGTAATATTATTTCAAGGCGTGCATATAGAATCATGGTTCAATAGTCTTGGAAGTTACTTAAGACACTGCTCTTCTGTTCAATTGCTTATTTAGTTCATCAATGTGATAAAATGTCTTCCAAAATCATTCGCTCTTAGTCCAAATCTATGTTACATGGACTTGGATACAAGTATCGGAGGTGGGTGTGTGTCCAAGCATCAAATCTCCTTAAACCCTAAATCTTAGGATTTGTATCCAGAAGTTGGGTACAGGTACATGAACACATCTTGAACAATTAAATATATTGTATAATGTATAATATTACCACATAAGATGTTGTTATTGCTTAGGAATATGCTTAAAAGTACATCTGATTTAGGGGCAAAATGGGATTTCTATCTCCCATCCATTTGAGAGGCTAAATTTTTTCTGACTGTCAAATGTGAGCTTCTTCTTCAAGCATGTAAAACAATAGAGGATCCAACATGTCCCATATCCTTATCCTTATCATATCCGGTGAACTGTACACTAGGAGGAATAGAAGATTTCAAGTAACATTAATTTCTTCAAGTACTCTAGATCTCCAAACGTTTATATGGCTGTTACTCTGGTTCCTAATACACTTCATCAATTAAATGCATAAAGATAGTTGCTTCTGTTGAAAATCTTTGGGTTAGAATATTCTCACTTGTGCCAGTTTTGCTGCTGGATTTGTATACATGAACTTTCAACAACGTCATAAAGTTTGTTCTAAAGCATTTAGGATTTTGTCTTAACAGATTATGTGAAGGTGGAGAATTACTAGACAGAATTTTATCGAGGTAGACATAGAAATTACCACTCATGTTGGTGTTTAGTTTTTTACCATCAAATTCAATGGGTTCTTAAAGATAAACCTTACTATTTTGTTGCAGAGGTGGAAGATACACGGAGAAAGATGCTAAGGCTATTGTCATCCAGATATTAAGTGTGGTTGCTTTCTGTCATCTTCAAGGTGTCGTACACCGTGATCTAAAACCAGAGGTATTTATTATGAACAGAGCTTTTCAGTAATTTACTTGATTCTTGTCATTTGGAATATTGTTCATTCGGGAAATCAAAACACTGTCCATAGGCATGCAGAATTGTTTGTTTTATATGCTCATTTCTCTTTCCATTGTTAACCAATTGCTTATATGATCTAATTGCTTGACAGAATTTTCTCTTTACTACTAGAGATGAGGATGCTCCTATGAAGTTGATAGATTTTGGTCTATCTGATTTTATCAGCCCAGGTAATTGCTGAACAAACTTGAATTATTTTTCTACTTCCTTTTGGCTAGGTGACTACTTTCTGCTCAATAAGTATTAAATCCATTTGATCTATTTGTATTGGCACTATTCTATGCTGTTTTTTTGGCTTTCATGTTTCCGTTGTCAAGGGATTTATAAAAACAATTGGATGCTTTGATTTCACCATTCTTTTTGGTCTTTGCTTTTGAAATCCCTTCACTTTAGATGCACCATTTTTCTTATGTATTTTTGGTATGGTCAGAAAAAGTTGTAGATTTCACCATTTTTCTTAGGAATGTTGCCTGATGTAGATAGTCTTATTTTTTTGGGGTTGACAAGGAACCCCACTAAGGCAGGGCCCTTGGACCCACCTCTGCAGGGTAAACCCTGGGTGAAGTTAGGGAGCCCCCATCCCTACGCAACCACTATGTTAATCAGGTGATTCGAACCCTCGTTGGTTGTTTGGGTGCACACCCACCAACCAATTCGGATGACCCCTGGGACCACATAGATAGTCCTCTATGACTATTTTCTATCTGGAATAGGCTCCTATCATACCGTCTAGGAAGCACAGATACGGATACGGCAATATGCCAAAATGAAAAAGTAGGATATGGGGTACGGCGGGGATACGTTCATAAAAAATATAAATATAAAATAATAAAAAAATTAGAAAAAATTTATAAACTTATTTGGCGTATTAAAGTATAAAAAATAAAAAAATAGAAAAAAAATTAGATACTTACTGGCGTGTCCCTCACGCATCCTCACGTATCCTGTTGTATCCCTCAAATATCCTTCGTGTATCCCTCCTGTATCCGAAATTGAAAAAAAATAAAAAATCAGATACTTATTTGTCGTATCCAATACGTATCCCGCCACATTAGACGCGTATCCATATCCGATACTCGTATGACACTTTTTTTGGAGTATCCGTGCTTCATAACTTCTCCAACCATATACCATATTGTTCTCAAAGTTGCAACTCCGCTATGAAGGCATCAGTTTAAATGACATTATATGTAAAATGGGCCTTTGTATATCTCCAAAATGGCCATTGTTGATTTGTTAATGATACTGACCATGAGTTTCTAGATTGTTTATTATGGTCACTTGAAGATATGCTATCCCTATTTTACTCCTTTAAAGTTTTTTGGACCGTTTACTTCTTTAAAGTTTGTAAGGACCTTATTGACATGCCAAACACTTAAATAAAATGGGTGCTTATGGGAAGGTTTTGTTTATTTGCTTTCTTTTTTTAAAGTACGTGGAATGACGGGAATCAGTTGGCCTATTTTTTTTTTCACAATTCACATCTTAGACTACGTATAATGAAATCTCTGGAGAGAGGATTAGTAAAGAGAAATATTTAAGAAGGGCAGTTGTTCTGGTGCTTAAAGATGAACTTACACCCCATTTTGTTAATTAAAGAATAAATTTTCAACTAAAAAATGTATTGTGGTTCCAAAAATTGATATTGTGGTACATAATATGGTTGGCTAACGTGCCAACCATTAAGGTTGTTGCAATTAGGAGCCTAGATTGGATTGGAGCTAGTTTTAGTTGAGATTCTAAGGACTTTGCTAATAGAAAATGATGGCCAAGTTATAATATTCGTGAGAATTGGCTCTCTTGTAAGCATCTGTTTTTGTTCTTTCTCTAAAACTTCAGATTTAGAAATTTTGAGTAGATAATAAATGGGAATATTTACAAATTCAAAGCTAAGGAACTGGAGTAACAAAATAGGACTAAAACTAAGTATGGTTTTATTAACATGCACAAATCAGTAAATGAAAAATGGGGAAAAAATAATGACCAAAACCCACAAAGGTCATTTCAAAGTGCACTACAATGTAAAACAGAGTTAATGGACAGCAAATTCAGTAGAAAAGGACATATTGTTGTAGTCTTGTAGATCTCATTTATATCTAACATAGTTGCTAACAACAATATTTAATACTCCCCTCTTTTTAACAACACTATCTGTAAGATTTAGCTTTCTTCGACTAAATTTTTATATGAAAGTAAGTAGTCCTCTATATTTGCATAAAACTGCTTGAGTTGGTGATCTCCTAACCCTTTCCCAGACCAGGAATTCCACGCCCCCCCCCCCCCCCCCCCCCCCCCGATCTTGATATAACCAAATGAGAGCATCTTATGATTGCACCATTTATCATGAGTACTAACAAGCACCTGTGGCTGTTTATACACTTTTATGGGAGGTCCTTTGCTCGACTTTCAGTTGCATGTATATTTTGTTAAATTAAAATATTCCATCGGTTTTCTCTTATCTATTCTTGTCTTGCTTTTTGTACTTTGTGCAGATCAACGTCTCAATGATATTGTTGGCAGTGCATACTATGTTGCACCAGAAGTACTCCATAGATCATACAGTCTTGAAGCAGATATTTGGAGCATTGGAGTGATAACATATATACTGTTATGTGGGAGCAGACCCTTCTGGGCACGAACTGAATCAGGAATTTTTCGTTCTGTCCTAAGGGCCGATCCAAATTTTGATGATTCACCTTGGCCTGGGGTATCAGCAGAAGCCAAAGATTTTCTCAAACGGCTTTTGAACAAGGATCACAGGAAAAGAATGACTGCTGCCCAAGCACTAAGTAAGTTTGAATTGGACAATCAATGTGTTCTTTGCGTGGCACACACAACACGGGTTGATTTCGGGCATTTTTTATTTTAGTCATATTGTTGCTGATAGTGGCATCTGGAAATTTCTTACAATTCTATTGAAAGTAATGAGTTCTTCCATAACTGCAGCTCACCCGTGGTTGCGAGATGAAAACTACTCTGTGCCGTTAGATATTCTGATCTACAAATTAGTGAAGTCATATGTTCGTGCCACACCTTTGAAGCGTGCAGTGCTTAAGGTAATTTACCTATCATGTCCTTGTTGATTCGCATACATCTTAATGAAAGAGGCTGCACATGATTGATGTACTGACATGCATGCCTGTATATGGTATTTGATGCGGTCCACCTTTTGATTAAGGCAGCTGTTCTGGTGACAATTTATACACGATGCAGTCTGGTTTAGCTTGTATATTTTTGTGCTCATTTTTCTATTTTGCAGGCTCTCTCAAATGCTTTAACAGAAGATGAACTCATTTACCTGAGGGCTCAATTTGAGCTATTGGAACCAAAAGATGGGTGTGTCTCACTCAATAATTTCAAAATGGTTAGTTGGTTATCTCTTTAAATTAAAATTTTGTAGAAGCTAGTCACAGTGTGATACAGTTTTTTAATAATAAATGTATCTGCTAGTATTCCTTGGTATTTGATTTCTTTTTTATGTCCATTTATTTGACCTAAAAAAACTTGCAGGCCCTTACCAAAAATGTAACTGATGCCATGAAAGAGTCAAGGGTTCCTGATATTTTAAAACTGGTGAGACATGTCTATGTACTTGCAGTGACAAATTTGAAATTAGATTGACGTGGATATTGCTGGCAAAAATACAATTTTCCTTTTGTTTTTGATGTCAAAGTTGTTTTTGTCATTAAAGTTTCTGCATGCTATGAGATGGGTGATTGGGGTATAGGGTTCTATTGAGTGTTATGAGTTGAGACCTGTTTCTCTGCCATGGTTTTCCTACAATGAACTTGTCGTACTTTTTATCACAGCAAGACACCCTAGCAAAGTACATAATCCAACGCTTCAAGTTAAAATTAAAGTAAAATAACATTAAAACCATACATCCTAAAATGATGTAGTTTTGCCTCTACTTTAAATATAGGCCGTTGGATTACTACACCAAAACCATTGCAGAGAATCCTGATCCGTATGAATTGTGCGTAATGATTGTGATGGTTGTATGCTATAATACTAAAGATTTGAACGATATCATATCAGTGAGGCATGTATACTGTTAGTTTTTCATCTTCCCTTGTTCTCTGTTCAATTCATAAAACCATAGATTTTTGATATAGATGAGATAGAACATTAAACTTGTTATTGGTTGCCATTCTATTGCCATTTTAGCTTAACCCGTATTTATGTGTTTTCATCTGCCTTTTGTACGACGACGACGGTATTTCATTTGTTTCTTAGACCTTAGGCTAATGCTTGTAAATTTTAATTGAAGATGGAGCCGCTCACTTATAAAAAGATGAATTTTGAGGAATTTTGTGCCGCTGCAATTAGCACGTATCAGCTTGAGGCTCTTGAAGGTTGGGAGAATATTGCAAGTACAGCATTCGAGTATTTTGAACAAGAAGGAAACCGAGTCATTTCAATCGAGGAATTAGCCCAGGTACACCTCTATCTTGTGTAACATTGCCTTTCTTGGGACAAAATTGCATTTCAGTGTAACTTTATCAATTTTAGTAATTAAATAAGTTTTTTCATCAATTTGTAAATATTTTATACAAATACCACTGATTTGCAAATATATATATATATATTTTTTTTGGGTAAGCAATGAGTTTTAGAAACACCCTCCTCACATGCAACCTCGTTTTGCCCCTGGAGATGCAAATATTCATACATACAAAGAAGAAAGAATGCAAAAACATTCATACATACAAAGGAGAGCAGAAATAATGCAAACAAGAGAAGAAATAATGCAAACAAAGATACTTAGAATCCAAGATCTCTCTCAACCTAAACTCTCATGCCATGTTCACCATCTGTCCAAAAAACTTGAGCTATTAGAAAATGGGCCCAACAATATATGTCAAGCTGTCCAACAGTAAAAACACAATAGAAAACAGAAACACATTGGAGCAAAACCTAAAACTACGAAGCAACTAAAAACATCTACAACAAGCACCAAAACTGATGATGGACAAACTACAACACAACTCAATCAGGCGACAAAAAAACAATATCAAGAACTAAGTTTTAAGGATATTTGTTTGATATGTTACATAAGTTTTCAGTCTTTCGTAACATTGCTTGTGCAGGAAATGAATTTGGGGCAGGCAACGCACTCTTTGCTCAAGGATTGGGTTAGAAGCTCTGATGGAAAACTCAGTTTCCTTGGGTATACCAAGTTGTTGCATGGTGTGACAATTCGTAGTACTAATACAAAACATCAATAGCATGTCTACTGAGGGACATATATATAGTAATTGTCACAATAAACTTCCTTGAGAAGTGCTTTATTTTCTTCTCTCTCTCTTTTTTTATTTGTTTATTTGTTTATATTTTTTTATTACTTGTGTAGAAATGAATGTGAAGACAGGATCATATATCAAGATTCTTGAGGCAATACAACTCCATTCCAACTCTTGTGAAATTATATGTTTTCATGATCTAATCGACAGGATGTGTATACAGAACCATATGCTGAAATCCTAGGTGGTTTGGTTTAGTTTTTAATTTTTTTTGTTTTTTTTCAGTTTTTGTCTTTAGTGAATTATTTTTTATATTCTAGTCATTTTTTTGTTCTCCAACGACGGTTTCTTACACTAATTCGGATTTGTCAAACTAGTTGCAACTATTAAATTGATGAAAAATGCTTGGTGGGCCGAATTTGTGTGGTTCGAATGGTTCAAATGTGTCAAAACGACGTTGTTTTATACTCAAAACGACGTCGTTTTGAGTGTTTCGAGTCATGAATTTTCCGACCACCTAGCATTATTGTAAATTAATGACCAAAAAAATTAAAAATAAAAACTAGTTGCAACTAGTCCTAAATTCTTGGAATTATAAGGTCCATATAATGTTATCCTTCCTTGGACATTCCTATATTGAAATTTGGATAAATTACACTTTGCTCCCTTTATATTTGGTCACTTTTTCACTTTAGCCCTTAAAGTTTATTTTTTCTCACTTTGACTCTTTATATTTCAAGTTTTTCTCAATTTACTCTTAAAGTTAATTTTTGTTAAAATTTAGACAGAAAATGACATATTGACAAAATTAGCTCTAGGAGTAAGATGAGAAAAACTGAAATATAAATGGTCAAAGTGAGAAAAAAAATAAATTTTAAAAGTCAAAGTGAGAAAATGATCAAACATAAAAGAGGCAAAGCGTAATTTATCTTTTTAATTTCCTTTGATAATTTGGTATCCGGTCCTAAAAATTAATTAATTCAGGAGACTAATTCTATCCTCCATTAATGGGGATCCAATTAAAATTGAGGAGAACCTTTTATGAATTGACCGGCCCGAAGAAATTTTTTTGCACCTAAGAAGATTCAAATCTAAGATCACCGCATGCCTTGATCACCAAGCCCAACCTTGGGGTTGCCTAATTACATTTCCATAAGGAGATGGTTTTCTCAATATTCAAGCAAGTTGAACAAGCACAGCAGTATCGCATAAAAATTATATTGTCCGGTTAAAATTTATTTTAAACCATCACCCAAAAAAATAAGAAACAGAAAAAAAGAGAGGCTATGCTCCATGATTTTTTGTTTTTGTTATTGTTTTTGAGTTTGAGATGTGGAATTCATAAGGGAAGATCTTTTTTTTTTTGGAACAGACATAAGGAGAGATCAGGACAAGATTTTAACTTCAAATGGAAGTTGTAATTTAAGTCCAAACCCATTGATCCGTCCAAACCCGGCCATAATAAATGGGTTTGGATCGTTCTGTTCATGTAAATGAGTTGTAATTGGGTTATTATCTGTTGTTAAATGAAAGTAGGTTAAGTAGCCATACCCATTGGACAACCAATTAAAATAAAATAATATATCCGTCAAAAATCCAACAGCTTGATGCACAGACAAGCAGATATAAGATGTACCGTTCTTTCCATACATTATATTTTGTACATGGGTAAAGAAAACAGCCCCCTAACTCGAAAAGGTGGGGTTTGAATGGTCCGAATTGATATTCACTAGAGGATCGGTTGGACGACCACTTAAACGATTGGGTGAAACACTTGTTTACCGCAGTTATCATCTTATTGACTGTAACTGTTAGCCTTTTTGCTGGACGACCAATAAGATGACTAGCCGGATGATAGACAAGATAAATTTCAAGTCATTCAGGCCAAACTCAAATTCGAGCTATGCAGCAGTGTTGATGGATAAATTACACGAACCTCACTTGGGTGTTGCAATAGTTACACTTGGCCCCATAAGCATGAGAAAATTACACAGCCCTCCCCAGAATTAATTTTCACATTATACATTGCCCCTTTCATTAGAATTTGGTGAATAGAGAAATTATTGATTGGTCTTGGGACACTGCTATGTGATGTTCTAATAGTGTTGTGATTGATGGAGGAGGTGAGACTCACAAACTTGTATTGAGTGATTGAGAAACATAAAAATTATAATAAATTGTGATTGATGTGGAATATAACCACGTGACGTTCCAAGACTGATTAATAATTTTTCCCGTGAATATTCTATTTGTTTGACCATGATGTGACTGGTGCCCTTGATTTTTGATTCATTTAGGGATTGTTTGGAATGATCTAAATAAGTGTATTTTTTGACTTTTTATGAAATATAGGTTGTATTTGGATTGGATTTGAAATGATGTGTTAGAGAGGTGATGTGACTTAAATAGGATAGTGACTTTTTGACTTTTTTGAAACTTGACAAACCAGCCCTTAATTTCCTTTATAAAGAAGGCAATACTGAGCCATTTTTCATGTAATTTTTTTTTTATTTTGATTTCAGAATTAGTTTTTTGAATTTTTTTTTGAAAAAATCTAACTTAGGTTGACAAAAATAATTACCAAAAAAATAATTTTCAATTTTTAAAATTTATTTTCGCCCTCAAAAAATATAAAACCATAAAAATGATGAGTATTTTTTCTTCAATATTACATTTTCACTAGACTATTTTAATTTTTTTTTCAAAAATTTTTACCAAACAATGAAAACTAAACAAAAGAACCTCTACACTAAATTATTGTTCAGTAGAGATTGAATTGATTTAGATGCGCTATTTGTGCGTATATGACTAATAATAATAAAAAAAAAACTTGATTATAATCAAAATAATAATCATAATAGATCATAGCTAATTACAATGAGTCCTAACTATTAATACCACAGTCAATCATAATAAAAAACTACAAACGTCATAACTCATATGATACCCATCCACCCCATTTTGACACAACGAAACCCTTTTAGAAAACCTTACCCAGTGCATGTATCTGTAATTTTCTTGTACTCACGGGAGGGTGGTGTAACTTTCTCGTGCTCATGGGAACAAGTGTAATTATTGCAACATTCAAGGGAGATCCGTGTAATTTGTCTTTTATAAATTTAGGTAGTATGATTTTTAGTTGGTTCATTTATGCTTTGCTTGGTTTGGAAATTTGAGAAAAGATTTTGAAAGAAAAATGAAAAAAAAGTAGTTGAAATGTGAATAAAATATACGTATATTTTATATAATTTCACGTACCTTTTCCTTTCTCTTTTTAAATCTCTTCCCCAATCCTCCAAACAAACACGACGTTAATAGATTTGAACATTGACCTCATGGTTGCTGCTGTTTCTTTTTTAATTCAAAGAATAATTCATCTAAAAATAGTTTCTGAACATTTGAAATCAACTTTTAATATTTTTAAAAAAGTATTTTTTTTTCTTCAAATAATTCACCAAACAAGTTTTATGCTTTTTTTGAAATATAATGAAAAACAGTGTTTATGGAAGAATAGTTTCATTTTCAGTTATATGATACGAAACATAAAACTTGAAATTTAAATAGAAGATGCAATAATGGTTCTTAAAATTTTCTGAATAAGGTGATGATCCTATAGCATGTTTGGTTAGAGTTTTTCAAAAATTCTTTTCAGAAAATTTTATTTTCTTATTTTTCATGTTTTTTTTTGTTTTTATTGAATTTTTTTAATATTTTAAGCAATTTTTTTTTTTACTTTTTGGACATACCTAACATAAATATACCTAAAAAGTAAAAAATTTATAAAAGAAACCTTTTAAAAATTCACTAAATACCAAAAATATAAAAAAAATATGAGAATTCAGTACATTTTTTATATTTTTATGTATTTATTAATTTTTTAAAATATTTTTTCTCAAATTTTTTATTTTTTAGGTATATGTATGTTAGGTATGTCTAAAAAGTAAAAAAAAAATGCTTAAAATTTTAAAAATATTCACTAAAAACAAAAAAATACGAAAATTAAAAAATTTAATTTTCAAAAAATTTAATCCAAAAAACTCAAACTAAACACATTGATTATATTTGATAAACACTGTTTCTTGCGCAGCGAAAGGCATGCTTTAAAAAAACAAAAACAAAAAAAGAGGTGGGGGTATGGGCAGGTCGGGTATAGTATGACCCGCATCTGACCAATAGTTTCAGTTTTTTTGGTTTGTGAATTCTAAATTCACTTTTTAGAAAATTAAATTATTTATTTTTTTATTTTTATTGATTTTTTTTAATATTTGAAGTGATTTTTTTAATTTTTAGATACACTTAACATAAATATACTTAAAAAGTATAATATTTGTGAAAAAAATCTATAAAAAATTCACTAAATACTAAAAATATAAAAAAATACAAAAAATTTAATATATTTTTTATATTCTTGTGTATTTATTGATTTTTTAAAATATTTTACTTTTTAAATACATCTAAGTAAAATGCATAAAAAAAAGTAAAAAAACACTTAAAATTTTAAAAATATTCATTAAAAACAAAATAAATAAATAAATAAATTTTCAAATAATTAAATGCAAAAAATTAAAATCAAACACAATTTATCCCTTACCCATTTAAATCCGTTCATACCTACCCATTTGTAACCTCCAACTTCAAATAAAAAACAAATAAATTGATAACAGCTAAGCGTCCTAGAATTTGGGGGTGGAACACAAACTTCTTGGTTATTTTTGTGAACAACGGTCAAATTTATGTGAGCGGATCTGGAAGAGACTAGACATAGGATTTGTTTGAGGTGTGAATTGAGTTTTTGAGTTTTGAATTTTTTGATTATTTTAGTTTGGAATTAAAAAGTCTCGTTTGAGATGAATTTTTTAATTTTTATAAGAAAAAAAATAAAATGATTATAGATTGAATGTAAAATTTTGTCATATTTAATTAAAATAGCATATTTTGTCTTATATAATTATTTTAGTCCAAATTGACATCCAAACAGGGCTATATACATTTTATTTTAAAAAAAATTAAGACCTATCAGTATATTTTAAAGGGTTGTTTGGAATGTTCTAAATAAGTACACCTTTTTGCTTTTTATGAAATATGAGTTGAGTTTAAAATGATTTTGTAGAGAGGTGATATGACTTAAATAAGATGATGTGATTTAAATAGGATAGTGACTTTTTAACTTTTTTTTTTTAATGACAAACAAGACCTCAATTTCACTTAGATGTATTAATCTTAACAAAAAGTCAATTAGATTTTAATAATTTTTAATCATTTGATTCATTCGAGATTTATATGAGACATTTTTTAAAGTATTCTTACATCACAATCATTGCAATTTTTATTTTCCAAGAAGAAGAAAAAAATTAAGTTTAATATCCAAAAAACAAAAGACAACTATGAGGGACTTCTATATGATTTATATAGTGTCATTAATTAATAAAAAAAATTTAAATAAAATTAAATGAACAAGTCTTATTATCTCCCACCCACTAACTCAATAACTCGTCCAATTTTTTGTGAACAATTGAACTTAATTGGAACTAAATTCTGGGTTAGACTAATACTAGTATATCACCTATGCTATGCACAGATTATATTTATAATTATCTATATATGTGAATTGTGATTTTAAAATATTTTTTTTTAAAATGTCTTCTTTTTTTCTTTTTTTTACATTATATTAAAGTTTAATATTTTGATAACAATCATATATGTTGAACTTTTCAAGGAATTAAATGTCTTTTTTTTATTATATTATATTAAAGTTTAATATTTTAATAATAATCATATGTGTTGGACTTTTTTAAAAAAAAAATTATGCTTGTTCTTAATATATTAAAATGTTATTATGAGAGATAATAATCATATGTGTTGGGACTTTTCAAGGAATTCATATGTGTTGGATTTTAAAGAATTTTTTTTATGCTTGTACTTAATGCATGAAAGTGTTATCATGATGATAAGATTTGCGAGTTGAAAGAAGTTAATAAATGCTAAGATTTTTTTTTTAAATAAAAAAAATCAGGAAATTTAGATTGCGAAATTGGAGCTCCCACAAAGCTTGGGGTTTAAAATCCCATTTTGCTTAATATATAGTATAGATTTAATATTTTGATAATAATCATATGTGTTGGACTTTTCAAGGAATTAAATGTCTTTTTTTTATTATATTATATTAAAGTTTAATATTTTGATAATAATCATATATGTTGGAATTTTCAAGAAATTTGTTTTATGCTTGTTCTTAATGCATTAAAGTGTTATTATGAGGATAATAATCATATGTGTTGAGACTTTTCAAGGAATTCATATGTGTCGGATTTCAAAGAATTTTTTTTATGCTTGTTCTTAATGCATTAAAGTGTCATTATGAAGGTAAGACTTAGGGGTTGGGAGAAGTTAATAAATGTTAATGTTTTTTTTTTTTGTTTTTTAAAATCAAAAAATCAAGAAATTCAGATTGGGAGATTGGAACTCCCACAAGGCTTGGGGTTAAAAACTCCCTTTTGCTTAATATATAGTATAGATTCCTTTCGTTTTAAAATATTAGTCTTTTATTTTATTTTTTATTGTTCTAAAATATTAGTCAATTTTCAAAAATTAAGGAATAAAATAATATGAATTTACTATTTTACCATTCTTTTAAATTTATTAATAATAAAAAAATATAATTATAACAATTGATATTCTTAAAAAATGTATTATCAAAAGATAATTTTAAAAAATTAATATTTTTAAAATATAATAGGTGTACTATAAAAAAAATTAAATTTCTCTAAAGGAATCATCATTATGATGTATTGTAGAATGGAAAAATTATTGGGTATCAATACGGTACCCAGTGGCATGTCATTTGGTACCTTTTAATCAACAACTTATGAAATGTCTTTTATGAAAATGGTCATGAAAGATTTGTGACTTTTGGATTACACTTACAATAAAGCACCACACACTAATCAAGGTAATCTAAAGGGTCACAAATTTTTCATGATCATTTTCATAAAAAATTTTTCATGATCTCTAACATTTCTCTTTAATCAATCATAAATTATGTAACTCCCTTCATGTTCCCCAAGTACCTAACATAAATATAATAAGTTTTATAATCTAAATTAATGAGAATAAAGAAAGGCACCAAATGATAATGCCACGCCGTACCCTATCCCCTAAAGTTGCGTATGTAAGAAAAAATATTTACGTCTATATATATAAACATGATAGCGTATTTTGTTTGACTTGGGTGATCTAGATTTTTGGTATTAATATACTTTTTTTCCTATGATGTGTGAAAAGGCAAGTTGAATTTGGGTGATGAAACGGTGATATATTGCTGAGGAGGTTCCGTGTGTTTACCATTATAGGAGGAACCTACACCACACAACACAACACCCTCCATCCACATCCCTAATCAAAATTTATGTCCTTAAGCAATCCCTCCTCTCTCTCTCGCTCTCTCTCTCTCTCTCTCTGGACACTAGACCCCTCCACCTGCCCAACAACTCTCTCTCCCTCCAACGAGTTTCATGTGTTCACATTAATTAGAGTAGATGTGTGCAATTTGTAATTGAATCGGGCATTTTGAGAAATTAAAAGAATGTGACAGTCACACCAAGAAAAAATATTGGATTTATATAATAGTATATAGACATCACAAAGGGAAAAAATGATTTCAAAAATCCAAGGCAAATTATATTTATAATTCATGATTGTTAGATACAAAACAAAACCCAAGATCTATAATACGAAAACTAAAATTCGAATGATGGTCTAAAAGAGAAGGTGATGTAAGTGTTTAATGGTCTTTTGGCATAATGGTAAAAAGAAATGAAACAACCCAATTCTGACCATCATCTTCCATCTCTCTTGCTATGCCCTAGTTGTTCCCCACCCTTTGGTGCCACCCTTAACCCCTTCTTAACTTCCAACACCACCTTGACACCTTACCTCCTCCACCACAATCCCCTCTCGAAGCCTCGCCTTTCCCTTTTTACGACTCACTCTCATTCTCTCTAGTAAGGAAGGTTTGAGAATGAGGGATAATAAAGGATGGATGAGCGTCGAAAAGAGAACAAAAGGGGCTAACAGTGGGAGGGGCCGACAATAATCAATGAAGGAAAAGAATGAGACTGGTTAATTAATTCTAACATTCAAGACACACACACACACACACACAAAAAAAAAAAAAAAATCCAAATTAATGTTAGGGTGCCCAACAATATTATTGAAGTTCATTTAGAGAATCATACTTTAATTACTCCAAAAAGAGTGAATATATTGATTATTTTAAAAGTGTCAATATATATTGTTGAGATTTTCGTTTAATTATTTAAAAAAATTATCAATTGGATTAAATTAAGAAATTCAAAAATAAAATCAATATGTACTTAACCCAATAAACAAATTAAGATTCATATGTTTAAAAAATGTTTATGTACAAATGTTTTTATTATTACAATTTTTTACACTTTTAAATTACAATACACATACACCTAAAACAATCTATATTATCATTTAACTTCTCATCAGCATCGTCTACAACAATCTGACTACTTTTATATTAACATCCAAACAAACTGTTAAAAAGCGCCATAAAAATAAAAATTCACAAATCTACATAGACAGAGACACCATAATCGATCTTTCAAACCCTGAAGCACAAAAGATGGTGGTGGTGGCCGCCGCCGTGATGGTGGTGGTGGTGGTGGTCGGAATTTTCTTTTTCAACCAAGTCTTGGAAGTGGCGAAACTCCTCCACGTGGCAAGGAATGTTGATGGGTCCTTTCTGATCAAAACCATACTCTTCCTCAGCTTCCTTCAACAACTCCATGAAGAGTGGATGGTTTAAGTACATCACAGGTATGATGAACCTCTGTTGCTCCTCCCCTTGCCCCACCATGATTGCTAAGAAACCCTTTGGTATGTCTTTCACCTCCTCCTTCCCATGGTGGTGGAGGAGATGAAGATGGGGAACATGTAGATGAAAATTCATGTGATTTTTGTATCCACTAACCATTTTAAGAAATCGAAACAATGTATGTTGGATCCTGATGTTGCGCGTTTGGACTTTTTTTATGACGAATTGGGTCAATATTGTTGCTGCGCGTTTGTGGGCTCTTTGAGTTTTCCAAAAGTAAAAAATAAAAAATCCACAAGAAACAAGAAAAGAACCCTAGTCTTGTTTTCTTGTTTTTCTTAGAGGTTACAAGGAACAAGAGAGAGAGAAAGGCCAAGGATCAGAAGCAGAGATGGCTAGTTTGAAGAGGGACAAAGAAGAGTCTGTTAGAGATTTGGGAATGTTGCTCATTGGTAATTGAAGGTAAAACTCATATGAACTTTGATGATGAGAATTGATAACTTGGGGAGGACTATATATATATAGATTTTAGGGCGTGTGTATAGAGAGGATTTATGTGAGGAGGTTTCTTGAATTATCTGGGGAAGGAAAGGAGTAGCTGAAACCGTGTGTGGGTAATAATTGCCGTCCCAAGGAGGGTTTGTAAAATCCCCTATTCAAAAGGGCAAACTAGAAACATCTATTTCCAGGTCAAATGTTGCTCCCACCAGAAAAAATAATTATATATTTGTTAGGTCGGTTTGGCTTTGACCCTTTGCATCTCAAAGAACTATTCAATTGGCATAGATCTAAGGCTATAATTTATACAAATTTATTTTTATTTTTTATTTTTATATATGTAGGGCATCTTAAGTTAGATTTGCCTACATAAGATTAAGTCTCTATAGTCTAAATAAATTTTTAAACCTAATACTTTAGCGAGAATAAATTCTCAAATCTCAAGTCTCATTTACTATGCCAAATCTTGGGGGTAATTTAATTGTGTATTTGTTTATTCTCAAATCTCAAGTCTCATTTACTATGCCAAATCTTGGGGGTAATTTAATTGTGTATTTTTTTATTGTGTGTTTTATTCTATCTTATATTTGAATTGACTTAGATGTATGTGTGTTTTTTCACTTGTCATTTTCATGCCTTGTTAATATTTTTTAGTGATTTTAGCCTTCTTAACGTTTCTATATTTTGAATCCCAAGAGGTAATGGAAGGAGAGGCAACCAAAAGTTTTACCATTTAAGAGGTCGCATGGTCGAATCTTGCGAGGCCTAAGCTCAATACTACAAGATTCGGGCTTTTTATTTTTTAAAAATATTTTTTATTTTTTATTTAATTTTTTGTCAAGTTTGGAAGCCGGAGTTAGTTTTAACATCTAAGTCTAATCCCAAGACAAGGTTTATTCAGGCTAACCCATCTCATATAAGATAAAGACTGGATATGACTAATTTAGAATTTTTTTTTTTGATTCATAAAATGGATATGTAAATAAACTACGCCACATATTCGCCAATGAGTATTGCCTCTTAGTACCTACAGTACATCTACAAGGAACCCCACCGTATCTAGATCGGGACCGAAGCTAAGGCCTCCTGTGCTTTGGGCCTTAAGAAATATATTTATCTCCAATAAGAGGTTATAGAGATTCGAACCCAAGTTTTGAGTAAGAAATTCAAAGGTCTTATCATTAAACCAACCCTTGTTAATAGGACTAACTTAGATTTTGACTCCTAAGCCAAATGATAAACTTTATTAGGATTTGACAAAGGTCTCTTTTGAGAAGATGGCTAAAATCAAAAGTTTTAAACTATTTTAGTTACATTATCTTTCTATTTTTTTATAAACTTTTTCAAAAAAAAATTAAAAACTTAATTTTTAACTAACTTTTCAAAACAATTCATAAATGTATCCAAATAAAAAAAAAAAATATAACTGTGATCAGGCATGATGTTAGAATGGCATATTCCATAATGCAAAAAGTCGGAAGATTGCATCACAAGTAATAAATGTGATGAGCTGGTAAGCAAAACCCAACTGGTGATAGCAACAAACAGACCTCATTGTAAAAACAAACTCAAACTTTTAGTTTATGTTGCTAACTACTACTAGTATTAAAAATGTGAATTTAACACCATGTGGATAACGAGTGAAAAACGCTTCGCCATGTGGCGGTGTTTTGTGGTCAACGACTGCTAAAGTTTGACCGTTGGATGACGTACGTGTTATGGGGTCGTTTAATAGAGTTATGAAAAAGTGATTATAATTTATAGGTTAATAGTTTATAATTTATAATTGTGAATATAAATTAATTTTTGATTTATAAATTAAGCTTCTTCTCCCTCACTCAAAAAATAAGTTAATTTTTGACTTATAAAAAGCTATAAGCTATATTGTTAAGCTGAACCAAACACATCAAAATAGTTTAAATTAAATTAAAAACTAAAATAAATTGAAAATAAGGCCTACCAAACAGGGTCATTGCATGTCAGCGTAAGCCCAACAACCAATAACACTTGTCCCTGTAAAATTACCCCCAAACATATTTGAATTATTTTTTCCCTGTTAAATAAATATATATATATATATATATATGTAATATTTTTTGTAAAAATAAAAACAGTATTGGATGTATTAGAGATTAATAATTTAACAACTTAGTATACATTAATTATTCAAGTCTCGTTTGGCAACAGATTAATATAACTAAAAAAATATATAAAAAAGTTAAATATTTATATTTATTCAATTTACTTTCTTACATTTTTTTATTGTAAAAAATAGAAAACTCACTTAAAAAAATATTTTAAATTTGGGATATAAGAAAACAAAGATTTGAAAGTAACATGTGGTTATTACACAAAATGAACGTCGAAGAATTTTTGTTTTATCATCGCAATCATTTGCATCATCACCAAATATATATCGCTCATTTTTGTCGGACCAAACTCAATTGACTTTTAGATAGACTTTTTTTTTTAATAAAAAGACATGTAAAAAAATACAAGAAATAATTTACTTTTTTATAATGACTTTTTTACTCTTTGACTAAAACAATGAGTTGTCAAAATAAACTTTAATTTACCAGTAGAACATGTTAATTCATATTTATTATATAATTGAGTGACTACGAATGATGTAATTAATATGTGATTTATCATTTATTGAAATTATTATGTAAACAATGTTGATATTTTAAAATATTTAATAATTTTCAATTTAGATGCAAGCAGTGATGGTGCAAGAAGTGATCCTCTTCACCATTTTTTTTAATCTAAAAGTTGATTTAAATACTACAGGACTAAGCAGTTGAATTGTAATATTTAGATCAATTACCAGATGATAACTAGATGAACAACTACCATATCTTATGTTAAATTTGGCACAAATTTTGACATTTGTCAAATTTGACTGTTGTCATATTCAATTATTGGAGCACCATTTTTCATCTCCTCCAGCTGTCAAATTATAGCAATGATAACTCCAATAGCAAATCATTGAAAATGCTTTTACAAACTCATCTTCATATTTTTTATTTTTATTTTTGTTGAATAAACTCATCATCTTTTGATAGCTCTAATGTAACATCCTTATTTTTGAATACTTTAAATTAAATTAATATAAAATAGTTAAATTGATACTTAGAAAAGAATATTTAATTTTATAATTATATGTATTAAAATATAATTTAATTAGGAATCATTATATTTATCGAATAAAATTAATTTAGGACTAATTAAAACGATTATAAAATTAATATAAATAGTTGGGCCTATAAAAAATTATAGCGAGACGTAAGCAGCTAGCTGCAGGGATTTACTGCTACATGTGGAAGCTATGGATAGACCCTTGAATCAGCACTTCAACATGATGATTAGTCACCTCCAAGCCATAGTATAAAAGGAAAGCATAGATGGCATAGGATTTAACGGAATTGGTAAGAAAAGAAGAGAGTCTTGGGAGATCACGAAGGCTCAGAAAAAAAGTAAAAATTAAAATTAGAATGAGTTATATTATATTTTGAGTTATTTTAATATATTTTTTATATGTTTTAAGTTATTATAATTTATTTTATGTAATTATGTTTTAATTATATTATTTATTTTATGAACCTTATTTATATAATAAGGAAAACTAATAGATATAATTGTTTATTAAAATATGTTTTGAGTAATTATTTTATAAGTATCACCACGGGGGTTCCATATTTTGGGGACTTACATAACCATTGGCCATTGTTTGATCACTTTGTGATCCTCTGTTTGTCATGAATCCATTGATCCCTGTTTTAATTGTCACTTCGGTGACCACTGTTCAGTTTTGTACGGTGTTTATAGTTATTTATGTAATTTCTGTATTATATGTCAAATGATTTCCGTATTTTGTATTTTGTATTTTAATATCAAGCTTTGTTTAGCTCCATAATTATCATGGTGAATTTTATGCCCTTATGTTTTTAATATACTATTTCTCATTCTGTCATGTGCTTATAATTGTTTACCACTTTCAAGTGATATGTCAGGGCCAGCGTATGGGGTAGGCACAAAGTACCTTGTAGACATAATTCAGCTCTGACAATTTAATAAAATAGAAACTCCAATGATTATTTTAGTATCCTTACTTAAATATTTTTTTCACTTGCGTTTAGTAATTTGTTTAAGAATTGGCCGGAGTTCAGTTACTGACCATTACAATACTTAATTCTTCGGTACGAGGAGCGGGCCGTGACATCTAAAGTCAGCAAATCAATACAATAAGAGAAGAAAATGATCTAACGACTCAATTTTTATACACAAAAAAAAAGGTCAACTACATGGTAGTATCATTTTTTAAATTATAAGTCACAATAGTCAGTTTTTTAATATGAAATTAGAAAATATAAGATGAGATCAATTTGTATAAAAAAAAAAAATTGTATAAATATTTTGTTTGTATATATAGCATTACCCAAAACATCACCCTTAATGGTTGAAATTATATCAACAGCCCACATATCATAAAACATTAGCTATACCAAAAAAATTTAAAATAAAATATTCTTCTTGTTTGGTTTTCAAACTAAAAAATTGTTTTTGAATTTATTTATTTATTTTTAATCTTTAGTAAACTTTTTTTTTTCTTTTCATATTTTAGTTAAATTGTTTACTTTTTAGATGCGCCTACTTAGATGCATATAAAGAAAATAAAATATCTGTAAAAAAAATTTAAACATTTATGATTTTTTTTTTAAGCTTTAGTAAACTTGTTTTAGATTTATTCACAAATACTTTACTTTTTAAGTGTATTGAAAAGATTAAAAATATTGATTGAAATATTAAAAAAATCTACTAAAGACTAGAAACATGGAAAAAAAAAAAAATCAAAAGCTATGAGTTAAACTTCAACATCAAGTATTTCCTCAAAAAAATAAAACCAACAAAACAAAATCTACAAATTTGATGGAGGAGGGCACATGAAAAATATCAAACAAGTCACAGGGTGCCAGTCCTCACTCACTCACTCACGAGACCCATCTCATGCACCAAAGTGCCATAGGATATAATAAGAAGAAAAAGACCATAATGTCCTCGTTTGATCCTATCGATTTCCATCCACCACCTTTGGTCTCTCAACCTCCATGGTTTGTAATCGAACACTAGTATTCCACCGGCAACAATCTCTGTTGGCTGCTAATGCATCGGCAATTGGTTTAATTACCATAATGCCCTCCCCTACCACGGCAATCAGCGACACATTGAGAAACATTCCAAACATGACACCACCGTAAGCGGGGTTTTCTGGTCTCCAAAAAGATGACAACGTGAGGAGGAGAATTTGCATGGGCAAAGCTATGAAGATCGAGAAAGAAAGAATATGAATTCTGACCCTAGTGCCTTTGTTGATCACAAGAGAGATAACTCTCCAATATGAAAACAAGAACCCTAGTGAGTAGGCAATCCCAAATGCAGCAAACACTAAAGTACTAAACAAAGGGTACGTACACATAAACATGTTCTCAAAACCATTAAGAGAATGAGCATAACTTGTCTCAAAAGCATGCGGTATCTTTGCTTCTATCGGTGAAAAAAACACAACGAAAAGTTGTAGCACAAAGACAGGCAAACATGTAAGGAAGATTAATGCGATAGCCCGGATATCATGTGGGTTTCGCTTCTTGATTGAAGAATTGACAAGAAAAAGTAGGGTTATCAAGAAACCTGGTTCAAAGACACCAAGAGAAAGAACATTATGAACTTTACAAATGTTGACTTCTTGAGATAAGGTTAAGGATGACATAAATGGGTAAAGATATTGGCTTTGGAAGAAAGGTAGGCGGAGGATTTCATTGAGGGACCAAAATGACATGAACCAAACAAGAAGGAGCCTAATGGACCATAGGGTGTTGAAGTTTTGTAAATGTTTCGCACTACGTGATTTTAAACGAAGGTGAAAGATAAGGGAGAAAGAGAGGATAGAGAGGAGGATGAGACATGAGACTAAAGATAGGGTGACTAAATCATAGGGTGACTCAATTGAAAGTGCTTCAAAGAATAACATACCACGCTCATGAAAATTGTTCGATGGCGATGGTGATGGCGATGGCGATGGCATAGGTGATGATAATGGCGATGGCAGTAATATTGGCCCCCGTGCCGTGCCATTGTTATCAACGGATGTTAGTTTTCTCATAGATAAGCGACAACAATGGCGGTGGGGATGAGATTATTTTGTGAGTTTGCAATTGCATAATTTGCAAAATTTTTTGGAATGGAATGGGAAGAGAGAAAGGAAGGTTTAATTCCTCCTCTTCTCCCAACCAATGTAAACCAGGCTGGTGCACAACTACAAAAGATTGCAAGAGAAGAGAGAGAAAAAGGAGAGAGAGGGAGAATTAGAATCAGAGTCGCGTTGTTATGAGATGGCTCCTAAGATATCGGTGTTGTAAGGATGGGGTGGTTCATGTATGGGCATATGTACAAGCAAACCTATACGATATTAGATATTTGGATTTTGCCTTTATTACACACATTAAAAGGCAAAATTCCTCTAAAGTACGATTTGAAAACATACCATTTTAGTAATTTTTTTAATTAAAATATGAGCTAAAAAAAATTAATATATTTAGAATGAATTTTTAATTTTTTACAAAAAGATGTGTAAAAAATTAGAAAAAAAAAGAAATTTTCATTTTTTGGTATAAGTTATTGATTTTTTAATGACTTTTTAATTTTTAAATTAAAATATTGAGTTGTTAAACGAGACTTAAATATTATAATAATAAAATTTTTGTCCCAAAGCACAAAGATGTAATGAAACAAATTTGATGGGTTTAAAATTGTGGGTTGACATTTAAAAAATGTATTGACTTCGCATTATAGGGAAATGAATCATTTCAAGTTGAATATTAATCCTTTAATTAGTTTGAGGGGAATGAATGGATTATTTTGCCCGTTGATTTTAAATTAGTTTTAAAGCAATGCTCTTAATTAGATTAAATTGACAACGTGAAAAATTTAAAGGTAGAAATTAATGCAAATAAAATTATAAAGACTAAGGGTTGGTTTGGGATGTCCTAAAAAAGTGTACTTTTTGACTTATTGGTGGGTTTGGGTTGAGTTTGGGTTGGGTTTGATGTGATGTGTTAGAGAGGTGATGTGATTTAAATAAGATGATGTGACTTAAATAAGATAGTGACTTTTTGACTTTTTGGCTTATTTAGGCCTCGTTTGGCAAGAGGCTATTTTAGCCAATTAGCCAAAAAGTTACTAAATTAGCCAAAAAGCTAACAACCCATACCAAAAAGTCAAAGATTTTCTTTTCTCTCTACTTTTTGCACATTTTTTCGTAATTAGCCAAAAAGTCATCCCAAACATACAAATTTTTTTTTACCTACCTTTTTAGCCAAATAGCCAAAAAGTTATTAAATTAGCCTGTTCCCAAACGAGGCCTTAGTACATGCCAAACTAGCCCTAAATCTATACAATAGGCAAACAAAAGAGTGTAACTAACCCTATTTTTTATTTGGTAATTCTATACAAACAAAATTTGTATACAATCCATATAGAATGAGGCGCCTCATTTATATTCGTTCATTGAAAGTCAAAATGTACATTATTTTGGTTCATAATTACAAAAATATTATTGTCATATCATTTTTGTTTTAAATTTTGTATGCATATCATTTACCTTTCCATTTTTGTCAACTAAACATAAAATGTATATTTTTACAGAGTAATTATTCCATTCTAATATACCATACAATAATAACTAAACACTGCAAGAGTTAAATATAAGTAGTATTTTGGTGACATTACATTTCAGTTGGACAATGGGAAAATATTCTCGTTGTAATGGTGGTACAAATTTTTCTGTATTTGGTGCAAATATTTTATGTGTCAGACTTGCACTAAAAAGAATTCCAACTATAGTGAAATTAATTATTTTAAGATTACTCCATTTATTTAAAATTTTCTCAACTAATTTTGACACACAATAATACTACAAACTTAGAAATTCATTTGATACATGGATTTCACAATACATATTCAATATCTATCACACACTTTTAATTTTGGCACAAATCTGAAACTATATTCTCGATTCCAAAATTTAGGCTTTGTTTGGTTTGTTTTTCAGAAAAAATTTTGTAAAAAATTCTCTACAAACAAATTTTCAAGAATAATCAAACCAAACAAATTTTTCCAAAAAAAATCTCAAAAATTTGTTTGATTACCTACTTTTCAAAATCACTCTCTCTCATATACACATCAAATCAATCACTTTTTTTAAAACTCTCCCTCCAAAATAATTTTTCAAAATTATTTTTGAAAAAGAACAAACCAAACAAGTTTTCGTACTTTTTATCTCAAAAACTACTTTACAAAAACAAACCCCGTTAATCTTTGACGCATGCAGGACTGACTATGTATCTATTTCCTAGATGCCTGTGTGTAGTAGTACTTGAAATTGACAAAGCATGAAAAGAGAAGTTTTTGGAATCTGAAACTCAACTTTCTTTTCATGGGGGTTTTGCCATCTTCAGTATTTAAGTAGTAAAGATTCTGGCATAGCTGACAAGCTGGCTGACGTTTTGTGAGAGAGAGAGATTCAGCCGTTGATTTTAAGTGATGATTTCATTTTGATAAATTTGCAATCCAAAATTGAGTGATGTTTGGGAGCTCTGAAAATCTGACTCAATCATGCAAAAAATGTACAGAGAAAAGAATGAGACAATACAGTGGTTTTGATGATGAAGACTTGCGCTTCCTTCATGGAATGCAAGTTTCACAAATTTATTTTCTTATTCTCACTCCAAAAATATGCCACAGTTAATTCTGTTAAACACTCTAGCTCTCTTATGTTTATTGAGAAGTTAAAGAATATTGATTCTACTCTGCTTATAAATCAATTCAAAGACCTAAATGTTACTGAAACTGAATAAAGAATAGTCATTATTTAAAGTTATTTTTGTCTCATATAAGGTATGAATAAAAATTACACCAAATCTTTTTATACAGATTTTAAATATATATAAAATTAAAAAAAAAGGAGTTATAAATAGCTTTCTAATTCAATTATGATTCTTTAAACCATCCAAAAATTTAAATGTACAATTACAAACGCTTTATATTTGCATTCATGACTAATATATATATATATACATACATATGCATATTAGTAAAGCTGAACAAAACAGCAAACCCACCATTAAACCCATTAATAACAAGAATTGCATGGCATTTGAAAGTGATCAAAGCAATATGAAAAAATAAAATAAAATCTAAATCAGGGATTAAAAGGCTATATAATTAATTGCTTTTGTGCCATTTGTCACTTAACTTTCTGCTTTCTTTTTCAAAGACAAGCCCTAGAAAGAAAGAGAGAAGGGATTTAAGGACATGAAACAGATCAGAGACTTGGAAGTTATTGCCAAAATAATTATTCCAAAATGATGAACCAAAAAAAGGGTTTAGAGAGAGAGACCAAAAAAAATAAATACAAAAGCCAATGATAACCAGATTTGAAAATCATCAAAATAAAATTTAAAAAAGGGGTAATGATGAAATAGCTGTCTCTACTCTGTCAGAAGAATGAAAAAAAAATAGAAAAAAAAAAAGAAGAGTCAAAGCACTTCATGATTACCCCAATCTGCTAGTAACTTTTATAACAACCTTGATTTTGCATGAAAATTAACAAATTATAACATAAAAGAATGACAAAAATTAAAACATAAATCAAAACAAACCTGCAGGTTAAAGCACTCAACCTAGACACCCAATCCTCTGTTTTTAAATCTCTCTATTCTTATTTCAAAATACTCACCAATCATGTTTTGAAATTTTCACACTTAGAAATTCTCATGTAATTTAATGATTGTGAGTGTTTTGAGAAAAAGAATTGAATATTTGAGAACAGAGGACTCTTGGTCGCTGTTCAAATTGTAGGCGTAAATGGAGTGATCGGATTTGGGGGGAATGAAGCCTGGTCCGAGATCACTAACAAATGATCACATATGGATCTATATAGAGAGAGAGAGACAGAGATTGGGTGATCATCAGTTTTGGTGGCCTCGAGCCAGACAACATTCTCCTCAAAGCAGAAGCCTCCTATATCTTCATTCCTCACTCTCTGTGTCTGTGTCTCTGCGACTCTTTCTTGGGATTTTTCTTGTTGAATATCATTTCATGAGAGCCGAATAGGATATGGGTTTTGTGCTATCATGAACATTATGATGACTATAATGATTTGGTTTTGGAGAGAGAGAGAGAGAGAGAGACAGAGAGAGAAGAAGCTGGGCCTAGAGAAACAGCTGGGTATCAGAAATGACCACGAGCTCCTGGACCCCATGAGCTTTATGTAAATATGAGGCGCCATTGGTCAATTATACATTTTAGTTAAAATGTTCGAAAGTTATTATGCCACCGTTTGGGAAGTGGGTTGACTTTTTGACTTTTTGGTTTTTTTGGCTATTTTAGCTTGGGCTAAAAAGTTTGGTTTGAGAAGAGCTTTTTGATTTTTTGGCTTTTTTGACTTTTTTTGTGAGAGAAGAATGTAATGATTATAGGTTGGATGTGATGTTTTGTTTGTTATGGCTAAAATAGCCTATTTTGTTTTTTGTGGCTAAAATAGCCAAAAAAGCCTGAAAAAGCCCTTGCCAAATACAGGCTATAAATTATTATATTATTTTTTTTATTTTTTTATATATCTTTTCGTAAAATATAAAAAAGTTATTAAAATATCATGTTTCCAAACAAAGTCTAAATACTCAGAAAAATGAAAAACGTTTAAAGTTCACAAAAAAAAAAAAAAAAAATTCTCACAACTTAATTTATAATGATGTGACAAGGTACATTTCAACTTTTGATTTGTCGTATATTTAATTGTATAGAGCTTACCTCTCTCGCCATATTATTGTAGATAAATTTAGGAATTCAAATTATGAGTTTCTAACATTACTCTAGAAAAATATATTTATGATCACAGTCATTTTGGATATGACTCATATCATTCAAATTTTAAATTTACACCATACAATTCAATTTGGGTAAATTTTAGATTTTTTTTTTCATGATTCATAGCATTTCTGTTATGCAAAAGGAAAATAATAATGAGTTTATTTGTGATAAGTCCATTTCTATGTGGATGTGACATTAGGTCTGAGAATTATTTTTTTTTATGGAGATAAGAATATGATTAATAAAATTGTTTGGTGAGAAGAACACATTATTGTTTTGAAGATTTTTCATTTTGATTTATTTTTACAACACTATCGCTAGATCACCGCCATTCTGAGAAGTTGCTGATGGTGGACAGTGGCAACAATTGGTGGTGATGATAATATGGACAGATAGATTGATTAAGTAGACAGATATGTGACATGTGGACAAATAAGGGATGCCATGTGAATAGATAGTTGGACAAATAAATGACACTTGAACATATAGGTATACGGATAGATAAATAGGTAGGGTTAATATCGTCTTTCAAATTATTTAGTTCTTAGAATTGAAGGGCTTGGTGAAAAAATAAGAGAAGTTGAGATAATGAAGTTTTTCATAAATTGTTTGGATGATTAATAATGTGAGAAATAGTTTAAAACGATGAGAAAGACAAATCTTTTAAAACTTTTTTGTTTCTCACCAAAAGTTGCAAAATTTAGTAAAAAATAAAAATTGATCTTTACAAAAAAATACAATACCTAAACTACCTTTTTAAATAAAAAAGAAAAAAAAGAAAAAGAAAGAAGACATGTATACTTTTTAATTAGGGTAAATTAAAAATACACTCATTGAGATTTGTTTAAAATGTGAATTGTCTCTTATAGTTCTAGAAATTACAAATGCCCCTTTTGTCATAAATTTTATTAAACAGAATTAATAGAAAAAATAAAAATTCTAACTAATCTTCTATACAAGAATGAAATTACCAATAAAGATATATTTCTAACATTATTAAATACTATTTGAATTGGAGATTTATTAATAAAAATGAGTAATTTGTTATGTAATTACAGACTTGAAGGGACGTAATATAATTTCTAGAATTACAATGGACAATTCATATTTTAAGTAAATCTCATTAGATGTATTTGTTATTTACCCTTTTAAACAAAAAGATAAAAAAAAAAAAATCATAATTATTTCTTTTCTTTTTCTTGGCATAATTTTTTTTATCCTCTCCTCATAATCCAAATAGATGGTAAACAATTTGACATAAATTTACAACAAAAAAAAAATTAAAATATCAACCACGGTGGGGTGGTGGTATTGAAAGTATCGATTAGTGAATATTAAGAGTTGAAGGACATTCTCATAAATTTATTAAAAGGTAAGGTAAATACAAATGTTGCGTTTGGTAGAGTTTTGTAAATATAATTTGAGAGTATGAGTTGTATTTTGAGTTTGTGAGTTGTGAAATTATGATTTAAGTGTAGAAAATTTGTTTGGTTATGGTTTTTGAATAAAGTGTTGAATTGAGTTTTGAATTGTATATAGAATTGAGTTTTGAAAGTTTGTTTTGACATTTGAAGTAAGAAAATTTGTTTGGTTATGAGTTTTGGAAAAAGTTTTCAAAACTTAAATCAAATTGTTATAACTCATAACAAAACACACTACTTTCACACTATTGAAAATTCTGATTAACACTAATAGCCAAACTCTTTTTAAAATTCAATTTAAAAAATTTATTATTAACAAAAAATAACATTAATCAATTTTTTAATTGAAAATACTACAAAGGAAATAATTTTTTTTGAAAATAAATATTCAAAAAATTTAAATAATCTAAAAAATTTAATAAGTAAAAAATTAAAATAAATATTCAAAAAATTTAAATTGTAAAAATTTAAATATTCAAATAATTTAAATATTTTAAAATTTTAATATTTTAAATTTAAAAACAACTCTACACTCAAATCATAACCAAACGCATAAAACAAAACTCAATTAAGAAATTATTTTTAAAACTCATAACCAAACACATAACTCGAAACTCTATACTACTTTTACAACTTTACACTAAAATCGTAACTAAGTACGTAACAAAAAAATTAAAATATTTAAAAATATTTTTATAAAATAGAGTTTGAATTTATTTTTATAAAATATTTTTAAATTTAAAAAATTAAAATCGTAATATTTAAAAATTAAAATATTTAAAAATATTCAAAAAATTAAAAAAATCATAACATATTTAAATATTAAAATATTTAAAATCTTAACAAAATTAAAATATTTTAAAAATGTTTAAATATTTAAAATATTTAAAAAATTAAAATATTGATTTAAATTAAGTTTTGAAAAGAATTTTGAATTATGTGTTTGATTATGAGTTTTAAAAAGTAATGATTATATTTTGAATTGAGTTTTGAGAAATGGGTGTAGAATTATAATTTGAAAACTCAAAACAAATATCACACTCAAATCAATGGGTGAAACTATAATTTGAGAGGCTTACCAAAAGGAGCCAAAATTTTTAGTTGTATATTATTACTCAAGATGTGACAATATAATTGTTGTAAGTGTAATAATAAACCAATATATATATATATATATATTCAAACGAAATTTCTATATGTAATAATATGACTTTAATATAAACCATTTACTTTAAAATAAAATATTTACAAAAATTATGTTTATTTATCAAAATAACATTGCCACGTTCGGTTTTTTTTTATGTAGGGCTTCGAAAGTGCAAGAAACATAGAGAGCGGCCTACTTTAATATAGGCCCGATATTGTGGGCCTTGGGCCCATAGCACGATTGAGGGCCAAATACTGGGATTTTTCTAAGCCCTTTTACTGGAATTTTGAGCCTCCTCAAACTTGGTCCAATGTGGTTGATTTACATGCAATTTCTACAATAAAAAGATTCCGAGCTGTCAAATTATGGGCCAAAGGTCAAGCAAGCCCAATTTCTTAGAAAATTGTTTTGTTCACCTAATAAAGTGTGTAAACTAAATATATTTGATGGACTTCATTTACAGTGTCATCCACTATTAAAATTGGAGTGTGCTTTTAATCATTTAACTTATGAAATGTGTGAACAAATCCGAACCTAATTTATTTATTTAAGCAGTTCCGGGCCGTGTCTAAAAATTAGAAATAAAAATTAGTAAGAAGAAAATAGACTTATCATGTGCGATATACTCTTATTTTGTCTCATGTTACTTTTAAAAAAGAGCTTGAAATAAAATGACGTATATCTAATTCTACTAATACTCTGCAATAATTAGAGTCTCGTGCATTGAGATTGTCCTTAACTGAGAGGCTTATGTAACTATCAAAATCACATGATGCCACCGTTCTAGCAAGAAGTAGATGGTAACAAACATTGAAACATCATCCTTTTGAATAACTCTAACCTTCATGTATTATTATTATTATTATCATTATTATTATTTTACCAATCGATCTGAGGTGAATGGGGGGAAAAAAATTGCATCACATAAAAGTGAAACTCAAACACAAGCATCACACTTGAAGAAGAGCATCTCATCCATTAGCAATCCCTTGATGTCTATTGTACCCTAATACATAACAATTTTGAACAACAAAGCAATTTTGAGTTTAAGGTGTACAGACAAATAACGTGTTGGCATACTTTTATTCAAATCCATTCATGTTGTAGGAGTATTGAAATTCAAAATGATTATTCAAAACAAATATTGAGAGTAATGTTGACACTATCTTATACAATATTATCAATTAATAAAATATAAAAATAAGATTAAGGTCTCATTTGTTAACTATATATTTTAATAAAAAAGTCAAAAAGTTACTATAAGTTGTCGCATCACTCTTTCTATTTTTCTACACATCTTTTCATAAAAAAATAAAAAATTATTAAAATAGCATATTTCCAAAGGATGCCTAAACATTTATGGCTTCCCACTAATCCAACCATGTAGTTCCTAGTGCCACAACATAAAATTTCACAATAATTAATAATACCATCACATAATATCATTATTATACTCAAAAGTTACATAATTATCCAAAAGAACAAGACTTAAACAAACCCACCACCATCATTGATGTTACTTGATGAACAGACCTCTACCCAACTCAATTCCAACAATTCCTTCCCAAGAAACTTTAGCCTCCACAACTCACTCCCATGGACAACCAATGTGGGTGTGGCATATGTACAAGCAATCCTCTTTAGCTAAACTAACCAAGCATCTATTAACAATATATGGTTGCCCAGTTGTTTGATGCTCAGGGGAAAAGAGCCAATTAAGGTCCATGAGGGCACATGTCCTATCTCTTAATTTTAAAAATAAAATAAAAAATTATTCATAGTTTGTCCTCTCTAAAATTATACATGCCACTCTTAATTTGTTAAATTTATAACCAATCTCTAGTTTTTTATTTTGTTATAAAATTTCATTATTTATATCGTATTATATATTTTTGTGGTCTACTCAAACAAAACATGACTTTTTTGTTTCTTACCAGATTATTTGAGCTGTTGGAATTATCTAGATTTTGTTAAATAATCGATGTGGATATGTCAATTATTAGGTTAAAAATTTTCCCCATTCTTCTTTCTTATAAACCATTGGCTCAAGCACATGACTCTATTTGTTTCACAAGGGAATCTATTAAAATCTCCTTCTATTATATGTAATTATTAGCATTTTACATTTTTATTTTTATATTTTTCTTAGTTGATAATTCTAGTTTGTTGTAATAATATGTATTCTATTATATAATTTCGAAATATTGACAACTGACATATTTTTTAACGTTAAATCAAACCAAACTAAACCAACCTAATCTAATATTTTATCTCATTATTATCCAATGAATAAAAATCTGGCTCCACCACTGTCAGACTGAATGAGTCATTCCTACTTACCCCCAAAGAGTTGATAACCATGGGCCTCTAAGACAAACAACTTTGTCATTTTCACAAACAGTTGGCGGATGGTAAAGTGTGGGCCTTTCTCACCACACTAACTCGCCATTTTCCTTGCAATTTTGGCTCAGTTTCAAGGACTAAGACAGATCATTTTGTCCCACCCTGCATGAAATTACTAGGAATTATCAGACAGTGCTTTGATGATAATAAAGTGATTAAGACAACCCTAACAATTAGTGAGAGTGTAGATATTTATATATAAAATCAGTAAGGCTCTGTACAGAAACATCATTTTATGACCTCTTCTTTTCAGTCATTTATTTTAGGACAAATTACAAACACCCCCTCGAGGTTTGGTAAAAATACAGATTCTTTCCTGAGATTTGAGAAGTTACAAATTGCCCCCTAAGGGACAAATTTTCATAACAAATTAGGAAAAATTAGGGGGGAATCTGTATGAAAATAAAAACCTCAAGGGGCAATTTGTTATGAAAATATAAACCTCAGGGAGCGGGGATGTAATTTCTCAAACCTCAAGAGAATCTGTATTTTCACCAAATCTCGAGAGGGGTGTTTGTAATTTGCCCTTTATTTTATTTTTTCTTCTCAGTCTTTTATTTTTTTTTCCTTCCATTTATTTGACTTATTTAACCAAGATTTGCGTTATTTTCTTGCATTAAAGTGTTATCTTATCACTTAGGAATCGTTTGACAATGACTTTTAAACTAAATTTTTTTTAAAAAAAATCATTAAAAGAGCCAAATCTCAAATGACCCTTTAATATCATCAATATATTTGTATAAAAATTCAAAGTGCATAATATCTAGCCACAGAATTAGACAAAATACTCTCATATGAGTTAAAACTCATTAAATGTGTAGGTAAATTACAAATACACTCTCTAAAATTTACTTAAATTATAAATTACCTCCTGTAATTCTGAAAATTACATTATGCCCCTTAAGGTTTCTAATTTCATAACAATAGGTCATTTTATTAATAAATTATCAAGTTAATTAACAGTTTTTAATAATGTTAAAATTTTATTTCAATTAATAATTCAGGTAATATTATTGTATAGGTGAACAGTTAAAATTTTCACTTTCTCAATTAATTCTATTAAATAAAAAATTTTGACAAGAAAATATTTGTAATTTTTCAAATCACAGGGAGCAATTCGTATTTTAAGCAAATCTCAGAGAATGTAGTTGTAATTTATTCTAAATGTGTAGGTTCCACTCTATGTAAGAGAATTATGTCCAATTCTGTCCATGTAGAAGCAACGTTATGTATACAGAAAATGGCCCCAAAAAAAAAATATATATATATATAGTTCAAAACAAGAAAAAAAATTGCTAAAGACGAAAGAAAACCCATCCAAAAACACACAGATTTTTATTGGGGCTTTCTTTTGTCTTTAATTTTTTTTTTTTTTTCCATATTTTTAGTCTATTAGAAACATCTAGATTAAGTTCGTTTAAAAAGTATTTAAAAAAAAAAAAAAAAGTTGAATAAAATGTGAAGAAAATTCATCAAAGACAGAAGAAAATCCGTCTAAAAACAGTTTTTAAAAAATCAAATCAAACAAAGCAAAAACCTTCCCGGTAAGATTGGCAACAAGTACAACGGAGGCACATGGCGTGCAAGATTGAGCTAATCCATCCGCAAAAGACACTTTAAATTACAACAGACAAGTGTATACCAGACTCTTCAATCTTCATCAATCCT
This sequence comes from Camellia sinensis, assembly GCF_055761805.1. Taxonomy (NCBI): domain Eukaryota; kingdom Viridiplantae; phylum Streptophyta; class Magnoliopsida; order Ericales; family Theaceae; genus Camellia; species Camellia sinensis. Next base: position 10,291,106 of record NC_138968.1, read on the forward strand.
GACATTATTGACACAGGAAAACAAGGACATGTCACTGAGGAAACGGAGAAATAAGACAAACTCTGCGAGGTTGGAATTCTTAAAGAAAGGCTGTCCATCAAGGCAAAGCAAAACAAGAGAATCTTATGTCGTACTTTATCCAAGTTCTATGATTATTACTAGCTTATGTAAATGTGAAAAAATTCAATTCAACCACCTCATGATTATTAACCTCCAAGTAGTGATCCTAAATTTTCCAATCTATTTTGTTGTTGTTAGGCAACAACCTCTCTCCTTCATCGTCATGTCCCTGTTTTAACAGCCTATCCCACCCATCTAATCCTCTCGCGACAAACACACGCATTTGTGTGCATAATGCTGATAAATTTCATGATGGTGGTAGAGTAGTATGGATTGATAAATACTTCACACTAACCATTTGATCGTAAAGTTGCTCCAACTTAATTTTGGAATAAAGATATTTTACATTTATATATATGTATTAATACGTTCTTAATGTTGTGTTTGGTTGGGAAATTTGATGAGGGATTTAAAAAGGAAAATGAAAAAGGTTAGTGAAATGTGAATAAAACATACTTAAATTTTACATAATTTCACATACTTTTTCCTTTTCCCTTTCTAAATTCCTCTCTAAATCTCCTAACCAAACATAACATAACCAAACATAACATAAGAGGGCAGCTATATCTCATTTGAGTTGTTAGGTGGGTGTGCTCCCCATTTACTAATGAAGGTTCAAATCTTCTCCTGTTTGTTCGATTCACTAACTTAGGGTTGGTTTTTCAACCTCGAGTTTACCTTCTTGAAGTGGATGGTGGGTCCAAAAGATCCTGGGATGAGTTCTTGATTATCAAAATAAATAAACAAATAGATAAAGAGAACAACTATCTCTATATCTAGTGAAATCATAGCAACGACGAACAAAACTCTAGTTTTGAGATGAACCACGTAAATCACTTGTAACTCTAGTAACCCTAATTTTGAGATAAATCACATAAATCATGTGATCTATAATTCTTATGTGTTTGTTTTTCTCTATTTTCATATCTTAAAGATTTTGATTAGGTGTTACAAAATTGTTAATAGAAGTTATCATCAAGATTAATGGGATAAGTTAAATAAGTCTCCAAAGTATATAATAAAAAAGAAAAAGAAAAAAAGAAAGATTGTATATGATTACAAACTTTTCACTGTCAACATGGTGAGGAAAATGGATTTACAGGACTACCATGTATGGCCATCTCAACATCTCTCTCTCTCTCTCTCTCCTTGGCCATGATTCTCTTTCTCAAAACTTCCTAAGATCATGCCAAACAACACCTCAAACAACAACCATGCAAGGGGATGAATATGAGGGAACAACTTGGTTGATGGTGATAGGTGTGTTTCCCATTGGATTCTTTTCTTAACAAGTCTTGTCACCATTCATATAGCTGTCACAAATACAATATTGCCATCAACAGATGCTAAACAGATCAATTTCAAGAAAACTTTCTTACTTGACAAAGATAAAAGAAATTACAAGTAGTAGTAGTTCGTAAAAAAGAAATATCCATAACCACTAAATTCTGAAGAATAGACCCTGTCTCTCTCCAATATGATGAATGAATAAAAAGGTGATTACCGTATGCGAGACCCCTGTTAAATCGGAGTCCGAAAAGGATAAGATGTACACAATCTTATCTCAAATGACAAGCCTTACATATAGGCCAAGCCGCCACAGAGATGACGAATGAATGAGAGCACTCTCACCTTCATAAGCTTAAGGCAGCAACGATAATAGGACCAACAAACTATTCATGCCACATGAATTTAAACAACGAAAATGAGTGACGAACTTTAAAGATTCAACTTTTCTATTTAAAATAGGAATCAAAAAATTAAGTGGAGCCAAGTAATGTATCAGAAAATCAGGTACCAATGTCTATCTGCCATGTGTCTGATTTCACCATTCTAAGAAAATGCAGACTGTACTCTCAAAAAGATGAAAATATGTTACATCAAACTATTTTCTCGACTACTTTCTTCCCCTCTTTCCTAAAATTCTTAACAACCAATCATAGCACTAGCAATAAGCATTATAAAACCAAGGAGTCTAGAATGGATAAATACAATCAGAATCAAAATACATAATGAAATTATACGAGGTAATCAAAACATTGAACTAGCAAGTAACAAGATATGCACAATATGAATAATTCTTGAACACACAAACAATGTAATTCCTTACCCGTCCGATTGTTGCTGAATAGTTTTTGATATCAAATGGGCCTCCCAACAAAGAAGCACTGACACGAATACATGACAAAACACGGAAACTGAGAAACACAATAGCTGTTGGATGAAACACTTTAGTTTACAATTAAAAAGAAAGATAAGAAAAAATGACACAGATTTCCACAAGGGATGGAAGAGAAAATGCCACGCGAAATCAAAGCCCATTGGCTAGAATTAACCCATCAACCAAAAGCCACAGTAACTTGTATGCTAGATACTTTCTACATGGCTCTGACTATAAATGTCATAAAGCCAAACCTCATCAGCAATGTTCTAAAGAGCAATCACTTAAGAATATTAAGAAGAAGAAAAGAAGAAAAAAAAAAACTATAAGAAAAACAACTTACAAATTGGAATTTAACAAAATTATGGAAGGAGAAGAATATTCAGCATCACCACCACCGCCACCAGCTGCTACCAAAATTGAGTCTTTAGCTTGCCCAGAGGTGCTTCAAAATCCAAGGAAGAAGAAGAAGAACAAGAGGAGGTTTAGTGAAGAACAAATAAGGTCACTGGAGTCTATGTTTGAGTCAGAGACGAAGCTTGAACCGAGGAAGAAGGTGCAGCTGGCTAGAGAGCTTGGGCTGCAGCCTCGGCAAATAGCTATATGGTTTCAGAACAGAAGAGCTAGATGGAAGTCAAAACAAATAGAGCAAAACTACAGAGTACTCAAAGCCAATTATGACAGCCTACTTTCTCGGTTTGAGTCCTTGAAGAAAGAGAAACAATCCTTGCTCAAACAGGTAATTCTTCTGCTCACTTCAAAGATCAAAATGATTTAATTGAAACGGCCAATATATTCCCGTTTTTAGAAAAATTGAAACGAAAATGGCTGGAATACCGAAATTGTAATGCTTCCACCGAAACATACCGAAAGGTGAAGTATCTTCTCCTTGTGTTTTTGGTTTTTTCATTCCTACTTCTAGTAAAATCTCTTCCCAACCAAGCCTTTAGACTTTTTGTTTATGAGTTTCTAGTAATATGTTCAATTATTTAACTGTCACATTTATATAAGTTCTTGTTTTTGTTTCCAAACATTTTCAAATTTTTCTCTCATTCCCCTTATGTTTATGAAATGTTTCCATTGCCAAACTAACTGAAACAAGAAGTTAAAACGAAATTTTGATTCTAGGCTTTCTGATCTAATTTTCTTTCTACAGTTGAAGATGTTAGGTGATCTGCTGGAAAAAACACATGACCAGGGCAGCAAAAGCAAGGATTTGGGAGGAAATAGCACATCCGGTGACTCTGATAGTGGAGAGCCAAGTTGCTTGAAAAAAGGTTCAGACCGTGGAGCTGTAGCAGATTCAGATGGTGATGAGGGAGGAAGTGGCAAGAACATTCAGCAAGAAGCAACAGAGAACATGGGTGGCCAAGTAGATGGTTCCTTAGCATTGCCTGAAAAGTCATGCAATTTTGAGTCCAGTAGTCTTTTTGATGGCAATTCAACCTGGTGGGACTTCTGGACTTAAAAAATGCACTTCACCTTCCTGAATGATAGAAGTGCTGTACAAAAATTGAAGACCGGTTTCTTATGTAGGATGAGTCGTTCAAAGAGGTCGAGAGGAAAGAAAGGATAGAAAAGTAGACTACTCCATCGATGACAGAAACAACAATCAAAGATTTCAACTACAGCTAAACATGTGACAGACAATGCAAATTCTTTGACAACAGTTCAAAGAAAGCAACAGAAAGTGATGAGAGAGCATGTTTGGGAGAATATGCAAAGAAGCAGCATCAATTATGCCAGTGCGTCCACAAGACTGAGAATATGCAAAAGAGCAGCATCAATTATGCCAGCCTATGCATGTCCATGGTGTGCACAAGAGCATGGGTTTGTACAAATATTTCAAGGCCTGTAAATAATTGTGTGAAACTTTAAGTAGTCCAAATGATAATAGTTTTTCCTGGAAACTAGGAATTGAGCTCTGTATGGTTTACTTTCTAAAGTTTCTTTTTTTTTCTCCATGAAATAATTGCAAGGAAGAAAGTAGGATTGTCAAACAGTTAGGTTTTATTCGGATACAAGAATTTAAAATTAAAGGGATTTAATGTTCAAAGTCAAAACACAAACATATAGAAGGTTTAATTAGAATGAGAGGAGGGTTAAGTAGAGAAACCATGGGTTATTGGGAGTAACTCTATTGATCTTGTTACTTCAAATCCACTCATATAAAGATCCCAAAGTTATGCATGCATCTTGTTGAAATCTAAATTTAAAAGTTTTCTTAAATAATTCTAATTTTTATCATTTACTTCTCGAAAATAAGAAAATATATTGTGTTGTCAATTCATTCCAAAGAATACTTTGGAAATAACAATCCATTCCTAGAATCGTTAGCATGTTGCCAAAAATTCTTACCCCTAAAATTTTCTTAAATAGTTTTTTAACTGAATTTGCATCAAATTATCAATTATTAATGGGTTTAAAGTTGCATCCATGACCCCCCATATTTGTGAATAAGATTTTATTTATTTATTTTTCACAACACATCGTGAACTTTGAATTTGACTTCCCTCCTTGCAAGAGAAGAACTAAAGTATAGCAACCTTCAGCTTCAAACATGTGATTCAGAGGAGTAGTATCACTATCCACTAGCAAGAGGGAAGACATAACAAAGGAAGAATAACACTACACTAAATTTTCGTCAAACCATTTCTTTTAAACACAGAATCAAAAAATAGATCAGTCAAACAAATCTAGGGTGGGCATTTGTTGGGCCGGGCATTTGTTGGGCCGGGCTATTACTACATAATAAGAGGCTTTGTGTCTGTCTAAACCGGACCCAGCATTAACATCGGGCTTCTACATTTGCCCAAGACTGGCCCAAAAAATAATTATAAATCTCAAATCCACACATACTGTATGAAATTTTTTTTTAAAATATTCCATAATTAAATTCAATCACACATTATATTTCTTCAATAAATATACTGATATCATTATAAATTAAAGGATGTTGTGTATAAATTAAAACAATTCAATCAAACATCATCACAAATGTGATTTTCAATAAAATCAACAAAAATAAAGTATATAACCCAACAAAAAAATATATATTTTAATATATTATAATAAATTAATTAAATAGCAAGCCGAGCCCGACTGGATTAAAAGTATAAATCTCAAACCCAACCCATTAATATATCAGGTTGAAAATATTGGCTTAGCCTGACCCTATAAGCTAAAACAATCTTTTCAAACCTTAAAAAAAAAATAGGACTAGGTCAGGCAAGCCAACAGGCGGATGCCCACACCTTCCAAACCCAATTACTTTAAGCTTGGCTAAATGTATACCATTTTTTTTTTTTTCCAGTAATCTATTTTTAAAGATGCCTTGACAATTTCACATGGTCCATGTTAATGAGATGTGACCACAAGCCTTTCAAACCACAACCCTCTTCCGTTTGCGGACTTTAGGACAGACATAGCAATGGCATGAAAACAAGACATATGCAAGGAAAATGTGAAGTTTTCAACCATTTGAATCTTTCGATATGTAGAACAAGTAGTTGAAGAATTCTTGAAACAATTAAATCGGCAAAAGGCAAAAAAGCAGTTAAACTGATAGTAAAAACGTAAGCCTTGTTTGGTTTGTGTATCCCAAAAATTTTTAGAAAAAATTCTCTACAAATAAGTTTTCAAAAGTAATGAAACCAAACAAATTTTCCCAAAAAAATTTCCCAAAACTTGTTTGGTTTACAAGTTTTCCAAACAAATCTCTCTCTCATACACATTAAATCAATCACTTTTTCCAAAACTCTCTCTCAAAATAATTTTCCAAAACATCTTTTGAAAAAAATCAAACCAAACAATTTTTCGTACTTTTTATCTCTAAAACTCATCTCCCAAACTCAAACCAAACATACCCGTAATTTTTGTGACGAGTTCTAAATCCATCCCCAGTGATGATGTACGGTGGATTTTAGCGAAATCCCTTCACTTAGGCCCTCAAATTAGCAATTTTGCCATTTTAGGAAAGTTTTGTTTTAGCAATAACTTTATTTTGGGAAGTACATTTTTAGCATCATCTATTTTGACGTGTTTCTCATTTCGGCTAAAGTCATATTTGCTATATTTTGTAATTTTTTGTTTCTTTTATTTATTTTTGTGTCTAGTAAGGAATTAGCCTAATTAGTTGTTTCCTTGTTGAGTTAGGGTTTCATGTATTACAAACAAGGATGTATGCCATAGGGCAAAACAACTTTTTGATCAATATTATTCCGTTTTTCTTTGAGAATTTGTTACTTCGTCTACTAAAACAATATCTAGCCTCGTGTGATAATTTTTGCTGTGTCATGTATTGGACACATTAATCTATATGTTAGTGAGATGGGAGATTTGCACCGGTTAGTACGGCCGAGCTACTGTAACACGGGTCGTGACAAACCGCACGGCGCCGAGCTGTTTTCTCTCCTGACACGGCCCTTCGGCCTGTTTTGCACGACCGAAGATGTTGGCCGACCAGGCATGATCTAAGGTCTGACCGAGTTGTGACCAGACGTTTGGCAGGGCACACGGTGACCGAGCTAAGGGTAGCCCGAGCTAGACTGATTACAGGGCGGGACCGGCATGCCTCTAACCAGTTGGCCGAGATGGACGGACTTCATATAACCGAGAATGAGGGTAGGATGGGGGGAGGCCGGTATGCCTCACGGCCGATCAACCAGGGTGGACAGACCAAGAGTAGCTCGGCCATGAGAATCAGACTTTCGCTTCTTCCCCGAGGGATAGGTCGGCAAGATACAGCTCGGTTGTGTTGCTTGTGGTGGCGACTCTTCACAAGGACTAGGCCGGTCGTGGTACTCCGGTTAAGTGAGCCACTTGGGCCAATGGCGTGAGGGAGAGGACATCTGCTCCAAGCACGCGTCAATACCGTTGGGCAGTTCTGCGTGTACTGGTTGGAGGACTAGGCCTTTACACACGTAAGGTGGTGAGAGGCGAGCACTGCCACTTGTCCAGGGAAGGACAACAAAGGTAGTGCGCGCACAATCTTGAGGCTGCATGGCCAGCCTAGAAATAGGGGAGGAAGACGAACGTTAGAGGTAAGCAACTCGCGCCATAAAAAACACACACTCTCTCTCTAACAGCCTTCTTCTTCTAGGAGTGATCTGACTTGATCGTCGGAGGGTCTATCCGGCAAACCACCGCTGGGCAGCTCACCGTCTCTGTTTTGTCAGGTTAGACGCCGTCATGTGAAGCTTGAATCCAAGGAGTACGGAAAGCAGAGGATATTTCGCCCTCGTACAATTGGCGCCGTTTGTGGGAAGCTGTTTGATACTCAAACCTTGTTTTTCAAGCTTCTTCGGCCATCTCCATGGCCAACAACGACGAAACTCCACTGTCCGTCATCGATGGCATCACACCAGAGTCTGTTCGACGGAGAGAAGGCACCTTGAATGTTCCAGCCATGGCGGGCCTAGAAACTTCTTCGCGAGGTGCGCGAGACAAACGCGGAAGGAGTACCGATCGCTCAAAGAGTCCAGAGGGCCGTTGGCGGCGGGGGGAGTCCCGTGCGCAGCGCCTGGAGCACAAACTCAAAGACCAAGACGCCCTCATTCGCAAGATGGCAGCGGAGATGGAGATGCTGAAGCGTCAGATGAAGGGGAAGGGTGTTGTTGGAGAGGGCAACCTCAGTGAGCGCACCCCGTCCCCCCGTTCTAGCAATCGCCACCAGGAGAGGACTCACTCTCTCTCCATCACCAGGAACTATGGGGTTAGAGATTCCGACCAAAGAGAGGGCAAATCTCTCACTCGAGACAGCACATACCGTCTTTCACGCCCTTCGCCGACGTCGCGATACTCTTTCTCCACCCGTTCCAGAGACCTGAGGGACATATTGGAAGAGAGGGCGTGCTGTCGAGAGGCTCAGAGACTACCGGCGTTACAGAGATTGAGCGCCCCAATTCATTGTAGCGAAGAAGTGGCGATGCCAGCGCCCAGAGTGATGGCCCCTGCGCCAGTGGACAAAGAGCTGGCGAGACTTACAGCCACGCCGTTGTCTCCGGAAATCGAGAGTACACCACTCCTTGTCGGATTCCACCAGCCTAAGTTCACCTTGTACGACGGCAAGACGGATCCGTACATGCACGTGAGTCATTACCGGCAAGTAATGGCTGGCCACCGGCGCAATGACGCCTTGATGTGCCTCATATTCCCAGCAAGCTTGGGAGAACTAGGCCTGAAGTGGTTCGAACAGCTTCCAGAGGGGTGGCAACAACTAGCGGAAGCCTTCGTCACCAGATTCAAAACCAACACTCGAACGCCGAAGGAGGTCGATCATCTTCTGGGCGTCAAGATGGAGTCAGGAGGATCACTGAAGGCATACAACACGAAGTACTGGAAAACTTACAACGAAATCCTCGACTGCCCTACCAATCTGGCGATCACTTAATACAAGCGGGGCCTCCCAGTCAGACATAGGCTGCGAGACTCGCTCACAATGCACCAACCCACAACCATGGAGCCCTTGATGCAGCGAATCAATGAGCACATTCGTGTGGAGAATGATGCCGCCTCCGTGACCGAGAAGGTTAATCCGGTCGCAGCAGAAAGAAGGGTGGCAGGGAAAGTTCACTCGGTCGGGCAGGAGGATAACCGCCTAAACGACCGGTCAAAAGATCAACGTTGTGGCCCAAACCGCGATGACAGGAACAAAGGTCGCGGAAACGACCGAGCTGACGCTCCCCGTGATGCAGCGGAGGATGCCAAGAGAAAATTGAAGGCGCGGACTGGAATCACCACGGTCTTTAAAATCCCTATCTACCGCATTTTGAGCGAGATTGGAGGTGAGCCTTTTGTCCGCTGGCCAGCCAAGTTGGAAAGTGCACAGAGAGGTTTCAATTCAAAATATCACTGCACCTTCCATGAAGAACGGGGGCACCGCACGAAGGACTGCTTGCCGCTCAAACAACATCTGGAGGAGCTGGTGGTGGCGGGGCATCTTGACCAATACATAGATGGGGATATGAAAGCCGCCCCGCAGGGACAAACCCAACCAAACGGCCTAGCCGCCTTGGACGCGGCGTCGCAAGGTGTAATCAACGTCATCCATGGCATCATTGAACCAGCGAAGGTCTGCGAGCTTAGAGGGATGATTAAGAAAGCCGAGCACATGAGGGAAGCGCTCTCCGTCCAGCTTGCTGCGAAAAAGGGAAAGACCGAGGAGAAGGACATCCTTACCTTCTCGAGCAAGGATTTGGAAAGGATCCAAATGCCCCACAATGATTCCCTTGTAGTAACTCTTCGCGTCAAAGACTTTGACATCAAGAGAATCTTGATCGACTAGGGGAGTTCGGTCGAAATTATGTATTATGATGCATTCAAACAAATGAAGTTGGAGGACAAGGACTTGGCCCCTGCGACGTCCCCTTTGGTTGGCTTCAACTCTCAGCCAGAATGGCCGATTGGAAAGATCATTCTGCCGGTCAAAGCGGGTTCGGTCGTAAAGCAAGTGGAATTCTGGGTGCTCAAGGTTCCATCCACTTACAACTTAATTTTGGGCAGGGGCTGGCTGCACGCCATGCAAGCAGTTGCGTCGACCTTCCATCAAGTTATGCGCTTTCCGACGCCCACCGGGCAGATCGTAGAGATTTGGGGAGACCAAGTGATGGCAAAACAATACTTCGTTGCGGTAAATGGCAGCCGAGCAGCCAAAGGGTTTGTCCAAATGATTGAGGGACCCGAGGGAAATGAGATCCTTGAAGACGTAGGAAGAAAGGCCGAGGAAAAATCGGTTGAGGATTTGGTGGAAGTGCGCATCGACGAGAACGATCCAACTAAGTTCTTCCTCTTGGGATCATCTTTATCTAGCGCCGAGTTGTTAGATTATGTCAACTTCTTGGTTTCGAATTTAGAGGCTTTTGCATGGACGCCTTATGACATGTCTGGCGTTGACCCTAGCTTTATTTGCCACCAGTTGAATGTCTTCCCAAATGCGCGGCCGGTCATTTAGAGGACTCGCCACTCGGCTCTGCACCATGCCGAGGTAGTGGCAGAGGAGGTCAAAAATTTGTTGGAAGCAGGAATGATAGAAGAAATGCAATACCCTCGATGGATATCCAACATGGTGGTGGTCCCGAAAAAGAATGGCAAGTGGCGAGTCTGCGTTGACTACAAGACGGCTAACCGTGCATGCCCAAAGGATAGCTTCCCCCTCCCTCGAATTGACCAGCTGGTGGACTTGACCGCTGGCCATCAGAGGTTTAGCTTCCTGGATGCGTATCGTGGCTACTACTAGATAGCCATGTATGAACTGGACCGAGAGATCACGCCGTTCATTACTCTTAGAGGCCTGTATTGTTATAAAGTCATGCCGTTCGGACTGAAGAACGCCGGGGTAACTTTTCAGAGGATGGTGACAAAGATGTTCGCTCCTCTTTTGGGCCGAACAATGGAGGCCTATATCGATGATATGGTGGTAAAGAGTAAGGAGAAATCTCAACACCTCGCTGACCTAGCAGAAATGTTTGCCATACTTAAGCACCACCAACTTCGTTTGAATGCCTCCAAGTGTGCTTTCGGAGTCGGCACCGGGAAGTTTCTGGGTTTTCTGGTCACAAAACGAGGGATTGAAGCCGACCCATCACAGATCAAGGCTATATAAGAGCTGGAGCGCCCAAACTCCACGAAGGACGTGCAACATCTTGCCGGGATGGCAGGCGCGCTGAACAGATTTATCAGCCGGTCTTCAAATCGTTGCAGGCCCTTATTTAAAACTTTGAAGGCGGATGACGAATGTGACCGTGCACTGGCAGACTTAAAAATATACCTTTCCTCAACCCCTATCTTAGTCACATCTCGGTCAGGCGAAGAGTTGTATCTCTACTTGGCGGTCTCTCAACATGTTGTGAGTGTCGTCCTAGTCCGCGTTGAAGACATCCAGCACTTGCCCATCTTCTATGTAAGCAAGACTTTGCTCCCGGCCGAGACGAGGTATCTTCCGCTGGAAAAATTAGCGGTGGCCCTGATGATGGCATCAAGAAAGCTGGCGCACTATTTTCATGCCCATACAATAGTTGTGTTAACCGAGTTCCCACTTAAGGTGCTTTTTGAAAAGGCAGACTTCACCAGAAGAATTTTGAAATGGACCGTGGAATTGGGGCAGTACGATATCAAGTTCCGCCCGCGCACCACAATCAAGGCTCAAGCTCTTGCAGACTTTGTGGCGGAATTTGTCCCGAGAACGCATCCAGTTTGCCCGGTTGATTTGGCTGGTGCGGATTTAGCGCAGCCCATGGTTCTGGCAATAGAGACGAGTGTTGGCTCACAAGTGGGAGAAGGCCGAAGAGCGACCGAACTAGAGGAACCAGGTGACTTCTTGGAAGATGGGCTCAACCAAGATAAGGAAAGAGACCAGAATGAACCGATCAGAGACTTGGAATTGAGAAGCTCCCAGAACCCCTCTGATTACTGGAAGCTGTTTATTGGCGAAATGTGGAAGCTCTTCGTGGATGGGGCATCCAACAGACATGGGGCCGGGTTGGGTATCGTACTGACTTCACCGGATGGGCTGATTATCGAGCAGGCAATTACGCTCGGCTTCCCAGCATCCAACAACGAAACGGAGTATAAAGCCCTCCTTGCTGGACTAAGAAGCGCATTGAGAATGAAGGCGTCAACCCTAATGGTATTCAGTGATTCCAAGCTGGTGGTCAATCAGGTCTCAGGGAAGTATGAGGCAAGGGACGAAAGAATGACCAAGTATCAGGCGCTGGTACGCGCAGAGATCAAGAAATTCACCGCAATAAGGATGGAACAAATTAACCGCGAAGAAAACAACATGGCTGACGAGTTGGCCGGGCTAGCTTCTACACAAACAGCTTTTCCTAACCCCTTAATGATAGAATTTTTATCTCGGCCAAGTATTGAGGAACCAGAAGTGACCGAGGTACTTTGCACCAACTTGGGTCCTTCCTGGATGGACCCCATCATCACCTTCCTGAAAGATAGAGTTCTACCCGAAGAAAAGAAGGCGGCCAACAAGATCCGGGCCAAGTCAGAGCGGTTTTGGCTCTCCCCGTCCGGAGCCTTGTATAAGAAGTCTTTTACCGGGCCGTATCTGAAGTGTGTTCACCCCGCTAAGGTGGAAGTCTTCCTCTATGGGATCCATGAAGGCATCTGCGGCAGCCATACTGGGGGCAGGTCATTGGCTTACCGAGCAATTTCCCAAGGTTATTGGTGGCCGTGCATGCAGGCAGACGCGCAAAAATACATTCGCTGATGTGAAAAGTGTCAGAAATTTGCTCACTAGATCCACCAGCCAGCGAGAGAATTGCTCCCCCTTACAAGTCCTTGGCCGTTCGCACTCTGGGGATTGGATATAGTGGGGCCACTCCCAACAGTCCCGGGCAATCGCAAATTCTTCATCGCCGCCACTGACTACTTCACAAAGTGGGTTGAGGCTGAGCCACTGGCAACCATAAAGGAAAATGATGTGAATAAGTTTGTCTGGCAAAATGTTATCACTCGTTTCGGTATACCCAAGGCCCTCATCTCGGATAATGGCACTCAATTCGATGGGAAACTCTTTCGCGGATTTTGCGAAGAGCTGAAGATCGAATTCTACAATTCAACGCCGACCTATCCTCAGTCAAATGGTCAAGCGGAGGCCTCAAACAAGACCATCCTGGACGAGCTGAAGAAGCGGCTTGAGAAGGCCAAGGGGAAGTGGGCTGAAGAACTCCCTAATGTACTCTGGGCGTACCGCACTACGCCAACACGGTCGACCGGAGAGACTCCGTTTGCCTTGGCCTATGGCATGGAAGCCGTTATCTTGCTGGAAATTGGCATGCCAACCATCCGGTCTGAAAGCTTCCAGCCACATTAGAACAATGAAGCAGTGGCATTGGAGTTAGACCTTGCCGAGGAAAGGAGGGAACGGGCACTAATCCTCATAGCGGCCTATCAGCAAGAACTCTCCAAGAAATACAACAAGGCTGTGCACCCCAAGCTGTTCAAGATCGGGGACTGGGTCTTAAGAAAAGTGCTGGGCAACACGGTGGTCCCTGGCGAAGGAAAGCTCGATGCAAATTGGGAAGGACCATACAAGGTGACTGGTCTCGCTGGCAAAGGGGCATACCATCTGGAAGATTTAGATGGCAAAGCTGTCCCCAGACCGTGGAATGCAGCCAACCTTAAGATCTTTTACTTTTAAGATGTAATTGCTTTTATTGCTTAGCTTTCTAGACCTTTAGCCTTTTTAGCATTTGATATAAGAATAGCACTGCTTTTTGTAATGAAAAATAGCCCTCTTGTTGTTTTGTATCACATCTTTCTGTACAATGACACCGCAAGGATACAAGGCCACAATGGATGCCAGGGGCAAAGAGACTGACCTGAATGGGACCGGACTGATTTTCTCTCACCGGTATAGAAGCAGTTGGTGTATTGTCCAGCGAAATGATTAGCGTATGGTCTAACTCACATAAGGGCCGAGCTGGTTTTTTGCTCGCCCAATTAGGATGTTGGTGTCATGACCAACTTAAATGAAATATTGGTGTTTTGCCCAGTGTTAAGGCCGAGCTGATTCTGCTCAGCCAAAACGAAATGTTGGTGTTTTGTCCAACCGATAATAGCCGAGTTGACTTTGCTCGGCCAAGCGATATGTTGGTGCCTTGTCCAACTTACAAGAAGCCGAGCTGACTTTGCTCGGAGAAAAAAAATGTTGACATTCTATCCAACTCCAAGGCCAAGCTGATTTTTCTCGGCCATGTCGGAATATTGGTGTTTTGTCCAATATAAAGGTCGAGTTGGTTTTGCTCGGCCATAGTGAAATAATTGTGATTTGTCCAACTTCCTTTAGGGTCGAGCTGATTTTTGCCCGCCCAAATACAGGACTTGAAGTGTTGTCAAAGCCAGAACGACAGTGGTAATTTTTGCTCGGCCGGATGAAAATTTTTGGGTTCATTCGAAAAATCAAAGAACCGAGCTGCCAGTTGATTCGCGAACATTTAAGTTGAAGAAATTCTGATTTTAGCTTGGCATATTGCCCGGCATGGCCGACGTACCAGTTGTGATGCATTAAAGTTTGAATTAAGAAATTTTGCACGTGCAAACCGAACAGAAATAGGAGTTAAACGAGCAATAAGTTCAAATTTCATGGATCAAGGAAACTGCATTACAAGTAAGGGGCCTAGCCCGGTTACATTAAACAAACAAAGAAAGGAAACAAAAAACAAAAGCAAGAAAATAGAAAGGAACATCTTCAATCCAATTCCAGGTCGACCGTCTGCTCGGCGACTTCCACAGTCTGCTCGGCGACCTCCGCAGTGTGCTCAGGCAAGCCTTCTTCTGCCTCATCGCCAGCGCCCTCCATCGTGGTAACCTCCCGATCGGCCACTTGATCTTCGGTATCTTGAGGTGCTTCAAGAGAAGTTTGCTCGGTTTGTTGCGCGGCGGCGGCTTTTGCCTCGGCTTCCTTTTTGGCCTCCTCTATGAGCCTCTTCTGCGCAGCGGTCGTGTAAGCCTGCATATAGTGCGGTATGAAGGCAGCAGGTGGATTCAGGAACATATCAGCATCTTGACCAAGGCCAACTTTCTCCACGGCAGCTTTCCAACCGCACTGGAAAAAGATGTCCTTGATCGCCTGCACTTGTCGTTCATACGTTTTCTCGCCTTATCTTTCTCCTCCTTATGGGCATCGCGCAATTTCCTCACCTCGGCGAGATACCAGGCCTTCGTTGACTTCACGGCTCGCTGTTTGTCCGCTTCAGCTCGGTCAACCTTCTGGCTCAGGTTATCTCGCTCGGCCACAACTGCCTCCTGCGCGGCCTTCAGCTTCGCTATCTTGGCCGCTTGGGCCTTGTTCTCAACTATGGCTTCGCGCAGACTCTGTTGCACAGCGATCATGCGCTCATGGACGAGATAGTTCTTTTGCGCGGCCTGTAAACAAATGAAAGATTGTGAGTATTCAGAAAACCCAGCAAAAACCGAGCAATAACTTGAAGAAAGGAGTGGAGAATTTACCAACACGATTGACTCAGCTGTCGAGCGAAGCACCTTCAAGTCGGACAACTCGTCGTGCTTCTTCATGTCGGGGGAAAAGATTAGCCCCTTGGTCATGTTGAAACCGAGGGAATAATCCTTGTCCGCGTACACTGAATCGGCCGCAGAGACTGCCCGGCCCTTGTACTTGATCTCAGGCGCCCAGATCGGGGAGGAGGTTGGGCTCTTGGATGGCCCAGTTGGTCGTTGCTCAGTCTGGTCCCCCATCTCAGTGGAGGCATGTTCAGTGGAGTCCTCATCAACAAGTTGCTGCTCTGTCTGGTCTTTCCTCGATCGCTTCTTCGACTGGCCAGCCGGTTGTTCGCTGGCAAGGGCCAGCCGGTTGTTCGTTGGCAAGAGCCAGCATAGGCCCTTCCTTTTGCCCGGCTGGAGTGGAATATGTTCCCCCAGTTGCTTCCGGTGGTTGGGACCCGCGTTCCTCACCGGTGATCATGGACTTAATTGCCCAGATTTTCGCCATTTCTTGCTCGGCAATGAGAGGAACAAGTCTGATCGGTGGAAGATTTGGGCCAGGTTCTGGGAAAGGAGCACGGAGGAAGTCAGTAACCCGGCTTTTGCGCGGCGCTTTGTAGTTGTAGGTCGGTTCAAAGCCGAGCAGCTTTGGTGACTCTCTTTCTTCTTCTGGATGGCGCAGTAAGACTCTTATGGCCTCTTGGTTAGCCCGGTGGTAGTCTTCCGCTAAGTGCTTGTAATCTGCAAATAGAAGGAATGTTAGACCGGCACATAGAGAGACTCATGCAAAAGGAAAATAGTGCGGTTAGCCGAGCTACTCACCAACACTTCCAAAATCTTTCCTAATATACCAGCCCGACATGGGCGCCTCGGTGTCCTCGTAATTACCGAACACCCACAAGAAGTCGTCATCATTGGTCTCCTTGTCCGGGTTGCCCTCGATGAGTTTTGCTTGGCCCTTCTTTACTTTTAGATACCGGCAAAGCCCACCTTTATTTTTACTAACGTTGTACTGGTGGAATATTTCAGCAAGACCGAGATTGAGACCGAGCCTCCTGTTTAGCTCGGCCACACCGTTTATTATCTTGTATGTGTTGTTCGACACTTGGGTTAGACAAAGCCTTGTCTGCCTCAAGAATTCACAGATCAAGGGTTGGACTGGGAAGCGAAGTCTTCCTTCGACTATGGACACAACCGTGAAGGGGCACCAGTCTAGGTCGCCCCAAGGGGTATCTCCCTTTTTGGCCAGCTCTAAAATGACATCGTCTGGAATATTGTACTCCCTATGAAACTCGGCGAGCGCACCGGGCGAGCTCACCATGAATCGGTACTTCCCCATCTATCTCGATTTTATTCGGTGATTTAATTGGTATCTCGGTGAAAAATTTTGGTGTATTTGCTCGGACTTTGAGCTCCACCAGTGATGGTTCTGGACTGGCCTGGTCGGTCCTAGTTTGTTCTGCATTGTTAAGAAACAAGTCCAAGGGTTAGCGCGGCACAAATTGCACGGCTTCAGTGTGGATTTTTTAGCTCGATGAAGGGTTTTTGGGTGTTCGACCGGTTCGACCCTAACTCGGCTAGACAACTTGGCCGATTTGGCCTTTCTAGTTCGGTTCTGATTCTCTATTTTTGGCTCGATCAATGCCCAAGAAGAAAACTCGAATGAGTTATAGCTCGGTTCAGTCTTATTTACGGATCTAATTGAGTGTTCAGCTCGGTCAAGGCCCCAAGTAGAGACCTCGAACAAATTTTAGCTCGGTTAAGTCCGATTTATGGATCTAAATGAGCATTTAGCTCGGTTCTGTCCAGTGTTCATCCAGTTCATCCTAAGTTCAAGGTTCATCCATTTAAACTAAGGAAAAACAGGGGCACGAAGGCCCCATGCACCCCTCCAGTTCCAGTTTGCCCTGAGGTGTGCCAATACTACCCCATAGAGGAGGTCTTGGTAGGTGCCTAGCATTTCTAAGCAAGAACGCAAGCACAAAAATGAAGAATAAGTATGGAGGTACGGGAAAGGGAAATAGGAAATGCAATGAAGGGATAGAGAACTCACCAGGAACAGATGCGAAGCAAAGTGGGCCTCGCGAGCCTGGGTACGGCTTCTGCAGGGGCGAGAATGGATGAATGTGAAGATGGAGGCTTCGAATGGACGATTGGGGAGCTTGGAGGCTAGGGTTTGCTTGAAAGAGAAAATGAACAGTGAAGAGGCAATAGTGACCCTTCGTGTGATGTTTAAAGAGGGGGGAAAAAACCCAAACGGCGGCAGCCGTTTGAATTCTGCGCGCGGAAGACAGCTGGGTTGTACGGCCCAATGGCGTGAGGCCATGTGGCACTGAGAGCGCGGCTGTCAATACAGCTGTACGACCCTTGACAAGACTACTGAGGCAATGGCCGACCAAATGGGATAGCTCGACAACGGACTTGGTGACAATCACGCTCGGCCTGGATTGGAGCAACTCGGTGACCATTAGCTCGGTCATGGTGGTAACTCCAATCACGATTAGCTCGGTTGGGATTAAGGGGCAATTGAGAGAGGAGATTTGCATCGGTTAGTACGGCCGAGCTACGGTAACACGGGTCGTGACAAACCGCACGGCGCCGAGCTATTTTCTCTCCTGACACGGCCCTTCGGCATGTTTTGCACGACCGAAGAGGTTGGCTGACCAGGCACGATCTAAGGTCTGACCGAGCTGTGACCAGACGTTTGGCAGGGCACACGGTGACCGAGCTAAGGGTAGCCCGGGCTAGACTGATTACAGGGTGAGGACCGGCATGCCTCTAACCGGTTGGCCGAGATAGACGGACTTCATATAACCGAGAATGAAGGTAGGACGGAGGGAGGCCGGTATGCCTCACGACCGATCAACCAGGGTGGACCGACCAAGAGTAGCTCGGCCATGAGAATCAGACTTTCGCTTCTTCCCCGAGGGATAGGTCGGCAAGATACAGCTCGGTTGTGCTGCTGGTGGTGGCGACTCTCCACAAGGACTAGGCCGGTCGTGGTACTCCGGTTAAGTGAGCCACCTGGGCCAATGGCGTGAGGGAGAGGACATCTGCTCCAAGTACGCGTTAATACCGTTGGGCAGTTCTGCGTGTATTGGTTGGAGGACTATGCCTTTACACGCGTAAGGTGGTGAGAGGCGAGCACTGCCACCTGTCTAGGGAAGGACAGCAGAGGTAGTGCGCACACAATCTTGAGGCTACATGGCCAGCCTAGAAATAGGGGAGGAAGACGAACGTTAGAGGTAAGCAACTCGCGCCATAAAAAACACACACTCTCTCTCTAACATCCTTCTTCTTCTGGGAGTGATCTGACTTGATCGTCGGAGGGTCTATCCGGCAAACCACCGCCGGGCAGCTCACCGTCTCTGTTTTGTCAGGTTAGACGCCGTCACATGAACCTTGAATCCAAGGAGTACGGAAAGCAGAGGATATTTCACCCCCGTACAGTTAGCTTGTATGAGAAGCTGGAGAACACATAAACCGGTCTATTAACAACACCTTCTAATTTAAATTCTCCTACAACATGTGGATTTCTCCCAAAAACCCAGCAACAAAAATATAATTATCATCAATCAATCTTTTCCAGGAGAAATAACAAAAGGAAATCAAATTTGTTTTCCTTTTTTGTTCTGCAATTTATCAGTGTGAATAGCAATTGAAACTGAATTGCAGAGTGCATTAACACGCAAGTGAAAAGCCCGTATATAAACACTCATGTATGTGTTAACAAGAAAAAATTTATAAATCAAACTACAACAACACATTCACTCATTCAAGTTAATGCACATAGAACCTAACTACAGACATTAATAAAAGTGCAAAGGAAAGGAAGTAGAACACTCACTTGAAAACCCTTCTTGAACCACCGAAGAGAATGAAAAAGTTTGAGGAGTGCAAAAGAAAAATGGTTTAGTTTTACGCTATGTTTGGATTTAGTGATTTTGAGCGAAAAGAAAAGAAATGGAGAAATATCTATTTTTATTATTTGTTTGGATAATTTAAGTGGAAAGAAATGGAAAGAAATTGAGAGAAATAGAGAGAAACTCATTTATCTTATAAGCCTTATTTTCAATCTTTCCAAAAGTGGAGAGATTGGGAGATGAAAGAAATCACTATTTTTATAATATTAATTTTGTCCTTATAAAAATAAAAGAAATAAAATGATTGAAAATATAAAAACGTTATTTTGGTAATATAATATAAAATAATTTCTTTTCTTTTCTTTTCTTTTCTTTTTGAAATCTAACCAAATAAGAATGAGAAAAATCACAATTATTTCTTTTCTTTTATTTCTTCCTTATCCAAACAAAAAGGAGAAAAATCGCAATCATTTCTTTTCTTTTCTTTTCTCTTATAACATAAGTGATCATTTCTTTTCTTTTCTCTCTTAGGTTCCCAAATATAGTGTTATAGTTTTTGTTAACCTAACCTAAAATAATTTTAGGTTATGTTTGGTTTTATTTTTTGAATTTTTGAATTTTTTTTGTTGAAAATATATAAATTTGTTTGATAAAAATAAATATCAAAAATATATTGTTAACTTTTTTTTAAAAAAAATATTTTCCAAATAAAATATAAAATTATATAAAAATAATAATAAGGTAAACTACCCACAAGTTTTAATAGTTTGATTTAATTATCATAAAATCCTATTGAAAATAAGCCTTAGGCTCCGTTCGGGAAGAAAAAAGCCAGGCTTTTTTGGGTAAAATAGTCACAAAAAACAAAACATACTTTTTAACCTAATAAGACAAAACATCACATCCAACACATAATCGTTACATTCTTTCTCTTACAAAAAATCAAAAAAAAAATCAAAAAAGCTAAAAGCCTTTCCCAACCGAGAGACTTTTTAGCCCTAGGCTAAAATAGTCAAAAAAACTAGAAAGTCAAAAAGCTAACCCACTTCCCAAACGAACCCTTAGTACAATCATCGTTAAAAATAATTTTTTATGAAATTTTTTTACACATGTCACTAAAAATTAACAATTAACAAATGTGATTTTTCTTGTCACGATTTTTATAAATTGTTGTTAAAACTTACAATTAGTGACTTTTTGTGACGAATTTTTTAAACTATCGCTGAAAATTAAAAATTAGTGACTTTTTTATGACAATTTTTTAAAATTATTGCTAAAACTTGTAATTAGTGACATTTTTTGTGACAATTTTCATACTGTCGCTAAAAATTAACAATTAATGACTTTTTAAATAATATATGATGAAAAATATAATTAATTATCATAGGACCTATTGGATAATAAATACTTATAGGAATTTAAACATAAATCCCCTAAAATAATAAGTGCTTTTGATTTTTTATTTTTTTTAAAGAAACTAATTTTTATTTTTATTTTTTTAAATTAATAAAATAAAATTTGAAAAATTACAAAAACCAAAAATCAAAGTTTGACTAGTGCATCCAAATAAATCCTCAAATTTTAATTTGGGTAAATTATATTTTCCTCATTTTTGTTTGACCACTGCTTCACTTTAGCTCTTAAAATTTATTTTTTATCATTTTAACTTTGCATATTTTAAGTTTTTTTTTTTAAATTTACTCTTAAAATTAATTTTTATTCAAAATTAAACAAAAAAAAAATACCACAATAACTATTACATAACATAAAAAATACTCTCTCATTTCAAAATATTAGTTTCTTATTCTATTTTTTATTATCTCAAAATATTAGTTCATTTTCAAAAATTAAGGACTAAAATAACATGATTTTTTTATTTTGCCATTCTTTTAAATTCATTAACATTAATTTGAAATGTAACAATTGTACTATCAAAAAAACTAGATTCTCCAAAAATGATGAATATTTTGAAATGGAAGAAGTATGTTATTATATTGGAGTTTGAATTTGTATTAGATGTATGAATTATATATAATAAAATATTCTTATACCACGTGAGTGTCAATGTGAGGCCCCTGAAAATTTTAATTTCTTAAAAATCCCTTACTTTTAAATTATTTTCTTGAAGTCCCTCAGTTTCTTAATTAATTGTAGCCCTATGATCAAAATACATGCGCCAACAAAAAACCCGCAAACCCTAATCGATTTTGGAAACTTAGAAATAATTTCTAATACTCTAATTGACTTCCTAAATATGAAATTATCACTTGGAAACCCTAGGTTTTCCAGTCTTTATCACGTTCGTCGGTTGATCGCGTTTTTGTTCGAAACAAGAAATTCAAACTGAATTAGACTCTCTAACCCCAATTTAATTTAATTCTACACTAAAAAAAATGTTCTAATTCATAAATTTAACCCAATACCCTCATATTTTTCTTAAAACACATTTTGACCCCAAACTAGTACCATTACACATATATACTTGTACATTTCTTAAATAAATAATTTTATATACAAATATCTTCATATCTATATATAAAATCAACAAAAATCTCCCCAAATCTAGCACATGGCCAGCAATCACCCTCTCTAGGCTACAATCAAAGATACTTTAGAGACAAATCCCTTAAATCATGGAAAAAGTATCATTGGTACTCCCAAATCAAGGAAAGTTGTTTTGTACTTGTAACTATCTTGGTTCTACTTAAGCCTAACCCTAACTAGATCATGCCTTAATACATGATTAGGCTCCCTAATGATCCTTCATTCCATTACATTCCAACTAAATACATCTCAATTCCACTCCATTCCAACCAATGGGAATTTTGGACATTTTACACCAATTTTATTATAAAAACACCACCACCCTCCACATGTTACACATCTCATACACTCACACACCTACACATTCAACTGAGAGAAAGAAAGAAGAGGAAGAGAGTGAATTTTAGTAGTAGAAGAGATGAAAAGAGGAAACAATTGTGCAAACACTTCACTACGCAATCAAGTAAACCATAACACAACTCTCTCTTTTATTTTCCTTTTTCAAATACATGTTATTAGAAGTTTAAAATGGTATTTTCGGATGTGTTCTAATGGCATTCTTGTGTTAAAAATGAAAGGAGTTGAGCCTTGATTCTACCCTTCTTGTATTTTCCTTAATCGGTATAAGACTACATTTTTCTATATCAAACTCTCAAAATTTTCAAAGGCACACCTTCACCTTAAATTTCTGAGTTTAATACATATTATTTAGCAAGTTTTCATCACAAGATAAGTGGAAAAATTTCCCCTAGTTGACCTTTTTTCTCACCAACTTTCTTGTTGCAAGAACTGTGCCAGAAAAATCTGTTTTACAGCCAACTTTCAAAAATTTTAGAAAAATGTATAAAAATCTTCTAGATCTCAATTTTACGTCCAATTATTCCTTAAGGAGTTAGCTTTCAAGGAAAATTGGTTTCATTGAAAAAGAGTGAGCGGTTTGTAAGAAAATCCAATTTTCGTAACGATCGACGAATCTGGACAACGCTGGAGCATTTCTTAAATAACTAAAATTCTAGAAAAGCTATTCCATTTCCGAAACATGTTATCAAAACTAGATTAAATTCTATACAAACCATATGAAGGCCGAGTTCAGAAAAAATCTGAAATAGCCATTTTGATTTTAATCTTTAAATACTACTGAATCTAGAAATTTAATTTTGCATGGGTATTTTATGCTCTTGTGTTCATGATTATGCTTATTAGTTGATGATCATGTCTTGGTATGATATTGCATTTGTTATGGTTACGTTTCTTATATTCTTTATTTTAATGATGCTCATGCTTATGTAGATATTACTATTTTGTTGAGTTTGTTCTAACTTGACTTAAAACATTGATCCAAACGGAAAACTTAATTGGGATGATATTGGGTTTTCAATCACTTGAATAATGAAGAGATGATAATGTGTTATGTATGGATTGATGGGATGTGCTCCCTAATTGGAGGTTAAGTCTTGCGCAAGCGGTTGTCGCATAAACCCTAGAATGGAACGGACGTATTCGGACTCTTTGCGATGGTTTGATTGGTGAGATAGGGTTGGGTCCGGATGGGACATTCAGGAGAATAAATTTTTTTTGAAAGGATAAGGTTGGATTCAGGAGATAAAACCTTTTTCTTTTCGTTGTCCCTTTTGAGGCCCTGCAGTTAGCGCTACGCGGTATATAACTGTTGGTAGGCATCCGAGATTAGTTCTGCAACAAAGCAGCAAAAGGGGGAGTTTCGAATAGTCCGGTGTCCAATTCTTGTGGTTAGGAGAATGAAATCTCTTTAGGGGATTTCTAGAATACTAACCACTAACATTATAACCTTTGTTATCTATTTGAATGACATGTTCCTTTCCTCTATTATTGAAATTGCTGTTATTGACTTGAATATCATGCTTCACTACTTGTTGCTATAAATGTGATGGTGTATTGGATTGGGAAAAAGGGACGGGGTGTGTGTGTGTTTACTGGGCATTCAAAGCTCATGGCGTTTCATGCTAGGTATTGAAGACTATTAGATCGGTCGAAGGCAAAGCTGAAACATTTGAGGACGTACGGCTACCCTAGGAGGATTAGAAACTAGTTTGTAAACATGTTTGAGATTGTAAGTGATAGATCCCATGTTGTATTTAAGACATGATTTTGTAATTTGTATATATATAACGTTTGTAACCTATCCTTATATCCCGTCAACTCATGTAGGCCTTGTGTTAATACATTGTCAAGATCTGTCAAAAAGGTAGCTTTGCTATCTAAGATGGTTGGACCTTGAAGAGAGGCTATTTTGATTCCTCCGACCTTCTTAGAATCTTGCTTGGTTATTATCCAAATGACTCATTAATGACGTTTTCTACTCTTGTAACCTTAGATAAACCCTGTATTTAGTGGTTAATATATTATCTGATGTTCCCGATTTTTGGGGCTTCACAGTCAATGTGTCATTTTCTGTTTAAGTTTGAATAGAAGTTAGTTTTAGGAGTATACTGAGATAAACTTGAAACATGAAAAACCAAAGTAAGAAAAAATAAACTTCAAGGGTCAAAGTGGAAAAGTGATCAAACATAAAGAGGCAAAATGCAATTTATCCTTTTAATTTTATCAATTTAAACTCTAAATCTGCGATTTGCTTTTAATCTAAACCATTTACTTATTTCCATTAAGTAAAATCGATAGAAAAATTTGCATTTTAATCATTAAGCTTAATGAAAGAGTATGGGAGATGGCTTCTCTTCAGTCGATATCAGATTGGATGGTGTTATTGGGCCTTCATGGGCTTGCCACTGAGCCTGCATTGATGATCTGAATCATTCAATGCGTAAAACTTGTTGAGTACTTTGTCCTTATAAAAAAATCATGTTGATTAAATATCGATAATGCGATTTGATCAAATGTCTAGTAATATCCGATTAATGTAATTTTTTGCAAGAATAAATATTCGACAAGCCCTATACATTTAACGGTTTTGGTTATCAATGCGAGTTTCGTGGTGGGGCCACGAAGGCCCAATAACACCCTCTAGTTGGTTTTCCCAACTGGAGAGAAGTTTCTCCCTTTTATGTATACCTATATTGAGTTTAATGACTAAAGTATTATTTTTTCGTTGAATTTACTTAATAAAAACAAGTGAATGGTTTACATTGAAAATAAATAAAAATATTAGAATTTAAATTGACAAAATTAAAAATTTATGGTTTATTTCAAACCATAAAGTTTTTTTTTTGTAGTTGTCCCAAAAAAATTTAAAAATTGTGCGTACTGATTTCCGCACTAGATGAAATGGATCGGAGCCTTGCGATTGAATTGGACTATTCAGGATCCGAAGGCCTACAAAATGGAAGCATAGTTAGAGCTACCTGCCCGAGATTGGCCGGAAAACCTCTCCGGTGTGAGAATCAGTAATCAAAGAAGATGAAATTATATCTCTAAGTGTAAAGAGAGGAAGAGAGTGTATGTTAGTTAAGTTGGAGTAAGATTCAGTACTATAAATGAGATGAGAGTGTTTGCTTATATAAGAAACTTAACTTGTTCCCCAAGATGAACATCACGAAACTTGAGTGTCTTAAGGCTCTCTTTATCATTACTCAAGGTGAAGAGCGCGTGTTAGCCATGAAGGCACATGCTTACTTTAACTGGGTATATAACAAAGCATATTTCTTCTCCTAACTGTTTTCATGATTCTGAAAGGGAGGACCAACTGATGTGGCTTTTTTCACATACGTGAGTGTTCATAGCGTCAATGCTTGCTTAAGAATGCCTTAGCTCGATGCACTTGGTTCCTCGACCACACCTTTGTGTTGGACTTTTATGAATCTGTTCATAGAGATAGGCTGGACCATAAAGATGACTTTGTGTGGGTTCGCCCCACATCGGTTCTACTAATGGGCTCAACCCATCTAGTTCGACCCAACCTCGAGCCTTGCCTGGGCTGGTCATGATTGTAACGGATTTGGCCAAGTGCTTGAGGACTTAAGGCTTGTCCTCATGGGTGTTTGGTCCATACAAGATGGCTATATAGGATTGGTTTAACAGATTGGATCAACCCAAGGCTTAAAACCCTATCCGTTTACATTGAGCACCTTTAAAAACCAAATCAAACATGGCTTAAGTTTTTATTTTGTTATTATTGTTATTTGTGTAAAAAAAAAAAAAAAAATAGTATACATAAATGTTTTAAAATAAATGAAAATAAAAATAAATAAATATATTTAATGAGTTGGTAGAGATGATGGTGGTAGAATGCGGTCGAATGTAATGATTGTCAATGGGGGCAACCACAGTTGGTTGTCTAAGTTAATAGTTAAAGTTTCGCCACTTATCATGAGGTTACCGAATGGTTTTTGAAAAAATGACTTAAGTCACTGAAGTGAAGTAATTTGATGGGTTGTTTGTGATGTCTTAAATAAGTGCATTTTTTATCTTTTAAAAATAAAAAGTTAAGGTTGAAAATATGAATATTTGGGTTAACTTTTTGACTTTTTATGGAAAAATGTGTATTTAAAAATTGTATAAATTAATGTGTAGGAGAAAATTAGTATTGGGAGTTGTGCAGCCGTAATTGTTGACTTTTGGTGAATAGTGATAACTTTTTAACTTTTTGAGTAACTTTTTGATTTTTTGACTTTTTTGAGACTTCCCAAACTTGGCCTAACTGATTATTATTGGTGGACGATAGTAAAAGAAAGAGAGTACAATTTTGCTTTTGGAAAAAAAAAAAATATATTTTTTAAAAAATTTAAAAATAATATATTAAATAAATTTACCTTATTCATTTCCAAACCAAAAAATAAAAAATAAAAAACCAAAATAGAAAACAAAATTGATTTTCTGTGGGCCTGAAGTCTTACAACTGGGCCTGGGCTGAAGACTAGAAGGGAAACCATCTATCTATCCACTCGAGGATCAAATC
Organism: Camellia sinensis; assembly: GCF_055761805.1. Classification (NCBI taxonomy): domain Eukaryota; kingdom Viridiplantae; phylum Streptophyta; class Magnoliopsida; order Ericales; family Theaceae; genus Camellia; species Camellia sinensis. The sequence goes on from NC_138968.1 coordinate 10,317,639, forward strand.
CCGTGCAAATGGGGGCCCTATCTTTTCTCGAAATCAAATCCTAACCACTTCTCTCTCTCTCTGTGTCTCTCTCTCTCTCTCTCTCTCTCTCTCTACACAGTGAGTGTAGTAGCAGTAGAGCAAGCAACAATGGTGTTCAGTTTGACCATGGCGACACCCTCTGTACATTTTAGCTGTTTCAGCGCTTCAAATGAGACCCTCCTCTCATCTTCTCCCTTCAAGTCTCTCAAACTCCCTCTTTTCTGGCCATGGCAGAAGGTATTCTTCTCTCTCTCTCTCTCTCTCTCTCTCTCATGTACTGTTGTTTACATTTATACATTTTTCAGCCAAACTACACTTAATTTTAATTTTATCAATTTTTTCAGTGTGACAATTTAAATCAGTTGGAGGAGTGTTTAAAATAATTTTAACAATTATTTGATGCAGTAAAGATCTGAGAATTGTGTAGGGGTATTTCAGATATACAAAAGTTGTGATGAAGCGTGTGCGTTATATATATATATATATATATTAGGGACAACCCGTGCCTGAAGGCACTATGAACAATTTTTGTTTGATACCGTGTTACGAAATTCAATTATAATAAATCAATTTAAAATGATAATGTCATTCTAATATAAAACTTCACATAAAACAGGAACAAATGATATAAAAAAAACTGAAATAAATAACTAATAAATTTCAAATTTTGTATTTCCTAATGAATTTATCATGAATGTAAGCTTCCCACCTCATTCACATAATTGGGGTGATGCCTTTTAAGAGTTCCCACCTCATTCTCTAACATATTTTCAAAGGCAGCCATGTTTAAGAAATAGTTAAAATTAGTCTAATAAAACATCAAATATCAATAGGAATAAAACATCAAATATCAATAGGTCTTGAAAAGAAAAATGAACTCATAAACAAACCATGAAAATAGTGCATCTAAATACACTGGTCTTTCTTAATCAAGAAACATAAAATTCATAACCATAATAAATTATTTCCGCACAACAGATACTAAATTTACACAAAATCCATGTCAAGCATATGTGACTTCCACCAAAATATGCAAAGATACTAAATTTAGTGAATTTTCAAAGGCACTTTACTGTCCACACTCAATAATCATTCATAAGGTCCAATCTTTTACATTGATAAGAGACTTTACAAAAATATTAGAAATTCATTGAAGTACATACCAGTAGGAAACTTTACAAAAATGGTTAACATCAAGGATATACTTTACAAAATATTTGTCAACTTTACAAAATTTATGCCATATAATGTCTTTAAACTTGTTCTTTTACAAAAAAGTACTTGGACGCCTCTAAAGCGCTTGGACACCCTCAAACTTGTTCTTCATCACATTCTGAAATGTCCGAGTATCAACTTCTATGTACTTTTTTCTGTGAGGAGCATACACAACAATCTAATATTTAAAAAAGCAATAACATTAGCATATTGACATAATACGAAAAATAGATATTGAAACAATATGAACCAAAGATACCTTATTATAATTTCATCGGAGCAATGTAGTCTTATTTATCCTCTTGAGCTTCATAGCTTTTTCAACCCAATCCTACAAAAGTTTGACTTGATCATAATTTAAACATAATTTTAATTAAAATACACTTTCAATTTATTTCCTTCTTTCATCATTTGTGTTCTTTTTTAAACTTTAGTTACTTCCATCTTCCATTTGAGAAATTTTATATATCTTTGTAAAAGATCCTTTATAATTTTTTAAGGATGCATAATTTAGTTTGAAAATCAGTAATATTAAGAAAATTACTCAGAGATTATGCATGCTTCAAAATATCACATTTCCCCCATGATTTTCTTTATACATGTTCCAAAACAAACTTGAAAAGAACCATACCACTTGTGTATTTTTTATTCCCTTTCTTGAGTAGTTTTCCTTTCCTTTTCCTTTAAACTTCTCATTTTCCTTTGCCTTTGCATTTGCCTTTGCCTTTAAAAAAATAAGCAAAAATTATTAAGAAAAAAAATATGAGAAACAAATAAATTTGATTAGTGGGTTTAACCCACGAACACAGAGGACATTGAAGTCTCGTTCATTATGGATCACAACACTGACATTTTTGTTTTGAAGAAACTAAACCTGTGTATAATGCATTTGAAAGGTCAAAGAAAAATTATATTAAGGAATGTAGATTAAATAAAAAATGAGTATAGAGATCTAATATTACTGTTTCCTCTAACATATCATCCACCTACAAAAAAAAAATACAAAAGCATTTGATTATGAGAAAAATTATAAATAATAAGTAAGAAATTAAGCCTCGATTCATAAACTATAAAGTAAACATACATAACCAAAAATATGAATGTTGTCCATGATATAAATTAAAATGAACTCCAAGGTTGTTAAAGAGGTTGAAACACTAAAGATCTGTAGTAAAGAAATAACTCATTTAATAGTGCTATAAATAGATTAAGTTTAAATACCAATGGGCTGTACAATGACTATTTGATTACTTAATTGTGCCATAATAAAAATACAATGGGCTAGTTCTTTCTCACTATAATTCTAATTTTTAACAATCAAATAAAAACGAAAGATCACAAAACATTACTTTGCATGTTAAAAAAGGAAACTCAATTTACACATTTATCAAAATAACCCAAATCATTTATCAAAACACTAATCATATTTGAAACACTTCAATCTCATTGATACTTTATTTGGTTCACTGGAATGAGATAAATGATGATTCCCATTGTAATGAATTTTTCATTATTCTTTTAATCAACCAAATATGAGAAGTGTAAGGAATCTTTGAACTTCATTATAGAAGATTAAAACATAGTGAAAAAAAAAAAATGTAATGATAGGAAAAATCCAAAAATCAACAAATTTGACTATCCAAGCCTATAAACAACAATTCCTATTTAGCAAAGTTGAGAGCTCTATCCGCTAAACAACAATTTCCAACAACACATAAAACATATGTTAAAAAACTTAAATCCCATCCCATATCCCAAAAATGTCTAATTTCCTGAGATGAGAAAACAACAAAGAAAAACAACCCATTTCCATTATTCATTCATAATCAACAATGATTCAAGATACAATGATAGCCTGCTCAATCCATTTCAAAAGCATAACAACAAACTAAGCATCACTGTAACAATGTAATAAATATATTTAAAAAAAAAAAAAGGGTCGAATGTAACAATCAATCTTCAAAACAAACTGAAATAGATATGTAACGACATAAAATGAAATGCAATGAAATGATGGGTGTTGAAGGTGGGGGTGGGGAGAGGGCTTCGAGCGAGGGAGTTACATATCAGAGCCGTTGGGGTGGGAAGTGGTTTTTTGGCTAAATGTCATATAAGACTCTGTATTTACCTACCTCTTCGTTTGGTTTTCCCCTTTGGCTTGACACACCTTTAACTTGGAGCACGAAACTGATCAATTTTGCAATATGCATTCATCGGACTGGACCAAACAGTTGAATATAGTTCTCTAGTTGTGTGTAAACTTGGTGTTTTATCCATTTCTTGAAAAACCATTTTGACTTAAGGTTATATTAGTTGCTAAAATCAGAGGGCTTAAGTTTTGCTATTTTTTGAATACATACTTGGGTTTTATATAGCCAAATAGAAAACCAACTACAATTAAAAAATAATATAAGCAAAAAGCCACAACTATATAAGAAGCCAAAAAGCAAGACAATCCATTTCAATTATCACAATCCAATTTACCGGATTAATAAATGATATTGATTACTTGAAAGTAGAAAAATGAAAGAAAAAAATAGGAAGAACACAACCCATCATTGGATTATTAATAGGAAAAACAATCCCAAAATGTCTGATTTCCTGATTAATCCCTAAAATCAATCAATTTCAATTATAACTTGCTTAATATAATTATAAACTGCTTAATACATTTATAATCAAAAGCATGAACAACAAAATGATTCAAAAATTATAACCTGCTTAATACAGATTTATGGATAAATAATTCAAAAGCATGAACAAAAACAATGTAACAATCAACAACAATAACAATATAACATGCTTACGACAATTCACAACAGGTGGGTATGGAATTAAATTGGAATTATATTTAAATGAAAAAGAAGAAAAAAGTAAAATTATATTTCATTCATATAATTTTAGGGTGTATCATGTACAGATACTAAAAATTCTTGGTTCAAAAGATTGGTATTATCGAAATTGGTTTTCTTCTATAAATTGAAATTAAACAAAAATAAGATGAGCAATATAGAGTAGGGATGAGGTTGCCAATTAAAATTTTATTCAAGTCTAAGCATATGGAAAAAAAAAAAAAAAAAAAAACAAACAAACAAAACAAAAACAAAAACAAAAAATGAATCTCAGTCAGGAGTTTAATTTTTTAATTTAGAAATTGTTGATCAGTCAAGCACTCAGATACATGACTGATGTCAGAAGTTTAATTTTTTAATTTAGAAATTTTTTAAGGCAAGAAAGTGATGTCCTCAACTTTGATTATGTTCACAAATTAAACTTGCAACTCAGTTATTGTTCAATCACTCTTCTTGGACAGTGATGGATAAACAAAAATGATGACAGGTTATCTAACAAAGATATACATAACAAAGAAAAACGCAAGAATGATGATTACATAGGTTATATAATCTATACTCTAACTAATCATCCCTTCAAGAAGATGGCAAACAACCATATTATGATTGTCTATTTGCTTTGGCCAAAGCAGAGGAGAACGAAGCTACTTTGACTTGTTTACCAACTAATAGATTATGGTTTAAATCATGAAAAGAGACATGAAACCATATAAGTTCACCAACAGTTTTCTTTACTTCTTTTACACGTCGGGACATGATTTTTAGGGGAAAAGAGACCCCCCCCCCAAAAAAAAAAGAAAGAGAGAGAGAGAGAGAGATAGAGAGGGAAAAAGATGAGGCAATTCAAACCATATAAAACGTCTTAACCATGAACAATAACAAATAAAGTCAATCTCCAAAGATATCTTAATAGCACTTCCAAACACAATCAGACTCCAATCAAAATTGAGTGAATTCCTGTAACAAAGCTAATTAATCCAAGAACTTGACACATTTCAATGAAGCATCTTCTAAAACATATTTTCTAAAGCACATCTTATTATTACTATTCTTATTGTAATTATTCATGAAACAAACAATAGAAACCAATATGGTGGATACAAACCAAAATGTATATAAAAAAGAATGTAGTGAAATCAAGCTACAACCAAACTGCAAAATTAAGATAAAAACACAAATCCAAATCCTCCAAACAACACATTTCACCAAATCAAGCTCACTACCAGAATTGTGCAACTAAATAAGAAAATATGGGATAGGATTGTGCAACAATACATACCAAAACAAATAAAAGACAGGATACCCTTTATTGGATTTGTTTCCTATCGTAAAATAGCCCTTTTTGTTTTCACCAAATCAAATATTTCCAGCGTTTCTTGCCTAACAGGATAGAAATTTTTTCAAACCCTTAGAAACACAAACACAAACACAGCCCTTTATAGGCCAAAAACTGTCTGATTTATTGATTAATTCCCAAAAACTGTCTTGATTAATCCGTTTCATGAGATGAGAGAAAACAACTCAGAAAATTTCCATAAATGATTAAAAAACATGAAGAGAGTGAGAGTGAGAGTGAGAGTGGGGGGACTGAGACTTTGAGGGAAAGAGAGAGGTGTTACCTGAATACGACGACGACCACCGAATCAACGAAGAGCCAATGAAGCAACAAAGAACCACCGAAGCAATGATGATGAATGGGTTTGAATACAACCACTGTGGCAAAGAAAGAGAGAGAAACAGTGTTGATGAAATGGGTTTTAGGCGGTGAAGGGGGAGTGAAATGGGTTTGAAATGAACAATCTCAACCTTTAAATCCATAAGATAGATGTTCCATTGGGATTCAAACCCACTTCAATTAAACTAATGTAAAACAATGAAACTCTCAACAACCAATTCCAAAGACTTTTGCTTGAACAGTATGATACTGTGAAGGGCCTATTCGTGAATTCTATAATTCTGTTAAGGGCCTATTCGTTGAAATAAAAAAATGAAATGTGGTTTAGATTTAAATGAGACAAAAAAAAAAAAAAAAAAAAAAAAAAAAAAAAAAAAAATTAGTTGATAATTGTAAGAAAAAATTACGGGAAAATTACATATACCTCTCTCGAGGTTTAGCTAAATTACAGATACTCCCTGAGGTTTCGAAAATTACATCCCGCTCCCTGAGGTTTGTATTTTTATAACAATTTGCCCCCTGAGATTTATATTTCATAACAAATTAGCCCTAATTTGTTATGCAAATATAGCATTCAGGGAAAAATTTGTAATTTCTCAAACCTCAGGGGTATCTGTAATTTAGCCAAACCTCAAGGGGGTATATGTAATTTGCCCAAAAATTAATAAGTCGTACTTATAAATTTGATTTTAATATACCCAATTTGATTTTAATAAACCCAAATTTTAATAAACCAGACTAAAAATTTGATTCTTGCTCCCCCTACCCACCCAAATAATGACAATTTTAAGAAAAAATTAAAAAACCAAGCTTATAAATTTCCTACACAACCAACCAAAACAATGATCAATCACAAACTGTAAACATCAGACACAATGTTTCAATCACAAATTCGACAATGTTTAAATGTTTTACCTAATCAATGTTTAAATGTTTCAATCACAAATTGATTATTGAAATTAAAGATTAGAGTAAAGATTATCCAAAAATTAGAGTAGAGATTATCCAGAGATTATCCAAAGATAGAGTAAAGACTGAAGATTAGAGTAAAGATTATCCAAAAATTAAAGATTAGATTAAAGATTATCCAAAGATTACCCAAAGATAGAAATATAAATACTAAAGAAAAAGCCCCCAGGTTTGCTCACCTAAACAGTATGTATACCGGATTATTCATGAGATGAGAGAAAACAACTCAGAAAATTTCCATAAATGATTAAAAAACATGAAGAGAGTGAGAGTGAGGGGACTGAGACCTTGAGGGGAAGAGAGAGGTGTTACCTGAATACGACGACGACCACCGAATCAATGAAGAGCCGATGAAGCAACGAAGAACCAACGAAGCAATGATGATGAATGGGTTTGAATACAACCACTATGGTTGATGAAATGGGTTTTGGGTGGTGAAGGGAGAGTGAAATAGGTTTGAAATGTTTTCAACTTTCAAACTATATCCAACGGTGAAATGAACAATCTCAACCTTTAAATTCATAGGATAGATGTTCCATTGGGATTCAAACCCACTTCAATTAAACTAATGTAGAACAATGAAACTCTCAACAACCAATTCCAAGGACTTTTGCTTGAACAGTATGATACCGTGAAGGGCCTATTTGTGAATTCTATGATTCTATTAAGGGCCTATTCGTTGAAATAAAAAAATGAAATGCGATTTAGATTTAAATGAGACAAAATGTAAAAAAAAAAAAAAAATAGTTGATAATTGTAAGAAAAAATTAACAAATCATACTTATAAATTTGATTTTAATATATCCAATTTGATTTTAATAAACCCAAATTTTAATAAACCGGACTAATAAATTTGATTCTTGCTCTCCCTACCCCACCCAAATAATGATAATTGTAAGAAAAAATTAAAAAACCAGGCATATAAATTTCCTACACAACCAACCAAAACAATGATCAATCACAAACTGTAAACATCAGACACAATGTTTTAATCACAAATTGGACAATGTTTCACCGAATCAATGTTTAAATGTTTCAATCACAAATTGATTATTGAAATTAAAGATTAGAGTAAAGATTATCCAAAAATTAGAGTAGAGATCATTATCAGTAAAGACTAAAGATTAGAGTAAAGATTATCCAAAAATTAAAGATTAGAGTAAAGATTATCCAAATATTACCCAAAGATAGAAATATAAATACTAAAGAAAAAGCCCAGGTTTGCTCACCTGAACCGTATGTATACCGGATTATTTCTTTGTTGAACACCATTGTTCCCTTTTGCAGTCCCCTTGTTCCTCTTTTGCAACGGCTCCGTCGTCAATGGGGTTTGGGGCTGCCATTGTTGATGAAGATTAGGAGAGAGAGGGAGGAAGAGAGAAGATGAAGAGAGTAATACGGGGTTTGGGGTTCAATCGCCAGCAAGGGTTGGGCGGAATGGGGTCCGATGGAGGTAGAGAGAGAGAGGGGGTGCCGTCGTCAATATTCAAGGGTGTTTTGGGCTGCCACTGTTGATGAAGATTGGGATGGCGGAGAGATGGAGGAAGGAAGAGAGAAGATGATGAGAGGGAACGGGCTCCGACAGGGAAGGTTGGGATCTGATGGAGAGGGAGAGGGAGAGGGAGAGAGAGAGAGAGAGAGAGAGAGAGAGAGAGGGGGGGGCTGTGTGTTTTCAAAATTTGAAATAAAAAAAGAGATAAATGGGAGAGACAAATGGGAGTGAGAGAGAGAGAGGGTCTGTTGAAAATGAGAGAGACAAATGGGGTGAGATATTTTGAGCCCTTAGATTAAATCAATCTAATGGTCCAAATTTTGACACAGGTATAAGAGTCACATCAAGATTCAAAATTCTGAGTTGTTTTGTTATATATATATATATATATTTTTTATAACCGGTGTCGGGTCACTTACGCGTACCTCGATTAATTCCGAGACGAATTCCATCCCATCGTCCACTTACAGGGCCCATTTAAGGTTGTGCTTTATGTAATAGTATAGTTTGATAGTGTCCGTTTAGAAATATGACTTAGTAGAATAATTCCATTTTAAATAGACTGTTTGTTATTGATTTTTGTCCAATATGGAGGCTATCAATTGAATTAAATGAAAAATTCAAAAGTAAAATTGATATATGGCGACCAAATTAATACAAGAGACAAATTACAGGATCAACTGGTGTAATTGATCGATCCAATATTTTGCTTAAGCACATGTTTTGATGGTAATGGCAGGTGAAAATGGGCCCACTGACTGTATCCCCAATGGGGTTTGGGACGTGGGCATGGGGAAACCAGCTTCTGTGGGGATACCAAGAAGCAATGGACAGTGAGCTTCAACGGACCTTCAATGTAGCCGTTGAGAATGGAATCAACCTATTTGATACGGCTGATTCTTACGGGACCGGCCGGTTGAATGGCCAAAGTGAAAAGCTTCTTGGCAAGTTCATCCGTGAATTTCAAGGTCAGCTTTAGTTCTGAATTATAATTGTCCAATTTTGGTCACAATTTGATTGAGAAAAGACGGTGATTCGCTTGTGCATTTGTTATATTGTTTGATGCTTGAAAAATGTTGTACATTGTTGATTAATGAAACCCTTTTTGAATGCCTAACAGTGCTCAGATATTGAATTTAAATTAATGGTAGCATTTACAGTCTGAAGCAATTAAAACTTACCATTTGGTTCAATTTGTGTCCAATTGCACAATGTTTAATAATCTGACACCCATATGATCACCGGCTCTTAACTTTATTGGATACATTTTGTTGCCCCAGGGAATGTAGTTGGGGTTGTTCGTGTTCTTTGTACCTCCAGGCCAGTGGTCTGGGTTGCTTTGTTTATGCATAAATGGTTGTGCATTTCATTTTTTGTTTTCTATTTTCATGGGAAAAAATTTCTTTGGCAAATTGTTTCCTAAAATTTTTTCAGGAAAATTTTCTGAAAACAACCTACTTTAGTTTCTGAAAACACAAAAATGAAATCAAACAATTTTTAAAAAATTAAAAACACAACCACACACAGTATTTTTTTGGTTGTAGGATATTTTTTAAGTTTGCCAAGTTTTGCACTGATTATTTTCTCAGGACAAAAACAGGTAAAGGATAACATTTTGATTGCTACCAAGTTTGCAGCATACCCATGGCGCCTGACACCTGGACAGTTTGTGAATGCTTGCAAGTAAGTTTCCTCTCATTTAATTTTCTCTTATAATGCCAATTACATTAGGCAGTTTGTGAATGCTTGCAAGTGTAATCTTCTTGTAATGCCAATCAAATCAAACTCATTATTGATAGGTATCTAGGATAGGTTCTCTAGTTTTGCAACTATTTAGTTGTATCTCAAAGACAACAACACAAGCATATTTATCTGTTTTTATCAATTACGCCTCTCAGCATGTGCAAGTCGATTAACTGCTTTTGTTGTCTTAAATATATGGATTTTGATTCTGAATGGTATTTCAGGTCTTCTCTACAGAGGATGGAAATTGAGCAAATAGGAATAGGACAGCTGCACTGGTCGACAGCAAACTATGCTCCTCTGCAGGAATTAGCTCTCTGGGATGGTTTAGTGGCAATGTATGACAAGGTTACTGTAAGAAATAATGTATAGAGAAAGAGAGAGAATAAATTGTATGTATTATTATTGATTGATATATATTGATTTCTATTACAATGATTCATGATTCCTATACATAGAAGAGGGTGAGTGTGTAGTAGGTAAGGAGTAGGTGAAGTGGAGGTGGTAGTGGTGTAGTGGGTTAGGTTTAGTGGAGTAGGTGAGGTGGTAGTGGTGTAGTGGGTTAGGTTTAGTGGAGTAGGTGAGGTGGTAGTGGTGTAGTGGGTTAGGTTTAGTGGAGTAGGTTTAAGTGGGTGAAGTAGGTGGAGAGTAGGTGGATTTTAACAGCCCCCCGCAAACTCAAGGGGGATAGGAACTAACCAACTTGAGTTTGGAGAGAGTAACAAAACAAGAAAATACATAAAAATAAAAGAGGATAAGAGACACTGAATGGTCGTGTCAGACCATTGGTGAAGACACTGGATGGTGGTGTCATAACGTTGTAGAGGACACTGTATGGGGGTGTCATAACCATGTAGAAGACAGTTTATGGGGTCATGTCGGACCGTTGTAGCAGACAATGTGGTGACAGTTGTTGTGACAGTTTACGGAGTCTTGCTGGACCCTTGTAGAAACTAACCGGAATCAATGTCGGGACAGTTTACAGAGTCTTGTCGGACCCTTGGAAAAGCTAACCGGAATCAAATGTCGGGACAGTTTACAGAGTCTTGTCGGACCCATATAGAAACTAACCGGAATCAATGTCGGGACAGTTTACAGAGTCTTGTCGGACCCATGTAGAAACTAACCGGAATCAATGTCGGGACAGTTTACAGAGTCTTGTCGGACCCTTGGAAAAGCTAACCGGAATCAAATGTCGGGACAGTTTACAGAGTCTTGTCGGACCCCTAAAAAGTCGCACCCTCAAAAGGTGTGCCCAATCTTTCAAAAGGCGTGCCATCAAAAGGCGTGCCCAATCCATAAAAAGGCGTGCCATCAAAAGGCGTGTCCACTTTATCAAAAGATGTGCCATGAAAAGGCGTGCCAGTTTGTCGGGCGTCAAGAGGCGCGCGATGCGCGTGGCCGCCTTGGCTATATAACCAAGACGAAGGCAGAGGCTGAGGCAGAGAAAAACTGAGAGAAACCTCTGAAAAATCCTTCGTGTTGCTGAGAAAGAGAGTTCCTTGTGCTGAGAGAGAAACTCTGTAATACTCTGTTGCGAGAGATATTCTGTAACACTCTGTTGCCCAGAAAATGGCCTCGTCTTCCCGGAGTCTGCTCACTCTCTTTCCAGACCTCAACGAGTCAACAAGAGAGAAAACTGGTGCGGTGGCACTGGAACCTCAACCAAGCGCCCCGGAGTTTGCTCCGTTGAACTTTCCGATGCGGTCGGTGGAGCAAAAAATGGCAGTGCAAACGGATGTGGAGGCTAATCAGTATACTTTGAAGGCATGCTAAGAAGCACGGACACTTCTAAGAAGGTGACGTATCCGTGTCGGGTACGTGTCGGACACCGACACTCTTTGGACACTCTCAGGACACGTGTCCGACACTCTTCAAAACGTGTCCTATTGTTTAAAGACTTGGACACTCTTTGGACACTTGAAGGACACACGTGTCTAACGATTAGACATACGTAAAACTAATTATAAGTTTGAACAAAATAACTTAAGATACAATAATAAAATAAAAACCATATAAATTTATAAGAATTAGTGTCATATTGCATTTTTTATTATCTTTGAATGATATATTCATATATATATATAACATATAATAAATATATAAAATTATATATTTCATACGTGTCCTCCTCGTGTCGTGTCCTGCATTTTTTGAAAATTAACGTGTCGGCGTGTCCGTGTCGTACTCGTGTCGTGTCACGTGTCCGTGTCCATGCTTCTTAGAAGGCATGTGTGGAGTCCATGACGGCGGTCACAAACTTGTCGCACCGGCTGCAGAGTAGGACAAATGAGGTGCAGCAATTAAACTCCCAGCTGGCTCTGCTCCAACGCATGTATAAGGATGCGCGAGCAGAGATAAGTGTGCTAAAGGCGGAAAACAAGGAGCTGAAGCGGAAGGCCAGTTTTATGTTCCGATTTGGAGGGCCGCCATATGCTGCAGTGGAGGAGCAGGGAGTAGTGATCATGCCCAGTGGAGTGGGAAACACGGAGGCAACACCGGCAAGGGCCGCCCAGGACGGAGGCAAGAAGAAAAGACCGGCGGCAGAGTAGAGAAGAAAAAATCCCACCTGTGAATGTGGTTGTTTGTTTGTTTGTTTTTTTTTTTGTTTTTTTTTTTTTTTGTAAAATTGTGATCGGGGTTGATCCCTGAGATGAATAAAATATGGTTTGGTGTGCAAAGCTAGATGGTATGAATGGAATTGGAAAAAGATTAAAAATAAGGTGAAAGAAAAATAAAGAAAGAAATAATAAAAATATATTTGAAATCAAAAATGAAAGATGGGGAAATAAGGAAAGTGGTTTGGAGAAAATAAATAAAAATAATGGAGTTTGAAATCAAACGGAGGAGAGATGATGTTTTTTTTTTTTTTTTTTTTTATAATAAAAAAAAGAGATATATATATATATATATATATATATATAAAATAAAGAAAGTGGGGAAAGTGGCGGTGGATGCAAAGTGGGTTGGAAAGTGAAAAGATGAGAGAGAGAAGGCATGTGGGTGGTTGTCCATTGTGGAGGACAAACATAGTGGGTTATATTATATTCAGAAAGTTGTCCATTGTGAATGATGGTTTTGATGATGGTGATGGAGGAGTGAGTGTGGAGAGTGAAGGGTATTGAAGAAGAGTGAGGAACGATGGGTCTGTGAGACATATGCTTGTGAGAGAAAAGGAATCTGAAAGAAAGAAGAGATGGGTGTTGTAGCTTTCTCTCTCATCCTGGCATTACCGTAAGGGATGAGCTCGGAAAATGGAAGACATGAACACGACTGGACATTCAGCACTCCACATGTCAACCTTGGCATCATATTGCTGAAATTGCAGAATTTCTGGGGCCATATACAGTGGAGACCTGCAAACTGTCTCTGCGTGATCATTAGGATGTGCTGGAAATTTGTGTTAATACATATAATATGATAGTGGTGTTGGTGGTAGATAGTGGCATGTATAGAATATGATAGTGGTGTTGGTGGTAGATAGTGGCATGTATAGAATATGATAGTGGTGTTAGTGGTAGATAGTGGCATGTATAGAATATGATAGTGGTGTTGGTGGTAGATAGTGGCATGTATATAATATGATAGTGGTAGATAGTGGTAATATATAATATGTAAGTGGCATATAATGGGTTATAATGATGTTTGTAATATCTCCTATATAAGGAGTGTCATTTGGTCTTGTAAAATAAGAAGTTTTGAATATAACAGAAATATATTTCTTCTTCCTCATATTTTCTAAGTTAGGAGTTCTTCTTCCTCATATTTTCTAAGTTGGTATCAGAGCAACAAAAAACGCAGCAGCCCTAAAACCGTCATAGCCATGTCGGAAGTCACGTCCGAAACCACTTCAACCCCTGCCGCTGCCATTCCGGTGAAAACGTCCAACTCTCACTCTGTCCAAATCACCACCATCCGCCTAAATGGTGATAATTTTCTCCGCTGGTCACAATCTGTCCGGATGTATATCCGTGGGCAAGGAAAGATCGGTTACATCACTGGTGACAAGAAGGCTCCTGCTGTTAATGATCCGCTGTTCGACAGTTGGGACGCTGAAAACTCCATGGTTATGACATGGTTGGTCAATTCTATGGAGGAGGATATAAGCTCTAATTACATGTGCTATCCTACTGCACAAGAATTGTGGGATAATGTTAGTCAGATGTATTCTGACCTAGGAAATCAATCTCAAGTTTTCGAATTAACTTTGAAGTTGGGAGAGATTCGTCAAGGAGATGATTCCGTCACCAAATATTTCAATTCGTTGAAAAGGTTGTGGCAGGATCTTGACATCTTCAACACATACGAATGGAAATCGGTTGACGACTGCAACCACCACAAGAAAACTGTGGAAGACAGCCGTATTTACAAGTTTCTTGCCGGCCTCAACATTGAGTTCGATGAAGTGCGAGGAAGAATTATTGGCAGACCTCCTCTCCCATCCATTGGCGAAGTATTTGCCGAAGTCAGAAGGGAAGAGAGCCGAAGGAGCGTCATGCTTAAGAAAAAAGGTACTGGTGAATCAATTGAAATTTCTGCTTTAATTAGCGATGCTGCGGCCAACAAGGCTGCAAATTACCAGCGCAGGTTTGATGATAAGCCACGGGTCTGGTGTGATTTTTGCAACAAGCCTCGCCATACACGCGAAACGTGTTGGAAGATCCATGGCAAACCTGTCAACTGGAAAAGCAGCAAACAAGGAGAGAAGAATCGTGGCTTTCCTACTGCAAATGAAGCCGATTCAGGTCCCTTCAACAAAGAGCAGATTGATCAACTCTTAAAGCTGATAAAATCCAACTCCTCATCCGGTACTCCTAGTGTTTTGTTGGCACAAACAGGTAGAAATCCTAAAGCCTTCTCTTGCCTAAACTTCTCTCCGTGGATCATAGATTCCGGTGCCTCCGATCACATGACTAGTTTTTCCCATTTATTTAATACCTATTTCCCTTGTTCTGGTCATGACAAAATCAGAATAGCCGATGGTAGTTTTTCACCTATTGCAGGAAAAGGATTTATTAAACTAACTGAGAAAATTAATCTCAATGCTGTTCTTCACGTCCCCAACTTAGCCTGTAACCTTTTGTCTGTCAGTAAACTATCTAAGGATTCTAATTGTCGTGTTACATTTTTTGAATCCCATTGTGAATTTCAGGACCAGAACTCGGGAATGATGATTGGGCGTGCTAGGATGCTTGAAGGTCTTTACTACTTTGATGAAGTACCTGTTAGTAATAAAAAAGCTCAGAGCTTTAATAGTACTAGTTCAATCTCTGTTCGAGAAAAAATAATGCTATGGCACTATAGGCTAGGACATCCTAGTTTTCTTTATCTGAAACATTTATTTCCAGAATTATTTCAAGGGATTGATTGTTCTTCTTTTCATTGTGAAAGTTGCATTTTTGCAAAATTTCATCGCTCTACTTATTTGACAAAACCTTACCAGACTTCCAAACCTTTTTATTTGATTCATAGTGATGTTTGGGGCCCTTCTAAAATCACTACTCTTTCTGGTAAAAGATGGTTTGTTACATTTATTGATGACCATACCCGCTTATGTTGGATTTATTTGATGAATAAAAAATCTGACGTGAAAAATTTATTCACAAATTTTTACAATATGATTGAAAACCAATTTCAAACCAAAATTGGTATTTTACATTCTGATAATGGAACAGAATATTTCAATGAGCAGTTGGGTGAGTTTTTGGAAAAAAAGGGAATTTTTCATCAATCTACATGTCGGGATACCCCTCAACAAAATGGCATTGCAGAACGAAAAAATAAACATCTACTTGAAGTTGCACGTGCTATAATGTTTTACATGCATATTCCTAAATATTTATGGGGTGAAGCAATTTTAACAGCCTCTTATTTGATAAACAGGATGCCTACAAAGGTGTTAACATACAAAACACCTTTCGATTGTCTCAAAGCTTTTTTTCCTGACACGAGGTTGTTTTCTGATTTACCCGCCAAAGTTTTTGGATGTACTGCCTATGTTCATGTTCCTAGTCAATTTCGTTCAAAACTTGACCCCCGTGCTATAAAATGTGTTTTTTTGGGTTATTCCTCAAACAAAAAGGGGTATAAGTGTTTCGATCCTCAAACCAAGAAATTTCATGTGAGTATGGATGTGTCATTTGTGGAAACAAAATCCTATTTCCCCAACACTTCTCTTCAGGGGGAGACAAGTGGAGTAGAAGACCGTTTTTGGGATATTTCTATCCCGCTCCCCAATGTCATTTATCCTACACAAAAACCACATCTGTCTGATAATGATCACTTAGGAGAACCAAGTTCTATGGTGCCTAGTCAAGAAGATTCTTGTTTAGGGGGAGAAGTACTACAAAATGATCTAAATCCTGAGCTTCAGGTTTATACTAGGAAGCGATTTCATCTGAAGAATAATGACCTGAATGTCCATCCTAATGACCCGAATGTCCACCCGAGTTCTGGCATCGAAATTTTAGGTAATCCTATTCCTTCTATTTCCGACCTTGATGTTCCTATAGCAATTAGGAAAGGTGTCCGAAATTGCATTAAACATCCTATTGCAAATTACCTCTCCTATCAAAGACTGTCTAAAAACCATAGAGCTTTCACATCTAGGATTTCACACTTGTTTGTTCCAAGAAATATACAGGAAGCATTGGATGATCCGAATTGGAAATTAGCAGTCATGGAGGAGATGAATGCTTTAAGGAGAAGTGGTACTTGGGAGATAGTTGATCTACCCAAAGACAAGAAAACAGTTGGGTGTAAATGGGTGTTTACGATAAAATGTAACGCAGATGGAAGCGTTGAGAGATACAAGGCGAGACTAGTGGCTAAAGGCTTCACTCAAACTTATGGGATCGACTATCAGGAGACGTTTGCTCCTGTTGCTAAAATAAATTCCATCAGAGTACTGTTATCTCTTGCAGTAAATTCAGATTGGCCTCTACATCAACTTGACATTAAGAATGCATTTCTCAATGGTGATCTTGAAGAGGAGGTGTTCATGAGCCTACCGCCGGGATTTGAGCAGAGACTTGGAAGCGACAGAGTATGCAGATTGAACAAGTCATTATACGGACTCAAACAATCACCAAGAGCGTGGTTTGAACGCTTTGGGAAGGCAGTTATCAGTTGTGGCTTCTCGCAGAGTCAAGCAGATCACACAATATTTTATAAACATTCAAAAAACAGTAAAATTGCAATTTTGATTGTTTATGTTGATGACATCATTTTAACTGGTAATGATGAAGCAGAGTTAGCAGCCCTCAAAGAGAAACTCGCAAAAGAATTTCACATTAAGGATCTGGGAGCTCTCAAGTATTTCCTCGGAATGGAATTTGCAAGATCCAAGGAAGGTATATTCGTTAATCAGAGAAAATATGTTCTTGATCTCCTTGGAGAAACAGGTATGCTTGGTTGTAAGATGGTGGAGACTCCGATCGAGCCTAACTTGAAGTTACAAGCTGCTAAGGCTGAAGAAGTCAAAGAGAGGGAACAATATCAGCGACTTGTCGGGAAATTGATTTACTTGTCTCATACGCGGCCTGATATTGCCTTTGCAGTCAGCATGGTAAGTCAGTTCATGCACTCACCAGGGGCAGAGCACTTTGAGGCCGTTTATAAGATCTTAAGATATTTGAAAGGAACTCCAGGGAGAGGCTTACTGTTCAAGAAACATGGACATCTTCAAGTTGAAGTATACACAGATGCAGACTGGGCAGGAAGTGTTACAGACAGGAGATCAACATCCGGATACTGCTCCTTTGTAGGTGGGAACCTAGTTACATGGCGGAGTAAAAAACAGAATGTGGTAGCTAGAAGTAGTGCAGAAGCAGAGTTCAGAGCTGTTGCCCATGGAATCTGTGAAGTAATGTGGATTAAAAGAATTCTTGAAGAATTAAAACTTTCTCACCCGACACCTATGAAGGTCTATTGTGACAACAAAGCAGCTATATCTATAGCTCATAATCCAGTTCTACATGATCGCACAAAACATATAGAAGTGGATAAACATTTCATCAAGGAGAAAATCAATGCTGGCATAATCTGTATGATCTACCTTCCAACAGGTGAACAATTAGCTGATGTACTAACGAAGGGACTACACAAGAAGCAATTTGATAAGCTGACTAGCAAGCTGGCTATGGAAGATATCTTCAAACCAGCTTGAGGGGGAGTGCTGGAAATTTGTGTTAATACATATAATATGATAGTGGTGTTGGTGGTAGATAGTGGCATGTATAGAATATGATAGTGGTGTTGGTGGTAGATAGTGGCATGTATAGAATATGATAGTGGTGTTAGTGGTAGATAGTGGCATGTATAGAATATGATAGTGGTGTTGGTGGTAGATAGTGGCATGTATATAATATGATAGTGGTAGATAGTGGTAATATATAATATGTAAGTGGCATATAATGGGTTATAATGATGTTTGTAATATCTCCTATATAAGGAGTGTCATTTGGTCTTGTAAAATAAGAAGTTTTGAATATAACAGAAATATATTTCTTCTTCCTCATATTTTCTAAGTTAGGAGTTCTTCTTCCTCATATTTTCTAAGTGGATGTAAAATTCTTGAGAGACCAAAAACAGCAATCTTTAGCACTGCATCACTGTGAGGGCTTGAAAGCAAAATGTTCTCTAGTTTCAAAGTGAAGGTATGTGTTGTGTAGAAAATAAGCGGAATAGGTTGAGGTCCGGCGGGCGGCTAAGGTGAGGTTGCCGCCCGCCGGGGAAGCGAAAATACTAGGTTTTAAACCAGCTCTGATACCATGTAAGAAATAATGTATAGAGAAAGAGAGAGAATAAATTGTATGTATTATTATTGATTGATATATATTGATTTCTATTACAATGATTCATGATTCCTATATATAGAAGAGGGTGAGTGTGTAGTAGGTAAGGAGTAGGTGAAGTGGAGGTGGTAGTGGTGTAGTGGGTTAGGTTTAGTGGAGTAGGTGAGGTGGTAGTGGTGTAGTGGGTTAGGTTTAGTGGAGTAGGTGAGGTGGTAGTGGTGTAGTGGGTTAGGTTTAGTGGAGTAGGTTTAAGTGGGTGAAGTAGGTGGAGAGTAGGTGGATTTTAACAGTTACCATGAATTTTTTGGTTCCAGGAATAGAAGTGATTGATCAAATGATAATGGCTAAATTTGCTTTAATTTTACACTTGAACCTTGACAAAAAAGGGGCTGGAGTGATTTATCAACTTGAGTTCATGATTATTATACCACTTTTAGAATGGGAGGAGAATTATTATTATTTTTTGGTCACTAGGTGATTTTTCGACTACAATTTCAAATTTTATACAGGCTTTCAGATGTTAACGAGAACAAAACTGTTGGTTTAGTTTCCAGATCATATCTGTTTGCCACTTCATTATAATTGCAGCATCATATCCAAATCCTTAAATTCATGAGGTGGTAAAATACAGGGCTTAGTTCAAGCAGTTGGGGTGAGCAATTATGGACCAAAACAGCTTGTGAAGATATATGATTACCTTAAAGCAAGGGGAGTTCCTTTATGCTCAGCTCAGGTGCTATCTTTTGCAATCTCATGAAGATTTGTATGCTTATGGCTTTCATATGGCAATAACTCGATTTTTTTGAGCCCCCCATGCAAGAAAACATTTGCATTACTGTCTGGATTATCTTAGATCTAGTTGATTTTAGACCACACTCTTACAGCTATAAACTAGTAGTGTATCCAAACCTTGTTAAATCACCATTAGTCCCAAAAGCTTTAGTTGTTAGGCAATGGGCCTAAACAATGTATATTAAGCTATCTAATACTTGTTCAAAACAAAAAAAAAAAAAGCTATCTAATACTCTCCTTCACATGCAACTCTTTCTTGCAAGAAGAGATGCAAACATTAATACATATAGAGAAGAAAGAATATCAACAAGAGACAAAAAATGCAAATGGATAGACTTGAACCCAAGACGTCTCGCAACCTGAGCTCTGATACCATAATAAATCACCACTAGTCCCAAAAGCTTAGGTTGTTAGGAAATGGTCCTAATCAATGTATATCAAGCTATCTAACAAACCCAAACCTGTTAACCCATGCAAAATAGATGAGTTTCGGCTGGCCATCTTGCATGACAAGTCATATTTGATAACCTTACTAGACTATAAATATTGCTTGCGTTTGGGTTAGGCTCTTGGACCCATTCATTATATACATACAGTGACACACAAATACATAATTACAAGTTCTATTGTAGATTTATTCTACACTGTTATGCTTAGCTAATTTTTACCAAATTCAGGTACAATTTTCATTGCTGAGTATGGGCGAAGATCAGATGGAGATCAAAAATATATGTGATTCTTTGGGTGTTCGCTTGATTTCTTATAGCCCTCTGGGGCTTGGAATGCTCACTGGAAAATATTCACCTTCTAATCTTCCACGAGGACCTCGGTACTTAAAATTTCTCTCTCTCTTTCAACAGGGTAAAAAATTGATTTCTAGTTTCAAAGCACTATTTGATGTTTGTCTCGTACCATATTATATTGCCTTTTTACAGGGGCCTACTCTTCAGGCAAATTATTCCAGGGCTGGATCCTTTATTGAATTCACTAAAAGAAATTGCACAAAGAAGAAAGAAAACTATGCCACAGGTACTTTTTCTTGACTTTCTTTAGCAATTTCTTTACTGCTACAATAATTGGAATGTTGTTTAGAAGTCCAAGGAAGTAACGAAATAATGATTACAATGATGTTGCTCAACCACTAGTCTGCCGGTATGCCTGATTTGAAACTCCTTTTGTGTTACTGAGCTTACTATCTTAAGTGGTCTACCTTTCACATATGCATTGAGCTACATGGTTTACTGTCTATACCCTATATGGCATTGGGCCACATGGTGCAAAGGTACTAAGGGAGGAGATCAGATCAGAGTTCATTACAAAGAGAAATATGTGGGGAACTGAAATATTTTGGGGCAGTTATGTGAGGAGATAGTTAAGGTGAAAGTGGAACCTCTTTCAATTTCCAATAGTTTTAATCTTTTGTCAATCTCAAGTTGATTTATGCTTGTCCTTCAGAGCGATTAATGGTAATCATTAGTTTTCCAAAATTCTTCAGTTTTCTTGTCTGGCAAAGTTTCTTTTCACACATAAAATTTTGTTTAGGTCCTTGCATCCAAGGCAGAGAAAAAGCCAGTGGCCTATTCATGTGCACTGTCACAGTTTGTCAAAACTTGGATGACACTGGTCCTGGCACACCTGCTTTACACACACGTCAGAGTGTTTTACCCTTCCTTAGGGAGCACTTAAAAAATAATTTGTTAAGCTACATGGTTGTTAAATGTCATGAAAGGTCCTCCATGGAGGCACATGAAACAACTGCTTCTTCCCTCATGTTGGAATTGAAGTTAAGAATTTGTATTTCTTTATTTTTTTTTGTGCCCAATGAGGATCTTCTCTTATACCGTGCACATATATTAAATTCCATGTCTCCAATTGAAGCTTGTGACATTAGTAACATTTCTCTGCATCTACAGCATTATCCTTGTAATGCTTCCCCCTTTACTAGGGCCATGAACGAACTTTAGTTCTTTTCTTATTGTTAATTAACTTTAGTTCATTACTTTGATTCTCTACTAGGGTCATGAACTTACATTAGTCTTTTCTTATTGTTATTCATTACTTTGGTTCTTTGCTTGTAGCATTACTTCATTTATTTTCCTTGGCTCTTTACTATGTCCATGATTGTACTTCAGTTCTTTTCTTATTGTTAAGTAACTTTTGTTCATTATTTTGGTTATTTTCTTGTGGCATTGGCTCGCTTGCTTTTGGATTGGAAGATTGGATACTGATAAACCTTCATTTGGTAGGACTTACGAATTTGTTGTCTGCCTTATTGGATGTCTTCTTTGGCACTGGCTTGGAACTCCTGATCTAAGATATTTTGGTTGGTAGAAGGGACAGTGCAACCAACTGGGCTAGCTCAGTTGGCCACCCCTATACACTTCTATCTGGGAGGTCAAGGGGTTAGTCATTGCCAAAAGCAAAATTTGATAATTTCTCCCCTATTATCTTTCCTTATTGTTAGGTTGGTTATTGGATTTCTACAATTGTTGGACTATGATTGTCTAGATGCAATAGTCTTCATATTTATTTGTAAAATAAAAAATTAAAGAAGGAAAGAAGGGGCAGTGCAAAACATTTGATTGCCTTAGTAACTATGAGGAAAGGCTTTTCCAATGACATGGTTGCATACATATTCTAAAAATCAATAATATATTCACTACACTTAACTATGTTATAAAAGATTGAGTTGATTGATTTACAGAGTAGTGATGAAGTTACAGCGAAGAAGTACTGAGGTTACAAGCAAGGATTATAGTGCTTAATTAGCAGGCCACCAAGAAAAGTAATTTATTAAATTACAAAAGTCGTGATATGTCAAGTGCTCAGGCAGATAAAACTGGATATGAATTATGGTCAACGTGTGAGGAGGTAAAAATGGAATTCTAGTGACCATCTTTAACTCATGATCGAGTTTGTTTTGTGACTCATTTATGATCATAAAACTGATGCAAATTTTCTGTGTTTCTATTAGTACGAAAACAAGCTTTCTTCTTAATTCATGACATTCATCTTGTGGGACATTATTAAGTCAAATGAATGCTAGTGCACTTGAACTGAGTTTTTACTTTAATATTCGCTGATGTTGATCCATTGTAAACTTTGTGATTTTGTCTCCACTAGTTCTCAATCTAATGCGAGTGATTTTGCTGGCAGGTTGCCATAAACTGGTGCATCTGCAAGGGTACCATTCCAATACCTGGAGTTAGGACGGTAAAACAAGCAGAGGAAAATTTGGGTGCTCTTGGTTGGCGTCTCAGTTCAGACGAGTTGCTTCAGTTAGAATATGCAGCACTTGAGTCTCCCCGCAAGATGATCCAAAACATTTTTCAAACAAGGTGAATATCTTATCCAGTCATATAACTGCCATTTTTTTCTCAAGGATAAGTGTCTAATAATGTTTTAACATCCTGAATTGCAGATGAAGTTTGGAAAAATGAGTCGTGGCGACGTGGGTTTGTGCAGGTGTGTTATTCACAATCACAAAAGGTTGTCAATCAGGGATAACCCACCACATTGTGAAAATTTGAGAGCATGATATGAAGTTGTTTTATGACAGAAACAGAAAAGTACATGCTAAATTTATTATTGTTTGTTGAAGAAAAGAGAATGGCATGAATCTATCAGATTGTTTTCTTGTGCATGTTAATATATACATTTTGGAAAGAAAGAAAAAAGAAAAAAGAAGAAGTTAAAAAGTGAAGTGAGAAAGATTAAAGATTGACTCAATGGATGAGACTACATTTTAGTGATTATGATATATAGATTTAAGTCACACAATTGCGTGATGTAATTTTTTTAAAAAAAATTATTCTCCTTCTATTGATTATTTTTGCTTCGAATTTTATTTTGCTAAAATAATTATGTGCACAATAGATTATGACTGAAGCCTGGGATATTTCCAAGAAAGGAAATATTTAATATCCCACAGGATAAAAACATTGTGGTATTAGAATAAATTCTATGTCAAAGTCAAAAATTTAATAAAATTCTTTCAAATTCTTTAATAATAATTGTTTATTTTTTAAATCAAATAATACTAAAATTTAGCAAGAATTTTTCTCTACAAGCTATGTCACTCATGTTAGGATTGGCATTTATATTTGATTTTGTAGAACAAATAAATGTAAAAAATGGTATTTACACAATTAAAACAATATTGCAAAATTATTTATATTTTGGTATAGTTATATGTCAAAATTTAGATTTGATACCAACCATTAAAGATGGTCCAAGAATTATACTTTATTTTAGGATAAATTACAAATATATCCCTTAAGTTTTGCTTAAAGTATAGATTATCCATTGTAGTTTGAAAAATTATAGGTATTCCCTTGTCAAAATTTTTTATTTAACAGAATTAACTAAAAAAAAAAATTCATAATTGCTCCCTTATACAATAATAAAATTACCTAAATTATTAATTAAAATATATTTATAACATTATTAAAAATTGTTAATAGACTTGATGATTTATTTATAAAAGGGGTAATTTTTTGTAAAATTAGAAACCTCAAGAATAAAATATAATTTTCAAAATTATAGGAGGCGATTTATATTTTAATCAAATTTCAGAGATGTATTTATAATTTACCCCTTTTATTGTCAAAAAGAGAGAGTTAGAAGTTAGATGATGGCACATTAGGCAATTGATGAAAGTTTTATCAGTCAAATAATTTCAAATTTGAGTACACGCATCCAGTGCTTGATTCGTCAGTTATAAATTTATGTGTTGTATGAAATTTGTTTAAAATACGGTTTGATTTTTGTAATTTTAAAAATTATATTTTATCTTTTAAAATTTTTAATTTCATAATAAATAATTTTTTTATTAATAAATTATTAAATTAATTAATAATTTTAAAATTTTGTTTCAACTAATAATTTATATATCGTAAAACAGTTAGAAATTTCTTTTTTTTTTTTTAAATATATTTTAAACAAAGTTTAAGCGTCCTAAATTTATTTGACAAATAATTTGCCGACCAAATCTATTTTTGATTTTGGATAAAACTCTGTCAACCAAACAAGGCATTACATGTTTGCACTCACCACCGCCACGTATCACACAACAAAAAGGACCCCTCATCGTCCTCCACGCCCAAACTCACCTCCCTGATTAAAACCCCAATAAAAAAGAGTCCGGATCCTCTGCCGCTTTTCCTGCGCCCATTCTGTGCCCCAAAACGACGTCGTTTTGGGAAAAAATTTCCAAAAAAAAAAAACAGAGAATCAGAAATCAAAGAAGAGAAAGAGGAGAAGAAGAAAGAAGCAGAGAGGAAGAGAGAGAGAGAAAAAGAAAGAAGGCACCACCGCAGGCCTCCCTTCACCCACAGCGCAACCATCTCCCCGCCATCGCCGACTACCAACAGAGTCCGGATCTTGTTTCCTCCTCCTTCCTCTCATTAAACTACCAACCCAGCAACCATCTCGATCTTTTCTCCTCTTTTCTTTGCCGCCGGTGTACCGGAGGGAGTTCGTCGGGAGTTCGTCGGTCATCCTTGTCGCCGTCCCCCCCCGGTCGTCCCTTGCCAATCTTTGCTGGATCTAATGTTTGACTGTTTGTATTGATCTAATTTTTATTAATTTTGATTTATCATTTGGAATGTTCAAGTGTTATTTTGTATATATATCTGTATATATATACATACAAGTTCTGCAAATATTTGGAAAGTTCTGCAAATACATACCATTTTGAATTTGGAATCCCACAAGTTCTGCAAATTTTTTATTGGAACACAAAGTGGGTTTGCATGAAGTTGTTTTCAAGCCTTTAATCTATGGGGATGTGAATAAATTAGCTTCATAGATTCGAGGGGTTAGCTTCACAGATTCGAGCGGCTTGAAGAGGTGTTCTTCTCCTCTCTCTTCCTATGTGCTTGGCTCGTCTTTCCCTCTTTCTCTTCTCCGATTTCTGATTCTCTGTGTGTGTTTTTTTTTGCAATTTTTTTTAATTGAAATTTTGCTTCAAAACGACGTCGTTTTGGGTCACCGGAGTGGGAAAAGCGGCAGAGATCCGGACTCAATAAAAAACGTTTCCAACTCCGACATGTTGACTGTCCAGCACTCACCGGTGGTGGACCAGTTAGTTGTTGCTTACAAACCAACCCACGCATATATATAGAAGGGTGTGCAATGCGCATGGCTTCCTCGTCTAGCACTCTCGCTGCTAATCTGCGCACATCGATCACGCGCCTCCCCTCCATCCACCGATCGCCGTCGTGCATTCCGGCGAGATCTCAACTATTCATCCCTAAACCTCTCGCTTGTTCGTTAATCAGACCGAGAAGAGTCTCGGGAATTGGAGCGAATCCGAAGAAATTCGATTGCAGAGCGAAGTTTTCAATGGCTGAGAAACGCCAAGGGAAAGTAGATGTGTTCGATTCGGAGGAATCTCTGTCGGTTTCTCTGGCCAAATACACCGCCGATCTATCGGAAAAGTTTGCGAAGGAGAGAGGTGCTTTCACCGTTGTTTTGTCTGGAGGTTCTCTGATCAACTCGCTCAGGTATCATAGCTAGTCTTCTTTTTTCTGTTTGGTTGATTAGAAAATTTAGGAAAGGGAAGATTGTAATTAGGATGAATTACACAAATGATTCTAAATTATACTCAGCTAATTTTGTTTTTTTATCTTAGATTTCACACATTGTGTCCCTTCCCCTATATTGTCGCCTTAGGTTAGCCTCACATCACATCAGGCATTGAAGTGTATAAATAGGGGTGATAAACGAACCAAACAGTTCTAACTCGACTCATGTTTGGCTCATTAAAACCTCGTTTGAGCTCAGTTTGATAGGTAAACAAGTTAATCTTCAACATATTTTGAAACTCATTAAGGTTTTCAAACCATGCTTGAACAATTAAACCAAGCTTGAATAGCTGATAGTTTGTTCGGCTCGGTTTGATAAGCCTAAAACTATATAAAAGTATCAAACTACTCGAAAAGCTTGTTAAGATCGGTTTAAAAGTTTAGCAAACCAAGTTTGAACAAATTTTGCAACGTGGTAAAGTTTTCAAACCAAGCTTGAACAATTATTTGTTCAGCTCATTGGCAAACCCCTATGTATAAAGGATAAAATACTCAATCAATTAAAGGATCAAAATGACTCTCAATAATAGAGTGAAAGACATGGTTGTGTTTTGTTTTGTAAATAATATGCATTTTCTACGTGTCCCATGATTCATTTAGGCGAGAAATGAAATAAGTTTCTTTTAATGCCTTTTAAATATCCGATGTCTGATGTGAGACTGATGGTAGTATTTGCTAGTATTTTTCGTATGATTTTTAGACGATAGTTAGGGTAGTATTAGTAGACTGGATTAATGTTATGAAATTTAAGGATGCAATCGGTACAAATTAAAGATTAAGGACTAAACCAAATGGGGTTTGTGGTATGCTTTAGAGACTATTTGTGTAATTTAATCTTGTGATTATCATAGAAAATCATCTTGGTGATTGTTTGCTGTTGATAAATCAGGAAATTAGTCGAAGCTCCATATATTGATTCAGTGGATTGGTCGAAGTGGCACATCTTTTGGGTGGATGAGAGAGTGGTTCCTAAGGATCATGAAGATAGCAATTATAAGCTTGCCTACGATGGTTTTCTATGTAAGGTATGGTTTAAGACCTTTGGTTTTTAATCCTAACATATCTTGATTGTGCTGTTTTTATTTACTGAAATTTAGTGAGTGTTTGGGAAGTGGGTTTTTATGTAGGTTTTTTTAGTTGTAGGATGTTATTGGATAAAATTTTTTTGGTGTTTGGGAAGATAATTGGGTTTTTTTGTGGTTGGATGTGATATTTGTGAGAGAAAAGGTGAAATGATTATGGGGTTGGATATGATATTTTGTTTGGATTGTTTTTTTTTTAGTTTTGCAAAAAGTTTGTCTTTTAGTGTAAAAAATAAAAAAAAACCCAACACACAAACTTCCCAAACACCATCTTAGTGTGAGTTCCAGTGTGTGAAGTTACTTAACTAGTTTTAATCCTACACAAACAAAACAAAAAACAAAAACAAAATTAAAAAATAAAAAATTTACTTGATATCACTGCCAATACAATCACACTATAATTTGGTCAGATGACATGTGGGCCACACGTCAGCCTCGTGAGGTGACTCGTGAATCAATGACAAGTCTCCACGTGTTCCATCTGTGGTCAAACTATCCTAGCAGTGGCAAATGTACATGGGACCCTTGTCTTCTTAGGTCTAAGAATTAAGGCATTTTCCAAACTGCTTCTAGCATCCCTTGGCTCAGCTAAGGATCCTCCACTTGAGTGGTCACCTTCTCTGCTTGTGAACAGCACTTGGTGTACCCAGCTCGATTGAATAAGTACCCTACCCTCTTCCTCAGAAGACTTGGGCATACTTGTTCTCCAGCCGAGCATGTTCTCCCTCTGGTAATTTCTATCTAATATTCTTATATCTAACTACCCTCTTATAAGTTGCTTTAATGGAAAATCAATTCAACCAATAAGTTTGAAATCAATGCTGGCATTTCTGCTTTGATTGATGTTGAGGAAACAAATCTCTCTTTACCCAACAAGATCTCATCGACATGCCATTAGAAAGATATAGGAGGGAGGAAGGGAGGGAAGGGAGGGAAGGAAGGAAGGAAGATTCTATTGGACATGCTTTTTCCAGATTGGAAGTTGCTGAGGGTGAGATTGCTATTTCTCTCTCTTGGGGAACATGATCCCAAGGTTTTGTGATTGGGTTTTTGAGCCATGGATTCCTTACCAAAACTAATTGGAAAACTTAAACAAATAAAATATTTAGACCTACTCCAGTATTCCCGCATAGGTGGTCTCTAGATTGGGGTGCCTAAACACTCTTTTTTCACACAATTTTCTCTCTAACAGCTCCCCTCGTCTTTCTTTAAGGAATTCCTTCATTGCTGCTTCTTCTTGGCATCAATATCAATAACACACAAATTAAGAACCTTGGATGATAGTGAAGACGTGGGTACTAAACCAAAAATGTAGCCCTTGTTTGGTTTGCTTTTGAGAGAGTAATTTTGGAGAAATTTTTTTAAAATTTTGTTTGGTTTAGTGATTTTGGAAAAAAATTTCAAAATCACTCTCTCTCTTACAAATCAATCAATCATTTTTTTCTCTCTCCTCTCTCATTCTTAATCACTTTTTCTCTCACACACATCTATTCAACTATAACAAAATATCAAATCATCCCAAACTCTCATATTCCAAAACTATTTCTAAAATATACAACTAAACAAACCAAAAAAATTTCTAAACTCTTTCCCCAAATTTTTTTTAAAAAATTTATCTCCCAAAACTAAACCAAACACACCCGTAATGTTTTACTTTTGACAACAGAACAATCAAGGGTTGTTTGGGAATAGGTTATTTTAGTATTTTTTTAATTTTTTATGAAAATATGTGTAAAAAAATAGAGAAGTGATAGTAACTCAAAAAGAAAAAAGGACAAAAAGTATACTATTTTAGTAGCATCCCAAACAACCAAATGTGCCAATCGAACATCTTTCTTTGGCAACTTAAAAATGTTAGAATCTTTTTGTAATTGTGCACTTGCTAGGCTCAATTTGGTTAGATAGATAATAAGTGAAAGAAAAAAGAGAAAAAATATTTTTGTCACTACAACATATAAGACTTTTGGCAACCAATTATTTTGGTCGCTAAAACTATTATTTTGGTCTCTAAATGATTTTTGTGACAAAATTAGTTTCGTCACTAAAAAAGTCACTAAAAGTATGTCTAGAAAAGTCTTTAGCGACGAATTTTTGAAAATGTCACTGAAAATGACAATTAGTGACCAATTTTATATTGTCACTAAATGTTTAATTTTACAAGACTAAACATTTGGTCGCTAATACTTCGTCATAAAATGTCCCAATTTGGTCGCGAAAAACAAAAAAATGACATTTTTAACGACAATGATATTTGGTCGCTAAAAAACATAACTTTCTCTACAAACACATTTTTGTCAATAAAAATCGAAGTTGAGAATTTTGTAATCATTTAATCTCATAGCTAAAAATGCACAAAATTAAATGTCATCCAATCATATTAAAAAAAATTGACATCCACACATCAAAGGCACTCTATTCCCAAACCATAATGAGTATAAAATTTTACAAAAATTAAAATTGAAAGTTTTCAAATTCAAATTAATTTAGTAACAGTTCAAATAAAGAATAGCAACAGTTTCTTCAAAAAGAATCTCTAAAAAGCATTTTCTCAACATCGATATTAGGCTTTATATCAGACAATCTTGGCACAAGAGGCTTCAAGCTGTACTTAGGTGTGACACCCTTGGGACATCCCTGCAACCAAAATTCAAAACGAAGAATCAAATAATAAGAACCAACTAAAAATAACCTCATTAAATAATCAATAGTCATTCATAATCAAATAAGTTACAAATAATGGAAAAGCACATTATCTCAGAACAAGCTATCTCTAATTTATGGGATCAATTGTTTTGTGACATAATAAATTAACAATCATACATGGACCTCCACGAAGGGGGATTTGTATATATGTCTGTCTCTCTCTCTCTCGTTTACAAGGGGAGAGACAATAAATATTGGAGGGTGGCGAGGGTGATTCTTTGAAACCTATAGAATGAGGGGATTCAAATGATCCAAATCTTGCAGGGTCATTATGAGCCCTACTGCTTCTACTGTAGTATTGATTCTGATGCTGAGCAACAACAAGAGTCTCCATAGGAAGTTTATCAGCAGCGAGTTCAACTACGATTACTCGATCCAGTTAAGCCAATTCTAAAACATTAACATTCAAGATCTGTACTAAACTCTAAAAATATCTCTGGATCTTCTCCATAACCACCAAAAACTGAGCACTGCTTCTACTGTAGTATTGATTCTGATGCTGAGCAACAACAAGAGTCTCCATAGGAAATTTATCGGCAGCGAGTTCAACTACGATTACTCGATCCAGTTAAGCCAATTCTAAAACATTAACATTCAAGATCTGTACTAAACTCTAAAAATATCTCTGGATCTTCTCCATAACCACCAAAAACTGAGCAGATTTGCGTTGATTTCAGTAAATCCAAACAATGCGTCAAGCATATATGTAGATCGACAAGAACCAGCAAAACAAGTCGTCCTTGATCTCTTCAAAGCAGCAGTCGTCAATTCAATGATCAGATCTATACAAAAACAAAATAGATCAGCACATAACCAGTCTTGATATATCAAACTAATAGATGGATCAGAAAACTAACTTGTAACATACCAAACAGGTAGTCACCCCATGTGATCCCTGGTTCAAGCTCCCAATCATGGCCAGGGGGTCTATCATGCAGGGCTTCAATGAAAGTCACAAAGAAGTTGTGCACGCCCTCCCTTAGTTGTTGGATGTAGCTATAGAAAAGAAATGGAAGGTTTAAATATGGTCTACATCTACAGATATATGATATAAGGTACTACATGAGAATAAAAGCTCACGTATGCTGATCCGTGCTCCCTTTATTTCCATAAACAGTAAGTCCCTGATTCACCTATTGAGGTCAAGAAAAAAGAAAAAGAGAAAAAAAGGAAAAAAAAAGGCTAGCATAAGTGATCAAAATAAACATCGACACATAGTAAAAGCAGGGCCTTGGGCAACCAACACGTCCTTGCCTAGGCTAGACATGGTATTTTAAATATCATGCTCGATTAACTGTTGAAGCTTTAATAGCTAGTTGATAACTTCAAATTCCAAAGAAAAACAACCTAAATTTTTCTAGCATGATTACCAAAGGGGCTATTGAGCATTGACATAAATTAAAGGCGTATATAACAGGACATGTATCTTGTCTATTGTGGATAGGGATAGTCATGTCTTAAATCATTATATGTAGGTAATAGAACTCGGTTAATGGATAAAGGTGCACCATCCATTTGCATCAAAATGTCCACACATTGGAAATGCAGGATCAAATGCCATTTTAACAATTAGGAAATCAAAATCCAATGTTTCCAACTCCTTATTGATGGATGGGGAATAGAATATGAAAATAAGAAACAAGATTTCTAATAGATGCTAAATCATCCAATTTTTCTTTCTAGTGAGGGTGAAATTGAAGAAAATTGCTATTTAGATGAAAATTTTGGACAGAGCTAAGAAAAAGACATGAAGTACAAAGTTGCTAGAAAATTTGTTATTACAATTTACATGCCATCTGCCTAACTAGATGCAACAATGCTAACATGTTATAAGAGTCCTTAAAAACCAAAATATTTAAAAATTGCCTCCAAAGAAAGATAAAAGGAATATTTCCTCAAAGAAAATTCTACTCCATTCAGTTGTTTCCTCCTAAACCACTGCCAAGTTGACACTCTATAGTGTGACAAAAATATATGGCCATCTAAAATGCGTAGCCTTAGTCTCACATCACACCTTTTTTGTAGTTGCTAGAGGTGTCACAAAATCAAAATGCTTCAATGGTAAACAATATTAATGCCAATTAAATAGATAATGATATTTTAGGACATCAAATTTGTTCCGTGTTCAAACAAGAAGAGTTGGTAGAGATGGTTGGACATACCCGATTACTATCTAGGTCAAACTCCTTCCTAAGTGATTCCATGACCAACTGTTTTAAATACCTACTAAATAATAATAGGCTATCCTTGTAAGGAAGAACAACCATATCCTGTGGAAAAACAAAGAAACCAAAGCATAAATATTTTATAGTTAAACAGAATCACACTAAGACAACACCAAGATAATAGCTGGGGACTAAAGGTCTATAAGTTATCAAGAGGGGGATGAGATACGCCTTAGAAATTAAAGCAGAATAACTAACATTTTTATTGCACAAAGCTAAACCAAAACAGAGCCTTGCCAAGAGGTACTACTTGGAAACAACTGAATTTCAGGACATCTGGAGGAAAACTGATAAAGCAGAAAAACAAGACTTGAAGTTCAGTGAAAGATTTGTGTGGGTTGTGCAATTTTGATAATGGTCTAATCGAACAGCTTTCTCATAATGAATGAGTAAATCCAAACTGATTTGATTAATCATTTTTTAAAACAGAACCAACCAATTTTTAACTTTAATTTCCCCCTCTTGATTAGTTTACACCAATGAACATCTCCACCTACTCCCATTTCATTGACTATGATTGGCCATGATAGAAGTGTCACATGTACCAGGAATAATTTGCCAATGCCTGAACTCTCCTCTAAAACCTCTTGATATGCTGCCACTCCTATAACATCAAAAGGATTTGACCCCCATCAAATGCATAGAAATATTACATAAACTAGTGGGGTGGCACTCACTACCTGAGTGCAAGTGCCACAAAGAACCACTAAATTAGCCACTTTTTGAACAGTGGTGCATAGAGAGAGAGAGAGAGAGAGAGGTGTACTAAGTAGCCTCTAAATTATAAAGGAGAGAGAGAGATAGAGATAGAGAGAGAGAGAGAGAGAGAGAGAGAGAGGTGTACTAAGTGGCCTCTTAATTAGGAAGGGGAATTTTTAAAACTATCTGGGAGTTCTAGGCAGTTGTGGGGAGTTCTTTAAAATAATGTGTTTACTTAAACATTTACGTTAACTAAATATAGAAGTAAAAGGATTTTAATAATGCATAATTTAATTTTCTTTGGATAGTTTAGGGAAATGAAAAATGTACACAAAATTAGTGTTCTACTTTTATATATTAGCAAAGATGACATGCTTGACAACTGAACCAGTGCTTACCCCATTCCTCCAAGTGGGACACCTTGGGATGCTGATGGCTTGCAACTCTCTTGATTGAAAGGATTAATTGGTTCTGTCTGCACATATTAAGTGAGTAGCAATTAAATCTAAAGAAAAGGTCCAACAAAAAACTGCGTCAAAGTCCAATTATTTTTTTATTTTTTTATTGGCACTAGGGTGCCCGAATCAAAGTCCAATTAATTTTCAACATAGGAAACTAGTTGTTAGGGTCATTATTGAATACTAAAAAGTAGCTATAGGGAAAAATTAAAATGAGTTGAAGAAGAATAAAGTTGAGAGAGTTACCCTTCCATGGGAAGCCTCTTCCCGTACATAGGACCACATATGTATACCAAGTCGAACCTAAGTTCAAAATTCAAGACATGAATCACAAAATGAGAACTGGTGAACGATAATGCATAACTTATGATACACAGGACCTATATGTCTTTTCTGTTTTGCCGTTTCAATAAAATCATCTTCCATTTTGTTGCTAAACAGTTTTGACAATATTTATGCTAGGACAGTTTTGCAGTAGAGACTAGTAGAGTAAGTAAATAAAATAAATGTCATATATATTATTCATTATATACATGTCTAATATTCTTCCAACTAAGAACCAATCAGTATTGCCTAATAATAGGGTGAATTAGACATACACCCCCTGGAATATGCACCGCATCCCCAATTCTTTGTCTCCAACACGCATTAGATAGACATAAATATACACACACACACAAGTTCAATCTATGTAAAGAATTCTTCAATTCCAACACACATTAAGATAAGAAACAAGTTCAATCTATGTAAAACACAGATTGAAACACGCATTAGTTTGCTTTGTGGATGCAAAACACAGATTGAAACACAAACAAGTTCAATCTATGTAATACATTAGTTTGCTTTGTGGATGCGAAACACAGATTGAAACACATATGTAAAGAATTGGAGCTCTTACAGGTCGATTACGGAGATCAATTACGATAAGAAATTGAAAGTTCGAATTGGAGCTCTTACAGGTCGATTACGGAGATCGACTATGCAGAGAGAGAGAGAGAGAGAGAGAGAGACACACACACACACACACACACACACACAAACACACACACACACCAAAATTTGAAGAAGATTGAGCTCCCAATCTACCTGGGAGCTCCGAACTTTAGGGCTAAAGATTGAGCAAACCCGTCAAAAGAGAGAATGAGCAATTTAGGGCTGAAGTGAAGTGAGGTCCCGACTTTTCAATTGTTAAAATGATGAAAATAATTGGTCTCAAATTGTTTTTAATTGATAATGACGAAAATATTTAGTCCCTAAATGTTAATAATATATTAGCAACCAAATTTATTGGTCTAAAAAAATTATATAAATATTAAGTGAGAATATTAATAGTCATTTTTACAATCGTATAAGTAAATTATCATATGTTTAAATTTGTCCCTAAAAGATTATTTTTAGCGACCAAATTTAATTAGTCCCTAAATATTAGTCTCTAAAAGACTAATTTCTTGTAGTGTGTACGTGTTTGTTTAG
The DNA here is from genome assembly GCF_055761805.1 of Camellia sinensis. Classification (NCBI taxonomy): domain Eukaryota; kingdom Viridiplantae; phylum Streptophyta; class Magnoliopsida; order Ericales; family Theaceae; genus Camellia; species Camellia sinensis. The sequence continues at coordinate 10,352,420 of NC_138968.1, forward strand.
ATAGAGAGTCCTAAAAGGTAATGGAAATTAAGGCTGTGTTTGGTTTAACTTTCTAAAACTAATTTCGCCCTTATATTCTAATGCTATGTTTGGTTTAAGTTTTCAAATCATGATTTCAAATCAATTTCAAAACACATTTTAAAAACATGTTTGGTAAACTAGACAGTTTTTGAATTTTTGGTCTACCTGGTCATCTGCCTAGACATCCTCCTCCGAATGTCCGGCCAGTTGACCGGAACAATATTTTTTTTTTTCAATTGCCCCGCCACCTGTTATTTGAAAAAAAAAACATTATATTTATTTTTGATATTTTTTAAATATACAAATTATTTTTTTAGACCAAAATGACAAATTATTCTTTTAAATTAAATTAAATTTTAAAAAGAGTTTGGTTATAAGTTTTAAATAAAATTTTTAATAGAGTTTTGAGTTGTGTGTTTGGTTATGAGTTATAAATTTTTCAATTAAGTTTTGAAAACTCTTTTTAAAACTCAAAACCAAACAACTTTTCTCATTTCCTATGCACATAAAAAATTTAAAACTCAATTTAAAACTCTTTTGAAAACTTATAACCAAACAAATTTTTTCTTTTTCAAATCATAATTCTGAAACTCACAAACCTAAATTACAACTCTATTTTCAACTCATAATTTTAAAACTCCATCAAACACTACCTAAAGTTTCCTGCACAACTCAAATTAGCTTGTTAGTTAAGCTAACAATTTCTTGCAAAATATACAGAGAATCTCTTAAATCTTTTCTTTTTGCCTATGTTTTTCTCCACAACTCTATATTATGTAGTGATTATATTTTTTTTCCCAACATTTTCTTACAAATTTTTTCATCTATTCAAATACATGTAAGAAAATAAATTTTTATTTCTTTTTCCTTTCTTTGGCTTCACTTTTTACCTTTTTTATTTTATATCATACTTTCTTTTTACCATTTTCATTTTCTATTACACCTTTTCTTTCATCGTTACCTAGTTTTTTCTCTTTCTTGTGAATAATGATTTTTGAGAACTGAATTATAACATATTTGGACTATGTAAAACTATTCACCCCATTCCTTGCTTTGGCAGGTACCAATTACCACCGGTAATGTCTACGCCATCAACGATGCACTGTCAGCAGAGGCTGCAGCTGACGACTATGAGACCTGTCTCAAACATTTGGTTAAGATAAAGACGGTGGATTTATCTGAGGCTAGTGGGTTTCCAAAATTTGATCTCATGCTACTGGGTATGGGCCCAGACGGACACGTGGCTTCTCTATTCCCCGGACATCCCCTTGTCCATGAGAGCAAGCAGTGGGTGACCTCCATCAAAGACTCGCCCAAACCACCTCCGGAGAGGATTACTTTCACCTTTCCAGTAATCAACTCGTCTGCAAATATCGCGCTTGTGGTAGCAGGGGCAGGTAAAGCACACGCGGTGAACGTGGCATTGGGTAGTGGTCAGAATTCTGATTCACTGCTGCCTGTTCAAATGGTTTCGCCGGAAGGTGAGGTGACATGGTTTTTGGACAGTGGAGCAGCTTCAAAGCTGTAGATTTACAGTTGATCCGAATCATAATATGGTATGTCTATTTTAGTATTTTGTGAAGTGATTAGTAAGCTTTTGGATGTATTAGAGGGTTTTGCAATGTTGGTGATATAGTTGATGAACAGCGAGGTTTTTCTTCATCTAATGCTGGTGGGTAGAGTATTTGAATAATGTGGGACCCAAATAATGTAATATATTTCCCTCTAAATTCTCCATAATGTGAATTTGAGTTGCATTTTCTTTCCTGTACTTTTTTTTTTGTTTTTTTTTGGAGCTAAGAAAAGCCCTCAGGCTACCCAATCAATAGGTAAAGCTCTCTTGAGATGAGAAGAGGTGAGCCAGTGAGCAATTCGATTGGCCTCTCTAGGTGCCCAAGAAAGCAGGCAACTGGAAGAAGAGCTCAAAGATAGAATATCATGGACTATTGCAAGCCAATCCCATGGGGGGACCAATTCCGAAACACTCAGATCAATGATAGCTTTATAATCACTTGGACAGTAGCAAGTCCAACAGCTTGAAGAAGCTGACATGCCAATCGGATAGCACGAGCTTCGCCTTGAATGACTGAGGATGATTGAACCGAGGAAACAACCCCACCAACCAGATTCCGCTTCCAATCCCTCAGACTGAGTGCAATAGATGATTTCCCTCCAACTTGGTCAAAGCTAGCATCACAATTAATTTTCAAATGACCTTGACTAGGAGGGACCCATTTGGACTGAGGTTGGCTTATTTTAGGTCAATTATGTCTTTTGCCTTGTTCAATTGGACTCCGCTCTAAATATTAGAAATCAACAACAAAAAAAAAAAAAAAAATGACTTGATGCATTGAATCATGACTATACTGTTATTTTAATATTAAAATTTGATAGAGATGAAATTGGATCAATTGATTCTTTCCTTTTTCTTTTTTCATTTCTTTGAACTTCACAAGAATCTGGCAATATTTTTAATAAAATTTGCTTGTTCTCAACAATTGAAAGTAATTAAACCGGACAACTTGATGCCATTGAAGGATATTACAGAAAATCTAATATAACACTAATATCATGTAATTATTAACACATAGTATTATCAACTAATAATAAAATTATTAGATACTGAATTTTACTATTAAAATGTAATTCTCTGTTGTAATATAATGTGTACTTGTCACATTTACATATAGTGAGATTTGTTATTATGCTTATATAATAATTGGTGTATCTATGATCATGTCATATCATCATTATAATTTTTTTTTTTCCTAATCAGCAAGTCAATATATATATATATATAATTTTGGTAAAAATAAAATGAGTGATGGATTCTCATCATTCATTGTATTCATGCCAACAATTACAAAATTATAATGTATGATTCATGGATTTCTACTTTAAAATCTACATTGAAAATGTGTCGTAGTGTAATTTTATTTCACTTTCTTGCCCCTTAGCAGCCCAATGCTATTATAACTTTAATATTGGGATCCATCATTATTTTCTAGTCTTTTTATGTGAGCTGTTTTTTTTTTTTTTTTTTAATAACTTCTTTTGTCCCTACATAACTTGCTTTCGTGTCATTATTATAACAAATAAATAATTTGTAAGAAAAAGAAAAAAAAAGATTTTACAAACCTCTTTGTAAATTTAAGATTTAAATACAATTTAAAAATAATATATATATTATCCAATTATATTTGAGTTGTGACCACCAATAGAAAAGATTTTAACCACAGGAATACCATAAAGGAGTATATGATTGAGCACATAGATTGGAGAAGTTGAACACTTTTATCAGAAAAATGATTTATAAATAAAAATTTTGTTGAGGACAATGTGGTTGTATGACATTTATAAAATTTAATGTCACAATATGTTGTGGTGAATAGTTTAATTTAAAATAAAATATCACATAAATTTATATAAAAATATTATTTGTATAGCATTACCCCTCTTATGTGGCCACCACTTGCACTACAAATTACTTATTGGTTATTTATTTGAAAAGTGATTCCAATTTAGTAACACTACTAATTCAAAATTTTTATTAAACATTATCAATCTATGGTTGAGAGTTTTTTATTTTTATTTTTTATTTTTTATTATTTTTTTAACATAACTCCATATGACGCCGTTTCAATTTGTACCACAAAATCAATTTTTAGACAAAAATGTGGTACATTTTTTCTGGGCAAGTAGAATTTCTGATTCGAATTTCCTAACTTTGCATTCAATATTTGATGCTTGCCCCAAGAAGATAGTTGTATAGAAACAAGATCTGACAATGTCTCTCATGTTTATAATATTGAATTCACTCACTTTCATGCATTCATGCAGCCAGTGACGGAGTTCGAAAATTAGGTTAGAAGAGAGTTCTTATTAATTATAATTTTTTATTAAAAAAAAAATTATGAGTAATATTAAGATAATGATCATTTTATGAGATAAATTTAAACATAAAAAATTACATATTTATTATTAATAAGAAAAAATTAAAATTTTATAATAGTGTGGAATAGCTCGGTGTGAGATGATAATGTAAGTTTGTAATTTTATCACAAAAAATTATGGATCAAAATTCCTAATTTTAAAAAATAAAAACACATCATTTATAGCACAAATTATTATAGAATCTATTTAATTTTTATTTGACAGAAAAATATTAAGGAGATGACATTGCTTATAAATGATGTGTTTTGAATGAAAATTATTAAACAGTCTTAGAGTACCATGTGACGTTATCTACGTGATGCTCAAAGCATAGAAAATCACAAATCACGCTAAGTAGTATGTCAACTACTTGAAAATAATGAGTTCATTATATTCAATCTATAATATTTTTCACTATACTATTGATTTAAACTACTACATAAATAATACCACATAGTGTTCACAAAGTATCAAATAAGTATTTGTTGTGAACAATATAATAAACCATTAGCCAAAAAATATGTTAAAAAAAAAATACATTTTATACACAAAAAAAAAAATTACAAAATTGAGAGGGGCACGTGACCCCCTCGACCAATGCTACCGTCGCCCCTGCATCCATGCATGGTGGCGTTGTGGTGTGTTGATTTTAAAATTGTTTATGCTTTTCTATATAACATATAAATAGAAAAAGAATGAGTCACAAAAAATATATTGATAGATTTGTGATTTTATTTTAAATTTAGTAATAATAATAATAATAATAATTAAAAAAAAAGTGAGAGTTCAACAAAATTATGGCCATGATTTAGTTGCTAATGCATTGATAAAAAAAATAAAAAAATTAGATGTTAATTTATTGCAGCCTTTTTTTGGTAGGTAATCCAATTTGTTGCCGTTCTTTTAGATCTAACACTTTATGGTATGTTTGGATGGCAAGAAAGAAGAAGAGTATTATGAATCTTATTTCTTATCTTCCTCTTCATTTTGTCATTTAGGTGCATCAAGACATGAAAATTTATTCCGAGTTAATTATTCACTCACTCATCCCAAACACCTATACTCACATTTCTGAACCAATAGTCACAAAAGAGGATGGCAATTCAATATTAAAATGGATTCATGAAATAGAATCTCATTTTATTATTGATATTGTGAATTCTAGCGAATTTCTGCCATCCAAACAAACATTAGGAGTGTAAATTTATATATGTATTGTCACTGTCTATTCCAACTACCTTTAGAAAGATGAAGCTCACCTTTGACCTCATTTTACTCTCTTGATGAATGATTGTAGTTGGTCATGAAAAGCATTAGTCTAGGGCATGCTATGTACCCTGCCATAAAAAAAGAAAAAGTTAAAAGATGAAAAAACACAAAGAGCATGCTTATATAATATGAAAAAAAGGGTTAGGAACTTTAGTATATAATTGTTATGATTCATGTGTTGGTGTGTCCTTCAATCCAAAAATGAGGATGAGCTTGACATCTAGTTTCCCCATTGTGGACAGCTCAGCCTGAGCTTATGTTAGTAATCTGAATTGTTCATTTTATAAATTTTTTTAGATGACTATTCATAAAAAAAATTAAATTAATCAGATTTCGATTATCATATAATTGGATCATGTTTATCTTAAAAACTTATGATTTGTCACAAATCAATTTTTAAACAAAGTTTTTTAATATGAGATTAAACCAAATTTTAGCTTATTACTTTGTCCATCTCGCTTGGTTAATTAGAACCTTTGCCCCTCACTCCCCTTCCAAATGCTAGGGCTTCCATGCGCTTAAAAAATGAAAGGAGTTGAGATTTGCCTAATCAAGAGCCTTCATTTTTTATTATTATTATATAAATAATGTCATATATAAATAAATTTTTCATAGAATTTTCTCAGCATTAAATACAAAGCAATGGAATCCATGTGGATTGCATTAGTTTTGTCTAATGATTAATAATGCTAAGAATAGAGGATACCAAAACAAAATGAATCACAAAACGTATATTACTAGATTGAGATTTGTTTTAAATGTGAATACTCCTTAATTGGGTTTAATTGCAACCGTTCATTATATTTTCTATGAACCATTCTATTATTTATTTTATATTCTTAACATCACCCATCTAATAATATAAAATCTGATAAAGAAAGTCATTTATGTATAATATTTTTCCTTTTTCTGTTGTTGAAGGAAACCATAATTACTTTCTGCATGCATACTATATACTTCCCCAACTCGTTTGTCAACTATGCCTCCGTTTGGCAAGTTGGGTTGGGTTAGGTTTGAGATTATTTTAATTATAAAAAAATAAAATAGATTTTTTAAGTTTAATAAGACAAAACATCATATCTAACCTATAATCATTATATTCTTTCTCCCACAAAAAGTTTAAAAAGTTAAAAAGTCTTTCCTAAATGAGACTTTTTAGCCCTATGTTAAAATAGCTAAAAAGACAACCTACTTCCCAAACTAACCCTATATATTTTGGTCAAAAAATCAAAAAAATCACTATAAATTATCACATCACTCCCTTTATGAATTTTTATTTTTGAATATTTTTACCCTCCTTTTCCTTTTTTATCCAAATAACAACGCACCTGATTTTGTTGACTGGTCTTTTGGAAGTAGGAAATTTTTGGGACTGGGTTGTGGTTCTTAAAATGTTCAATTGCTATAATAAAATGTTAAGCCATGATAGTAGTTGCATTATTGCATACTTGAGATCCATTATGAGTTTTGTTAACGAGTATTTAAAAAATATTAATTAGTTAAATTTAAAATAATTATACATTCTTTACAATAACTGTTTTATGAAAAAAGAATATAAAATAATTTTAAATTTCTTAATAAATACCCGATAATAAAAATTCATCAATTGTTAACCATTTTGACATGCAATTAATTGAAAGACCAAAAGATAAAAGTTGAGAAAAAGGGTCATTTGCAATGTAGCTCATAATTATAATATGCAGGGGGGGGGGGGGGGGCATGTTGCAGAATGTTTTCCTTTCCCAATTGTTTGCAAATTCTAAAGAGTGCAGTGGTCCTATCTTTTGAAGAAAAAAAATTACGTGTATTCAAACACTTAATACAGTGAAAATTACAACTACTCCCTCAATTATGTGTTAAGTTCCAATGGTTTTGTGTGTAATTAAATGTGTAAAAGAAATAAACAACAAAATAAAATAAATAATTTAGAAAATAATTATATAAATTAAATTCCGAATTAATTGCTTACAGAAATTATAAGTCGAGGTTTGTACTAGACACAATCTTCTTAAAGTAGATTCACTACAACATTTTCTTAGTTTAGTGACATTTGAAAGTGCCACAAAACTATTCTTCTAATGATATTTTTTGGTCTTGTGGCATTTTGAACAAGTGCCACTTCTATCGGTGCCACGGTAGATACGAGTGCCACGGTAGATACTTGCAAGTGTCACTGCACCATCATGGCTGAAAACTTTCAATGACATTTTAATGTCATGGTAGATATTATTTGTGGCACTATCAAGCGCCATTAAAAAAAGAGTTAGTGACACTTGTAAGTGTCATTACACCATCAAGACTAAAACCTTTCAGTGACACTTTAATGTCATGGTAGACACTATTCATGACACTATCAAGTGCCATTCATGACAATAATTCGTTGTAAAACAATTTGATCCGCTCTTGTGGAGACTCGAACCGTCAACCTTCCGCACCATAAACCTTATACACCACACTCTTCCCACTACACCTCTATAACACCACATGATTATATATGCAACATATATTATTTATATAGTACATACATCCATATTAATATAAAAGTATATGTATAAACATAATTATTTTATTGAACATAATTTATGTAAAATAAACTATTTACTACCAAAATAAAAAAAGACCACTTTTGGCGACTAAAAATATTTTTTGGTCGCCAATTCTATACTTTTGGCTACTAATTGTTTTTTAGTTGCTAAAAAACTTAACTTTTGCTGACCAAAATCGGATTTGGTCACCGAAGATGCACTTTCAGCTACCAAAATTTTGGTCGCCAAAAAATTTAATTCCCACCTTAGGATTTTAGTTCTCCCGTGCTAAAAATAACCACTTTTGGCGACTAAACTTATTTTTTAGTCGCCAATTATAGACTTTTGGCTACTAAAATTTTTTTAGTCACCAAAAAGCTTTACTTTTGGCTACTAAAATTTTTTTAGTTGGTAAAACCCATATAATCAGTGACCAAACTTATTTTTAGTTGCCAATTGTAGACTTTTGGTTACTAATTTTTTTTAGTTGCCAAAAAGTTTTACTTTGGGCTACTAAGATTTTTTTTATCACTAAAACCTATATAATCAGCGACCAAACTTAGTTTTGGTCGCCAATTGTAGACTTTTGGCTATTAAAATTGTTTAGTCGCTAAAAAGCTTTACTTTTGACTACTAATGTTGTTTTGGTTGCTGAAAGCTATACTTTCAGCGACCAAATTTTTTTGGTCAGGAAATTTAGTCGCCGAATATGCTTTTTCCTGTAGTGGATATTGAGTTTAATTTATTTATTTTTAATCATTTACTGCATTGTAAAAATTTTAAAAATATATTGACATTTTTTATTTTTTCAAAAATGTCATTATAAGCTTGGAAAGTTTTTGACTTAGTGGCATTTCTCAAAATGCTATAAAATATTTGTTTATGAAACTTTCACCTAAGTGCCATAAAAAGTAATTTGCAGCTACCTAGTGTCCTGGCATTTTTTAAAAAATGCCATTGCCACTAAAGTTTAGTGACATCTGTTGGTAAATGTCACGAACATAATTTTTTGTGTCATTATTTTATAAAATGCCATAAAATTGATGTGACATTTCTTTATTGAAATGCCACTAGAGCCTTATATGTTTGTGACTTTGTGGCATTTATCTAAATGTGTCACCAAATATTATTTTTGTGGCATTTTCTAAAAACATGCCACTAGTATAGTGTCACTAAAGTGTGTTTTTGTTATAGTTTTGTGACACTTGCTCATTGAAATGTCATTAGAGCCTTTTATGTTTATCGTTTTGTGACATTTTTTAAAAACGTGCCACTAAATATCATTTTTGTGGCATTTTCTAAAAATATGCCACTAGTGTAGTGCCACTAAAGTATGTTTTTGTTGTAGTTTTGTGACACTTGTTCATTGAAATGTCACTAGAGCCTTTTATGTTTGTCGTTTTGTGGCATTTTTAAAAAACGTGCCACTAAATATCATTTTTTGTGGCATTTTCTAAAAATATGCCACTAGTGTAGTGCCACTAAAGTATGTTTTTGTTGTAGTGATTTCGCCCTCATTCTGGAACTTCGAGATTTAACAGCGTTTACTTCCTAGGATGCAACGACTACAACTTGATTTGTAGCACTACAAAATCAAGTCTGGCGAACCAAAACTTTGCTGTAACTCTCTCTTATTCTTCCTAATGATTAAATGATGGATAGATGTAGAAGACAAGAGGACGACTAGAAGGAAAAAAGAAGAAATGCTCTGAAAAATTGGATACCAAGAATTGCTGGAATGACATGCTATTTGTAGGAAGATTGGTGGCTTTTCAGAATAGGTTTTAACAGATAGAAAACCTGTTCGGGCAAATTCAATAGGTAGAAAACTTGTTCGGGTTGAATTCAATAGGTACGAACCTATTCGGGTGGAGGAAAAAAATCTGGATTAATTTATTTTGAATTTTGAAACCAAATTAAAAAATACATAAAATACAAATGTTTTGTCCCAAAAAGATAAGTATTAGGTCAGAAAAGCCTGACCCAACCTCACACCTTGCACTCGCGCCCAAGCCCAAGCCCAACCCGCCCGACAACCGGACGAACGGCGGCACCCGTGTGTGTTTTTTTTTGTTTTGGGTCCAATGGGTCTAGCCTACTTTACCTACAACCTCACCCTTCCACAAACTTGGGTACCCCTTGGGGCTCATCCCAAGTATCCCAAGCTAGAGTTTATATACTCATATAAATCCTTAATCCTTAATCCTTTCCAATATGGGATAATCACATTTCAAAAATGTATAGGAAACTTACATAAAGCCATATCTATGAACTTGAAAATACGCGTTGAATTCTCATTCATCTGAAAATGATTTTGAGCAACCAAATATATGATGTTATTCACTACGCGGCATTAAACATGAACCCAATTAGAAACATTAAAAATAATGCTTGGGTCCTACCTTAATTAATGCTCAAAGTTAGCAAAAAATAAAGTTTTACAAAGTCATTTTTCAACAATTCCCCACATGAATGGAATTCATGATAACAGACATGTAACAAGATGTAGACAAAGAAAGAGTACATTAAAAAGACACACCATATCGAGATAGGTAACTTTTGGCTTCGAACCTTCTTTAGTGAAAGCCTATCGGACTAACTGGCTAACCAATGGACGCGATGCCTTAAACTGTTCAGTTGTTTGTGTAAGCCAAGACAATAAACTACACATAATGTATCCATAGACACAATTTAGTTCTTACGGTCGTGTTCATTTTGGCCATGAACAACACCTGGTAATTCATGAGTGTTCTAGAGAATTTAGCTTTCTCAATTCTCATTGAACTAGCCCAATTCACACTCATATAGGTGACTTCTTATTAAGAGTATCCTGCTATACCCCATTTGGATGTCCAAGCTATAAGAATCATTAAAAGCAAAACTTATTCTACTAACGCTGCAGGTATCACTCTTCTTATCATAGAAATAGGTAGGAGTAAACCTCCTTAGTGATACGTGAAGTCATCAATAATTCGGTTGTACCTTTGAACCTAGATCTTGGGATCTCCAGTCAACTAGGTTGGGTTGCCATTATGGCAACTTTTAAATAATATGCTTTAATCCCATTCCCCTTGATAAATGCTACACTTGTTCTCTAGTAGCCCTTTAGTCAATGGATCCGTAATATTCTCTTTTGACTTTACATATTCTATGGAAATTATTCCATGTGCGAATAAATACCGAACACCTTGTTTGGTTATCATTTTTCAAAAACACTTTTCAGAAAATTCTATTTTCTTATTTTTCGCATTTTTTTTTTGTTTTTATTGATTTTTTTTTTCATATTTTAAGCAATTTTTTTAATTTTTAGACATACCTAACATAAATATACCTAAAAAGTAAAAAAAAAATTAAAAAAAAACCTTTTAAAAATTCACTAAATACCAAAAATATAAAAAAAAAATATGAGAATTCAGTACATTTTTTGTATTTTTATGTATTTATTAATTTTTTAAAATATTTTTTCACAATTTTTTTACTTTTTGGATACATCTAAGTAAGGTGCATCTAAAAAAGTAAAAAAAATGTTTAAAAATTTAAAAATGTTCACTAAAAACAAAAAAACACAAAAATCAAAAAACTCAATTTTCAAAAAATTTAATCCAAAAAACTCAAACCAAACACACTGATTATGTCTTCAACGAATGTGTCGAGACTTACCGTTATACATATGATTCTGTACCCGTCCTATTGCTATTTCACTATCACAATGAATGCATATAACTGGCACAGGTTTAGACCACATTGGAATGTCTTCTAAGAAATTACAAAGCCATTCTGCTTCTTCTCCTGTTTTATCTAATGTTATAAACTCAAATTCTATTGTTGATCTTATTATGCATGTTTGCTTGGAGGATTTTCAAGAGACTGCAGCACCTCCTAGGTTAAGATGTATCCACTAGTAGATTTTGAGTCTTTAGTATCCGATATCCAATTTGCTTCGTTGTACCTCTCTAGTACTGTTAGATATTTCGTATAATGTAAGCCATAATTTCAGGTATGTCGTAGTGTCACGACCCAAACCCGTCCCTTTGGGTTTAGCATCGTAACCAGCCAGTAATTCGTGATTACCGAAGGCCTGCTTAACAGTAATAACAGTAATACAGAGAACAAGGGCTGGCGGAAGCCAAAACAATAACAAAAAGATGTCCAATGAGCTGCGACAGTCTGTATGCAAAAAGACTTTTCATGAATATTCACATTCAGAACCAAAACAGTGTATACATATATATATACAAGCATTCAGATTAGGAACCAAATCCCTACCATAACAGTACAGTACAAGTCTATACAGTCTATACAAAACAGAGACAGGAATGGGAAATCTAAAACACCCTGAAGCAACCTTGGCTTGAAGGACTTAGAACCTTTCAGTGAGGCACAGTGGTTGGCTTGACAAAAAGGGGAGTTAGACCCAACGCTCCTAGCTCCGATCCGGTGCTTGGACACCTACATATATATATATAAACAGTAAGCTAAAGCCCAGTGAATAACATATGCGTAAAGAGGTTAAGAATGAATGTCATTTCGGTCATTAAACAGTCATATTAGTCATTTAGAAACTATAGCAGTTATAAGTGGTATATCCAATAGCAAAACAGTACAGTAGGTCTTAATAGACCGAACAATCAGTTGATAGCCATCATAACAATAAACAGTAGTGGTTCCAACATGGGAACCGACAGAGATCTCTGTGACAGTAGCAGTACAGTAACAATACAATAACAGTAAGTTGCTATGGATACCACGAGTACAGTTCATCAATAGGACATCATTCATTCAGGAAGAAATATCATTTCAGAAAGCAGTACAGTAGATCATTCAGAAAATATTCATGATTGAACATATCTTTACAACATTGTTACTCACAGAGTTCTGGGCTACAGATAGGCTAGTGAGCGTCCACGGATGTCAACCCTACATAGTTATAGGATGAACACACACTAAGTTACACGTTTGGGAAACAATAACTTAGTCCCTATCTTGACTTGGTGTGGTTCTATAGCATTAACCTCATTAAGATACCTTAAACTAGGCCTAGGAATGCCTAGGATGGAATGAGGATGTAAAAATGTACTTTAAAACACTTTTCAGAATTTTCAGAAAACAAGGGTCTCGCTCAAGCGTGTCTTTCTACGCTCGAGCGGACATGCAAACAAAGGAACTCCGCTCGAGCGTGACTTTCTTCGCTCGAGCGGACTGTAAAAGTACTGGATGCATGAAATTTACGCTCGACGGGCGCTCGACCCCTGCTCGAGCGTGAGACACAAGTCCTCGTTCGAGCATGCATTCCCTCGCTCGAGCGGACTTGTAGACACTCCATTTTTGACCGTCCTCAAGACTTGGACGTCACCGTTTGAACACTCGGTGATCATCCATGTTCGTGTTCGGTTTGAGTTCCCGGAGATCTCGGCTACGCGCCTTGCCTCAGGATCTCTCAACTCGGTTGTCTTGTGCTTGGTTGGACCAAACACTTGTTGGTTTTTGCTTTGGAAAGTAGAGAATGGCTTGTTGGCCATCCCCAATCCTCACCGGCTATGGCTTGAGGCCACCAGCCATGTCTTCTTGCCACCGGCCATTGGTGATGGCCGGTCGGCACTTTGTGTGGTCGGCCGACCATTTATTTAGCCGATGGACTCCTTTTCTGGCCGGTACTACCTTTTTGCCTTTTTTAGGCATTATGCATGCCAGCTGTGCCAGCTGGAGTGCACAGATTTGTCCTCCATTGTATGGAGGAATTGCACTGAAATCCATTGGCCTTCTCACCACTGAAATCCAGTGGATTTTCAGTGGTGGTGAAGGGGTCTTGAAGTCTTGCATAGGGGAGGGACACCCCTCTCCCTTGGTCTCTCATTTGTTCATTTTTTTGGCTCAGAAGGGTAGCAAGCATGCTTAGTTGTTTTTGGCTCCATTTCAAAGGTTTTTGGATATTATTTGGTCATATTATATCACTGTTTTTGGTCGGATTAATGGTCTATTTCATGCATTATATGCTTGCCTTGTAATCACATGTTTTGGTCTAATATGTATATGCTATGAGATGACATTCTAGCATGATTTTGGTTTGGTTCTAAGAAGGTTTTAGCATTGTTTTGCCATGCTTAAGGTCTGTTGGATACTGATTTGGCCATGCTTGCCATGATTTGTATTGCTTCCATGCATTTTGGCTTGTGAGTCTTGGGTGTGTGAGTCATAAGCATGCTTTAGTTGGGCTATTTCAGTGATTTGGAGTCACTTATTATGCCATTTCAGTTCATGTTTTATGCTTACATAATTACATTTGTTACCTTTTCAATGCCTTGAAGAGATGTGGTCTTATGCTCCATGTTTGGGGCTTTTGTGCATGCCTATGTGTTTGAGGCTTTGGGCTGCCATATCAGAGGTTTTTGGGACTCATTTTTGCATGATAAAACTCTGTTTTGCATTGAAAAATCCATGCCATGTTTGCTTGGGGTAGGTGTTGAGTAATGCTTTCTTTGTGGCCTTGAATGTCTTCCATCTCGCACCCATTCCCTAGCATGTTTTGGCGTCATCCTGCACATGCTTTTCAGAGTTTAACATGAGTGCTTAATGTCCATTTTTGTCACCTTTGAGTGTTCTTGAGAGTTGCCTTTCATGCCTTAGTCTTAGGCCCTTCGGTTGGCATGTTTATTTTGCATGATTGGCACCATTATTTTAGTATTCTTGGCCACTATTTTGGGATGGGCTAAGGCCTTCCCATCTCGGTTTAAGTCCATCTTTGTATATAATCGCATGTTTGATGTGTTGCATTGCTTTGGTGTCATGCTTGCATTGTATCATGTTTGCACATTTGCATATTGTTTAGCTAGTTGCATTTTATATCCTAGCTTGCATGATAGATTGCATGGCATTGCATCTTGCATGTTTGGCACATTGCATTTGGCATGTTCATTACCTTAGTCTCATATGGCATACTTGAGCTACTTTTCATGTTTGAGCCATGTTGCATACATGCATTACATTTTGCTTGGTTTGGGGTGTCAAACCAAGCAAGAGGGGTGAGGTGTGTTCGTACTCCAAGTGAAAAAACACGTCTCAACCCTCGGTCGCCGATGCCCTTGATCTCAACATGATAGGGCATGAGGCATTCATTTGTTTTGTCGCATGCATTTACATTGATTTGCAAGCTTGGCGCCTTTGGCCATCATGCATCGAAATGCGTGATTGGTTGCCCGAGGACCAAGGGCCACACTCCCTTGAGTCCATAGCATGATTGGGAGAGTGACCATGCTCACATTGTTTTGAAATTTCCATGCCATGCACTGTCTGTTCTCTGCTGCTGTCAAAACAGGGTTCTGCAGGAAGGAATGGCCGGTCGGCCACTTACAGTGCCAACCGGCTACCAAAGTCCAGCCGGTGGTTCAATTTTTGGCTGATGGCCACATTCTCATAGCCGGTAATGCTCTATCATGGCCGGTGGCATCCCACAACACTCAGGGAGTTATTCAGAAGGCTTCTGGAAACTTTCATAATTTTCAGAGGAGTAAGACAGTGTAAACAGAGGCAACAGTGGCATGGTACCGGGTTTCCGAGCAAGGCGAGTCAAGCATGCATCATCCACGCATTCCGAGGTAGAGCTACGGCGGTCTCTTTAGTTTCATATTTAGGCTTTTTTTTGTAATTAATTTGTTAATTAATTAGAAGTTTTGTAATAATTAATTAGTTAGGATAGTTAATTCATTATTCGGCCTGTATTATTATTTCGGACCCTCCGAGTGAGGGCAATTGTGTAATAAGTGTGCGTGCGTCTGTGTGTGCCTTCCAACCCCATTTCTTTCTCCCTTTTACTTACCTGCTTTCAATGGTTAGTATAGGGCATATTTAAATTAGCATACCTTATGCTATGCATGCGTGCATCCATACATTTGTCTTGCATGCACCGGGCTCGGCGCATCATACTAACTGCATTGTATTTCAATTCTGAGTTGAATACTTGTTAGTTGTATCATTTCACATGCCATCTTTTGAATAGCCGAGCCTATTGTAGTTGCATTCCTGCATGTGTTGCATTAAGCATTTCAGCATAGTTAGGATCATGCATGGATTTCTAATTAGCTTCTGTTTTGGCTTAGAATACTCGGTAAGTTTTATGCTTTAGCATCCTTGCATGCGTATGAGTGATTGCCATGATAGCATGCTTACCATGAGGCTATTTGCTTATGTGATATACTTGCCTGAGTGTCTGTGGGTGAATGTTGGGTTATCTGAATTGGAATAATGCGTTGACTGTGAGTTTTAAGCCCACTAGATAGTGGCAAAACCATGTTTTCTAAGCCCATCCGATAGTAGCAAAATCCACGTCTTAACCTACTTGCGAGTAGTACTTTCAAACCGTTTTTCAAAACGAACATGAGATGTTTTGTTCCAATTCAGGCAACGCAGTCTATACTTGTATGCTGTGCGCATCACATAGTAATTCTAATCTAATAACCGAAATAAGAGCACATAATGTTTTTAAAACTCGATATCATGGTTAGTAGAGGCCGATCTTCGGATCGGGCAAGCGGGGGTGCTCATAGCTGACCTTCCCCAATCATACCTAAGTTCTCGAGCCGAGGCAACTTTGGTGATGACGGACATGTGGCCTTAGGCAAACGAGTCAGGGTTTCCTAAATTCCCCCAAAATAAAATATTTAGGTGGCGACTCTGTATCTGGAAAAGCAGTCCATGTTTGGCACTTCTTTCTAAAAAATCTGTTTTCTAAAACGATTTACCGGATTTGGACTCTTTGATGATTCATCAGTCTTGCATTGCACTCTGTGAGATTAGATACAGGACCGTGACAATTTGAGTCTGAACTGTAGTGAGCGCAATATGAACAGAACGGGATTTCCCTCCTGGGACGTTCGGGGACGTCTACAGGACTGTAAACACATGCAAAGTACTGGACACACACATTTCACGCACGAGCGTTACTTTGCCCACTCGAGCAAATTGCATGAACTCAAAGTGTACACTCGAGCGTGGATCCAAAATCTGGAATTTCCAGATTTGTCTCCAAGCATGAAACTCAACATTTAAAGCATCAAATTCGATCCTTTTGGGCTAATTTTTTGGAAAATACTTTAAAACTCATAATATGACATGTTTCAAAGATCAATTTGCAAAATTAAAGCCCAAAGGTAGTTCAATTGAACCCATTTCCAAACAAAACTCAAGAACATGATGTACATGCAACATGCATGAATTTAATCCACTTCAAAGCTTCTAATACAAGAACAAATGAGCCAATCCTTTAAAAAACATGCTGAATTCATGGACCAAAGCTAGAATATGGACATGCATGTGAGGATTCTATGAAAACAACCTCAAAACTCAACAATGTATACATGCATGCATGAATTCCTACTCCATTCAACATATTAAGCTAATTCATGCCTTAAATCACTAACCTTACCACGAATCATGCAAGAATAACTCAAACTCACAATTAAAGGGTGAGTCTCCTACCTCAAGTCTCCAATTCAAGGTATAGAAGCTCAATTTGCAATCTACTCTTCAATTCTTCTAATTTTCCTAGCCAAAGCTTGTTGAAATCAAAGTTCTCCTAACTCTATCTCTCTCTAGTCGGTTTTGGGTCTCAAGAATGAACAAAATGATGCAACACATAAGCTCTAACAAGACTAAACAATTGGTCTAGCAAAGTCCACTTAATGGCATTTTGGTAAATAAGCCAACTAATGTAATATAGCTTATTTAATCCAATTTAATCATACCAAATCAAATTTTAACTAAATTCACCATAAAATCACATTAATTCTAATTAACATAAAACACTAATCAGTTTTGGATTCGGCCGCCGATAAGGCCTTCAATTTGCAGTTTAAAACATAAAGCATGAACAGATCATTTAGCAGTCAAACAGATAGATTTGCATTTAAACTAATACACTTAATCAATCAGTTCAGAATATCAGTCAAATCAGTTACTTAATCATGTTCAGTCACAGTTTAGCAGTAATCAGTGGTATTATCAGTAAACAGTGGTGAGGGTTGTCACATGTAGACACCTATGTACCCTTATTATCGCTTTCCAATGATCGGACCCTGGATTACTTGTGTTGTCACAACCCAAACCCGCCCCTATGGGTTTAGCACCATAACCGGCCAGTAATCCGTGATTATCGAAGGCCTGCTTAACAGTAAAGACAGTGATACAGAGTACAGGGGCTGGCAGAAGCCAAAACAGTAATTAAGAGATGTCCAATGAGCTGTGACAGTCTGTATGCAAAAAGACTTTCTGAACATATTCACATTCATAAGCAAAAAAGTATGTACATACACACATCATATACAAACATTCAAGTTGGGGACCAAATCCCTACCATAACAGTACAGTGCCAGTCTCAACATTCATTACAGAACAAAGGCAAAAGGGAAAATCTAAAACACCACAAAACAGCCTTGGCTTGACGCACTCAGAACCTCGAAGTGAGGCACAATGGTTGGCTTTCACAAAACGGGAGCTTAGCCTAACGCTCCTAGCATCGATCCGGTGCCTGGACACCTACATATATATATAAACAGTGAGCTAAAGCCTAGTGAATAACAGTTATGTAAAGAGGTTAAGAATGAATGTCCTTTCAATCAATAAGCAGTCATATCAGTCATTTAGAAACCATAGCAGTTATATGTGGTACATTCGATAGCAAACAGTACAGTAGGTCTTAATAGACCGAACAGTTAGTTGATGGCCATCATAACAGTAAACAGTAGTGGTTCCAAACATGGGCACCAACAAAGATCTCTGTGACAGTAGTAGTAACAGTGCAGTAACAGTAAATTGCTATGGATGCCACGGATACAGTTTACAAATAGGACAAACATTCATTCAGTAGGAAATATCATTTCAAAAAGCAGTACAGTTGGTCATTCAGAAAATATTTATGATTGAACATATCTTTACAACATTGTTACTCACAGAGCACTGGGCTAATAGCAACTAGTGAGCATCCTCGGATGCCAACCCTACACAGTTACAGAATGAACACACACTAAGTTACACACTTGGGAATCAATGACTTAGTCCCTATCTTGACTCGGTGTGGTTCTACATCAATAACCTCATTAAGATACCTTAAACTAGGCCTAGGAATACCTAGGATGAAATGAGGATGCAGAGATGTACTTTAAAACACTTTTCAAAATTTTCAGAAAACAGAGGTCTCGTTCGAGTGTGGCTTTCTACGCTCGAGCGGACATGCAGATAAAGGAGCTCCGCTCGAGCGGACTGCAAACTCAAGTAAAAGTACTAGATGCATGCAATTCACGCTCGATGGGCGCTCGACCTCCGCTCAAGCGTAAGACACAAGTCCTCGCTCGAGCGTGCATTCCTTCGCTCGAGCGGACTGTAAACATGTGAAAAGTACTGGATACACGTATTTCACGTTCGAGTGTTACTTTCCACGCTCGAGCGTACTGCATGTACTCAGAGTGTACGCTCGAGCGTAAAGTCTTACGCTCGAGCGTGGGTCCAAAATCTGGAATTTCCAGATTGAATCTTCAAGCTCAAATTCAACATTTAAAGCATCTAATTCGATTCCTTTGGGCTAATTTTCTGGAAAACACTTTAAAACTCATAATATGACATGTTTCAAAGATCAATTTGTAAAATCAAAGCCCAATGGTAGTTCAATTAAACACAAATCCAAACAAAACTTCATGAACATAATGTATATGTAACATGCAAGTGTTCAATTGAAATCAAAGCTTCCAACACAAGATCAAATGACCCAATCCTTCCAAAACATGATGAATTCATGAACTATAACCCAAATATGGACATGCATGTGAGGATTCTATGAAAACAACCTCAAAATTCAAGAATATAAACATGCATGCATGATTCAAGCTTCAATTCAACAATTTAAAACCAGTTCTAGACTTAGATCACTAATCGCTCATGGGCCATGCAAGATACAACTAGAATTCAAGTTCAAGAAGATGATTCTCCTACCTTAGGTCTTCAATTTCAAGTCTAGAAGCTCAATTATGCAATCTACTCTTCAATTCTTCTAATTTTCCAAGCAATTCTTGTTGAAACTAAAGCTCTCCTAACTCTCTCTCTCTCTTTCTCTAGTCGGTTTTGGTCTCAAGAAGGATGAGGAAATGATGTATGGAATGAACTAATCAAGTCCCAAACAAGTGTATAGGGAAATGGCCACTCAATAGCAAAATTATAATTAAAGCAACTAATGTAATTTAACATTATT
Source organism: Camellia sinensis (assembly GCF_055761805.1). Classification (NCBI taxonomy): domain Eukaryota; kingdom Viridiplantae; phylum Streptophyta; class Magnoliopsida; order Ericales; family Theaceae; genus Camellia; species Camellia sinensis. The sequence continues at coordinate 10,372,400 of NC_138968.1, forward strand.
TAATCTAATTTAATCGCTCCAAATCACGTTTCAATTAAACATACCATAAAATCACATAAATTTTAATTAGCATAAAACACTAATCAGTTTCGGATTCGGCCGCCGATAAGGCCTTCAATTTGCAGTTTAAAACATAAAACATGAACAGATCATTTAGCAGTCAAACAGATAGATTTGCATTTAAACTAATACACTCAATCAATTAGTTCAGAATTTCAGTCAGATCAGTTACTTAACATGCTTAACCACAGTTTAGCAGTAATCAGAGGTATATCAGTAAACAGTGGCGAGGGTTGTCACATGTGTACCTACTCAATTTGCTTACAGCATAGGCTATATCTGGCCTAGTGCAATTCATTAAATACATTAAGCTTCCGATTATCCAAAAGTACTCTAATTGTGATATGCCTGCACTTGTTTTTTTTGATAAATGAAGACTAACGTTAACAGCTGTTTTAGCAGGACAGTCGTCATGCTTTCCAAATTTCTTTAGAATCTCTCAACATAATGAGACTGAGATAAAGCATATCCTTCAGATGTTCTAGTAATTTTTATTTCTAGAATTACATCTGCTACTTCCAGATCTTTCATGTCAAACTTTTTGTTCAACATTTTCTTTGTGGATTTAATCCTGTCATTATTGCTTCCAATAAGGAGTATGTCATCCACATAAAGACAAGCTATAACACAGCCTTTGTCTGTGCTTCTAATATAAACACATTTGTCACATTCGTTTATCTTAAAACCATCCGAAAGCATAGCTTGATCAAACTTTTTATGTCATTGTTTCGGAGCTTGTTTTAATCTATAAAGGGATTTGATAAGTTTACAAACCTTTTTCTCTTGGCTGGGAACTTGAAATCTTTCTGGTTGTTCTATATAGATTTCCTCATCTAACTCGCCATTCAAAAAGGTTGTTTTAACATCCATTTAATGTATCTCCAGATTATACAATGCTGCAACTGCTATTAGCATGCGAATAGATGTTGTTCTTGTTATTGGTGAATAGGTATCGAAATAATGAAGACCTTTCTTCTACCTGTATGTCACGACCCAAACCCACCCCTATAGGTTTAGCGTCGTAACCGGCTAGTAATCTGTGATTACCGAAGGCCTGTTTAACCATAATGACAATAATCTCCCTCTCTCTTTACGTGTATACTAGGAGAGCTCCAAAATGACCCACTATATTACACTTATCATCATCATATTCAAGTGTTGAAGGGGATACCTCTAATGTTATTTACTTCCCTAATTAGTTTGTCTAAGGCTTACATTAATTCCTAATTAAGTTAATAAAACTCTAATAATTTTACTTAAATTAAATTAAACCTCATCATAAAATGATCTCAATCAAACTAAACTTAAATAAATTAAGGTGAATTAGGCTCTAATTCTTATCCAATTTCTTGTTAAAAATTAACGAATCAGACAAGTTTAATTTTCACTCTAACCTATCTATCTACAATAACAAGACAACACAAATTAGTATAATACATATAACACATGGCACATAAGTCACAATTAACACATAATCTCATGATCAACACTAATCACATAATTAACTTCATTAATTTACTTAATTAAGGGAGCGACTGTCACATCTTCTCCCCCTTAGGATATTTGGTCCTCCAAACTCAATTACCTTCCTTCGGGAAGAATATAAGATCAAGTAGAAAGAGGTTCGGATATCTTCTCTTCATATCATCCTCTCTTTCCCAAGTTGCATAGATACTACCATGATTTTGCCTATCCACTTTCACTAACGGAATTTCTTTATTTCTCAACTTCTTGATTCGCCAGTTTACAATCTAAATGGGCCATTCTTCATAAGTATAGTCATCACTCAAAACCACATGAGTAGGCTCAATAACATGGAAAGGATCTCGGAGATAATCTCGCAACATCGAAACATGAAAGACATTATGCATATGTTCCATTTCGGGAGGAAGTGCTACCTGATATGCCACTGGATTAACCTTTTCAATGATTTCATACGGCCCAACATACCTCGATGCTAACTTGCCCTTGGTTCCAAAGCGAGTCTGCCCTTTCATTGGTGTCACTTTAATAAAAACATGGTCTCCTACTTCATATTCCCTATTTCGCCTTTGGACATCCGCGTAATTTTTTTGTCGACTTTGCGTAGTTTTCAATCTTTGTTGAATTAATTTCACCTTTTCCATTGTTTCATGTACAATCTCAGGCCCACGTAAAGGCCTATTCCAACTTCTGTCCAACAAATAGGAGATTGACATTTTCTGCCATATAAAGCCTCGAAAGGCACCATACCAATGCTCGAATGAAAACTATTGTTGTAGCCGACTTTGGCTACAGGCAAGTGAGTTTCCCAATTCCCTTGAAAATCAAGCACACACATACGCAATATGTCCTCCAGAGTTTGGATTGTTCTTTCTGACTGGCCATAGGTCTGTGAATGGTATGCACTGCTCAATCTCAATTCAGTACCCAATGCCTTTTGCAAACTTTGCCAAAATCTCGACGTGAATTTCGAGTCCTTATCTAAAACAATTGACACAAGCACTCCATGCAATCTAACAATCTCATTAATGTAAATTGTAGCCAACTTATTCGCATTATAAATTGTTTTAATAGGTAAGAAGTGAGCAAATTTAGTCAAACGGTCAACAATAATCCAAATTGAATCCATACCTCTATTAGAGCGAGGTAATCCAACAATGAAATCCATAGTGATATGCTCCCATTTCCACTCCAGTATTGGCAGTGGTTGAAGCAATCCGACGGGTTATTGATGTTCGGCTTTGACTTGTTAGCAATATAAACACTTAGACACAAATTCTGCAATTTCCTTTTTCATTCCTGGCCACCAGAAATTGAGCTGCAAATCGTGATACATTTTTGTATTCCTCAGATGGATAGAAATTTTTGAATTGTGGGCTTCGTGCAAAACTCGCTTTTTTAACTCGATATCATTTGGTACACACAATCTACCTTGAAATTTCAACACACCATTTTCAAAAACAAAATCCGGCATCGGTTTGGATTCCCGTTCATCAATAATCTTCTTCAAAAATTCATCTTGTTACTGTTTTTCTTTAATTTCTTCAAAAATCGTCGGATGAGCAGCAATTGCAACCAATGTCCCACCTTGCTCTCGCAAAACAACTTCAACTTCAAACTTCTCAAGGTCATGTAGCGATTCTCTTTGCCCGTTAAGTAAGCAAGCCAAGTTCCCAATTGATTTTCGACTAAGTGCATCGGCAACGGTGTTAGCTTTCCCTGGATGGTACAAGATTTGTAAGTCGTAATCTTTTATCAATTTCAACCATCTCCGCTGTCTCATGTTCAACTCTTTCTAGGTGAAGAAATACTTTAAGCTCTTGTGGTCTATGTAAACCTCACTTGTTTCCCTATACAAGTAATGGCGCCAAATCGTCAATGCAAATACTACTGCGACAAGCTCCAAATCATGAGCCAGATAGTTGTCGGGAAGTATATGCTATTACTCTGCCATTTTGCATCAATACACACCCCAAACCTTATAAGCAACATCATTAAAAATAATAAATCCATCCGTACCTGAGGGTAAGGTGAGAATCGATGCAGTCACAAGTTGAGTATTCAATTCTTGAAAGTATGATTCTCTCTGATTAGTCCAATCAAACGGTACCCCTTTCTGAGTCAAAGACAAAGCAATTTTGGAGAAGTCTTTCACGAATCTTCGATAGTATCTGGCCAAACCCAAGAAACTTTGGACTTCGGTAATATTACTCAGTCTAGGCCAATTCACAACTACTTCTATTTTCCGTGGGTCGACAGAAATGCCATCTTTATTAACCACATGTCCTAAAAACATAACACTATCAAGCCATAATTCACACTTTGTCAGTTTTGCGTATAGTTTCTTATCTTTCAAGGTTTGTAACACAATTTTTAAATGATGTTCATGTTCCTCTTTACTTTTGGAATAAATCAAAATGGCATCTATAAAAACAGCCACAAATTCATCGAGGAATGACTTGGAAATTCTGTTCATAAGATCCATAAATACAACAGGCGCATTAGTAACTTCGAAAAGCATAAGAAGAAATTTATAATGTCCGTACCTTATTTAGAAGGCAGTCTTTCCTACGTCTTTGGCTTTGACTTTCAATTGGTGGTATCCTGAACTAAGATTGATCTTGGAAAATACTTAGGCACCTTGCAATTGGTCGAATAAGTCATCAATACAAGGCAACGGATACTTGTTCTTCACTGTTACCTTGTTCAATTCACGGTAATCAATACAGAGCCGTAATGAGCCATCTTTCTTTTTCACAAATAAACTCGGAGTGCCCTACGGTGATGTACTAGGTCTAATAAATTTCTTGTCCAACAACTCTTGCAACTGGATTTTTAACTCTTTCAATTCAGTAGGTGCCATTCGGTACGGAGCTTTGGAAATTGGCTGTGTACCCGGTATCACCTCAGTAGTGAACTCAATCTTCCTGTCAATCAGATCCCCTGGAAAATCATCTAGAAAAATATCTGGGAATTCTCTGACTATAGGAATATTGTCCACATTAGCTTTAGTATTAGCAGGCACAGTCAATACATAACACAAATACCCTTTACACCCCTTTCTAATCAATTTGAATGCTTTCATAAATGAAATCAAATATGGGAGAGGTACAACACCAACTCCGTTAAATATAAATTCGGGCAACCCAGGTGGATGAAAAACAACTTGTTTTGTTACACAAAATGGAGGCATGATATTTTGTTAATCAGTCCATCCCCAAAATTATATCAAAGTGATCAAGATTCAGAGGTAACAAATCAACATATAAAATAACATCTCCAATAACAATCTCACATGAAGGATACACATAAGCACAAGTCATGGACCCCCAGTAGGTGAAGACACAACTAATAAATAGTCCATAGGTTCCAATGGTCTAGATAATTTTCTCGAAAAAGCATACGATATAAATGAATGCGTAGACCCCGAGTCAATCAAAATATAAGCATTTTGAGCACAAATAGGGAGTATACCTGACACCACTATCTCAATATTCTACACATTTCTTGGTACAAGTTCAAACACCAGACCTTGCCTCAAGGTTTCTCTCTCGGTAGTTTTGGGATTGGGTTTTGGTGTGACGGTTGATGCTACAGCACTTGCTACGGGTCTACTAGTGCCTTTTGATGCGAGATGACAATCTTTGACTATGTGGCCCATCTTGCCACATCTGTAACATACCCCAGAAATTTTGTAACAAACTCCTTTATGCCTTTTGCCACATTCTAGATAAGGTGGTATAGAATTGTTCCCCTAACTGGAACTACTGGTTGACCTTGTATTCTATTTCTTACTTTGTGAGTTATTCCGACCCTTTTTAAAATTAAAACTTTGTCTCTTACCCCGCCATTTAGTCACCGGTGTCTTAGCCTGTTTCAAGGTTGCAATGTTTGCCTCGGCTATGATAGATTGGTCAAGGACATCCACATACTTGAGTAATTTCAAAACATTGATCTAGTAAAGTATCTCCACATTAAGTCCTCCCTCAAATTTTGGAGCCTTTTTATAGTCAATATTTACCATGTGTGGTGCATAACGTGCAAGCTTAGTAAATTTTACTTCATATTAGGCCACGGGCATAGTACTCTGTTTTAATTCCCCAAACTCGGATATTTTGCGATCACGGACACATTGAGAAAAGTATTTATCATAGAATGTTTCCTTAAATTAAGCCCAAATCATAGTATTATTACTTTCACGCACAAGCATCCACCATCGCCTTGCTTCATCTTGTAAAGTAAAAGTAGCCAACAACACTTTCTGTGCCTCTGAACACGGAAACACTTCAAACAGCTTTTCAATTTTTAGGATCCACGCCTCAGCTTTCAGTGGTTCTAGTCCACCCTGGAATGTCGATGGCTTTATTTTTTTAAACATTTGTGTTAAGGCAATAACATCATCATTGGCATTTGGTTCAGGTTGCACTAGTGGCGGAGGAAAATGTGGGGGTTGTTGATTTTGTTGTTGTCTTAGAGCTTCAGTCAAGAGTTCAACCATTCTCTTCAATCTTGCAATTCTTGCTTCGAGTGATTCATTTTCATCTACATTTCTTGCATTCTCCATTGCACTATATCAAACATCGTAATAACAAGCATAGGAAAGATGGTTTGCTTATTCATGTTAGAACATATACACATAACATGTCCACACAATCTCATTTATGCTCATGTAATGCCCTACTTGCTTTTCTAGGACATCTTATAGCTCATTTGCACACGTGTGTGCGGTTTAACTTGTGCTCTGATACCACTCTGGCACGACCCAAATCTGCTCCTATAGGTTTAGTGTCGTAACCAACCAGTAATTCGTGATTATTGAAAGCCTGTTTAACCGTAATGACAATAATACAATAAAAATGAACCGGCGGAAGCCAATCAATAATAGAATATATCGTCCAATGAACTGTGAGGACCTGAATGGAAATAAACTTTCATATACACAAACACTTATGTCCATAAAACACATATATACAAGACAAGACACAAATTAGGAAATAAAATTCTGTTATAAAAACATTATTAACAAAAGTCATAAAATATTCACTTGACTCCATATAACATTCAAAAAGGGTGGATTTAGATCACTCCAAAAAGCCTTGACAAAAACGGTTCGGAACCTCGTGGTGAAGCACAATAGGTTGGCTTGACAAAACGGAATCAGGTTGATGCCGTTAACTTCGCTCCGGTGCCTGGCCACCTATATAAATATAATGAACTGTGAGCTAAAGCCCAGTGAATAATAAATGTGTAAAGGGATTAAAAATAAATGTCATTTTAGTATTTAAAATAGTCAATTGCATCAGTAGGTCATTTACTCAATCAATGTCTCATATTTCATGTCAAATCTATCATATAGTAATCATAGCAGTCATACGTGGTACATCCCATAGCAAAACAGTATAGCAAGTCTTAAAGACTGAACAGTTAGTTGATAGCCATCAGTACAGTAACAATAGTTCCAAAAATTGGAACTGACAAAGATCTCTGTAACAATAATAGTAAATAGTAGTAGTAAACAATGGCAATATGCTATGGATGCCACGAATATAGTTCATAAAATAGGACAATCATTCATTCAATAAATAGTATCGTTTCAGAAATAGAACTTAACAATATCATTCAGAAAATAATTAACACTTGAACATAGCTTTACAACATTATTACTCACAGTGGGCTCCTTGAAATGCATGCTATAAGGAACTAAAGATTTGGCGTCCGACCTAAACAAAAAATTCAAGCACAACAATTCAATACACAATTCATTCATTCATTCATTCAGTCAGTTGTCTTTGTTCTTTACTTATTTTGATGTTCATTTTCTCGGTTTCTAACAGCTGCTCATTTGTTTGGTTAAATTTTTGTTCTTTAATTCATTCGTGTTCATGAGATGCAAAAGCACATGAAAAACACTTTAAAACCATGCAAACGGAGGCCCGAAAGGTGGAAAAGATGAGCGAAAACAAAGCCGAGTTTGCCCAAAGGGCCGCACGTGCAGGGGTCCTGGCTACACGTGCGGGACCTCCACCGCACGTGCGCCTCGTAGGTGTGATTATTTCAGTATGCAAGCTCCAATTTGCCTTGTTTTTCGCAAGTGCGGGGCTCCAAGCCGCACGTGCGGCGCTGGGTGTTTTGAAATTCGAAAATCTACCATGTTTTGGAACCTCAACTAGTGCATATTCTAACTTCAATACCATGCATTCTAAGCTAAGAACTCATAATTTCATGGAGGATTAGCACTTGTACCTTAAAACAAAAACCATGACCAAAGATTAAACCCCAAAATTGGCATGAAGAAAGTAAACTTCCAATTTAATATGTAATTGTAAAAAACATGCAAGTATGAGTTCTAATCTTCAAAATTCATAGAATTTCCTTCACATTTGAAGAACCATACATGAATTTAAGTGTATGAAAACAATTTCCATGCAAATCATGCCATGCATGTTAAGGTTTTAGAATCAACTCATCCAATCTTTCATTTATATATATTCTCAACTTCAATTTCACTTCAAATGTTGAAATGTATAATCATGAAATTTACAACTTTTGAGCCAAAACTCTCAACTCCCATGGAGTTTCTCTTTAAATTGAAAATTATATGTAAGAAATTGAATGTATGATCATAATTGTTCAAGAATTATGCCATGCATGTATTAATTTCCATTTCTAACCACAAATCCTACAATCAAGTTTATATTCTTCTTAAATGATCTTGAATTCCATAAGTATAAATATGATTCTTCAAACTGGTGAGATACAAGAGAAGAACTCTTACCTAGAGTTAAAGAATTGAGTTGAATTCCTACTTCTCCTTTACTTTTCTTCTTCCTCTTGGTGTTCTAGATGAACTCTCACTCCCTCTCTTGAATCTCTCCCTCTCTCTACATGTATACTAGGAAAGCTCCAAAAAGACCCACTATATTACACTTATCATCATCATATTCAAGTGTTGAAGAGGTTACCTATAATGTTATTTAGTTCCCTAACTAGTTTGTCTAAGGCTTACATTAATTCCTAATTAAGTTAATTAAACTCTAATAATTTTACTTAAATTAAATTAAACCTCATCATAAAATGATCTCAATTAAACTAAACTTAAATAAATTAAGGTGAATTATCCAATCTCTTGTTAAAAATTAACGAATCAGACAGATTTAATTTTCACTCTAACCTATTTGTCTACAATAACACAATAACAAGACAATATAAATCAATGCAATACATATAACACATGACAATAAGGCACAATTAACACATAATCTCATGATCAACACTAATCACATAATTAACTTAATTAATTTACTTAATTAAGGGAGCGGCTGTCACATTGTATCCCTTAATTACAAGTCTAGCCTTATATTTATCTATTGAACCATTTGCTTTTATTTTTGTCTTAAATATCCATCACCACTACTACAACCTTTCACTTTCACCTTCATCGCTACCACCACCACCACCACTACACCATCACCCTTTCACATTAACCACCATTGTCATTGGCACCATAGTTATCGTTACCACATCCACCACCTCACTACCGCAATATAAAATTTATTACAGAAAATTTAAAAATAATAAAATAAATTTTAATTTCATCTTGCACATATTAAACAATTTATTTTTAGTTAACCTGCTATGGATAAAGTTAGCAGACAAAATCCCACAAGTTCTAAGGTAACCCTGAACTAATCAACATGGCATTCATCATCTCTTTAAAATTTCGATTCTTTCTCTCAGCAACTTCATTTGACTGAGAAGAATAGGGTGCAGTGGTTTGGTAAATAATACTATTTTCAGAACAAAATTCCTCAAATGGTGCATCATACTCACCACATCTGTCACTTCTCACTATCTTAATAGTTTTGCCAAGTTAATTTTCAACCTTAAGCTTATATTGCTTAAAAGCTTCTAAGGCTTTATCTTTACTTCTCAATAAGTAAACATAACAATATCGAGTGCAATTATGAATCAAAATAATAAAATACTTTTTACCTTCTCTATTTTGAACAAATTTTAAATCACAAATATTTGTGTGAATTAAATTTAAAAGTTCAGTACTTCTTTCTACTTTATTAAATGATGCCTTAATGAGTTTTGCCTCAACACAAATATCACATTCATAATTAGGATCAAACTCTAAGTTTGTCGAACATTCTAAAGAAACAAGTCTACGCAAAGAATTAAAATTAACATGTCCTAATCTACCATGCCATAAAAAAGAAGACTCAGCAATATAAATAGAAGATATGTTCTTATTATTAATAGCCAAATTTGGTACAACAGTCAATACGTTAAGCTTAAAAGGTCCATCACTCATGTAACCTCGCCCCACATACATTCCACTCTTGGAGAGTATAACCTTGTCAAACTCAAAGACTAATCTAAACCCATTCTTGATCAACAATGACCCAGAAATCAAATTTTTGTGAATCTCTGGCACATGAGTACATTGTTGAGCATGAGTTCTTTCCCCGAGGTCATTTTCAGCACAATCTTTCCTTCTCCTTCCATAGTTGATGTGGAGGAGTTTCCCATAAAAAGTTCTTCCCCACTTTTAACCACTTTGTAGGTTGTGAACATCTTCTTATCTGCAGAGATATAGCAGGTTACTCCAGTATCACCCACCACTCCTTGGGATTGCCTACCAAATTTGCTTCAAAGACTACTGCAGCAAGATTGATGTCTGCCACTCCTTCGGAAAGATAAAAATCCTCGGCTATGTTAGCTTGTGCTAGTTTTTTGCTTGAACTCCCTCCGTCCTTGCGAATGTGACAATCCTTAGCGCGATGTCCATCTTTGCCGCACACAAAACACTTGCCTTTGAACCTCTTGTCGAACTCATTGTTGTTCCCTTTGTTGATCTTACTAGTGGATCCTTGTTTGGGACCATTGTCATCATGCTTCCGTTTCTTGTTGTTCAATTTTGACCATTGTCCATGTTCCACAACATTTTCTTTAACCTGCATGATATGGTTTCCTGACTTCTTGTCGGAACCATGGTTGTCCTCCTCAATTCTGAGCCGCACTATTAGTTCCTCCAATTTTATCTCTTTGCGTTTATGCTTCAGATAATCCTTGAATTCTTTCCAAAATGGTGGCAATTTTTCAATTATTGTTGTTGCTTGGAAAGATTCACTGAGAATCATTCCTTCCGCATGTATGTCATGGAGAATTAATTGGAGATCTTGAACCTGGCTAATAACCGTCTTGGAAGCTATCATTTTAAAATCCAAAAAATGGCCGACAACAAATTTCTTTATACTGGCATCCTCTGTCTTATATTTATGATCTAGAGATTCTCACAGTTCTTTTGCAGTGCTTTTGACACTATACACATTGTACAATGTATTGTCCAACCCATTGAGGATATAATTCTGACACAAAAAATCACCATGTTTCCATGCATCGACTGCGGCAACCACTTGCTAGTCAGTTTCTCCCTGGTTCAGTGTTAGAGCTTTTTCATGAGTGAAACAAGCCAAATTCAATGTCGTAAGATAAAACATTATCTTTTGTTGCTATCTTTTAAAATCATTTCCATCGAATTTTTCTAACTTTTCCCCATGATTTACCAGTACTGTCGGAGTCATCACTAGTACAACGGGTGTGAAGGTCAGAGTATGAACAGTCTCAGTACTGTTTGTTTCAGTAGTCATATTTCTAACGAAATAATAATGCACTAATCACAAATTTATACATAATAGAATTTACACACAAAATATACAGAATAATATTTTGTAACAAAATTCTAGTGATAAACAGTATATGACTACTATGTTATCAAGGAAATTATAAAACACTATATTACTACTGGTTAAGAAATTAAACAGTATATGACTACTATTTAATTTTCTGAAACAAAATATTCGTCTGTCTAACACACAAATAAAAAAAACAAAATCTACTTTAAGATTGTTAAGTTCCAATGGTTGTGTGTGTAATTAAATTTGTAAATGAAATAAACAGCAAAATAAAATAAATAATCCAAAAAATAATTATATAAATTAAATTATGAATTAATTGCTTACAAAAATTATAAGTCGAGGCTTGTGTTGGACACAATCTCTTTAAAGTAGATTTCGCCCTTGCTTTGGTGCTTCGAGATTTAACGGCGTCTACTTCCTAAGATACAATGACTACAACTTGATTTGCAGCACTACAAAATCAAGTCTGGCGAACCAAAATTTTGTTGTAACTCTCTCTTATTCTTCTTAAAGATTAAATGATGGACAGATGCAGCAGACAAGAGGACGACTACAAGAAAAAAAGAAGAAATGCTCTGAAAAATTGGATACCAAGAATTCTTGGAATAGCAAGCTATTTATAGGAAAATTGGTGGCTTTTCAGAACAGGTTTCAACAAATAAAAAACCTGTTTGGACAAATTCAACAGGTAGAAAACCTGTTCAGGTGGAATTTAATAGGTATGAACTTGTTCGGGTGGAGGAAAAAATCTGGACCAATTTATTTTGAAGTTTGAAACCAAAATTAAAAATAAATAAATAAAATACAAATATTTTTGGCCCAAAAAAATAAGGGTTGGGTTGGACAAGCCCAACCTAACCTTGCACCCGATCGGACGGATGGCAATGACGGTGCGTGCGTGTGTTTTTTTTTTTTTTTTTGGTTTTGGGTCCAATGGGTCTAACACACTTCCATAACCTCACCCTTCCACAAACTTGGGTACCCCTTAGGGCCCATCCCAAGTATCCCAAGCTAGACTTTATATACCTATATAAATCCCTAAGATTTTCTAATGTGGGACAAGCACATTTCACAAATGTATAAGAAACCCACCTAAAGCCATATCCACAAACCCGAAAATGTGCGTTGAATTCTCATTCATCCAGAAATGATTTCGAGCAACCAAATACACGATGTTATTCACTATGCGGCATTAAACACGAACCCAATTAGAAACATTAAAAATAATGCTTGGGTCCTACCTTAATTAACACTCAAAGTTAGCAAAAAATAAGGTTTTACAAAGTCATTTTCCAACATTATGAAATAATTACACTCTGTTTTCTTGAAATATAAATTCATATAACATTTTGTCTCATGCTGTTAATTAAATAGATGAAAAAATGGAAATTTAGTCAAAACCCCATCCATTGGACCATTGTTTGGTAAAAAAGACAGCTCAATTTATTTTTTCTTTATAACCCTCTAAGGAGAAAACACATAATTGAGTAAGGACAAAGTAAAATATTTTTTTTTTCTTTTTTCTTTCTTAAACAATATTGCCAGAGTAACATGTTATTGTCAAACAAAGTAACATGTTGCTGTCAAATAGAGTAATTGTCAAACACGGTAACATGTTACTGTGAGACAGAGTAACATGTTACTGTCAAATAAAGTAACATGTTATTGTTACTGTTTATATGAATTTTAACAATAATAATTATTTTTTAAAAAAAAGAATTTTATAGTCAATATGGATCTTATTTGATAGATCTTGATGAGAGAATTCTAAAAATATTAATTTTATTAGGGTAAATTACACTAACCTCCCCTGAGGTTTACCTTAATTACAGGTACCTCCCATACTTTTGAAAATAATATACAAAGACCTCTTTTTGTTACCTATCCATCCAAATTCAAATAAATTATGCTGATGTCATCCATAATTATTCTTCAAATTCCAATACTACCCTTCAAGGGAGATAAGTGTAGTTTACCCATATATATATATATATATAAACACACACATATCAAATTCCATATCTCTTTAAATTCTGCAAATATATGTTTATGTCATACATAAACACATTCTTCAAATTCCATCTCTCTTCCCTCTCACTCTCTCTCTACGATCTACATCTCTCCCTCTCATTATCTCTCTTCTATTTCTCTGTTATCTTCTCTTTCTCTTTCTCTCTCTTTACTGGAAAACGCAGGCCTCTCTCGCTACTTCCTCGCCGTCAACAGCGCCGGCGCCAATCTCGCTCATCAAATCAAATTTCCAGAAATTGAAGGCATGAAAATCAAACAATAGATCCATAGCACAACATAACATTTGCTCTATCTCCCCATCTCTTTATTTGTATGAATGAAAAAAAAAAAGAAAAAAAAGGGTGAGATCTACTATGTGAACCAGTAACACCACTTTTACTATGTAAACTAGTAACACCTGTGAGGCCCTAACTTTTTGTAATGTCCCCAAACGCTGATAGTTGAAGAATTTCAATGAGAAATCTTGTTTATCAATTTCTTGCAAATTAAACCCTAGAAATCAGGAGCAACTGTGCGAGCTAATCAGCAAACCTTAATCAACTCTGAGAACTTAAGAAACATTTTAAAACCCTAAATTAATAATTTAGAAACCCTAGAATGAAAAATTATAAGAGAAAAATCCTAATTTTCGGTAATCACAGTTTTAGCCTGGTATCTCGCCTTTTGTTGTGAATCGGCACCACCTGGCCCGAATTATTTTTCCTATCATTATTTTATTAATTATATAACTTAAACATATGTTTTATTTCAAAAATTTTGATTGTACCCTTTTCTTTCTTAATTATTGCATTTTGGCCCCAAAACCTTAATATTTTATTCAATAAAGGTACAACCAATATTTTATTAATTTATACAAAATATCCTCTATATTTTATTAACAAAAAAATCAAATTTTCACATGGGTAAATAGGGTAGCTAGCTATAGGTGGTGAAAAGAACCTAGAAGTGTATTTTTTATTCATAGCAAATCTTGTACATAAATGCAACAAATCTTTGACCATTATGGAGAAATGGGGGGCATTTATTGCTATATCTTTTTTGTCTCCCAATTAACAAGTAAATAGGATTACCTTCTATTAATCAAGATTAATTAACACAAATCTTAATTGGATCCAATTACAAATCAACCAAACTTGAATAGTTTCTATTGAAAACCAACCAAACCAAGCCAACCCTTCTCTCTCCTCCTTGGCCTATAAATACAAGCCTTGCTAGCTATTGTATTTCACTCCATACACACACAACACATAGCTGAGAGAGGAGGAAAGGGAGAGCAAGTGACCTTGAGAGAAAAAGAGAAGAAAATATAGCAACAAGTAGGAAAAAGATCTAACAAACCAAGGTAAATTTCATACACCTCTCCTCTCAATGAATCATCATGTTTTTCCCCTTCATAATACATGCTAAAAATATATTTCACATGATATTAAAAGTTACTACATTATTAGATGATGTATGGTTTGAAAATGAAATGTCCCCTTCTTCCTTGCAATTTCTAGCAAGCTTTTCTCAAGGTTTTTTATTTTATTTCCATAGCAAACCTTCACCAAATCAAAATCTGTTTTAAAGGGGTATTAATTGGCATATATAGAGTATGTGAAAATTTTGGTTAAGACCCTGGATATGTTTTTATGACCCCTTTTATTTTTCTAAATACTTGCTACAAAGAACCTGTTAAAGCAAAGGACTTTGGAAAATCTAGAAAATTATATAAAAATGGTATCACGTTCATTTTTACATCAAAATCTTTAGCTTTCAAACAAAAATTTTTTCAATGAAAATGAATGAGTATTTTAAGAGAAACACCAAATTTTGTAACAGTTGTCAAATTTAGACAGAGTCTGTGTATTTCTTAAATATCTAAAAATCAAAAAGAGCCACCCTACTTCCGTAAAATGGTTCTGAAACTAGACTTGATTCTCTACAAATCCTCTAGAAGCCACATTTCTGAAACCCTTAAAAAATATTTTTTCTATATTTATTTTTGAACCGGTGCAGTGTTGGAAATCTGAACAATGTGGTTCTTGTTGTAGTTAATGCTTTTGTGCTATCATGACATATTATTGTAATATATGTTATACTTTCATGCTTGATTTTCACCTTGAATGGCCTTATTTTGTTCTTACTTGTGCTAACCACTAATGTGTAATACACTTAATGTGAAAAGGGAAAAACTAAATGGGTTGGTAAAAAGGTTTAACAACCACACTAGCTATACATCATAAATGATGAGAATGTTAAGTTGATATTAGTAGTGGATTAAAATGAGTATGTCTTGTGAAATTGGTTGTTCGGAACCCTTGAATGGAGCGGTTGTATTCGGACCCTAGGTAGTTCGGTGTAAGGAGAGGTTTGGGCTAGGCCCATCATTACCGTCTCTTTTGAGGCCCTCAGTTGGCGCTACGTGGTATATAACCATTGGTAGGCATCTGAGGTAAGGTCTGTAACAAAGCAGCAAAAGAGGGGGCATACCGAATAATCCGCATCCAATTCTTAGAGTTGGGAGGACGAAATCTTTTTGGGGGATTTCTAAACTACTAACAACTGACCATATAATCTGTGCTATGAACTTAAATGCCATGATCCTTTCCTTTGTCTTTTTTGTAAATGTTGTTGTGTATTGGACTGGGAAAAAGAGATGGGGTGTGTGTGCGTTTACTGGGCATTCAAAGCTCATGGCGTATCATGCCAGTTGCTGAAGAGGAGCTTACAGTAGGAGACGACGAGTCAGAAACCTTTGAAGACATTTGGCTATTTTAGGAAAGTTAGAAATTTTCCTTTTGATATTTTGCAAGACTCATATGAAAATTTAGATTTTCTTTTGGGATGTAATGTAATGGAACGAGCTTTTGTAATTAAGGATATTCGTAATTATTCTATTATTATGTACTTATATTCTAACACCAATATAACCCCTGACGTCGTTTACAAGACCTTGTGTCAATGTCTCTTAAGATCTGTCAAAAAGGTAGTGTGCTACCTAAGAAAGCTAGACTTAGAAGGGAGGCTAATTTGACTCATCCGGCGATTTGGGATCTTACTTGGTTATTGACCATAGGACTCATTAGTGATTTTTCCTTGACTACAACCAATAGTGTAGATTTGGGGCGTCACAACACCACTTTCTCTCTTTTCATCTTCTCTATCATCTTTATCTTCTCTATTTGAGGTTAGGGTTTGTGATATCTCAAGTGGGTTACAGGTCACAGATTCATCAAATTGCCACCGCCGTTGCTTCTAACTTCATCTCTGTAAACCCTAATCGTCGATTGAACCCCCATATATATATATATATATACATACATATACATATTTAGAGAGAGAAATGGGATTGAAGTTGATTACAAGGGTCACGAGACCTAGTTGATTCTAGAGGTCACGAGACCCAACCCACGTCCGATACATACAACCCACGTCCGATACATACCCTTTGTGATTCATTCGATTCGCTACATGCTTTGAGAGCAGTGACTCATTTCCGTCATCGTCGGCATTGCCATCGCCACCATCGTCTTCTCTCTCCTCTTTTACTCATCATTCTTTCACGGCTACGATTACACCCCGATCTCTGACTCGCACTTCCCTACTGAGTCAACTTACATGACCCACTGGAGAAGATAACAAAATAGCAGAGTCGTTTCACATTGTGCTCTCTTTCTCAATAGAGACGGCAGAGGTGTGGGGTTTGAAAAGAGAGAGAGAGAGAGAGAGAGAGAGAGAGAGAGAGAGAGAGAGAGGGGGTTTTTTTTACCTTAAAGGTCAATTATATCTTTTCACAATGTAGTTGAAGGGTATTATAGTCAATTTCACTATTAAGTTAACGTTGTTAAGGTTCTTTTAACGAGAAGGGGGTCTTTGTATATTATTTTAAAAAATAAGGGAGGTCAGTGTTATTTTTGAAACTGTAGGGGAGGTATCTGTAATTAAGGTAAACTTCAGTGGAGGTCAGTGTAATTTACCCATTTTATTAAAAACCGACATCTACATCAAAAATTATATTATTTTAAAGTTTAATATTTTGATAATAGTAATATTTGTTGAACTTTTCAAGAAAAACTTTTTATGTTTGTCCTTAATGTATTAAAATTTTATTATAAGAAATTTTGACCAAATCTCCCAAAAATATATATTGTCTCTTTTTAGACTAAAATGAATATTTTAATCAAATGTTACATTCATTAAAATTCTTATATTCTATATTTCAATAATATATACCTAAATAAACATAAATCCCTCGCTATCCCAAAACCAACCATCCACCATCACTTTGCCATTGATCACCACCATTATCCAAGTCCATCATCTCCAAAACCAACCACCAACATAGTCTCACTACCACCACCAAAGCCAACCCACCAAAACTACTATATTTCTAAAGTCCAACTACTACAGTCCACTAGGCTATCAAAAAGAACTGACAACAATTTCATTAGTTGTAGTGGTGTGCACAACTGGTTTTCCCCTCTAACACCACCCATTCTCATCCTTTTCCTTTATCAACCCCAATGATAATCATGTGCCTTCACCAATCCCTTCAATTTGATCAAATCTCACTACAAATCTTAACGACAATGAATGCATTCTATGTGCATCTCAAAATTGATTATTTACACAACCCATGAAAGTGTTATTTTAATTTCTAAGGTTTGAACCAAAGTAGGTTTGCTATGAAAGCAGTAGAAGTTGAATTTGTGATGAATGAAGTTCGAAAAGTTGAGGTTGTGATGAAAGTAGTAAGGGTGGAGTTTTGAGATGGAGGTGAGATAAGGAAGAAGATGTAACAATATAGAAAGAATGAGATTCTAGCTTGTCGTGGTGAAAGGAAAAGATAGTGGTTGCGTGTATAGTGGTTGTTGATTTGTATCTCCTTTGTTTTAAAAAATGAAAAGAGATAGTTAGAGAACAAAGGAGAAAAGAGAGACATATATAATCAAAGATAGAGGGTAATTGTGTCATTTTACATTATAAATGCAAAAAACTAAGAGTAGAAAAAAAAATGACCGCATAAATCTCCGTTACGAAAGAGAAAATTGATGTGAATATATTAAAATAAATAAATTTATTATTTCAAATTTATCCACGTAAATTTTTTTAAATAGATGAATATGTGGTGAAAATTAAATTTATGTAGTGTAGAATATGTATATAGAATATATTTGAATAAATTTTAAATAATTAAGTCTGAATTTATAATATTAAATAGGATAAAGCTTGGGAGCTCGAATGAGCTCCCCCTCGAATTCCCCGAAAATGGAAATAGACGGAAACAGAGGGACAAGAGGGGGAAAAGAAGGTGAAGGCAAGAGAGAGAGAGGGAGAAAGAGAGAGGAGAGGAGAGAGGGAAACAGAGAGGGAGAGAAGAGAGAAGAGGGAATGGAGACACACACACACACAGAGGCCCCTGCATTCCGGTCGATCGTCCGATCGTCACAGCTCCGCCCGCCCGCCGTCGCCTCCGCCTGTGCCTTCTTCCTCCGCCTCTGCCTTCTTCTCTTCTTCTTTTCTTTCTTCTTCTTCTTTCTTTCTTCTTCTGATTTTCTGATTGAAAAAAAAAAAAAATGAAAACGACGAAATGACGTCGTTTTGTAAATTAGGAGGATTCGAGGAGGCACAATTCGAACTACGTAGCATTACTCTTGTTAATATAATATTGCTAATTGCTAATTGTATGCCAACTGTATAGCTTTCTCTTTTCTCTTTTTTTGCTTTCGGTGGTAATGCCCATCTTTTGGAATCCAATGTATGTTGCTTCTCTCTATAAAGAGAGAGTTGATTTCTCTTGTAATTACAGAACACACAATACAGAAAACATTTTGCTCTATAGCTTCTCTCATTCTTTGCTCTCTAGCTTCTCTCTCAAACTAATCTTTCATGGTATCAGAGCCCATCAACTTGTTCGAAATTTTCTCCTGAGTCCAACGGCACCAAGCCCGTTCTCAGAAAAGCCAACACGCGCCCACACGCGCCGCCCTTAGCCTCTGCGCGTCAACACGACCGCCACCACGCTCACACGCGCCCACACGCGCCAACTCCTGTCGCTCACTTCCGCCACGCGCCCACACGCGCCCACACATCCGCGGCTCCCATACGCCGCGCCTGCTACCGTACGCGTACCGTGCGCCACTCTGCTAGTGTGCACCCACGTGCGCCAAACCAGCTACCGTGCGCCGCGCCTGCGCCTGTCTGCTAACGTGCACCGTTGCCTTCCTGCTAACGTGCTCCTCCCTGCACTCTGCTAACGTGCGCCGCTGACATCATTGCTGACATCATCTCTGTCCAGCATACCTTTCCTTACTATTTTCGACCTTCCGGACTCACTGGTACACTCTGTTTTACCTAATTTTGCTCCTACGGATCTATTTCTATTACTTTCACCCTACTCAACGAGTATTATGGATCGTCATGATGCCTCCCATCCCATTTCCGTTATTTTAAATGGTTCAAACTATGTTCTGTGGGCCCAAGCTATGTCCTCTTTTCTCAAAGGCAAGAAGCTCTGGCGAATTGTCACCGGGGATGTGGCTAAACCAGTAAAAGACAGTGCCACTACTGAAACTCCTGTTCATACTGCTACATATGAAGACCGACTTGAGGAATGGGACAGTAAGAATTACCAAATCATTACCTGGTTTCGTAATACCTCTATTACCTCTATCAGTCTTCAATTTGGCCGCTTTCAGCTTGACTCTGTAACTACTCCTGCGAAAGACATCTGGGATTTTTTGAAAGAACGATACCAGACTACTGGTCTTGCCCATCAATATCAACTTCAGAACCAACTTCACCGCATGCGCCAAGAATCCACTCAGTCCATTAATGACTTCCTTTCTCAAATGTACTCTGTTTGGGATCAGCTTGCTCTTTCCGAACCAGCATGGCATGACCCCGAAGATGCCGTTTTATTTACTATCCATCGCAACCAGCAAAGGTTGGTGCAATTTCTCATGGCTCTTACCTCATCTTTTGAGCCCGTACGTGTTTCCCTGCTTCATCGCCATCCATTGCCCACTCTTGAACAAGCAATTTCTGAGTTGCTATCCGAGGAGACTCGTCTCGGTACTCTTCAAACACATCATGTGGACTCTGTTCTTGCCACTCCTCCGACCCGGCCATCATTTCCCCAGCGAACTACTGCTTGCCTCTACTGTCAGAATCGGGGCCTTCCTTCAACCCATCTCCTGGTCCATTGCCCCGTCAGATCCTGCCGCTACTGCAACAAACTTGGTCCTGGCCATCTGCAACAGGATTGTTTTCGCAATCCCTCTCGCTCATCCTCCAATAGCCACTCCTCTCGCGGTGGCTCTTCTCGGGGAAACTTTCACCGTTCCGGCAATCAGTCTCATCACACTGCTGCTGCTGCTTCCGGGAATCAGTCTCACCAAACTGACACTGCCACCTCTGCCGGGTTCTCTGAGTCACCTACTCCATCTACCCCTCGCTTTTCTCCAACAGATGTAGAGGCCATGCTTAAACAGCTTCTCTCCCCATCTGGTACACCTCCTCCTACTGCTTTGTCTGTCATTCCAGGTAACTCTTCTTGGTATTTTGACTCTGCCTGTTGTAATCATATGACCTCCAGTTCTACTAGTTTTTCTTCCTTCTCTTCCTCTCCTCATATTCCCTCAATCCATACTGCTGATGGTTCTCTCATGTCTGTTAGTCATGTTGGTACTGTTTCCACCTCTTCTTTATCCATACCTCACGTTTATCATATCCCTGCTCTTACCTTAAACCTTATTTCCATTGGTCAATTATGTGAACTTGGTCTAACTGTCACATTTTCTGCTACTGATTGTTTGGTACAGGACCCTCAGACAGGGCAGACTATTGGGATCGGCCGTAAGCATGGACGTCTCTATGAACTCATTCATCTTCATGTTCCTGCCTCTCCTCAAATTGCTGCTCCTACATCTACTTCCTCATTATCTCCCTTTCATCTTTGGCATTGTCGCTTAGGGCATATTTCTGTTAATCGCTTAAGGTCTTTGGTTTCTAGTGGACAGCTGGGTCATGTAATTCCCGATAATTTCGATTGTATACCCTGTCAACTTGCCAAACAACCTGCTTTATCATTTAATAAAAGTACTTCTGTTTCTCTTGCACCTTTTGATCTTATACATTCGGACATTTGGGGACCCTCACCTACTACTACTATGGGGGGATCCCGCTATTTTGTTGTTTTTATTGATGATTTTTCCCGGTTTACTTGGCTTTTTCTCATGAAACATAGGTCTGAATTGAAACACATTTATTATCGTTTTGCACAAATGGTCCACACCCAATTTTCCAAAACCATCAAAATTTTTCGCTCTGACAATGCTATGGAATACCGGGATTCCGATTTCCTTTCCTTTCTTCAGCATCATGGTACATTGCCTCATCGTTCCTGTGCTGGCACATCTCAGCAAAATGGCCGCGCTGAACGGAAACATAGGCATATTCTTGACACTACTCGCGCTCTCCTTCTCTCTTCTTCCTGCCCTGAAAACTTTTGGGGAGAAGCTGCCCTCACTGCTGTCTACACTATCAACTGTGCCCCTACACCTGTCATCCATAATCAAACTCCTTTTGAACGTCTGCATGGCACTCCCCCTCCGTACGCCAATCTCCGGGTTTTTGGCTCTGCCTGCTTTGTTCTACTTCAATCCCATGAACACACCAAGCTTGAACCTCGCTCTCGTCTTTGTTGCTTTCTTGGGTACGGCATTGAACATAAAGGCTTCCGCTGTTGGGATCCTATCTCTCAACGTCTTCGTATATCCCGCCATGTCGTTTTCTGGGAACACCAAATGTTTTCCTCGCTATCCTCTTTTCACTTACCCGGCCTTTCCACTACTGCACTATTTACTAATCCTTCCATCGATCTTTTCTCTGCTGATTTTGATACAGGTTCCTCCTCCATCGAGACGCCCTTGCTCACCCCTGATCCTGTCCAGCCTGCTCTACCTGAAGGTCTGCCTCTTGCTACCACACCTCCTTCTCCGCTGGCTCTTCCTCTCACCACTCCTCCTCCAGATCGACCACGCCGGGTAACTCAACCTCCTATCCATCTTCGTGATTATATTGTTGGATCTGCTGCCTTCTCTACTTATGAACCTACCTCCTATCGTGAGGCTTGTACTAATCCTCTTTGGCAGCAAGCTATGACTGATGAACTCCATGCCTTGGAAAAAGCTCATACTTGGGATCTTGTTGATCTTCCTCCTGGCAAGACTGCAATTGGCTGCAAATGGGTTTACAAAATCAAAACACATTCTGATGGCTCTATTGAACGCTACAAAGCTCGTCTTGTTGCCAAGGGCTTCAACCAAGAATATGACATTGATTATGAGGAGACATTCTCTCCTGTTGCTCGGCTTACATCTGTTCGCAGTTTACTTGCTGTTGCTACTGCTCGCCACTGGGGGCTCTTTCAGATGGATGTCAAAAATGCTTTCCTCAATGGTCATCTCCTTGAGGAGGTCTACATGCAACCTCCACCTGGGTCTACTTTTCCACCTCATCAGGTTTGCAAACTACAGCGTGCTCTCTATGGTCTCAAGCAAGCACCTCGTGCTTGGTTTGCTACGTTCAGTTCTACCATTCTTGCCTTCGGATTCACCTCTAGTTCCTATGACTCTGCTCTCTTTATCCGGACTACTTCTCATGGTACTACTCTTCTTCTTCTATATGTGGATGATATGATTATCACTGGTAATGATACAGCTGGTATTCTCCACCTCAAACAATTTCTCCACCAACAATTTGAGATGAAGGACCTTGGTACTCTTAACTACTTCTTAGGCCTTGAAGTATCTCATGATTCTACTGGTTCCTATTTGTCCCAAGCCAAATATGCATCCGATCTTCTGGCTCGTGCTGGTCTTACTGATTGCAAAACTGCCTCTACTCCGATTGATCCTCAGATTCGTCTCACTCCTCTAGATGGCACTCTTCTCTCTGATGCTACTCTTTTTCGCCAGCTCGTCGGCAGTCTTGTTTATCTCACAGTCACCCGTCCTGACATTGCCTATGCTGTTCACATTGTCAGTCAGTACATGTCGGCTCCTCGCACTCCCCACTATACTGCTCTACTCCGCATCCTTCGCTATCTCAAAGGCACTCTGTTCCATGGTCTTCACTTCTCAGCTTCTTCCTCTCTTGACCTACGTGCCTTTTCCGATGCTGATTGGGCTGGGGATCCTACGGATCGACGCTCCACCACGGGATTCTGCTTCTTCTTAGGGGATTCTCTTCTTGCTTGGCGTAGCAAAAAACAATCTCTCACTGCCCGCTCTAGCACCGAAGCTGAATACCGAGCTCTTGCTGACACTACTCAGGAACTTCTCTGGCTTCGCTGGCTCCTTGCTGATATGGGCGTTTCTTCATCTACTCCTACCCCTCTCTACTGTGACAATCGGAGTGCTATTCAGATTGCTCACAATGATGTTTTTCATGATCGCACCAAACATATTGAGATTGATTGTCATTTCATTCGCCAGCATGTTACTTGTGGAACTGTTCATCTTCTTCCTATTGCTTCAGTCGATCAACCCGCTGATATCTTCACTAAAGCTCATCCTCCTGGCCGCTTTACTGATCTTGTTTCCAAACTCAACTTGGTCGATGCTTTCCCTCCTTGAGTTTGCGGGGGGCTGTTAATATAATATTGCTAATTGCTAATTGTATGCCAACTGTATAGCTTTCTCTTTTCTCTTTTTTGCTTTCGGTGGTAATGCCCATCTTTTGGAATCCAATGTATGTTGCTTCTCTCTATAAAGAGAGAGTTGATTTCTCTTGTAATTACAGAACACACAATACAGAAAACATTTTGCTCTATAGCTTCTCTCATTCTTTGCTCTCTAGCTTCTCACTCAAACTAATCTTTCAACTCTATTAAATGATAAGATTAATAATGTAATCTTTCCTACCTTAAAAAAAATAGGGTAATTTATTCTTTAGAATCATTTGAAACGGAAAAAAACCTACAAAAGTCGCGCAACATTTATTGGCAGGAAAAAAATATGGAAAATATTGATTGGGGCGAGGGCAACAATTACACCGTAGATGCGCCGTCGTTTCCGAATACTATATAATAACCCCAGTGCCTTGAATATAGTAAACATATTTCCTTGACAAAATCACTTCCTGAAAATTGAGAAGGGAGGGAGGGAGGGAGGTTCCTCATCCGGTCTTCTGTTCTCTCTCTCTCTCTGTGTCTCCTCTCTCTTTCCTTTTCCTTCATCCCACTGTAGACAGAGTAAACAAAAAAGAAAGAGAAAAATTCAGAAAAGAGCGACCCAGACAACACAAAAAGAAAAATACAGCGTGAGAGAGAGTGATAAAAGGCAGTTGGGGGACCTTGGGGTTGGTCATGGTGGACAATGCACTACGCGTGCTCAGGGGCATTTCCGTCATTAAAACCATTCTTTCTCTCTCCTCTTTCTCCATGCTCTTCTTCAGCTCCGCCGCTAATGGTGTTGAAGGCGCACTCTTCTTCGGCGGCGCCGGCGGCGGATTCTGGTCGACCACGGCCGCTGGTAATGCACAATTAGCTCTCTTTTTCACGGTCTTCGCCGGAATCGCCTTGGCTGCCGCCGTATTCTTCACTACTAGGTAAAAAAAGTAACGTAACTTACCAGTGCTCACGCATTTTGAAGCCCTAGGACTCGATAGGTTTTTTTAGAAAGTAGGTATAGAGAGATAGATGAAAGCCCTACGACGAAGTCACACTTCGTCGTCTTCGAATTCTTCTTCACCGTCTTCATCGTCGTCGTCGTGGATTCATTTGAGATCGGTTTTATTCGTAGTTGCTTCTTCCTCACCAGCTTATTGTTCTTCTGATCGGTGAGTTTCTCTCTCTTCCGCTCCATTTTTGTCTCTTCTTTTTTTTTTTTTTTTTATAATTTTAAATTCAGCTCTAATTTCGGTATTTTTGCTGTTTTCATCAATTTTAGATCTCGATCTCAGAGTTGTGTCTCGTTTTCTAATTGAATTAATCTTTTAGCTCAATCTCAGCTTCAGTTCCGTCTCTTTTCGGATATTATAGTTTACTCGCATTGGATCCTTGAGTTGTGGTTTCTGATAGTTAAGTTTTGGTGGATTTGGGAGTTGTTTTAGTTAGGTTTGAAAAAGTCCACCAGCTACACATGGTTTGACTGATTGGCATTGTCTCAATTTGCTGATTATTATATTCTTGAAAATTTATGGAAGTTCATGTTTTTCACCGGGAACAGTTAGTAGCTTGGTCAAATTTCTTTGTATTGTTTGTTGCTTTTGGATGCGTTACTGATCAATTTCAATATGCTGTATATTGATTCTTGCTTGCGTGAAGATATGTCGTATGCTTTTCTTTTAAATGAAAAAAAGAAGCTGGTCTTCGGGCTTGACTTTTATAATCTTGATCCCCATTTTGTCTAAAGAATATTGAGAACAAGGGCAAGAAAAGGGAAATGCTTGCAAGCAATATCCTTTCTTGAGTTTTAAGCATTGAACCTCTTGCATTACCTCATTTTTTTCCAAGAACCAGACAAATTGTAAAGGTCTTAAAAGCTTTGAAGTCTACAATTTAGAATTAGAATGTTTAAAGGGACAAAGTCATTAATTTAATGTACACATTGGGAGAATTGAAAAGTATTCATGGAAATTTAAGAGGAATTGCTGCCCATGAGGCTCTCTCTCTCTCAAAACGCCAAGTTGAGCAAGGGAAATATGTTTTTGTCTTATAACTTTAATGGATCTTTACTCAATATACGTTGTGAGTCTAAAAAAACCTCAACTGGGAGGGGGGAGAGGACCTGAGTTTTAAGAGTTTATGAGGGATTACCAATTAATATGATTTTGTCATCCTTACTTGTTTACTAAAAGTGACAATCTTATATATTAGCACATGATGTTCAATTTGCTTGAGGTTGTCCTGTTTTCTTGCTTTGAAGATGTCTCAAATTTTCACGAGCGTGAGCTTTTGGCTCTCCTAAAGTAGCTTACATACTTGTGTTGCATTCATCTTGCTTTTTTGTTTTTTGGAAGAGTTATCTGACAAGTTTGTTCATTCAATTTGTGACATTGAGTGGAATTATTTGAAAAAAACCAAGGTTGGACTTACTTTGATGTACTGGACTGTAGTATTTTGATTTGAACCAAAAACAAAAATGAAAAAGAGAGAAAGATACTTTACCAGAATAATTTTCAGGTATTTGTATTTGTTTTTCAGCCTCATAGAATTAAGTTGATTAAAACAAAAAATTTGTGTAGGCTTGCAATAGTGATTAACATGTATCAACAATGCAGTGGTTATAGAGTTTGTTACTAAGTTGTTTCCTTTATCTTTTCTCTTAAACTAAAGGAGCACAGATAGGAGTCCTACCTTCTGTTTCATCTCTATTCTGTTTTTCCTCCCCTTCCCCTTTGAACTTCTTCTTCGAAGAAGTTATTGGTTAAAGTAATATTGGCCAAAAGAATCCTGTATTCACAAGAACTTAAGATTCAAACTTCAAAGGCAATGAGATGACTGCGCATAGGACTTAAAGGATGCAACTTACCCAGACACAAAAAAAATAAAAAATAAAATAAAATAATTGAAGGATGCATAGTTGACTGGTTGTGTATATTCGTTATTTGATGTAGTGGACATCTAATTGGAACTACTATATGCTTGTAGTCAACTAGAGGAGTGGAACATTAGCTTCAAGTGGAAAAATTTATAGTTGAAACCTTAGGTTCAAGTTTATGCTACCAAGCTTTATTTATTGGATGCCCTTGCTACTGTCACTCTTTTTCCTAAGGAAAAGAAAAAGAAGAAGATGGAAGTGAAAGATTAGCTGTTCATATAACTTTACCGGGGAAGTCCATGATTCTGTATCATTGAATCTCTTTTTGTTATTGTAAGAATAATTGTTTCTAAGATTGGTGCATTTCCTGTTGTTGTTCTTGGGAATAGGGACATATTTTCGAGCAGGTTCTGCTTCCTAATTTGCATTCTTTTCATAATTAGCATTAATACAATTTATACATGAAATGATCATAATCAATAAGCACATTGGTTTTGTTTCTCTTTAGCATGGGTATAGGAACTTATCACACGTATTGTAAAAGTAAGACATGCTGCTGACCTACTGCTTTGTTTCCTCTATTTCCTGATGCATTGCACGGAAAATTCTCTTTTTAATGTTATCTGTGATTTTAGTTACTGATAGTGTTTAATCAGCCCAACTTGTTATTTGTGATGATAATTAATTATGACTGTTGTTTCATTTCCAGGGGCCGTCTCAAATCGCCTTGGTCCCGCAGAAAAAGAAAACATGCCCTCTCACCTCAGCAGTGGAGAAGTTTGTTTACACCAGATGGAAAGTTCCGTGATGGTGGAGTGAAATTTTTGAAAAAAGTTAGAAGTGCGGTGAGTTTCCATTTCCTGTTGTTTATATAAGTACTCCATTTTTCAAAATTTAAAGTTGCAGTTATACATGTTTACATCTTGCCTTGTTATTTTTAAAAATAGTGAAATTTTATTTCCTGATATTTTATGTAGGGTGTTGATCCAAGTATCAGGGCAGAGGTTTGGCCGTTCCTTCTTGGAGTGTAAGCATGTTCACCATTCATATATTTGATAACTGCTTTGTATCCCTGAAATGGAACTTTTAAACTTTGATTGCTACATTGAAGAGCAAATTCACTCAGTTCCAAATATCAACACTATGATTTGGTTCAAAATCTTCCTTGTCTATATTTTCCTTTTCTGAAGACTGGGAATTTGTAAGAACGAGAAATACTCGAGCTATTTTGTTTTTATTATTTTTGAGGGATTAGGTGAGAGGGGGAGAATTAGTTTGGATTAATGCCCAATAGGTCAACTAAGGAAGCGATATGTTTACTAAGAAGATTAATAGAAAAGTACACAGAGCAGTAGAGGGATCTAATATGACTTTCATAGATTTAAAAAAATAAAATAAATAAATAAATTATGATAGGGTGCCTACAGATATAATATGGTGGGTATTAGAGAAAAAGAGTGTGACCAATAAAAGAACATGTATGATGGGTTTGTGACAACAATTATGATGGTTGTCAGTTACAAGTGTATAAGTATATAGAGGTCAGACTCATAAGACCTTAAATTTAAGGGTACATCTATTATGTGGGATAAAATGGTGTTAATACAAATATATAAGTGTCAACACAAATCTCATACTCTTATCCAAATGCTGGGTGTTCGACACGAGTATTTGATTTATATTGAAGAGTCTATGTAACATATCCTTGATAGAGCAGAATGGTGAAACAAATTCATGTAGCTGAGATGGCTACATGAATAGTTTTGGTTTGGTTATAAATACCTGCAATCCTGTACAGGCTGTTGAGATGGCTTTTGTCCAAAATATAGTTGCATGCTTGGCAATTTAAATACATTGTGGGAAAAGATTAGTTACAGCAGATATTTGCTAAACTTACATCATATGAGATTCAAGTGCTAAATGCAATGTTATTGGATAATGCTTTGTGGGATTCTTTTTTAATGGGTTTCGGACCTAAGATTGGAATCATTTGATTCAGGCTTCTTTTGAATAGTAGGGCATTTTGAGCTGTGCCCTATAAACCTTCAAGTTCATTGCCATAGCTTGTTACGAGTTCTTTTGCAACTGGTTATGTTATCCAGAGATGACATAATATAATATAGTGGTGAGCTGCAGCCTCATGAACCTGAGAGTCTTTACTCGTACATCCACCTTTTGAAACAAATGCTATCTAGAGCTCAAATAATTTAAATTCTCTCTCTCTCTCTCTCTCTCTCTCTCTCTCTCTCTCTCTCTCTCTCTCTGAGACTAAACTGATGTGCAAAACAAGTAAATATTAAGTGCTTGTTCTCTTTCCCTTTGAAGTTTGCTTTCTGCTTGTATGTGATTAGATGCAGTCATACCTTGCTGTATACTTGTATTGTCTTTATAATTAGTTAAGGTGGATGTTTTTTTTTCCTGATGAATGTTATTTTACTGTCCAAAAACAAGAAAAAAAAAAAAATGTTGAAGTGGATGCCCCAAAATCCTCTATGATGACCAAATTGCCTTTTCTTTTACAGCTATGACTTGAACACTTCCAAAGAAGAAAGAGAAGTTATAAGAGCTCAGAAGAGGTAAGCTCGCCAAATTCATCTCTCTCTCTCTCTCTCTCTCACACACACACACACACACACACACACACCCACGCGCGCACACACACACAAATGTATTTGTTTGTTGAAGGTTTCACCCTTGCTGCTATATAGTCATCATGTTTCTATTCTCCATTGTTTTTTTTTTTATTCTTAATCTATGGATGCAGGAAGGATTATGAAAAACTTCGGAGACAGTGTCGGCGGCTTCTAAAACATAGCGATGACAGCAAGAAGTTGAAGGAAACTGGCGGGACCAGCAGTAATGGGGATAGTGGGAGGTTCAATCAAAGCATAGATTCTCCAGACTCCGAAGATGTGGTTAGTGCCAGGGAGTCGCTTTCTAGCGAGGAAACGAGCCCATACGTAGAGTACACTAACCACCCCTGTAGTGAATTGTCAGTAGGAGATGGTTCAAGACAACTCACAGATTCGAATTCCCCAGCACTCGACACCGAGTCATCAGACACAGACTCGTCTGAGGAAGTGAGTACTACTTTTCCCTTGTCAGAAACCAGGGAGGAAAATGATACCAACACACCCTTTAAGGACGAATCTTCCCCCTCTAGGGCAGAAGTCCAGTCAAAACCCCGCAACGCTGAAGATTTTGCCACTTGGCAGCGGATCATCCGCCTTGATGCAGTTCGTGCCAACGCAGAATGGATAGCATACTCACCATCTCAGGCTGCAGTATCCGAAGAAAGGGCACACCGTTCTGCTGAGGCTGTTGCGTTAAAAGATTACGATCACCTGGAGCCTGCCAGGGTCTTCCATGCTGCTCGACTAGTCGCCATCCTTGAAGCCTATGCACTTTATGACCCTGAAATTGGATACTGCCAAGGGATGAGCGATTTACTTTCTCCAATAATAACTGTGATACTGGAGGACCATGAGGCTTTCTGGTGCTTTGTTGGTTTCATGAGGAAGGCTCGGCATAATTTCCGGCTCGACGAGGTCGGAATCAGGCAGCAATTGAACACTGTTTCAAAAATCATCAAATGCAAGGATTCTCACCTATACCGACACTTGGAGATGCTTCAAGCAGAGGATTGCTTTTTTGTTTACAGGATGGTGGTGGTACTCTTCAGAAGGGAATTGACTTTCGAGCAAACGATTTGCCTCTGGGAGGTAATGTGGGCTGATCAGGCTGCGATTAGGGCTGGGATTGGAAAATCTGCATGGAGCAGGGTAAGGCAGCGTGCTCCACCAACAGAAGATCTGTTACTTTACGCAATTGCGGCTTCGGTGTTGCAACGGAGGAAACAGATCATAGAGAAATATAGTAGCATGGATGACATAATAAGGGAGTGCAATAGCATGGCTGGCCAACTTGATGTGTGGAAGCTTCTAGACGATGCACACAATCTGGTGGTGAATCTCCACGACAAGATAAAGAACCCCTTCTGACAAATTCCATTGGAGCATATTTTTTCGTAATTTATTTTATTTTAGCTCTTGAAGCTTAATTTCACCAGCTGGTGTGCTTGTCGCGTTGGATGTTCGTTTGAATGGTAGGGGCATGTTTGGCAGTGATAATTTTGCGTTTTTTCCCATGAGGTATATATGATCTTGAACACGAGGGCATGGTGCAGCAGGGACTTGCAGTCAGCGGTGAAATGTACCATATTGGATTGGAAAGATGAAAGTTATTAGGTAATTTGCATTCCCTAAATCTATTTTTGTACTGTTTACACTTCTGTAATAGCTATGAAAACCTAAAAAGGGTCAATCCCTTGAAAGTGTTTTGTAGAAACTGTTTCGAGGCTTTAATGACTTCTTGGAAGCCTTATAATAATCTCAGTGATGATTTCCCTCTAAAGCCTGATTGATTGTATTATGTTCATTTTTGTGCCTTCAAAATTGGAAAACATGTTTTGAACCAAAAAATATGAAATCACAACTAAATCTCTCTGGTAATTTACTCTGCGCTCTACCCAAGAGTTGAAAAATAGCTGAAAAAGAGCCGAGTAGGTGGAGAAAGTGGGGTATTGATTATTTGTGTTGGGTGATTGAGAAATACGAGGGGCCATAATGAATGGTGATTGGTAAGGGAGTATGACTATGTATGGGAGAGTACCTAATAATTTTCCGGTTATTTAAGCTTGGTTTGATAACTTAATGAGTTTAAAATTGTTCTTAAGCATGATTTGTTTACATAACAAGTTAATTTTGAACGAGTTTTTAACCAATCAAGTTTAAGTAACTTATTTTTTATGGTGCATATTAGTTTATTAAACCAAACAATAAATTGTTTAAACTTAACTTCAAATGGAATGAGTTTAAAATTACATTCAAAGTTTAACTTATTTATATAATGAGTTTTACAAGACGAAGTGCTGAAACACAAGTGTTGAATGAGAACAGCTCTAGGTGTGATTTGTTCAATTTGTAAGGGTTGATATCCAATTAGCCAAATCTGGTTAAACTCCCAACCAAAAAGAAAGAATAAAATCAAATCATTAGAAGAGCACTGTATTGCAGCCTCAAAAAGTGAAAATTTATTTTAAAAAGAAGGGAAAAATCTCTCTCTCTAATGATAAAAGAAAAATGGCTAATGACAAGTGAGATTGTAGAGCTTGATTTATGTTCAACAAATTAAAAATCAATTCATTATATAAATAAATTAACTTTAAACACATTTTAAAGGTCAAGGCTTGACTGATGTTGGGCTTAACTTTTTTTATTTATTTTTTATTTTTTTATCAGAGGAAAGTACAAAGAAACAAACCAGGGGACCAAAAATATCAAAAGAGAAACTACATCTGTGCCAAACGAGCACCAAGCCCAGGCGGCGGTCTGGACACCCAATCCAGCAGGAGGAGATTCCCAAGATGATACTGTGCCACCCAATGAGCTGCTTTGTTTGATGTTCTGGGGTTCCACGAGAAAGTGAAATCACCAAACTGAAATGTTGGACTAA
The DNA here is from genome assembly GCF_055761805.1 of Camellia sinensis. Classification (NCBI taxonomy): domain Eukaryota; kingdom Viridiplantae; phylum Streptophyta; class Magnoliopsida; order Ericales; family Theaceae; genus Camellia; species Camellia sinensis. The sequence goes on from NC_138968.1 coordinate 10,404,720, forward strand.
CTTATGTTCAACTTATAAAAGTATATTTTTATTAAGTGGTGCTACAGGTCTCTAATATTGAGGCGCAAATTTATCTCGAATTTATTTAATCAATTGTCCGGTAGATCATCTGATAAAGAGAATAACAACCACGGTAAACAAGTGTTTCACTCGATCGTCCAGCCAGTCGACTGGTGACCATAAATTCGCACCATTCATGCCTAAAACTCTCGAAGCCTGAAGTATTAGTGATTTTTAAAATCGACTCAATATATACCCAAGATAAGTTTCAACATATTTAAAATTTCAAATCAAATTTGAACTACTATGAACTCATTTGCAACCCTAATTTGCAACCCTAATAACAGTATATCATTAATTTCCAGAGATGTGTAAAAAGTGTTACCATTAAAATATATAAAACAAAATATTAAAATCTATAAAAATTATATTGATATTCTAACCTTTATTTTTTTTTGTTATTTTGTGCCTCGGTTGTCATTAGAATAACTATTTTTCATTTCCACAATTTTGAATATTTTGGAGTCAATTTCACTTGTCTAAAAACAAAAACAATATCCAAACAAGTTTTCGTTTTCAATTTTCAAAAAACAAAAACAAATAAACAAAAGACAGAAATCAAGTCAATTACTGCATGTCAGTTGACAAAAAGACACTCCAGAACCAATTTTTTGACTTCTATGAACGGATTCTTAATTATAGTAGCATGCCCAACCTATAACGAAACTCAAACAAGTTTGTACCAAAAAGGACCATTAAAAAGAAACTCAGACAAATAGAGTGAATTGTTCTTTCAACTACTCCACCAATTAACCCAGATGTGACCATATCTAACCCGGCAAGAGAGCACAAGATTGACAGTAACTGACTATTTCTCCTTGGTGTAGCTCCGAACAGCAAATGCCAAGCCCAAGATGAAGATTGGTACCAGGAACTGCAAAATCTTGATCACGAACTGAGGGGTCTTGTCTTGATTGTAGGGGGTTTGCTGAGGCGGAATGAATGTGCGCTTCAAGGGAACAGTTGATGTATCTATTTCGCCAATGTAATACTTTTCCATCATTTCTCTAGCAGAATCGCTGTGGCCGACGTCTTCAAAATCGTTCGTTGCATCTTTTCCTGCAAAATTCAACAAAATTCACAACCTCGTCTTAAGAGTGTGTCCTGATTGACGCTCATCAATCCAGAATACAAGAGATGAGTTGGATAGGGGCAATATAATCATATTACCAGTTGCAGATAGCAAAACTTCATCACCTCCGGGATGATCATCCATGAATGGAGTGACATCATACACCTGATATAGTAATTTGAGATTCAGAAATTCATCAATTGTAAAATACTTATATTAGACAAAGAAACATAATACAATAATGCACTGATATTTTTTTCAAAAAAAAGAAAAAAAAAAGAAAGGAATCTCAATTATTACCATACTAGTGTCCTACAATACAATGACACAAGTGTCCTACAAGTTATTCCAACTCTTTCCCTCCATCTCAAAATTTTCCCCTTTGAGTTGTGATAGCATCCATAATTTTATTCTGGATAAACAAATTTGCTGGAAATAGGATTTCCCCGTCTCATTGACAGTTAGATTGCTGGTGCTAAAAAAGAAAGTTTTGAAGTAGATGCACACCTCAACAAGATGAAACCTTAGTTGCAGGAATCGTGCAACCAGATGACGAATCTTCGTAAGAAACGCGATTCCGCGTTTCTTAGAAAGAAACGTGTAAGAATCGCATTTCTGTAGAGAGAGAAACGCGATCCTGTCCAAGATGGGATTGTTGGTGGCTATGAACAAAAACCCTAACTTGTTGGTCAACAAAGAGACAGAGGAGAAAGCAGGTGAAGAAGAACCTGAAGGTTGTCTCTGGGTATGTCCTCCTTTGCTTCATTTTTCTTCTTCTTTCATCAGTTCGAAGGTCGTCTCTCTCTGTGTGTGTTTTTCGTCTTTGTCGCAGTTCGTCTCTCTCTCTCTAGTAGATCATCTTTCTCTCTCTCTCTCGCAGTTCGTCTCTCTTTCTCTCTCTCGCAGATCGTCTCCTTGCTGATCGTCGTCTCCTATGCCTTCTGCCTTCGTCTCACTCGCGCTCTCTCTCTTTCTGGCCTTCTATCACGATATATATCTAATATAAGTAATATATATATATATATAAGATGAAACATATATAATCTTTATATAAATACATATATATTTAAAAAAAAAAATCAACACATTATTATTTAATATATATCATACATATACATATAAATATATAATAAAAAAGCATTAATAAAAAAAATAAAAATATTAATATATATAATCTTTATAATATATATACATAAAAAAAAGCATTAACACATATAAATATAATATATATATATATATATATGAGTATATATTATACATATTAATAAAAAAACACAAACACATATATATATAATAAAATAAAAAAAATTAACAATAACACATTATTTAAAAAATATGATAAATAAATAAAATAATTAATGTGTATTAAAATAAAAATATTTATAAAAAAACTTCTAATGTGTATTAAATATATATATATATATATTATCGCTCCCCAAGATGCTCCCAACCAAAGAAACTTCTACTGGCTCCCGCTCCCACCCCCGCTCCCACTTCGTGCAACTAAGGATGAAACACTATGGGTGTATCTGGTTTGTGTTTGTAGAGTAGTTTTTGAGATAAAAAGTACGAAAACTTGTTTGGTTTGCTTTTTTTCAGAAATGGTTTTGAAAAATTGTTTTGGAGAGAGAGTTTTAAAAAAAGTAATTGATTTGATATGCATGTGAGAGAGAGAGAGTGAGAGAGAGAGTGAGTGATTTTGAAAAGTAAGTAACCAAACAAAATTTTAAAATTTTTTTTGAAAAAATTTGTTTGATTTGATTACTCTTGAAAATTTGTTTGTAGAGAATTTTTCTCAAAAATTTTTCTGAAAAACAAACCAAACAAGCCCTATGACTCTAGTATTGTAAATGTAAGTAACTAGGGGTACACAAATGAGCTGAATTACCAACCAACTTGAGAAACAAACCCATCCTGACCACCTTGGTTTGGTTCAGGGTTGGTCGGTTTACCAACCTAAAATTACTAAAAAAATTATATGGTATAAACTTAAGCCCTCACACTTCATAGGCACAAAGCACTTAAACCCCTTGTAGTTGTCCGTGTGTGAAATAATATATGTATATATATATGTATATGTATATGAACTTAATTTTCAATATGAGACATTAAGTGAATGAAGACGCTAAAACTGACTCTGAACACTATCACACTTGAACATGTATGTCAGCAACAACAAAACAATGAAAGATAACCCCCAGTACCACCACTTCATTCACTCCCTTAAAAGTCAAAGTACCAATGCAAAGACACGAATTTAAGGAATTTAGTCATGATATATAGAAATAAAGAATATAAACAAGGATGAAAACTACACTACTGGTTTCTTCTTCTTTTTTCCCCACTATGTCACTGCTTCACAGATTAGTAATTTGGGTTTTGTGCTCAACTTCGCTGATCTCTTAATAGAAAAATAATATTCATAACAAGAAAAATGTTGATGTGGAAGTCCCAAAGCAAATTCATAAATTGATCATAGGATGAGACTCATAAAAGAAACACACATCCCTGATTGTGAATTAGAATTCAAAGTAGATTCCAGGTAGAATCTGTTTTCTGTTTGAAACCAATTCAGCTTGTGCTTTAGCAAAAATGCAAGTCCCTGCTCAAGCTTCACTCAATAATATAATATTCAGCGAAGCTTGACCTGGGCTCGGCTCAGCTCAGCTTAGCTTGTTGCTAATGGAAATCAAGTACTCCATAACTTTAATCTCCCTCTATCTTCATAATGTTTTCTTTACACAGTCATGGCCCTTTTTTCCTTTTCTCCTTTTTTCATATTTCCTTTTTTTGGTACTGATTACTCAAGGGTGTCTTAAAACGTTAATTATCTGTAATTTATATATATTATATGGCTGATTTTTCAATTTTCTTCCCATTTATGCATAATGAAATTTAAATTTTGTTTATTAAAATGTTATTCATTTTGAAACGGTCACAATTTTCAAAGGAAAGATTCAACATATGGATGTTTAAGCATATCACTGAGATCACTGAATATCTTGTCTCATAAACAGCTATGACTGTGAAAGGCAAGCGGCTTGCCATGGTGGCTTGGGGCTTTGTTAGCCACGTTCATGGACCGGGGTTCATATGGAGTTGGTGACCAAAGTGTCACCGGATGTCAATCGAGTCTGCTTGGTTCACTTTTCAAAATCTGTTTCTGAATTTTATTTTATTTTTTTAAATATAAACTAAGCTTGATGAAAATAAATACAAAAAATACTTTTGCCCCAATAAAGTAGAAAAGCATACGAAAATTATGAGTGTTTTTTTTATTTTATTTTTTTCATTTTTTCATGAAACTAGTTTTAGAAAATAAATTTTAAAAACAAAACCAAACAGAGATTACCATAAAACCTTAACATTGAAACAAAGCATAAGATGAACAACCCTCAACAATTTGAACCCAAAAACTGCTCCATACAACAAATATAAATTGTGCTTGTATAAGAAATAAAAAACAAAATAAAATAAAACAATCTTCATGAGAAAATACAAAATAAAACTAAATTCTACACAGATTTGAGATAAATAAATAAAATTACCAGAAGAAAGAAATCAAATCAAAGAAAATCTAACCTTTCCAGCTATAATTAGCCAGCAATCTTTGGTTTTGTTGTGCTTAGCGACCTCTTCAAACAGGTGAACTTTCGGATCTGAAGCCATTTTTTCACTGCAACTGCACAGAAAATTGAAAACCACCCCTAAAAACACATATTTAAAAATAAATCATCAGAAATCTATACACATCTATAGAGATATTATAAACACGTACAAAGCATCAGAACATAGAGATTCTTGATCAATATCAAACAAAAATAAATAAATAAATAAAATTTGCTTACGAGAGAGAAAAGTCTAGATTGAGCTCCTCTCTCTCTCTCTCTCTCTCTCTCTCTCTCCGGAGTCACCGTTTCTGACAAAAAGGCTTGTGAGTGTGAGAGAACATGCCGGCCACACGGAACTTCAATTTATAGATCAAAAACTTAGTGATTATGCTAATTGACCCCTTGGATTTATAGAAATTGCACAATTTCCCTTTTTTGGCGAAGCTTCTTGCTATTGAGTCCTCGTATGAGGGACTTGATTGTGAACTCGAATATCTTTGGCGTCGTTGGGCTATCCCAGTTGGAACTAAAATCGGTGTTTGGGAAGTGAGTTTTTATGTAGATTTTTTTAGTTGTAAAGTATTATTTGAGAATTTTTTTTTTATATTTGGGAAGATAGTTGAATTTTTTTGTGGTTAGATGTGATATTTATAAAAGAAAAAATGAAATAATTATTAGGTTGGATGTGATTTTTGTTTGAATGTGCTTTTTTTAGTTTTTCAAAAAGTTTATCTTTTTGTAAAAAAAATAAAAAAAAAACCCAAGTCTCAAACTTCTCAAACACTGTCAAAAAGGTATGAGAGATAAAATAAGTTAAATAATTTAAGAAGATAAAATTTTATATTTAAATCATAATTATTTTATTTTTTTTCTTATAAAATTTAAAGAATATTTGTCAAATGAATTTTTTAATCTCAAACTAAAAAATCTTAACTCTAAAGTGGTGTTTTGGTAAGATGGTAAAAAATTAATTTTTTAGCATTTTTTATTTTTTGTAAAAAATAAAGAGATAATGTAACTTACAAAAATTAAAAAGTTTAAAAAAAAAAAAAAAAAAAAGATTAATGTTTCCAAAACACCCCAACATGTCAATTTATTTATTTTTAATTTTTTTGTCAAATGACAATTTTAAGTGTTGAATCCACCTGATGTGTTTGGTCTTAATTGATACGAGTTGTTTGCGAGTCACTACATTTATTTGGAATTTATTCTACTAGGTAAGATTTGTCATTAACACGCAAGTCGACACACAATGTGGCTGTTTGGTAAATTGCTGTTTTAGGCTTTATTTATATACCTATATTTATTTAGGTCATATCAATTAACATCTCTTTTTTATTTTTATACATATTTTTTTATAAAAAATTAAAAAGTGTACTTATTTAGAATATCTCAAACTAATCTTAGTAGGCTATTTTAATTTTTAGCTATTTTTGTAAGTTAAAATTTTTATATTTGAGAAGATAATTAATTTTTTTTAATTAATTATGATGTTTGTAAGAAAAAAATAAAATAATTATAAATTTGATATGATATTTTATTTTATTAATTATTTTAACTTATTTTATTTTTTTTTATAAATTTTAACCTAAAAGAAAATTCTTCATGCCAAACTCCCCTATTGGAATTCCGTCTGTAAGGTGATTTGGAATAATCTTACCTTGAAAAATTCAACGTCAACACAAACGTAAAGAATAAAAACTATTGCACAATGGTCAATATTGGACATGTTCGCCGTAAAAAAATAAAAAATAAATAATAATAATTTCTAAGTTAATATATGAAGAATTAATTTAACGTGACTTTTTAATTTTTTAATTTAAATGTGATAATTGTGAAAAAAATGTAAAATTATTATGGTTTGAATATAATATTATATTTTATTAATTAAATTAACTTATTTTATTTTTTAATAAACTAATTTAATCCCAATCAACTTTCCAAACAACTCCTAATTATAAACCATCACTCCTTAAACTTGTTAATAATCATCTTTTCAACTTATGGTTCCGTTTGGATACATATTTGGGCTAAAATATAGGGCAAAATAGGTTGTTTGAGATAAAATGTCACATTCGACTTATAATCATTTTATTTTTTCTCTAAAAAAAGTCAAAAAAAATTAAAAAATCTATCACAAACAAGAATTTTTAATCCCAAATTAAAATAACTAAAAAATTAAAAAAATCGACCCACATATGTATTTGTGACCCATAAACGGTGCATTCATTATGACGAATACCTTGATATAAGTTCTAAAAATATATATAAATAACTCCATAAATTTTCCTTTGGAAGTTACCTTAAAATCTAACTTCGTTAAAGAAAGGTCTACTAAAAAAAAAGAAAAGTTAATGCTAAAAAATCTAATTTTTTTTATATATTCCTAAATTTTTTACTTTTTAATGATTATTTAGAATGACTAAAGTAAAAAAAAAATTTAGTGAGAAACGAGTTTGCAAAATGAAGTTCTTTTTTTTATGTATATAAATATAACAAAATGGACCTTTTTAGCCAATAAAATGATTTTTTAGAGCCATTCAATTGAAAGAATAAGTTGTATTTAAATGCACCATTATGATTCAGTTAAGTTGCAATTAATTGTATTTTTCATTAATTCCTTTTGAATTTATTTTTTTTTTGGTAACAAATTTACAGTTTGTTGATTTGATTGCCCTCCCCTTTTTCTTTTTAGGGGGAATAACAAATTAGAGTATGTTTGGGAAAAAACTTCGGAGTAATGACAAATTTTATAAATTTTAATTAAGATCATACACTTTTCCATGAATATCTAACTATTTTAAAAAATTACAATTGATTTGCAATTTTTTTTCTTTCTTGTTATTCTTCTTTGGGAAATTGGGAGTAAAATAAAAATTATTATCAAGTCTAGGGGAATTTTTTAGAACACATGGAATGAGGTAAAAAATAAACATATTGTTTGGGATGATCTAAATGAGTATACTTTTTAACTTTTTATAAAAAGATGTGTAGAAAAATAGAGAAGTGATATAATGCAAATAAAATAAAATAAAAATTGTGCTTATATAGCACACCCTAAACAAGCTCTATTATTATTATTATTATTATTATTATTTTGTCTTTCATCATTTCATTCTTCCTTCTCTTTGATATATATATATATATATATATATATATATATATGTATATATTCTTATCCATCACTAGGGAAGCTCTTTGATATATATATATATAGGCTCTGTATGTTTTCAGAGGTAAAATGGAGGAGATTCATAATGATAAGATTAATATTAAGGAGATTGTTAGTGAGGCGATTGATAGTGAGGGGATTAAGTAAAATTATATTTGCTTTGATGATAATTGTTGGTGTAGGGATTGTTAAATTATTATTATATAAAATAATAAAACAAATACAAAAATATAAAAACATTAAACATTAATGTTTAAAAAAATGCCTAATATGTAAAAAATTAAAAAATAGAAAAATAATAAAATAATAATTTTTACTTAACAAAAAATACAAAAAATTAAACATTAATTTTTTAAAAAAAATACCCAACATGAAAAAATAAAAAAAAATAATCCAACGGACTATTTTTCTAATACCACCTCTATTTTCTCCATCTCAATCTCTCATCTAAGGCCCGGCCTATTCTAGACCTCCATCTCAATCTCTTCTCCAAATTTACAAATCTATATAATAAGGAAGCTCTATTTTTTAATCCTTATGGGACTTTTGTCTTTTTGTCAATACTTGGACCATTAGATTAATTTAATCTAAGGTTGAAAACATCTCACTCTCATCTCTTTCAACATACACCCTCTCTCAACACACACTCTCTGTCTCTCTCATACACTTCTCTCATCTCTTTCCGTTTTCAAATTTTGAAAAAACACACACACACACTCTCTCTCTCTCTCTCTCCCTCCATCGGATGGAGCCACTACAAAAGGGGAACAAGGATTGAAAGGGAGTCCTCATTGCCGGAATAAAAGAGATCAAAGAGATTCAAAGATGGGAGTGGAAAAGGAAGTCCTCACTACCGAAACTAGACCCAAGCATGTCCCTGGTCAGAGCATCATTGTTTATTGCACCAGCTACGGTTACCCCCCTCTCTCTCTCTCTCTCTCTTTCTCTCTCTCGCCAATATGTATGTTTTTGTATGTATTTGCGTGTATTATATATGATTCCAATATGTATATATATCCAATATGTATATATATTAGGGCAATTTTGAGGAGGATATGAAGAAGATTTTGAAATGCCGATGATGCTACTCTCCTCTTCTTTTTCTTTTTTTTTAACTTGTATTTAGAATCAATTTGCATTAGAGCAGGAGTTATTTCCAATATATTGAACTGATTCTCCAAATTTTCAAGACTCTCATTTCCTTTCGATTCTTTAGATTTTGCATTAGAAACAGTTATCACTGGACCTGGCGACATTTTTGAAATGTTATACTCATCTTGAGTGATTAAAACACTCTTGAAGTCCATCTCATTTGGCTTATTTGGATTATAACACTCTTGAAGTCCATCTCATTTGGCTTATTTGGATTATAACACTCTTGAAGTCCATCTCATTTCGATTCTTAAGATTATAACACTCTTGATTATAATTGTCACGACCCAAACCCGCCCCTATGGGTTTAGCACCGTAACCGGCCAGTAATCCGAGATTACCGAAGGCCTGCTTAATAGTAATGCAGTAATACAAAGTACAGGGGCTGGCGGAAGCCAAAACAGTAATTAAAAGATGTCCAATGAGCTGTGACAGTCTGTATACAAAAAAACTTTTCATATATATGCACATTCATAACAGAACAGTCTATACATACAGGTACAATCATCCAGGACAGGGACCTAATCCCTATCATCACAGTGCAGTACCAGTCTATACAGTATAGCAGAACCAGTATAGAGATAGATGGGGGAAAATTAAAACACCCCAAAAGCCATAGCTTGACAGGCTCGAAACCTCGCAGTGAGGCACAGTGGTTGGCTTTGACAAAAGGGAGTCTAACCTACGCTCCTAGCTCCGGTCTGGTGCCTGAACACCTACATATATATATATATATATATAAACAGTGAGCTAAAGCCCAGTGAATAACATAATGCGTAAAGAGGTTAAGAATGAATGTCCTTTCAGTATAGAAAACAGTCGATTGATTCAGTATATCAGTCATTCAGTCATAACAGTCATATGTAGTACATCCAATAGCAGAACAGTACAATAAATAGTAGGTCTTGAAAGACCGAACAGTCAATGATGGCCATCATAACAGTAAACAGAAGTTCCAAGATAGGAACTGACAGAGATCTCTGTAACAGTAGCAGTAACAGTGATGGCTATGGATGCCACAATACAGTTCAGAATAGAAAACATACATTCATTCAGTTAACAGTATCAATTCAGAAAGCAGTTCAGTTAAACATTCAAAAAATATTCATCTTTCAACATATCTTTACAACATTGTTACTCACAGAGTTCTAGGCTACAGATAAGCTAGTACGCGTCCTCGGTTACCAACCCTACACAGTTACAGAGTGAACATACACTAAGCTACACAGTTGGGAAAATAATAACTTAATCCCTATCTTGACTCGGTGTGGTTCTACATCAATATCCTCATTAAGATGCCTTAAACTAAGCCTAAGAATGCCTAGGATTAAATGAGGATGCAAAGATGCACTTTTAAAACACTTTCAGAAAACAGGGGTCCCGCTCGAGTGTGGGTTTACCTACTCGAGCGTACAGGAAACAAAATACACCGCTCGAGCGCGAGTTACCCCGCTCGAGCGGACTGTAAAACATGCCAAAAGTACTGGATGTGCGAAAATCACGCTCGATTGGGCGCTCGATACCCGCTCGAGCGTGTGACACAAGTCCTCGTTTAAGCGTCCAATACCCCGCTCGAGCGGACTGTAAAATAGTGTAAAGTGCTAGATGCATGAATTTCACGCTCGAGCGCCAGTCACTCCGCTCGAGCGTGAGTCCAAAATCTGGAATTTCCAGATTTGAATCTCAAGCTCAAAAACAAGTTTCAATGTACCAAATTCGATCCTTTTGGGCTAATTTTCTGGAAAACAATTCAAAACTCATAATATAACATGTTTCAAAGATCAATTTGAGAAATCAAAGCCCAAAGATAGTTCAATTAAATCCAATTTCAAACCAATTTTCATGAACATAACTCAAACATGACATGCATGAGTTTAAACCAATTCAAAGCTTCAATTACTTGCTCAAATGAGCCTCAACTTCCAAAAACAAGATGAAAACATGGACTATAACAATAATATGAACATGCATGTACCAAATTCCATATAATCAACCTCAAAATGCAGCAATGTAGACATGCATGCATGATATATGCTACAATTCAACATTATGAACCAACTCTTAGCTAGAATCTCTAATTTCTCGTGGATCATGCAAGACAACACACAAATACACCAAAGAGAGGTTGAATTCTCTACCTTAGGTCTCAAATTCCAAGCCTAGAAGCTCAATTTTGTAAATCTTCTACCAATTCTCCAAGTCTCTAAGCCAATTTGAGATGGAAACAAGCTCTCTCCTATCTCTCTCTCTCTAGTCGGCTGTGATCACAAGAATGAGCTGAAGAAATGTTGTGTTTGCATGTAATAAGGCTCAACATGTATTGCCTAAATGGTCTACTAACATGGCAATATGGTAAATAAGGCAACTTGTGTAATTTAACTTATTTTAATCTAATTTAATCATACCAAATCCAAATTCAAGTAATTATACCATAAAATCCTATAAATTTTAATCATCACATAACACTAATCCATTTCTGGTTCGGCCGCCGATAATGCCTTCAATTTGCAGTTTAAACATAAAACGTAAACAGATAGTTTAACAGTCGAACAGATATAAATGCACTTAAACAGATACAGACAATCAATCAGTTCAGGATTTCAGTCAATTCAGTCAATTATCATAATCAGTCTCAGTTTAACAGTAATCAGTGGTTTATCAGTAAACAGTGGTGAGGGTTGTCACAATAACACTCAAGTTCTTTCCTTTATTTGGCCTAGCACCATTAGGTTTAGATCCCGCAATACATTGTTGACTCACTTCAGTAGTCAAAAAACATGCATTTGGATGAACTACAATGCTGATCCTAGATTTAAAGGAATGAAAATAATATTAAGCCATTAGAAAGCAATGGAGTTAAAAAATGTAGTTACATTTAACCAAAAAAAAAAAAACTACCAATAGGGTTGTGTTTGTGTTTCTAAACCAATATAATAACCAAAAAAAAAAATTCAATTAACAAAAATGTAGTTACATTTAACAAAAACCAATGTATATGTCCAATTTGTTGAAACAACCGAGAGTGGGGATTAATCTTCTATCCTGTTAAATTAATTTTTTCCCCTCAACTTAAATTTGTTTTGTTTGATGTTCTCAACTTATATTTGTCAAAATCAGGTCATTGATCTAAAGGGTGGTGTTTGTGTTTCTAAGGGCTGTGTTTGCCAATAAATCTTCTATCCTATTTGGCCAGTTGAACAGTTTTTTTTTTTTATTTGTGTTTCTAAGGGATGTGTTTGTCAGTAAAGGGTTATGTTTGATCTAAATAGTTTTTTTTTTTTTAATTTCTGTTTAAACCCTCAGTTTGTTGTCATTTTTTTTTCGTCTTAGTTTGTTGTTTTCTCTCATCTTAGTTTCTGGACTGTTGGATAAATCAAGAAATCAAATATTTTGGGGATTAATCAATAAATCAAACAAATATTTAGGTCAGACAGTTTTTTGGCCAATCAGACCAATATTTTGTGTTTTTGGCCAATCAAATATATGTGCATTTTGATCCTAATATATGTATATATATATATATGATTATGGATTAGAAACAAAAGAAAAGTGTTTCTCTTAGTTCTAAAACCCGGTGTTTCTCTTAATCCAAACAAGGATGGATTATCTATTTGGATTAGCGAATAGGGGAGACATTGGTTTATTCTAAAACCCTCATTTTCAATTTTGGAGAAAAAATAAAACATATTACTATTTTACATGATACCAAAACTGCTCCTTTAGATATAGAAAATAATAAAAACACTAACACTTATAAAATTTTATTTTGATGATATTTTGATAATATTATTTTTTGTGGCTTTTTAATTATTTACGAAAACACTTATGTAGAATAAATAAAGAGAATGGGTTGATTTTTTGTGTTAGTTGTTGGCTTTTTAGCTACTTTTCCTATTCGCAAACAAATTAATCTTTTTCTTTTCTTTTCTCCTTGAATTAATAGGTTGATACAGTAATATTATACAAACTAACAACCTTACAATTTTTTTTACTCATTGATGTCACATTTAGTGCATGTTTGATGAGTAGTATTATACCATAGGATTAGAATTGTTAGTGTTTGATTGCAAATTTTATTAACTGGATTCAATCTAACGAAATTAGCGAATATTGAGAGGGGTTGGGGATCATAAATGAATACATAATAAAATGGTTATGTCACGAATTTGATTGGACAACAAATCCTTCACTAATTCATTTTATTATTAATACTGTTAATCAAACAAGGCCTTATTACGTTCTTAAAGTGGTAGTATTTCAGATTTTGAGTTTTATTTATTGCATAAAACACCCGTTCATAAAAAATTGGTAAGATTAGTTTGTATAAGATTTTGATAACATTCGAACATGATTGACAAATAACCTCTACAATTTTTCGTATTTGAAATAATGCATGATAATTTCATTTGGAATGCTATTAAATGTCATTCTCAATATACATAACCAACCAATCAAATAATGTTTACTATTCAGGTAAGCAAATAATGTTTCAATAATCTTTATTCTAATTTTTAGATATCTTTACTCTAATCTTTAATTTCCAGCATGTTTCAATAATCTTTAATTTCAGTAATGTTTCAATAATCTTTGAAAATCTTTTGTTTCAATAATATTGACAATAAGTGATTAAGGCCGAATTGTACACCATTGAGGCCGTTAATTAGAATCTCTTAACTTCACTTGCTGGCCAAACCATATACTTTATGTGTGTTGAATGCCAATCAGGTTGTACATAGTCGGAGCATAAAATGGGCAGAAAGACAGAATTTGGAGAGAGTTGACCGAGTCGCACGTGCGTTGACTTTTTCTGAAAAAGTCAACTCGACATTTTAAACCTGTTTGGACGAGATTAGAAGTATAGAAAGGCAAGGAAAACGCTGGAATAGGGTTCTAAACTTGTTTTGACCTAAAGAGAGAGGCTAGGGTTTGGAAGGGAAGAAAAACTAAAAGCTTCAAGGATGTCTCCCATGGTGGTTCCTTCTCTATCTACCTCCTTCCGCTCCTCCATGAGTGGCTAGTCTTCTTTTCTAGGGTTTTGATGAAACCCTAGCCATATAATTATTTTGTTTTCTTTTTTATTTTTAATTAAGTAAAGGTTTGAACATTTGTATGGTGATTTAGAAGTTTCTTTTATATATTTTTCATTATTTCTTCGAATATTTGACTTTCTGTGATTGTTGAATGTTATCCATACATGAGTTTTCTATTCCTTTACATTCAAGGTATGAGACGAACCATGCTACGAGGAACGAGTCGTATCACTACCTTAGTTTAGAGTGAACGATTCGTATTACTTGAGATGGTTCGTGCTCGTACATTGAATGTGATGATCTTCTTGTTAAATGCTTTGAGCTTGTAGTTGTGAAGCATTAATCTGTTCAAACCATAGCATAATTGATTTCAATTGGAAACCCTAATTACGTGGCTAGTGGTGGACTCTTTGCCCTAATTTTTCCCCCAATTCAGTAAACCCAATTTCATTTATTATTGATAATTTAATTCCTTAGCTTAATTTATTTGTTATTAATTTAGGCTATGAACAATCAATCTTTTTATCAAAATTAATTTAGAAATTTAACAATTAAATTAGTTTAATTTCACAATTGTCCCTGTGGATCGATACCTGCACTTGCCATTATTCTAAAAGAATTTGGTGTAGTTTAGGGTTTATTTTTGGTCTGTTCAACGACCCATCAAAATTTTGGCACCGTTGCCGGAGACTTCTGGCGAAATTAGTTAATTTAACGTTACATTCTTATTTTAATTTTTAGTTTAGGATTTTATGCTTTTGGGTTGCTAAGTGTGCAGAGCATTTGAAATTGGAGCTATCACCAAGGTGCAAGCGGAGCGCAGCTAAGCTTTAAAAATATTAAAAAACCGCAGCATTAAAGCGAATAAACAAAAGCAAACACTCACAAGCAAAGCACCAAAGTGCTAAAATGAAAGTCAAAGCTCAAATAGAGATTGGAGACAACGTCTACACGTCAAGCATCCGCAAGACGAGTAAAGCGTTTTCGTTGAATCGCTGTGAGTATTTCTCCTTTAGCATTCTGCTTTCGTAATTTAGTGCACCGAGTCGAACTTTTTGTGTGTGTGTGGGTAGTGTATGCACGGGCGCCATTCTTGTCACCCTGAATTGTGGAGTTTGGACCTTGAACTATAAAGGACTCTTAGGAGACTTAGGGCCTCTGCCTGTGTTCCTAGGCTTGAGTATTCGTATTCATACATTGAGCCATTAGAGATGGCAAATCCTGATGTCCCGAATGTGCCTAACCAGACCCTTAAGGATTATTTTACACCCACTGCATATACATCACCATCATGCATCCAATTACTCAACACCGCTGCTGCTCATTATGAGATTAAGTCCAGTACCATATAAATGCTCCCATCATTCCATGGACTAACTCATGATGATCCTTATAAGCATTTGAATGAATTTCTGGAGATTTGCTCGATAGTGAGGATTCAGAATTTCACAAATGAGGCCTTAATGTTGCGATTGTTTCCATTCTCATTAAAGGATAAAGCCAAACACTGGCTAAATTCTTTACTTGCTAATTCAATCACAACTTGGGACCAATTACAGCAACGGTTCTTGGAGAAGTATTTTTCCATAGGTAAAACCAACCAACTTAGGCGAGCCATCACAAACTTTGCTCAAATGGATTGCGAGCAATTCCATGAGACGTGGGAAAGACTTAGAGACCTTCTCCAACAGTGTCCCCACCACCAAGTGCCTGATTGGCAACTTGTTCATACATTTTATTATGGCTTTACTGAGCCGCATCGCCAAATGGTGGATTCGTCCTGTGGTGGGACATTCATGTCTAAAAATGATGCCGAGGCATGGCAATTGTTTGAGAACCTAAGTGATAATTCCCTTCATCATGCCTCCGCAGCCCGGCAAGTCCGGTAACTAGTAGTTGGAGCCCCGAAAAGATGGGGCATTTATGAGGTCAGGTAAAACCTAGAGTTAGCCCAACAAGTAGAGGCACTGTCCCGCAAGATGGACCAATTACTAGCTGCGGGACACGCCCCTACCCAGCAAGATCAGCCTCAATTCCGTGAGGCATGTGTTATATGTGCGAGCTATGCTCATGACTTGAGTGAGTGCCCTTCGGCATCATAATTTTCGAAGTTAGTCCAAGAGCATGTGAATGCGGCTCAAGGATTCTCCAACCCAGGTAATGATCCATACTCCAACACATATAATCCGGGATGGAGAAATCACCCTAATTTCTCATGGAGACCCCCTTCACAAGGCACTTATTACAATCCTCCACCACCAAGGCAGAATTTCAATAATTTTACCAACCAATCATCCTACCGACCACCACACCTTATCGACCCCCACGACCATACCAGCAATCACAACCCCCGCCTATTCCTCAAGGTAACTCTGCCTTTGAGACTTAGGTGTTGGAAGTTCTCTCAGAACTTAAGGGGTTAGCACCGGTAGTTCACTCCCACACTCACTCTATTGCCAAGCTAGAGACCCAATTGGGTCAAATGGCTAACAACATAAATCGGAGAGATGAGAGAAAATTACCAAGTCAAACTGTGGCCAACCCTAAAGGACAATACGGGGCAGAGAGTTCCGGTGGGAATGGAAAGCACCATGAGCAGGTGCAAGCAGTGATTAGTTTGAGAAATGGTAGGGAGTTAGAGCCTCAGTCAGTTGCATCTGATGCAACTAGAGTTAAGAAGGGTGACCACGGTGGTTCACCTAATGAGAGCAAGGGTGAGGGGAAAACACTTAAGAGGGATGACTTAGTCCCTAGTACTTCACTTGAGCCCAAGGCACCATATGTGCCTAAGGCACTCTTTCCCCAGTGCCCTGACACACCGTCCCCTTTTAATAAGAAGGCGGCATCTATGGAGGCAATGGTGGAGGTCTTTAAACAGGTAAAAATCAACCTCTCCCTGTTGGAGGCCATTAAGTAAGTACCATCATATGCCAAATTTCTGAAGGACCTTTGTACGCAAAAACGTAAATCTAGGACACATGTGTCCCAAAAGGTCTTACTCACGGAGCAAGTAAGCTCCATCTTGTTGAATGACGTACCTCCTAAGCTTAAAGACCTGGGTGCCCCAACCATTGCATATATTATAGGGGACCATTTCATTAATAGGGCCTTATTGGATTTAGGGGCTAGTGTCAATTTGTTGCCGTACTCTGTGTACGAGGAATTTGGGCTTGGCGAGTTGAAGCCCACTACTGTTACTCTTCAGTTGGCTGACCGGTCCCTCAAAGTGCCACGAGGCATGATTGAGGATGTACTAGTTAAGGTTGATAGGTTCTACTTCCTTGTTGACTTTTTGGTGTTAGATATGGAACCAGTAACTAGTTCTAGGAAACAAATCCCGGTGATCTTAGGTCGACCTTTCTTGGCTACGGCCAATGCATGCATTAATTGTCGTACCGGGGTGATGGAAGTTTCATTTGGTAACATGCAAGTGAAACTTAATGTTTTCCAAGCATCACAACAACCTCATGAGAAAGAGGAGTGCTTATTAGTGGATATTGTGGATGAGATTGTGGAGGAGGCTTTGCCCTCCATTCTTGTAGAGGACCCTTTAGAGGCTTGTCTAGCTTATTTTGGGTTTGAAAATTTTGATATTGATGGGTCAGTTGAGGAGGTGAATGTCTTGCTTAATTCTTCTTCTACACCGGATTTTTCTCCATGGAAAACCCGGTTTGAGTCACTTCCTCTTCTATCGAGAGAGCCTGCCATACCATCTTTGGTCACACCAACTACACTTGAGTTGAAGCCACTCCGGGCCACACTCAAGTATGCATTTTTAGGGCCCCAAGATACTTTACCGGTCATCATTGCATCTGACTTGACTGTAGAGCAGGAGAGTCAGTAAATGAGTGTTCTCGTGGCACAGCGGAGTGCTATAGGGTGGTCAGTGGCTGATCTGAAAGGGATAGATCCCTCTGCGTGTATGCATTATATATACCTAAAGGAGGACACCAAACCGTCTCGCGAAATGCAACGAAGACTGAATACTAATATAAAAGAGGTGGTGAAAAATGAGGTATTGAAATTATTGGATGCGGATATTATATACCCTATCTCAGATAGCAAGTGGGTGAGTCCCACACAAATGGTGCCCAAGAAATCAGGCATCACCGTTGTTGAGAATGAAAGAGGAGAGTTAGTCCCCACACGAACCACTACTAGGTGGCGAGTATGCATTGATTATAGGAGACTAAATTCCTCGACTAGGAAGGATCATTTTCATTTACCTTTCATTGACCAAATCCTAGAGCGGTTAACGGGGCAGGGTTTCTATTGTTTTCTTGATGGCTACTCGGGATATAATTAAGTCCCAGTGTACCCCACTGACCAGGAAAAGACCACATTCACATGCCTTTTTGGTACTTTTGCTTACAGGCGCATGCCCTTCGGGCTATGTAATGCACCGGCGACCTTTCAACGATGTATGATGGCCATTTTCTCCGATATGGTGGAGAAATTCTTAGAGGTTTTTATGGATGACTTTTCGGTATTTGGACCGTCTTTTGAGGAATGCCTTAGGAACTTGACTAGAGTGTTAGAACGATGTACCGAGGCAAACCTAATCTTAAGTTGGGAAAAGAGCCATTTTATGGTTCGTGAGGGTATAGTGTTGGGACACATTATGTCCCCTCGAGGTATAGAGGTTGACAAGGCTAAGGTTGACCTCATTGCAGGCCTTCCTCCACCCAATTCCGTGCGTCAAATTAGGTCTTTCTTAGGGCATGTAGGTTTTTACCGTAGCTTCATCAAAGACTTTAGTAAGATGTCATGTTCTTTGTGTAGTTTACTGGTTAAGGACGCGCCTTTTGTCTTTGATGAGGCATGCTTAAAGGCATTTGAAACACTGAGAATAGCCTTGACCACCGCCCCAATCATGAAATCACCAGATTGGTCGCTTTCCTTTGAAATCTTGTGTGATGTCTCCGATTATGCTGCCGAGGCTGTGTTGGGCCAAAGGGTCAATAAGGCACCATTTGCTATATACTATGCTAGTCGCACTCTCTCGGATGCACAATTGAATTACACTACCACTGAGAAAGAGTTGCTAGTTGTGGTCTTTGCCTTAGACAAATTCTGGTCTTATCTCCTAGGTTCCAAGGTCATAGTCTTCACTGATCATGCCGCTTTGCAGTATTTACTATCTAAGAAAGAGACCAAACCTAGGTTGATTAGATGGATTTTGTTACTTCAGGAATTTGACCTAGAGATCCGTGATAAGAAAGGATCTGAGAATGTGGTGGCGGATCATCTCTCCCGAATCCTCGTTGAGTATACTAGTGACCCTCTTATTTTGCATGATTCGTTTCCGGATAAACAACTCTTTGAGCTGTCACAAATGAGCCCCCCGTGGTTTGCACATATTGTGAATTACTTGGCCATTGGGCAAATTCCACAGAATTGGTCTAAGCAAGACAAAGACCGATTCTTTTCGCAGGTCAGGTATTACTTTTGGGAGGATCCGGAGTTGTTTAAATATTGCTCCGACCAAGTGATCCGATGGTGTGTGCCGGAGAGTGAGGTGCATAGCATTCTTACATTTTGTCATTCTTCTGCATGTGGTGGTCATTTTAGTGGGCATAAAACGGCCGCCAAGATTTTGCAAAGCGGGTTTTATTGGCCCACAATTTTTAAAGATGCCCATCAATTTTGTAGAACTTGTTTGCGCTGTCAGCAAATGAGTTCGATGTCTCGACGTGACATGATGCCAATGTCCCCTATTCTTGTGGTAGAAATATTTGATGTTTGGGGGATTGATTTTATGGGCCTTTTCCTATCGTCGTTCGGGTTTGAGTACATTCTTTTGGCAGTAGATTATGTGTCTAAGTGGGTGGAGGCAATAGCTACCCGAACAAACGATCATAGAGTGGTAATCAAATTTTTGCATGAAAACATCTTTAGTCGTTTTGGGTTTCCTAGAGCCATAATAAGTGACCAGGGTACACATTTTTGTAACCGGTTTTTTGAGTCAGTAGTTAAGAAATACTCTATCACTCATAAAGTTGGCACTCCATACCCCCCTCAAACTAGTGGCCAAGTGGAAGTCTCAAATAGGGAGGTAAAGCACATAATTGAGAAAACGGTGAGGCCGGATAGGAAAGATTGGTCACAACGGTTAATTGATGCATTATGGGCTTACCGCACTGCTTATAAGACACCCATTGGGATATCACCATATAGAGCGGTGTTTGGCAAAGCTTGTTATCTCCTGATTGAACTTGAGCATCGAGCATTGTGGGCCATAAAGAAGTTTAACTTCGATATGGCCGCGGCTGGGCTCAACCGGAAATTGCAACTCAATAAGCTGGAGGAAATCTGGAATGATGCATATGAGAGTTCGAGAGTTTTTAAAGCTCGGACTAAAGAATTTCATGACAAGCACATTAATAGAAAATCCTTTGAACTCGGTCAAAAAGTGTGGCTTTTTAATTCAAAACTGAGACTCTTTCTGGGTAAGCTAAGATCAAGATGGGATGGCCCCTTTGGGGTTGTTGAGGCATTTATTCATGACGCCGTTGAGGTGCAAAATCCAAAAACTGGCCACACTTTCAAAGTGAATGGCCAAAGATTGAAACCATATATAGAGGGGATTGGGAATGGGGATATGATTGAGTCCATTGCTTTGATGGACCCATTTTATTATGATTGATAGATTGATTTCTTATTCTCTTTTCTTTTTCTTCTATGCTATTCTGTTTTTCGTTGTTCTCGTTATGCTTTACTTGCGTCTAGGAGACTTTAAATTCTTTAAAGATGTAATTCCTTTGGTGTTAGCCGTGCCCGAACGGCATCTGACGGTCTGGTATAGCCACCTAACCGTATTTGTAGTGAGTTCCTAGGAGACCAACTGAGACGGTTGAAACTAGAGTTCGAATGGCAAAGCCTAGAACACAAAGGTTTGGTATTTCTGAGACTAGAGTCTGGTTTAAATACCCAGGGGTGTGGAGATTGCTTCAAAACTACCTCGGCTTGAACTCTGTATGGTAGCCCCATAGGTTGAGGTAGCTTTATGCGCCTCGATTCTAGATACCGAATCAACCTAGTCTGTCACCCTATTGGAGAATAGGGAAAGTTACAAACATAGTTAGGGAGAAAAGTAGTACCCGTTGTTTTCGCGTGAAGATTATACCTTTAGTGGGCATTCCGTTATTTTCTTATGTGCTACATTTATTTCGGTTGTCAATTGAAGGTAGAAATGGTTAAGTATACTTTGGGCGGTACTAGCCCAAAGGCTATAAACTACGCTAGGTTTTATTACCTGGGGGATTCTGAAGTGGCAACTTTATGCCATAACTCTGGTGCCTCTTGTTAGGTGCTGGGAGTTAGTTTTCCATTTTCTTGAAGCATGTACGCTTGTGAGTGCTTCTTGTTTTTGTTAAACTATGCTGTTGCAATGTAGCAAAAAAAGGTCATTGCATGCGTGTGGGTGGAAGGGACCCTCCCTAGCCTGGGTAAGACCTTGATTTCTGCTTTGTGGTTTATGGGAAATCAAGTATTCAACCACATGTTTAAATGCTTAGAACTTTGTTTTTGTCTTATTTAAAAACAAATATATATATATATATATATATATTTGTGTTGTACTTCTTGTTAAAAAAAAAAAAAAAATTCCCGCACGTGCGGCCAAATGTGGGAAACAAACAATTGCACACTGCTTAATAAGCAGGTGCGGAGGGAGTTGCATTGACCACGCCGCACGTGCGGCTTGGGCCCCGTACATACGGGACGACGATTGAAAAAAAAAATTTGCTCGAGGGGTGAAATCGCCGCACGTGCGGCCTGGGCCCCGCACGTGCGAGAAATTTGGCAAACTTCAAATCGCACACTGTTTTGTTTTATTATTATTATTATTATTTATTTATTTATTCATTTTTTTTAATTTCATTTTTAATTTATTTAAGTAAATAAATTTTAAATAAATACATAAATAAATTTTAAATATAAATAAATAAATATACAATTATTTTATTTACAATTTTATAAATATATATATATATATATATATAAATTCATTATTTATTTATCTATTTATTTATTTTCTATTTTTGTAAAAAAAAAAAAAACCTTTTCTACATCACACCTCCTACTCTCTCCCAATCACTCTCAAACTTCTCTCTCTCTCTCTCTCTCTCTCTCTCTCTTAACCCCCACGAACCCACCTCTTCCTTCTTCTTCTTCCCTTTTCTTCTTCTTTCTTCTTCCTTACCACAATCATCTCACCACCGGCATCACTTCCCTCTCCGTCCGACGATTCTCCAGCGACCACCATTTTTTCTGGCGAACCTCTATTTTTTTTTTCTCTCTTTCTCCACTTTTTCAAGGTAATTTTTTCCTTTTATGTGTAGATTTGTGGATGTAGGAATCAATTTGTGGAGTTTTTGATTTTTTTTTTAATTTTTATTTGATCTAGTGTTCATCCTAAAAAAAAAAATGCTTAGCCATGTTTGTTGTTAGTTGTTTCTTCTTTCTTTCTTTTATTTTATTTATTTAGCCATGTTTATTTAGCCATGTAGTAGTCTACTAACTTAGCCATGTTTAGTTTGTTTGTTTATCTTAAAAAAAAAAAAAAAAAAACAATAACAACAACAACAACAACATCAGAACCAAACTCTGCGTAGGAAGAAGGTGAGCACCGCACGTGCGGGAGTCAAGCCACTAAAAAAAAAAAAAACTCAGAAATCATGGTGCTAATACTAATCCTAATTTAGTTTTTTTTTATTTGCTATGCTTGTTTAGTTTAAATCGTTTCGGTAGTGATTCTCTTTAGTTTAATTAGTTTGTGGATTGTTTTGGTTTTGGTTTTGGTTTTATTTTTATTTTTCATTTTATTTGTTTGGTTAGTAATGTTATTTTTATTTTTTTATTCTATGCTGCAATTGTTCATTTAATTATTAAGTAGTTTAGTTTTTATTTTATTTTATTTTATTTTATTAAATTTCTTCTCTCAAAAAAAAAAAAATATATATATATATACATATGCTTAGTTTAGGTTATTTTATTCTATACTTTAGTCTCTTTTGTAGTTTAGTTATTTTATAGTTTAGTTTAGTTTATTTAATAGTTTAGTTAATTTAATTTAATGTCATTTTTATTCATTTATTTAATTATTTTCGTTTTTATATATATATAAATAAAAAAAAGGAAAAAAAGTGGGAATTGCATGTGGTACATTAGTGGGCAAACTTGTGCTTTCATATAGGGATGGCAATTTAAACCCGGCCCGACGGGGACCCGACCCCCCGACCCCAATTAGAATGGTTTTTCCCCGAAAAATACCCCCGTAGGGACGGGAATGATATTCAAAATTAAATCCCCGATCAATTTCGGGCCGGGGACGGTGATAAATTTCTCTTCCCCGACCCCGGCCCGGCCCCGCCCCGCAACTTCCCCGAAACTTCCCCGTATGTGCATATGTCTATATTATAATATATCTATCTATATAATATTATTTTAT
Organism: Camellia sinensis; assembly: GCF_055761805.1. NCBI lineage: Eukaryota > Viridiplantae > Streptophyta > Magnoliopsida > Ericales > Theaceae > Camellia > Camellia sinensis. Next base: position 10,428,268 of record NC_138968.1, read on the forward strand.
GTCTGTTTGGGTGGCTAAACAATGATATTATATTATATTTATAATATGAGATATATGTTATATTATATTATAATCTGATGCCTCTCTCACTCACTCAATTCATATCATTTCATCTCTGACTCTCAACCTCAGCCCCTTTCTCTCTCTCTACACAGGTGGTCTCACGAGACTCAACCTCAGCCTCTCTCCCTCTCTCTCTACGCAGGTGGTCTCACGGCATCGGCGACGAGCAAGCTCCTCTCATCACCGCCGATCGTCGCTGTCCTTCCCCCATAGCCGTTGTCCCTCCTCTCCATCACCGCCATCTCTCCATAGTCGCCGATTACAGTCGTCTCTCTCTCTGAATGTGTTAATTTTTTTTTTTTTTGAGCTCAGATCTGTTTCGATCTGTTGTATATATGTTAAATCTAGTGTTGAATATGTATTTGGGCTTAGATCTGTTGAATATAGCGATATATATGTTGATATATATGTTGAATATAGGTCAGATCTCTATCTAATTCTTGTTGTTGTTGATATATGATGAAGAGATCTGTTATTGAATGTGTTTTTTTTTTTTTTTTTTTTTTGATCGGTGAATTTTCGGGGTCGGGGAAACCCGATCCCCGTTAGGGGACGGGGATGGGGGCGATGAGAGACTCCCCGTCGGGGATCGGGGCCGGGGACGGGGAAATTCGTACCTTCGGGGATCAGGGACGGGGAGTGTGATCCCCGGCCCCGCCCCGCCCCGTTGCCATTCCTACTTTCATATTTTATTTTATTCTTATGATTGGTTCCACGGGTTTGTGTTTATTTGCTTTTGGTGTGTGCAGGATATGAGTCGATGTCTATCTACTCGGGCCTCCAAGAAGGCCAGAGGTTCCACCTTTTCGGTGCCACCACCGCCACCGTCACCACCATCCTTGCCACCACCACCGAGTGACTTGCCTCGGCCGGAGTGGGCTTCACGCCCTCTTCACAAGCTCACGCAGTTCAATATGCTATTTTTTTAGCGTGACGCCGACACTACTTGGGCCGTTGAGCAACTCCGCCTTCGGCAACAGTTGGGCATTGCGCTGTGATAGCACCCATTTATCCTCGTCTGGTACGACTATTCTACCAGAACCTGTATGAGACACCCACCGAGGATGGCCTGCTCTCTAACATTGATGGTTATGTTGTCCACATCACCTCATCCATGATTGCCACAGTGTTAGGGTTTTTCGCCAAGTCGGAATATCAACCCTTCCCGGAAGTTGAGGATCGACAACCCATACATAGCCTCATTCAGCAATACTTCCCGGGGGCCCACGGTGACCTCAGTTTCACATGCTTGCGGCGGAGCAAGCTGCCTAGTCGCTTGCTATTCCTTGATTCTGTGGTTCATAAGAATGTCCTTCCACTTGGGCATCGAGCTGAGCGACGTTTGGAGTTTGTTCGGGTTTTACACGGGTATCAGTATGGCTATTAGGTCCCGCTTGAGCATATCATCTGGATGCATTTACGGAAATTTCTACGAGAGGTCGTTCGGCCTGATCCTATGCAGAACCTGACTTGGCCACTGCCCTTTGCCAATTTATTGACACTTGTGTTTGAGCTAAACCACCTCCCCTTTGCTGAGGATGAGGAGATTGATAGAGGGTATCTGACTTTCGGCCAGCGGGAATGGTAACATAGCATATCTCGTATCCCGCAGCCGGTTGGTACCCCTGTTGATGAGGCCCAAGACCCCGTGCACGACCACCCACCTCATCCTGTTCCCCCCGTGCCTCCCCAAGGGGACCCACTCTACATGACTCGTGAGGCTTACTTACAGCATCAGCACTCTGTGGATCAGGTCCACAGTACTCTTCATGATCATCACCAGAGTCTCATGGAGTTACGCACGGATTTTCAGGCGCATCGTGATTATTCATAGGCGACGTTTGATAGGTATCAACAGTCAGTTACCTCTCTGCACACTGACTTCTATGCATACCGGGATTCGAGTGGGCAGCGGTTTAATCAGTTTGATCGGCAGTTCGATCAGCATGGCACTAGGGTTCATGATGAGGCGTTCGAGACTCGGACACTGATGCATGCCCTATTTGAGCAGCATTTCCCACCACCACCGCCAGATCCACATCCGTGATTTCTGTATATTTCCTTTATTTTCTTTATTTTTTTTCATTTTATTTATTTTCTTTTCTTTTCCTTTTTCTTTTCTCCTATACCCAAAAAAAAAAAAAACAGTGTAAAGTGTGTATATGTTACTCTCTGTCTACCTGGATGTGCACCTACAATTCTGGTAATATTCTCTCATTTCTCTTTACTTTTCCATTGAGGACAATGTCATATTCAAGTTGGGGGATGAGGGTTATATTTTCTTTTGTGCATTTCTATTTGGCTCATAATTCATGCTTATACCTGTTTCACTTGATTGCATTACTTCACTTGATGTGACTTTTTGCTAGTAGGGTGATGATATTTGCATATGTTAATTGGAGAGCATAGTAGAGTTGTATGAAAATGGTTTATTGAGTAGATACTTGCATGCGATGTTTGCACGAGGAGAGTTATCAGTGTTTGTGGTATTAGTACACTTGTCATGAGTATGCCTTAATTCACATGAACACACTATCATAGCGGTGATCTTTTTATTATAATCCCTGGTGTACATCATTGATAATAGCTAGAGTTGCAGAAAAGAATAAATGAGGAGCCAAGATTCTTAAAAAAAAAAAAATTGACTTGTTTGGGTTCGTAACCTTTTTAACTCGAGTTATTAAGCCTGTAGGGGTATCTCTACACCCAATGCCCTAAAACCGTCTGGTTTGGGAGTCATTGGCCCAAAACTTGCTACATGGGTTAATTAGAAAGCTTAAGGGACTTGGACATTGCACAGTTAAGGAAAAATAAGAAGAATGACTTGTTCGGATTCATAGCCTTTTCAACTCGAGTTATTAAGTCCGTAGGGGTGTCTTTACACTTAGTGTCCTAAAACCGTCTGGTTTGGGAGTCATTGGCCCAATGCTTGTTACATGGGTTGATTAGAAAGCTTAATGGATCAAGACATTGCACAGTCATAAAAATAAATAAATAAATAAATAAAAAACTTTTGAGAATCTTGGCTGCAACAGGTTAGTTTTTCTGTATATGTTGGGTGTTATTATGAGTTACACTGGGCTATTATAGTGGACAGTTAACTAATATGGAGATTGCACTTTACACCGAGGATACTCATGACTTGTCTACTAGCATGCACAAGTACAGGGAACTTTACTTTTGTATTAACTGAATTGTGATTTTGACTTAATAGGTTCCTTCATGCTTATCCACTGTGCCTTTAATGACTCATGATGTCTCAATATCACACTATAGTGGCACATAAGTTGAATGCTAGGTGGAGTAGTGTGGTCAATTATTGTTGAGTATATATGCATATGTTAATGTTTGTGGGTATCATTTCTGGAAACCCTCACGAGACTTTACTCGTCCACATGGGGTAACCTTGTGGTTTAAAGGCTTGTTGCATATGCTAAATGTAACCGTTTTCCCACGAAAGAGGAAATAGATAGATTTTGTTTAATTTTATTTTATTTTACTTGCTTGAGGACTAGTAAGTTGTAAGTTGGGGGATGCGATTAAGGCCGAATTGTACACCATTGAGGCCGTTAATTAGAATCTCTTAACTTCACTTGCTGGCCAAACCGTATATTTTATGTGTGTTGAATGTCAATCAGGTTGTACATAGTCGGAGCATAAAATGGGCAGAAAGACAGAATTTGGAGAGAGTTGACCGAGCCGCACGTGCGTTGACTTTTCCCGCACGTGCGTTGATTTTTTCTGCGAAGGTCAACCTGACATTTTAAACCTGGTTAGACGAGATTGAAAGTACAGAAAGGCAAGGAAAAGGCTGGAATAGGGTTCTAAACTTGTTTTGACCTAAAGAGAGAGGCTAGGGTTTGGAAGGGAAGAAAAACTAAAACTTCAACGATGTCTCCCATGGTGGTTCCTTCTTCATCTACCTCCTTACACTCCTCTATGAGTGGCTAGTCTCCTTTTCTAGGGTTTTGATGAAACCCTAGCCATGCAATTATTTTGTTTTCTTTTTGATTTTTAATTATGTAAAGGTCTGAACATTTGTATAGTGATTTAGAAGTTTCTTTTATATATTTTTCATTATTTCTTCGAATATTTGACTTTCTGTGATTGTTGAATGTTATCCATACATGAGTTTTCTATTCCTTCACATTCAAGGTATGAGACGAACCATGCTACGAGGAATGAGTCATATCACTACCTTAGTTTAGAGTGAACGATTCGTATTACTTGAGATGGTTCGTGCTCATACATTGAATGTGATGATCTTCTTGTTAAATGCTTTGAGTTTGTAGTTGCGAAGCATTAATCCGTTCAAACCATAGCATAATTGATTTCAATTGGAAACCCTAATTACGTGGCTAGTGGTGGACTCTTTGCCCTAGTTTTTTCCCCAATTCAGTAAACCCAATTTCATTTATTATTGATAATTTAATTCCTTAGATTAATTTATTTGTTATTAATTTAGGCTATGAACAATCAATCTTTTTATCAAAATTAATTTAGGAATTTAACAATTAAATTAGTTTAATTTCACAATTATCCCTGTGGATCGATACCTGGACTTGCCATTATTCTAAAAGAATTTGGTGTAGTTTAGGGTTTATTTTTGGTGTGTTCAACGACCCATTAACAAGTTTGTCCAATTTAATTACTTTATTGATGTTTATAGTTTGTGATTGAAATATTGTGTCTAAAGCATTATGGACTTTCTTAAGACCTTTCATATCGAAACAAGCTAGAGATGTGGTATGGAAACCTGAGCTTTGATTTGATCATTGTTATTCTGTGATTATTTCTTTGGTTGGTTGTGTAGGAAATTTATAATTCTGTTTTTTTTTTTTTTTTTCTTACAATTATCATTATTTGGGTTTATTATATATATATATATATATTTATTTATTTATTTTAAACATTTTGGCTCAGTTAAATCTAAACGAATAGGTCCTTATAGAATGCATGACTTAATTTTTTAAATTAATTAATTTTTAAATTCATACTGTGGTATCATACTGTTTGATTTCTTAAATTCATACTTTGGTTTGAATTTGTGGTATTATATACTGTTCAAGTTTTAATTAATCTCATTAGCAAAAGTATTTGTATTTTCATTGTTCTCTGATTGGTTGTTCAGAGTTTCATTACCAAAAGTCTTTGTGGAATTATAGAATTCTTTGATTGGTTGTTGAGAGTTTCATTGTTCAAGATTAGTTTAATTAGATATCTTTATGTATTCAGATTCAAATTATTATTTACTAAATTTGACGACTCTTTTTTTTTTCTATTCAGATAAGATAGCTCTTTTTTTCAATCCTAATAAGACATGTGTCTTAGGTGGCAATAGATTTCTGAACTAAGACTAATTTCCAATATTACTTTCGTAAATTATACTAATAGATTTTATCATTTTCATAAATTACTAGATTGTTGTGCTTTAGCCTTATTAGGGATATACATACAAGTTGATAAGAAGACCTTTCAGAAATTGATGAGGCGTTCGTAAGAATTGTGGGAAAGAACAAATTTGAAGACATTGTCAAACACATATTTTTGTAAAGTATACACATTTTGTAAAGCAGAGATAGCTATGACCCATTTTTTGTAAAGCTTTCCACCGATATGGACTTTGTTGCATTTCCAATATTTTCGTAAAGCCTTTTATTCCCCAATATTTTTGCATTTCCAATATAGCTAAGTTTGACTTAAGTGTATTTAATATAATGATTGTTTGGATTATGTAGTGGCAAATCTTATTTTATTTTTTCATCTCCAGTTAATTTAATGATTTTATTTCTGTCTGAGTGTTTGTGGCATCTCTGTATGGGTGTTTTTAGATGTATTTGTTTTCATGCATAATTGTTGATTTCTCATCTAAAACATGTTTCTTTCCTATAACAGGTTTCATGCTCCTTTGTACCAATGAAATGTATTTAAGGTCAGCTGCTTCTCATGCTCCTTTTGAAAATTTAGTATTGTTTAATATTATTCTGCTTTTGAAACTCCACACCTTTTGTTTTTCGTTTGTACTTATAAATACACAATTTATCAATTGTGCTAGGACAGATTTGAGCAATATATTCTTGGTACCTATTAATAGTTGGAGCAATTTGATGTTTATTAAAACTATTTTTTTATTTTTGTTGCAATATCTGTTTGTAGCATTTCATTACACCATGTTAACCCATTAAAGGTATCCTAATTCTTTAATAGAGTAATTGGCTTCTATTGGGAATGAAATTGTGTAAGGTTTTTAATATTGTCATTTCTAAGATTTAATATTGTCATTTCCTATTGCATAACATTTATTTAGGATGCACTGCAATATGGCATATGGTTGCTTGGTCTATTTATTACTTCCATTTTTGAATTTTTTTTTTTAAAGTTTAACAGGAGAGCTCTGTTTTTTATTAGTTTACTTTTTGTTTTTGTTTTTTTTTTTTGGGGACAAATTTGTTTGGGTTTACTTGCAGTGTTTATGAAAGAGATCATGCTTTAATTACACCAGAAAGTCATGTGTTCAACCCTTGACTTGGTTAAATGGATTTGATATAATATGATGACTTGGTTACATGGATTGATATAGCATAAACTGGAAATTGACGTTTTATTAGGATGTCTTTCTTTTATTTTATCAAGCAAAAGAAAACACAACATAATCATAGTATATTACCTTTGTTGTCTTATTGTTCTTTCTACTTGAGAGTTGATTATTTAAAAAATATGGTTCAGTTGACAAGGGAAAATATGTGTGCTCATTTTTTGTCAAGTGCTTCGAATAAGGTAGTAAAACTAGAGGAGGGGAACATGCTAAGATCATGGAAGCTGGACTATGTTAAGATTAGAGGAGGAAAACATGCTAAGATGAAAGAAGTTGGACTATGTTAAAACTAGAGGAGGAAAACATGTTAAGACCATTTTCATTTCAGATATTGATACTAGCAATAGTTGATGGCTATTGGATGACTTTAAATCTTTTTAATTTGGCTATTTTTTAAAGCAACAATTTCTATTCTAAAGTTGCCTATAGTTGATGTAATTGATGATTTTCACATTAATTTGACACACTAGATTAGTTGCTGGAATTATCTTTTTTACAAAATTAAATTTCACTATTTAGGCAGTTTTTCATAAGCGATTTTATGAAAAATGTATTGCTACATTGTTGGGATGCTATGGTATAGAGTTGATTTCTTCTTGATGATATGATGCGTTTAGTTTTTCAATTTACAGTTGATTGCAAAATTTACTGTTTTAAGGTGACAATTCGTGTGTTTTGTTATATAGATTGTCTATTTTTTGTTGTAGAAAATTCAATATTGGGCTCCCTCCATGATGTAGAGAGATGTCATTGCTTTCTTCAGATTGATTAAAAAATTATTCTTTGAGATTTGATTTTTGTATCTTAATATGTAAACAATTTCAATAGAGTACTATTTGTCAAGTTATACATTGCATTTGGCATAGTCCATGTTGTCTGTCTTATGTTGTTTCAATAAGATATTTGTAGTTCGGGGTACTGTGACACTGACTAATATATCAAATGTTAGCCATAAACTAATGGTAAGAGTGCTAACTTGATCTTTTATTTTGAATCGGTTTATTACAATTGAGTTCTCCACGTGGTACCAAAAAAAATTGTCTTTCTTTTGAATTCAATTGATTTATTATTTTGGACATGTAAGTTGATTTATTTGTTTAGACATGTAAGTTGTCACTACTTTGGACCTGTTAGTTGTCTTTTTTTCTTCTTTTTTTCCCTTTTTAAATACACTTTTTCCCTCTCTAATTGTCTTCTAATAATATTATGTTCTCTTTTATTTTCATAGGACGATGGAGATTTGCACCAAACTGTAATATGAGCACTCTTTACTCATATTCTTATTTCATTGGGAAAATTACAAATCAGTGAGCTTTTAAATATTTTGTGAAGTTATCACCTATTTATAATTTTTCTTATTTAATTTACTCTTCTTATTATACATTTTCTTTCAGGTTTTGATACTAGCAATACTTGATGACTATTGGATGACTTTAAAATCTTTTTAATTTGGCTATTTTGTAAAGCAACAATTTCTATTCTATAGCTGTCTATAGCTGATGTAATTGATGATTTTCACATTAATTTGACAAACCAGATGACTTGCAGGAATTATTTTTTTAACAAAATTAAATTTCACCATTTAAGGGATTTTCATAAGCGGTTTTATGAAAAATGCATTGCTATATTGTTGGGATGCTATGGCGTAGAGTTGATTTCTTCTTGATGATATGATGCATTTAGTTTTTCAATTTATAATTGATTGCAAAATTTACTGTTTTAGGATGACAATTCGTGTGTTTTGTTATATAGATTGTCTATTTTTTGTTGCAAAAACTTCAATATTGGGGCTCCCTCCGCGATGTAGAGAGGTGTCAATGCTATCTTCAGATTGATTGGAAAATTATTTTTTGATATTTGATTTATGTGTCTTAATATGTAAACAATTTCTAACGACTACTATTTGTCAGGTTATGGTATTTATGTTGTCTGTATTATATTATTTCAATTAGATATTTGTGATTTGGGATACTATCGCACTCACCAGTGTATTAGGGGTTAGCCACAAACTAATGGCAAGAGTGTTGACTTGATCTTTTATCAGGTGTTATAGACTCTACAAATTTTAACATGATATGTACAAATTACAACTACATTTTGATCCCAATATTATTTATACCGTGCCTTTAAGCACAGGCATACACTAGTAAATATAATATTAAATAAGTTTCACTTCCATTCTAATCTCATCCCCTTTCCCTTTATACCCAAAACAAACGGGCCATAGGATTTTCAAAATGATTGGCATAGAGGTAGCGAGTGACGTGGCAATGGAAAGAACTTAGGTGGCATCTAGAGAGAGAGTGGGAATGATAGCTGGAGAGGTGGAAGAGGGTTGGCGTCCCATTTCCTGACACGAGGCACATACGTCAATTGAAGTTAATGGCATGCTTTAATTCACAAATAGCAAAAATTAAATGAATAACAGTTTTTTTTTTTGGGGGGGGGGGAAGGAAAGTTAAAGACAAATATATAGATAAACCATAGAACAATACATCACGTTCACATACATATCAAAGGAACTAACAGCTACCAAAAGGCATAGCAAATAAAATAAAACTATCAAGCAACATGTACTCCACTAGTCACGGCAACAAAATCTTGCATAAAAACACAATAAAAAGATATAAAAAAACACAATTAAAAAGATACAAAAAGATTCTATCAAGGCTGGAATAGCTAGATCAAAGAATTCTGTACCAAAGTTGCCGAAAAAGACTTGAATTGCTGATACTATCTTCAATCTATGACTCTCTCTTGCACTTGCCTTGGTCATGGACATGGAGTTGGGGAAATTCAACAATAGCTTCCATATCCGTTGGACCCACATTGCGATATCTTGGGGCTTGGATTCGCTTTAGAGCATCCCATACCAAAATTCACATCTTGCTTAAAGACATGTTATAATAATGGCTTATCAAGACCACTCACTTTTAGAGTGTTGTTCTAGCATGGGAATTTTCTTAACAAGTGTTGTTGGTTCAATGGCACTATAGAGGAGTACATCCGGGTGAATATCTGGATTAAGAGTTTCTGATTTGTCAACTTTAATATTTGTCGGGAAGCCTCTTGTATAAGCAAGAGTTGTATATGCGACTCTCATCTTAATATTATTGGCTTTGTTTAGTAAAGGCTAAAATAGTCAATTTTAGGTTAAAATTCACTAAAAAATAAAATAGATTAAAATAGTCAACAAGACAAAATATCATATTAAATTCATAATTATTTTACTTTTTTTCTCTGAAACATCACATCCAACTACAAAAAAATCTAATTATCTTCTCAAATACAAAAATTTTAGTCTACTAAAATAGCTAAAAACTAAAATAGTGTTGGCTTTTTGGCTTTCAAAGGTTATGGTTGTAATTGCGAGCGTGCCAACAAGGATCAATTAGTCCTTACAGAAAATTAATTGCCAACCAATTATCAGACGATTGTGTTTTAGTTCTTTCAGTCTCAATGAAGAGGACTTTTATTGGTGGCTTGACTTTGGAGAATTAAACAAATAACAATGAATTGAAGAACAGTCGAAGTATTTCATTAAGATGAAGAGACTTACAATGATCCAAACTCAGCCTCGTAGAGGTTTACAGCAACTCTAATTGGAACTACTCCTATGAAACGAAGTGCAGTGCAGGAATTTTAAAGTATAGTAATGTAAAGAACTGTAAATGTAAAAAAACTGTAAATGTAAAGCTGGAAAGGAAAATAAGTATAAAGGACTGGTTTTTTGGATTTGAGTCTGGGGGCTTTTTTTTGGGGCTTTCTCTGCTATTTATACTGCTTAAGGATGATCATCGAACTGCATTTCTAACCGTCGAACTGCTCCCCCATGATCGCTGATCATGTAGCCTCAAGATTAGCTCCACTACGCCATCACTTGTAGTTAGGCTTCCCTCCTAAATTTGAATTTAAATGTGAGTAACCGTTGATGCCGCATCACCTTGTATCTCTTTGTTGATCCATTGCTACTCAGATCTCATAACAACCAATACTAACTGCCACGTGTACGATCAGGATCGAAGATTTGAATGGTCTCCCCGTACTACCCTTACTTTGCCACGCGTCGAATTGAAACTGGCTTGTACAAAATATGTAGCCAACATTACCCCCCGCACTAATATACCCAATACTTGGTGATATTAGTGGATCAAGGTCTTTTATCCACGTCTTTAGAACGTGCATGGGTTTTGCATTTTCCCAGAAATGCAACTGTCATTCACTACCTGTATTAAACTCTCGTTTAATCCTTTGAACACTTCCACTACCTTAGCATTCGAACAGACCGATACATTTCATGGCCGAATTAATTTTTTCCTCCAATGATCGAATACACGAAGAGTCATATGATGATGCTGTTTCTTCTCAAAAGAACGTCCATGCATTAATTAGCCACCTTTACCCACCTTTCTATATTCAGGTCATGGATGCCTTTGCAAATTATCAACCCTTGGACTTCGAACATATTGCCTTTAATCCTTCGATTCAGAAACTCATAAATATGGACATGGGAAGTTCTTCTTCTGACTCACCCTTGAACTACGAATAAACTGCTCTCAATCCTTTAATTCAGAAAGTTACAAATATGGACATGGGAAATTCTTCTTCACAATCCTCTGCATGGGATAAGGCTGCGACTTCTTCCTCGTCTGGTACTTCCGACTGGACAAGTTGGTCAAAACCCGAGGCTTGTGATTTGAGGGAACGAATTAACCATCACTTTGTCGAATTTACTAACCCTTTAGAGTTCCCTTTTTATGCTCGAAGCTCGGTGGTCTATCCCTACGTGCCCATTGACCATCGACGCAGTTTGGGGGAAAATCTGTTTATGGCATGGTATACATCCTCCATGCCTACAAAGATAGTGCACACCGTCCGACGCCTAGAAGAGGCACAAGGGTACAATCCATCATTCTTAGCCCAAAAGGCGAAGATTTGTTCTTCTGACTAGCTTGATTATATTAATGCCCTTGTTCCTTCTGCCCTTGTTCCACCTCCTGAAATAGAAGCATCCACACCTTCTCCCCTGCCAAATCCTTGTTGGACAGATAGATTGAGGCTTGCTCTCTCTGTAGATAAGTTCTTTCCACCTTACAAGCCTCCACCTTCCCCTACTCCAGCTGAGCGGAAACAAGCTCAACTTCTGCTCGCGGCTTTCTCTCATTTGCCCTTCAATGTTCTTCAGGACGAAGTCCCTCTCGAGAACCTTCGATGGGCTTGTGATATTCTGACTCGGGGTCATGTCCTCAATCCTCTCGTCCAAGCAGAGCTTCACATGTTTTTGGACCAACTTCCATTGCTTCTCCACTGGCATCGGACCTCCATGGTCACCACACGATCTTTAGACCAACTTTCGTCCCTTCGAATTCAAGCCTAGTACGAAGCAGAAAACTTTATAGAAGAATTCGATGATTTCGAGAACAAAGATTCTACATACTGGGATGACTTAGAGATAGACGAATTGGAACAAGGATTGAGAGAAACAACATTCGAAATAAAGGCTGAAGAGCTCTTTTACGAAGTGAGAGCAGATCAACTCATGCAGCCAATGTTAGAAGAAATAGAGGATAGAATAAAGAAAGAACAGAAATTCATTGATCATTGTTGGACTAAATTTCACGATCTTGTTATTTATTTCATTCCCTATTTTTATGTGCTTGAGTTTATACCCAATTAGGGCCATTCGATGTAACTGCTTTTGCTTTAATACCATTAAGACTTTTCTTTGTTTAGTATGGCTTGATCTTGTCTCCATTTGTCTTTAAAAGCAACTTCAGAGCTTCAAACTGAACAATCTTATCCTTCGAACCTGGACTCAATCGTTTTAAATGAACCCAAAACGACCATGAACTTTTCCAACTTATGGAATGCAGTTGGTAGTTTTTTTTTTTTTGATAATTTTTATTCAGAATCCATGCTTCGAATCTAACAACCCTACCCTTCAAAACTTGTTTCAATCATAACCAGCATATGGTCAATGATTTAATATGATCAATTAGTTTTAAATTGATCCTTTTGCTTTGAACAACAGTCCATAATTTCAAAAATATGGAAACTCCTTTTCAGGATTGCACTGTTCTAGTTTTAAAAGACAATTTTTCTAGATATATATAAACCAACTATTGGTTTCGATGTTTCGAATGCCAATTTCCATTCCTAAGGGATTTCTAGTTTTACTTCGAAGAACATCACTTTCATTGAGAAACCTAAAACAGGTCTTTAATCCCTTTGAAGTAAACGAATACTTGAGCATTCTTGCATCCATTGGGTACGGAATGTGCTTCGAAGCCGGCTTCTTAGTTTCGAAGCCGTTGTTATTGGAATTTTGGCGCCAAAATTTGGTGTGTTATGTTTTGAACACCAATTCCCATCCTCACAGGGTTTCAAGTTTCACTTCGAAGGTCATTGCTTTCATTAAGAAGCCTAAAACAGGTCTTTAATCCCCTTCGAAGTAAATGAATACTTGAGTGTTCTTACATCCTTAAGCATGGAATGTGCTTCGAAGCTGGCTTCTTAGTTTCGAAGCCGTTGTTATTTGACTTTAGGCGCCAAAATCTGGCTTCGAAGCCAAACATTCTACTTCGAAGCTGGTATCAACATCTGGGATATGTTTTTTCCCTCCAAGAGTATCAATATTGAAGGAAATTCTTCGTATTCGTACTTTTAGTACTTAATGAATTTACGCGATGTATCTTTCAGATACAAAGGCTTTTGAAACCCTTTTATTTCGCACTCTGAAATCACTTGCTCGCTCAACATACAAACCTTTATCTCTATTCGTCTCCCACTTTTTTCTACTCCTTTTCCCAGCTTCGTTCTTTGAGAAAGCATTCTATCAATGGCTTCCTCTTCATTGAAAGTGCTAGTTGTAGAGCGTGTGAGCCCATCTGTAGCCCTGAAAAGGCTCATTGATGCAGAATGTGAAAAGTACAAAGTTGGGGAGAAAAGTGCCATTGACGGACGCATCTTCATTCCTTGTCGTCATGTGCAACATGACTATGTGCTTGGCCCCATATTCAAGGAGATTCCTATTGAGCTTCCAGCTCTATACCCTCGTCTGGAAGACCATTGTCTCCTTTATGAAGGTGGCCTTGACTGGAGGAACTGGAAGACGAACCGCCCCCACCGATGCTGGTCCACGGTGAGACCGGAGTGGCAAGAATGGTATGATCGAGTTGTCCCTAGTAGGACCCTGGACCTTCAAGAACTCTGCCTCCTCGACGCCCTCCGATTATCCACTAAGACTCGGTTCAACTGTATCCCATCGAAGAAGGCCTTAATATACAAAGGCTTAACATGCTGTGTCATAGAATTCGAGGGATATTCAAAAGGATACGAGAGGTTAATACTTACCACTTCTTCACTCTCATATTCAGTTTCCATTGGGGTAACCATTCCGAAATTATCTTGTATCATACTCACTTGTGAGTCTTCACTAGAGATTGGAATTGGGTCAATTTCTTGCCCCTCTTGATTCTCATCTCCAGCTTGGAATTCATGCAGTAGTATGTGTACCATGTTCACTGACACTGAGCCAAATTGGATGGCTGGCTGTGTCTGCTTCTCCTTTTGGCCACCTTGTTCAGTCACTCCAGAAGCATCCTCCATGCTGCTTTCTGGTACTTCATCGTTTGAATGGTTTGTCACGACTAGTTTCTCAACCAGAAATGTTTGTTCATCCATGAAGGCTTCAAACATTTCTTCCTCAGCCATTTCTTTTTTTTGGCCTAAGCCAACTTTCGTATCTGCCTCGCCGTCACTTTTCATCAATGCCTTCTCTAATCCTGCTAAACTGGACTTCTCTCTGGCTTTTAGTTCAGAATGAACTTTGGCCAACTATTCTCTGTTGCAACCCATTTTGCCTTGTAGAGTTGGTTTTGGAGTATGGTCTGACTTTGGATTCTTCTTTCCTTCTGTCTACACCAATGAAGAATTCTCTCCATTCTCTTTCAGGTCTCGTTGGTACTGAGTGTACCAACGCTGAATTTTTCTCCTTTGTGATCTAGAAATCACGGGGACCATATCTGGTTCCTTTGTTTTTGGGTGCTTAAGCAAGACCCAATTGTTCGGAGCCACCAAAGGAGGTTTGACCATCCTACCTTGGTTTCCAGCAACCTCTCTCTCGATAGACACCTCCCTAGGTTTGTTCTGCATTATAAACCAGTCTGGGACCCCAGGTACCCACGAACCTACTGACCCTGTCATGGAACTACTTCCTTCTTCCTTTGAAGCCTTCCTCGAAGCTAGCTGCGAAGGCCACTGCTTGGTCTTGACCTCATGCTTTGGGCCTAACTCCAGCCTTCGATGAAGATGTCCTCTTTTTGTCTTGCGTGAGGCTGGTTTAGGGGACCAATCTCTGGCTTTGATTCCATAAACTGACCTCGTCTCCAATCTCCTCTTAGAATGACTGTTCTCCATTCTGTAATAATTAGCTGGCCTGGATTAGTGTAAAGGCCTTTTGCCTTTGGAAAGCATCCTATCAACTGATGGTTCAACCCTCAATGTCTGTTGCCTGACACCAGATGGATATGGCCTTTTATTGTAAGCATTAGTTGGTCTAGGACGTCTCTGCACATCCTTGTAGTATTGTTTCCCATCAATCGGGAGTCCTTTCAACCATTTGTAGCTTAGTCTGCACCTAGGACACATCCTCTGCATTACAGCTGCTTCTAAGGAATTGTCATCCAGTGCTTCTTCCTCAGAGTCTTCCTTCTGGTGTGAGAAACTTTGTCCAATAGCTGATAAATTTCTAGTGTCTTTCTTAATTGCTGTCTGGTTGGCCACATGCATCTGCACATTAACTTCTTCCAATTCTTTCAAAGACAGGTTTTGAAAATCTGGCATAATGACATTGGCTGCCACCTCTCCAATTTCTAGAAATGGATTACTGTCAATCCCCATGGCCTTTTCAACTTTGGCTGGGAATTTCAAACTCCCTTTATGAATTTGTTCTTGGATCCTGTCTCGAAAAACACCAGTTTTTAGTCGAGTGAGACAAAAAATTATGCCATTTACAATATACTTTCCCTTTAAGTTCATCAAGAGATGAAATTTTAACCCCTTTTGGTAACTTAAGGAAATTGGCCACAAGCAAATGATCAAAGATGTCATCTGCCTTAGTTAAATCGAAAGAGTATTTTCTGTGAAGGTCTTTCTTTTTAAACTGCTAGTCAATTGTTGTATCCTTATGAATCAATGCTTCACAGATCACAGGTTCTTTCCCCACAATCTCTGCTACATCAATCTCATAGTTAGGATCTTTGTAATATGTCTTGTATGATGCATTATTTCGATCTTGCTCCTCTTCTAGTAATGCTTCATATCTAGATACTTTGTAAGTCTGTTCCATTAAGTCCCTGAACTCTGTTGATTCAAACTTCTTTCGAAGCCTAAACTCTAAACCATTTTGAGCCAATCTTACAAATTCTAGCTCTGGTAAAATGACTCTATATTTATTTTGAGTCCTTTTAAATCTGGCAATAAACTGAGTAGCCTTCTCTGCAGGCCTTTGACTCAACCTTGCCAGGTCTGCCATGGAAACATCTGGCTTTGATTGGAAGAATTGGGCATGAAATGCCTCTTCCATTTGTTGCCAAGTTTGGATTGAGCCAGGTGTAAGGTTAATGTACCATACAAATGTTCCCCCAGTTAGAGAGTTTGGGAACAGTCTTAGCTTCACATAATCATTATTAGTGAATTCACCGCATTGAGCAGCGAACCTAGCGATGTGCTCTACTGTTGACTGGTTTTCATTCCCATAAAAAAGGGCGAAATCTGGTATCCTGAAACCTCTTGGGTATTCATGTACCCTATCTACCCATTCTGGGTATGGTTTTCTGTATACAGGAGTCTAGACCCCCCGAGCCATTGGTCCACACATCTCCCTAACGATGTCAGCAATTTGGTCCCTAGGGACCATATTTTGTGCCTGCTAAACCACCGCTGGAGGAACAAACACAGGATTTGGTGGACAAACTTGTGCTTGTGGTCCTCTTGGTCCATAAGGTGGCATGTTTGGGACTGGTTGTCCCTGTGGTGCAGGTTGTTGTTGGGGGTGTGGATAACCCCTTTGAATTTGTCCTACGAAAGGACCTGCGAAAGGTGCTGGAACTAGTGTTGTGTCACTTCCATTTGTAGGAAAACCTTCCAACCCCCTAGGTATTAATTCGAATAAGGGATTAGTGAACCCCCTTGTGCCAAGTATGGCTTCGAACATGGGATTTGGAACCATTCTTATGCCATTTTCTTGTACTAAACCAGTTCCACCAAATTGCATGGCTTCACTGTTAAGTACTGAGACATTTTGACCTACTACAGGCCTTGGAACAGGTTTGTACCAAGACTGAGGTAATGGTATTTCATGATTCTGATTATTAGTTTGACCATTAGAATGTCCATTAACTTGCATAGGCTGTTTATCTCTAGCCAATCTTTGTTGAGGGACATTCGAAATTTCCTCCATGTGTCTTACGTTTGTTAGTTGGTGGTTATTCATTCGATCCAAAAATGATGTTGCTCACCTTTCCATTGTGTTCATTAATTGCTGTCACATTGCATCTATTAAGCCTCCCCATGGATTCATTGCCTGAGTAGATGGGACAGTGGATGGTCCAATTCCTTGGTCTCGTCCAATATTACGAACATATGGTATTTGTTCTGAAGTACTAGTTTGTTCGACCATAGGTTCTGATAAAATAAGAGTTTCCACAGGAAGTGTTATCACATTATCCTCTGGATTAGGTATCTCTACCTCTCCTTCCACGCATTCTTCCAAGCGTTCATTTTCTCCTTGTCTCCTACGTCTGGCCATTTTAAGACGAGTCCCACTGGGCGTGCCAAAAATATATGTTGGTTTTTTGGCTTTCGAAGGTTATTGTTGTAATTGCGAGCGTGCCAGCAAGGATCAATTAGTCCTTACAGAAAATTAATTGCCAACCAATTATCAGACGATTGTGTTTTAGTTTTTCAGCCTCAATGAAGAGGACTTTTACTGGTGGCTTGACTTTGGAGAATTAAATAGATAACAATGAATTGAAGAACAGTCGAAGTATTTCATTAAGATGAAAAGACTTACAATGATCCAAACTCAGCCTCGTAGAGGTTTACAGCAACTCTACTTGGAACTACTCTTATGAAACGAAGTACAGTGCAGGAATTTTAAAGTATAGTAATGTAAAGAACTGTAAATGTAAAAAAACTGTAAATGTAAAGCTGGAAAGGAAAATAAGTATAAAGGACTGGTTTTTTGGATCTGAGTCTGGGGGCTTTTTTATGGGGCTTTCTCTACTATTTATACTGCTTAAGGATGACCATCGAACTGTATTTCCAACCGTCGAACTGCTCCCCCATGATCGCTGATTATGTAGCCTCAAGATTAGCTCCACTACGCCATCACTTGCAATTAGGCTTCCCTCCTAAATTTGAATTTAAATGTGAGTAACCGTTGATACCACATCACCTTGTATCTCTTTGTTGATCCACTGCTACTCAGATCTCATAACAACCAATACTAACTGCCACGTGTACGATCAGGATCGAAGATTTGAATGGTCTCCCCGTACTACCCTTACTTTGCCACGCGTCGAATTGAAACTGGCTTGTACAAAATATGTAGCCAACAAATAGCATACTAAAATAGCCAACTTCCCAAACAAGGCCATTGACTAGTAAATAGTTTTGAGCTAATAGATGACCTATACAATGTATGAAATAGAATAATAGCCCTGTTTGGAAATTCAAGTTTGGAGCTAAAATAGTCTCAAACACTAAAAAAGTCAAATAGCCTCAAACGGTAGCCTAAGCCACTGACCTATACTAAAATAAAAATAATTAAAAAAAAAAGTGAGGTTAGGGAGAACCTACCACTATCACGTTGACAGCTTATCCCACAAGTAATAAATGACAATTTTGCCCTTAAACTAATTTTGGAAAAAGTGAGGTTAGGAACAAATTTGCCATTTCAGTCTCAAACGTCATTTTAAACACATTTTTTAACCAAAAAATTCAACCCAACTTTCCAAACGCAAAAACTAAAATAGCCTATTAATATAACCAAATAGCCAGAAAGCCAAAAAAGTAGTCACCTCCCAAACGAGGCCATTAAAAGCTCTAAAATGAAGATCTGTTTTGGGAATATGGCTAAAAGCCAATTTTTTTGCTTTTTAGTTTTTTTGGGGTCAAATTGTTTCTCTATATTTTTTGCACTTTTTAAAAAAAAAAAAAAAAAATTTAAAATCAACTTTTAACCCACTTCCCAAAACAAGCCTAACTAAATTATTTGAGTTTGATTTGTATTTAACTTGTTAAAAATTGTTTAAGGTGGACTCATTATATAAATAAATTAATTAATTAATGAACAAATTTCAAAACTCGTTATTTTTTTAACTCAACTCGATAAACTTAATTATATGTTTTATAAAATACAAATTTACGTGAGCTTGGTTCAATCAAATTCATTTGAATTGAGTCAAAAAATAAACAAACAAAGTTTAAACATGTCTATAAAGCTAAGTTTTTAGGCAAACGATATACAAAAATGTGATTTTTGTATAAATTTTAACATAGAATGAAATAACTGTTTGTAAAATTTCATTTCAAACTAAATCACCATAAATATAACTTATAATTTCAAAAATAATACTGTCACTTAAACTCTAAACATAGAATGAAATAACTTTTTGAAATTTATTTAAAGATATGTAGAAAAATAGAGAGATAATGTGACAATTTATAGTAAATAAGTGCACTTATTTAGTGTATTTTCAAACTATCCCTAAATTTTATGTATGAAGATTTTATCTACAAATTACTTTTTAAAATTTTAAGTCGACATTACAAAATCTAATACGCTTGTTTGGTTCTGGTTTTCAGAAAATTCTTCCATATTTTAATGTTTTCAATGAATTTTTTTAATATTTTAAGTAATTTTTAAAAAAAATTTAGACACACCTAACATAAATACACTTAAAAAGTATAATATTTGTGAAAAAAATCTTTAAAAAATACACTAAATACCAAAAAATACAAAAATTCAATACATTTTTTCATATTTTTGTGTATTTATTAATTTTTTAAAATATTTTTTCACAAATATTTTACTATTTAGATACATCTTACTGATGTATCTAAAAAAGTAAAAAAGAAAATATTTAAAATTTAAAAATATTTACTAAAAAAAAACACAAAAATAAAAAACTTAATTTTTAAAAAATTAAATTCAAAAACTGAAACTAAACACATCAAATACTATTGTTTTCAAAATAAAATAAAAAATAAATAAAGAACCTTACTTAAGCCTCACTTGTGTGTTAGTTTTTTTTTATTATTAAAATAATAAAAAAATAAACACACCCCATCGACTTGTTTTGATTTTTTAATCATTTTAAATAAAAAGTAAACACTCTAATAGTAGGGATGCGGACGGATCGATTTTGTGTGGTTTATGGTTTAGTTTTGACCCGTTCTCATCTATGCGGTTTAGGAAAAAGTCAATCCATAACCGCCCGCAATGCGGTTTGCGGTTTGTGCGGATAGAGTTTACAGATGTGCGAGCGGTTTGCGATTTACACTTTTTTTCTTTAAAAATTAATTTTTGAATTTTTTTTTCCTATCGAATTTAGACATCAGATTCATTTTATATATTTGTGATCATTTGATAACAATTTTCTGATGAGTTTACAAATAAAAATTGAAAATCAATACATTAAATGAAAGTACCCAAAACAAAGAGACCCTACACTAGCATTTTTGTCATGAAAAAATGCATATCAATGTATTAAAGGTTGTATTCAATTAGAATTATCAGTTCAGTAATCAATAATCAAACTAGAAGCTCCATCGACCGCTAGAAAGAAAATTTTATTAGAAAAAAGTGGAGGAGTCACTAATGAAAATCATATAAGAAACCAAGTTTAGGACTTAATAATTCTACGACATTAAGAAAGTTGAAAAATACTTAAAAATAAGGATCTTAGTATCATAGAGAATATAATGGTGCTCCAATTAAAGTTACAACGTTGGTATATAAAAAATAATAATAATTAAAGTGCGGACGATTTTTGTAGGTTGCGGGTTTAACCTGCAACCCGCTCGCAACTAATAAATATTTCATATTTTAAACTGTATCCGCCCGCATTATATTTGCGAGACTCTTGCCCACCCCTACCAAATAGGACCTAAAATTCAACTTATTTCCTCCTTCTTTTTCTCTCTTAAGAAAAAAAAAATTATTTCTTTATCTTTCCCCTTTTGTATAAATTAAAAAGAAAATTATAAAAAAAAAAAAGTGATGCTACATAAATTAATTAATATAATAATATATATTATTGATATTATTATTAATTTCACTTGTAATATAAATTATAAATATTCACAATTATTAAAATTGTGTCACATAATCTATTAATACATTAATTAATTAATGTGTATAAAACATTATGAGTTAAAAAAAATTGGCCAAAAATTTTGTGGTCACCAGTAATTGACAAACGTGTGGCAGGTGTCTTGTCGTGCAACTCGCACCAGCACCTGACGTGGACCAATCAGAAGTAGTCTTCCGTCTGCTAATGCTGCCTACTCACATAGTATGTATCTCACATAGTATGTATCATCATCATCATTCATCATCACCTCAATTTTCTCACCAACCAATCTCTACATTTTCTTGCACGAGAAAAGTAAAGAAAATGAAACAGAAAATCAAACAACGAGAAGAAGCAGATGCTACCATCCGTTTCTTGGGCCTACTCAAACAACCCGATCCCGATCCAAACCCCTTCGAGCTCGACGAGAGCGACGTCGTTTGGTCCTCCGATCTCTCCGATCCCACCGACCTCTATTCCCATTCTCCCCCTTCAGCATCTAATTCTCCGACAACTCTCCGCCGCCGCCACCACCCCGAGAACTCTGGCCTCTCCGCCGCCTTGTCCGACGACCACCGCCCTCTGGTTCACCGGAAACCGACTCTGAACCCTTCCCTCTCGGCCGCTACGGCGGCGCGTACAATTCCACCAGTGCAGCTCCTGCGCTCGGTGGCGGCGGCGGCGGGGAAGTTTCCTCAATCGGCTCCGGTGAACGTGCCTGTTTGGCCAAAGAGAGTCGGAGAGTTTGGAGTGAGTAATTTGGGGAATTTCGATGAAGCCGACGAGGAAGATGAAGAAGCAGAGGAGGAGATGGTTCCGCCGCACGTGATTGTGGCGAGGTCGCACGTGACGACGTTTTCGGTGTTCGAAGGCGTGGGCCGAACGCTGAAAGGAAGGGATTTGCGGCGCGTGAGAAATGCTGTGTTTCAGAAGACAGGTTTTCTTGATTAAAAAAAAACTGTGTTTGATATTATTGTAATTTAGTGGTGATTTATGTGATGAATTGGAAATGAATGAATTATTTAGGTACTTTAATTGGCTCCCACTATGCTAAATTGGTGGTATAACAGTATGATATATAGATAGTCTGTTGGTTGGCCCAAAAAACTTGTAAATTGAGTAATGGATTGGGAGTGGTTGAAGGCTTCAAGCTTTTCAGTTCATATGATTAATGATTTTGTCAATGTTGTTATATGAAGTTGTGACTTCATTTCTGAAATTTTTCTTGGATGCAATAAGTTAATGGAAATGAGATAGTGCATATTTTCCCAGATCACAATAGAGTTTATTTTTTATTTATTTATTTATTTATTTTATTTTTTTTTGGGAGGGGGGTTGTTTCTATTTAGGGGTGGTTTGGCATCCCCTATACCTCTCTACTTTTCTGCACATCTTTTCGTAAAAAGACAAAAAATGCACTTATTTAGATCATCCCAAACAACTCCTTATTAGAGTTGAGTGGAGCATTATTTTATTTATTTATTTATTTTTGGGTTGGCATATTAAAATATAAGGCTTTGCATGTGTTTGGCAAGTGGGTTTACAGGTTTTTTTGGCTATTTTAGCCACAAAAAATAAAATAGGTTATTTTAGCCATAACAAACAAAACATCACATCCAACCCATAATCATTACATTCTTCTCTCACAAAAAAACTCAAAAAAATCAAAAAGCCGAAAAGTCTTTTCCAAACCAAGCTTTTAAGCCCAGGCTAAAATAACCAAAAAAGTCAAAAAGTCAACCCACTTTCCAAACCAAGCCAAAATATTACTGCCAAATTATAAGCATATTATTTTTTTTTATAATTATCAAATTAATTATAAAATAAATAAAAATAGTCAATTAATTTTTCAAATATAATTTTTTTAGTCAGATTAAAATAGTTAAAAAGTTCGAAAGTCAATTAAAATAAACAACTTTTCAAATGAGGTATAAGAATATTTTAAGTAATAGGTTATTTTAATAATTTTTTAATTTTTTATGAAAAAATGTGTAAAAAAATAAAAAGAATTAGAGTTGAGTGGAGCATTAAAAATGTGTAAAAAAATTAAAATTAATTTTTTAATTTTAATAATTGATTTTTTATTTATTTTTGGGGGGGGGGGGTGAGTGTGTGTGTGTGTTTTGGTGTTGGTGTTGTATCTAATTATTAGAGTTGAGTGGAGCATTATTTTATTTATTTATTTATGAATTGGTATATTAAGGTCAAGTTTTACACGTGGTCAAAAAGTTGTTTAGGATTCGTTTGGAAAAAGTTTTTGGGCTAAATTAGCCATTAAATGCCAAAAGAGGCTAATTTAGCCCGTAAAAGACAAAAGAGCCACGGTTGGTTGGCAACAATAAACGGTCAGGAGAATTTATGAAACTATCCCTCATGAAGAGGGACATGTGGCAGCACAAACAAAAAATAAAAATAAAAAAATTTTCCCAAAAAACACATTTTCTCAGAAAAAACAAAGTTGAAAAAAAAAATTAAAAACATTTTTTTTTTGTTTTTTTGTTAAAATATTTTATAAAAATAAATTCAAACTCTATTTTATAAAAATAGTTTTAAAAATTTCAATTTTTTTGTTATGTATTTGGTTATGATTTGCATGTAGAGTTGTGAAAGTACTGTAGAGTTTCAAGTTATGCATTTAGTTATAAGTTTTAAAAATAATTTATTACTTAAGTTTTATTTTATGTGTTTGGTTATGATTTGAATGTAGAGTTATTTTTAAATTTAAAATATTAACATTTTAAATTATTTAAATTTTTTCGATTTCAATTTTGTGAATATTTATTTTAATTTTTTATTTATTCAATTTTGTAGATTATGTACATTATTTAAATATTTAAAATAAAATATTACGATTTAACATATTATGATTTGAGTTTAGAGTTGTGAAAGTAGTATAAAATTTCGAGTTATGTGTTTGGTTATGAGTTAACTCAATAATTTATTAATTGAGTTTCATTTTATGTGTTTGGTTACTACTTGAGTGTAGAGTTGTTTTTAAATTTAAAATATTAACATTTTAAATTATTTAAATTTTTTGAATATTTAAATTATTTAAATTTTGTTGTTAAAATAATTTTTTTTTTTATTTTGATATGTGTTTGATACGGCTCCTTGAATTTTTTTTTTAAAAAAGAAAACATGAAAACATAAATTACCATTCGTCACGTAATTAAATAAGGCAATAAATATAAAAATAAATAAGGCAAAAAATAAATAATTAATGTATAAAACAATAAATAAAAATAAATATGGCAAAAAAATAAATAAATAAGGCAAAAATTAAATATTACGATTTAAATTTCAAATATTACGATTTTTTTTTAAAAATATTATGATTTAAATTTTAAAATATTACGATTTAAATTTTTTTAATTTTAAAATTTTTTATAAAAAAAATTCAAACTCTATTTTATACAAATATTTTTTAAATATTTTAATTTTTTTGTTATGTATTTGGTTATGATTTGAGTGTAGAGTTGTGAAAGTAGTATGGAGTTTCGAATTATGTGTTTGGTTATGAGTTTTAAAAATAATTTCTTAAAATACACAGGACAATAAAATAAAACCTCACTTTTTATTATTTTACAAAAAATGAAAACAAATTGAAATTAAAAATAGAATAAAAATAAAAACCACATGAAAAACTATTTGTAAACAAAAAAAAAAAAAACTTAGCCTGGGTTGGTGACATCACTGTCAGGACAGCCGCCCAAATAAAAACAAAATTTAATACTAGAGACAGTTTAGTAATATTACATATGGACACCTCACCAAAAAGCCAAAAAGTCAAAAAAGTCGAAAAGCCCTTCCTAAACCAGACTTTTTAGCCCAGGCTAAAATAGCCAAAAAAGCCAAAAAGCCAAAAAGTCAACCCACTTCTCAAACGAAGGCTTAAAAAGTTAAAAAGTTATTACTATTTACCAAAAGGTAAAAATTATTGCTGCATAACTCTCAATCTTAATTTTTCTCTACACACTAATTTATACAATTTTTTAATATATATTTTTTCATAAAAAGTCAAAAAGTTAATCCAAATAATCATATTTTTTTCCTCAATTTTTTAGTCTAAAAAGTCAAAAAACACATTTATTTAAGACATCTCAAACAACTCCTAAAATATAAGATAAAATGTTACCGGTAAATTATAAGCATATTATTTTTTTCTTTTATAATTATCAAATCAATTATAAAATAAATAAAAAAAGTCAATTAATTTTTCAAATATAATTTTTTAGCCAGATTAAGATAGTTAAAAAATTCGGAAGTCAATTAAAATAAGAATAATGCTTGAGAGCTCGAAAATGAGCCCCCATAATCCCCCTAATGCCCAAAACGGCGTCGTTTTGGGCATTAGGTTTTTTTTTTTTTTTTTTCTGCCATTTTCGTCGACCTGCAGGGGAGGGGGAGGAGAGGGAGAGAAAGAGGTCGCCGTCGCCGTCGTCTCTGATCCGTCGCAGAACCGTCGCCGATCGTCGCGCCTCTGCCTCCGTCGCCGATCGCCATGCCTCTGCTCGTCGCCTTTGCCATCGCCGATCGCCGCGCCCCCCGCCTCCGCCTCCAGCCCATTTTTTGGGCCCCCTACAGTCCCCCTCCCCCTCCCCCTCCTCCTCCTCCTCCCCCTCCCCCTCCGTCTTCTTCTTCCTTCTGTTGAAAAAAAAAAAAAATGGAATTCGGGGCATTCGAGGGAGCTCAGATTCGAGCTCCCTAGCATGACCCTTAAAATAAACAACTTTTCAAATGAGGTACAAGAATATTTTAAGTAATAGGTTATTTTAATAATTTTTTAATTTTTTATAAAAAAATATGTAAAAAAATAGAGAGAATAATGTAATAATTTATAATAATTTTTTAATTAAAAGTAAAAATTCCCAAACCAAGCCTTAAACTATGGTTATATTGGACTATGGGTTAAGAATATCTCAGCATTTGTGTTGTTGGTTTATGTTAGGCCATTCCTAACATTTAACTAAATTCATCACCAAATTTAAATTTTGTGAAAAAACATATTTTTTTTGGTCTTCAATGGTTTTATCAAACTCGTATCAAATTAAGAACATCTCAAATCTTTTGCTAAACTGAGAATGTCTTGTACTTTTCAGTAATTTACTATACATAGCCGTTGAGTGTAAACCCACCAGACGACCGACCGACATCTAACCGGATGTCCTTCCGGATGACCACCTCAAGGCATAATTTGTGAAAAAATCACATTGACCAGTTGACCGCCCGGATAAAAGAAAGCCTTGTTTGATCAATGATGTGGAGTTTTCCAAAACAAAGTTTTCAATAATCCTGGCAATGGACTTTATTTAGAAACAGACCTAATTGAATATGAGAAAACTATGATGAGGATTCTTGAAGATTCCTTGATTCTTGACTTTAAGTCCCTTATATTGAAGGATTGTGATCAAAGAAATTTTAGAACTGCACTTGTGAAGGTTGAAGAAATGGTTTTTTGGGCCAAGAATTGCCTTTGAATGCATTGTCAATATTAGTGAAAGCGCTTTGTGCATCTAGTTACAATATAGGGACAATTGTCAGTCTCTTAGAGAAGATGCCAAAGTTGACTAATTAGCTTGATTATGAAACTCTCAATTTGCTTGTCCAAGCACTTTGCATTTCAAAAGCTTTCTCGTGTATGGGTATTCTTGGTGCAAAGAGGTGTCACGCTTTCTACATTATCTTACTACTATGACGTCTATAGAACATAAGCCAAGTAATCGTAGTTTGAGAATCATAATAAACTGCCTCTATGGTGATAGGGAGCTTGGAAAAGCAATGGAGTTGAGACAAGAAATGAAATCAAGAGGTTGGATTCATGGTTCAATCATTCAAAATGTCATTGTTAAAGGCCTTCTTGCTTAAGGTAAACTTCAGGAAGCAATGAGATTTTTGGAGGGGATGGTACAAAAAGGTCTAAGCTGGAACAGTTGTCGGTTGACTGGCGGAACATCCGGCTAGTCGTTTTCCCAGTCAACCTGTGTTTTAATAACTACACTGTTGGAGTGACTGATATCAGATAAAGGGATTCGTACTTTTTTTACTCATATTTGATTAAATATTTGGTGAACTATTGGAGATACCCTTATATGAGATTTTTGGTGATGGGATATTAAATGTGCAATATTATTTAAGATTGTGTTTAGATTATAAATTTGAGTACGAATTTTTTTTTAAAAAAAAAGGCAACATAAATAGAGAAATTGTTTTTAAATTATAAATTTTTTTTTTTAAAAAAATGTAAACGGAATATAAGTTAACCCTTCAACAAAATTTCAATTTTGCCTTTATTTGTAACCTTCCAAACCCATTAACCCTACCCTCATCACCATTAAGTCCGGCCACCCTCCATTGCCCACCCACAACTCCAGTTATCATCTTTAAGCCTCTCCCCATCTTTGCGACCTCCAATCCTTGCAAATCCCACACTCGCGACCCCCTTAATACCCGAACTTTGCGATTCTCCTTCTCGTTCTCTCTCATTCTCTTTCTCTTTGTGTTCACAACTAGTGGTAGCAAGTGAAAGGAGCTAAGTAGAGGCGATAGAGGGAGGAGAGAGGTTGGAGGTGATGCAAGATAGTGGAGAGGAGCGCGAAGGACTAGTCCAAGATATTGGTGGCGAATGGTTATTAAAATTTGATAGGGTGAAAATTAATTTTGATATTCACCAAAATATCTAAAGAAATTTTACAAAATTTAGAATATGTTAGTACTAGTTCACAATGATTATGGCAAAGCTACAAATTTGAAGTGTTGAAAATCTAACCAAGAGTTGGGATTATTGGGACCAATAAGTTATGGTTGGAGTCTACTCTCAATCCCGATCTCCAATCCCCATCTTTATATTAATGGGAATCTGAGCTGCTATGCTATTCTATCTCACCTATAGTTCTTAGGCTCCGTTTGGCAAGAGCTAAACGGGGTTTTTTTTAGCTATTTTAGCCACAAAAGACAAAATAGGCTATTTTAGCCACAAAAAACAAAACATCACATCCAACCCACAATCATTACATTCTTTTCTCACAAAAAAAATCAAAAAAGCCAAAAAGCCCTTCCCAAACCAAACTTTTTAGCCCAGGCTAAAATAGCCAAAAAAACCAAAAAGCCAACCTACTTCCCAAACGGAGGCTTAGTAATATTATAAATTTAGTAATTAAAAAATAATTGATCCATTGAGTTCGTCCGAATTGTATAAACTGAATGTCCGGCATTACTCTTGTGGTTGTCATCCTTGTCAACCACAACTGTCATCCTTGTCTATCGGCATCCGTCCGGATGACTGGCCGAATAATTGGCATGCACAAATTCAAACAATTTAAATAAGTCCAAATTCGGTGGATGTAGCAATACTCCTTAAAAATTTTATTCAAAAAGTATATAGAAATATCAATATGTGATTCAAATTTATTTTATACATAAACTCTATAATATACGTTTTCAATCTCCACCGCATGTTACCATTCTTGATAAAAATTTAAAACCCAAAGTCTAAATCTTTGACTTTCTGATATTTTTAATTTATAATATAATATATGAGGTTTGTATTTTATGAAGGGGAGAGACTCCTCTCTAGTTAGATATTTTAATTAGAGGATACTGTTGAGTCTTCAATTGAGATATTGATATTTAATTAATGTAATTTTTTATAAGAATGAAATACTCGACGAACTTTATATATTAAACAGTTCAAATGATCGATATGAGTTCCATAACAAACCTATAAAAATTCAATAATATTCTCCAATTCGGTTTAAATTGGAGAAAAACTATGACCTTTACGAAGACTATAGAGATGTGTTTTTAACTTTCTCTCGAAATATGTTGCACAGTACATGATGTGGCAATGCTAACCTCTATTTGCCACTTATCACATGATATAGCCTTTTACTTTGTGGTTAAACAGTAGAGAACATGTGCATCGCTTGTGTACTTCATATAAGAATTTGCCACTAAAAAAATTAACTCTTTCCTCTCAAAATCATTTCCTGCCATGCCAACTACTTTTTATGAGCTGGAGTTAGTGATGGTGGAGAGGTGGTGGTGTGGTGGTCATGGTGATGGTATATAGTAGTGGTGTTAGCAATGTTGGCATAGTAGTATAGTAGCGGTGGTAGGTGGTGGCGATATAATATCGTTGGTTACAATGTTGGCACGATGGTGGTGGGGTGATTAAAAGTGATTCAATTATTAAGTTATTTTAATCAGTTGCTTAAAGTTCACTAAAAAAAACATTTTAAAATTCTTACTGTGAAAGATTTCGTTTTTTCAAAGATTTGATTTGTTTTGAGAAGTAAATTAAAAATTGATTTTGACTTTTTTTTTTAAAAAAAAATTAACCGTGTTGTCAAAATAGTTTAATGTCTCATTTTGGTGGTGTTTGGAAACTTGGATTGGGAGGCTTTTTTGGACTAAAATAGACAACAAAACAAAATATCACATTCAAACTATAATTATTTCACTTTTTCTCTCATATCCATCAAATCAATTACCAAAAAAAAAAAACTATCATCGTAAACACAATTTTTTTAGCCACGCTATGAGCATTTCTAAAGGCAAATGCTATAATATCATTGCCATTGTATTCACCCAAAACAAAAGAAAGCATTGTCATTGTTATAATTTAGCAACGAATAACAAAAAATGGTAGAATTATAGTAATGTTGCTCCAATGGTCAAATGTTATTTTGGCTGAATCAAACACAGAAACTGGTGTATTTGGTCAAACACACTAGTTTCTTTGGTTATGCAAAAATGGCAGTCTTGTAAAAATGGCGATTTTGTAAAAATTTATCTATTTTTCTAGGAGGAAGGGAGGGAAGGAAGGAGGTTTTGGCAGCTATGGGCACATATAACAGTTGCCATATGTGACCATTGGAGCACCACTTTTATTTTCAACTGCCAAATTTAATTATAGAAATTCCAATAACAAACTATTAGAGATACTCTAAAATAGCAAAAAAAATCAACTAAAATAACCAAGTTTCCAAACAAGCCCTTTAATATTTAACCTAAAATCTCAAAAAATCCTGGGTCACTGCTGGGCGTGGTGATTATCATGGTGGTAGTTAATAATGTAACAGAAGAGATAGTACTCATTTAAACGGATGCTCATGTTTAATCCATTTTAAATTCATATAAATTTGGACAGATTTAAACAGTTTTAGATAAGTATAATTGGACAAGTTTAAGTCTTTAAAAAAAAAGAAAAGAAAAGAAAAGAAGAAGCTGAAATAACTTTATGAACTTAATAAATGAAATTAATAGTTTAAATATAAAATTTTAAAAAAAATACTGATAGTTTAATGTTGTGTTTGATTGAGAGATTTGAGAAGGGAATCAGAAAGGAAAATAGAAAATGAAAGTGAAATGTGAATAAAATATACCTATATTTCACCTAGTTTTACACTTCTTTTCCCTTTTCCTTTCCAAATCCCTCTCCAAATCGCTCAACCAAACAAAGCGTAAGAGATAAAATTAAATTTAATCTGCATTTCTATCATTTCTAAACTCGTCCAAAACTACAGATGTATAATTGATTACTCATGTAACTACCTATTCTTGCCCATAATACAATTCTTCTATATAGTTACCCAATTCCATCTCTTACCCTCCTTTCTTCTTTCTCAGACAATCCTTGCAGCCAAGAAGTTCATACAAATTGGAGGATGAATCTTGGCCAAAGCAAGGATTGATGAAGGCAGAATCCACAACCCATCTCCACAAATCAAACCTGATGCAACTGCAGGAACCATCAAACCAGCCTTCCTTCCATTCAGCTTGTGCCAGGCAAACACAACCAAACTACCGACAGACATGTCTATCGCGAAGTAAGCCCCAACTAGGAAAGGCACCGCCATAGCCATTGGAAGTGGAACCCATTGTCCAACTTTCTTGGAGCTAACATCTCTCACCAAGTTTGCCACGAGTGCAAAGGCAAAAAATCCATAACAAAGCTGCAAACAATGCTGAGGCAGGGCAGAGAAGCCTTCAACACCCAAAATCGCCATGTTTCTATATATGAGGGCATAAGGAGCTTTGTATTCCCCATTCGGGTCCCCAACATCAAAAGCCTTGTAGAAGAGTAAGAATGTGAGAGGTGCTACCACACAGCCTATGGCGGTCCCAAGGGCTTGGCTAAGTAGCATTGATCGAGGGGATGTGAGGGTGAGATGGCTGGTTTTGAAATCGTGCATTAAATCAGAGGAGATGGAAACAATGGATTTGATCAGACCACAACCAACAAGTCCTGCAACTACGCCAGATTCTTTCCCAGACATAGCAGCAAGAACAAAGAGGGCCACTTTCCCATAATTGTAGGCCATGTTCATATCTGTTAGGCCAGCACCGTAAGCATTGCAGAAGCTAAGAGTGGGTGCAAACAAGTAGGCAGCAAGAACGTAATACCACTTGAGTTCAGGAAACATGAGCGGGATCACAATGATGGAGACGATGGAGAAAAGCGAGTACCCAATACACGCTACCCATAAGGGAATGCCCTCTCTTACAAATACTTCGTTTCGTTGAAGATCCTCCAGGGGCTGATTCATGGCATCTGAAACTGCAGTTAGAAGAAAATACGCGTGTTAGTAAAATTTCCACATTTTTTTTTCCAGACTTCTGTCTTTCGTGGGATTTTTTTAAATGTGTCAAGAATTTTACTTTTTAGGTCCGTTTAGCCTAGTCCAGAAGGATCTTTGAAAAAATCAAAAAGAAATTCACTAAAGACCAAAAAAAAAAAAAAAAAAAAAAGTCAACCTTTTTATTTTTTTATTTATCAGATCCATCTAGTCTAGTTGCTAATTTAACTAGAGAGACTGCAAATAAAGAAGACATATAGTTGCTAATTTACATGTTTTGGGGTTCTTCTTCAATCTACCATATATGCTTTGAGCGGTGAAGAAAAGTATCTTGAGAAAGTTGTAGAGCCCGTCTCCCAAGATGAGAGCAATAGAAATAAAAACCTGAAGCACAAACAAGCAAAAAATAATAATTTTCTTTTAGATTCAGATTTGAAGCCATAGTAAACGCTCACAGACATCTCAGAAGTTTCGGCTAAAATGACATTGAAAGTTAAATCTCCTTGTTCATGGACCTTGTAACCATTTAGGCTCTTCATACTGCTTTCTGGTAAAGTTTCAGGGAACCAATTTCCTTTCTGCTCACTAATTAGTGGCCACATTATCCCCCAAGAGAGCACAGCTCCAAGAAGCAATGACAAGTTCACAAGATGGGAACAAATCATTCCTGCTCCGATGTAAGTCATGCTAAAATCAAAGTAAAATCTGCAAAAAATTCAGTTGCATGTATAAACAACTGTTGAATAATCTCGGATCGAAAATAAAACTAGCAAATGCACAAGAACAAACATCAAGTACACACGTTTGTTTCCAAGCTTTCAATCCAAATGTGGGGAAGTTGGAGAATCCACATTGTTCACCACCAGAAAAGAACCATTGGAAGAGACCCCACAGAAAACTAATAGAAAAGAACTTCATGAACCCATGAACCTGCTTCCTGCAAAAGGATTGTTACTATATTGAGCTGTTCCAAACTTGAATTGCATGATAACAGGCAGTTAATGAAAAAAGATGCATACTTGGCCATCTTGTCTCCTTTAGCAGTATGAAAACCGTTAATAAGAACTGCAGTAGCAGTTCCACTAGGGTAAGTTAATTTGTAGTCAATTATCATGATCTGCAAACAACAAAAAATGCAGAGTAAACAAACCATTACAAGTTTCTGAAAGCGAAACAAAAACCCTTCGAGAGATCATTATGAAATTCAAAGTTCACCCAAATCATCAATTAAAGTTGCATGAATTTTCAGAACACCAGCCCCCTGTTTCATGCAGCTTAGTAGAATTGCTTATAACTTCGTTTTATTTATTTATTTTAGTAATATGTGCCAGAGTATTTAGTGTTGCACCGTTTTTTCTTACAGATTTTTAGGCTTATTTTTGTCTTCCGTGAACTTTTATCAACTTTGAGTCAATATGTTTTAATTTTTAGGTAAGTCTAGACTATCCTAAAATAAAAATTAAAAGAAATGAAAAAAATTCAGTAACGACAAATAATAAGCCAACTTGTATAGGTTTTTTCGACAAAATTGGTCTATTTTTGTTTTCATCAGTAAACTTTTTTTCAGTTTTTTTTTTTTTATTTTTTTCTTTTGAATTTTTAGACCTAAAAATTTTTTTAAAAAAATTGATATAATTTTATAAAAACTCACGACAAACAAAAATAAACCCAGAGGAAAAAAACTTATAATTTTATAAACTAGATATGGATCGTTTTTGCTTTCTGATTTCTAATTACCAACTTTTTTTAAGAAGCTGCCCCAATCGAGCCCATCAACTTGACAAATGAATCCACCTCAAAATCAGTGAAACAAACCCTTGCATACAAAGAAAACAAAATTAAATGAACACACCTTCCTGAGAGGAACCAGAGCCAACAGGCCAACAAAGCTAACTACAAAAAGGAAACCAGTCATCCAACCAAGCCCCGGTTCCTTGTAGCTCCCTGGTGAATTCCCCTCTGTATCAATCCCAGCTTGCTCATATGTTTTCTTGTTCAATCCCAATAGATAAGACCCAAAACCACCTACAATTAACCAAAAACAAAACAATTTTTACAAACTTAGCAATACCCTATTAAAGCATTGAAGTGACCAGAGTTTTGATCTCCAACCTCCAACAGCAATGCTATAACAAGCAACTGCACAGGTCTGAATTATAGTATTTTCTTGTCGAGTGAACGGAGATGAGACAAATCCAGCATTTTGAAGCAACTTTGTCCACGTCCGTATGAACACGAAGGCAAGAAGAGCAGCCGAGACATTGAGATTAGGGACAAGCCCAGTTGTGAGATTGAGCTTCATCACTATCACACTGTAAATGATCCCAATCAGTACGCTTGCAATAATTCCTCGAACTGTGATCTGTTTTGTCCATGGAAGAACTCTCTTTACGTCCTCCGGCTCATCTGGCAACTCTTCTGAGACCTCTCTCTCAATCTGGTTCAACTCTTCTTCCACACCAACGTTCCCCATTTGAATTATCCAAGTGTAGACCCTTGTCTAATTCAATCATCAGACTCACTCTTAAGAACCCCATATGAAAAAACAGTCAACAAATACACATAAAAATTAATTTGAAAATCAACTGAGCTAGTCCTATGAAGCATGGACACTTCAAAATAGGCGCAGTAACGGTGTCAGACATGGGGACACGCCAGGAACACGTACGGGACATGCCAAAAGGCATGTCCCTTTAATTAATAGGTGGTGTGTCCCTTAATTTTATTATTTTTTTGCTAGGAACACACAGGGGACACACGTGTCCAAATATGGATAATCTATTAATTTGTTTAAATGTAGTGATTTATATATATATATATATATGTATATATATTGAATTAATGGTAGTTTTTATGAATTTTGATTGTTTGGTAACATAAAATTAAT
Source organism: Camellia sinensis (assembly GCF_055761805.1). NCBI lineage: Eukaryota > Viridiplantae > Streptophyta > Magnoliopsida > Ericales > Theaceae > Camellia > Camellia sinensis. The sequence goes on from NC_138968.1 coordinate 10,462,750, forward strand.
CTCAATCGTAAATAAATATAAAAAAAATTTGCCGTGTCCCCTGCCATGTCCATGTCCATGTCCCCAGTTTTTTAAAATCATTGTGTTCCATGCCTGTGTCTGTATCCGTGTCCGTGCTTAACAGGCTAGGGACACTTACCTTAATTGAGAGGTCAAGGTCAATTCTTGTGAAAGTAAAGACTGATTATTTCTTTCATATTAGCTTTTTCTTTAGTTGTTATTCTTCCCTTTATGGACTCTTTTCATATATTAAGAGAGGTTAGTGTCAATTTCTAGTCAAAGTAGAGACTAATTATTTATTTCATATTAGGTTTTTCTTTAGATGTTATTTTTTTCCTTTAAACTCTTTCATATATTAAAGTGGCTGTGATGTTGAGTTTGCAGGTAGGGAGTTGTGGTGCATATTCTAAAAATGGCATACTGCATTACCACAACAAACTTAACATAACCACAATATTCCGTAACAAATACCTTAACATGTAACTTTTCTCACCAAAATGATTTGTCACTACAAATGGTTCCTAACATTTTCACCACATCGTTCATAACTAATCAACATAATCACAATGGTTTAGAACTTTCACTTTAGGTGCACACCATAAATTCCCCATTCATAACTTTTACCCAAAAAAATTCATAAATTTCTAATGATAGGAGTGTGCATATTAGCATTTTCGTTGCAGGTATATATAATTGGACTTTCTTACGTAATTACTTGTTCTATTTAATGTAATTTTCTAATATATTTTGTAAATATTCTCCTGCCAATTGACTAAAAACAAAAATTAAAAACTTTAAAAGGAAGCAAGCTAGTAAACATGAGTGATCTCACCTGGATAGTTCTTTTCCTTAGCATAGGAAGGTCTGAGAGTATGAAAAGCTCACAAAGCCTCAAAATTCAAGTCTGAATTCTTCAAATGTATGTATCAACAAATAAATCTTTGCAAAACCCAAAAATGCCGACCCCCAGAACTCCACAAAACAGCCAAATCACCAGATCGGTTATTGACTTCCTCTGCATTTGCTCACAAAACCCAATAAACCCTCAATTGGGTATTTCAAACAAATCACCAAATTACCATATTTATAGGTGTTGAATCAAGAAAACCTTACCAACATGGAAATAAGGTTAATGTGTACTATTCCTGTGTAGTACTAACCTGGGTTTGTAGTACAAATCGATTGGAGCATTATTGTAGTACACATTAATGAAGTCTAAATTTAGCACCTCTGTCTCACATCATTTTTATGGAACAGTTGGTGGGCCAGATTGCTCCTCCTTCAGATTGACTCCACTGTTTCTCTCTCTCTGAATATGGAAGGTGATGTAATTTTGTTTTTGTAGTGCAGTTGGATTTGAACCGTTGGGTTTTGCCTTTGTGGCGTGTGGTGTGAACATTGTGCGTTGAATTGAGGAAGAGAGGCGAGAGTTGGAGAGTCAATGCCCTGTTGGATTCTTGGAGATAAATGTTTAGATTGGAGATTATATACTGGGCCCCATATATTGTGTTTGTAATTTTTTTTTTCAACAATTGTAGAGATCACTAATTTTGGAACTCTAAAAAACCTATTAATGACATGGCACTTAATGAAAAAGAAAAAAAATACAACACCAAGCTCAAAACATCAAATCATTCCTGATGGGGTCCACTGCCACATCATTAGTGATAGCACTAATTAGTACTCTTACTCATTTTCCTTTTTTTGGGGGATATATTGCTTTTTTAGCAATTTGGATTAATTTTTTTATTTTTTTATTTTTTATTTTTTTTAATTATTTTAATTTGAAATTAAAAAGTCTTGTTTAGGTTAGGTTTTTTCTTGTTTTTTTATTTTTGTAAAAAAAAAATGAAATATAATATTTTGTCTTGTAAAATTTTTAGCCTATTTTTTTTTTTTTTTTTTTTTGACTATTTTAGCCCCCAATCTTATTTTAGCCTATGCCAAACAAGGGCATAATATATAATTGGATTGTATATCCTCCAAATGGGTTTTTTTTTTTTTTTAAGGTCCCTCGTATTAAGATTTTATAGCATAAAGGACATCTAATATTTTCATAATATCTAAGGTCCCTCAAGTTGATCCAGAAGTCCAGAGAAATTCTGGACTTTCAAAGAATTTCTCTGGGTTCAACCTAGAGAAAATTCAAATTTCTCTAGGTTCAGTTTGACCAATATTCAAACCAGATAAAATTGATAAATGCTAGACTTCCCAAGCCCAGAGAAAATTAACTTCACCAATTTTACTCAATTAAAGGCAGAGAAAATTAAACAAATTTCTCTGCCCTCCCTGCCTCTCCTAGACTCAACTCTCCAGAGAAAATTTGAAAATTTCTCTAGTCTTCCCTTCTTTCCAAATAAATTTTCCTTCCCTGGCCTTCAGAGAAATTTCCCTCTCCAGATAAGATTTCTCTAGCCTTCCTAGCCTTCCCTTCTCTCCAGAGAAATTTCCCTTCTCCAAACCCAAAGAAATTCACTCAAACCAGATAAATTTCCCAAACCCAGAGAATTTGAATTTGAATTTGAACTTAGAAAAAATTGGTCAAAACGAATCCAAAGACATTTAAATTTTCTCTGGGTTGAACCCAAAGAAATTCTTTGAAAATTCTAGAATTTCTCTCCAATTTACTAACCATTTTCTTTGTACGTTGACTCAATCAGAAAAAATTGATTAAAAAGCTAACACAATTTTCTTTCGTTTGCTCACCCATACCTCTATTTTCACACCAACCCACCAACTAAATCTCCTTCTGAATAAAAGCATTGGCAGCATCAAAATCTTTATCCATCAAAAGATCCTAATGCCCATCTCACTTTGCCAGAACATCATATTTTCTTCATTGGGATCCTTGTCTTTGCTATTTATCATTGTCTTTCCAATTTGCAACATCTACGCTAACACCCATTGAACAACTTCGGCAACATTGTTTGTCATTGAATTGTTGTTCCCAACCTACTGCAATTAGTTTGACTCATCCTTGTTTGATTTGAATTCTTCTACCAGTTCATAATCTTTGCACCATCATCTCTTGCCTCCAACTTTGTGATCTTGATACTTATTATTTTCACCATCTGACGGTATCATTGCTTCTTGTTGTCATTGCCTCAAATCACTGGAGCAGTCAATGGCAATCATTGCCCTTCACAACATAATCCCTAACAAAGTTCTGAATCCCTCCCACTCCGATTCGCCGATCGTGACGAGGAACTTGGCGAGAGACTTTTTGAAGAAGGATTCGCTGGCGTAGTTGCCGCCTGGATCGCTGGAGACTGGGAGGAGGACGTTGGCGAAGGGATGGGATTTGGGGGTAGGGTAGACGAAGATCTTGAAGCTTTTGTTCATTTGGTTGTAAGGAAGCTTTTGTTCATTTGGTTGTAAGGAATAGAGAGAGAGAGAGGAAGCAAAGAGTGAGAAAAGAGACCAAACTTAGTTTTTGAAGAGATCGGGGGGAGAGAGAGAGAGAGAGAGAGAGAGAGAGATGAGAATTTCTCTGTGATATATGGGTGTGGGAGTTGAGGAACCTTAGACATTATAAAATAAAATTGTGAATCTCTTCCATTACTAAATATGGGAGAGGAACCTTAGACTAATTTTTTCCCTCAAAATGGGTGGATATACAATACGTACTCCCCCTATTATATCATATCACGTCAAGGATAAGAACCAAAAATACAATTTTACCCTTTTACAATGAAAAATCTGATTGTGTGTATATATGACCTTTACAATAAGAAATTTGATTGTGTATATTTGAAATCTGATTGTATATGACCAAAAAAATTATGTTAATGAATTTTATTTTAAAACTTTTACAATCAAATTTTTTACATAAACAAAATATATATATATATATATATATATATATAATTATATAAGCAAAAATGTTATCGTCTTTTTGAGATTCAACATTTTAATTTAATTCTTTAAATTTTAAATATAAAAAAACATTTATAATCACACTAATTTAAAAACTTTTGAATTTTCAAAGTTTTAATTCAAAAAATATTTACCAAATAACTATGATATATATTTTATTTTTAAAAAAATTTGCCAATTAAACTATGATATTTCAAACAAATTTATATTATTATTTAATTTTTTATGATGTTATTACTTAATTGATTATTTTTTTTATTGAATATACATATATATGTTGGCAAATGATTGGATCTAACGGACATCTATATAATAAGGGAAGAATGTTTTTGAAAATGTCTAAAATGTATGAGACACACATTTCATTTGGATGGCTCAGATAAATCCTAAGTGTATATCAATGGTTTAGATTAGCTTTGGATGGCTCACATTTCCCGCCCAACACATGTGCCTGTGTCTCCCTCATACCCTCTATCTACCTTCCTATTCCTACTTTGCACTGACTCTCCCCTCAGTATCTACCTTCCGTTTCCCTCTCTGTCTACCGTCTGTCTCCCCATTGCTGAATTCCTTGCTCTGTTTTTCTGTTTTTGGGTTTATCTTATTGTATTGGGTTTGGATTTTGAGTTATACGGGTGAGTTATACGGTTTGGATTTTATATTGGGTGTGTGCAGATTTGGATTACACTGGTCTGTGTAGATTTGAATGATACATATTGAGTTATTTGAATGATATATTGAATTATTGAGTTATTAGGATGGTATAGATATATGGAAAAGAAATTCTGCAAATCAAAAGAAATTCTTACTGTTGGGTTCAAAAGAAATTCTGCAAATCAGAAATTCTATAGTTATTGAATTTAAATTCAAATTCAAATTCTATAGTTATATGGAAAAGTATTTTTAACTGTTGGGTTCAATGGAAAAGAAAAGTATTTTTAATATGCAAATTCAAATTCAAACATGACTTTAACCAATTCAGTATTATTATTTAGTGTTGAAAACATGACTTTAGTATTCTCTCATTTTTATCTTAATTGAAAACATGACTTTAGTATTCTCTCATTGATTCGGGTAATTGTTCTTCTTCTTGAATTTTTTTTTTCCTCTCTCAGCTTTTGCCTTCATCAGAGCTTCTGTGGATCACTCTGACCACTCTCACCGTTGTTCACTCTGGCTGCGACATCACTGTGGCTGCTTGGCTATTCACTTCGGCTGCTCGATATCCTGCTCGACTGCTCGGTTAGTTTATTACTTTGGTTCTTATTGTTTTTTCTTTTGTTATTGCTTTGGTAACGTTTGGCTTTGCTATTGAGCCAACTGATATATACGAGTGAATTTTTTGATATTGAGCCAACTGATATATTGCTTTGGTATTGAGTAAAACTGAAGAAGAATTCTGCATATGATTTCGGCAAGAATTCTGCATATGAATTCTGCAGAATTTTGGCTGATCAATCCACCATAAATACCAACGATGAATTTGAAATGGGTTTCAGTTTTAATTTTGAATTTTGAGAGGGTAATTTTTGGTGAAAATTGGGCCGAGCTGTGAGATGGACTTTGTGGCCCAAAGTACGAAGGATTGTGTAAAAAAGGCCGAAAAGTTACTCCGGCCCAGGAGAGATAAAGTTATTCCGGTTCAAGAGTGATAAAGTTACTCCGGCTCAGAAGAGATATTGAGTTACTTCGGTCCGTGCAACTTGGAGTTAGGCCGGTCTCAGAAATAGTCCGGTCATGATGTATTCTGGGTAGGTCGGTTGGGATGTTGCTATTCAGTAGATCGGTCCAAACACACCATGGTTCGTGTATGAGAGAACCGAGATATGGTGTAGCAAGAGGAAGAACCGAACTACTGTTAGTACGGCCTACTCTGTGGCTCAGTATAGCCAGGTTTATCTCGGTCGTATGGCAGTTCGGCCGTAGTTAAAACCATCTCACATGGTTTAAGGAGTGAGGGGGGTGTAAAAGGATAAGCATTATCCTTTAGGAGTATGAATCCTATGAGGACTCTGCATGGAGAAATAACAGTCCTGCTAGGATTGTTCCACTCGAAACCTATAAAAGCTCACAAGCATCACCTTGGAGGAGGTAACATAACACAATATACCATTTTTGCTTCCTGAATACATTGAGCTTTGTCTATTTGTCAAGTTTTCTGACTTAGGCATCGGAGAGGTTTCCGGCACACACCTGCCGGCTAGCTCACGTTTGTGTTTTCAGGTGACAAAGCGACGTCGTACGGAGGAGCGTGGACTTAGTCAACAGGATTATACGAGGAGAATTATTTCTTCCCCGTACAATTGGCGCCGTCTGTGGAAAGTACAGACAGAACAAAACCTCTTGATTAAAGCTTCTCCCCTTTACAATCAATGGCACACATTGAAGAATTGCCACAGCCCGCCGTCGACGGACTAACTCCAGATGGGGGCGCAAGGCGTGAAGGATTACCTGTTGTCCCTCCCATGGCGGACTTGGAGCCCCAACGACATACCTCCAGGAGGGATGCTAGGGGAAGACCAAATAACAGCCCCCATCGCTCTCATTCACAAAGTCCAGACAGACAAAGACGGAGGATTGACCCTCAAGCTCTGGAAGATCGCTTGAAAAAGTCAGATGAATTGATAAAGAAGATGGCGGCGGACATGGAGGCCTTGAAACGCCAGATGAAGAAAAAATAAGTGGCAACAGGAGAGGGGCGCAAAAACAAGACGCCCCCTCGCCACTCAGAAAATAGTAGTAGGAATACTACACCCTCGCGAGGAGAAAGCAGAAGCCTCAGGACAGGCGACACTCAATTTTGGTCTTCCAGAACTCGTCACTCCAGGTCTGAGAGGACGAGATCTGAGAGATCATACACTGAAGGAAGCACATATTGGCCCTCGCATTCGCACCAAACCAGATCTAGACAGACGGAATTACCCAGATCATCCGACTTACGAACCGTGCTCGAAGAGAAAGCACGATGCAAGGAGGATGCCAGGACAAGGGATCCATACAGAGTTTCAGCCTTGCAGCGGTTGGCTCCTCGGACGCATGGAAGCGTCGAGGTTGGAATGCCAATACCGCGCCTTGCCTATGAACCGACGGACAAGGCATTAGCGAGGCTGCAGACTTCACCGTTTGTTCCGGCGATCGAAAACGCGCCCCTACCATCAGGCTTCCTTCAGCCGAAATTCACTACATATGAAGGGAAGACGGATCCCTACTCACAGTTAAGCCATTTTCGCCAAGTCATGGCTGTATACAGGCGAAACGAGGCCTTAATGTGCATACTCTTCCCATCAAGTCTTGGCGACCTCGGCTTGACTTGGTTCGAGAAACTTCCAGAGGGCAGCATAGCCTCCTGGGTTCAATTGGCAGAAGCGTTCGTAACAAGGTTTCGAACAAACACTAAAACACCTGTGGAGATCGATCAACTACTCTCCATCGACAAGGGGGATAAAGCGACCCTTAGATCCTACAATAGTCGTTACTGGGAAACATTCAATCAGATTGGGGACTGCCCCACCAATCTCGCCATTGCACAGTACAAAAGAGGCCTTCCAGTCGGGAACAGACTGAGGGACTCGATCACCATAACGCCACCCCTCACCATGGAAGCCCTGATGGAGAGAGTGCATCAGCACATCAGGATAGAAGAGGACGGCGCACGTGCCAAAGCAAAATCTAGTGCGACCGCAGTACCAGAAAAGAAAACCTCAGCAAAGGTCAATGCAGTAGATCGGCAGAATAGAAACGGACGTGGCAGACGAGATAACGGAGAAGACCCAGACAAAAGATGGTTGAGAATCCGCACTGCCATAACAACAGTGTTCAAAAAACCGATATATCGGATTCTGAGCGAAATAAGAGATGAGCCTTTCGTCAAGTGGCCAGCCAAGCTAGGAGAAGCTCAGAAAGACTATGACGATAGATCACGGTGCACCTTCCACAAAGAAAAGGGGCACCGAACTGAGAATTGCACGCCGTTAAGACAGCACTTGGAAGAGTTGGTGGCGGCAGGTCACTTGGACAAATACATTGAAGGAGGGACGCAACCAGCCCCCCAGGATCACAATAACCCCAACGAAATGCCAATCGACGCCCCACCTCAAGGCATTATCAATGTAATACATGGAGTCTTTGAACCTGAGCGTGTATGCGAGCTCAGGGGATCAATTAAGAAGGCTGAGCACTTTAGAGAGGTGCTAAGTGCCCAACCTGCCATCAAGAAGGGAAAGACAGAGGCAACAAATGTCATGTCCTTTTCGGATAAGGACTTGGATCGAATATACTGTCCTCACAATGATGCTCTGGTCGTCACTCTTCGAGTCAAGGATTTTGACGTCAAGCGGATTCTGATTGACTAGGGTAGTTCATGTGAGATCATGTACTACGACACATTTAAACAACTAAAGCTACAAGACAAAGACTTGGCGCCTGCAGTTTCTCCCCTAATTGGATTCAACTCCATGCCAGAGTGGCCCGTCGGCAAAATAATTCTTCCAGTCAGAGCAGGAAGTGTAACAAAACAAGTGGAGTTCTGGGTGTTGAAGGTCCCCTCCACTTACAACATCATCTTGGGCAGAACATGGCTGCACGCCATGCGTTCGGTGGCGTCATCCTACCATCAGGTAATGCGGTTCCCCAACGACACCGGTATAATTGAAGAAGTCTATGGAGATCAGATCATGTCGAAACAATGTTTCGCCACGGTAAATGGCAGCCGCGCTGCCAAAGGATACGTTCATTTGGTGGAGGAACCTGAAAGCAATGAACTATTCGCGGACGTCGGCAAAGAAGCTGATCAAAAAGAGGTGGAGGACTTGGTGGAGGTAAAAATAGATGAGAAGAACCTGGATAAGTTCTTCTTGCTTGGCTCGTCGTTGTCCAGCACTGAGAGACTAGAGGTCTTGGAATTCTTGACCTCCAACATCGAAGTGTTTGCTTGGACGCCCTACGACATGCCAGGCATTGATCCAAACTTCATCAGTCACCAACTCAATGTCCACCCATCCGCCAGACCAGTCATTCAGCGCACACGCAGATCGGCACTCCACCACGCCGAAATAGTGGCGGAAGAAGTAGGCAACCTGCTGGAGGCAGGAGCAATTAGAGAAGTGCACTACCCAAGATGGATCTCCAACACAGTCGTAGTGCCAAAGAAAAATGGCAAATGGCGAGTCTGTGTCGACTACAAAACAGTCAACAAGGCATGCCCAAAAGACAGCTTTCCTCTATCGCGGATAGATCAACTAGTGGACCTAACGGCGGGGCACAACCGACTTAGCTTTCTGGATGCATATAGAGGCTATCACCAAATCGCCATGCATGAACCAGACGAGGAGGTCACATCTTTTACAACTCCAAGAGGATTATACTGTTACAAGGTCATGCCCTTTGGCCTGAAGAACGCAGGGGCAACTTTCCAACGGATGGTCACCAAGATGTTTGAACCATTGTTAGGCAGAACAATGGAGGCTTACATCGATGACATGGTGGTCAAAAGCAAGGATGAGAATAACCATCTCAAGGACTTGGGAGAAATGTTTGAAGTCTTGAAGAAACACAAGTTGCGCCTCAATGTGTCCAAGTGCGCATTCGGAGTAGGATCTGGCAAATTCTTGGGCTTCCTTGTGACCAACCGGAGTATAGAAGCAGACCCCTCCCAGATCAAAGCAATCCAGGAGTTGGAGAGACCAAACTCAGTCAAAGAAGTGCAGCATCTCACCGGCATGGCGGCTGCGCTCAATCGGTTCATAAGCAGATCGTCAGACAGACTACGACCATTCTTTCAAGCTTTAAAGGCCAAGTTTGAGTGGGATGAAGAATGCGACCAAGCTCTGGAAAGCTTGAAGGAATATATGTCTTCCCCACCACTGCTTGTCACCCCAGTACCTGGTGAAGAACTCTTCTTGTACCTGGCAGTATCTCAGCACGCAGTTAGCGCAGTGTTGGTTCGTGCAGAAGGAATCCAACACTTGCCCATCTATTATGTCAGCAAGACACTGCTGGGAGCCGAAACAAGGTATTTGCCACTGGAAAAACTGGCATTAGCCTTAATGATGTCCTCTAGGAAATTGGCACATTACTTTCACACCCACACTATAATTGTCCTCACAGCTTTCCCACTAAAAGCTTTGTTTGAGAGGGCGAACTTTTCTGGGCGAATTTTGAAGTGGGCAGTAGAGTTGGGACAATTCGACATCAAGTTCCAACCCAGGACCGCAACAAAAGCCCAATCTTTGGCAGACTTCGTCGCAGAGTTTACTCCTGGAAGTCATCATATCTGCCCAGTCGACCTAACTGACACAACCGAACTAGGGACGGAAGTTGACGCCGGAATAGCGCAACCCCTAGTAGAAGATACTCAGTCAAACTCCAAGGCAGACCAGACTAAGGACAACAAGGAAGAAACAAACAAAGATTCACCAACAGTACAATCAGATGACGAAGGGCAGACAACAAACATGGACCTTGAAGAAAACACCATCCTTGACCCCACGACATCATCTGACCCCTCCACGTGCTGGAAGTTGTTCGTTGGGGAGATGTGGAAGCTCTTTGTGGATGGAGCATCCAATCGGCATGGTGCAGGGCTTGGCATAGTCCTCATCTCCCCAGACGGTCTGGTTGTAGAGCAAGCAATCAACCTTGGTTTCCCAGCATCAAACAACGAAGCGGAGTATGAAGCGCTTCTCGCAGGACTCAAATCAGCATGCTACATGAAGGCCACCGAACTAATGGTTTACAGCGACTCACAACTGGTGGTAAATCAAATTTCTGGTGACTATGAAGCGAAGGATGATAGGATGGCCAAGTACCAAGAGTTGGTCAGAACAGAGATCAAGAAATTTGAAGTAGTAAGGATAGAGCAAATCGGTAGGGAGGAAAACAGCAGAGCAGACGAACTAGCAGGTTTCACCTCCATGGCAGATACCTCCAGACCCCATCCACTACTGATCGACTACCTACCCAGACCAAGCATAGAAGACTCCGAAGCAGAAGAAGTATGTTGCATAGAACTAGGCCCCTCTTGGATGGATCCCATCATCCTGTTCTTAAAAGACGACGTCCTACCAGAAGAGAAAAAAGAAGCCAACAGAATAAGAGCAAAGTCACAGCGATTTTGGCTCTCCCCATCCTTGGCATTATACAAGAAGTCATTCTCAGGACCTTACCTAAAGTGCGTTCATCCCAGCAAACTGGAAGCATTCTTGTTCGAAATACACGAAGGAGTATGCGGAAGCCACCAAGGAGGAAGATCACTAGCTTACAGGGCCATTTCACAAGGATACTGGTGGCCATACATGCAAGTAGATTCGGAGAAATATGTTAAGAAGTGTGAAAAATGCCAAAAATTCGCACACCAAATTCATCAACCAGCAAGAGAACTCCTACCATTGACCAGCCCATGGCCTTTCGCAATGTGGGGCTTGGACATAGTAGGACCGCTTCCAACAGCACCCGGCAATAGGAAGTTCTTTATCACAGCAACAGACTACTTCACAAAGTGGGTGGAAGCAGAAGCATTGGCATCAATCAAAGAAAAAGAGGTGAAGAAGTTCGTTTGACAAAATATCATCACTCGGTTTGGCATACCAAAAGCCCTAATCTCAGACAATGGCACTCAGTTCAACGGCAGAATCTTCAGAAGCTTTTGTGAAGAATACAAGATAGAGTTCTACAATTCTACACCGGCATATCCTCAAGCAAATGGCCAAGCAGAAGCATCAAATAAATTCGTCTTGGATGGACTTAAGAAAAGACTAGAGAAGGCGAAAGACAAGTGGGCAGACGAACTTCCTCATGTTTTATGGGCGTACCGCACCACACCTCGGCGATCAACAGGAGAAACACCATTCTCCTTAGCATTTGGAATAGAAGCAGTAATCCCACTGGAAGTTGGCCTCCCCACAATTCGAAGCGAAAATTTTGATCCAGACTTAAATGCAGACGCCATAACATTAGAACTCGACCTTGCGGAAGAAAGAAGAGAAAGGGCACTAGTTCACATTGCTTCATACCAACAAGAATTAATTAGAAAATACAACAAAAAAGTGCATCGAAGACAATTCAAGATCGGCGACTGGGTACTGCACAAAGTAATGGGAAACACCTTGGTACTAGGAGATGGCAAGTTAGGGCCAAACTGGGAAGGTCCTTACAAAGTGGTTGGGTTAGCAGGCAAAGGTGCATACCACCTGGAAGACAAGGACGGCAAAGCAATCCCTAGGCCATGGAACACGGCCAATCTCAAGTTATTTTACTTTTAGCTTTTCTTTTTCAAACATGTGTAATTTTTTCTTTCTTCAATAAAACAAACGATTCTTTTCAGCATAAGTTGTTCTCTGAGAAAGTTAGCTTTAGTAAAGATTAGGTACATTGCAAACATTGTTCTAAGTTAGCTGGAAAAACTAACTTAGAAGTTGGCTGGATTAAACCAACACCTTCCTAAGCCCAGGATAAAGGCTGCAGGACGTTTGGTCGGAATAACCAAACACTATTCTAAGTTGGCTGGAAAAACTAACTTAAAGGTTGGCTAGAATAAACCAACTCTTTGTACTCTTCAGCCGAAGTAAGGGTATGGCTGAAGAGTGGTTGAATGGAATAAACCAACTCTTTATACTCTTCAGCCGAAGTAAGGGTATGGCTGAAGAGTGGTTGGCTGGAATAAACCAACTCTTTGTACTCTTCAGCCGAAGTAAGGGTATGGCTGAAGAGTGGTTGGCTGGAATAAACCAACTCTTAGTACTCTTCAGCCGAAGTAAGGGTATGGCTGAGGAGTGGTTGCCTGGAATAAACCAACTCTTTGTACTCTTCAGCCGAAGTAAGGGTATGGCTGAAGAGTGGTTGGCTGGAATAAACCAACTCTTAGTACTCTTCAGCCGAAGTAAGGGTATGGCTGAAGAGTGGTTGGCTGGAATAAACCAACTCTTTGTACTCTTCAGCCGAAATAAGGGTATGGTTGAAGAATGATTGGCTGGAATAAACCAACTCTTGGTACTCTTCAGCCGAAGTATGGGTATGGCTGAAGAGTGGTTGGCTGGAATAAACCAACTCTTGGTACTCTTCAGCCGAAGTACGGGTATGGCTGAAGAGTGGTTGACTGGAATAAGCCAACTCTTGGTACTCTTCAGCCGAAGTATGGGTATGGCTAAAGAGTGGTTGGCTACAAAACAAACTCTGTATACTCCTCAGCCGAAGTAAATATATCGGCTAAGGAGTGGTTGGCTGGTAAGCATAGTTTAACCAGCTAAAACTGGAATAAGAGTTCAAACAAAATTTTCATTCAAAACATTACAAATGCAAGCACACAAATCAAAACCGGAATAAGAGTTCAAGCAAAATTTTCATTCATTGAAAAGCCACTACAAACAAGGGGCATAGCCCGGTTACAAGGACAAAAAATAATCAAGAGAAAAGTTCTTCAATTTCGGCATCAAAAGCTGCATCAGCATCAGAACGAAGACCGGTTTCAGGAGGGAGCTCGCTCTCGGTTACCAGGGTGGTTTCGGTTGGAACCACGGTTTCACCTGGTAGTTCATTAGTCAGGTCTTCCACCATAGGCTCCAACTGAACTGACGGGTCCGCACTAACAACCGGAGTATCTTCCGGGATAGAATCTTCATCAGAATCTGAGTCTTCAAGAAACTGCTCTTGCATGGCATTAGCATACTCCACAAGGGAGCTCGGTATGAAGTAGGCTGGAGGGTTGAAAACCTCAGTCTGTGGATCGTGACCGAGCTTCTCAACAGCCGCCCTCCAGCCGCACTTGAAGAACAGCTCCTTGGCAGCATTACATTGCTTGGCATAAGCATCCTCTGCCTTCTTGAAGCCTTGTTTGCCGGCTTCTTTTGCGCTCTCCTTCACTTGGGATATTTCGGCATCTTTTTTTCTTTCGAGCTTCACCAGCTCGCGCAGGTACTTGTCCTTCAGAGCTATGGCAGCCTTCTGCCTTTCTGCTTCGGCCGAACTAACCAGTCCGGTCAGCCTGCTGTTCTCAACTTGTAGCTCGGCCATTTGCTTCTTGATGTCTTCTACCTCGGCCGACTTCACTTCGGCTTCTGCCACAGCTTGCCTTGTAGTTTTTTTGAGTTCTAGCACTTTCTTGTGAGTGTTGTAGTTTTTTTGAATTGCCTGGCAAAACAAAGACTTCCCATGAGCCGAAGTAAAAATTAAAAAACTAGACAGAAAAATGGACAGAGCTGCTTACCAGGATCATGGACTTCGTTGCAGACCGAATAGACTTTAATTCGGTATTTAGCTGCTTTTGGTGGTGCTCCATATCCTTGGGGAGGCACACACTCTTGGCCAGGCTAAAGGCCAACTGGTGATCTTTTTCGGCGACAACCGAATCAGCATCTAGGATATCTCGGTCGTTGAAGCTAAGCTTTGGTGCCCAGCTGGTGATAGTTCGGTCGGCAGGCTGCGGTTGGGGGCTCGGTGGCGGAATCGGTGGAACAGTAGTCTCATCTTCTACCAAACTTGGTTCAGACTCGGTGATTCGGGCGCGTTTGGTTCGGCGCGATGAAGATGGCTGTTAAGAGGGGAGGGCCACAACGGCAGGCTGCGTTTGGCCTGGTAACGGTACTTCGGGCCTACTTGTCTCGGTCAGAAGCGCCTTTAGTCTGTTCTTCTTGGCCATTTCCTCTTCAGCAGTTAATGAAATTAATCTTATTTGTGGTAAGGTTGGGTCCGGCTCTAGGGCGTCTTCGAGAAGAAAGTCAGTTACTCTGGCTTTACGGCAACCACTGTATCGGTAGGTCGGCTCGAATTTCAGCAATTTGGCCCAACTACGTTCAGGATATCGTAGTGCGGCTCACAAAATTGCAAGGTTTGGATAGCTGTATAATGAATGAAGGTGGGCAGAATCTACGAGGGAAGAAATTGTTAGTTCGGTTAATAGACTAACAAACCGAAATAAAAAAATAATACAAGGAAGAAGACCGAAGTCAAATTACCAGGCTCTCCTTTTTTCCAATTTATAGGTCGGCCAGGAATTGGGGCTTGAAAATCCTCAAAGTTCCCAGAGACCCAGAAAAAATCGTCATCGTTTAAGTCCTTATCCGGTGTATATTTAATTATCTTCTCTCGACGGCGGCGTATCCTAAGGTAATAGGCCCACCCATCTTCTTTTGAGCCGATGGAGTATTGATGGAAAATTTCGGCCAGGCCAAGATTTAGTCCGGCTTGGTGGTTTAGTTCGGATATTCCCATGATGATGCGGTAGGAGTTGGTGGACAGTTGGGTAGGGCATAATCTTGTCTGCCTAAGAAATTCACAGATCAACGGTTGAACCGGAAACCGTAGTCCGGTTTCTATGATGGATAAAAGGGTGAAGGGGACGAAGCCTTCATTGTCCCAGGGAATGACGTCTTTTTCGGCCAGGACCAGATGGACGTCGTCAGGTATTTGATAGTCTTTCCTGAATTCGGCTAGGCTGCCCGGAGTATTTACTAAATATCTATACTTCCCCATCTATCGTATAATTTAAGAATAAGTTATTTCGGTGCAAATATTGTGCTCAGTAGCTCGGTTGAGCGCACGCAGGAGTGCCTGGGCAACCTAAGTCTGCAAAGTAAAAAACAAAGGGTTAAGCACAGATCATAGGACCGTGCTACAAATTAAAAGCAAGGTACAAGAGCCCTACTTCGGCCTTGTGAACTGGTTTTACCTCGGTTCATCAAAAGGTTTGGTAGCTCGGTTTGAGCAGGTTACTCATTAGACCGGTTCATCGTCTGGGGACAACTTTCTGAGTTCGGTCTAGAAAATTAAGAAAGCTGGCTTAGCCCCGAAGGCCTAATTCGGTTAAACTTTGAGTTTTGTTACTTCGGTTGAGCCTCTAGGGGCAGCTTTCTGAGTTCGGTATAGAAACTAAGAAAGCTGGCTTAGCCCCAAAGGCTTAGCTCGGTTGAAGACTGAGGTTCCAAGTTTAATGTATTCAAACTTCGTTCGGTGATCTTATTTTGGCTAAGGTGAATCCGAATGTTATTTTTTGAAACTGCTGTCATCTCTACAAGTTCTAGTTCGGTTATTGTCTAAGGGGATCTACCTATATAGGACAAACAGTATCCTAGTTCGGTTGCTACATGATTTTGGATCCAAGACTGGTTTTCTCTAGGATAATTCATACACACATGAGTTCTACTATTTTTTTCATGAAAATACAGAAGCAAAGCAGAAATGGAAGAACATGTTTTGCAAAAATACAGTAAACCAAATGCATAAAGCAGATATGAAAGCAAAAACAAGGGAGGGAAAAGGATTTGCTTACCAGATTGAAGGAGAGGGAACTGGAGATGGAGCAGTTGCAGCAATGAAAAAGCACGGGCTTGGAAGTGAAGAAATGGAGGCACAGAGAGAGAAGACGAAGAATAGAAGAGTACGTGATTAAAAATGAAAGGATAGGGTTGTTTTGTGTAAAGGACAAAAGGCAAAAAGGGCAGGACTGTTCAAAAATTTCGTAGTACGAGGGCGGCGTGACAGCTGCCCCCAGCCTATTAGAGCCCGCTACGTGTCATTGGAAAGGGAAGCGTTACAGACGCTGTGATTGAAGAGACATTTTGACCGGAAAAACAGAGCCCGGAGTGAAAATAGCTCGGTTTAAAAAGCTTAGGAGTTTTTAGCTCGGCTGGAGAGGCTAAAGGGTTTTTTAGCTCGGCTGGAAAAGCTTAAAAACTCCAGCCCGGCTAGTAGACTGGTAATCCCAATCATGCTGTGCAGATGGAATTAAGGGGCAATTGAGAGGGTAATTTTTGGTGAAAATTGGGCCGAGCTGTGAGATGGACTTTGTGGCCCAAAGTACGAAGGATTGTGTAAAAAAGGCCGAAAAGTTACTCCGGCCCAGGAGAGATAAAGTTATTCCGGTTCAAGAGTGATAAAGTTACTCCGGCTCAGAAGAGATGTTGAGTTACTTCGGTCCGTGCAACTTGGAGTTAGGCCGGTCTCAGAAATAGTCCGGTCATGATGTATTCTGGGTAGGTCGGTTGGGATGTTGCTATTCAGTAGATCGGTCCAAACACACCATGGTTCGTGTATGAGAGAACCGAGATATGGCGCAGCAAGAGGAAGAACCGAACTACTGTTAGTACGGCCTACTCTGTGGCTCAGTATAGCCAGGTTTATCTCAGTCGTATGGCAGTTCGGCCGTAGTTAAAACCATCTCACATGGTTTAAGGAGTGAGGGGGGTGTAAAAGGATAAGCATTATCCTTTAGGAGTATGAATCCTAGGAGGACTCTGCATGGAGAAATAACAGTCCTGCTAGGATTGTGCCACTCGAAACCTATAAAAGCTCACAAGCATCACCTTGGAGGAGGTAACATAACACAATATACCATTTTTGCTTCCTGAATACATTGAGCTTTGTCTATTTGTCAAGTTTTCTGACTTAGGCATCGGAGAGGTTTCCGGCACACACCCGCCGGCTAGCTCACGTTTGTGTTTTCAGGTGACAAAGTGACGTCGTACGGAGGAGCGTGGACTTATTCAACAGGATTATACGAGGAGAATTATTTCTTCCCCGTACAAATTTGAAATGGGTTTGAATGATTTCGGTTTTGATTTTGAAATGGGTTTGTATGATTTCAGTTTTGATTTTGAAATAAGTTTTCGAATCTCTGTATTTTGGTATTTATGTATTTCTACATATGTATGTTTCCAGGGCTTAATGAAATGGGTTTTAGGCTGTGTTTAGTTTCATGTGAAATAAGTTTGAAATAAGTTTTGACATTCAAACTATTTGGTGTTGTATTTTGGGACAACAAAATGTTATACTTGCTAACTCAAAGAATCTAGTAATCATAAACATTTAGTGACACTTATGATTTTTTCACTTCCTTTAATTTTTCTTTTTTTGTTTTCAAATTAGAAGATACTTCCTGTTGGGGAATTTCAAATTTATAGTTTATTTTTGAGTGTTTTCAAAACCTTCAATGTTTTTCTTTGGATCACCAGCAGTTAAAAATACTTTTCCTATAACTTATTAAGTGCTTTGAGTATAGTCAAATTCACCAAAATTTGAATGTTACATAGAGCACTTATTAAAAAACAGAGAGCAGTTATTAAGAGTCAAGTGAATTTGAAATTCAAATTCAAAGCAGAGTCAGAGAGCACATAGAGCAGTTAAAAATATGTAACATTCAAATCTGATTTTGCTTATGTAACTTTGGTGTTCAAAGCAGTTTATTGTTTATTCACCAAAATCACCAAAGTCAACAATAAACTCACCAAAATCACTTGACTCTATGTGCTCTATGTAACATTCAAATTCAATACAGAGTCAGAGAGCACTCACCAAAATCACTTATTAAGTTGCTTAACTCTGTTTTTTTAACTGCTGGTGATCCAAATCTAGACTTAATAAGTACTTTTCCATATAACATTCAAATTCACCAAAATTTATTAAGTGCTCTATGTTTTTTATCACCAAAATCACTTGACTCTGTTTTTTATCAACAAAATCAGTTGACTCTGTTTTTAATCACCAAAAATTATGCTCAATGTGTTTACTATCAACTATTTAAATTAGTGATGAGAGATAAAAATTCTGCTCATTGTGTTTACTGTCAACTGCTTATCACCAAAATCAGAAATTTTGGTTCAGCCAAAAATTCTGCTCAATGGATTTTTTAAATTAGTTTGGTGTTCAAAAAAAAAAAAAAGTTATACACATTAGTTTTGTCAATTTTTATCACGTTAAGTATTGTCAATTTTTTTACAGATACTGATGTGCTTTAGTACGTAGAAAATATGCTAGAAAATTGGCGTAGAAAAGCATTGAAACAGAATCACAAATTCTGTATAAACAAACGGTGAAGATACTTTACCAGAACTCAAAACCCAGCAACATCAGAATTATCCCCTTTTCTAACCCATACCAAGTTTCAATCTCTCGGCTTCTGCACCCTTTTGTAGTTCCAGTGACCGCTATGCATGTTCCTGGCATATTTTTCATTGCCACCTTTCCCACCACTCAGTGAAACATCATTCAATTTCCCCGAATTTTGGCTGATCAATCCACCAGAATTTTGCCCCCTTTCTTTCTTTGTCTCTTTTTTGTTGTTGTTGTTGCTATTCTGCTCTGTCAACAATGGTTGTATGATCATATCATTTTCTGCATTCCATTTTCTACTTCCCTCCCCCTAACAATCCATTTTCTACTTGCAAATGTTTGTTATAGTTTGGATCATAAACTCATTTTATTGATGTTTCAAACTGGGTTTGTCATCACCTATTTAACCAGGGGTTTATTTATGATGAGCATGTGATATCCTTATTGCTTGGTTTTATTTAGTTGTTTTGTCATAACTCATATATATATGAGTTATGATCTGTATCTGTAAAAAAATTCAAACTATAAAAAAATTCTTGATTCTCATTTTTTTCAAAAGCACTATTGTGATCTGTATTTAGAATTTAATATTGCTAGGTTCTAACATATATACTATATTGTTGCTTTTATGGGACATCAGACTATAGACAAAATAATAATAATAATAATAATAATAATAATAATAATAATAATAATAATATTAGGTGTATATACAAATTGTGCATAAATTCAGTTTTAAAAAATTTAGTTTGTTTGTTTACTTAATTTGTGTGCGTGTGTGTGTTTTAAAAAAAAAACGATGTTCCTATTTTTGTGTTTATGTGTTTATAATTTATTATGTTTTCGTATAATTTATTATGTGTTTGTATTTTGGTTTGTTTGTTTGTTTGCACTATTACAAATGTTCGCAATTTTTTAGACTTAATAAGTTTTGTTTGTTTGTTTGTGGAGAAATTCAGTATTTAAAATTTTGATTTTTCTATGTTTGTTATTTAAAATGAAATTTAGTGCTCTTAAAAAAATAGATGATCTTGACAAATCATGTGAATCTGTGTGTTTTGAAATTTTTATTCATATCCTAGGAGATGCTTGAAATACAAATAGCCAAAATTGGAAAGAATAAACCTTCTTGATCAGCTTTACATGTTCAGTGCACGTAGAATTGGAACAACAAAGCACCCCAAAATTATTTGGCTATTATACACAGGAATTAAATTGTTCAATTTGCTTTTAGTTTATGATTTTTTATTTTAAATTTAATATTATCATATGTAAATGTTTTGCAATAATAGATAGATATATAATACTTGATCTTAAAATGTAATTTATCCAATTTAATGTAATTTATCATCTGGATTAAAATGTAATTTATCCAATTTAATCTTAACATTATGTTTCTTAAGTGGATTTAATTTTTTAAAAGGTTTTTTAAATGGGTTTTAATTTGTTTACATTTTTTGAACAGTATTTAGTTCTTCTATGTTGTGTGCTTTTAGATGATTTTCATTTCAAATAGCTTGGGGAGTTGGTCTAACCAACTTGTTATGTTTAATGGGTTTTATTTTTTAAATGAGTTTTAATTTGTTTACATTTTCTTGACAGTATTTAGTTTTGAGGTGTTGTGTACTTTTGGTTGATTTTAATTTCAAATAGCTTCGGGAAGTTGGTCTAACCAATTTGTTATGTTTACAATTGAAATTAGAATTACTCTACAAATTTTCTTGCATTTCAGGCCCTTAATACACTTGACAGTATCAAATGGAGAGTAAATAAAAGGGTTCTTGGTATCATAGACAGAATATGGGCTAGCATTTTGATAGCAATTTGGTAGAATATCACATATTTCTGCTTCTTTTCTTTTTTTTTCATTACCAATATGAGTTGAATGCCTACATTATACTGATGTGCTTTAGTATATAGATTTAGTAATATTTTTTTTCTTTTTGTTATAGATTTAGTATACAATAACTTTAAGTTTCTGTCAGTGTTTACAATTTTTTTTTACTTGCTCTTATATTTTGATTTGCAATATTGGTAAACATTATAAATCTTATATGTTTATTTCTTAATTTACATTAACATTAGGGAGAATTATTATTTTATTTGAGTTTTATAGAGCATGTAATACAAGCAAAAATGTTACAAGTTCTTTAAGAAAAAAAATTAAAATATATTTTTATAACTGTATTTTAATCTTAAAATTATTTACATCGTGCTTTTTGTCAATTTTGATTAAACATTGAGCAGAATTATTGTGAACCAAATTTCTCTCAGAACTATTAAACATTAAGGAAATGTGTCTCTCATCACCAAATTTCTGCTCAATTATTGTTTGTTCAGGTCTAAAATATTTATATTTATTTTTATTGTTTATGACAATGGGATCACAAATATTATAATTGAAAAAAAATTAATTAATAATTGAAAAAAAAAATTAATTGAAAAAAAATTATTTGAAAAAAATTATTTGAAAAAAAAATTAATTAAAAAAATAATTGAACAAAATTTAATTGGGAAAAAAAATTAATTGAAAAACAAATAATTGAAAAACAAATTAATTGAAAAAAAAAATTATTAGAAAAAAAATTATTTGAAAAAAAAAATATTTGAAAAAAAAATTTAATTGGAAAAAATAATATTTCAAAAAAAATTATTTGAAAATTGAAAACGTAAACTCATTTTTTGAGTTTACATTTTTTTCTCAAATTTATAAACTATTATCAAACAAGTTTTTATGTCAATTTTTTAAATTTTTGTAAATATAAACTGAAAACTAAAAATGGAATAATTACCAAACAAACCCATAGCAACTCCCTTTTTTCAAAGTCATGTTAATAATTTTTAAGTTATTTACAGAACCAACCAAGCATCAGACATGCAGAAATATAGCATGGACCATTGGGTGTGAAGTCCATGTCCATGCAGTGTAGTTAGTGAGTTGCTATAACTCTGCTCAATTTGGAATAGTTCTTTGACTCTATAATTGATTATTCTTTTTAGGGGTCCAGATGATGATATGGACAAAAAATTTTAATTTTTTTTTTTTTAATTTGAGAGCTTAATTTGTAACTAATTTCAAACTCCAAATCCAACATCTGAAGTAATAGATTCTAATAAATTTGTAAGCTTTTTAAGTGTACACATATAAACATATAGAAATTCCTATTTATTGGGTTAATAACATCTAAATTCATGCTCACATCTTATTGGATGTATGGATAGCATCTAAACTGTAATCAATTTGTAAGCTTTTATCGATAGAATCTAAACTGAACATATCAATACATTGTGTTTACTTTCAATATTCAACCATTACTTAGGTTACAGAACTAAACAATGTACCGTCAACACCAAATAATATCATGTTAATAATTTTTAAGTTATTTACACTAAGATTTTTTAAAATAATTATATAAATGTTTGCTTATAATTAATTATTATATAAAATAATTATATCAATGCCTCTAGACAATGAGGAGATTATGAGAGAATATTTGCTTTGAATCTCAAACTTTTTATATTTTTTTAGTTTCTTCATATATTCTCTATATGATTTTTTTGTTAAAAAATATTACAACTTCTCTTTAAAAGTTACTCGGCCTTCTTATTTTGTGTTTACTTAATATTAATATTAATAAAGAGTTTACACACAAAATTAAAAAATAAAAAATGCCTCCAATTTTGAAAATAAATGCAGTGAAAATACCTCTGTTTTGAAAATAAATGCCTCTGTTTTGAGGGGATTGAAAATAAGCATTCATCTCCAATTTTAATTATATAAATGCCTCTGTTGTGAAAATGAGGGGATTATGAGAGAATAAAATAATATTTTTTTATAATTAAAAAAAGTCCATTAATCCAGTGAATAAAAATAGGGCAAATATTTTGGCCAATATTTTGTATATTGGCCAAAAATATTTTGTATGTTTTGGAAAAAAACATTTGCTACCAATTTTTGTCTCTCATCTTTTCTCTCAGTGTGTTGGGTCAGTATTTTTCATTGTATTTTCAATGTGTTGGGTTACATTTTTTGAATTCCCGCTGTCGGATATTAACTTCATGGAAATAAAAACTTATGATTTCTTTTTCATTAGTAATCAAGAAAGCTTTTTGGGAAATGGTAAAACAATGCATGTATCTTTCCATTAAAACTTCATAGAAATAAAAGCTTTTCATTAGTAATTCAAGCTATTTTTGGTCAATATTTTGTGTAACCTCCTTTCCTCCTTAATGGTAAAGTTATACACATTGTGTTTACTTCCCAATATTCAACCATTAATTAGGTTACAGAACCAAAAATGTACCGTCAACACCAAATAATATCATGTTAATAATTTTTAAGTTATTTACACTAAGATTTTTTTAAATAATTATATAAATGTTTGCTTTATAATTAATTATTATATAAAATAATTATATCAATGCCTCTAGACAATGACGGGATTATGAGAGAATGTTTGCTTTGAATCTCAAACTTTTTATATTTTTTTAGTTTCTTCATATATTCTGTCTAGATGATTTTTTTTGTTAAAAAACATTACAACTTCTCTTTAAAAGTTACTAGGTCTTCTTATTGGTAGGTGATGGTTGATAGATATATACACACTGAGAGAGAGTAGCTGTTTGAGTGATGGTTGATAGATATATATACACAATGAGAGAGAGTAGCTAGTTTGTGCTCATGGAGAGACAAAAATTGGTAAAACATAATTATTTGGCTATTATACACAGGAAAAACATATTTGGCTATTAGATATATTTGTATAGTAGCTGTTTGAGTAAGGTTATACACATTTGTATATTTGGCTATTAGAAGGAAAAACATAATAGATAAAACTGGTTTGGTGTTCATTGGTTTGGTGTTCCAAAAAAAAGGGGGGGGGTTATACACAGGAAAAACACAGGAAAAGGTTGGGTGTTCAAAAAGGTGTTCATTGGTTTGGTGTTCATTGTGTTTACTGTCAACTGTCATGGTTGATAAGGTTGGTCTCAAAATTATTTGGCTATTATACACAGGAAAAACATAATAGATCCTAAATTTTCACTACATTATTTGGCTATTATATATAGGTTATTTGGGACTTGGTTTGTGGTTGGTGTTCTGTGTTATAGAGATGATGAATATTTTTCATATAATTTTTTTGAATATCTAGAGTTCCTAATTGAAAGAAAAATTTCAGAGACTTGGCATTTTAACATTTATGTATAATATGGTAAGAGAGTTTATGTTTTTTTTTTTTGGCACCTTTTTTAAGGAGTATAGTATTCTATGTTGTATTTCAAGTATTTAACTTAACCCAAGTATTTAACATAATCTGTTTTGCTTTGAATCAAATTCACCAAGTATTTAAGTTAACCCACAAAAATGTATTTAACATTTTATTATAAAAAAAAAATAAAGATTTGAAGGGACTGTTTAACATTTGATCTTCCTGCAACAAAAGAATTAAACTGACACTCAAAAAAATTTATTTAACATTTTATTTGCTGTGTAATATATTTATTTAGTTGTACCATTCAAATGTAATATTTATTTGCTGTGTGGTTCTAATGTACAGATGATAAAAAAATTTCATTTAATTTTTTTGTGAATATCTAGAATTCCTAATTAAAACAAAAAATTGAAAGACTTGGCATTTTAACATTTATGTGTAATTGTAGACACGCCCTCGAGGGCCTTGCTACTACAGTTCGGACTCAAATGTCACGATTCTGAATCTAATCCCGCAAAGTGCAATGCGAGACCGATAAATCACCAAAGAGTCCAAATTCGGCAAATCGTTTTAGAAAACTGATTTTTAAGAAAGAAGTGCCAAACATGGACTGTTTTTCCAGATACAGAGTCGCCACCTAAATATTTTGTTTTGAGGGAATTTAGAAAACCCTGACTCGTGCCTAAGGCCACGTGTCCGTCATCACCAAAGTTGCCTCGGCTCGGGAACTTGGGTACGATTGGAGAAGGTCATCTATGAGCACCCCCGCTCGTCCGATCAAAGGTCGGCCTGTACTAAATATGATATCTTGTTTTTGAAAACACATGCGTTCTTATTCCGGTTAATTAGCTAGAATTACTATGTGATGCGCACAACACACAAGTATAGACTAGATCGCCTAATTTGGAACAAAGTATCGCATATCCGTTTGTTTGGAAATGGTTTGAAGTTTGCTACTCGCAAGTAGGCTAAAATATGAATTTGCCACCCTCGGGTGGACTTAGAAAACATGATTTTGCCACTCTCAAGTGGGCTTAAAACTCGCATTTCGATGAATTGTTCCAATTCAAGCAATCCAACCTTCACTCACAGGCATTCAGATAGTTATATCATTTAAGCAAATAACCTCATGGCAAGCATGCTGACATGGCAACACTCACACTCATGCAAGGATGCTAAAACATAAACGCTCACCGAGTATTCCGAGCCAAAACAATAGCTAGTTAGTAATCAATGCATGATCCTAGCTATGTTAAGATGGCTAATGCAACACATGCAAAATGCAACTAAAAATAGGCTCGGCTATTCTAGAATGTCATGTGGAATGCAACTTGATAATCATGTATTCAACTTGGAATTGAAATACAATGCAGTTAGTATGATGCGCCAAGCCCGATGCATGCAATACAGATGAATGAATGCAAACATGCAAGCATAGGAATGCTAATTGAAACATGACCTAAAACTAACCACTGAAAGTAGGTAAGTAAAATGGAGAAAGACGTAGGGTTGGAAGATATTCACACACTCACGCACACTTATTACAAAATTCACCCTCTCGACGAAGGGTCCAAATAAATAATACAAACCAACTAATTAACTAACTAGCAAGCTAATTAATTATTAAAAGACTTTAACTAATTAAACAAATTAATTAAATTACAAAACAGATTAATTATGAAACTAAAGGGGCTATCACAGCTCCGCATCAGAATGATTGAATGATGCATGCTCAATCGCCTCGCTCGGAAACCCGTTGCCATGCCTCATGTTGCCTCTATTTGCACTGTTCTGCACCTCTATGAACTGTGAAAATATCTGTGACTGTTTCTGAACCATCCTATGGATACTTTGAGAGGCCATCGGCCAAGTAGGGTGGCCACCGACCAAGGGAAAATGTCCATCGATCAAATATGAGGCTATCGGCCATCAATTTTTAGCCGATCGGCCATTTCTTCCTGTAGGATACTCCTTTTGCTGCAGTAGAGGACAAACATAGGCATGGCAATACATTTGCAAGACAATGTTTGTAACTATATCCCTTATCATGTTTAAGACTCAAAAGAGTGTAATGCTTGACCCTCAGGCCACTAATCACGCATCTCGATGCATGATGGCTAAAGGAGCCAAGTGTGCAAATCAATGTGGAATGAATGCACAAAAACATATGAATGCCTAGAACTCTATCATGTTGGATCAAGAGTGTCAGCGACCAAGGATTGAGGCACGTTTCGTCACTTCAAGTACGAACGTCCCTCGGTCCTCGTGTTTGGTTTGACACCTCAAACCAAACACAATGCAATACAAGTGTGCCAAGTACAATGCAACATGGGGACATTATGCAATGCAACAAGATTAATGGCATGCAAACAAACCCAATGTAATATGAGCATGCAAGCAAACATGCAAACAACCAAAGCATGCAACAAGTATACATTAATGTCATGCAATGCAACTAATATGCAATAGACATGCAACCTAAACATGCAAACATGTAATATGCCAAACATGCACAATGCAATGCAATCTAAGCATGCAAACATATAGCGCGATAATCATGCAACAACGTGCAAACCACATATCCAATGGACTTACACCGAAGATGGACAGACCTCAGCCATGCCAAAATCAGTGGCCAAAATGATGAAGTGATAGAATGAAATGCACAATGAACATGCACATGCAATGGTCCAAGAGTTAAGGCATAAGGTCACAACACCCAAACATGAGCGAGGGGTGACAATCATGGTAGTATGGTGACACTATAAGCTCTGAAATTATGTTAAGAGTGATACCAAATCAAACACATAACACAAACAAGGCATGCTAATGGACTTCAAGTTCAAAGCTAGCCAAGGTACTTGAACCATGGCCATATCAACCAAGCCCTAAAAGACCAAGGTGACCCAAAATAGTTCCAAGGCAGTCCAAAACAAGGCTAGAACATGCATGGGATGAGGCCAAAACATGCTAGAAAGGTGAGCACAAAACAAGACGCATACAAGGCCAAAAGGGGCAATTGCACTACATCTATTACAACTAAACATGGCATGACTTAGGCCAATAAAATCAGAGTTATGGCATGTTAGAATGAGCCCAAAAACCCACTTAGATGGCATCCCAAAGGCCTAAGTATGATGGCATGCACAATGACCTATTCTTAAGGCATGAAACACAAACTATCCAAAGCATGGAATAGGTGATAAATGCAAGTGTGTGACCATGCAACATGGACTGAAATCACATTTCACATGATGCCAAATCATGAAAATACTTCAAGTAACACATGCTAATGAACTCAAGGCACAAAGCTTACAAGCTAGAATGAACCAAGGCTACGCAAAATAATGCATGCATGACCAAGACAACACCGAACAGAGTTTAATCATGGCAAAACATAAGGGAAAACTCCTTGGAGTCGAGCCAAAACATGCAAGAATAGTGGTCAAAACACAAGATGCATGTTATGCAAACATGCAAGATTACTCTACAAGTATGTGAAGCATGCAAGATGCCGTCAAACCAACATGGAATAGAGTTAAGGCAGGTCCTAAAAGCCACTAAAAAGTGCTGAAATAGAACCAAGACATGCTAAGTAAACATGCTACTCTTATAAGCCAACAACATAAGTGTAAAATAAACTGATAGAGAGAGAGCATAAATTGTGTATATATTATGATTGATATATTGATTGATATCTATTACAAATGGTGAGTGACTCATTATATAGGAGAGGGTGAGTGTAGTAGGTGAGGAGTAGGTGAGGAGTAGGTGGTGGTAGGTGATGGTAAATTGGTGGTAGGTGATGGTAAATTCTAACAGCCCCCCGCAAACTCAAGGAGGATAGAAACTAACCAACTTGAGTTTGAAGAGAGGAACAAAACAAGAAAATACATAAAAATAAAAAAGGATAGGTGACACTGTATGGTCGTGTCAGACCATTGGTGAAGACACTGGATGGTGGTGTCATAACGTTGTAGAGGACACTGTATGGGGGTGTCATAACGTTGTAGAGGACACTGTATGGTGGTGTCATAACGGTGTAGAGGACACTGGATGGCGGTGTCAGATCGATGTAGAAGACAGTTTATGGGGTCATGTCGGACCGTTGTAGCAGACAATGTTGTGACAGTTTATGTGACAGTTTACAGAGTCTTGCTGGACCCTTGTAGAAACTAACCGGAATCAATGTCGGGACAGTTTACAGAGTCTTGTCGGACCCTTGTAGAAACTAACCGGAATCTATGTCGGGACAGTTTACAGAGTCTTGTCGGACCCTTGTAGAAACTAACCGGAATCTATGTCGGGACAGTTTACAGAGTCCCGCCGGACCTCTACACATACCTTCTTTATACCTTCGTTGGCATCATCCCTTCCAACCCTCTGTATCTTCTTCTTAAATTCCGCTTGCTTCTCTCCCTTCCTCCACTTCAAGGATAGATATATAGCTGAGAGATGGCAGATTACAGCAGAAGTTGTGAAGAGTATATTGCTACCCAAGAACAAGAGGTGGCATCCAGTGGGAAGAAATATGGAGGACTTGTTCCAAAGAAAAAAAAAGCCTTTGATCTCCAAGGATCATGAACGTGCCTTCTTTGATTCTGCAGATTGGGCCTTATGCAAGCAAGGTGCAGGAGTGAACCAAAAATCAACAGTTGCTATTGAGACTTTACAGCCAAAGTCACATCAACACTCCTTATGGTTTTCCTTGTATGGACACGAATCCGAGAGCAGCTCATCCCCGGTAAGCAAGTCCTGCTGATGCTTACTCCGCCACTCCAGCCCTCTTGCTGGCAGATCTCGCCACCACCGTCACCTCCACTCCCTCCGTCGTCCGCAAATGGCTCCGAACCACTCTATCTCCAATACCCACAACCAATCTCCTTCGCATCTCTGCATCGAGATCGCCAAGCTCGAAACCCAGATCTCCTATGGCGTCTTACACTACATCCTCTTCGTCTCCTATGTGTTACCTATGTTACAGGAGATGGACCTGATCAGCCTCAACCAAGGATGGCTTTCACAGGTGATGCATTATTAATACGTGGATGTGGGAGGACAGATTTTCCGGGTGGAAGTTCAGAACAGCTGTATAAATCAGTGCATTCACAGCTCTTTACACTGCCCAAGGACACCCTCATAAAATAAAATAAACACATATCAACACACTGCCGCAGCACAGGGACAAGGGCCACACACACACACACACACACACAACACCCACGTTATTTTCCACTTTTCTTTTATTTTAATATATATATATATTTTTATTATAATATATTTCCACCATCCTCTACCATAATAATTCTCTCTCTCTCTCTCTCACTTTTAACCCTCTCTTTCCTTTCTTTTTATTTTAATCTTCACATCCACTATATTTTATCTTTCATATAAAGCAGCTGTGCTCTGCAAACATGCGATGATGATGTTTGTTTTAAAAAAAAAAAAAGGAAGAGAAAAATAAAAAAAAAATCAATCCCTGACATTCCATCATCATTTTCTTTTATTTTTATTTCCATCATCATTTTCTTTTATCTTTAGTTTAACCCCTCTTTATATCTTTTATCTGTAAAAAAAATAAAAATAAATAAAATAAATAAATAAATAAAAATAAAAACCATTTCCCAACACCATTGCTGTTTTTTCACCAATCCGTCCAGACCCACTCTTTCGTTTTGATTTCAATTTTTTTCTTATTTTTCTTTCACATTTTTTTTTTCTTATTCTTTTTCAAAATTGCATTCATACCATATAGATTTACATTCCACAACCTTGTTCTGTTATTCATCTCAGGGATCAACCCCGATCACACTTACACACCAAAAAAAAAAAAAAAAAAAAAAAAACACAAAACACACAGCACTGACCACCATCACCCCAACAAAGGTTTACTCTGCCGCCGGTCTCTTCTTCTTGCCTCCGTCCTGCGCGGCCCTTGACGGTGCTGCCTCCGTGTTTTCCACGCCGCCGAGCACGTTCACTCCCCCATATTCCTCCACTGCAGCATATGGCGGACCACCAAATCGGAACATCACGGTGGCCTTCCGCTTCAGCTCCTTATTTTCTGCCTTCAGCACACTTATCTCTGCTCGCGCATCCTTATACATGCGTTGGAGCAGAGCCAGTTGGGCGTTTAACTGCTGCACCTCATTTGTCCTACTCTGCAGCCGGTTCGACAAGTTTGTAACCGCAGTCATGGTTTCCACACATGACTTCAATGTATACTGATTGGCCTCAATATCAGTTTGCACCGCCATTTTTTGCTCCACCGACCGCATCGGAAAGTTCAAAGGAGCAAACCCAGAAGTGTTTGGTTGGGGTTCACTGGCCACCACACCAGTTATTTCTCTTGTGGACTCGTTCAGTTCTGGAAAGAGCGTAAGTAGACCACGGGAAGAGGCGGCCATGTTCTGGGTCGCTGGACGGGAAGAAGAGGCCATGTTATGGTTGCTGAGTGTTTCAGAGATGGGTTGGTTACAGAGTGTTTACAGAATGTTACCAGTGTATCTCTCTCAGCCCACGAAGAGTTTTTCAGAGGTTTCAGACTGGTTTGATTTCCACATGTTCTCTCAGCCTCCGCCTTCATTTATATAGCACATGACGAAGAGGCCGACACGCGCACTGTCGATCACGTGCATCGCCGCGTGTCTGGCGCGCCTTTTGATGGCACGTCTTTTTATGGATTGGGCACGCCTTTTGATGGCACGCCTTTTTATGGATTGGGCACGCCTTTTGATGGCACGCCTTTTGATAGATTGGGCACACCTTTTGAGGGTGCGACTCATTATAGGAGAGGGTGAGTGTAGTAGGTGAGGAGTAGGTGAGGAGTAGGTGGTGGTAGGTGATGGTAAATTGGTGGTAGGTGATGGTAAATTCTAACAATAAGCATATGAGACATAAGGAGAGAGGGGTGTCCCCCTCCTATACAAGACTTCAAAACCACTTCTCCACTACTGAAAATCCTCTGGATTTCAGTGGTGGGAAGGTCAAAATAAGATGATCCCAAAGCTCAAAAGTAAAGACACAAAACAAGGCCAAACAAGGCCTAAGAAGGGGTAGACAACCCCCAACAAAAAAGTGACCTTAAGCAACCATAACAAGCATACAAAATCAGAAATTTTTGTAGTTTAGAGTCAAGCTTGAAGCAATATAGAAGTATGTGTAAAAGCTTAAGCAAGAATAGGGTATCTAAAGTTTAGAATCTCACCTTTGAAGAACAACTTCAAGAACACAAGACCAGCAACTCTCTTGATCAAAACCAACTCAAGAACCTTAAAACCAACCTCCTAGTACCTCAGCACACAAGGATGGTGTAGTGCTAGGTGTTTGTGTGCAATAGTAAGAACAAAACACACTTTTGAGCTTAAACGCACACACAAATCTAGAGAGAGGAAGATATAGAGAGATATATATATCTAAGTTGTATATCAGATTTCTAGAACCCCTGAGAAAGGATGAGGGCCTCCCCTTTTATAGAAATCAAATTTTACAAAGCTTCTTGGAGAAGCTAAGCAAGGCTCAAATCCCTCCATACACGTGTATGGAGGGGGAGAATTGTGCGTGCCAAAATATTTGCCAAAAGCATATGGAAAGGGGTCGGCCGGAAAATATGGCCGATTGACCAACAAAGGTGGCCAACCGACCAAATATAGTGCCGATCGGCCAACACTCTTGGCCGATGGTAAGAAAAAGGGGCCGATGGCTTCAAGCCTTGGCCGATGGGTTGAGGAGATGGCTAACAAGCCACCCTCTTCCCTCAAAAGCAAAAACACAAGTGCTTGGTCCACAACCAAGCACAAATCAGTCAAGTTGAGAGATCTTGAGGCAAGCGCGTGGCCGAAACCTCTGGAAACTCAAAACGAACACGAGTATAGATGATCATCGAGTGTTCAAACGATAATGTCCAAGTCTTGAGGACGGTCAAAAATGGGATGTCTACAGTAATATGGCAAGAGAGTTTATATATATATATATATATATATATATATTTTTGCACCTTTTTAAGGGAATAAAATATTCTATGTTGTATTTCAAAAATCATGGTCAATATATATGTGTGTGTATTACTTTAGTTGTCTTCTTGAAAAAAAAAATGTATTAACTTAACGCAAGTATTTAACATAATCCGTTTCGCTTTGAATCAAATTCACTAAGTATTTAACTTAACCCAAACAAATGTATTTAACATTTTGTTATAAAAAATTTAAAAAAAAAAAATTATACCATTCTAAACAGACAAGGCACGTGCCTCTGGTACCTGTTGAATTTTTTTTTTGGCATAAATTTGTAATTATGATTATAATGGGTTTTGATTTTTGTTTTAATTTCATCTCTATAAAATTGAAGTCAATTAGAAAAGAGAAGAGTTCAAATTTGGAAAATGTATGTACTCCGATTTTAATTTTATCATTTTAATGTGAGTGTTAAAATACATCTATTCAAAACATTGGATTGGCCTTTTTCTTTTTCTTAGAAGTTTATATTTTTATTTATTTCTTCTCCTCTTGATTGTAATAACAGGTTACAATCCATGGCAGTTATTTATTTTCTATCCATAGCAGTTAGTTATTTATTCTTATTTATTTTCTAAACATTGGGTTGGCCTTTATTTATTTAAATAAAATTTTCAATTTTATTATTCTATTTGGTAGCAACAGATTTGGAAATAATATTTCATTGCCAATGAAATCCATGTTAACTTTTATTATTGCTAATTTTTTGTTTCTTTGTGTCTAAAATTATATAACCAAATATTTTTAGGTTGAAGTACAACAGTTATGGATAATATCACTATTTTTGGTCAAGTTGGTTTTTTTTTTTTTTTTTTTTTTCTTTTTTCTCTTCATATAAATTTAAGTATCTCTCTTCTAAATTTAAGTACAACAGTTATGGACAATATCACTATTCTAATAATTTTTTTTTCCTCATACTTTATAGATGGATGGGGACTTACACTGAACCGTAATATCACCTTCCTTTACTAATTTTGTTATTTATGTGTATAAATTTTTATTTATCACTCTAAAGTTTTTGTATGTATAGGTTCGATTTCTTCAAGGAAGAAATGTTAATGTTGTTATTCGCGATGAGCGTGACCTTAATACTATTCGCATTCATGAGGTAAACCTAAAAGTCACCTGAACATTGGACATGTATTTTCTTATTGTGTGTGTCAATTTTCGACCACACTGCTAACTCAGTATTCAACTGGAGAGCACTGGTAGAATAGATGGCACCTGATTGACTTGCAACAGAAAGAGAAGATTCCGACGGTGGTTTGTCCACCCGGGGGCACTCCGACGATTAAGTCAGTTATCTCTCAAAGATAAATCGAGTGCTTAACTCACTATTCAGAATACAAATTGCGTACCTTAGACCCATGGGGGTGCCTCTCTTTTATAGCCATCACTTACCTAATCCCAATAGAAGCCTAGCTTCAGTTGACTTAGCATTACTGCTAATCTTGGACTCCCAGCAGGATTGGGATAAACTCTCTAAGAGTTTTATCTTTATCCAGACTGAAGTCCTTCCTCATTCTAGGACTCTTGTCCCTTATCCGCTTATCTCGAATTCTGATATCTTCAGAGGTAACCTCGGCCAAGTCAAGATAACCTCGGCATCATGAACAGGACACGTGGCACCTCGGCTGACACGTCGGCGTCCCCTTCCACGTGTTAGTATCTCAGAAAATATATCCCCACAACTGCCCCCCAGGTTCTATTACCTCGGCATTCTAAGGTGATGGAACCTATATCAGAACTTCCTTCCAGTACGTCGGTTTAAAATTCCTTTAGTCGAGATCATCATGTAGGCCGACATGTTTTTTTTTAAGGAACAAGAATTCTAGGAGCTCCTTCACGCGTATGAGCTATCATGCATAATAACTCAACCATTTTAGCCACGCATCTTCCTTTTACTGGATCGTACTTGATACGCGCCTGTAAGTCGTTTCGCGCCTGCATGCGCCGTCTGACGTATACGTCGTTTTAGGCGCATTAATTGTCTTTTTGCCGCCATTTCGAGTTTTTGACAAAACTTTCTTATTCTTTCGTCTTTTCACTTTACATCGTTTGTTTTTCTCAAGATCTCAACTCTCTCTCCCTCTAGCTTCCTTCTTCAAAATACACCATTATTGCTCTCGCGAAGCTTTCTGCAACTACTTCCGTTCACTCTCTTCCGGCGAGGGTTTTTGCTAATCTTTTCGGTTGCTGTCGTTAGTCTGACTTCGGCGATCTCAACACCGGCTTCACTTTTTCTGGTAAGCCACTGTTCCCCCTGGTTTTATCTCTTGTTGCTCTTCAAGAAGTTCCGCTTCATTACTTGTTGCCATTGCTGTTTTGCTCAAGTATTCAACTTATGAATCATGTATCTGAGTGTGTTTATTGCATGACTTTACTTTTGCCCATGTCTTGAATACACATATTGCTCACAATCTTCTTGCACTTTTGCCACTGTTCTTGGCCTTATATCCTTGCACTAATTCTGGTGCAATGTTCTTGATAGTTCATCATTGTTCTTGATTCTGAAACACATTCCTGTTTTTCTATTTTCTGTGATTTTTCCAGATTCGTGCCTTCAATCTTCGTTTCCATAGATCTAGGTTTGGGATTTGTTTGTAGAACCCATGAATCTTAGGAAAAACTGAAATGATTCCCCATAGATTTTGTGTATTTTTGGGTTTTAGTCGAGGTCCGTTAAACCCTCCAAAACACTCTCATCTGAAATCCAACTCCTCTAGCTAAGCCGATATCATGGGTATGTGGAAGCATAGGGTAGACACCCCGACCAAATTAGAGCACTTTAGGCGAGAGTTTGACATCCCAGCAGACGTTCATCTGAGGTTGGCTGGGGTGGATGACTCTATCATGCCCACAGTTGATTCTATGTCTTTCCCTGTTGTGACCTTTATTGAGTGTGGTCTTAAGCTCCCACACAACATCCTTTTTCGAGAAGTCCTCCACTACTATAAGTTGAACCCGATGCAACTTGCCATCAATTCCTACCGAGTCATCAATGGCATAATAGCCTTAGCCTGACAAGAGAATGATAGGGTTACCTTAGCCGACATTCAGTACTGTTATACTATGTGCGGCCTTTCACTTAAAGAGAAAGGTTATATCTATTACCTCAAGCCGAGGTCCACAGAGTATAAAATTGTGGCCGACCTCTCAGACTCCAACAAGGGAGCTGTGGATGATTACTTCGTTACCTCGGGGAACTGGGAGTTCGCTCCAGACGAGGACTCCACCTCTACCCTCTTCCTCGAACAATTTTTGTAGAGGGTAATGGTAAGAGCCCAGTGTTTACACTTACTTGTTTTCTAAAGTCTCCAATACTTTGATCTAATGTCTGCGCTATTCTTTTTTTGGCAGTTCTTTCTCAGCCGCCAAAGGGCTTCCGCCAGTCTTTCTTTCCCAGCAAAGACTTAAGGAAACTATTAGATCTGCCAGTCCACAAGAGAAGAGCCCCTTTGGTACTCAATTTTATTCTTACGTACAAGTCTGTTCTTCCCGACGCTCCGAAGAAGAAGAAGAAGAAGAGTATGTCTCCTCCTTCCGCCACAACTCCTCAAGTTGCCTTCACATTTCGGCCAGATCAAGGATCGACTTCTGATCCAGCGAAGCAGCCGTCAACTTCGGCTCCATATATGATCCCAATATCCCAGCGCAAACGCCGGCAATGAACTGTTTTTTTCTGCCGAGATAGGCTGCTAGAAAGCAGTTGCTAAAGATATTTTAGCTAACATTCCCTTTACCGTAGATGCCCAACTTGCACCATCTCAGGCAAAGCCAAAGCAAAAAAAGATAAAAAAGGGTCAACCAAAGGCAACGGTAACTCAAATTGACACTGAGGATACCTTGCCAATTTCGAGATTGGCTTTGAGCGAGAAAACCACCTCCGTCCCCGAGAAGAGGTCTACCGAGACCGAACCATCTCAATCAACTCGGTCTAAGAAGCCGAGGTCAGAGTCTGCCACAGCATCGGGCTCCATACAGGCTGGTGCCCCCTGGGCTCCACCTATCACCTTGTAGAACAGGCCAGTCTATGTTAAGGACAGTGACGACGACATCAATGTCGGCGTTGCCCTTTCTACAGCCTTGCTCCTCCCTGGGGATCTCGACCGCAACGCTGAGATGACTGAGCATGAGATCTTCGCCTTGATGCTCTAGCGTTCTGTTCAAGTAAGTCTTCACACTTGGTATCTTTTTTTTTTTTTTTTGTACTTAGAAATTTTTTTATAACTTTTGCTCTGTTCACTTTCAGGCCATCCAGCATGCTCATTCCTTCTCAATGCAGGCCTTTGAGAACCGGAAGGAGCTGGCCGACAAGAGGAGGGAGGTCTCCAGTCTGCAGAAGACCAATAAAAGCTTACAGTAAAAAATGAAGACTTTGGCAGACCAAGCCGAGGCTGCTGTTAAAGCCAAAGATGATGCCGAGGAGAAGGCAGATTCTGCAGAGGCCATCAAGAAGGTTCTTGAGGCCGAAAAGAAAGAGGCCGAGGAAAAGATGGCCTAGGCCCAGAAAGAATTACAAGACGTTGGCCACGAAAGAGGCCGACATAAAAGCCACAGATGAAAAGGCATACTCTGAGGGGTGGCCGATGTCACGGCCGACTACAAAAAATAGGTTAAGCAGGCATGCAACAAGGGTTTTACCCTTGGTTGGATGGCTCTTCTGAAATAACTTGAAATTCCCGAGGACTCCCCCCTCAGGAACACCGACGTCCTTCCCCTGCCATTCCCTCAAACTCCGAGCCAATCCGACGACGATTCTGAGTCTGAGGAGGAGGCTTTGGTGAGGAAATCAAATGAGGCCATTGGGACCAAGTCCCCTAGTCAGAATGAGCAAGTCCTGGACTTGACTCAAGATGAGAAGGGTGAGGAGGTTCCCAAGGAGGTTACTCCCGAGAAGGCATCATCCGACGTGCCTCTTGCTGACAAGAGCCGCGATCAAACCCTTAATAAAATAGATGCCAAGCTCGCGGCTGAGAAGGTTGCCGAGATATCTTCCCAGCAGTCTTCTGAACTTCAAACCCAACCTCCTTAAGACGCAAAAGAGTCTTAGTTTGAATGTTTTTCTTTTGCTTCTGTACTCTGCACTTTTGGTTTTCCTTTGAAACAATGTAAGCTCTTCACATGGCCGATGTGCCTTTATAAATACAACTTTTTTGTTTTGTTTGCATATTTGTCTTCCCTTTAATGCTCTTGTATGATTCCATACTTAGAATATTTTGCATATCTTCAATACACACTTTATCTGTGTAATTTTCTCGGGGTGAAACACTTCGGCCATACCCAATAACAGTTTACATCGGCAAATGCATAAGTACTCAGTTTACTACAACCTTGGCCGTAATTTGTAAATTTTTCATAAATTTCAACAAATGTTGCACATAACCTCAGTTTAACTTTAACTTGTAAATTTTTCACAAATTTCAACAAATGTTGCACATAACCTCAGTTTAACTTTAACTTGTAAATTTTTCACAAATTTCAACAAGTGTTAGACATAACCTCAATTTAACTTCAAATTATAAATTTTTCACAAATTTCAACAAGTGTTAAACATGATCTCAGCCTAACTTCAACTTGTAAATTTTTCACAAATTTCAACAAGTGTTAGATATAACCTCAGTTTAATTTCAACTTGTAAATTTTTCACAAATTTCAACAAGTGTTAAACATGATCTCGGCCTAACTTCAATTTGTAAATTTTTCACAAATTTCAACAAGTGCTAGACATAATCTCAGTTTAACTTCAACTTGTAAATTTTTCACAAATTTCAACAAGTGTTAAATATGATCTTGGCCTAACTTCAACTTGTAAATTTTTTACAAATTCCAACAAGTGTTAGACATAACCTCAGTTTAACTTCAACTTGTAAATTTTTCACAAATTTCAACAAGTGTTAAACATGATCTCGGCCTAACTTCAACTTGTAAATTTTTCACAAATTTCAACAAGTGTTAGACATAACCTCAGTTTAACTTCAACTTGTAAATTTTTCACGAATTTCAACAAGTGTTAAACATGATCTCGGCCTAACTTCAACTTGTAAATTTTTCACAAATTTCAACAAGTGTTAGACTAATTTTAGCTTGTATATTCTATTTTTCCAAGAACCATTTTCTAACTCTTTGCCCCCTAATGTGAACTAAAGTTCCACTTGGGTTCCACTTGGGTTCTCATTATGCATGCATTCTAGGAACATCGGCAAGAATCGTATAATTGTAAGAAGTCAAGCTAAAACTTTATTTATTTACTTCGGCAAATAACAAAGTACAAAAAAGTCTAATGATAGAAAAATTTTAAATTGTAAGTATTCCAAGGTCTTGGCAACTCTTTGCCTTCATTATCTTTAAGCAGATATGCCCCATTGCCCAATACCAAAGTGATTATATAGGGTCCCTCTCAATTTGGGCCAAGCTTACCCTCTCTAGGATCCTTTTTGTTGCCGACGACTTTTCTCAAGACCAGGTCACCGACTTGGAACTCCCTTGGGTTAACCTTCTTATTATAAACCCTGGCAAGCTGCTGCTAGTGTGTTGCCAGCTGAATTGCAGCTCTCTCCCTTCTTTCTTCTAGTAGATCCAGATCTCGGGCTAATAATACATCATTGGTCCCATTCTCTACTCCTTAGGTTCTGACTCCTAGGATACCGACCTCCAGAGGAATGACTGCTTCTGTGCCATAAGCCATGGCAAATGGGGATTCCCCAGTTGATTTTCTCGGCGTAGTCCGATATGCCCAGAGTACACTTGGCAGTTCATCCACTCACTTTTCTTTCGTTGCCTACAGCCCCTTTTTTTTATCCCATCTAGGATAACTTTGTTGGATGCTTCTGCTTGTCCATTGCTTTGAGGAAAGCTTGGTGTTGAAAAATAATTCTTGATCTTGAATTTTGCACAGAATCTCTTTATTAGCTTACTGTCAAATTGTGTTCCATTGTCGGCAACTATTGCTCTTGGAATCCCAAATCTTGTGATTATGTTTTTCCATATGAAGCTTTTTACATCCACATCTCGGATCTTGGCTAGGGACTCAGCTTCTATCCATTTGGTGAAGTAATCTGTTGCTACCAGCAGGTACTTCCTTTGTCTAGTTGCTTGGGGCAGTTGCCCAACGAGATCCATGCCTCATTGGGCAAACGACCAAGGACTGGATACTGGGTTTAGGTTTGCTGCTGGTTGGTGTATTAGAGGTGTAAACCTTTGACACTTTTCACACTTCTTGACATAAGCCTCTGCATCTTTCTGTATATAGGGCCACCAATACCCCTGGGTGATGGCCCTATGAGCTAGTGATTTGCCCCTTGCGTGGCTTCCAGAAATTCCTTCATGTATTTCATACAAAAAATCTTCAACTTGTGAAGGATGTACACACCTCAAAAGCGGTACAGTGAAGGATCTTCTGTAGAGATGTCCTTCCGCTGTCAGACTGAATATTGCCGACTTCAATCTGATCTTCTGTGCTTCTTTGTGATCATTCGGCAGTTTTCCTTCTTTCAGGAATGTTACTATTGCATCCATCTAACTTGGTCTCATGTCCATACACATTGTTTCATGCTCTGTGGTCTGTGGTTCGATGCTCGAGCTCGACAAGTAGTCGACCATTATTGTCCTTGCTTTTCTAGGTTGTATTGCACTAGCCAGGTTGGCCAGTGCATCGGCGTGACTGTTATCATCTCAGCTAACCTGATGTAGTTGGCAATTTTGAAACAAGGCCACCAACCTGTTGACCTTTTTTGCATAGGCCGATATTCTCTCGTCTCTGGCTGCAAACTCGCCTGTCGTCTGGTTGACTAAGAGCTGGGAGTCGCAGAAGACTATTACCTCATCTGTTTCTCATGCTACCACCAGCTTCAATCCTACAATCAATGCTTCATACTCTGCTTCATTGTTTGAGACCTTAAACCCCATATGAATGGACTGTTCCAATATCTGTCCATCTAGAGATACCAGTACTACTCCCGCCCCCGCTTCTTGTCAGTTTGAACTCCCATCGACAAACAGTCGGAAAGATTCGCCGATGTAGATGCTGCAGGGTCTGAGTTTTTCTTCTTTTCTTTGTTCCGTTGCCTTCGGCTGGGCTCTTCTTTGCTTGCTATGACATCGTTCACCTCGGCTCAGCGGAGCCCGATGTATGATGGATTCTGGTGTGAACTCGGCCACGAAGTCAGCCAAAACTTGGCCTTTGATTGCTGTTCTGGGTTTGAACTCCAAGTCATACTGGCCCAAGGCCACTGCCCATCTGGCTATTCTCCATGTCAGGTCTCCCTGCTACAATAGGGACTTCAATGGATGTTCAGTGAGCACCACAATTTTATGGGCTTGAAAGTAATGGTTTAGCTTCCTTGAAGCCATTACTAAGGCCAGCGCCAACTTCTCTAGGGGTAAATACCTAGTCTCTGCATCAGCCAGGGTTTTGCTTACATAGTAAACAGCCCTTTGTTCCTCTTTTTCTTCTCGGATTACCACTGCACTTACCGCATGTTCTGAAACTGCCAAGTACAGGAACAGCTTCTCTCCAGGTTCTGGATTTGAAAGAACTAGAGCTGTGGTCAGATACTTCTTTAAGTCGGCCAAGGCGGCTTCGCACTCCTTGGTCCATAAGAAGTCTGTGGCTTTCTTCACTAAGTTGAAGAAAGGTTTGCACTTATCCAAGCACCTACTTATGAACCTATTCAGGGCTGCGGCCCTTCCAGTCAGTATTTGTACCTGTTTTGCCGACGTCGAGCTCTTCAACTCCAGAATAGCCTTGATCTGATCTGGGCTGGCCTCAATGCCCCTTATGGTCACCAAGTATCCTAAGAACTTACCAGATCCAACTCCAAATGCACACTTCGATGCATTGAGTCGGAGCCGATATGTTTTAAGGATTTCAAATACTGTTTTTAGGTCGGCTAGATGACCTTCAGGTACCTTGGTCTTCATGACCATGTCGTTAATGTAAACTTCCACCATTCAGCCAATCAGGTGTCTGAACATCTTGGTTACCAATATTTGGTAAGTTGCTCCTATATTTTTTAACCCAAAAGGCATCACTCTGTAGCAATACAGCCCTTTTGGGGTGATAAACGCAGTCTTCTCTTCATCTGGGGGGTACATGGCTATCTGGTGGTACCCCCTGTAGGCATCCAGGAAGCTCATCCTTCCATGCCCTGATGTGGCGTCCACCAGCTGGTCAATCTTGGGTAGAGGAAAATTGTCTTTAGGACAGGCCTTGTTTAGGCTGGTAAAGTCCATGCAGACCCTCCATTTTCTATTCTTTTTCTTCACCACTACTGTGTTTGATAGCCATGTCGGGTAGTTTACCTCTCGAATGGCCTTGGCCTCCAGAAGTCTGTCTACTTCTTCCTTCACTGCTTCGACGTGCATCAATGTCGGTCTTCTTGCTCGTTGGATTACAGGTTTGGCCGACCTGTCAACGTTCAGTTTATGGCAAGTGACCTCGGGGTTAATGCCAGGCATTTCGTAAGGCGTCCAGGAAAACACTTCAATGTTTGCTCTCAGGAAAGCCTTCAACTCTTTTTCCTCTTCTTCGGCTAAGCCCGAGCCGAGAAAGAAGAAGCGTTCTTCATCCCCCTCCTGGACAAGGATTTTCTTCAGTGCTTCTTCACTTTTCTCGGCTGGCTCCTTGCCGACGTCTTCTAGGACTTCCACATCTTCGTCTTCGATTTCTGTCCTCTCTGGTTCTCATATGCTGCAGGTAGATTTCATTGCTGCCATGGAGCAATTCTTTGCCTGCAGCTGATCTCCTCTGACTTTTTCTATCCCATACTCTGTTGGGAACCGCAATAGTTGATGCAATGTTGAGGGAACAACCCTCATTGCATACAACCATGGCCTTCCCAGGATAACATTGTAAGGGGAGGGCGTGTCGATTACGGTGAACTCTGTGTTTATTTTCTTGGTGCCAGCCCGCACCTCCAAGCTCGTTGTTCCTAGTGGCCACGTCGGCGTTCCATTGAACTCGACCATTGGGCCATTGGATTGTTCCAAATCGTCTAGGTGAAGGCCAAGCTCCTTGTAACACCTGACGTACATGATGTCACAAGAGCTGCCTTAGTCGATTAGGATGAGCTTCACTTGGCACTCCCCAACCTGGAGGGATACTACCAAAGCATCATTGTGGGGATGTTGGACCATCTCAAAGTCGGCTTCAGTAAAGGACACTGCTGGTCCTTGGTACACCTCAGCCCGATGTCGTTTTTCCCTGACCTGGTACACGTGCTGCAAGTGTTTTACCCTCTGGGTCTCCCCCCTTATTTCGTTTTCGTTGACCTTTGAGTGAATTACATTAATTACCTGGGGTCCTTCTGCCTATGGTTACTGTTCTGGGGGAGGCGGAGCTGCTGGTGCCTGAGGCAGTCTTGCCTGTTCTTCCCTTATCCTGGCCTCATCTACAAGGTCCCTTAAATGGCCTTGCCTTACCAGGTCTTCCAGGTGTGCTTTCAGGGCTTTACAACCTTGAGTCATATGCCTATCTTTGTTATGGTAAGCACAATGCTTACCAAGGCCTCTTCCCATAAATTCTCCTGGCACCCTAGCTAGTGCTCTGAAATAGGGCTGGGATCAGATTTTGTCTAAGACTTTGTGAATTGGGATTCGGAACACAGTTGTGACTGCTTGTGTTGCCCTCAGTCCTATCTCTTTGTTGGATCCGTTGTTACCTTGGCCTTGCTTCGGTAAGCTGTTACCTTTCTCTTGCTTTGTCTCCTTAGTTCCTGACATGTCTTCCTCGGCTCTGGCATACTTCTCGATTTTGGCCATGAGCTCTTCCATGCTTTTTGGCAATGTCTTTGCCAAAGACTTTCGTAGTGGACAGTTGTCTTTTAGGCCGTTCTTGAAAGACACAACCGCCACCTCTTGGTTGCACTCGGGTATTCAGTTGAACACCTCACAGTACCTTTTTGCATAGGCCCTAAAGCCTTCATCCTTACTGATTCTCAGAGCTATCAATGTGTCCACCCTTAATGGTTGCAGCTTGTTTGTCACGAACCTGGCCACAAACATCTCGACCAGGCCTTCCGAGGCCTTTACGCTTCCCTTTGGCAGTTTGTGAAACCAATCTGATGCAATCTCCCCGAACGATGAGGGGAACACCTTGCAGAGCAGCGGCTCGTTCCCATTATATAATGCCATTGAGTTCAGGTATAATCCAACATGAAAGTTGAGGTCTGACTTACCATCGTATATTTGGAACCTCGGCATACTGAATCTCTTTGGAGCCTCAAACTTGTCCAATTCCACCGAGAATAGTGTTCTCGGCTTAACAGGAGAAGTTACCTCGGCATCGGCATTCTGTTGTTTCCTTTTGAGGTAATCTCTCAAATCTTTTTTGCTCCGCCCAAGAGCTCAACTATCTCCTGACTTCAGTCATTTC
The DNA here is from genome assembly GCF_055761805.1 of Camellia sinensis. Classification (NCBI taxonomy): domain Eukaryota; kingdom Viridiplantae; phylum Streptophyta; class Magnoliopsida; order Ericales; family Theaceae; genus Camellia; species Camellia sinensis. The sequence goes on from NC_138968.1 coordinate 10,506,042, forward strand.
GGCATCCTACTCTCGGCTTCGTTGTGGGCCCTTTTCGATCTTTCTCTATGAGTTGTGTCGAAGCACAGCTCCTACCTTTGAACATGCCGATGTTCTCTAGGGTCTGCTTCTTTTGTGTGATGTGTCCTTCGTGACTCTTCTCTCCTCGACTCTCCTCGCCCGACCTCCCTGGAAGGCCGGTGAGAGTGTTTTTCGTTTCTGGTGTGCTGAGGGGTTATTGGGATTGGTTTCTGCCCTCTCTTCTGGGCATTGGCCGCTGGAATCGGCGTGTCCTGCAGCGGGAATGGTGGCTGCATGACGTTATTTTGCATCATAAAATTGACGACCGATTGCAGGTCTGCCAACTTGTTTGCCATTTCTTTCACCTCTTCATCCCTCCGCAGACATCAATCCTTCCATACCTGGAGGTCGTCCTTGTTGTAGTACCCGCTTCGATCTGGTTTCTTTGGCATGTCGCCATCCTGGCTGACGTCTTTCTTGCCGTGATTCTGGTTCTGATTTTCCTCATTGCGATCATCTTCCTCCATATTAGAATCAATGTGCTTACCGTTCCCAGTAGGGGTTTCGTCCCCAACCTTATCCTTCTGTCCGTCGTTGGCCATCTATTCTCCTTTCTTTCCCACAGACGGCGCCAAATTGTGTGTGTCAATTTCCGACCACACTGCCAACTCAGTATTCAGCTGGAGAGCACTGGCAGAATAGATGGCGTCTGATTGACTTGCAACAGAAAGAAAAGATTCCGGCGGTGGTTCGTCCATCCGGGGGCACTCCGACGATTAAGTCAGTTATCTTTCAAAGATAAATCAAGTGCTTAACTCACTATTCAAAATACAAACTGTGTACCTTAGACCCATGGGGGTGCCTCTCTTTTATAGTCATCACTTACCTAATCCCAATAGAAGCCTAGCTTCAGTTGAATTAGGATTACTGTTAATCTTGGACTCCCAGTAGGATTGGGATAAACTCTCTAAGAGTCTTATCTTTATCTAGACTGAAGTCCTTCCTCATTCCAGGACTCTTGTCCCTTATCCGCTTATCTAGGATTTCGATATCTTCGGAGGAAACCTCGGCCATGCCGAGATAACCTCGGCATCACGAACAGGACACGTGGCACCTCAGCTAACACGTCGAAGTCCCCTTCCACGTGTTAGTATCTCAGAAAATATATCCCCACATTTATCATTTTAAAAATAATTTATAAATATATTATACTTATTTTTTATAGGCAAAGGCAAAGGAAAAAGACAAAGCAATATCAAAGAAAACAAAAAAAAGCTATTCCTTATGGCAAAGGAAAGGAAAATGCATATCCCATGGTATGGTTTCTCAACAATGTTTAAAAGTTTCTCTTTCGAATATTATATAGATTTTTTTAGGAATTGCATAGTGTCGTATACTTTTTTTTATGTATATTTTTCAAAAGTTTCTTTTTCAAAAATTTATTCAATTCTTTTTATTGAATGTGAAATGTTTTTCTGAAGCATGTTAAAGTAAGCATTTGAATGAACATTAATTTGAATTTTTAATATGTTTGTCTATTTGTATGAACACATGTTGGATCTACAACATAGCATAATAAAAATATAATAGAAGAAAACGAAAAAGAAAAATAAGAAGAAAGAACAAATATGTGACGAAAACGAAACTGCATTATATAATTTTTTAAAATTTTTATTTTTCTTATAAGTTCTTAAGGAAAGAAGAAAAAGACAAAAATACATTTTAATATAACAGAAACAACAAGAAGAGTGAAAAGGAAAGTACAAAACATTACACGCTAATATTCACATTTTACGTACCCAATGATCTAATATTTACCTTTTCAACGTACATTTTGTAAAGAGGTGGGTAGTGTCTTAAAACCAATAAGTGTGTGCATAGTGAGTTTGTAGTTTTATGTGCTTAATGTGTTTTCAAATTATTTTTCCCTTCCTTTTTAAATTTTATAAATACATGCTTTGGTTCTTATATGACTAACAACTTAACCGAATGAAGAGGAAAAGTTAGTTAAAAGGAAGAAAAAATACATGATGAAAAGGAAGCAAGTTAGTTAATCTTCACATTTTATGTACCTTCTTATATAATATTCTCATTTTAGGCACATAATGATAATGTGTTATCAAAAGCTGCATTGGCCCAACGTGCATGGCGAGAACGTGAAAAAAATCAAAAGCCATGTTCTGGATACCAATTGGGACAACGCCTGCGACGAGAACGAGAAAGAAAAAGATCAAAGGAATGTATTAACTCAAGACAACCTTCTTTAACACCAAATTGGTAAAAAGAAAAAGAATTTTTTACCCAAGACAATTTTGAATTTTTTACTCTTACTATTTCCACTTTATTATATAGATTTTAATTTGTTCACAATCTATTTCTATAGGCCTCCTCCTACAACTCCATCTAGAAATGTTGGTGTGATCATCAGTGATGAGCAAGACCTTAATGTTATCTGTGTTCGTGCGGTAAGTACACAATCAAGTCAAACATTGTATGTGTTTTATTTATATAAGATTATATAAGATTTTTTTAATCTTTTGAATATTTTATTTATATTTGTTAGGCAAAAGATAAAGAAAAGGTCAACCCAATGTCTAAAAGAAAAGAAAAGATGGCTCCTTCCGGCAAGAAAATGACAAATGCATGTCAAGTGGTATATATTCTTTTTTAAAAATATGATGCTAAACTAATCAAAATTTTGAATAGTTAAAATATATGAGTGTATAAAAGGAATTTATTGTTTTATGTTGTTTTTGTAGAATGATTGTAATATGTTTTTGAATGTGTTTTTCAAATTTATTTATTTTTATTTTGCATGGATACATGTGCATTTATAATGTACCATCCATAAGTTGCTACTTATATAAAGAGAATAGGAAAAAAGAAACGAAGAAATAAAGAAAGGAGAAACTAAATAAGATAGGTTTTTAATTCTTATTTAATATATAAAATAGAAAACAAAGAAAGAGAAAGGGAAAGGGAAGAAATAAGAAAGAAAGAAATAAAGATAACACTATTAAAGGTATAAAACAAATAAAATAGAAAACAAAATTAAGAGAAAGGGAAGAAATAAGAAGATAGTTTCATTTTAAGCACAAAATATTCACATATTTTGCTTCAATGATAAAATATTTTCATTTTAGGCACAAAATGTTAATGTAATATCAAAAGCTGCATTGGCCTAACAGACACGGCGAGAGCGTGAAAAAATTGAATTTCAATGCTTGCAACGAGAGCAAGAGGGATTAGAAGAATGTGTTCAACTAAGACAACGTTCTTTAACACCAATTCATTGCGATCGCACTCACTTGGAGTGGGAAACAATAACTGAAGATTCTCAGTCGGCACAAAAACGAACAATGGTTACCCATCATTCTACATGTTCGTTTTCTATGCCAAGCACATCTTTAGCTCCACAAAGGAATCAATAAACTACTGTGTCTAATCTTGAAATACATACTTTTATTCATACCGTTTTGTTTTACAGAATTTTATTTATACACAAATATTTGTAGGTATACTCCTATAAATCGATTTCTTTAACAAGATCTATGTACTGATGATGAATTAGAAGATTAGCCTACAAGTATATCAATTGATGCCCGGGCACACAAAGATTCTTGCAGTCATTGTCTTGGCAAGATGGATGTATTATGTCCTTATTGTTCAACCTTACATTGGATGGATGAAAATTTGACAAAATCATCTATAAAGCGTCCCTTATTCGGAACTTGCTATTTGGAAGGAAAGATTAGGCTACCTTTACTTATTACACCCCCTCCACCACTTCAGGCATTGTATGATGGGAATAATGGTCAATCAAAATCGTTTCGAAGTTATACTCGAGTGTACAATGTAGCCAATGCTTTTACGAGTCTTGGTGCTACATTGGATCCTAGAACACTCAATGGAAGAGGCCTTACATCATTCACAATTCATGGGGAATTGCGACATCGAACAGGATCACTACAACCACAACCAGGGCAGGATGCGAGTTATGCTCAGCTGTATATTTATGACCCTTATTTAGCTTTAGAAATTCGTGATCGTAGAAATCCTAACTTGAGAAGTGATGTTCTCATAATTATTCAGGATAGTTTGTTGCAAGTCAATGCATCTGTAGATAAATATCGCCAAGCTCATGCCATTTTACATCAATTAGACTCGGCAGGACACAATCTACCTGCTCATCTTCATTACAATTCAACAACTGATCGACGTCGGTATAACCTACCAACTACAGATAAGATTGCAATTGTAACACCAGGTGATGGAACAAAGGTAAATGGAATGAGAGATATTATCTTACATTTCCGAGGAAATAATGAGTTAATGCAAATTAATGAATGTCACCCAGCATACTTCCCATTACATTATGTTCTATTATTTCCATATGGTGAGCTTGGATGGCAACCTGAGTTGAAATTATGGAATGTTCAGTATGATCGACCTTCAACTGATCGACTTACTCAAATGAATTTTTATAGTTATCGTTTGTTTGAATGACCCACAGAGTATTCAACAATTTTGAGAGGTGGGAAACTATTTCAAGAGTTTTTGGTAGATGCTTGGGCTGCAACTGAGCAAAATCGATTGACATACTACAAGCTTAATCAAGGGAAACTTCGGGCTGAGCTTTACTAAGAGTTGTCAGATATGGATCCAGATTATGTGCGACCTAGACAAAATGGTCAAATGTTTGTTTTGCCATCTTCATTTACTGGTAGTTCTAGACATATGTTTGAAATCTTTCAAGATTCAATGGCTATCACACAATACAACCAACACCTAGATATTTTTCTTACCATGACTACAAATCCCAATTGGCCAGAAATTACTTCAGCATTATTACCATATCAAAAACCTATTGATCGTCTTGATTTAATTGCCCGTGTTTTTGAGTTGAAGATAAAATGTTTGATGAAGGAGATAGAAACAAATAAAGTGTTTGGAAATAAAGTTGCACATGTTTTTACAATTGAATTTAAAAAACGAGGCCTCCCTCATATGCATGTACTTTTATTTCTCAAGGGTCCAGACAAAATTCGGACATGTGCTCAAGTAGACAAATTGGTCTGTGCAGAATTTTCAGACCCAAAAGATGATCCTATGCCTTTTGAAACTATCAATTGTTGTATGGTACATGGACCATGTGGTGCTCGAAATCCGCAAGCACCATGTATGGAAAATGGTAAATGCACTAAGAGATACCCTCGAGCTTTCACAGAAACAACAACTATGGATCAAGATAGATACGCTATCTATCGTCGTCGCAATAATGGTCAAGTACATACTGTGAGAGGGCAAGAAGTTGATAACAGGGATGTCGTACCATACAATGCATATCTTTCAAAACTTTTCAACTGTCATATAAATGTGAAAGTTTGGGCCAGAATGAGATGTGTCAAGCATATACATAAGTACATTTATAAGGGTTATGATCGTACAACGATGGTGTTAGGAATGATAAATGAGATTCAACACTATCTCGATGCAAGGTATATTGGACCTCCAGAAGCTACTTGGCGAATATTTGGTCATCCTTTGCACGCAGAGATGCCAACAGTTATATGATTGGCACTTTATTTACCCAGAATGCATCGCGTTGTTTTTAACCCAGAAGAGTCATTACAAACGATTCAATCAAGAGCTGGTCAACAAATGTCAACTCTTACTGGCTTCTTTGCATATCGTGCTGCCAGTGAAGATGAATGTCCATTCACTTATCAAGAATTTACACAACATTTTGTTTGGCTCAAGTCAGAAAATAGATGGAAATCAAGAGAAAGAGGATATGCAATTGGTAGAATGTACTTTGCTAGCCCTAATTGTGGTGAAAGATTTTATCTACGTTTGTTACTAACCGTTGTCAAAGGACCAAAGTCATTTTAGTCTTTACACACGGTCGATAATGTTGTGTATGATACATTTAAATTAGCATGTGTTACAAGGAGGCTTTTAGAAGATGATGAAGATTTGATACAATGCTTGAAAGAGGCTGCAGTTATAAAAATTGGATATCAATTGAGGAGATTGTTTAGTATTATTCTCACCCAGTGCTCTCCACTAAATCCATGTGCATTATGGAATCAATTTTCAACGCATATATGTGATGATCTTGCACATGAGATTTGTACATTGTTTGTCATTTCTAAACCAACTGAGGCTTAAATTGAAGATTATGGTCTCCATCTTTTGAATCAAATGCTTCATGAATTAGGCACAAGTTTAATTGACTTCCCACCTATGCCACAACCTACTACAAATTGGAGTGCAGTAGTTGGTAATCGATTGATAGTTGAACATCAACAATTGCAGAGTGAGGCACAACATGCAGATCCACAAATTACTATTGATTGTCTTAATAATGGACATCAGAATGCTTATAATACAATCACTTCTTTAGTTTTTCAAAATAAAGGAACTGTTTTCTTTCTGAATGGGGGTGCAAGAACAGGGAAAACATTTCTATACAATACGATTGCATTAAAATGTCGTAGCCTTGGGCATATCGTTGTTACTGTGGCTTCGTCTGGAATTGCATCACTGTTACTGGTATGAGGTCGCACTGCACATTCAACATTTTGCATTCCGTTAGATGTCTTGGAAAATTCACTTTGTGGGTTAAGCAAACAATCATTACAAGCTGAGTTATTTAAAGAAACAAAACTCATAATTTGGAATGAAGTTCCTATGCAACATAGACGTTGTGTTGAGGCGGTTGATCGTACATTGAGGGATATTTGTGATAGTGTTAAGCCATTTAGTGGTATTACTGTTGTTCTTGATGGAGACTGTCGACAAATCTTACCAGTTATACCCAAAAGAGTTTGTGAGCAAATTGTGAATGCATCATTAAGACACTCTGTTCTATGGAAGCATATATATATATCTTGACTTTGGATTTGAATATGTGCTTGAATCATGAAGGCCATGAAAATGCTAATTTTGCAAATTTCTTGACGGAGGTAACACTACTTTAACCTGTATTATATAGATTATTTTAAATTAATAAATTGTGTTTACACTTACTTTTTTATTGATTTCACTTTTTTTTTAGATTGGGACTAATCCTGAAGAAATCGTTAACCTTTCATCAACAATACACAAATGTCAAGATTTGAATGAATTACTCTCTACAATTTATCCACAATTGAATATGATAGAGACGTCAACCCCAACATTTCTAACTGAATGCACAATTCTGTCTGCGCGTAGCGATGATGTCAGTGACATTAATACTACTGCGTTGAATATCTTTCCAGGGAGATTATATACTTATCTTGCAACAGATAAAATGTCTGAAGATCATGAAATTGATCCTACCATTACAAATAGATATCCTAATGAATATTTAAATTCATTGGATCCTCCTGGTTTGCCAACCTTTAAGTTAGAGTTGAAAGTGAGTCGTCCTATAATATTGTTGAGAAACATTGCACCGAAAGATGGACAATGTAATGGTATAAGATTGATGGTTACTAGGTGCGACACTCGCATAATTGAAGCTCAAATTTTAACTGGAGAAAAGTTTGGCAATTTGGCATTCATACCAAGGATATCTTTGACACCATCTTCTTCAGAAATGCCTTTCCAAATGACAAGACGTCAATTTCCAGTCCGATTGGCATATGCCTTAACCATTAATAAATCTCAAGGACAATCTGTGAAATTTGTTGGGGTTGATTTGCGTATACCAGTGTTTAGCCATGGACAATTATATGTGGCATTGTCTAGATGTACATCCTTTGATCATATAAGTATTCTCTTCCCAAGAGATATTTTGGATTCTACTACAAATATTGTTTATCCTGAATTGTTGCTATAGTATTCTATGCAGATTAAATGACGTTTTATTAGAAGGTAACCATGTAGATTTATTTCTACTAATTATATAACTTTTTAAAAAAATTCAATTTAATAATAATTTGAAATTTGGATTTTTGTAGGATTGGACCGAAAAATCTATGGAGCTTAAAAGAAGAAATACGACTACCTTGCTTCGATGGGGATGTAATAAGGTAATTTTATTCTCAAAGTATTTTGACATGTATATATCCAACAAATGTACTAATCTATATTTTTTTTTGTTTCCACAAATTACCAGATTGTTGTGCATATTCCTCATTGGGGATACATAAAAGTTGATACAAAGAGTTTTTGGAAAGTAATGAGGAGGAAGTTTGGGCAAACGCATATTTGAAGATATGTTATTGACACATCTTTTGTAAAGCATATATATTTTTGATGTATGACAATATAATTTTTTGTGTATGACATGTTACTGACATATTTTTTGTAAAGCATACATCTTTTGTAAAGCTTTAACCAACTTTTTGTAAAATTTTAACCTACTCTTTTGGTGTATGACAGTATAACTTTATTTCTGTTTTTTGTTCACTGTTTATACTTTTTTTTACTGCCTTTTATATTTTGATATGAAATATAACTTTAAATCTTATATGTTTGTTTCTTAATTTATATTAAGATTAAGGGGAGTTGTTATTTTATTTGAGTTTTGTAGAGCGTGTAATACAAGCAAAATTGTTATAAGTTCTTTAAGAAGAAAAATATGTCAATATATTTTTTCAATATCTTTATCAAAACATGACACAAACTTTATAAATTTCAGCATAATACGTATAAATTATAACTACATTTTAATCTTAAAATTATTTACATTGTGCTTGTTGATGGGCATACATATATATTGTCTGTTGATGGGCATAGAGATAAAATGGACATTAATGTATGTTTCTTGCTTTTATCCCATAATTTTTTTTGTAAAACAAATATGGATAAGAAAAATCCAGTGCTATATTATGCACTCAACCAACATGAGCATAAGATATGTTATTCTATCCATGTATCCTATTCATTGCATATATTGAGTGAATCTCAAGGCATATATCTTTTATTTTATATCCGAATAATCAAACCTGACCCATGAGAGACATTGAACAAGCTTCAAAGTTGACTAAAAAATCACATATTGTTATCCAACGGCATTCGATTGACTGATCTACAGCATCATGAATGCGAACATGATTGGTGATCATACGCGCTTCACCTGATTGTGTCTGTGTTTTTAGAGCCGTGATTGAGGCCTCGAGACTGAGGCGCGAAATTGCCTCGAAATGCAATTTTTTTTTTTTTTTTTTTGTTTGTTTGTTTTTTCTGGGCTAAATCATTGCAGAAAAAAATAAATAAAAATAATAATAATAATAATAAGCAAAGCATCAACCCAGCAAAAAAAAAAAAAAAACCAAATTCGAGGCAAATTTGAGCCAAAAAATTTGAGGCCTCAATCATTTTTGGTGTTTTTATAATGGAGAAATTACAAATTAGCTCTAATTTTCTAAAATAATTACAGAATCATAGAAAAGCTTAGAGTAAATTATTAATAGGTCCTAAAAGTTAGATTTAATTCTCATTAAGTCTTATTGAAAGTTAGTCCTAGTAAAATTATTGCTAATTTTTTTTTTTATTTTTTGTATATGTTGTTAAAAATTGACAATTAATAATTTTTTTTCACAATTTTTATAAATTGTCGCTAAAACTTATAATTAGTGACTTTTTTGTGACAAATTTTTTAAACTGTTATTAAAAGTTAAAAATTAGTAATTTTTGATGATTTTTAAAAATATTGCTAAAAATTATAATTAGTGACGTTTTGTTGTGATAAAATTTTCAAACTATCGTTGAAAATTAACAATTAATGACGCTTTTTAATAGTGTTTGATAAAAAATATCATTAATTATCACATGACTTATTAGATAATAAGTCACCTTGCACGTAAATCTTCCAAAAGTTTATGGCTTTAACCATTAAACTTTATAAAGTTTAATTTACCATTAATCTGATTTTTTAAAAAAATAAAAATAAATAAATCACTGATTTGTTTTTTCTTCTTTTATAATTGCAAAACTTATTTAGGAAAATTATTTAAGGCAGATCTATACTACCAAACTTATTTAGGAAAATTATTTAAGGCAGATCTATATTACAAAACTTATTTAGGAAAATTATTTTAAAAAATCTCACGTTTAACCCTATAACAAATAATTTTTTAATTGAATCAATTGTAACATTTCATCTACCGTATTTAAATGCATTAATGAGAAGGTTATTTTCTAACATATTTGTCATTTTTTATTAACTCTTTCAAATTAAAATTAATCTCAACCTATACTTGATTGTACAGTATTACAATCACCTATTTTAAACTATTATTGAAATCTACTATGTACCTCACAACCATTCATCAGCCCTCTCCATCTCTGTTCCTTTCGGGGACGGAATTAGGAATAGATTATGGGAGGTCATAGCCTCTCTGTTTCTGTAAAAAATATAATTTATTATGACATTTTAAATATACAAATTTGATTTTATACATAAAATGACCCTAGTATAAAAAATATATATCTCATACTTATCTTATCTTGCATTCTCTTTTTATTTTATACCAAAAAAACTTTTTCATCTTATTAAAAATTATTTCTATGATATTTAAATTTTTTTATATGTATACATATAATTTATATATCATATTATACAAACATGTTCATTTATGTATATAATAAAAATTTTATTTTATCTTTTAATCCCCTCCAATAATAAAATCCTTATTCCGTCCTGTTTCCTTTAGCCACCAAAACTCACATTTCCCCTTTCTTCACATCCTACCACCACCTTCCCATTCCCCCCAAAGCCTATCCGCATCCTCTCTGCATCTATCTAACAGCCTCTATCACCTATCCATTGAAAGCCTCTACCATGTAAATACCAAAAACTCTAGCATTAACACACTACAACCTCCCTCACAAACTGCACCGCAATCTTTCAAAGAGCTATAAATCTCAACCTCAACAATCGATTCAGAACTTGGTAGATTTCGTTAATTTATAAAGCCTATAATAAGTGGAAAGGGAATAAGAGATAGCGGTGAAATGAGAAAAAAAAAAGAAGAAAAAGAAAAAGATATGATGAGACAGTAAGAAAGAAAAAGAGAAGAGGAATGTGTGACAATAGTGAGTATTATATAAATTATTTGATAACTCATTTAACATCTATAAGCATTTTCGTTAATAAAAAGTTTTGCACACTTAAGGTCAAAAACTAATCATGTAATTGAAAATAAAATTAGTTAGATAAAGTGAAAATTAAAGGTGGTGTTTGGTTTAATTTTGAAATCATGATTGCAATAAAAAAAATTTAAAACACATAACCAAACACTCAATTCAAAACTCATTTCAAAACTCCATTTTTAAAACAAACAAAAAAATTCAATTTTTTTTGTAAAATTTTTTTAGGAAATATTTTTAAAAATTTTTTGAAGAAAAATATTTTTTATTTTTTTATTTTTTCAAAAAAAATATTTTGTTATTTTTTTAAGTATTGGTCAAATAATTTATTATGATTTAAATATATACGGGGGATCCAGAAAAATTAAAAATTTAAAAAATAAATAAAAATATTCAAAAAAATAAAATAAAAATTATTAAAAAATCAAATATTTATAAAAAAAAATTAGAAATACAACGCACAAATCTAGTAAATACAACGTACATTAAAAAAAATATATTTATAATAAAAAATATTTACACATTTTTAAATATTTATAAAAAAAATAAATCCAAAAAATTTTAAACGGCGAATTACACTAACAATCCCTATATTTGAGGTTTGTGTCAGTTTTGGTACCTGACTTTTCAATTGTGACACATTTGACCCTGAATTTTGAATCTTGTTCAAAATGAGGACAATTGAAGATACCATTACTTATTTTCAAAAGCAAAATCGTCAATTTGATAAAATATACACTAATTTGACAAAAAATTGTCAAAAAGATATTTTTAAATTTTTAAAAATTATTTCTACCCTCCAAAGATAAAATTATATAAAATTGATAAATCTTTTAGACATTTATATTTTTTTTTTACCAAATTAATTTTTATTATGTGTTTGGATGATAATCATGTAATGGGTGGTTATTAAGATTTTAATGTGTAATCGATGTATTTAATATATAAAATGTTTTTAGTTTTAGATTTTTTGATTTAATGGATTGGTTTAATAATGATATTAAAGTTGTCGCTATATTAGACTTCTGGAAAAATAGAAACTAATTTAATGAAAATAAAAACAATCACCCATTACATGATCATTATCCAAATACATAATAAAAATTAATTTGGTAAAAAATAAATAAATAAATGTCTAAAAGATTTATCTATTTTACATAATTTTATCTTTGGCATGTAGAAATAAGTTTTAAAAATTTAAAAATATTTTTTGACATTTATTTTGTCAAATTAGTGTATATTTTATCAAATTGATGATTTTGCCCTTGGAATTAAGTAATGGTATCTTCAATTGTCCTTATTTGGAACAAGATTCAAAATTTCATATCAAATGTGTCGCAATTGAAAAGTCAGGGACTTGTAACGCCCTCAAAATAATACATAAAACCCATCACTAGACATGCAATTATATAAAAGAAACCAACCATTTATATTCATCAGAGTAGTTCTTACAATAGTATTACATGTTAACAATAAAAGCAAATGCCCTATGGGCTTACAACTTTCCAAGTCAACACTTGGTTACACAAAAGAAGAGTACTTACTCTATACAAGATAAGCCCTGGGCTTGATATACATGTAATACAAACAAAATAAACAAAAAGAGATTTCAACTCTCATCATCATTCAAGCTATGTCTTTTGAGGTGACATACTACCTGTACTTGAAAATGATATCCCATATAGGGTGAGCCAACGCCCAGTGGAAATATGCTAAACACAGTATGAGCAATAACTAAGACGTTAGCAATTGATAAATGTTCAAGTTCCATAAATCAATTCATAATCCATTTCCATTTCATGACCACTATATTCATGTTTCATTTCAGTTTTCATTTCTTATCAATTTCACAATTTACATCAATGGCTCAGAACCTGGCCAACCACTTATATGAGACAGTGACTCATATTAGACATTTCCTATTTCACAATAGATAAACATACTAGTTGTATCAACATTTCAACAGATAAGCATACAAGCTGTATCCACATTTCAACAGATATGCATATTAGCTATATCAACACTTCCAAAGATAAGCATATGAGCTGTATCAACATTTCCATAGATAAGCATATAAGTTGTATCAACACATTAACTGACAAGCATATGAGCTGTATCAGTGGAGTCCATCCCCTATCTTCTCCCAAACAACATCCGGTTTAGAGGTCCATCCCTTATCTTCCCCTAAACCGTGGAGTACATCCCCTATCTCCTCTCATACACACAACGTTTATACACATAGGTCATATACACAATCAATCAATACATAACGTTAATGTATTCTATCAACCGTCATACTCTATGACATATCCAATTGATTAGTTTTAGTTTGCCTAATCATCATGCATTGTCTACAACAATCAAAACTACCCTCCACCGGTAGTCCAAGCAATTATTTCTAAACAGATAATAAAATCTCCAACAGATAAAATATCAATGTTTTCAAAAGTGAGCGATTAACAAATCCAATTCCACTATTCTACTATATAATGAGTCAATTTCATTATTTCCAACTCAATTCCATATAACCACAATTTTCCCAAATTAATCATACCAATTAATTTATACAACCAATTAGGGTTTTCTACCCCATTTCCCAATATTGACCCAATGGTCTATATATCAACAACCAACAACAATATCATTATTTTGAAACTCATAATACACATTCTTGGAATCAAAATAACAAAACCCTCTTTTAACATTTCGAAACCCTAAGTCCCAAAATTACACAACTTCAACACTTTATCAAAACAACAAAAAATCTATGTCAAAGACTATAAGAGTGAGTAGGAATCCCTACCTCAAAAATCAAAGCTCAAGGGAAGAAGATGAAGAAACTCAACGTGCTCCAAAACTCAATATTCTCGGATCAAAGTGTAGCCCTCGACGATCAACCCAACTTTTACAAAGGCCGAAGGAAAAGGAAACACTCTAACTAGATCAAACCCTAGAGAGAAGGGAGTTTCTAGAGAGAGTAACTCTCAAAATGTCTTTTTAGAAAGTAAGAGAGAGAGAGAGAGAATGTAGAAAGTGATTTTAAAATGCCCAGCTGCCAACTGATATACGACATTCCCGCTCGAGCAGAGAACACAACGCTCGAGCGTTAAGAAAAAAAAACTAGGTCCGCTCGAGCGCAATAAGGCCAGCTCGAGCGCCAAGACACAAGAATAAAGTACATCCGCTCGAGCGCGAAAACCAGTCCGCTCGAGCGTAGATTTCCCCCTCCCAGAACTTACACCAAAAAGTACTACCCGCTCGAGCGTAAAGAAACCCGCTCGAGCGTGAAAAACATGCTTGTAGAAGTTCTGCAGAGCATCAAGATACTGGGAGTGTGCAATATCCGCTCGAGCGCAAGAAGACCCGCTCGAGCGGACCTCTTAAAAACTGGGCAACAAAGAATTGAAACTAAAGCCCAACCAACCTGTAACAACTCTGCCCAATACATCATAAAACTCAATCAAGCGGAATTAAAGGATGACAACAAGGTATACCACCACCAACATCACGGAACCGAGTCCGGAATACAACAGAACAGTAAAGGGACAATCGGGATAGCTATAATCTCCCCCCTTAAAGAATTTCGTCCCCGAAATTAAACACAAGTTTTTCAAAAACAGGTTTTCTCCATTCTCAACAATGCTACAACATAATATTAAACAATCCAACCCATTACCGGTCAATCCCATCTCTTTCAAGAGGCATTTCACATTACACATAACAACTTGTATTATCAATATGTATTCCTTTGAAATTTACCAATTTCAACTCATTTTCCACAATTCCATAATACATGCAACATTAACATCATGCCTGCATTTTCACAATACATTGAACATATGCAATGTTATAACAAATTTCCATTAACCAAAACATTCACAATGTTTTACAACTTAAGACATATATAATGTTCTTAAAGTTCAACGATAATACAAAATTACTAATACATGGTTACACATCAACAAACAAGTCCGGATATTTCTCGCGGACTTCCAACTCACGTTCCCAAGTGGCTTCCTCCACTCCATGATGTTTCCACAAAACCTTTACCAAAGGAATGGTCTTGCCACGCAGGACTTGATCCCATCTATCCAAGACCTGAACTGGTCTCTCCTCAGACGAGGCATCCTCATCAACCTCTAAGTCGGTCCAATCCAATACATGGGACGGATCCGGCTCATACTTCCGAAGCATACTCACATGAAACACGTCATGCACTCCGGACAACTGCGGCGGCAAAGCTAAACGATAAGCAACCTCACCAATCCTCTCAAGGATCTCAAAGGGACCAATAAACCGAGGGGATAACTTCCCATTCTTCCCGAACCTCATCAAACCTCACCTAGGTGATATTTTCAAGAAGACATGATCACCTACCTCAAACCCCAACGGCCTCTTCCTACGGTCGGCATAACTCTTTTGGCGACTCTGGGCTGTAACAAGCCTCCTACGGATAAGCTCAATTTTCTCTGTCGTCTCCCTAACCAACTCTGGACCCAACAAAGGTGCATCACCCACCTTGGCTCAACACACTAGAGACCTACACGGTCGGCCATACAAGGCCTTAAACGGTGCCATACCGATGCTAGACTGAAAACTGTTGTTGTAGGCAAACTCCACCAAGGGCAAGTGTCTCTCCCACGTCCCACTAAAGTCAAGGACACAACCTCGAAGCATATCCTCAAGGATCTGAATAGTACGCTCAGACTGCTCGTCAGTCTGAGGGTGATAAGCCGTACTAAAGGTCAACTTAGTGCCCAAGGCACTCTGCAAACTCTGCCACAACCTAGCAGTAAAACGAGGATCTCTATCTGAGACGATCGTCACTAGGACCCCGTGCAGTCTCACTTTGTCCCGAATATACAAGTCGGCGAGATGATCTACCGAATCTCTCACGCGTATAGGAATGAAGTACGCTGACTTAGTCAACCGGTCTACAACCACCCAAATGGCATCACTACCCCGCTGAGTCCTCGGAAGACCTATAACGAAGTCCATAGTGACATGCTCCCACTTCCACTTGGCAATAGGCAAGGGTCGCAGCATACCCGCTGGCCTCTGATGCTCGGCCTTCACTTGCTGGCAAGTAAGGCACTTCGATACGAAAACAGCCACATCTCTCTTCATACCCCGCCACCAAAACTGGCGACCCAAATCCCGATACATCTTAGTGCCTCCCGGATGCACCGCAAGGCGTGAATGATGGAACTCTCGGAGTACTTCCTCTCGGCAAGACTCCGGCACAAACAAACGGTCTCGGTATCTCACATTCTAGTCAAGATACGCCGTCAAACCCTTCTCAACCTTCCCACTGGAGATCTTCTCTCGGAGGGACTCTACCTCAAGATCACCTCTCTGTGCCTCTAACAGTCGTGTGACAAGTGTAGGCTGCGCAACAACAGAAAACAAGGCCGCAGCCTCAACAAATTCGTCCAGAAGCAAATCAAACTCGCCAAGTGTACCCAACATCTCCCATTCCCGGATGGCTATACAAGCTACATCACTAATGGATTTCCTACTAAGGGTATCGGCCACAACATTGGCCTTTCCCGGGTGATAGTGCAACTCAAAATCATAGTCCTCAATGAACTCCACCCACCTTCTCTGCCTCAAATTCAAGTCTCTCTATGTAAACAGATACTTCAAACTTTTGTGGTCCAAGAACACCTCGAACCTCTCACCATAAAGGTAGTGCCTCTAAATCTTCAAGGCGAAGATCACTGCTGCTAACTCTAAGTCGTGTGTAGGGTAATTCTTCTCGTGTATTTTTAACTGACGTGAGCCATAAGCTACCACTTTCCCCTCTTGCATCAACACACAACCCAAACCCTCTTGTGAGGCATCACAATAAACCGCATAACCCAACCATCACTCCGGAATAATCAAAATCGGAGTGGTGGTCAATCTAACCTTCAACTCTTGGAACGACTTTTCGCAAGTCTCACTCCACACAAACTTGACCCCTTTTCGCGTCAATCTAGTCAACGGCGAAGCTAGCCTCGAGAAATCTTTCACAAACCGACGGTAATACCCAGCTAATCCCAGAAAACTGCGGATCTCAAAAATGCTCTTAGGCTGTGCCCAATCCTGCACTGTCTCAATCTTGGATGTATCAACAGACACCTCTTCCCCGGATACCACATGGCCAAAGAATTTGACCTCTCCTAGCCAGAACTCACACTTTCCAAACTTGGCATACAGCCTATGGGCTCTAAGCAGTTCAAGTACCACTCTCAAGTGTTCCTCGTGCTCCTCCTCAGAAGGCGAATAGATAAGAATGCCGTCCACAAAAACTACTACAAATCGATCTAAGAATTCCTGGAAGATCCGGTTTATCAAGTCCATAAAGACTGCCGGTGCATTGGTAAGCCCGAATGGCATCACCAGAAACTCATAATGGCTATACCGCATACGGAATGCCGTCTTAGGAATATCCTTCTCCCTGACCCTCAGGTGGTAACCCGATCTCAAGTCTATCTTAAAGAAACAACGGGAACCCTTCAACTGGTCAAACAAATCATCTATACGGGGCATAAGGTATTTATTCTTAATCGTAGCCCGATTCAACTTTCAGTAGTCGATACACAATCTCAAGGCACCATCTTTCTTTTTAGCAAAGAGGGCTGGTGCTCCCCACGACGAAACACTAGGGCGAACCAAACCCTTATTTAGCAATTCCTGGAGCTGAATCTTCAACTCACTCAACTCGGCTGGGGCAAAACGATAAGGTGCCATAGAAATCAGTGCTATGCCTGGCACTAAATCAATAGAGAACTCTATCTCTCGGTGGGGTGGTAAACTGACGAGATCCACGGGAAAGACATCCGAATACTCACAAACCACCCTCGGCAATACGATCTGGGTCTCATCACACTCACCACTCATAAAGCTGGCAAGTAGACCACTAAGCTTATTCTGCCCTCGCAGATCATACATCGGTGGCAACACACTACCAACCCGATCCCCCAAGAAATGGAAACACTCCCCGCTCAAGGTACAAACCGTGACCCTCTGGCGGTAGCAATCAATAACAGCCCGATATGACGATAGCCAGTCCATACCCAAAATAACATCAAAACCCTTCATAGGCATGACAACAAAAGGAAAAGGAAGCCTATGGTCGGTGACCTCTATATCACAACCTCTAACGCCTTGTTTCAAGATCAACTCACCACCAACAGGCGATACTACACATATAGGAGATGCTAACTGTGCCAACTCCAATTCCAAAACAGATGCAAATGCAGCAGATACAAAAGAATGAGATGCACTCGTATCAATCAATACACTAGCAACCGAATTGCAAAACAAGAAGGTACCTCTCACAAATGACGGAGCAGGTATAAGATCCTGCGCGGTAACAGCATACACGCGCCCTGTAGGCCCCTGATCCACCTACTCACCTCTAGAAGCAAAAGACTGCTGCACTGACTGAGATGACGAAGCTCCTGGATTGGCCCTCAAGGCCTGCACAGACTGAGCTGGCTGAAAACCCTACGTCTGTCTAGAACCAGACGCACCCGAAGTGGCACTCAACTGTGGGCAAAACCTCTTCAGGTGCCCAGGCTGACCACACTGATAGCAAGACAAAGGCTGGCCGCTGCCCTGACTCTGGTCCTGAGGTCTAGCTGAAGAAGAAGTAGCTCGTTGACACCCTCCCTTCTGCGGGCAAACCGAAGACTTGTGACGCAGCTGGCCACACGCAAAACAAGTCAAGCCTTCCTGACTACCTCTCCTAGAGCCCGCACTCGGCACTAGAAAGGTCGATCTAGACAAACCACCCTGAGATTGCTGAGGGTTAGAACCCCTCTGTCTCCTACCGTCACTCTGACCATCTTGGCTCCTCTTGGAGCCTCTCTATAAAAGAAACCAACCATTTATATTCATCAGAGTAGTTCTTACAATAGTATTACATGTAAACAACAAAAGCAAATGCCCTATGGGCTTGCAACTTTCCAAGTCAACACTTGGTCACACAAAAGAAGAGTACTAACTCTATACAAGATAAGCCCTTGGCTTGATATACATGTAATACAAACAAAATAAACAAAAAGAGTCTTCAACTCTCATCATCATTCAAGCTATGTCCTTGGAGGTGACATACTACCTGTACTTGAAAATGATATCCCATATAGGGTGAGCCAACGCCCAGTAGAAATATGCTAAACACAAAATGAGCAATAACTAAGACGTTAGCAATTGATAAATGTTCAAGTTCCATAAATCAATTCATAATCCATTTCCATTTCATGACCGCTATATTCATGTTTCATTTCAGTTTCCATTTCTTATCAATTTCATAATTTACATCAACGGCTCAGAACCTGGCCAACCACTTATATGAGACAGTGACTCATATTAGACATTTCCCATTTCACAATAGATAAACATACTAGTTGTATCAACATTTCAACAGGTAAGCATACAAGCTGTATCCACATTTCAACAGATATGCATATTAGCTATATCAACACTTCCAAAGATAAGCATATGAGCTGTATCAATACTTCAATAGATAAGCATATAAGCTGTATCAACACATTGACTGACAAGCATATGAGCTGTATCAGTAGAGTCCATCCCCTATCTTCTCCCAAACAACATCCGATTTAGAGGTTCATCCCCTATTTTTCCCTAAACCGTGGAGTACATCCCCTATCTCCTCCCATACACATAACGTATATACACATAGGTCATATACACAATCAATCAATACATAATGTTAATGTATTCTATCAACCGTCATACTCTATGACATATCCAATTGATTAGTTTTAGTTTGCCTAATCATCATGTATTGTCTACAACAATCAAAACTACCCTCCACCGGTAGTCCAAGCAATTATTTCTAAACAGATAATAAAAGCTCCAACAGATAAAATATCAATGTTTTCAAAAGTGAGTGATTAACGAATCCAATTCCACTATTCTACTATATAATGAGTCAATTTCATTATTTTCAACTCAATTCCATATAACCACAATTTTCCCAAATTAATCATACCAATTAATTTATACAACCAATTAGGGTTTTCTACCCCATTTCCCAATATTGACCCAATGGTCTATATATCAACAACCAACAACAATATCATTATTTTGAAACTCATAATACACATTCTTGGAATCAAAATAACAAAACCCTCTTTTTAACATTTCGAAACCCTAAGTCCCAAAATTACCCAACTTCAACACTTTATCAAAACAACCAAAAATCTATGTCAAAGACCATAAGAGTGAGTAGGAATCCCTACCTCAAAAATCGGAGCTCAAGGGAAGAAGATGAAGAAACTCAACGTGCTCCAAAACTCAATATTCTCGGATCAAAGTGTAGCCCTCGACGATCAACCCAACTTTTACAAAGGCTGAAGGAAAAGGAAACACTCTGACTAGATCAAACCCTAGAGAGAAGGGAGTTTCTAGAGAGAGGAACTCTCAAAATGTCTTTTTAGAAAGTAAGAGAGAGAGAGAGAATGTAGAAAGTGATTTTAAAATGCCCAGCTGCCAACTGATATACGACATTCCCGCTTGAGCGGAGAACACAACGCTCGAGCGTCAAGAACAAAAAACTAGGTCCGCTCGAGCGCCAAGACACAAGAATAAAGTACATCCGCTCGAGCGCGAAAACCAGTCCGCTCGAGTGTAGATTTCCCCCTCCCAGAACTTACACCAAAAAGTACTACCCACTCGAGCGCCAGAGTACCCGCTCGAGCGCTACCGCTCGAGTGTAAAGAAACCTGCTCGAGCATGAAAAACATGCTTGCAGAAGTTTTGCAGAGCATCAAGATACTGGGAGTGTGCAATATCCGCTCGAGCGTAAGAAGACCCGCTCAAGCGGACCTCCTAAAAACTGGGCAACAAAGAATTGAAACTAAAAGGCCAACCAACCTGTAACAACTCTGCCCAATACATCCTAAAACTCAATCAAGCGGAATTAAAGGATGACAACAAGGTATACCACCACCAACATGACAGAACTGAGTCCGGAATATAACAGAACAGTAAAGGGACAACCGGGATCGCTATACCAAAGTGACACGAACCTCAAACTATAGGGACTGTTAGTGTAATTCGCCCAATTTCAAAATACAATTCAAAACTCAAAATACAACTTAAACTCTTTTCAAAACTCATAACTAAATTTTTTTTTTCTCTTTTCAAAGCTCATTTCAAAAACTTAAAACTTAAAATATAATTCAAAACTCAAAACATGATTTCAAAACTAAACTAGACGAAGCCAAAATAATATTATAGAAATAATTTTTTATTAATTATTTAAAAAATTAAGGATTAAGTACACTTTTCACCCTTATACTTCCGATTTAAATAATCTGATCTTTAGACTTTAAGTTCAATTTCAATTTGAGTATTCCCTTTAAATTTAATTAATTTATTTGTTTTACGTGTATGCTTTAAAAAAATTGATAAGTGTCAAAAAATATTAATTTTAACCTCCAACTTGACGAAAAGACCAAACTAAGTGATCTTTATACTTTAAACTTAAAGTGTAAGGATTAAATTGTTCAATTTGAAACTATTAGGATTAAAGTAAATTTTGAATTAAACTTGTGAAGGGATAAAATATGAGCCTAGGCCCAAAGCTCACTAATATTAGGCCAAAAAGCGAAGGAAGCCCAAAGCAATTCTTTGAGCTCACAAATGATAACTGGCAACAAATTGGTCTTGATCTAAGCATGTGAAGACGGCCAAGTTTGGCTACAAAGAAAAAAGTGCACTTATTTCATCTTTTTATCTTTTTTGGGTCACATCAATCAACATCTCCTCTCTACTTTTTCTACACATAATACAAAAAAAAGTCAAAAAGTGCACTTATTTAGTCTTCCCAAACTAGGCCTAATCAGAAAGTAATGATACCCTTATAGGAGGAAGATCTGCAGAGAAGGGAGGATTGCCAAATCAAGCTTTTAATTCGATGAATGAGAATACATGATAGGAAATCTAGAGATATAGGTTGGGCCTAGTGTACAAGAAAGCTGTCTAATCAAAACCATCTCATGGCTACGATATCTAACAAAGTTGGCCACTATCATCTGACGTGATCTTAGCCATCCATACAATAATGATCTAATGGTCAAAGGAACAAACAACTTGGTAATTGGACTCAACATTACTAGACAAAGGTAGAACCCTCAGATCAAATGATAAGACGAACAAGATTTAAACTAAGCGATTATAAAAAAGTCATCAGGTAAAGCACTAAGAACAGGAAGAAGGTAACTCAAGAACCTCTTTTTCAATATATATTTCATTATGGTCGATTAGTATACTGACTTTATCGTCAGGGGATCTTCCTGACTAAACCTAGTTGGGGATGATCACTAACATTTGGTTTCCTTTAACAAAGTAAAAGAGTAAGATACGTCATCTCACTTTTTCTTGTGGAGATAATTTTATCTTCTACAAAACTATAAGTTAAAAAATGTAATTAACCAAAAAATTAATTTTATAATAAATCTATTAAATGAGAATAAAAAATAATAATTTCCAGTTGACGTTTTATGACAAGTCAAGTAACACATTTTCAATTAAATTTCAAAATATAATGAGTAATTATAATTCATCAAATGCATCCCATTACAAAACTAATAGGGTAAAATTATCTATTTATATTTGGTTATTTTTACACCTTGATTATTAAAATTTATTTATTTTTTCATTTTAGCCTTTAATATTTTAAGTTTTTTCCTAATTTATCCATAAAGCTAATTTTTATTACAAATTAGATAGGAAATAACATATTGACAATCACGTGGCATAAAAATATATTTTTATATATAAATGGCACTTCTGACATAAATTTAAATCCTAATATAATAATATATTTTTTAAATTATGTAACAGTTATCGTGAATTTTTTTTAGTGCAACTCTAAAATATAAGAAGAGTTATACCAAACACATAAATGAATTTATGCCATGCATATAGGAGAGTTGCACCACGAAAATGTAATTTTTTTTTCTCACTGCTGCAATTTTCCCAACAAATAAATTTTGAAGACCAAAATGAAAAAATAACCAAATATAAATGGGTCAAAGTGTAATTTATGCAAACTATTAAATATGTTTAAATTTAAATGAAGTTGAAATTAGAAGTCTTGCAAAGAAGTAGACCAAGAAAAAAAGAAAAAAAAAAAAGAAAAGAAAAAGAGAAAAAAATTACAAAAATATAAAAATATAAATAATTTTATGATGAGATACAATATTTATGTAATTTTTTTATTTTTATTTTTTATTTTTCTGTCCAAATGACTAGTCACTTCCCCTTTTACAAATATCAAAATAATTTTTATTGATTTTTTTAATTTTTAATTTTTTTTAACGGACTTTTAAAATATTTTTCGCTCAGAAAGAAAGGCCATTTATATAGTTCCCCAAAACAGAGTAATTTCTTGATTATCAAGAACAGATCTTTTCCTCTACCCCTTCTAGCTAGAAAACCCTAGTTTGCACATTCTAGCTAGAAAACCCTAATTTTCATCAGCTGGAGACACATACACATACCTATATATATACACAATCATACATATCAGTGAAAGAAAATGAAGGGTTCATCAGAGACCAAATTCTTGCAAGAATTGATATTGTACGCAGCTAGCGCCGCCCTGAGCTGCCTGGTGTTGTTCGCTGGGCTTCGACACCTTGACCCAAACCGCGAGGCCTCCAAGAAAGCTCTCGAACACAAGAAGGAGATCGCAAAGCGTTTGGGTAGACCTCTCATTCAAACCAATCCCTATGAGGTATATATATATACACATAAACCCTATATCTACTATACCCTAATATTTTTTCGGTGATATCTAATTGGTCATATGTTCTATTGGGCATTCAATCTATGTTGTAATAGATGATTAGCACCCTATTCGAATCTGTTTTTTTTTTTTTTTGTCTTTAATTTAATGATTATGAAGAACCCACATCTTTTTCTGTGTTCCGTCTAACTAGAAACCCTAGTTTTTTTTAGTTGCAGACATGTACACGCATGCATGATGGGAACAACTTACTTTGTGTGAACAATTTTGAAGTTTTATCACACTTTTTAGCTGCCTAATTGTCCACAAGAATAAAAGCATGTTCTTTGTTCGGTCTTTGATGACAATTCTCTCTTTGATAATATGGGCAAAGCAGTGAAATTTGTTTTGGAAAAGCTCACTTGACCCACGACCGGAACATTTACACAACAATTGATTCGGTTACAAGACTCTCTCTTCTATCTCTCTATTTAGTTTTAGAAGAATTTAAATAGTGAATAATTGTAGAATGAAGGTTTTTGTTGGTTGGAGAAGTGTAGATAATTTAAGTATAATAAAATTCAAGTAATGCGTCTGCTCAAATGAAAGATGGCTGTAACATTCATTTGAAAAACTCCGATGAAATCAAATTTGAAGTAAAAAACTTGGGCAGTTATATAAGGTTAATTAGGGCATGAAAAAATATTTGACTGCTTCACAAAGTGAGTTGTGTGTTTTATATAATAGAATAGATAGATTTATATATCTAATTGTAGAATGAGGGATTTTGTTAGTGGGAGGTAGGGATAATTTAAGTGTAGTAAAATGCACACACTGCACGTCTAGTATATTATATGTATTTGTGAAAGAAAAATTAAGTTGTCAACTAGGAGGGTTGGGGAAAATGAAGGGCTTATCTGAGACAAAATTCTTGCAATAACTGCTTTTGTACACTGCTAGTGCTGCCCTCAGCTGTTTGGTGTTGTTTATTGGGCTTTGACACCTTTACCCTAACCGCGAGGCCTCCAAGTAAGCGCTCAAATTCAAGGAGGTTGTCAAGCGTTTGGGCATACCTCTCGTTAAAATTGAATGGAAATTGGACAATAACAAAACTTAATCTGTCAAATCTTTTTGCAAGTATTTTGTAAAGAGTTTGGGAATGAAAAAGAATTTTAAGAGGGTGGTATGGTTGAAGTTTGTCCCTCCAAAGATACAATTGTTTTGTTGGCTAGCATTCATGGGTAGGATTGCCACAAGAGAATTATCAGTTAAGAGAGAGATTATCCCAAATGATTCAACCAACAACTGTGTTTCTTGTGGAACAGGGGAATAGACTGCAGATTATTTATTAGTCTTTGTGCCGAATCATGGAGGGTAAGGTGTAATATTTTGGAATGATGGGGTCTACGTTGGGTGTGTCCTGGAAGCTTTGAGAGTTTGATGTCGTGGTGGGTACTAAGGTTTGAAGAAAATCCTCTGGAAAACCCTGTTCTACTCTCTTTGTGTTGTGGCTAACAAGAAATACGGGTCTTTAATAATTTGAAATTTGCTAGAACCAACTAAATCACTAGAGCTGCATTTTGGGTTAAAGCAAACAATTCTAATTGTTCTTTCACAGAGGAATTTTTAAATGCAATTGAAGCCAAAACAAGATGATCCAAAGGAGAGTCCTTTAGCTGTATTGTGTTGGTTCAATGAAGAATGATATGAATTCCCATGAGGGGAATGTTTGATGCAGTTGTCCTTTTTTAGTTTCTTTGTTCTATTTTTACATTTAGCTGTCTGGAGTTCTTTTACTCTTAATGGTATTTGTTTCCTTCTCGATATGTAGCTCTTTCCATTGCACTAGTTCTTCTGAGTTCAATAAATTCTTTTCTTTGGCAAAGTGAAATGTTTGAACCTTTTTTACTTGAAACTTTTTCACCTTATTTTTGTATTGAAAGTTTGCTTGTTTATTGACTTGACCAATTTGAAACCTTTTCACCTTACTTTTGTGTTTAAAGTTTGCTTGTTTGGTGACTTGACCAATTGAAATATGAGTTTTATATTAGTTTTTTTTCCCCTCCTTTTTCTTAGAAGTAATTTATTTCAAAAAGTATCGTTTTGGAGTAAACTGCGGCAACGGTTGTCTTAGCATGTGTTTATGATTGGCACTAGTAGGTACAAGCAAAGATTGATGTTTAATTTGTTAATGCGAATGGTATAACTGTATAAGAACTGAATACTGGTATTTGGATGATAGTACTTTAAATGTTACTGTAAGTCCTCACAAATATGCTTTGTTGTTCTTTGTGTTTGACTTTTACTATGTTCTTTAATGATTAATAGGACGTAATAGCTTGTGACGTAATTAATCCTGACCACATAGATGTGGAATTTAACTCTATTGGAGGGTTGGAAACCATTAAGCAAGCTTTATACGAATTGGTGATTCTTCCATTAAGGAGGCCTGAGCTGTTTTCACACGGGAAGCTTCTTGGTCCTCAAAAAGGGGTCTTGTTATATGGACCACCTGGCACTGGGAAGACCATGCTTGCCAAAGCCATTGCAAAGGAGTCTGGAGCTGTTTTCATTAATGTGAGGATATCAAACCTAATGAGCAAATGGTTTGGCGATGCACAAAAACTTGGTAAGTGTGGATCTCCTATTGCATTTGGTCTTTTCTCTTTTGATGGTTTTGTCAATTAGATTATATGCTTAACTGTTGAGGGCTTGATAACCTCAATTTCTATTGTCAATTGATGCTATATTAGATTGACTCTTTAAAAATTTCGAGTTACCCATGTTGGACATTTGATATATGGGTTAGGATATTCCACCAAGAAGTACAGACACTTCTAAGAATGTTGTGTGTTGTGTCCGACATCGTGTCTGATATTGACACGAAAGGACACTACACTCGTTAGACACTTCCCAACTCTTAGTCCCTCATGAAACACATTGCAAATTTGAATAAAATAACTTGGAATTTGATAAAACGAAAACAATGTAAATTTACACACATTCTCCTCATTTAGACATGAAAATTTATTACCTTTTATCTAAACATTCATGTATATGATATATAATATTACTTATCCTAATATATGACAAATAATAAATAAATAAAATTATATATTTTGCATGTATCCTTCACATGTTATGTTTTACATTTTTTGAAAATTCACGTGTCGGCATGTCGTGTTGTGTCACGTGTTCATGTTCGTGCTTCTTAGGTATTTGATAGCCTGACTTGGCTAGTTGGACATACACTTGGCAAGCACGTGAGGTCAAGTTTACCATATAGTTAATTCACTCGTTATGTTACTTTTGCAACATGTTGCTTCAAGGTGAGTGAAGTGAATATTCATGCCATTACTTCAGTTTACCATTTTACGTAAAATGACCATTTTATTTTAGGATATAATAGAAATAATCAAGCAATGTGAATATTTAGCTGTATTTAAGTATCCTTGGATTTGGAAATTAGATGGATTTGCTATATGCACAAACCTAGACGCATCCAGTCTTTGAAATATGGTCATCAATACTTTGACACAGATTGATACAAACTATATGATACATATTGCATGCTTTCAGCTTGGTTTAGTATATGATATTATCATTACTTGGTGTAAGTCACCTAAGTTGCTTTGAATCCTTTGATCATGGATAGTTGACTAAACTATATTCGTTAGCCAGTGAAAGCTGAGGTTGATGATAGAGCGTGTAAATGACTATATAAATTTGAAAATATTAGATTTAAGAAGTGTTAGAGCTTCAGCAGCTTAGAATATTTTTTATTCAACACAACAGAGCCATGTAAGCTGCAACTCACATTGCTGGCATTCTGGTGTAGTTGAAGGGGACAACTCTGCTGATTTGCTACCATAGATACGACTCATAAGACATTGGACTGTTGTGATAAAATACTGTGTTCGCTTATGATCAAATAATTCTCTGAGTGAATCAACTTGTTTCTCTATCAATCTAAAGTAAGGGCTTCTTTAAAGCTGTGTTGGGATCAATGATTTGAGGAGGGATTTGTAAAAGGAAAGGAAAAAAGACTAGTCGACAAAATCTAGCTTATATTTCCATCGCTTTTCACTATTTTATTTCTCTCCACAAATCCTTGATCCAAACACACTGTAAAGGATCTGAGGATTGAGAATGGTTGATATTTGTGACTATAGAAGTTATAAACTCATGGGGTTTTGATTTTATTTTGCGGGCCCATTTCTACAAGTGAGACAGTTAATGTTATCTTAATTGCTAGTCTTGTTTATGAGCAACGAATGCTTTATACTTTTATGACATTTTTATCTCAAAAAATTGCCAGTAAATTTTGTCACATCGTTAAACTAGCAACATGTAAGCATTATCTCATCCGAGAGCCTTCGCAGTATATGTAAGAAAATATAAATTGTTGCATAAATTTTATATCCAGTATGTAAGAATCTAGAAAAATTAATGAATTTATATCGAAGCTATATGGAAGAATCTAGAAAATTTGCTAGTGTACACCATCTTCTTTAATTATGTGAAACATAGTAAATAAGGAAGAAAAAAATAATTCTGATGTGATGGGTCTTGTAACTCTGTACTTCATGTTGCAAATTTATATATGTGCACGATATTGTGTTCTCTGTACTTATCATTGTTAATATTGTACAAAACTTCTGCAGTGTCTGCTGTCTTCAGCTTGGCTTATAAACTCCAGCCTGCCATTATATTCATTGATGAGGTCGACAGTTTTCTGGGTCAGCGTCGCACAACAGACCATGAAGCCTTGACAAACATGAAGACTGAGTTCATGGCTTTATGGGACGGTTTCACCACAGACCGTGAGTTTTCTCAGTCTATAAATGACAGTAATACTGTTCCATACTTCTTTCTCGTCTGTAAAATGCATTATAGAGGTTTTTCCTTAGCTGTTTTCTAATCATATTGGATGCTGGATTCTTTATTTGTTGGCTTAACTGTGTTTGGATGAGAGTAATTTTGGAGGGATATGGCAACTCATTACTAGTAATAAGATTTCCTGTGTCAATCATAGTCAAGCGTTTGATTTCATTAGGCATTCTATATGGGAAAATGATAAAATTTAAACATTGTGGGCCCAATTATTATTAGTTCCTCTTAAATGGCTAACATTCCTCCAGGAATGTGAGATTTTCATGGGAAAGTGGGGAAATCAAATTCTTACATGGTTTAGGAATGTGATTCTTGGCAAAATAGATGATCAGAATCACTTTCCCATTCCAATCTGTTCCAAATGCTGATATCATAATTACGTTCTCATCCCCTCAAGATTCATGTCATCCAAATGTAGCCTGCCTTAAATTCTCTAGTTAATCTAGTTTTTGGGCAAGGCTTTTGGTTATTATGATGATATTATATTGGTTCTGTAGAGAATGCTCGGGTGATGGTTCTTGCTGCAACTAACCGTCCGTCAGAACTTGATGAAGCTATTCTTCGGCGTCTTCCTCAGGCCTTTGAGATCGGCATACCTGACCGCAGGGAGAGGGTGGAGATACTGAAGGTGGTTCTGAAGGGTGAGAGGGTAGAAGAGGACATTGACTTTGCTTACATTGCTGGTTTATGTGAAGGCTATACCGGTTCAGATCTCCTTGAGTTGTGCAAGAAAGCAGCCTACTATCCCATCAGGGACCTACTTAATGAAGAGAAGAAAGGGAAGTCATCTCCTGTCAGTATTCTTTTCTTTCTTATGTTTCACCATCTAGTCTCCTTCTTCTTCTTCCTCTTTGATAGGATGCTGCAGTTAAAAAAATCCGTATTCAATATCTGTATTCACCCTGTTTGGTTTTGTTATTTTTGTCAAACTAATTTGTATTTTCCAAAAAAAAAATTTAGAAAACAGATTTCTGAAAACAAAAAGCAAATAGAAGATGATAACCTCTTGCTTTCTTAGCTTGTACGACAGGGTCTATTAGTTCTCATCTGCGTTGCACCCATTTCTTGGCTTAAATGAATATCGGTATGATTATTTTAATTGCACTGACAGTGGCAAGTGAGATAAGTAAGATGCTCGATGCCATTTTCAGTAAATATAATACTTCATGATGCTAATTATGGGTTATTTGTATTGAAAAAAACGTCAACTTCAAAATTGATGGCCAATCCACAGACTCCTATACTGCATGAATAGCATATATGAAATTTAAGTAACATATTTACTGATCTTGTTGAATATTGTGGTATAATTTGTAAATTTTTTTTTACCCGTTTTAATTCAGGAACCAAGGCCATTGTCACAGTCGGATCTTGAGATTGTTCTCGCCTCATCAAGAAAGACAAGGGTTGCAGCAAGTGAATACACAGGGTTAAACTCTCAATCATCAGGATGGCCAAGGAATAGGGACCCAGAAGATTATCAGGTCCAAGCTGCGATCAGTGAGCTTTCTAAACTTGTGGTTTCCCAAATAATGAACCTTCAATCAGATACGCAAGATGCTTAAAATCATAACCTAGCTTGTTTGTATAATTACGTTCAAGTAAATGAATTACAAACGGAAGTTGTAGTCTTACGAGGCAGCTGAGTACTTCCCTGTTAACCCTTTTGGGGTATTTTGGAATTTTCTTATTTGTCTTAAATTTACACATTATTGAATCTTGCTTATTACATTGAATTTTGTTCTGTTACATAATCTTCTTAGTTGAGAACTACCAGGAAAGCCGAATGGCTGTGATTTTGTTAAATCATAATTTTTGCAATGACATTCACATGGTTACGTTTTGTGGCGTTTGCTTGCCATTTTCTGAATCTTGTTGAGAAAATTCCTCATCCCAGTTGAACAATTTGGTCGTGTTTTTTTTGTTTGTTTATTTGAGTTTTTAGAATGGTGCTCAAGATTTTAGCACGGTTACGTATTCTGTTTTCTTTCTCTTGTTAGCATCATATTGTTCCTTCTCAAAGAGGCTGAGGAGTGTTTTTTTAAATTTATTTTTATAACTATTTTTTCTTTCACATTGGACAGGTACATGGTCTAATGTCGATTAGATTAACTGTGTAAATCTTAATTTGTTTTGATATTGTTACAATTTGTAATTGGCCAAGTTTGACGTTCATTTTTTTTGTTCTTTTTTTCTCTCCTCTCTGTCTCTCTCTGGATTTGTTTCATGCATTCTGAATTGGAAGTTCTGCTATCGTGGACATTGAATACTACACCTTCCAAGAGGCAGATAGGATTAGGTGTAAGGATGCACTACAACATGGTGCACCCCTTACATCTAATACCTGTTGCACCCAATACCTCCTTATAAAGAGACATTTGAGTTTTGTTTTATAAATGGTTAAGTTTTTTTGGGTGTTGAGATCTCAACATTATATAATTTGAGGGGCTTATAGGGCTATCACGGATCTTGTTTCAATGATTCAAATTGCTTATTTTGTAGGATTTACAATATATATTATTTTTGAAAAAAAATTAGTTTGATTTGATAATCATAACTTTTTTATTTTATTGCATTTGTGTTCAAAAAAATAGACGATAAATATATTTTTAAAATAGGCCATTAATTTTTTTTAAAAAAGGAATACAATCAAATAGAAATGTTATGATTATTGGATCGTTTTAAATTTTTCATATTGCGAGTTTTATAAATTGGATTATTTAAATTATTAAATTGAGCCCCGTATTGGGTCTAAGGAGCCTCTCAATGTCATGTTGATGTTGAGAGCCTGACATTAGAAAAATCCAACTCTTTTATTAATGAGGTGTGTGTATGTGTTTTTTGGTTAGGAACTATCCAGCTTATGAGTTTAGGTGAAGCTCCCAATACATCTTTTTATAATATGAAGTTTGAGATGATGTCTGAACAAATTTATTTTGAAGAGGTTGGTACCAACTTGAGGTTTCAAATCTTTAGAGTGATGATAGTGATTCCCTCTTAAAAAAAGAAAGTGACAACTGAACTTGAAATTCATCATAAGCATATATATTATTGTGCTTGGCTTGATCTTTACTCTTAGGTCATGTTTGTTTGGACGGACTAGATTAGTATTCTCATGACTAATAGTTCTAGGAATACCAATCCGTTGGATTATGTATCATATCTTAACTAATAGTCAAGTTTAAAATAATTAATCCGTACTTTAATTGTTTAACCAAACATCGGATTAATAATTTTATTGGACTATTAGTCCAATCCCAAACTCATGTCCACCCAAACAAACATGGCCTTACTGGATTTTATGGGCATAGCTTTCAGAGAAGTTATTGGTCGGTCTTGGGATCTGAAAGTTATTGGTTGGTTTTGGGATACCATTATGTGATATCTCAACAATATTGTAATTTATGAAAATGATAAAATTTATAAATTTGTATCAAAGTTATTGAAAAATATAAAAAGATATAGTGAATTGCGATTGGTATAGAACATGATCACGTGATGCTTTTCTAGCTTTCATGACAAATCGTCCTTTAATGGGTAGTTTAGCTCTCTTTGGTTGTAGACTCTCTCTCTCTCTCTCATAAAAGGTTCTTGCAATTTGAAACCGCTGTGGTGTGGCATGTGGGTGAGATCCAGGTCTTATTAAGGAATAAATGACTGTTATATATGATGATGACTGAGATTGTTCAAATTTTTATTGGACCACATCCCAAGGGTATATATGGAATAAATGACAATAATGTTACAAATACAAAAGTTTTCACACAAAATGTGCACAAAATTCGACACTGATAATACAGTATTCATCTTGGTAGAATATAAGGTATATTCAAAACATTTTGTGTGTTGCCAATGATTTGACATTATTTACAAAAACCTTTTGTTAAGGACAATTATGCCTGTCACAAAAAAATTATCGCTAAAATTGTAATTTGAGCAGAGCGTGTGACGTATTACTCTAAAATTATCAAATATTCTCTCGGTTATTTGGGACGCTTAATTACAAAACGGGAAGCTTAATTATAAAGTTTTGTGGTGATTGTAGGAATTGATGTGAATTAATTTGATCTTTGATTATAATATAAATTGGTGACAGTTTTAGACTATTATAAGTGAAATTTTTAAATGTATTACATATACATTTTTTTAGGATAAAAAATATCGATATATGTATAATCTATTCTTAAGATATGGAGATATGAAAAAAAAATAGAAAGGAGTTAAAAAGGTCTTTGAACAGCTTAATTTTACTTGGAGTGAAATTTGAGACTCAATCAGTTAAATTATGCTATCGGATTACAAATCTTTCACCATTATTATTATTTTTTTTTTTGATAATTGAGTGTCTGGACTATATAAAATTTTCACCATATACATCCTTTTTAATGTGCAGAGTCACATATTCTTTTTGTTTATTTGAATTTAGGATTTGAAAGTGATATATTGTAACCCAAGATTAAATGAGATTTTACCAACCACTAAATGATATTAGAATGTGACAAGTCCTTTATTTGTTGTTGTTTGTTTTCTCAAGAATTGACAACATGAAGACAACATAGAAAGCAAATATCAATCATGAGATACATCTATATATACTGTAGAGCTTTATACATCATGAATTTGAAATAACAGAACCAACCACAACTACTACGAGTGGATATTATGATGCCCCCTGAACTTTTAGCCACACCTATCTCTCAACCAGAAATTAGTTGCACTACCAAACACCTCTCTCTCTCTCTCTCTCTCTCTCTCTCTCTCTCTCTCTCTCTCTCTCTCTCTCTCTCTCTCTCTCACTCATCTAGCCATTGATTTGTTTGTGGAATTTATTATAGTAAACAAAAATGTTATGAATTATAAAAACTTATTTTAAATTTTATCTTCAAAATATATGTGTAATGTAAATTTAAAATTAATAAGATGTAAATTGTACCCACAATAAAATATAGACCATTAATTATCTTTTCTGAATAATTTTTTGAATTTGTAATATAATTAATATTGTGGTAAATCATTGCAGCTACAAAGGTTAGCTCATGGCCATTTACACAAGGAACAATACAATAATAACAAAAAAGAGTATCTAATAGGATGCGAATCCGATTGGAATTTCACTCTTAAAAATTGACTCATTATGGAAGGATGCTTACGTGGTTTAGGCCAAATTTATTTTGTTCCAATATAAGGTTGTATCATTTCACTATGCTATGAGCTAATTTTATAATGTCATATTAAGATCCAATATATATTATTTATAACTTATACTCACTTAAAAACTTAAATTTATAAATTGAGAGCTCATTTAATATATATTAACACTCATCTCTTCTGCTCGTTATCCGATATAAGATTTTACCTTCACACATACTCCAACAGATATATCTAATCTCGGATTTGAGATGGCTGCTGTGCGGGGTGCATAGCAGTCACTATTGTATAACCAAATAGGCCCATTTCGAGGCTCATTTTAATAATTCGAATTGTTCACATTTTAGAATACATCACGTCGAACATACCTATAAAAAATCAAGTTAATCAGATATCGTTTACCCTTTCATTCACTCACATTTGTATTCATTTTAATACTTTAAATCACAATTGTTAAGGGCAAACGATATCCAATTAATTTGATTTTTTTACAGCAATATGTTTAACTTGATATATTCTAAAATGTGAACAATTTAAATTATCGAAATAAGTCTTAAAATGAATCTATTTAACTGCACAACAGTAAATGTTGTGCATCCTTGCACTGCAGTCACCCTAGATCCTCTAATCTCAAGACTCATATAATATTTTTCTTTGATACCAAATGAACTCTTTTAGCTAAAACTCAGGCTAGCAAAAGAAATATAGTTTCATATCATAATCTGAAAGATCAATTTTTATGAAATGAGAATCTATTTAAAAATTTTGAATTTTTATACCCTAACAAGGTTTCGTTTAAGAATAAGTTATTTTAATATTTTTTAAATTTTTTATAAGGTGATATACAGAAAAAAAAAAGTGCAATAATTTATAATAATTTTTTAATTTTTTAACTAAATTATACAATTGTCAACGAGCCTTAAAGTTGCACTTAAGCTCTACATAGCCATAGGGAAGGACCTCTTGGCGCAAGTTAGCAGTTGCCATCACCTAAAAGTGGTTGCTCCAAAGGCCAAACTACCAATTTTATATCTCGAAAATAAATAAATAAATAAATAATTCCCATATTAAAAGCTTTTAGGGTAACGATATATCCCACTAAAAGTAGTGCTCTAAAATATCACTAATGAGTTGGCAAGCATTTAAAAAAAAAAAAAAAAAAACTGTAGGCCCCGTCTATTGCCACATCACTAGTGGTGCTTTTAGAGCACCACTTTTAGTGGTCTCAAGCATTATTGAAACTTTTATGGGCACATAATTTCTTGCCAGCACTCACTCGAGATTTATCTGCATCATCTAACAATATCGTGCGTAGGGAGGGCAATTTGAAATCGATCCGACGGGAATCTCCAATCTCAATCCCGATTTGAGTGATTTTTCTCCAAAAAATATCTCCGACAGGAAGAAGACGGTATTTAAAAATCAATTTCCGATCTATTTCGAACCGGGGACGGTGATCAGTGTTCAAGCCTTGGCCCGGCCCTGAATTTTTCCGAAGTAAAATTACTTTTATACTCTTTATATATATATATATATAATAAACCAAACCCTACCTCACACACAGTTTACACTGCGGTCTCTCATCTGTTTCTTCCTTCCTTGCCGTCCTCTACTCCTTCCCTCTCTCCCCACCTATCTCCGATTCCCACTGTCGCCGATCGAAGCACCACCTCTCTCTTTCTCTCTCTCTCTCGTTCTTCTCCCTCTACCCCAGATCTAAGTAGCGATGAAACAGATTTGCTGCTGCTGCCGCGTTAATGTTGCAAGGATTCTTGTGTTCTTGTACAATCTGAACTACATTTTGATGAGGATTTAATAGCAGATTCACACTGAAATATTTGTAGTCAATGTGAAAAGTATTTGCATATCTTGATGTAAAGGCATTTTGAGTGATGATATAAATTTCACTTGTTATATATATATATATATATATTCATGATAGGACTTTAGGAGTAGAATGGCCCTTATTTACTTTACACACATCTGCGATTTGCTTTACTTTTGCAAATTGCGAGTAGTCCTTTGCTTTTTCTTCTTTCTGTGCACCAACAGTTCCTTTAATAGTAATGTCTTTCGTTGTTGAAACATAATTTTTTTGTTCTGGTTTTAAATTTTCTACAGATCTATGATGATGATGATAATGATGATGAGAATTACTAAAAACAGATTCAATTTTCTACCGATCTAGTAGTTGTTGTTGTTGATGTTGATGATGATGAGATGAAATTGATTTTTTTTTTGGCCGGGCAAATTGCGGGGTCGGGGAAACCCAATCCCCGTTAAGGGGCGGGGACGGGTACGGCAATAGGGTCCTCGTCAGGGATCGGGGACAGGGAGATTTTTACCATTGGGGATCGGGGACGGGGAGTGTGATCCCCGGCCCCGCCCCGTTGCCATTCCTAATTGTGCGTTGAAAGAATAATAAAGGAAGAATAATAGATTATATCAATGGATAAATACGATGAAATAAATTATTTATTTTGTAAAATAAATATAATAAAATAAAAAATTATAATTATTAAATCAACATAATTTTTTTAATAAATATTTTTTTCACCTTCTAGCTTAGATTTTGGATGGGAGAAAAAAAAAATTAATGTGTGGTCTTAGCATTCGTTTGTGATGTGAGTTATTTTTTTTAACTTTTTAGTTATTTTAGCTTAAGGTTAAAAGTCTCGTTTTGGATGATTTTTTTTTACTTTTGTGAGAAAAAAAATAAAATAATTACGATTTAGATATAACATTTTATCTTATTAAGGGGTTGTTTGAAATTATCTAAATAAGTGTACTTTTTAACTTTTTACGAAAAAAAGTGAAATATGAGTTATATTTGAAATGATATGGTAGAGAGATGATGCGATTTAAATGAGATGATGTGACTTAAATAGGATAATAATTTTTTGACTTTTTAAATTTTTTGTATTATGTCAAACTAGACCTAAATTTTTAACTTATTTTATTTTTTTTAAAAAAATAAAACAGTCAAAGTAACTTTTGCCAAACGTATAACCTCGATGTGTGGTGGGGCATATATGATGTATTGATGAATGATGACAGCGGTTCTTGTCGTCGCACACTGTCTTCATTATATTTATATATAAAAAATAAAAAAATAAAAAATATCTAAATTTTATAAAGGAAAATGTTTGGTAATTCAAAATTTTGTGATTCAAATGGCTTAAATCATTCAAAACGACGTCGTTTTACACTCATTTACACTCAAAACGACATCATTTTAAAAAATTTGAGTCATTTAAACCACAAAATTTTGAGTTACCTAGCATTATTGTTTTATAAATTGCCTTTTATAGATCAATGCAAACACTTTTGAAAGCAGAGAATAAAGATGCAAGTACTTTTAAATGCATTGTCATTTATCCAAAATACATCTTTCTTGTTTGGGATGATTTATGTTTTGATTTTTTATAAAAAAAAAAATATATATAGAAATGATATAACGTAAATAAATGTACTTATTTAAATAATTGCACTTAAGAGATGATCTAAATAAATATACCTTTTAATTTTTTATGAAAAGATATACACAAAAAAAATAAAAAGATAATATCATCTAAAATAAATAAAAAGATAAATAAATATACTTTTTTAATCCACCTCAAACAATCTCTAATAATTTATGCCAAATAGTTTCTAACCAAAAAAAAAAAAAAAAAAATCCTTAAATTTGAATGTCTGTCTCTGTTGAACTTTCCATAACATTTGAAGTGGAAATTCATCATCCACAATGGCCCCGTTTGGTAAAAATATAGAAAAGTGATTATAAATTATAATTTAACAGATTATAACTTATAGTTATGAGCATAAGCTTGTAACTTGTTTGGTGTAACTGTGGGATTATAGATTTAAACAGCAGAGTAGTGTTTGGTAAATAAGTTGTAAAATAGTTTTTTGCTGTGTGATTATCATTTTTGCCCTTATGAACAGAAAATTGTAATTTTGTCATTTTCTTCTCTTTAAATTTTGAAAAGTTATTTCATTAATGGAAGTTGATTAATTAGTACCTAATTTGGTACATTTCATTACCTCAAAATTTTTTATTTTTTTTTTATTTTTAATTTTTTTTAATAATATTGAGTTGACAAGGAAACAAAAAAATGTCATTGCAATAAAAATATAATAAATTATTATTAAGGCAATAAAAAAAACTTCCTATATATTTGAAGATCTCCTAATTTCGTCTGCAAATTGACATACAAATATTATGTCTCCTTACTTCTATCTCGTTGTCATCGCAATCAACATTATTTCTATGGCGTGTTTGTTGAGACGAAAATCCTTCCTCTTCATTAGACACATAATCTGTGAATCTATTATAAGAGTCAAATGCAATGTCGCGGAACTCACTTCGTCGGATAAAATTATGAATTGCCATTGTTGCACAAACAAGTTTGACTTGGGTCGCCCAGTTGTAGTTTGGTGGGATATCCTTTATCATCGGGCATCTTGCTTTCCAAACCCCAAACGTTCTTTCTATTACACTTCTAAGTGATGAATGTGTTTGGTTGAATTTTTCTTGTGCATTTTGAAGGGGTTGACCATGTTCAAATTGAGCTAGATGGTATCTCTCTCCTTTGTAAGGTACAAGATATCCTTTCATGTTTGGATATCCAATATCCACCAAGTAAGACACATCTATTTTAAAATTCCAAAATGAATTTAAAATTCCAAAATGAAATTAAAATAAGCAATTATAAATGTAAAAATAAATATAGAGATGTGAGTGTGAATCTACTGTAGCAATCAAATATAAAACAGTTACCTCCTTGTGGTTTTGGAAAATTATAACTAGGATTCCTAATTGTATCCAAGAAGATCCGAGTATCGTGTGCACTTCTTTCACATCCAGGTAAGCAAAATGTGAAACACATATCAAAGTCACATGTGGCCATTATGTTTTGAGTTGCATACCCCTTTCTACCTATTAAACGAGGTTGCTTATCTGGAGATATATATGCTTTGATGTGTGTTCCGTCAATTGCTCTAATACAATCCTATTACAAAATAGTTCATAAAATTATTTTTAGTCACAGATTATTAGAAATATCCAACCAACATTATTATATGTAACACCCAAGTTTCACTTGTAATTATTTTTTTACCTTGAAATGAGGTTAATATTTGCGCTTGCTTCGAATATATGGATGCACACCATTTCTCGATTGGGGCCTTACCCAATCAATAGACATCATTGTAACAGCTTTTAACACCTTCTTGAAGTATTTTGAAATAGTCTCGCCGTAATGTTGAAATCTTTCTTGGGCATTTCTGTTTCGAATGTCACCGCCAACAATATACAAAAATATTACAACCTTCTCCTGAACCAAGACTTTTCGTCCAGTTTCAAGGCCATACTTTGTCTGTAACAAATCACACAATTGATAAAATACCTCTCTTTTCATTCAAAAATTTTCAAATATTCTTGTCCGATTCCTTTCTTGTAATTCTACCATCCACTTTCCCCTGTTAAACTAGATGTCCTACATGGTTCTTTTATCAAATAATTTGTCGCATATGTCACTGCAACTGTTGTCGCCGTAGCTAAGAGCATATCATTATGTTGTTAGGTTTGCAATGTGCTGTCTTCATCTTCAGTAACTTCATCATGGTGATCATTATTCCATTCGTCATCACTGTTACTCATCTCCAAAATACCTACCCATTTAAAAGCTTCGTTACTTTTAGTCCAAATTAAGCATTATAAATTATCATGACTTCACGCAAAATTAAGAAACATCAAATTTTTAAAGAATAAATTAAACTTTTATTTTTATAGTTTAACTCAAATTTCATTTTCAATTTTAACAATTTAATTCATACAATTTTACTCCAATTTTAATTAAGTTATTTCGTTCAATTTGGCTCAAAATGTATAAATGGAAAATTAGGTTTTTTTTCTTTATTATCCAAATGTGGAACCACAAAAGGCCTCACTAAGTTTTGATACACACCATCCAATTTATAATTAACTTAAAAAGGTCATCTGAAGATACTCCATTCCACCCATCAAATTAATAAAGAGAGAGAAGAATTGTGATTATGAATTAACTCCTATCATCTTTATTTTCGATGTTTTCTTTTTGTTTTCGAAAATAAAAACACTGATAAGTTTAATCACCCCTACCTATTGTTTCACATCATTTTATTTTCTGCCAAAAAAAAAAAAAAAAACTTCTTAAAGTATTTCTTAAAAAATAAATGTATATTTTTTAAAGAT
Organism: Camellia sinensis; assembly: GCF_055761805.1. Taxonomy (NCBI): domain Eukaryota; kingdom Viridiplantae; phylum Streptophyta; class Magnoliopsida; order Ericales; family Theaceae; genus Camellia; species Camellia sinensis. Next base: position 10,546,151 of record NC_138968.1, read on the forward strand.
TCATCATGCATGAAGCATTTTTTCTAAAAATACTTTCTCACATTTGTTGTTTGTTTACCAAACATAATGCACTAATGAAAATCTGACCTCACTCTTTTTTTAAAAACAACAAGAAAAATGATCATTATGAAGATGATTATGAGACTTGTTAGCAACAGAAAATTAAAACACAGCAATGTATAAATTAGAACCAACAACAACATGCAAATTTAACTTCCTAAAATTTTTCCTTCAATGAACACAACAATACAGCAGCAACAGATTGAATGGTGGAACCAGAATGACCTCCAAATTCAGCACAACAATAGCAACAAATGGAAATTCAACATAGCAACATATGGACATTCAGCACAAAAAATAAATACAACACGACAAACATAAGGCAATTCAACCTTTCTTAAAATAACACCAGCTGGAAAACATCTACATATATATATAAAAGTCTTTACCATTCACCTATCATTCATATTCAAAATTGAAATCAACCATTCAACCATTTAACTAACATTTAACCATTCAACTAACATTCAAGTCAACCATTCACCTACCATTTAACTGAGAAAATGCCACCTACCCAAATATTAATAATAAAAGTCCAATATAGTCAATATTAATCAAAGTCCAACAAAATATTAATAAAAGAAAAAAAATAATGAGTTCAATACAATAGTCCATTTAAAAAACAATTAGCCGCGATAACCTATGGTGGTCTTCTCCATCTCAATCTCCAACTTTAGAACCCTCAACCGAACTATATTCGTAGAAAGAGTCAGGAAGCACTCACGATGCTTGTCTCGTAAGAACAATCTGGCAGCCCATACATACAGCTCATCATCCGAGGACACACCAGGGATGCTTTCCAACTTCGCAAAACATTCTGCAATTAAAGAATATTTTGATGAGGTCAGTGTTGAATTTGCTAAAGATGACTCAACTACATTAACTATACGATCAAGTGTCTTGTTAAGTAGAGCTGCACTAGTAAATTTCTTCTTTGTCATGCTCTTGGTTGATGAACCATCAGTGTTTGACGACCATTTTTTGTTTAACTCGAAAGGATAAACCACTTCCAAATCAGCATTATCATGAAATTTAGCATCATGTGGGGTATGAAATTCCTCCGGAGTCTCATCAGTGTGAGACATTACCCTTGAGCTAGGAGTGCATGCCCATTCTCCTGTAGCAGCTGTGACACCCTGAACGTTTAATTAAATATCACATAAATATTTATAGTTATATATAATTGTGAGGGTATGTGATAATATATTATTAAATAAATAATAATAAATACATAATCTAATTTGGCATTAGATTATCAAATACGGAATTAATTATGGATTATTATTTGGGGCCAAATTAACAAAAATATGGAATTATAATACTAGTTGGACCAAATTAAAGTTAAAGATAGTAAATAAATAAATAAATATAAAAGTAAGAGTAAATAAATAATAATAATAATAATAATAATAATAATAATAATAATAATAATAATAATAATAATAACGGGTGTGGTAGTAAAATAAATAATTAATTTTTTGATGGTATACGATAGAGTGTAATTTAATTAGGGATTAATTTATTTATATAGTTATATTAGAAAATTGAGCCAAAGTGTAATTATCTTAAATATTTATTAAGATAAGTATAAATCCATGTGATTTATGATCAAATCTAGGAAGGGATTTGAGCTGCCACGTGTTAGACTCAGGAGGCTTTTACCTCCCTATAAATAGGAAGGAGTTAATCAAACTCTGTGGAAAGAAAAGGAAAAAAATAGAGAGAGGGAGAGACACGTAAGTTGCTGGAAGTAGGAACTCATAGTAGGAAGGTTGCGATAGTGGAGTAAGGCTAAGGGTCAATATTAAGGTGAGTTATATTATACCTTGAGATAGCATAATATATTTTACGTTTGTTTTGACTTACCATAATTTATTTTATACAAGTTATATTTTATGAGTTATATTAATACAAGTTACTTTTTATAAATTATATTAATATTTCACTTACGTGGATTAATTTCTGAACTCTATTTGTTAAAATGAAACCCATGGATATGTTAGTTTAAATTTTAAAGAATATTTGACAATGACCCTATAAACAATTATGTTTTTAAGTACCACCACGGGAATCCCACACCTTGGGGGACTTAAATAACCATTGGTCTCTGTTTGGCCACTTTGTGGTCTTCTGTTTGTCATGGATTTATTGACCTCTGTGCTGACTGTCACTTTTGTGACATCTGTTCTGTTCTATTCTGTACCGTAGTTATGGTTATTTATTTATATAATTTCTGTATTTCAGTTTCTGCCACTTAAATGATTTATTCACCAAATTGAGTTATGTAAATATTTTTGGCCTAACTAACCATCCATGGTTATTTCGTATTCCCTATACTCTTAGCATAATATTTCTCACTCTGCTGTGTGCTTATAGCTGTTACCCTTTCAGGTGGCAAGATGTAGGGGAAGCCCTTAACCTCACGTAATGGAACCCGCACGAGGATTGATGTTGAACCACTATTTTGTTTTTCTTTTCTTTTTTTTTTTAAATATTTTTTTCTCTCTCTTTTGTTTCTACTCGGGACCGATCACTGAATAATAAAATAATAAAAGCCCTCTAGGTGTATTTTCTCTTATTAAAATAGTAAAATGAAGTAATTTCTTGTTTAATTATTTTTATTTCCCTTTGTGCAGTTTAATCTGATACGAATAAAATAAGTTAGTAAGTTGCGATTCCAATCCTAAGCCCCTGGGGTTGGGTAATGACAAAGGTGGTATCAGAGCAATGGTTAAAAAAAAATGCTATTTTAATTTGATTAGGAAGTTCGAAAAGTTATAAATAAATCTATAAAAAAAATTATATAGCTAAATAAACATAATAAAATAAAATAAAAAAATAATAAATATTTACCTGCAACGTTAGTCTTTTTGTGTAAAATCTCATATTTATTATGGTGATTTAGGAATGTCAGAGATTAACCTTGATGATGCATCTTGGGATGAGCTCGGGCCATTAATTTAGATGAGATTTTAGCCGAGCACCCCACCCCCGCCTCACTTGAGGGTTGGGGAGATTTAGAGAATATAATTAGAGGACTGCATCCAGGCCTTGCCCAATTGATGGATCGGCCAATCTATATACATGCTGATTCTACCGATGGTCCACATTTACTATGGAGGCAAAGCCGTGCCTATACACGCGGACGTTTTCTAGGACCCACTCATGTCCTTGGTGTTGCCCCGGGACATGACCACCTGTACTATATCATAGGCCCTCTACCCCCAGATTTTGTGGCTAGAAGGAGGAACGTGTACCCCGAGTACTATATTTTCACCACTGTCCTTAACCCGTTAGAGATAATTAATATTCAAAATGTTGACTTTAATAATGACTTGTCATATGTCGAGACACCCGGCTGGATTGTCGATCAAGCATTTTTGGGATACATACAGTCCGTCCCTATTTTCATAGTCCAGGTAGCATGGATGTGTTTTGGTGTAGTCCAGTTAAGATGGAAATTTGAGCTTTTTATGCAACACTATTTTCCATGGTTGTTTGGCTCATTTGACCCACCACTCTAGATTTGGTAGAAGAAAACCTTTTTGTATGCTGACCATGATGTGTTCTGATCCCTTTTTGTTGTCTTTTTGTTTTTGTTTACCACATGAATGAAACACTAACATATTCTGACTTTTGAAACAAAGATGTAATATTAATTGTAAAAAATGTAAAGTTGGCATTTTATATAGATATAGATTGCGCTACACATGCTTATATATATGCTGCATTGTAAATGTAATGTTTCGTTTATTACTTTGTAGAATGGCCAATAATGGTAACGGAAAAGAGTCATCAGTCAGTGGCACTGAATCAATGGAAAGAGTGGTTACTAACTTTTTGCAAGCCTTGCAAACTAACATCAACAATGGGATGCCGGAACGGCGAGAAGAGCCGATTACCATAAAACAGTTCCAGGATCTGAAACCCACCACATTTATCGGTGGCCCAGACCCAATGGTAGCAAACGCTTGGGTTAAAGACATGGAAAATATTTTTCGCGCCCTACCCTGCACCAAAAGATAGAAGGTAACTTTCGCCACTTTCACTTTCAAAGACAATGCACAGGAATGGTGACTTCTCATTCTGGAGAAAGAAGAAATTGCGACTTGGACAAGATTCTTGGAAGTATTCTACGAAAAATACTTCCCAGATTCATTGCGGGAACAGAAGGTATCAGAATTCATACATCTAAAGCAAGGAACCATGACACTGGTCGAATACGAGAGCAAGTTCATTTAACTTGCTCGGTTTGCAACATACGTTATCTCCACTGAAACTCGAAAAGTAAGAAAATTCGAAGCAGGATTGGATGCTGAATTTAAAGATAGGCTCGAGGTCTTAAAACTGCCAACCTATGCAGAAGTGGTAGACCGAGCGTGCATTGTAGAAAAGGGATTAAAGCCTCGCGTTCCAAGGAACCAAGCCAAAAGAAGCGATTTTGGGAAAGAGACAACAGAAGATCCGGTGCTGTGCTTTCTAAAAAGGTGAATACGGGCACAACCAATTCAGGCCATCAAGGCCCTACCAACCCCCGAAGTGGCACTATTCCAATTTGTCCCACTTGTGGAAAGGCTCATTAGGGACAATGCCATCGAGACACGGGAGCATGTTTTAAATGCGGTCAAGTTAGCCATTTGCTGAGGGATTGTCCAAAGCTGACTAATCCTACAGCCAACCCCTCTGACCCAGTCAAAAAACCCACAGGACCTGGAGGAGAGAGGAAGGACCAAAAACGCTAAGGATGGGCTTTCGCCTTGGTACTTGGAAAACCAGAAGTTACCGAAAGCGTTGTGTTAGGTACATTTTCAGTCTGTGGTCATTTAGCTCATGTCCTCGTTGACTCTAGGTTAACTTATTCTTTTGTTACACCACACTTTGCTGCTAAGTTGGCATCAACACCCGAACCATTAGGATATATATTGTCTGTGTCTTTTCCTTTTGATCATGTACTATATCCTTAAAACGCAAAACCTTATATGTAGAATTGACTCCCCTCCGCATTGGAAACTTTGATGTGATTTTAGGTATGGATTAGCTGGCTGCCAATCACGCCTCTATTGATTGTAAAGCCCAAAAGGTCTCCCTCAGGTTACCAAACCAACCCGAGTTTGTCTTTGAAGGGACTGGAGTTTCCAACCCTCCTTGCATTATATCCTCTATGACAGCCCAACGACTTCTAAGAAAGGATTGTTGTAGTTATATCTGTTATGTTATCGATACACAAAAAGAGGCCCCCACCGTTGATGCAATCTCTGTGGTTCGAGAATTCCTGGATGTTTTTCTTGAAGATCTACCCGGTATCCCGATTGATTGGGAAATCGAATTCACTATTGAAACCCAACCTAGCACACAACTAATATTAAAAGCTCCTTATCGCATGTCGATGACAAAATTGAAAGAGCTGAAGACTCAACTCCTAGAACTACTAAATAAAGGTTTCATTCGACCTAGTACCTCACCCTGGGGAGCTCCAGGATTGTTCGTGAAGAAAAAGGATGGCACGATGAGATTATACATCGATTACCAGGAGCTGAACAAGGTCACCGTCAAGAACCGATACCTTCTGCCACGAATCGATGACTTGTTTGATCAACTTCAAGGTGCCCAAATATTCTCCAAAATTGACTTGCGTTCTGGCTACCATCAACTAAAAGTCAAAACGGAAAATATCGAAAAGACTGCCTTGAGAACCCGTTACGGGCACTACGAGTTTCTTGTCATGCCTTTTGACGTCACAAATGCCCCAGCAGCCTTCATGGACCTCATGAACTGAGTGTTCAGACCCTATCTTGATGAGTTCGTCATCGTCTTCATTGACCACATCCTCATATACTCCAAGTTACCAGAGGTCCATGAGCAGCACTTACGAATGGTTCTACAAACACTACGTGATCATAAACTTTATGCCAAGTTGAAGAAATGCGAATTCTAGATCACTAGTGCACACTTTCTCGGTCACGTCATTAACAAAAATAGCATCTCGGTTGATCGCCAAAAAGTTGCAGCCATCGTGGACTGGCCACGACCTACTAATGTGTTAGAAATCTAAAGTTTCTTCGATCTAACTAGCTATTATCGATGCTTCGTGCAAGATTTCTCAAAGATAGCATCACCCTTGCCCCAGTTAACTCAGAAGAACACACCCTCTGAATGGACTGACAAACAGAAGCGTTGCTTTCAAGAATTTAAAAGTCGACTTGTGTCGGCTCCTATACTAGCACTCCTTACAGGAGCAGATGGGTTCGTAATCTATAGTGATGCCTCATACAATGGTTTGGGTTACATTCTTATGCAAAACGGAAAAGTCATTGCTTATGCGTCGCGACAATTAAAGACTCACGAAATGAACTACCCGACTTATGATTTGGAATTGGCTGCGGTAATCTTTGCCCTCAAAATCTAGCGTCATTATCTCTACAGTGCAACCTGTGAGATTTACATTTATCACAAGAGTCTTAAATATCTATTCATAGAGAAGGAATTGAATATGAGGCAACGGCGGTGGCTAGAATTTATGAAAGATTATGATGTAGAGATCCATCACCATCCAGGCACAACTAACGTGGTGGCAGACGCACTGAGCCGAAAGACGACTAGAGGTTTAGCATGTACTCTCATTTCCCGCAAGATCAATGGACTACTCGCCAACATAATCGTGGAACCTACATTAATTGAAGAAATTAAAGCGCGCCAATAGGAAGATAAATTTTAGAAGAAAAAGTACGAGGAACAAAGGAATACGCCTGATCCTAATTTCACTAAAAGCAATGGGATACTGAAATTTCAAAATCCAATTTGCATACCCAACATCCCGGAACTCGAGAATAAGATAGTGGTAGAAACTCATAACTCGAGATTTGCAGTCCACCCTGACAACACAAAGATGTACCATGATCTGAAGGAACACTACTGGTGGAAAGGAATGAAAAGAGACATAGCAAGCCATGTCTCCAAATGTCTGCATTGTCAGCGTGTTAAAGCAAAACATTAGAGACCTACAAGGCTACTGCAACCACTCTCTATTCCTGAATGAAAATGGGAGCACATTACTATGGACTTCGTGGTCGAGCTACCACAGTCATTTTCGAAGAATGATGCAATATGGCTTATAGTAGATCGACTGACGAAGTCGGCGCATTTTCTAACAATCAACATTATATACTCCCTTAATAAGTTTGCCACTTTATACATCAAGGAAATTATTCGTTTGCATTGTATCCCAGTTTCGATCGTGTCTGACCGAAACCCCCGCTTTGTGTCTGTGACAACCCTAACCTCTGATTAGTGCTAATCTTTGGTTAAGCATGATAAGTAACTGATCAGACTGAAATTCTGAACTGAATGTATGAGTATGTTGTTTAATTGCATTTCTATCTGTTAGTCACCAAATGATCTGTTCATGTTTTAACTTTGAATTGCGAATTGAAGGTCTTATCGGCGACCAATTCCGGAATTGATTAGTGTTTTATGCTAATTAGAATTTATGTGATTTTATGGTAGGTTTAATTAAAATTCAATTTGGAATGATTAAATTAGATTAAATAAGGGTAAATTTCATTAGTTTGAGTTATTACATTTTTGCCCTTTAGTGGACCCCTTCAAGAACTATTGTTTATTCCCCATTACTTACACACTTGACACACCATTCTTCACCCATTTTTTTGAAGCAAACCGTGAGAGAGAGTGAGATAGGAGAATTGGTTTCAACAAGAGATTAACTTGGAGAGTTAGAAGGAATTGAAGGGATTTTGCAAAATTGAGCTTGTATACTTTGAATTCAAGACCTAAGGTAGAGAATTCATCCTTTGGTTTATGTATTTAAGTTGTTTCTTGCATGATTCATGGAAATTTGGAGATTAATGTCAAGAATTAATTTAAGAGTTGATTTGAGTAGCGAATCCATGCATGCATGCACATACTCTAGCATTTTGAGGTTGTTTTCATAAGAATTTCCACATGCATGTCTACATTTGGGTTGTAGTCCATGAATTCATCATGATTTGGAGTTCAAACTTGCATTTGGTTATGTTTTGGAACATTGGAATCCATTAGAACACTTGCATGTGATGTTCTTGCATTGTTCTTCAAGTTTTCTTTGACTTTGTGTTTAATTGACTTACCTTTATTTTACAAATTGATCCTTGAAACATGTTGTATTATGGGTTTTCAAGTGTTTTTCAGAAAATTAGCCCAAAAGGATCGAGTTTGAAGCTTCAAAAGTTGAGTTTTGTGGTTAGGGATCAAACTGAAAATTTCAGATTTTGGATCCACGCTCGAACGGAGGACTTCACGCTCGAGCGTACACTCTGAGTACATGCACTTCCGCTCGAACGTAGGAAGTCACGCTCGAGCGTGAAATGCATATGCCCAGAAGTTCATATGTTTTGCAGTCCGCTCGAGCGAGAGAATTCACGCTCGAGCGAGGATCTGAGTCTCACGCTCGAGCGGAGGTCGAGCGTCCGTCGAGCGTGAAAATCGTGCATCTAGTACTTTTTTCATGAGTTTACAGTCCGCTCGAGCAAGGGAAGTCACGCTCGAGCGGAACTCCTTTGTCTGCATGTCCGCTCGAGCGTAGAAAGCCACGCTCGAGCGAGACCCCTGTTTCAGCAAAAATTTGAAAAGTGTTTTAAAGTGCATTTTTGAATCCTCATTCCATCCTAGGCATTCCTAGGCCAAGTTTAAGGCATCTTAATGAGGATAATGTTATAGAACCACACCAAGTCTAGATAAGGGGCTAAGTTATTGATTCCTTAGTGCGTAACTTAGTGTGTGTTCGTGTAATAACCCTCACCGTTGCTTACCGATAAACATTGATTACCGTCAAACTGAACTGATTACGACTGATAATTGAACTGATTAAAATACTGAACTGACTGACTGAAATCTAGAACTGAATTGACTGAGTGTATCTGTTTACTTGTGCATTTATCTGTTTGATTGTTTGACTATCTGTTCATGTTTTAGTGTTTAAACTGCTAATTAAAGGCCTTATCGGCGGCCGAATCCGAAATTGATTAGTGTGTCTTGATCATTGTAATTTATGTGATTTTATGGTGTATTTATCTAAAATGTGATCTAGTATGACTAAATTAGATTAAATATTGATCAATTGCTTAAGTTGGCCTTATTTACCAAACTAGCCTTAGTGGCCACTACTTGATTCATTGTGAGCTTCATTACACTTGATCACATAACATATTTGCTCAGTTATTCTCCTTGCCTTAGTCGATAGAGAGAGAGAGACTTGAGGAGTTGATTTCATCTCAATATTGCTTAGAATTTGAAGGAAATTGAAGTGTGGTTGCTAATCTAGTTCCCTTGCCTCTAATTGAAGACATGGGTAAGAGAAATCAACCTTTATTGATGTGTTTGAGCTTGTCAAAGTTGAGAATTGAGCCATGGATTAGTTCTAGCATGTTGAAATAGAGCATAATTCCATGCATGCATGTTAGTATTGTTGGATTTTGAGTTGAGTTCTTGGCAAATCGTCACATGCATGTCCATGTTTTGAGTGCAGGCCATGTTTTCATCATGTTTGTGAATCAATTGGCTCATTAGAGCATGTTTTGAAGCTTGAAAGTTATTTGAAGATCATGCATGTCATGTTTAAGGATTGTTCTTGAAAAATGGTTTGAAATTGGGTTTGAATTAAACACCCTTGGGCTTTGATTTCTCAATTGAGCTTTGAATCATGTTATTCCATGTGTTTACAAGTGTTTTTCTAGAAATTAGCCCAAGAGGATTGAAAATTATGCTTTTGAACTTGGTTTTTGGCTTGGAGGTGCAATCTGGGTTTTCCAGATTTTGCACTCTCGCTCGAGCGGGGAAAGTGACGCTCGAGCGTGGAATCCGAGCATCCAGCATCTCTGCACTGTTTTACAATCCGCTCGAACGGAGGACTGGGCGCTCGAGCGGAGTCATGTGTCTCAAGCTCGAGCGGGCGTCGAGCAGAGATTTCACCCATCCAGTACTTTTGCAGTACGCTCGAGCGGGGGATTTACCGCTCGAGCGGGTACTTTTGTCTGCATGTCCGCTCGAGCGGAGTGACCTACGCTCGAGCGTGACCTCTGTTTTCTGAACAATCTGAAAATGCTTTTAAAAGTACATCTTTACATCCTCATCCCATTCTAGGCATTCTTAGGCCTAGTTTAAGACATCTTATTGAGGATATAGATGTAGAACACACCAAGGCAAATTAGGGATTAAGTTATGATCTTTTCCAGCTATGTAGCTTAGTGTGTTCAATCTGTTAACTGTGTAGGGTTGGCGACTGAGGAGGCACGCTCTAGCATACTGTAGCCCAAACTCTGTGAGTAATAACTGTGTAAAGATATGTTCGAAATGATTATCTTCTAAACAACTGAACTGTACTGCTTTCTGAACTGATACTGTTAATTGAATGAATGTATGTCCTATGTTCTGAACTGTATTGTGGCATCCTTAGCACCTACTGTTACTGTTACTGTTACAGAGATCTCTGTCGGTTCCCTTGTTGGAACCACTACTGTTTACTGACTGATGGCCATCATTTACTGCTCGGTCTTTTAAGACCTACTGTTTACTGTACTGTTATGCTAATGGATGTACCACATATGACTGTACTGACTGAATGACTGAAATACTGATTTAATGAACTGTTTTCATACTGTAAGGACATTCATTCTTAACCTCTTTATGCATTATGTTATTCACTGGGCTTTAGCTCACTACTCATATATATATGTAGGTGTTCAGGCACCAGACCGCGGCTAGGGGCGTCAGGGTTATTCCAGTTTTGTCAAGCCAACTACCATGCCTCACTGCGAGGTTCCAAGCCTATCATGCTAAGGCTTAGGGTTGTTTTAGGACTTCCCCTTCTGTACTGTCTTGCTGTTCTGTAATAACTAATGGATTGTATAGACTGAATGTTTACTGTACCGTTACATAGGGATTGGGTCCCTATTCTGAATGATTATATAAATTGTGTATACCTTTCCACTGAATGTAAATATGTTTGGAAAGTCCTTTTGCATACAGACTGTCACAGCTCATTGGGCATTGTTTAATTACTGTATTGGCTTCCGCCAGGCCCTGTACTCTGTTTTACTGTACTACTGTTAAGCAGGCCTTCGGTAATCTCGGATTACTGGCCGGTTACGGTGCTAAACCCATAGGGCCGGGTTTGGGTCGTGACAGAGTGGTATCAGAGCGATACTTACCACGAGTTATACTGCACACACATGTCCAAATGAGCTATAGGGTGTCCTAGAAAAGTAATTAGGGCATCTCATGAGCATGATAAGTGTGTAGTTATGTTATGACTGAATATATGCTAACGTGTTAAACTGTTAAACAAATGACTGCTTATGTTTAAAACTGTTATAACTGCTTATAGTGAAATGGATAACGCAAACACTGCAAATGAAACTGAATCCTCATCCTCTGAGGCCAGAATGGCCAGACTGGAGCAAATGATGGAACTGATAACTGCGAGACTAGATCAACAACTGAACCAACAGCCCCTACCTCCTCCTCCTCCGGTACGGCCGGAACAAAATATGAATGTGAATGTACAAAATATGAATGCTAATGATGGGGACATAATTGCACTGACCCATAAGTTCAGCAAAATGAAACCGCCGTCCTTTCAGGGAGGCCTAGAACCGTTGAAAGCTGAAGCATGGGTTCTGGAGACTGAAAAATTGTTTGAAGTTTTCCCGTGCTCTGAAACACACAAGGTACTGTTAGCCACCTTTACATTGCAAGAAGAAGCTAGAAGGTGGTGGATGCTCATCTGTGATGAAAATACCGTTCTGACTTGGGCTCAATTCAAGGGAGCCTTATTTGAAAAGTACTTCCCTCAGTATGTTAGGGACAGAAAAGTAACTGAGTTTGAACAACTGAGACAGGGCACAATGTCCGTTGCTGAATATGAGACGAAATTCACCGAGCTTGCTAGATATGCACCGCATATGGTGGATACTGAGTATAAGAAGGCCAGAAAATTTGAAGGCGGCCTTAATGTTGCAATTCTTGACCGAATAAATGTTCTGAAACTACCGAATTATGTAAATGTTCTTGACAGAGCCTTGATGGCTGAATCAAACATTGAAGCACTGAAAACTGAAACGCCATTGCCTGAATGGCGGGGTAAAATGCAGAGTTTTAAGTTTAAGAAAAGCAAGCATAGTCCATCGAACAAGAAACAGAATACGGGGTCAACGACTACGTCTAGTCAAGGAAACCGTACAATACCGCCCTGTTCTGAGTGTGGTAAAAATCACAAGGGAGTCTGTTACAAGATATCAGAAGCCTGTTATAGGTGTGGCAAGGTGGGCCACATGGTTAAAGACTGTCCCTCTGCTCCACAAGCTAGTAGTAAAGCTACACCAAGCGTAGCGGCATCAACTGTTACACCAAAATCGAACCCCAAAGCTACCGGGAAAGAGCCTATGAGGCAGGGCCGAGTGTTCGCCCCAGTACCGGGAGACGTCTAGAATACTGAGACCGTTGTGTCAGGTATTCTCTCTATTTGTACTCAGAATGCTTATGTACTGATTGATTCGGGGTCTACGCATTCTTATGTGTCGCATGCTTTTTCGCGTAAATTGAATAGACCCTTAGAACCTGTGCGGGGAGCAAATATTCCGGCAAGCCCGTACTCCTTTCTTCCGAGCTCCGTCACTGTCCGATCACCTGCGAGCCAATAAGGGTGAGCTACCCGGCGGTGTGTGGCCGGAAAAACCCTCCGACGATCAAGTTAGCACACACCTTAGGATAGAGAGAGAGAGAGGGAGGTGTTTTAGTGTAAGAAAATCCTTACAAAGTGTTCATCTGTCGCGTATGGGGGGCGCAGACATGCTTATATACCCTCTGTGCCCCATATCTACTCCCAGTCATCCCCTGACACGTGGCTCCGCTATCCCATCTGTCAGCATAAACCTTGCTGAACATCACCTAATCTCAACTGCCTGCTTTCACAGCTGGAGCTTGGCAGCCGAGCTGCCCTATCCGTTACCGTGCCGTGCCGTGCTTCATACCCAAGCACTTCACTGGCTAAGTCCAAGAAGGACCGGGCTAGGCGACATCTCGACAAAGCCTTGCCCGAGGCACCTCCTCTGGCCGGCCTTTCTGCCAGTCAAACAGTTACCTCGGCTGACCACGCCTTTCCGGGCGCCGGTCACTCAGCTTGTCTTGCTTCGGCCATCGCCTGATCGAACAGCTCGGTCCAACCGAGCAGCTTCTTTACGGTCTGGGGCAACACACACTCGGTCCAAGTTCTGCCCGGCCCAAGTTTTGGCAGCCCATCTCTTGGCGGATAGTCAATCATCTCGGCCCCATGCAACGTTGGGCTCTCAACCTGCTCGGCCATTACCACGGCCCAACTCCAGATCATAAATCACCCTCTCAATTGCCCCTTAATTCCGTCCGTGAAAGCGTGACTGGGATTACTCACTTCGACCGAGATAACATTCCTCCGGTCTCCAAGATGAGAAAGGGAGACTGGGCTAGTAAACATAACTGTCTGCAAACTTGACCGGTTGTACGCCACGGCTGACGTCCTCTTCTTCAGAAGTAGCTCGGTTGGCTCTTCGACTCTTCAACCCGTCGCTTCAGTCCTGTCGTTCCATAAATGGGGACACGTGACGGGCTGCCATTGGTCATCGAGCAGCCAACCCGCCATTTTTGCCAGAATTTGAATTTGGACGGCCTCTCGTGCTTACATCTACAAGGACCCCCTTATGCCATTTCTTCCTACTACCTCTTTTCTACCTGACGATTCAGAGCTCAAGCCATCTCCTCTCATACTCGACTGCCATTCTTCGTGCTTGGAAGAACAGCTCCAGCCCTTCACAGGTAAGATCTTCAATCCCTCTTGAGTTGCTATTTTCTTTCATATTACACACATTAGGGCGCAAAAACGTAGCTCTTAGGGCATAGGCCATAGAATCCGTCCCAAACCTCCCACTGTTCTTGGTGTTCTTCATCTTCCTGAAGAACACTGAAGAACTGGAGCGAACTGGGCTCTTGGTCTTCTTTTGATCCAAAAAACCAATCTGACCGAGCAAATAACATGTTTGTCTCAACCCCAGCAAAAACCGAGATAACAAAAGGACTTGGTCGCTCAACCGGGCTAACATCTGGTCTGCTTGGGCGACCGGGCTCCTTAGTTAGAATAGATAACCGAGGTGGTTTGGCACTCTTAATGACTGAGCTAAAGTCCAGCCCCTTTTGCGCGACCGCGCTCACACTCACACTTGCCATCCTTTTCCTGCAGAGTCCAAGGGGACCACTGCCATTCCTGAGGCTCTCAGGACCGAGCAGCAACCAATTACACAGTGCCAAACCCCTCAGCCGGGATACTAAGCCGGCCACAAATGGGGAAATTCCGCTTCCTAGTGGATACTCCGGCCGCGCTAGCTGCTTTCAGGGAGGAGTACGGCGTCCCGGCCGATGTCCACCTGGAGCTCGCAGAAGAAGAGACCACGCCTTGGGCTAGAACAGAACAATGCCCCTTCACCATGCTGTCGGTCGTCGAAGGAGGACTCCGCTTCCCTCTGAACCCACTCATCACCGAGTTCCTACGCCGAACCGGGCTAGCACCCACTCAAGTGTCTACCAACACTTACCGGATAATAAACGGCGTGCACGAGCTGAACAACCGGTTAGGCATTAGCCTAGGTTTAGCCGAGATCCTGCGCCAATACACCCTAGGCCACACCGGCGACGGTCTCGCCTATTATCTCAAGATTAGACAGGGCAGAGAGAAAATCGTGACCGGCACACCAGACAAGGATCTTCACGACGATGATTTCTTCTGGGTGTCTGGTAATTACGAGACAGCCGAGGTACCGGGCTGGATGATTAGCAAAAATTTTGGGAGCACATGTAAGCCGCACAAATTATCTCGGTTAATACACTTTCTTGATGTTTCTGTACCTTAATCATTCTCTTCCTTGTTTCTTTTGCAGCCATCCAAGCCTTGCAAGCCAACTATAATTTCCCCAACGTAGAGGCAATCAGGACCGCGCTTCGCTACCGCGACCAAGATTGCAACCAATTGCTTGGCTACAGTCCCACATACAGATACTCCGCTCCCCGCCGGAGTAAAGTTACTGACTTCCTCCGAGCTCCAATGCCTCCACCGGATCCTACTAGACGTTCCCCTCATTCGCCTGACCGAGGAACAAGAAATGGCCAAACGCAGTAGAATCAAGAACCTGCTCACCGCCACATCCGCTGAGATGCCGAGCGTCGTAACTCGCTCGCCAGCCGCCGGTCAATCCAGTGGCGCTGTAGTCGCCCTTGCCTCTTAATCCGCCGGGCAATCTAGCCGAGAACCCTCTGCACGACGTGCCGGTAAAAGAGCTCGGGCAGACCCATCCGCCGAGCTAGTCGCCGAGCTTACCACCGAGCATCCATCTGACGCCCCCGCCCCAGTGCCGGCCTGGCGTCCACAGTTGAAGTACCGGGGTCAAGACATCCCGGCAACGGCTTCGATCAAGGCTGACAAAGAGCATCTGCTCGCCTTCGATCTGTCCAAAGCTCTGCTACTACCGAGCGACGTGGTCGGTAGCGACCACGTCCCCGACACCCGGTTGGTCAAATCGTCAGTGAAGTCTATGGCCAGGGTAAGTCGATGTTCCTATGAAAATTTCACAAGTGTTTGCCCGGTTCCCTTTCTAATCAACTTTGCTTTTTGCAGGCCATTCAAAAACAACACCTGGTTTTGGAGCGCATCCACAGGCTTCGGCAAAAGGCCAACGACACAGCCAGCCAGGTCGAGAGCCTTCAAGCCGAGCTCGGCCGGGCTAAGTCTTCCCTTGAGATGGCCAACGCCGATAATAACAGACTGCTCGGTCAGCTGGATGCGGCCGAGAAAAAACAGGATGAGCTCCAGACCGAGGTGGACACCCTGAAAAAGTCGAAGAAGAAAGCTTGCCGGGCTGCCAACAACGCCGGTTTTAACGAGGCCGAGCAGAGCTACAAGAAGCAAGTCTTTGCAACACAAGACATCTACTTCAAGGCTGGCTGGAAGTCCGCCTGCGAACACCTCGGCCAGGGCTCTGACACCGACGTATTTGCCAACCCTCCTCCAGCTTCGCTACCGGTCTACCTCGTGCCTTATGCAAACGACGTCTTCAGCGCTTTGCAAGCTGAGGCCGAGGAAGGACTTGAAGAAGGAGACAGTGAGACAGATTCTGAGGCAGAAGAGGCCGAGGTGCAAGAGCAGCCCGGCAATGAGGAGCCCGGTGCCCAAGACACAAGTCCAACCATTAACCTTGATGTCGGCGAGGACGAATTCACCAATCTATCCCCCTTAGTTTAGTTTTCTTTTTTGTATTTTTGCTTTCAATGCTTCTGATGTAACCGGGCTCTGTCCCCACCTTTTGTATTGATTTTCTTGTCAATGAGAAATTCAAATTTTGCTAAGTGTTTGCACGGTAGTCATCAATTCCATCTTCAGCAAAATATCTCGGTATAAATCATTGTTTGAACAAAACACCTTGTCAACCGGAATTCATAACACGGTTGAAGTACTTAAGCAGAACAAAACAACAAATTTATAAACCGAAATAACCATCCCGGTTGGTAATAACAAAGTTGAACAAATCATCAACACTTCCAACCGGATTAGATCATCTCGGTTGGGAATCCGAGGTTGGACAAAACACCAACTCTTCCAACCGGAGTACATCGTCTCGGTTGGGAATCCGAAGTTGGACAAAACACCAACTCTTCCAGCCGGAGTACGTCATCTCGGTTGGGAATCCGAAGTTGGACAAAACACCAACTCTTCCAACCGGAGTACATCATCTCGGTTGGGAATCCGAAGTTGGACAAAACACCAACTCTACTAGCCGGAGTACGTCATCTCGGTTGGGAATCCGAAGTTGGACAAAACACCAACTCTTCCAACCGGAGTACGTCATCTCGGTTGGGAATCTGAAGTTGGACAAAACACCAACTCTTCCAACCGGAGTACGTCATCTCGGTTGGGAATCCGAAGTTGGACAAAACACCAACTCTTCCAACCGGAGTACGTCGGTTGGGAATCCGAAGTTGGACAAAACACCAACTCTTCCAGCCGGAGTACATCATCTCGGTCTTTAAATATTAAGACAACAATCCAAGTGCTAAAGCAAAATTTACTTCTATAAATTGACAAAAAGAATTACATGTTGTAGTGCAAGCCAAAAAATTTCTTTGCACAATAAAAGAAAGCAAAAGCTTAAAAATAATACAGTTTCAAGTTGGCCGCATTCCATGGCCGGGGTATTGCTCTTCCCTCTAAATCCTCCAAGTGGTAAGCCCCCTTGCCCGCCAGACCGGTGATCTTGTAGGGTCCTTCCCAATTTGCCCCTAGTTTGCCTTCCCCTGGCACCAGGGTGTTGCCCATAATCTTTCTCAAAACCCAATCACCAACTTTGAGTGGTCTGGGGTGCACCGTCTTGTTGTATTTCTTGGAGAGCTCTTGTTGGTAGGCGGCCACATGGATGAGGGCCTTGTCCCGACGCTCTTCCACGAGGTCCAATTCCAAGGCAATAGCTTCGGCATTCAGTTTGAGATCGAAACTCTCGCTTCTTAGGGTGGGCATGCCAACTTCCAGGGGTATGACTGCCTCCATGCCATAAGCCAAAGCATATGGAGTTTCCCCGGTAGAACGTCGCGGGGTTGTTCGGTATGCCCAAAGGACGCTGGGTAATTCCTCAGCCCATTTTCCCTTTGCCTTCTCCAGCCGTTTCTTCAACCCATCCAGTATGGTCTTGTTTGACGCCTCGGCTTGACCATTGGACTGCGGGTAAGCCGGGGTGGAGTTGTAGAATTCAATCTTCAAATCTTCGCAGAATCCTTTGAATAGGCGACCATCAAACTAGGTGCCTTTGTCAGAGATCAAGATCTTGGGAATGCCAAAGCAGGTGACCACGTTCTGCCAGACAAACCACTTCACGTCTTTCTCTTTGACGGTTGCCAAGGGCTCAGCTTCAACCCATTTCGTGAAGTAATCTGTGGCCGCAATAAAGAATTTCCGGTTGCCCGGTGCTGTTGGCAATGGCCCCACTATATCTAGCCCCCACATGGCGAAGGGCCAAGGACTGGTGAGGGGAAGAAGTTCCCTAGCAGGCTGATGGATCTGATGGGCGAATTTCTGGCATTTTTCGCACTTGCGGACGTACTTCTGTGCGTCGGCCTGCATGCACGGCCACCAGTATCCCTGCGAAATTGCTCGGTAGGCTAAGGACCTACCCCCTATGTGGCTGCCACAAATGCCCTCGTGAATTTCGTACAAGAAGGCCTCCACACTATTCGGGTGCACGCACTTTAAATAAGGACCAGTGAAGGACTTTTTATACAACGCGCCAGATGGAGAGAGCCAAAATCGCTCTGACTTCACCCGGATTTTGTGTGCTTCTTTCTTGTCCGTTGGAAGAGTCCGGTCTCTGAGGAACAAGATCAAGGGGTCCATCCAGGAAGGACCTAGCGCGGCGCAGAGTACATCCGTCTGCCCGGCATTTTCAATGCTCAGCCGCGGAAGAAAATCAATCAACAGGGGGTTTGGAGACGTACTATCTACCATGGAAGCGAGGCCGGCCAGTTCATCAGCTCAGTTGTTTTCATCCCGGCCAATCTGTTGGACTCTGATTGCCTCAAACTGCTTGATATGTTCCCTGACCAGAGCCTGGTACTTCGCCATCCTGTCGTCCTTTGCTTCATAAATCCCAGAGACTTGGTTAACCACAAGCTGGGAATCACTGTACACCAGGAGCTCGGCAGCCTTCATTTGGATTGCGCTTTTGAGCCCGGCGAGAAGTGCCTCGTACTCAGCCTCGTTGTTAGATGCTGGGAAGCCAAGCGTGATAGAATGTTCAATGGTTAGGCCATCCGGGGAGATAAGAACGATACCTAGGCCGGCACCATGACGGTTGGACGCTCCATCAACGAAAAGCTTCCACATTTCTCCCACAAAAAGCTTCCAGCAGTCTGATGGGTCCTGAAAGTTACGAAGGGCAGTGGGATCATCATTGCTTGGCTGTGCGGTTCCAAGTTCTGTGTTGACCGGTTCCAATTCAGTCCCCCTTGGCGATTCGGCACCGGACTCAGCAAGTTGTTCTATAATGCTCAAGTCCGTGGGCGAATCATCAGGTGGCGGTGTTAAGCCGGCCGCAGGTTCTGAGCTGTGTGGATCCATTCTTTCCCCCCTTGATGATTCGGCACCGGACTCAGCAAGTCGATCTGTAATGCTCAAGTCCGTAGGCGAATCATCAGGTTGCGGTGTTACGCCGGCCGCAGGTTCTGAGCTGTGTGGCTCAACTGCTTCCCCCCTTGGTGATGCGGGGCCGAACAGAGTGGATGGGTCGGTGATACTCAACTCCATCATCGCATCACCGGGTGGTATAACCGTGCAAACTGAGGGTGCTTCACTGGTGCGCGCAAACTCCGCGTCGCTATCTCCTCTAACTGGTTGTACCTTAGTCGGTCTTGCGTGCATCTCATCATCTGCCTCGGTAATATCGACCGGGCATACCGGATGAGTGCCAGGTGAGAACTCGGCGACAAAATCTGCCAAGGTCTGGGCTTTGATAGCAGTGCGCGGCTGGAACTTGACATCAAACTGTCCCAACTCAACCGCCCACTTAAGAATTCGTCCTGAAAAGTCCGCCCGTTCAAACAAGGCCTTGAGGGGAAACTCGGTCAGTACGACGATGGTATGGGCGTGAAAATAATGCGCCAACTTCCTCGAAGCCATCATCAATGCCAAAGCAAGCTTTTCCAGTGGCAAATATCTCGTCTCAGCCGGCAGCATGGTCTTGCTGACATAAAAAATTGGGTAGTGCTTGATTCCTTCAGCGCGGACTTGCACCGCACTGACCGCGTGTTGGGAGACGGCAAGGTAAAGATAAAGTTCCTCTCCCGGCTTTGGTGTAACCAACAGTGGCGGAGTAGACAGATATTCCTTGAGTTCGGCCAGAGCTCGGTCACACTCTGCGTCCCACGAGAACTTTGACTTCAATGCTTGAAAGAAAGGGCGGCGGCGATCTGATGACCGGCTTATAAACCGATTAAGCGCGGCGGCCATCCCGGCCAGATGCTGCACGTCCTTAGCCGAGCTGGGATGTTTCAATTCTTGCACGGCTCTGATCTGAGTAGGGACTGCTTCGATGCCTCGGTTAGTGACTAAGAATCCCAAAAATTTCCCGGATCCCACGCCAAAGGCACACTTTGACGCATTCAAGCGCAGCTTGTGCTTCTTTAGAATGGCAAACATCTCGGCTAAGTCGGACAAATGGTTTGCCTCAAGTCGGTTCTTTACCACCATATCATCGATGTAAGCCTCCATTGTCCGGCCAAGCAAAGGAGCAAACATTTTGGTCACCATCCTTTGGAAGGTTGCCCCGGCGTTCTTCAAACCAAAAGGCATGACTCGGTAGCAGAAGAGTTCCCTTAGAGTCGTGAAAGAGGTGATCTCTCGGTCAGGCCCATGCATGGCGATCTGGTGGTAGCCGCGGTAGGCATCTAGGAAACTGAGCCTATTATGTCCAGCCGTCAAGTCCACGAGCTGGTCAATTCGCGGCAAAGGGAAACTATCTTTGGGACAAGCTCGGTTGACCGTCTTATAGTCGACACAAACTCGCCACTTTCCATTCTTCTTCGGCACCACAACTGTGTTGGAAATCCACCGAGGGTAGTGCACTTCCTGGATTGCTCGTGCCTCAAGCAGGTTCTTCACCTCCTCCGCAACTACCTCGGCGTGATGCAGTGCCGACCTCCTTGTTCGCTGGATGACTGGCTTTGCTCTAGGGAAGACGTTGAGGTGATGACAGATAAAACTTGGATCGAGGCCAGGCATGTCGTAAGGCGACCACGCGAAGACTTCGATGTTGGCCACCAAAAACTCAACCATCTCGGTTCTCTCTATGGCCGTGAGACTTGAGCCGAGCAAGAAGAACTTGTCCGGCTGTTCTGTATCAATTCGCACCTCAACCAATTCCTCAACTGCCTTGTCTTCGGCCTCGGTGCCCACATCATCCAAGACACCCAGGTCTTCCGGTCCCTCAATCATTTGAACGAAGCCTTTGGCAGCCCGGCTCCCGTTGACCGCCACGAAGCACTGCTTGGACATGACCTGATCGCCCCAAATCTCCTCGATTGCCCCCATAGCCGAGGGAAATCTCATCACCTGGTGATAAGTCGATGCTACAGCTTGCATGGCGTGTAGCCATCCTCTTCCAAGGATAAGGTTGTACGTCGAAGGCACTTGTAGTACCCAGAACTCAACTTGTTTGTCCACGGATCCCGCTTTGACCGGCAGGATAATCTTTCCCAAAGGCCACTCTGGTTGTGAGTTGAATCCGACCAGTGGCGAAGTTGCCGGAGCCAAGTCTGTCTCCCGGAGTTTAAGCTGCTTGAACGCATCATAGTACATGATCTCGACCGAGCTTCCCTGATCGATCAAGATCCACTTAACATCAAAGTCCTTGACGCGTAGTGTTACTACTAGGGCATCGTTGTGCGGCGTCTGGATACGCTCAAGATCCCTTGAGGTGAAACTAATCACGTCTTTTTCTTCAGTCTTCTCCCTTTTGATGGCAGGCTGTACCGACAAAACTTCCCTCATATGCTCTGCCTTTTTTATCATGCCCCGGAGTTCGCAAACACGTTCCGGTTCCACGATGCCGTGGATGACATTAATAACGCCTTGTGGTGGTGCGTCTCGGTCATCCTGTCCCCTGTGATCGACCGGAGCCTGATTCGGCTTCACGCCGCCATCAATGTAAAGGTCTAGATGCCCGACCGCAACCAGCTCTTCCAAGTGTTGCCGCAGAGGCAAACAATCCTCAGTCCGGTGGCCTCTTTCCCGGTGGAACGTGCAACGATACCGCGGATTATAACCCTTTTGTCCATCGCCCAACTTAGCAGGAAACCGGACATACTCCTCGTCTCAGATTTCACTAAGTATGCGATAGATTGGAATCTTGAAGACTGTGGTTATGCCAGTCCTTGCCTTCATCCTTCTGTTTGCGTCCGCTACATCATCTCGGGGGTAGTCATCCCGGTCATTCCGACGTCCTCTACCCCGGTTTTTACGGTTCGTGCCACGGTCTGATTCCTCTGCTCGGTCACTTGAGCGGCTGGACTCTTGCCCAACTGCGTGCACTTTGCCTGCTGTCTTCTTATCTGTTGCTACCGGAGTGGCCTTCACGGTAGAAGCTGACGCGTCATCCTCTACTCGGATGTGTTCATTGATGCGCTGTATGAGTTGGCCCATGGAGGCCGGCTGGTGCATGGTAAGCGAGTCCCGCAGTCTATGTCCGACTGGGAGACCACGCTTGTATTGCGTGATTGCAAGGTTGATCGGGCAGTCCAAGATCTCGTTGAAGGTTTCCCAGTACCTTGAGTTGTATACCTTCAGCGTGTCGCTCGGTTCCATCTTGACACTTAGCAGATGATCGACTTCCTTTGGTGTCTTTGTGTTGGTTTTGAAGCGTGTAACAAACGCCTCGGCCAGCTGGTGCCACCTTTGTATGCTCCCTTCCGGCAACCTCTCGAACCATTTCAAGCCCAGCTCGCCCAAACTTGACGGGAAGATTAGGCACATAAGTCCGTCATTGCGCCTACGTCCAGCCATAACCTGTCGGAAGTGGCTCACATGCATATATGGATCGATTTTTCCATCGTAAAGTGTGAACTTTGGCTGGTCGAAGCCTGTCGGAAGCGGTGTTGTTTCTATTTCCAGGGAAAAAGGGGTCGCACTCAGCCTAGCCACGTCTGTATCTTCAAAGAGTGGCACTGCTTGGCGGGGTGGAGGCATTCCGACCTCCTCGCTGGCGTGAACCCCGTAGGATAGCCGCTGGAAGGCAGGTATTCTCTGAGCTTCGCGCCGGCGAGCCCGCTCCTTTAAGACCGCCCGTAAATCCTCTGACTGAGCGGAGTAAGAGTACCTCGACGTCGTCGCCGGACGTGAGGGTTTGTAGGTGCTATCTTGCGCGCTAGACTTTTCTGCATGCGCGTCGGAATCACCAACCTGGTAACTTCTGGTAATAGATATGGACTGAGTACGTCGCTGACTCTGGCCGCCTGAACGACGGGATGGGGTGCGCTCACTGTGGTCTCCCACTCCATCTACACCCTTCCCTTTGACATGCCGCTTCAGGTCCTCCATCTCCACCGCCATTCGCCGGATGACAGCATCTTGGTCCCTCAACTTACTCTCCAGTCGCCTAGCGTGTGAGTCTCTCCTCCGCCGGTGACCGTCTGGACTCCGCGAATGGCCATGACTTCTTCCGCACTTATCCCGCGCGTCTACTGACTGTCCTCCAGTGGGCGTCCCCAAGTCCGCCATTGGATGGATGGCGGGAGGTCCTTCTCTCCTTCGGGTGAACTCCGGGGTAGCTCCGTCTATGGCAGACAACGAAAACTCGTCGTTGTTCGCCATGGACGGCGATCAAATGAACCTGGAAGACAAGGTTTTGTCTGTCAAGATTCCCACAGACGGCGCCAATTGTGCGGGGAGCAAATATTCCGGCAAGCCCGTACTCCTTTCTTCCGAGCTCCGTCACTGTCCGATCACTTGCGAGCCAATAAGGGTGAGCTACCCGGCGGTGTGTGGCCGGAAAAACCCTCCGACGATCAAGTTAGCACACACCTTAGGATAGAGAGCGAGAGAGAGAGGGAGGTGTTTTAGTGTAAGAAAATCCTTACAAAGTGTTCATCTGTCGCGTATGGGGGGCGCAGACATGCTTATATACCCTCTGTGCCCCATATCTACTCCCAGTCATCCCCTGACACGTGGCTCCGCTATCCCATCTGTCAGCATAAACCTTGCTGAACATCACCTAATCTCAACTGCCTGCTTTCACAGCTGGAGCTCGGCAGCCGAGCTGCCCTATCCGTTGCCGTGCCGTGCCGTGCTTCATACCCAAGCACTTCACTGGCTAAGTCCAAGAAGGACCGGGCTAGGCGACATCTCGGCAAAGCCTTGCCCGAGGCACCTCCTCTGGCCGGCCTTTCTGCCAGTCAAACAGTTACCTCGGCTGACCACGCCTTTCCGGGCGCCGGTCACTCAGCTTGTCTTGCTTCGGCCATCGCCTGATCGAACAGCTCGGTCCAACCGAGCAGCTTCTTTACGGTCTGGGGCGACACACACTCGGCCCAAGTTCTGCCCGGCCCAAGTTCTGGTAGCCCATCTCTTGGTGGATAGTCAATCATCTCGGCCCCATGCAACGTTGGGCTCTCAACCTGCTCGGCCATTACCACGGCCCAACTCCAGATCATAAATCACCCTCTCAGAACCTATGAATTATCTGTTAGCTGTATCATCACCCGTTGGGGGATCTATGACCTGTGCATACATGTACCCTGCTTGTGAAATTATTGTTGGAGATGCACATCTGTTTATCGATTTACTGCCATTGAATATTGATCATTTTGATGTAATATTGGGGATGGACTGGTTAACAAAATATCATGCCACCATAGACTGTGTAACGAAACAAGTAGTTTTCCATCCGCCTGGTCTACCTGAATTTGTGTTTAATAGGGTTGGAGTAGTACCTCCCCCGTATCTGATTTCATCTGTGAAAGCTGTAAAATTGATTAGAAAGGGTTGTAAGGGATATCTGTGTTCTGTATTGACTGTGTCTACTGATGATAATGCTAATGTGAACTGTATTCCTATAGTCAGAGAATTCCCAGACGTTTTCCCAGATAATCTTCCAGGAGATTTGATTGACAGGGAGATTGAATTTACCGTTGATGTGATCCCCGGAACACAGCCAGTTTCTAAAGCTCCTTACCGAATGGCTCCAACTGAACTGAAAGAACTGAAAGTACAACTGCAAGAACTGTTAGACAAAAAGTTCATCAGACCTAGTACCTCACCGTGGGGCGCACCTGTTTTGTTTGTAAAGAAGAAAGACGGCTCACTGAGGCTGTGCATTGACTATCGTGAACTGAATAAGGTAACTGTAAATAATAAATACCCATTACCGCGTATTGATGACCTGTTTGATCAGTTACAGGGTGCTAAAGTATTTTCGAAGATTGATCTCAGATCCGGATACCATCAGTTGAAAGTTAAATCAGATGACATTGATAAAACTGCTTTTAGAACAAGGTATGGACATTACGAATTTTTAGTTATGCCTTTTGGAGTCACGAACGCACCAGCTGCATTTATGGACCTCATGAACAGAATCTTTAAACCGTACCTTGATGACTTTATTGTTGTATTTATTGATGACATACTGATTTACTCCAAAAGTATAGAAGAACATGAACATCATTTGAGACTTGCCTTACAAACCCTAAGAGAACAGAAACTGTATGCTAAACTGTCTAAATGTGAATTTTGGCTTGACCATGTGATGTTTTTGGGGCATGTTGTTAGCAAAGATGGAATTTCTGTTGATCCGCAGAAAATCGAAGCTGTAGTGAACTGGCCTAGACCAACCAACGTGACTGAAGTCCGAAGCTTTTTGGGTTTGGCTGGATATTACAGAAGATTTGTCAGAGATTTCTCCAAAATTGCTTTACCGTTGACTCAACTGACTCAGAAGGGGATATCATTTGACTGGACTGATCAGCGGGAATCTGCCTTCCAGGAGTTGAAAACTCGACTTGTGACTGCACCGGTTCTTACCTTACCTTCAGGTACGGATGGTCATACTGTATTTAGTGATGCTTCTCATAAGGGTTTGGGATGTGTTTTAATGCAGAATGGGAGAGTAATTGCCTATGCTTCCCGACAGCTGAGACCGCATGAAAAGAACTACCCGACCCATGATCTGGAACTTGCTGCAGTAGTATTTGCACTGAAAATCTGGCGTCACTATCTGTATGGGGCGACATGTGAAGTATATACCGACCATAAGAGTTTAAAGTATTTCTTCACACAGAAAGAACTGAACATGAGACAGCGGAGATGGCTAGAACTGATAAAGGACTATGACCTACAGATTTTGTACCATCCGGGAAAAGCCAACACCGTTGCCGATACACTGAGCCGGAAATCGATTGGAAACTTAGCCTATTTGCTTACCGGGCAGAGAGAGTTACTTTGTGACCTTGAAAAATCTGAAATTGAAATTGTTTTGCGAGAACAAAGTGGAACCTTAGCTGCTATTTCTGCTCAACCGGCACTGATTGAAGAGATTAAAGAGAAACAGCAACTGGATGACTTCTTGAAAAAGGTCATCGGAGAAAGAGAATCTAAACCGAGACCGGGATTCAAATTCGAGAATAATGTACTGAAATTTCAAGAAAGACTGTGTGTACCATATGATACTGAACTGAAAAGAAGAGTTCTGCAAGAGGGCCACAGCTCAAGATTTTCTATCCATCCGGGGAATACGAAAATGTACCAAGACCTGAAACTGAATTTCTGGTGGCCGGGAATGAAGAAAGAAATTGCTGATTTTGTATCGAAATGTCTTCATTGCCAACAAGTTAAAGCCGAACATCAACGACCCGCAGGCTTATTGCAGCCCTTACCGATGCCGGAGTGGAAATGAGAGCATATCACCATGGATTTTATAGTGGGATTCCCTCGCTCCAGTAAAGGTATGGACTCGATTTGGGTTATTGTTGATAGACTGACTAAATCTGCTCACTTCTTACCTGTTAAGACAATTTATAATGCGGACAAATTGGCTATACTCTATATTGATGAAATTGTTAGACTGCATGGAGTGCCTATGTCCATTGTTTCTGACAGAGACTCGAAGTTTACATCGAGGTTTTGGCAAAGCCTACAGACTGCACTGGGTACTGAACTGAGACTGAGTAGTGCCTATCATCCTCAGACAGATAGCCAGTCAGAAAGAACCATCCAGACTCTGGAGGATTTACTGAGAATGTGTGTCCTTGATTTTCAGGGAAACTGGGAAAGTCATTTGCCCTTAGCTGAATTTGCTTACAACAACAGCTATCACTCGAGTATTGGCATGGCGCCTTTCGAGGCATTGTATGGCAGAAAATGTAGATCTCCGATTTGCTGGGCAGAAGTTGGAGATGGGCCTTTGCTTGGGCCCGAGATTGTATATGAAACGACTGAGAAAGTGAAACTGATACAACAGAGACTGAAAATTACGCAGAGCAGACAGAAGCGTTATGCTGATGTTAGAAGACGAGACAGAGAGTATGAAGTGGGTGATCACGTATTTGTGAAAGTGACACCAATGAAAGGCCAGACTCGTTTTGGAGTCAAAGGCAAGTTAGCACCGAGATACGTCGGACCATATGAGATTATTGAGAAAATCAATCCGGTGGCGTATCAAGTTGCGCTTCCTCCCGAACTGGAGCATATGCATAACGTCTTCCACATTTCTATGTTGAGGGACTACCTCCGGGATCCTTTTCATGTGATAGAGCCTACTCGTGTAGTGCTGAGTGATGACTACACTTACGAGGAACGGCCTATACAGATTGTAAACAGACGGATCAAGAAACTGAGAAACAAAGAGATCCCACTAGTGAAAGTCGACTGGCAAAACCATGGTGGCATGTATGCCACTTGGGAAAGGGAAGATGACATGGCCAAAAGATATCCTGAACTATTTTCACTGAATCCTGTTTTCTTCCAGAACGAAGGTAACTCGAGTTTAGAGGACTAAACTCTTTTTAAGGAGGGGAGATTGTAATAACCCTCACCGTTGCTTACCGATAAACATTGATTACCGTCAAACTGAACTGATTACGACTGATAATTGAACTGATTAAAATACTGAACTGATTGACTGAAATCTAGAACTGAATTGACTGAGTGTATCTGTTTACTTGTGCATTTATCTGTTTGATTGTTTGACTATCTGTTCATGTTTTAGTGTTTAAACTGCTAATTAAATGCCTTATCGGCGGCCGAATCCGAAATTGATTAGTGTGTCTTGATCATTGTAATTTATGTGATTTTATGGTGTATTTATCTAAAATGTGATCTAGTATGACTAAATTAGATTAAATATTGATCAATTGCTTAAGTTGGCCTTATTTACCAAACTAGCCTTAGTGGCCACTACTTGATTCATTGTGAGCTTCATTACACTTGATCACATAACATATTTGCTCAGCTATTCTCCTTGCCTTAGTCGATAGAGAGAGAGAGACTTGAGGAGTTGATTTCATCTCAATATTGCTTAGAATTTGAAGGAAATTGAAGTGTGGTTGCTAATCTAGTTCCCTTGCCTCTAATTGAAGACATAGGTAAGAGAAATCAACCTTTATTGATGTGTTTGAGCTTGTCAAAGTTGAGAATTGAGCCATGGATTAGTTCTAGCATGTTGAAATAGAGCATAATTCCATGCATGCATGTTAGTATTGTTGGATTTTGAGTTGAGTTCTTGGCAAATCGTCACATGCATGTCCATGTTTTGAGTGCAGGCCATGTTTTCATCATGTTTGTGAATCAATTGGCTCATTAGAGCATGTTTTGAAGCTTGAAAGTTATTTGAAGATCATGCATGTCATGTTTAAGGATTGTTCTTGAAAAATGGTTTGAAATTGGGTTTGAATTAAACACCCTTGGGCTTTGATTTCTCAATTGAGCTTTGAATCATGTTATTCCATGTGTTTACAAGTGTTTTTCCAGAAATTAGCCCAAGAGGATTGAAAATTATGCTTTTGAACTTGGTTTTTGGCTTGGAGGTGCAATCTGGGTTTTCCAGATTTTGCACTCTCGCTCGAGCGGGGAAAGTGACGCTCGAGCGTGGAATCCGAGCATCCAGCATCTCTGCACTGTTTTACAATCCGCTCGAACGGAGGACTGGGCGCTCGAGCGGAGTCATGTGTCTCAAGCTCGAGCGGGCGTCGAGCAGAGATTTCACCCATCCAGTACTTTTGCAGTACGCTCGAGCGGGGGATTTACCGCTCGAGCGGGTACTTTTGTCTGCATGTCCGCTCGAGCGGAGTGACCTACGCTCGAGCGTGACCTCTGTTTTCTGAACAATCTGAAAATGCTTTTAAAAGTACATCTTTACATCCTCATCCCATTCTAGGCATTCTTAGGCCTAGTTTAAGACATCTTATTGAGGATATAGATGTAGAACACACCAAGGCAAATTAGGGATTAAGTTATGATCTTTCCCAGCTATGTAGCTTAGTGTGTTCAATCTGTTAACTGTGTAGGGTTGGCGACTGAGGAGGCACGCTCTAGCATACTGTAGCCCAAACTCTGTGAGTAACAACTGTGTAAAGATATGTTCGAAATGATTATCTTCTAAACAACTGAACTGTACTGCTTTCTGAACTGATACTGTTAATTGAATGAATGTATGTCCTATGTTCTGAACTGTATTGTGGCATCCTTAGCACCTACTGTTACTGTTACTGTTACAGAGATCTCTGTCGGTTCCCTTGTTGGAACCACTACTGTTTACTGACTGATGGCCATCATTTACTGCTCGGTCTTTTAAGACCTACTGTTTACTGTACTGTTATGCTAATGGATGTACCACATATGACTGTACTGACTGAACGACTGAAATACTGATTTAATGAACTGTTTTCATACTGTAAGGACATTCATTCTTAACCTCTTTATGCATTATGTTATTCACTGGGCTTTAGCTCACTACTCATATATATATGTAGGTGTTCAGGCACCAGACCGCGGCTAGGGGCGTCAGGGTTACTCCAGTTTTGTCAAGCCAACTACCATGCCTCACTGCGAGGTTCCAAGCCTATCATGCTAAGGCTTAGGGTTGTTTTAGGACTTCCCCTTCTGTACTGTCTTGCTGTTCTGTAATAACTAATGGATTGTATAGACTGAATGTTTACTGTACCGTTACATAGGGATTGGGTCCCTATTCTGAATGATTATATAAATTGTGTATACCTTTCCACTGAATGTAAATATGTTTGGAAAGTCCTTTTGCATACAGACTGTCACAGCTCATTGGGCATTGTTTAATTACTGTATTGGCTTCCGCCAGGCCCTGTACTCTGTTTTACTGTACTACTGTTAAGCAGGCCTTCGGTAATCTCGGATTACTGGCCGGTTACGGTGCTAAACCCATAGGGCCGGGTTTGGGTCGTGACAGAGTGGTATCAGAGCGATACTTACCACGAGTTATACTGCACACACATGTCCAAATGAGCTATAGGGTGTCCTAGAAAAGTAATTAGGGCATCTCATGAGCATGATAAGTGTGTAGTTATGTTATGACTGAATATATGCTAACGTGTTAAACTGTTAAACAAATGACTGCTTATGTTTAAAACTGTTATAACTGCTTATAGTGAAATGGATAACGCAAACACTGCAAATGAAACTGAATCCTCATCCTCTGAGGCCAGAATGGCCAGACTGGAGCAAATGATGGAACTGATAACTGCGAGACTGGATCAACAACTGAACCAACAGCCCCTACCTCCTCCTCCTCCGGTACGGCCGGAACAAAATATGAATGTGAATGTACAAAATATGAATGCTAATGATGGGGACATAATTGCACTGACCCATAAGTTCAGCAAAATGAAACCGCCGTCCTTTTAGGGAGGCCTAGAACCGTTGAAAGCTGAAGCATGGGTTCTGGAGACTGAAAAAGTGTTTGAAGTTTTCCCGTGCTCTGAAGCACACAAGGTACTGTTAGCCACCTTTACATTGCAAGAAGAAGCTAGAAGGTGGTGGATGCTCATCTGTGATGAAAATACCGTTCTGACTTGTGCTCAATTCAAGGGAGCCTTCTTTGAAAAGTACTTCCCTCAGTATGTTAGGGACAGAAAAGTAACTGAGTTTGAACAACTGAGACAGGGCACAATGTCCGTTGCTGAATATGAGACGAAATTCACCGAGCTTGCTAGATATGCACCGCATATGGTGGATACTGAGAATAAGAAGGCCAGAAAATTTGAAGGCGGCCTTAATGTTGCAATTCTTGACCGAATAATTGTTCTGAAACTACCGAATTATGTAAATGTTCTTGACAGAGCCTTGATGGCTGAATCAAACATTGAAGCACTGAAAACTGAAACGCCATTGCCTGAATGGCGGGGTAAAATGCAGAGTTTTAAGTTTAAGAAAAGCAAGCATAGTCCATCGAACAAGAAACAGAATACGGGGTCAACGACTACGTCTAGTCAAGGAAACCGTACAATACCGCCCTGTTCTGAGTGTGGTAAAAATCACAAGGGAGTCTGTTACAAGATATCAGAAGCCTGTTATAGGTGTGGCAAGGTGGGCCACATGGTTAAAGACTGTCCCTCTGCTCCACAAGCTAGTAGTAAAGCTACACCAAGCGTAGCGGCATCAACTGTTACACCAAAATCGAACCCCAAAGCTACCGGGAAAGAGCCTATGAGGCAGGGCCGAGTGTTCGCCCCAGTACCGGGAGACGTCTAGAATACTGAGACCGTTGTGTCAGGTATTCTCTCTATTTGTACTCAGAATGCTTATGTACTGATTGATTCGGGGTCTACGCATTCTTATGTGTCGCATGCTTTTTCGCGTAAATTGAATAGACCCTTAGAACCTGTGCGGGGAGCAAATATTCCGGCAAGCCCGTACTCCTTTCTTCCGAGCTCCGTCACTGTCCGATCACCTGCGAGCCAATAAGGGTGAGCTACCCGGCGGTGTGTGGCCGGAAAAACCCTCCGACGATCAAGTTAGCACACACCTTAGGATAGAGAGAGAGAGAGGGAGGTGTTTTAGTGTAAGAAAATCCTTACAAAGTGTTCATCTGTCGCGTATGGGGGGCGCAGACATGCTTATATACCCTCTGTGCCCCATATCTACTCCCAGTCATCCCCTGACACGTGGCTCCGCTATCCCATCTGTCAGCATAAACCTTGCTGAACATCACCTAATCTCAACTGCCTGCTTTCACAGCTGGAGCTTGGCAGCCGAGCTGCCCTATCCGTTACCGTGCCGTGCCGTGCTTCATACCCAAGCACTTCACTGGCTAAGTCCAAGAAGGACCGGGCTAGGCGACATCTCGACAAAGCCTTGCCCGAGGCACCTCCTCTGGCCGGCCTTTCTGCCAGTCAAACAGTTACCTCGGCTGACCACGCCTTTCCGGGCGCCGGTCACTCAGCTTGTCTTGCTTCGGCCATCGCCTGATCGAACAGCTCGGTCCAACCGAGCAGCTTCTTTACGGTCTGGGGCAACACACACTCGGTCCAAGTTCTGCCCGGCCCAAGTTTTGGCAGCCCATCTCTTGGCGGATAGTCAATCATCTCGGCCCCATGCAACGTTGGGCTCTCAACCTGCTCGGCCATTACCACGGCCCAACTCCAGATCATAAATCACCCTCTCAATTGCCCCTTAATTCCGTCCGTGAAAGCGTGACTGGGATTACTCACTTCGACCGAGATAACATTCCTCCGGTCTCCAAGATGAGAAAGGGAGACCGGGCTAGTAAACATAACTGTCTGCAAACTTGACCGGTTGTACGCCACGGCTGACGTCCTCTTCTTCAGAAGTAGCTCGGTTGGCTCTTCGACTCTTCAACCCGTCGCTTCAGTCCTGTCGTTCCATAAATGGGGACACGTGACGGGCTGCCATTGGTCATCGAGCAGCCAACCCGCCATTTTTGCCAGAATTTGAATTTGGACGGCCTCTCGTGCTTACATCTACAAGGACCCCCTTATGCCATTTCTTCCTACTACCTCTTTTCTACCTGACGATTCAGAGCTCAAGCCATCTCCTCTCATACTCGACTGCCATTCTTCGTGCTTGGAAGAACAGCTCCAGCCCTTCACAGGTAAGATCTTCAATCCCTCTTGAGTTGCTATTTTCTTTCATATTACACACATTAGGGCGCAAAAACGTAGCTCTTAGGGCATAGGCCATAGAATCCGTCCCAAACCTCCCACTGTTCTTGGTGTTCTTCATCTTCCTGAAGAACACTGAAGAACTGGAGCGAACTGGGCTCTTGGTCTTCTTTTGATCCAAAAAACCAATCTGACCGAGCAAATAACATGTTTGTCTCAACCCCAGCAAAAACTGAGATAACAAAAGGACTTGGTCGCTCAACCGGGCTAACATCTGGTCTGCTTGGGCGACCGGGCTCCTTAGTTAGAATAGATAACCGAGGTGGTTTGGCACTCTTAATGACTGAGCTAAAGTCCAGCCCCTTTTGCGCGACCGCGCTCACACTCACACTTGCCATCCTTTTCCTGCAGAGTCCAAGGGGACCACTGCCATTCCTGAGGCTCTCAGGACCGAGCAGCAACCAATTACACAGTGCCAAACCCCTCAGCCGGGATACTAAGCCGGCCACAAATGGGGAAATTCCGCTTCCTAGTGGATACTCCGGCCGCGCTAGCTGCTTTCAGGGAGGAGTACGGCGTCCCGGCCGATGTCCACCTGGAGCTCGCAGAAGAAGAGACCACGCCTTGGGCTAGAACAGAACAATGCCCCTTCACCATGCTGTCGGTCGTCGAAGGAGGACTCCGCTTCCCTCTGAACCCACTCATCACCGAGTTCCTACGCCGAACCGGGCTAGCACCCACTCAAGTGTCTACCAACACTTACCGGATAATAAACGGCGTGCACGAGCTGAACAACCGGTTAGGCATTAGCCTAGGTTTAGCCGAGATCCTGCGCCAATACACCCTAGGCCACACCGGCGACGGTCTCGCCTATTATCTCAAGATTAGACCGGGCAGAGAGAAAATCGTGACCGGCACACCAGACAAGGATCTTCACGACGATGATTTCTTCTGGGTGTTTGGTAATTACGAGACAGCCGAGGTACCGGGCTGGATGATTAGCAAAAATTTTGGGAGCACATGTAAGCCGCACAAATTATCTCGGTTAATACACTTTCTTGATGTTTCTGTACCTTAATCATTCTCTTCCTTGTTTCTTTTGCAGCCATCCAAGCCTTGCAAGCCAACTATAATTTCCCCAACGTAGAGGCAATCAGGACCGCGCTTCGCTACCGCGACCAAGATTGCAACCAATTGCTTGGCTACAGTCCCACATACAGATACTCCGCTCCCCGCCGGAGTAAAGTTACTGACTTCCTCCGAGCTCCAACGCCTCCACCGGATCCTACTAGACGTTCCCCTCATTCGCCTGACCGAGGAACAAGAAATGGCCAAACGCAGCAGAATCAAGAACCTGCTCACCGCCACATCCGCTGAGATGCCGAGCGTCGTAACTCGCTCGCCAGCCGCCGGTCAATCCAGTGGCGCTGTAGTCGCCCTTGCCTCTTAATCCGCCGGGCAATCTAGCCGAGAACCCTCTGCACGACGTGCCGGTAAAAGAGCTCGGGCAGACCCATCCGCCGAGCTAGTCGCCGAGCTTACCACCGAGCATCCATCTGACGCCCCCGCCCCAGTGCCGGCCTGGCGTCCACAGTTGAAGTACCGGGGTCAAGACATCCCGGCAACGGCTTCGATCAAGGCTGACAAAGAGCATCTGCTCGCCTTCGATCTGTCCAAAGCTCTGCTACTACCGAGCGACGTGGTCGGTAGCGACCACGTCCCCGACACTCGGTTGGTCAAATCGTCAGTGAAGTCTATGGCCAGGGTAAGTCGATGTTCCTATGAAAATTTCACAAGTGTTTGCCCGGTTCCCTTTCTAATCAACTTTGCTTTTTGCAGGCCATTCAAAAACAACACCTGGTTTTGGAGCACATCCACAGGCTTCGGCAAAAGGCCAACGACACAGCCAGCCAGGTCGAGAGCCTTCAAGCCGAGCTCGGCCGGGCTAAGTCTTCCCTTGAGATGGCCAACGCCGATAATAACAGACTGCTCGGTCAGCTGGATGCGGCCGAGAAAAAACAGGATGAGCTCCAGACCGAGGTGGACACCCTGAAAAAGTCGAAGAAGAAAGCTTGCCGGGCTGCCAACAACGCCGGTTTTAACGAGGCCGAGCAGAGCTACAAGAAGCAAGTCTTTGCAACACAAGACATCTACTTCAAGGCTGGCTGGAAGTCCGCCTGTGAACACCTCGGCCAGGGCTCTGACACCGACGTATTTGCCAACCCTCCTCCAGCTTCGCTACCGGTCTACCTCGTGCCTTATGCAAACGACGTCTTCAGCGCTTTGCAAGCTGAGGCCGAGGAAGGACTTGAAGAAGGAGACGGTGAGACAGATTCTGAGGCAGAAGAGGCCGAGGTGCAAGAGCAGCCCGGCAATGAGGAGCCCGGTGCCCAAGACACAAGTCCAACCATTAACCTTGATGTCGGCGAGGACGAATTCACCAATCTATCCCCCTTAGTTTAGTTTTCTTTTTTGTATTTTTGCTTTCAACGCTTCTGATGTAACCGGGCTCTGTCCCCACCTTTTGTATTGATTTTCTTGTCAATGAGAAATTTAAATTTTGCTAAGTGTTTGCACGGTAGTCATCAATTCCATCTTCAGCAAAATATCTCGGTATAAATCATTGTTTGAACAAAACACCTTGTCAACCGGAATTCATAACACGGTTGAAGTACTTAAGCAGAACAAAACAACAAATTTATAAACCGAAATAACCATCCTGGTTGGTAATAACAAAGTTGAACAAATCATCAACACTTCCAACCGGATTAGATCATCTCGGTTGGGAATCCGAGGTTGGACAAAACACCAACTCTTCCAACCGGAGTACATCATCTCGGTTGGGAATCCGAAGTTGGACAAAACACCAACTCTTCCAGCCGGAGTACGTCATCTCGGTTGGGAATCCGAAGTTGGACAAAACACCAACTCTTCCAACCGGAGTACATCATCTCGGTTGGGAATCCGAAGTTGGACAAAACACCAACTCTACCAGCCGGAGTACGTCATCTCGGTTGGGAATCCGAAGTTGGACAAAACACCAACTCTTCCAACCGGAGTACGTCATCTCGGTTGGGAATCTGAAGTTGGACAAAACACCAACTCTTCCAACCGGAGTACGTCATCTCGGTTGGGAATCCGAAGTTGGACAAAACACCAACTCTTCCAACCGGAGTACGTCGGTTGGGAATCCGAAGTTGGACAAAACACCAACTCTTCCAGCCGGAGTACATCATCTCGGTCTTTAAATATTAAGACAACAATCCAAGTGCTAAAGCAAAATTTACTTCTATAAATTGACAAAAAGAATTACATGCTGTAGTGCAAGCCAAAAAATTTCTTTGCACAATAAAAGAAAGCAAAAGCTTAAAAATAATACAGTTTCAAGTTGGCCGCATTCCATGGCCGGGGTATTGCTCTTCCCTCTAAATCCTCCAAGTGGTAAGCCCCCTTGCCCGCCAGACCGGTGATCTTGTAGGGTCCTTCCCAATTTGCCCCTAGTTTGCCTTCCCCTGGCACCAGGGTGTTGCCCATAATCTTTCTCAAAACCCAATCACCAACTTTGAGTGGTCTGGGGTGCACCGTCTTGTTGTATTTCTTGGAGAGCTCTTGTTGGTAGGCGGCCACATGGATGAGGGCCTTGTCCCGACACTCTTCCACGAGGTCCAATTCCAAGGCAATAGCTTCGGCATTCAGTTTGAGCTCGAAACTCTCGCTTCTTAGGGTGGGCCAACTTCCAGGGGTATGACCGCCTCCATGCCATAAGCCAAAGCATATGGAGTTTCCCCGGTAGAACGTCGCGGGGTTGTTCGGTATGCCCAAAGGACGCTGGGTAATTCCTCAGCCCATTTTCCCTTTGCCTTCTCCAGCCGTTTCTTCAACCCATCCAGTATGGTCTTGTTTGACGCCTCGGCTTGACCATTGGACTGCGGGTAAGCCGGGGTGGAGTTGTAGAATTCAATCTTCAAATCTTCGCAGAATCCTTTGAATAGGCGACCATCAAACTAGGTGCCTTTGTCAGAGATCAAGATCTTGGGAACGCCAAAGCAGGTGACCACGTTCTGCCAGACAAACCACTTCACGTCTTTCTCTTTGACGGTTGCCAAGGGCTCAGCTTCAACCCATTTCGTGAAGTAATCTGTGGCCGCAATAAAGAATTTCCGGTTGCCCGGTGCTGTTGGCAATGGCCCCACTATATCTAGCCCCCACATGGCGAAGGGCCAAGGACTGGTGAGGGGAAGAAGTTCCCTAGCAGGCTGATGGATCTGATGGGCGAATTTCTGGCATTTTTCGCACTTGCGGACGTACTTCTGTGCGTCGGCCTGCATGCACGGCCACCAGTATCCCTGCGAAATTGCTCGGTAGGCTAAGGACCTACCCCCTATGTGGCTGCCACAAATGCCCTCGTGAATTTCGTACAAGAAGGCCTCCACACTATTCGGGTGCACGCACTTTAAATAAAGACCAGTGAAGGACTTTTTATACAACGCGCCAGATGGAGAGAGCCAAAATCGCTCTGACTTCACCCGGATTTTGTGTGCTTCTTTCTTGTCCGTTGGAAGAGTCCGGTCTCTGAGGAACAAGATCAAGGGGTCCATCCAGGAAGGACCTAGCGCGGCGCAGAGTACATCCGTCTGCCCGGCATTTTCAATGCTCGGCCGCGGAAGAAAATCAATCAACAGGGGGTTTGGAGACGTACTATCTACCATGGAAGCGAGGCCGGCCAGTTCATCAGCTCAGTTGTTTTCATCCCGGCCAATCTGTTGGACTCTGATTGCCTCAAACTGCTTGATATGTTCCCTGACCAGAGCCTGGTACTTCGCCATCCTGTCGTCCTTTGCTTCATAAATCCCAGAGACTTGGTTAACCACAAGCTGGGAATCACTGTACACCAGGAGCTCGGCAGCCTTCATTTGGATTGCGCTTTTGAGCCCGGCGAGAAGTGCCTCGTACTCAGCCTCGTTGTTAGATGCTGGGAAGCCAAGCGTGATAGAATGTTCAATGGTTAGGCCATCCGGGGAGATAAGAACGATACCTAGGCCGGCACCATGACGGTTGGACGCTCCATCAACGAAAAGCTTCCACATTTTTCCCACAAAAAGCTTCCAGCAGTCTGATGGGTCCTGAAAGTTACGAAGGGCAGTGGGATCATCATTGCTTGGCTGTGCGGTTCCAAGTTCTGTGTTGACCGGTTCCAATTCAGTCCCCCTTGGCGATTCGGCACCGGACTCAGCAAGTTGTTCTATAATGCTCAAGTCCGTGGGCGAATCATCAGGTGGCGGTGTTAAGCCGGCCGCAGGTTCTGAGCTGTGTGGATCCATTCTTTCCCCCCTTGATGATTCGGCACCGGACTCAGCAAGTCGATCTGTAATGCTCAAGTCCGTAGGCGAATCATCAGGTTGCGGTGTTACGCCGGCCGCAGGTTCTGAGCTGTGTGGCTCAACTGCTTCCCCCCTTGGTGATGCGGGGCCGAACAGAGTGGATGGGTCGGTGATACTCAACTCCGTCATCGCATCACCGGGTGGTATAACCGTGCAAACTGAGGGTGCTTCACTGGTGCGCGCAAACTCCACGTCGCTATCTCCACTAACTGGTTGTACCTTAGTCGGTCTTGCGTGCATCTCATCATCTGCCTCGGTAATATCGACCGGGCATACCGGATGAGTGCCAGGTGAGAACTCGGCGACAAAATCTGCCAAGGTCTGGGCTTTGATAGCAGTGCGCGGCTGGAACTTGACATCAAACTGTCCCAACTCAACCGCCCACTTAAGAATTCGTCCTGAAAAGTCCGCCCGTTCAAACAAGGCCTTGAGGGGAAACTCGGTCAGTACGACGATGGTATGGGCGTGAAAATAATGCGCCAACTTCCTCGAAGCCATCATCAATGCCAAAGCAAGCTTTTCCAGTGGCAAATATCTCGTCTCAGCCGGCAGCATAGTCTTGCTGACATAAAAAATTGGGTAGTGCTTGATTCCTTCAGCGCGGACTAGCACCGCACTGACCGCGTGTTGGGAGACGGCAAGGTAAAGATAAAGTTCCTCTCCCGGCTTTGGTGTAACCAACAGTGGCGGAGTAGACAGATATTCCTTGAGTTCGGCCAGAGCTCGGTCACACTCTGCGTCCCACGAGAACTTTGACTTCAATGCTTGAAAGAAAGGGCGGCGGCGATCTGATGACCGGCTTATAAACCGATTAAGCGCGGCGGCCATCCCGGCCAGATGCTGCACGTCCTTAGCCGAGCTGGGCTGTTTCAATTCTTGCACGGCTCTGATCTGAGTAGGGTCTGCTTCGATGCCTCGGTTCGTGACTAAGAATCCCAAAAATTTCCCGGATCCCACGCCAAAGGCACACTTTGACGCATTCAAGCGCAGCTTGTGCTTCTTTAGAATGGAAAACATCTCGGCTAAGTCGGACAAATGGTTTGCCTCAAGTCGGTTCTTTACCACCATATCATCGATGTAAGCCTCCATTGTCCGGCCAAGCAAAGGAGCAAACATTTTGGTCACCATCCTCTGGAAGGTTGCCCCGGCGTTCTTCAAACCAAAAGGCATGACTCGGTAGCAGAAGAGTTCCCTTAGAGTCGTGAAAGAGGTGATCTCTCGGTCAGGCCCATGCATGGCGATCTGGTGGTAGCCGCGGTAGGCATCTAGGAAACTGAGCCTATTATGTCCAGCCGTCAAGTCCACGAGCTGGTCAATTCGCGGCAAAGGGAAACTATCTTTGGGACAAGCTCGGTTGACCGTCTTATAGTCGACACAAACTCGCCACTTTCCATTCTTCTTCGGCACCACAACTGTGTTGGAAATCCACCGAGGGTAGTGCACTTCCTGGATTGCTCGTGCCTCAAGCAGGTTCTTCACCTCCTCCGCAACTACCTCGGCGTGATGCAGTGCCGACCTCCTTGTTCGCTGGATGACTGGCTTTGCTCTAGGGAAGACGTTGAGGTGATGACAGATAAAACTTGGATCGAGGCCAGGCATGTCGTAAGGCGACCACGCGAAGACTTCGATGTTGGCCACCAAAAACTCAACCATCTCGGTTCTCTCTATGGCCGTGAGACTTGAGCCGAGCAAGAAGAACTTGTCCGGCTGTTCTGTATCAATTCGCACCTCAACCAATTCCTCAACTGCCTTGTCTTCGGCCTCGGTGCCCACATCATCCAAGACACCCAGGTCTTCCGGTCCCTCAATCATTTGAACGAAGCCTTTGGCAGCCCGGCTCCCGTTGACCGCCACGAAGCACTGCTTAGACATGACCTGATCACCCCAAATCTCCTCGATTGCCCCCATAGCCGAGGGAAATCTCATCACCTGGTGATAAGTCGATGCTACAGCTTGCATGGCGTGTAGCCATCCTCTTCCAAGGATAAGGTTGTACGTCGAAGGCACTTGTAGTACCCAGAACTCAACTTGTTTGACCACGGATCCCGCTTTGACCGGCAGGATAATCTTTCCCAAAGGCCACTCTGGTTGTGAGTTGAAT
The DNA here is from genome assembly GCF_055761805.1 of Camellia sinensis. Classification (NCBI taxonomy): domain Eukaryota; kingdom Viridiplantae; phylum Streptophyta; class Magnoliopsida; order Ericales; family Theaceae; genus Camellia; species Camellia sinensis. The sequence goes on from NC_138968.1 coordinate 10,586,381, forward strand.
CCAACCAGTGGCGAAGTTGCCGGAGCCAAGTCTGTCTCCCGGAGTTTAAGCTGCTTGAACGCATCATAGTACATGATCTCGACCGAGCTTCCCTGATCGATCAAGATCCGCTTAACATCAAAGTCCTTGACGCGTAGTGTTACTACTAGGGCATCGTTGTGCGGCGTCTGGATACGCTCAAGATCCCTTGAGGTGAAACTAATCACGTCTTTTTCTTCAGTCTTCTCCCTTTTGATGGCAGGTTGTACCGACAAAACTTCCCTCATATGCTCTGCCTTTTTTATCATGCCCCGGAGTTCGCAAACACGTTCCGGTTCCACGATGCCGTGGATGACATTAATAACGCCTTGTGGTGGTGCGTCTCGGTCATCCTGTCCCCTGTGATCGACCGGAGCCTGATTCGGCTTCACGCCGCCATCAATGTAAAGGTCTAGATGCCCGACCGCAACCAGCTCTTCCAAGTGTTGCCGCAGAGGCAAACAATCCTCAGTCCGGTGGCCTCTTTCCCGGTGGAACGTGCAACGATACCGCGGATTATAACCCTTTTGTCCATCGCCCAACTTAGCAGGAAACCGGACATACTCCTCGTCTCAGATTTCACTAAGTATGCGATAGATTGGAATCTTGAAGACCGTGGTTATGCCAGTCCTTGCCTTCATCCTTCTGTTTGCGTCCGCTACATCATCTCGGGGGTAGTCATCCCGGTCATTCCGACGTCCTCTACCCCGGTTTTTACGGTTCGTGCCACGGTCTGATTCCTCTGCTCGGTCACTTGAGCGGCTGGACTCTTGCCCAACTGCGTGCACTTTGCCTGCTGTCTTCTTATCTGTTGCTACCGGAGTGGCCTTCACGGTAGAAGCTGACGCGTCATCCTCTACTCGGATGTGTTCATTGATGCGCTGTATGAGTTGGCCCATGGAGGCCGGCTGGTGCATGGTAAGCGAGTCCCGCAGTCTATGTCCGACTGGGAGACCACGCTTGTATTGCGTGATTGCAAGGTTGATCGGGCAGTCCAAGATCTCGTTGAAGGTTTCCCAGTACCTTGAGTTGTATACCTTCAGCGTGTCGCTCGGTTCCATCTTGACACTTAGCAGATGATCGACTTCCTTTGGTGTCTTTGTGTTGGTTTTGAAGCGTGTAACAAACGCCTCGGCCAGCTGGTGCCACCTTTGTATGCTCCCTTCCGGCAACCTCTCGAACCATTTCAAGCCCAGCTCGCCCAAACTTGACGGGAAGATTAGGCACATAAGTCCGTCATTGCGCCTATGTCCAGCCATAACCTGTCGGAAGTGGCTCACATGCATATATGGATCGATTTTTCCGTCGTAAAGTGTGAACTTTGGCTGGTCGAAGCCTGTCGGAAGCGGTGTTGTTTCTATTTCCAGGGAAAAAGGGGTCGCACTCAGCCTAGCCACGTCTGTATCTTCAAAGAGTGGCACTGCTTGGCGGGGTGGAGGCATTCCGACCTCCTCGCTGGCGTGAACCCCATAGGATAGCCGCTGGAAGGCAGGTATTCTCTGAGCTTCGCGCCGGCGAGCCCGCTCCTTTAAGACCGCCCGTAAATCCTCTGACTGAGCGGAGTAAGAGTACCTCGACGTCGTCGCCGGACGTGAGGGTTTGTAGGTGCTATCTTGCGCGCTAGACTTTTCTGCATGCGCGTCGGAATCACCAACCTGGTAACTTCTGGTAATAGATATGGACTGAGTACGTCGCTGACTCTGGCCGCCTGAACAACGGGATGGGGTGCGCTCACTGTGGTCTCCCACTCCATCTACACCCTTCCCTTTGACATGCCGCTTCAGGTCCTCCATCTCCGCCGCCATTCGCCGGATGACAGCATCTTGGTCCCTCAACTTACTCTCCAGTCGCCTAGCGTGTGAGTCTCTCCTCCGCCGGTGACCGTCTGGACTCCGCGAATGGCCATGACTTCTTCCGCACTTATCCCGCGCGTCTACTGACTGTCCTCCAGTGGGCGTCCCCAAGTCCGCCATTGGATGGATGGCGGGAGGTCCTTCTCTCCTTCGGGTGAACTCCGGGGTAGCTCCGTCTATGGCAGACAACGAAAACTCGTCGTTGTTCGCCATGGACGGCGATCAAATGAACCTGGAAGACAAGGTTTTGTCTGTCAAGATTCCCACAGACGGCGCCAATTGTGCGGGGAGCAAATATTCCGGCAAGCCCGTACTCCTTTCTTCCGAGCTCCGTCACTGTCCGATCACCTGCGAGCCAATAAGGGTGAGCTACCCGGCGGTGTGTGGCCGGAAAAACCCTCCGACGATCAAGTTAGCACACACCTTAGGATAGAGAGCGAGAGAGAGAGGGAGGTGTTTTAGTGTAAGAAAATCCTTACAAAGTGTTCATCTGTCGCGTATGGGGGGCGCAGACATGCTTATATACCCTCTGTGCCCCATATCTACTCCCAGTCATCCCCTGACACGTGGCTCCGCTATCCCATCTGTCAGCATAAACCTTGCTGAACATCACCTAATCTCAACTGCCTGCTTTCACAGCTGGAGCTCGGCAGCCGAGCTGCCCTATCCGTTACCGTGCCGTGCCGTGCTTCATACCCAAGCACTTCACTGGCTAAGTCCAAGAAGGACCGGGCTAGGCGACATCTCGGCAAAGCCTTGCCCGAGGCACCTCCTCTGGCCGGCCTTTCTGCCAGTCAAACAGTTACCTCGGCTGACCACGCCTTTCCGGGCGCCGGTCACTCAGCTTGTCTTGCTTCGGCCATCGCCTGATCGAACAGCTCGGTCCAACCGAGCAGCTTCTTTACGGTCTGGGGCGACACACACTCGGCCCAAGTTCTGCCCGGCCCAAGTTCTGGTAGCCCATCTCTTGGTGGATAGTCAATCATCTCGGCCCCATGCAACGTTGGGCTCTCAACCTGCTCGGCCATTACCACGGCCCAACTCCAGATCATAAATCACCCTCTCAGAACCTATGAATTATCTGTTAGCTGTATCATCACCCGTTGGGGGATCTATGACCTGTGCATACATGTACCCTGCTTGTGAAATTATTGTTGGAGATGCACATCTGTTTATCGATTTACTGCCATTGAATATTGATCATTTTGATGTAATATTGGGGATGGACTGGTTAACAAAATATCATGCCACCATAGACTGTGTAACGAAACAAGTAGTTTTCCATCCGCCTGGTCTACCTGAATTTGTGTTTAATAGGGTTGGAGTAGTACCTCCCCCGTATCTGATTTCATCTGTGAAAGCTGTAAAATTGATTAGAAAGGGTTGTAAGGGATATCTGTGTTCTGTATTGACTGTGTCTACTGATGATAATGCTAATGTGAACTGTATTCCTATAGTCAGAGAATTCCCAGACGTTTTCCCAGATAATCTTCCAGGAGATTTGATTGACAGGGAGATTGAATTTACCGTTGATGTGATCCCCGGAACACAGCCAGTTTCTAAAGCTCCTTACCGAATGGCTCCAACTGAACTGAAAGAACTGAAAGTACAACTGCAAGAACTGTTAGACAAAAAGTTCATCAGACCTAGTACCTCACCGTGGGGCGCACCTGTTTTGTTTGTAAAGAAGAAAGACGGCTCACTGAGGCTGTGCATTGACTATCGTGAACTGAATAAGGTAACTGTAAATAATAAATACCCATTACCGCGTATTGATGACCTGTTTGATCAGTTACAGGGTGCTAAAGTATTTTCGAAGATTGATCTCAGATCCGGATACCATCAGTTGAAAGTTAAATCAGATGACATTGATAAAACTGCTTTTAGAACAAGGTATGGACATTACGAATTTTTAGTTATGCCTTTTGGAGTCACGAACGCACCAGCTGCATTTATGGACCTCATGAACAGAATCTTTAAACCGTACCTTGATGACTTTATTGTTGTATTTATTGATGACATACTGATTTACTCCAAAAGTATAGAAGAACATGAACATCATTTGAGACTTGCCTTACAAACCCTAAGAGAACAGAAACTGTATGCTAAACTGTCTAAATGTGAATTTTGGCTTGACCATGTGATGTTTTTGGGGCATGTTGTTAGCAAAGATGGAATTTCTGTTGATCCGCAGAAAATCGAAGCTGTAGTGAACTGGCCTAGACCAACCAACGTGACTGAAGTCCGAAGCTTTTTGGGTTTGGCTGGATATTACAGAAGATTTGTCAGAGATTTCTCCAAAATTGCTTTACCGTTGACTCAACTGACTCAGAAGGGGATATCATTTGACTGGACTGATCAGCGGGAATCTGCCTTCCAGGAGTTGAAAACTCGACTTGTGACTGCACCGGTTCTTACCTTACCTTCAGGTACGGATGGTCATACTGTATTTAGTGATGCTTCTCATAAGGGTTTGGGATGTGTTTTAATGCAGAATGGGAGAGTAATTGCCTATGCTTCCCGACAGCTGAGACCGCATGAAAAGAACTACCCGACCCATGATCTGGAACTTGCTGCAGTAGTATTTGCACTGAAAATCTGGCGTCACTATCTGTATGGGGCGACATGTGAAGTATATACCGACCATAAGAGTTTAAAGTATTTCTTCACACAGAAAGAACTGAACATGAGACAGCGGAGATGGCTAGAACTGATAAAGGACTATGACCTACAGATTTTGTACCATCCGGGAAAAGCCAACACCGTTGCCGATACACTGAGCCGGAAATCGATTGGAAACTTAGCCTATTTGCTTACCGGGCAGAGAGAGTTACTTTGTGACCTTGAAAAATCTGAAATTGAAATTGTTTTGCGAGAACAAGGTGGAACCTTAGCTGCTATTTCTGCTCAACCGGCACTGATTGAAGAGATTAAAGAGAAACAGCAACTGGATGACTTCTTGAAAAAGGTCATCGGAGAAAGAGAATCTAAACCGAGACCGGGATTCAAATTCGAGAATAATGTACTGAAATTTCAAGAAAGACTGTATGTACCATATGATACTGAACTGAAAAGAAGAGTTCTGCAAGAGGGCCACAGCTCAAGATTTTCTATCCATCCGGGGAATACGAAAATGTACCAAGACCTGAAACTGAATTTCTGGTGGCCGGGAATGAAGAAAGAAATTGCTGATTTTGTATCGAAATGTCTTCATTGCCAACAAGTTAAAGCCGAACATCAACGACCCGCAGGCTTATTGCAGCCCTTACCGATACCGGAGTGGAAATGAGAGCATATCACCATGGATTTTATAGTGGGATTCCCTCGCTCCAGTAAAGGTATGGACTCGATTTGGGTTATTGTTGATAGACTGACTAAATCTGCTCACTTCTTACCTGTTAAGACAATTTATAATGCGGACAAATTGGCTATACTCTATATTGATGAAATTGTTAGACTGCATGGAGTGCCTATGTCCATTGTTTCTGACAGAGACTCGAAGTTTACATCGAGGTTTTGGCAAAGCCTACAGACTGCACTGGGTACTGAACTGAGACTGAGTAGTGCCTATCATCCTCAGACAGATAGCCAGTCAGAAAGAACCATCCAGACTCTGGAGGATTTACTGAGAATGTGTGTCCTTGATTTTCAGGGAAACTGGGAAAGTCATTTGCCCTTAGCTGAATTTGCTTACAACAACAGCTATCACTCGAGTATTGGCATGGCGCCTTTCGAGGCATTGTATGCAGAAAATGTAGATCTCCGATTTGCTGGGCAGAAGTTGGAGATGGGCCTTTGCTTGGGCCCGAGATTGTATATGAAACGACTGAGAAAGTGAAACTGATACAACAGAGACTGAAAATTGCGCAGAGCAGACAGAAGAGTTATGCTGATGTTAGAAGACGAGACAGAGAGTATGAAGTGGGTGATCACGTATTTGTGAAAGTGACACCAATGAAAGGCCAGACTCGTTTTGGAGTCAAAGGCAAGTTAGCACCGAGATACGTCGGACCATATGAGATTATTGAGAAAATCAATCTGGTGGCGTATCAAGTTGCGCTTCCTCCCGAACTGGAGCATATGCATAACGTCTTCCACATTTCTATGTTGAGGGACTACCTCCGGGATCCTTTTCATGTGATAGAGCCTACTCGTGTAGTGCTGAGTGATGACTACACTTACGAGGAACGGCCTATACAGATTGTAAACAGACGGATCAAGAAACTGAGAAACAAAGAGATCCCACTAGTGAAAGTCGACTGGCAAAACCATGGTGGCATGTATGCCACTTGGGAAAGGGAAGATGACATGGCCGAAAGATATCCTGAACTATTTTCACTGAATCCTGTTTTCTTCCAGAACGAAGGTAACTCGAGTTTAGAGGACTAAACTCTTTTTAAGGAGGGGAGATTGTAATAACCCTCACCGTTGCTTACCGATAAACATTGATTACCGTCAAACTGAACGGATTACGACTGATAATTGAACTGATTAAAATACTGAACTGACTGACTGAAATCTAGAACTGAATTGACTGAGTGTATCTGTTTACTTGTGCATTTATCTGTTTGATTGTTTGACTATCTGTTCATGTTTTAGTGTTTAAACTGCTAATTAAAGGCCTTATCGGCGGCCGAATCCGAAATTGATTAGTGTGTCTTGATCATTGTAATTTATGTGATTTTATGGTGTATTTATCTAAAATGTGATCTAGTATGACTAAATTAGATTAAATATTGATCAATTGCTTAAGTTGGCCTTATTTACCAAACTAGCCTTAGTGGCCACTACTTGATTCATTGTGAGCTTCATTACACTTGATCACATAACATATTTGCTCAGCTATTCTCCTTGCCTTAGTCGATAGAGAGAGAGAGACTTGAGGAGTTGATTTCATCTCAATATTGCTTAGAATTTGAAGGAAATTGAAGTGTGGTTGCTAATCTAGTTCCCTTGCCTCTAATTGAAGACATAGGTAAGAGAAATCAACCTTTATTGATGTGTTTGAGCTTGTCAAAGTTGAGAATTGAGCCATGGATTAGTTCTAGCATGTTGAAATAGAGCATAATTCCATGCATGCATGTTAGTATTGTTGGATTTTGAGTTGAGTTCTTGGCAAATCGTCACATGCATGTCCATGTTTTGAGTGCAGGCCATGTTTTCATCATGTTTGTGAATCAATTGGCTCATTAGAGCATGTTTTGAAGCTTGAAAGTTATTTGAAGATCATGCATGTCATGTTTAAGGATTGTTCTTGAAAAATGGTTTGAAATTGGGTTTGAATTAAACACCCTTGGGCTTTGATTTCTCAATTGAGCTTTGAATCATGTTATTCCATGTGTTTACAAGTGTTTTTCCAGAAATTAGCCCAAGAGGATTGAAAATTATGCTTTTGAACTTGGTTTTTGGCTTGGAGGTGCAATCTAGGTTTTCCAGATTTTGCACTCCCGCTCGAGCGTGGAATCCGAGCATCCAGTATCTCTGCACTGTTTTACAATCCGCTCGAACGAAGGACTGGGCGCTCGAGCGGAGTCATGTGTCTCAAACTTGAGCGGGCGTCGAGCAGAGATTTCACCCATCCAGTACTTTTGCAGTACGCTCGAGCGGGGGATTTACCGCTCGAGCGGGTACTTTTGTCTGCATGTCCGCTCGAGCGAAGTGACCTACGCTCGAGCGTGACCTCTGTTTTCTGAACAATCTGAAAATGCTTTTAAAAGTACATCTTTACATCCTCATCCCATTCTAGGCATTCTTAGGCCTAGTTTAAGACATCTTATTGAGGATATAGATGTAGAACACACCAAGGCAAATTAGGGATTAAGTTATGATCTTTCCCAGCTATGTAGCTTAGTGTGTTCAATCTGTTAACTGTGTAGGGTTGGCGACTGGGGAGGCACGCTCTAGCATACTGTAGCCCAAACTCTGTGAGTAACAACTGTGTAAAGATATGTTCGAAATGATTATCTTCTAAACAACTGAACTGTACTGCTTTCTAAACTGATACTGTTAATTGAATGAATGTATGTCCTATGTTCTGAACTGTATTGTGGCATCCTTAGCACCTACTGTTACTGTTACTGTTACAGAGATCTCTGTCGGTTCCCTTGTTGGAACCACTACTGTTTACTGACTGATGGCCATCATTTACTGCTCGGTCTTTTAAGACCTACTGTTTACTGTACTGTTATGCTAATGGATGTACCACATATGACTGTACTGACTGAACGACTGAAATACTGATTTAATGAACTGTTTTCATACTGTAAGGACATTCATTCTTAACCTCTTTATGCATTATGTTATTCACTGGGCTTTAGCTCACTACTCATATATATATGTAGGTGTTCAGGCACCAGACCGCGGCTAGGGGCGTCAGGGTTACTCCAGTTTTGTCAAGCCAACTACCGTGCCTCACTGCGAGGTTCCAAGCCTATCATGCTAAGGCTTAGGGGTGTTTTAGGACTTCCCCTTCTGTACTGTCTTGCTGTTCTGTAATAACTAATGGATTGTATAGACTGAATGTTTACTGTACCGTTACATAGGGATTGGGTCCCTATTCTGAATGATTATATAAATTGTGTATACCTTTCCACTGAATGTAAATATGTTTGGAAAGTCCTTTTGCATACAGACTGTCACAGCTCATTGGGTATTGTTTAATTACTGTATTGGCTTCCGCCAGGCCCTGTACTCTGTTTTACTGTACTACTGTTAAGCAGGCCTTCGGTAATCTCGGATTACTGGCCGGTTACGGTGCTAAACCCATAGGGCCGGGTTTGGGTCGTGACAGTTCGTTTTGTAACTGTGTAGGGTTGGCATCCGAGGACACTCTTTAGCTTGCCTGTAGCCCAGTGCTCTGTGAGTAACAATACCGTAAAGATATGTTCAATTATGATTATTTTCTGAATGATCAACTGTTCTGCTTACTGAAACGTTATTGTTTAATGAATGAATGTTTGTCCTATTTATAAACTGTATTCGTGGCATCTATAGCAATTTACTGTTACTGTACTGTTACCGCTACTGACACAGAGATCTCTGTCGGTTCCCATGTTTGGAACCACTACTGTTACTGTTATGATGGCCATCGACTGACTGTTCTGTCTGTTAAGACCTACTGTACTGTTTTGCTATGGGATGCGCCACATATGACTGCTATGGTTTCTAAGTGACTGATATGACTATTTAATTATTGAAAGGACATTCATTATTAACCTCTTTACATAACTGTTATTCACTGGGCTTTGGCTCACTGTTTATATATATATATATATATATGTAGGTGTCCAGGCACCGGACCGGAGCTAGGAGCATCAGATTAGCTCTTGTTTTGTCAAGCCAACCACCGTGCCTCACCTCGAGGTTCCAAATCCGTTTAAGCTACAGCTATTTTGGGGTGTTCGGATTCACCCTTCTATTTCTGTTTTGTAATAGATGTTATAGACTCCTACTGTACAGTTATGGCATAGGGATTGAATCCCTAACTTGTATGTATGTATGTCCGATATGTAAATGTGTTTTGGTTACGAATGTGACTTGTTCATAAAAGTCTTTTTGCATTCAGACTGTCACAGCTCATTGGACACTTTTTATTTACTGTTTTGGCTTCCGCCAGCCCCTTTACTCTGTATTACTGTCATTACTATTAAGCAGGCCTTCGGTAATCATGGATTACTGGCCGGTTACGGTGCTAAACCCATAGGGGCGGGTTTGGGTCGTGACGGAATGGTATCAGAGCGATACCAAGCACGAGTTATACCGCACACACGTGTCCAAATGATCTCTAGGATGTCCTAGAAAAGTGATTAGGGCATTGCATGAGCATTGATAAAAGTGTGTGTGGCTATGATATGAATATGTGTGCTAACGTGCTAATATGCTTAAGGCAGCAACTTCCTATGTTTATTATTACCATATTGCCTATAGTGAAATGTACAACGCAAGAAATGCCGATGAATCTGAATCATCTAAGACAAGAATGGCAAGGTTAGAAAGAACAGTTGAACTGTTGACTGAAGCTTTAAGACAATAACAGAACCAACAGTCCCCACATCCTCCAGTATAACCCGAACAGAATGTTAATGATGATATCATTGCTCTGACACAGAAGTTCAGCAAAATGAAACCACCATCCTTCCAAGGAGGCCTTGAACCATTAAAGGTCGAAGCATGGGTTCTTGAAACTGAGAAATTATTTGAAGTGTTTCCGTGTTTTGAAGCACATAAAGTATTACTGGCTAGCTTTACTCTACAAGAAGAGGCTAAACGGTAGTGGATGCTCGTCCGTGACACCAACAATGCTATGACTTGGGCTCAGTTTAAGAAGTCCTTCTTTGAAAAATACTTTCCCCAGTGTGTCCGAGACCGCAAAGTGACTGAGTTTGAACAGTTGAAGCAAGGTACCATGTCAGTAGCTGAATATGAATCAAAATTCACCGAACTCGCCAGATATGCACCACACATGGTGGACACTGATTATAAAAAGGCCCGGAAGTTTGAAGGCAGGCTCAACGTTGAGATACTTGATCGAATTAATGTCCTGAAATTGCTTAAATATGTGGATGTTCTTGACCGAGCAATAATAGCTGAGTTGAAGATTGAGGCATTAAAACAGGCTGAAACACCCACGACCGAGTGGCGCGGTAAGAGAAGGGGCTTCAAGTTTAAGAAAGGCCGAAATAACTCATCGAATAAGAAGCAAAATACAGGATCAACGACCAGCTCTAGTCAAGGAAACAATTCCATACCACTCTGCTCTAAATGTGGAAAAAGGCACAAAGGGGTTTGTTACAAAATTTCGGGTGTTTGTTACAGGTGTGGCAAGGTGGGCCACATGGTCAAAGATTGCCCTTCCACTTCTCAAGGCACTGGTAAAGCTGCAACTAGCGCTGCAGCATCAACTGCTCCACCGAAACCCAACCCCAAAGCTACTGGAAAGGAGCCTTTACGGTAAGGCCGGGTGTTTGCACTCATACCAGGAGATGTACAGAATACCGAGACAGTTGTGTCAGGTATACTCTCAATTTGTGCTCAAAATGCTTATGTTCTGATTGATTCGGGGTCTACGCATTCATATGTCTCGCATGCTTTTTCACGGAAATTAAATAGACCACTGGAACCCATGAACTATTTGTTAGCTGTATCTTCACCCGTTGGGGGATCCATGACTTGTGCGTATATGCATCCTACATGTGAGATTGTTGTGGAAGATGCACATTTATATATTGACTTACTGCCATTGAACATTGACCATTTTGATGTAATTTTGGGAATGGACTGGTTAACAAAATATCATGCTACCATAGACTGTGTAACGAAACAAGTTGTTTTCCGTCCACCTGGATTACCTGAATTTGTGTTTAGCGGAGTTGGAGTAGTACCTCCCCCATATCTGATTTCATCCATGAAAGCATTTAAACTGATTAAAAAGGGATGTAAAGGGTATCTGCGTTGCATATTGACGGTACCTACTGATACTAAAGCTGATCTGGACAGTATTTCTATAGTCAGAGAATTCCCAGATGTTTTTCCAAATGATTTGTCAGGGGATTTGATTGATAGGGAGATTGAGTTCACCATTGAAGTATTACCGGGTACACAGCCAGTTTCTAAAGCTCCTTACAGAATGGCACCTACTGAATTGAAGGAATTGAAAGTTCAACTGCAGGAATTGCTGGATAAGAAGTTCATCAGGGTGAGTACTTCACCGTGGGGCGCACCAGTTTTATTTGTGAAAAAGAAAGACGGCTTACTGAGACTCTGCATTGACTACCGTGAACTGAATAAGGTAACAGTGAAAAACAGATACCCATTACCTCGTATTGATGATTTACTTGACCAGTTACAGGATGCCCAGGTTTTCTCTAAAATTGATCTTGGATCTGGATATCACCAGCTGAAAGTCAAACCTGAGGACATTGAAAAGACTGCATTCCGAATGAGGTACGGACATTACGAATTCCTTGTTATGCCTTTCGGAGTTACTAATGCACCTGCTGCATTTATGGACCTTATGAACAGAATTTTTAAACCGTTCTTCATAAATGACATTCTAATTTATTCCAAGAGTAAGGAAGAACATGAACGTTATTTGAATATTGCCTTACAGACCTTAAGGGAACAGAAACTGTATGCTAAACTGACAAAGTGCGAATTTTGGCTTGACAATGTTATGTTTTTGGGACATGTAATTAGTAAAGATAGCATCTCAGTTGACCCACAGAAGATTGAAGCAGTAGTGAATTGGCCTAGACCGACTAATGTTACTGAAGTCTGAAGTTTCTTAGGCTTAGCCGGGTATTACAGAAGATTTGTGAAAGATTTCTCCAAAATAACCCTACCATTGACTCAGTTGACTCAAAAGGGAAAACCATTTGACTGGACCAATCAAAGAGAATCAACTTTCCAGGAATTGAAAACTCGACTTGTGACTACACCGATTCTCACCCTACCCTCAGGTACGGATGGATTTACTATTTTTAGTGATGCTTCTTATAAGGGTTTGGGATGTGTTTTAATGCAGAATGGTAAAGTTATCGCATATGCTTCTCGACAACTGAGGCCACATGAAAAGAACTACCCTACTCATGATTTGGAACTTGCTGCAGTGGTATTTTCATTGAAAATTTGGCGCTACTACCTATATGGGGCTATATGTGAAGTGTATACCGATCACAAGAGCTTGAAATATTTCTTTACACAGAAAGAATTGAACATGAGGCAACGAAGGTGGTTAGAACTAATAAAAGACTATGACTTGCAAATTTTGTACCATCCGGGGAAAGCCAACACTGTTGCCGATGCATTGAGTCGGAAATCAATTGGGAATTTAGCCTGTCTACTCACCAAACAGAAAGAACTATTGCGTGATCTTGACAAATTTGAAGTTGAGATTGTTTTGCATGAACAACTTGGGACATTGGCTGCTATTTCTGCTCAACCGGCACTTATTGAGGAGATTAAAGAGAAACAACAGCAGGATGACCTTCTGAAGAAAATCATTGATGAACGGGAATCCAAACCGAGGCCGGACTTTAAATTTGAGAACAATGTGTTGAAATTCCAGGGAAAGTTGTGTGTACCAAATGATTCTGAACTGAAAAGACGAATTTTGCAAGAATGCCACAACTCAAAACTTTCCATCCATCCAGGAAATACAAAAATGTATCAAGACTTGAAACTGAATTTCCGGTGGCCGGGAATGAAGAAAGAAATAGCCGAGTTTGTATCAAAATGTCTACATTGCCAACAAGTCAAAGCCGAACACCAATGACCCGTAGGCTTACTTCAGCCCTTACCAATTCCGGAATGGAAATGGGAACATATTACTATGGATTTCATTGTCGGTTTACCTCGTTCCAGTAAAGGTATGGACTCAATTTGGGTTATTGTTGATAAATTGACTAAATTTGCTCACTTCTTACCTATCAAAACAATCTATAATGCGGACAAATTGACTACAATTTATATTGACGAGATTGTTAGATTGCATGGAATGCCTGTATATATTGTTTCTAACAGGGATTTGAAGTTCACATCGAGATTTTGGCAAAGTCTGTAAACTGCATTGGGTACTGAACTGAGACTGAGTAATGCATACCATCCTCAAACAGATGGCCAGTCAGAAAGGACCATCCAGACTCTGGAGGATCTACTGCGTATGTGTGTTCTTGATTTCCAAGGAAATTAGGAAAGCCATTTACCTTTAGCTGAATTTGCCTACAACAATAGCTTTCACTTGAGCATTGGTATGGCGCCTTTTGAGGCTTTATATGGAAGAAAATGTCGATCTCCTATCTGCTGGGCAGAAGTAGGAGATGGGCCTTTGCTTGGGCCCGAGATTGTTCAAGAAACCACTGAAAAAGTGAAACTGATTCAACAGAGATTGAAAACCGCACAAAGCCAACAGAAAAGTTATGCGGATGTCCGTAGGCGAGACAGGGAATATGAAGTGGGTGATCATGTTTTTGTTAAAGTGACACCAATGAAAGGTCAAACCCATTTTGGGGTTAAGGGCAAGCTGGCACCGAGATATGTTGGGCCGTATGAGATCATTGAGAAGATTAATCCGGTGGCGTATCAAGTAGCGCTTCCTCCTGAAACGGAGCATATGCATAATGTCTTCTATATTTCAATGTTAAGGGATTATCTTCGGGATCCCTTCCATGTTATTGAGCCTACTCGTGTAGTACTAAGTGATGACTACACCTATGAAGAACGACCTATTCAGATTGTAAACCGACGGATCAAGAAGTTGAGGAACAAAGAAATTTCGTTAGTGAAAGTTGACTGGAAAAACCATGGTGGCATTTATGCCACTTGGGAAAGGGAAGACGATATGATGAAAAGATATCTTGAATTGTTCCCCCTGAATCCAGTGTTCTTCCAAAATGAAGGTAATTCGAGTTTGGGGGACCAAACTCTTTTAAAGAGGGAAGACTGTGACAACCTTCACCTCTGATTAGTGCTAATCTCTGGTTAAGCATGATAAGTAACTGATCAGATTGAAATTCTGAACTGAATGCATGAGTATGTTGTTTAATTGCATTTCTATCTGTTAGTCATCAAATGATCTGTTCATGTTTTAATTTTGAATTGCGAATTGAAGGTCTTATCGGCGACCGATTCCGGAATTGATTAGTGTTTTATGCTAATTAGAATTTATGTGATTTTATGGTAGGTTTAATTAAAATTCAATTTGGAATGATTAAATTAGATTAAATAAGGGTAAATTTCATTAGTTTGAGTTATTACATTTTTGCCCTTTAGTGGACTCCCTCAAGAACTATTGTTTAATCCCCATTGCTTACACACTTGACACACCATTCTTCACCCATTTTTTTGAAGCAAACCGTGAGAGAGAGTGAGATAGGAGAATTGGTTTCAACAAGAGATTAACTTGGAGAGTTGGAAGGAATTGAAGGGATTTTGCAAAATTGAGCTTGTATACTTTGAATTCAAGACCTAAGGTAGGGAATTCATCCTTTGGTTTATGTATTTAAGTTGTTTCTTGCATGATTCATGGAAATTTGGAGATTAATGTCGAGAATTAATTTAAGAGTTGATTTGAGTAGCTAATCCATGCATGCATGCACATACTCTAACATTTTGAGGTTGTTTTCATAAGAATTTCCACATGCATGTCTACATTTGGGTTGTAGTCCATGAATTCATCATGTTTTGGAGTTCAAACTTGCATTTGGTTATGTTTTGGAACATTGGAATCCATTAGAACACTTGCATGTGATGTTCTTGCATTGTTCTTCAAGTTTCCTTTGAATTTGTGTTTAATTAACTTACCTTTATTTTACAAATTGATCTTTGAAACATGTTGTATTATGGGTTTTCAAGTGTTTTCCAGAAAATTAGCCCAAAAGGATCTAGTTTAAAGCTTTAAAAGTTGAGTTTTGTGGTTAGGGATCAAACTGAAAATTCCAGATTTTGGATCCACGCTCGAGCGGAGGACTTCACGCTCGAGCGTACACTCTGAGTACATGCACTTCCGCTCGAACGTAGGAAGTCACGCTCGAGCGTGAAATGCATATGCCCAGAAGTTCATATGTTTTGCAGTCCGCTCGAGCGAGAGAATTCACGCTCGAGTGAGGATCTGAGTCTCACGCTCGAGCGGAGGTCGAGCGTTCGTCGAGCGTGAAAATCGTGCATCTAGTACTTTTTTCATGAGTTTACAGTCCGCTTGAGCAAGAGAAGTCACGCTCGAGCGGAGCTCTTTTGTCTGCATGTCCGCTCGAGCGTAGAAAGCCATGCTCGAGCGAGATCCCTATTTCAGCAAAAAATTGAAAAGTGTTTTAAAGTGCATTTTTGCATCCTTCCATCATAGGCATTCCTAGGCCAAGTTTAAGGCATCTTAATGAGGATAATGTTATAGAACCACACCAAGTCTAGATAAGGGGCTAAGTTATTGATTCCCTAGTGCGTAACTTAGTGTGTGTTCGTTTTGTAATTGTGTAGGGTTAGCATCCGAGGACACTCTTTAGCTTGCCTATAGCCCAGTGCTCTGTGAGTAACAATGCTATAAAGATATATTCAATTATGATTATTTTCTGAATGGTCAACTGTTCTGCTTACTGAAACGTTATTGTTTAATGAATGAATGTTTGTCCTATTTATAAACTGTATTCATGGCATCCATAGCAATTTACTGTTACTGTACTGTTACCGCTACTGACACAGAGATCTCTGTCAGTTCCCATGTTTGGAACCACTACTGTTACTATTATGATGGCCATCGATTGACTGTTTGGTCTGTTAAGACCTACTGTACTGTTTTGCTATGGGATGCATCACATATGACTGCTATGGTTTCTAAGTGACTGATATGACTGTTTAATTACTGAAAGGACATTCATTCTTAACCTCTTTACATAACTATTATTCACTGGGCTTTGGCTCACTGTTTATATATATATATATATATATGTAGACGTCTAGGCACCGGAACGGAACTAGGAGCGTCGGATTAGCTCTTGTTTTGTCAAGCCAACCACCGTGCCTCACCTCAAAGTTTCAAGTCTGTTCAAGCTACGGCTGTTTTGGGGTGTTCGGATTCACCCTTTTGTTTCTGTTTTGTAATAGATGTTATAGACTCCTACTGTACAGTTATGGCATAGGGATTGAATCCCTAACTTGTATGTATGTATGTCCGATATGTAAATGTGTTTTGGTTACGAATGTGACTTGTTCATAAAAGTCTTTTTGCATTCAGACTATCACAGCTTATTGGACACCTTTTATTTACTATTTTGGCTTCTGCTAGCCCCTTTACTCTGTATTATTGTCATTACTGTTAAGCAGGCCTTCGGTAATCACGGATTACTGGCCGGTTACGGTGCTAAACCCATAGGGGTGGGTTTGGGTCGTGACAGTGTCTCACTTCTGGAACAAATTGCAAGAAGCTTTGGGAACCACACTGAAGTTTGGCACTGCTTATCATCCACAAACTAATGGACAATCTGAAAGAACAATCCAGACGTTGGAAGACATGTTACATGTGTGCATGTTGGACCTCAAAGGTAACTGGGATGAGCACTTACTTTTATTGGAATTCGCTTATAACAACAGCTACTAAGCAAGTATTGGAATGGCACCGTATGAAGCTCTGTATGGAAGGTGGTATCGATCACCTCTGTGTTGGGCGAAAGTTGGAGACAGGAAACTATTAGGCCCCGAGATCGTGCAAGTCACAAGTGAGAAAATCCAACTCATCCAACAACGAATTCACACTGCTCAGAGCCGCCAGAAAAGCTATGCAGATACACGGAGACGGGACTTGGAATTTCAAATAGGGGATCATGTGTTTCTCAAGATCTCACCAGCAAGAGGAGTTATTCGATTTGGAAAGCGAGGAAAGCTAAACCCACGTTACATCGAGCCATTCGAAATACTAGAAAGAATTGGTCCTGTAACTTATCGCCTTGCACTACCACCTGAACTATCCAATGTCCACTATGTGTTTCACATTTCAATACTCCAACGATACCTCCGAGATCCAGAACTTGTCGTCGACCATGAGAACTTGGAAGTTCAAAAGGATCTCTCCTATAAAGGGCAACCAGTGCAAATTCTCGATCGTCGTGATCAAATTCTTTGAAACAAGACCATACCGCTAGTAAAGGTCTTATAGCGAAATCATCGTATCGAATAAGTTACGTGGGAAACGAAAAATCAAATGTGAGCCAAATACCCACACCTCTTCGAAAATTAAGGTACGCCATGTTTGGGGACAAACTTCAATTTAGAAGGGAAGAAATGTGACACCCTGAACGTTTAATTAAATATCACATAAATATTTATAGTTATATATAATTGTGAGTGTATGTGATAATATATTATTAAATAAATAATAATAAATACAGAATCTAATTTGCTATTGAACTATCAAATATGAGATTAATTAGGGATTATTATTTAGGGCCAAATTAACAGAAATATGGAATTATAATTCTAGTTGGCCAAATTAAAGTTAAAGATAGTAAATAAATAAATAAATATAAAAGTAAGAGTAAATAAATAATAATAATAATAATAATAATAATAATAATAATAATAATAATGGGTGTAGTAGTAAAATAAATAATTAATTTTTTGTTGGTATACGATAGAGTGTAATTTAATTAGGGATTAATTTATTTATATAGTTATATTAGAAAATTGGGCCAAAGTGTAATTATCTTAAATATTTATTAAGATAAGTATAAATCCATGTGATTTATGATCAAAATCTGGGAAGGGATTTGAGCTGCCATGTGTTGGACTCAGAAGGCTTTTACCTCCCTATAAATAGGAATGAGTTGATCAAACTCTGTGGAAAGAAAAGGAAAAAAAAAAAAGAGAGAGGGAGAGACACGTAAGTTGCTGGAAGTAGGAACTTATAGTAGGAAGGTTGCGATAGTGGAGTAAGACTAAGGGTCAATATTAAGGTGAGTTATATTATACCTTGAGATACCATAATATATTTTACGTTTGTTTTGACTTACCATAATTTATTTTATACAAGTTAAATTTTATGAGTTATATTAATACAAGTTACTTTTTATAAATTATATTAATATTTCAGTTACGTGGATTAATTTCTGAACTCTATTTGTTAAAATGAAACCCATGGATATGTTGGTTTAAATTTTAAAGAATATTTGACAGTGACCCTATAATCAATTATGTTTTTAAGCACCACCACGGGAGTCCCACGCCTTAGGGGATTTAAATAACCATTGGCCTCTGTTTGGCCACTTTGTGGTCCTCTGTTTGTCATGGATTCATTGGCCTCTGTTCCGACTATCACTTCTGTGACCTCTGTTCTGCTCTGTTCTGTACCATGGTTATGGTTATTTATTTATATAATTTCTGTATTTCAGTTTCTGCCACTTTAATGATTTATTCACCAAATTGAGTTATGTAAATGTTTTGGCCTAACTAACCATCCATGGTTATTTTGTATTCCCTATACTCTTGGCATAATATTTCTCACTCTGCTGTGTGCTTATAGCTGTTACCTTTTTAGGTGACGAGATGTAGGGGAAACCCTTAACCTCACATAATGGAACCCGCACGAGGATTGATGTTGAACCACTATTTTGTCTTTCTTTTCTTTTCTTTTTTTTTTTAATATTTTTTTGCTCCTTTTTTATTCTACTCGGGGCCGGTCACTGAATAATAAAATAATAAAAGCCCTCTAGATGTATTTTCTCTTATTAAAATAGTAAAATGGAGTAATTTCTTGTTTAATTATTTTTATTTCCGCTTGCGCAGTTTAATTTGCTACGAATAGAATAAGTTAGTTAGTTGCGATTCCAACCGTAAGTCCCTGGAGTTGGGTCGTGACAGCAGCTGTATCTGAGAATAGTATGTCTAAGCCTTCAGTGAATTGCAATGGCATACACCGGAATTTAGCAGCATCAGGATACCTCTGCAACAATTACAAAGGACAATTTAACAATTTTCAAGTAACAAAATTTGGTGTATTTAATTGAGATAAAGTAAACAAAATATGTACATTAAGCAATTCACGTACCTCTAATTTCTTGGTCCACCACTCATCAGATGCAGATATAGCTCTAGTCAATGTATCATGGCCTAAGCCTGTCTCACCCCTTAACAGAGTATTCCATAAGAGCCAATCTTTTTTCAACACATCCCAATGATTTTTCATTTGTATTCGTTGGTATGCTTTTCCAGTCATACTTTTAAACTTAGTTAGCACATTTTCCCACCCGTCCCTATCTAAGTATGTACCAGGTCTATGTCCAACCTTCACTTGCTCAACACAAAGCTTAATAAAAATTTCATTTGATTTTGCATCCCAATGAGCTTTAACGGATGGTACTTGACTTGATTTTCCCTTGTTCTTCCTATTTTCAGATTATGTTTCCTCTTGGGTACTCATTCTATGAAAGAAAAAAAAAATTTAAAACAAACTCATTCATCAGTGCTTGCATTACAACAGCTAGATTAGTACAAAAGAACCATGCATGGCAACTACGTCAACATTCATTAGGTACAAAGCTTAGTACAATAGTTCATGGTATCTACATTAGCACAAAAACACCGGGTATCTCTAAACGGCACCTATCATCATTTGAAGAGTAATGCAACTGACATAACAATACAAATCCTGAGCAGACCCACAACAAGTTGTTTCATGAAAGCATTGGATTGCTCAAGCATTTGGTTCTTCACTTTTAGTCCTACAGTCTCCATATTTTGATTTTGATCAAGCATTCTCTCGTTCCTCAACCTCTCTACCAACGTCACAGATTTTGGGGTACACTACCTCCAAAATTGATAATTTTTCTTCTCACAAATGAAATACAATCTCCCTTTAGATGGCTTGTCAGACTCGATAACCCTTATGGCAGCTCTTAGCCCACAATCAGATTTCAAAGCCTCATACCTCAAGTCAAAGCTCTCACCACTAGAATAATAGTTACTAGAGGATGACATGCCTCTGCATTAATTAGGAACAATTGAATCCAAATCCTCATTGGGAAGCTAATTGTAAATACATTGCACCCACGAAGTTTTGATTGAATAAAATGTTTTTAACATAATGACAATTTGTTTGCACCCATTTGTTCCTCGAAAAATTTAAAGTGCACTGATCTCATTTCAAATGGGAGAGTTATTTGTAATTATGTAATAAAATTATCAACTAATAAAGTTAAAAGATTCAATTCAACCAGACAAGATTTTCAATTGGTTCTTCAATTTATAGACATGTTATTTTGTTTTTATTTTTTTTCATTTGAAATCTTTTTCATAGAGGAAACTTATATATTTTTTGAACTAAAACTAAAGATGAAGGGATTGGTCTAGTCTAGTGACAAGCTTGAATTTAAGGCTTACCATTGTGCTCTACAAAACTTTTTCTTCCCTATTCTCTAAAGTAAAAGTTATACTTTTTGTGGTGACAGAAATTATACACACAAGGAACATACAAAGCATGTAGTAAGGAAAAAGAGGAGAGCTCCAACTACTAGAGATGAAACATTTGAATAACAAGAAGTCAACAGGCGTCTAACATGCTCTCCATTTTCACACTTAAATGTACTTTGAGAGAAGTATAACAAATAGAAAAGCAAAACACACCAGATTATCCATAAACACGAGTAGGCATGCCTGCACATATGTTACATAATTGAGATATGTCAAATTGGCTTCTTATTTGGGGTGCCACCTAAACAATTGTTACTGGTTTTCAAAGGATTAAATCATGAGCAGTAACATCTCATCTTTAAAACTTTCTCACTACAAGATTGACTTTCCAACAGTGTGCAACAAAGCCCTTCACATTTTTCATTAATGATGCAGAACTACATTGTTGGCTTGGATGGTAAATTGGCTTGGATGAATTGTCAACCCAGACAAGATTTTCAAACATTTATGAAATTATTTGTTCATGTCTTAAGGAGAAAGGTAAAATTAAAATAAAATATAATATTACAAAAAATAAAACATTTTAGGAACATTAAACCCAAACTGTTCTACAACTGTAGCATCCATTTGAAAATGAATCATGATATCCACCTCACAAGCTGGGTTCAAATTCTAGAAGATTCTTCTCAGCAAAACCATGAAGAAAAAAAATAAGAAACTCATACCCAAGCAAGTCCATATACACTTTACATAAAGACCTAAGCATCAAAGATTTACATTCAAACCTAAACATTAAGAAGTTTGAGATAATCCAATGCCTCTCATATATTTGAACTTCCTTTTTGTTTTTGACAGTAAAAATGCCAAAGATAAAGGCATTTTTAGAATCCTCATCACCCATCAAACAATGAGATGACAAAAATAACTAGTTCATCCGAGAAGAACTATATCACTCACTCTACAATCCAACATACCCCCAAAACAAAGCTAAATAACTGTGTCACTCGACAATCAGAGAGAAGAACAGAAATAAACTCAACCAGAAACAATTAAGCACTCACATTGCAACCCAAATTTCACTGATTTTTAGTTTCACAAACATAATTAATCACTCACATTGCAACCCAAATTTCACCTACTCCAGTACATTTATTAACGAAGCTCATGAAATGAATATAACTTTTTTGAACTCAAAATTGAAAAACATTTAACGATTAAATAAATAAATAACAGATCGCACTAAGAAGGGGGTTTTCAACCCTAATCAAAGAGTGAAAAAGAGGCAGAGGCGTCTTCAACCCTATTCACAGAATGAAGAAAAGGGACATTTCACCATAATCAGAGAGAGAGAGAGAGAGAGAGAGAGAGAGAGAGAGTGAGAAGACACCATTTCACATAACCAAAAATAAAACCCTAATCGATGTCCATACATGTATCACAGTCATGAAATCTTACCTTTTCAACTTCGATAAACGAAAAACAGGGGGACGACTGTTCTACAAGCACGATCTGCTGTGATCAGAGAGGTCGACAACTGTTTTCGTGCGTATTTGATAGAGCTTCTTCTCGGTCGCCAAAGGAGAGGAAAAGGAGAGGAGAGTGTGAAAGGTGAGAGTTAGGGCAAGAGAGAGTCATCAAACGGTATATATAGTGGCATTTTCGTAAATAATGAAGTTTGGGAGGGACATTTAAGTCATTTCCCCCCCTCAAATATCAATTGTGCGCTTAAGCTAAAATAATAAGCACCCTCTCATCAACTTTTGAAAAAAATTGAAAATTAACTTCATTTAAGCTATAAGTTGGTCAAGTTAAGCTGAACCAAACACAACGTTTTAGCTTAAATTAAGTTAAAGATAAAATAAGTAGCTTATAAGCTCTATCAAACACCCCCAATGGGCCAATCATGAAAGGGTATTTATCATATTTCATAGAATGCGATTTCTTTTAAGTTTCTTAAAATGGCAAATTTCCTAGTTTCCATTGTCATTTATGGTATGACATCTATATTCATAAATTTACAAATTATTACAATTGTAAAATATTATCATCTTATTAAGGTTGAAAGTTACAATTCTTTATTTTTATTTTTTTTATTTCGTTTAATTTTTGTTAATATGTGTCACAATATAATTGGTTTATAAATTAATTTTATATTCTTAAAATAAATTTTTTAATTTGGATTCTTTCTTAAATTATGTTACTATAATTGGAATGAGATTAATATTCATTCTCTAAATTATGTATTCTTGTTTAAATTATAATATTACAATTAAAATGAGATCAATATTTACATGTGTCATATTATTATTGGTCTAAATACAATTTTTTTTAAATACACGTGTTCAAAAAAAATTATTAATTGGTATTAAAAGTTTTTATTTTTATTTTTTTTCTTTTTTCATTTTAAATTTTATTAAAAAAAATTATATCATTCTAAACTATAAGGACTTGAAATTTGAATTTTTTTAATACAAATTTATTAATTTTTTTAACAAAAGACAAAAAATATTAAGAAAATGAATGATTTTTAGAGCACTTGCCAAACAAGATGGATTCTGTTAATTTTTTTTTTAATCTCAATTGTCAATTAAACTAATTAAAATAAAAAATAAAAACATTTTTGACTTAAATAGCTAAGCAGTGACTTTTGCTACAATCAAATAGAAATTTTTTTTTTTCATATTAAAAGTAATGGTTGGTGAAATTTTTTTTTTATAATAAAAAAATAGAGATTAAATGTGATAATTAATTATTATTATTATTAATTTTTTTTGGTCAAAGATATTGTTTGTATGTTAATATAGTTAGATTACAACTGAAGGGTTCGCCACTGCGCCATCAGCTTGAACTCCTGATCTCCAACTCACCACATCCAAAAGTGTGACTACTAGACCATTGGATTACATCCCAATGTCAAATTTTTAGTACTTGTCAAACATAGTGGATCCTGAAATTTTTTATTTATATTTTTAATAATCTCAATTGTCAATTAAAATGAAAAAATAAAATATTTTTAGCTCAAATTGCTAAAAAGTGACTTTTGCTATAACAAAATAGAAAGAAACATTTATTTTTCTATTAAAAATGATGGTTCATGAAACTTCTTTTTTTATTAAAAAATAAAAGTTATAGGCGATAATTTATTATTCATCTAGAATTATTTTCAAATCAAATGAGAATATTATTCTAAATTTTTTTCTTGCTATTTTGTAATTCAAATACTTTTATTTTGTAAGAAATTTATTTTTATTCTATTTGAATATTTTATATTAATTTTTAAATTAAACATAATTTCTAAAAAATTATATTTAAATTATAAAAAGTAAATTTTTAATATCAATTTATTTGATGATATCTTTTTAAAAGGGATACTTTTTAAATATTTAAAAAAATCTATTGGAAAAACTTAAGCATATTGCTTTTGTGTTTGTTTATTAATATTAAATTTTTAATCAATTGATTTATTATTTAAAAAATAAATTAGAATATAATTTTGAGAGAGAGTTTTTATGTGCATTAGGGCTGAGCTAGGCCAAAGCGTGGTAATGGGCCGTTTTGTGGACCGCAGTAAAAATGGCTGAGTAAAAGGGCCTTGTAGTTAGCTCGGTCCAAAAAGGGCCTTGTAGTTAGCTTGGTCACCCCGGTCGGAGTGGTAATTAGCTCAGCCGGTATTTGGAACCGAGGTATTATGGCTTCTTACGGTGGACCTTGCTCTGGTTAGCGCGATCAAAACTTGCTGTAGATAGCTCGTCTCAATGGACAAAACCGAGGTACGAGAGAACAAGAGCCAAGCTATGAGTTGCAAGTGAAGACGTTAGATTAAGTATGACAAGGGCAAGTGTAAGCTCGATTATACTGTCATCCAACCGTGGTAAAACCATCTCACTTGGTTTAAGCAGTGAGGGGGGTGTTGAAGGATAAGCATTATCTTTCAGGAGTGTGATTCCTAGGAGGACTCTACATGAAGAAATAAGAGTCCTACTACGATTGTGCCAGGCAAAAACCATAAAAGCTCACAACAGAACCTGTGGAGAGGTAACGCAACTTTGATTCTCGAATACACAGAGCTTTTGTCTATTTGTCTATTTTGCTGACTTAGGCATCGGAGAGGTATCCGGCACACACCTACCGGCTAGCTTACGTTTGTGTTTTCAGGGGGTAAAGCGACGGCGTTTGGAGGAGCGCAAACTTGATCAACATGATTATACGAGAACATTATTTCTTGCTCGTACAATTGGCGCAGTCTGTGGGAAAGATCAAAGAACAAACCTGTTGATTGAGTTTTTCTTCAATAGATTTCAATGGCGCATAACGAAGACTTGCCTTAATCTATTATAGATGGGAAAACCCCAGAAAGGGGTGGGAGGTGCAAAGGTTTACCTTCTATCCCACCCATAGCGGAATTAGATCCCCAGCGAAGGAATCCGCGGAGAGAAGCGAGAGAAAGACGGGGCTCAAGTCCACACCGCTCTCAAAGCCTTGATAGACAGAGACGGAAGATGGATCCTCAAGTTCTCGAAGATCGCGTAAGGGAGTAAGACGAAGTAATAAGAAGAATGGCGGCTGTTATAGAGTCTATGAAGAGCCAGATAAAAGGCAAAGGGGTGGCAGCAAAAGAGGGGCGCAAAGGCAACACACACTCTTGCCACTTAGAAGATCGTGACAGACAAGTCACACTATCACAAACTGAAAGAAGAAACCTCAGGTCGGGCGATACACAATCAAAGACTTCCAGGACACGCTACTCCAGGCCTGAGAGAATGAGGACTGAAAGGACTCGAAGGAGAGAAGACACTCAGGCTCGCGACCCCCGTAGAGTCTCTGCACTACAACGATTGGCTCCTAGAACACATGGAAGTGTCGAGGTTGGAATTCCAGAGCCACGCCTTGCTTATGAAGCAGCAGACAAAGCGTTAGCAAGGTTGCAGAGCTCACCGTTCATTCCGACAATAGAGAATGCACCATTACCCTCAGGCTTCCACCAGCCCAAATTCACTACTTATGAGGGGAAGTCGGACCCCTACATACACTTGAGCCACTTTTACCAGGTTATGGCCGTGTATCGGCGAAATGAGGCTCTAATGTGTATCATGTTTCTTTCCAGCCTTGGTGACCTAGGTTTAACGTTGTTTGAAAGGTAGCCAGAAGGTAGCATAGCTTCGTGGGCGCAACTAGCGGAGACATTTGTGACCAGATTCAGAACGAACACCAAGACACCAGTGGAGATTGACCAACTTCTCTCCATAGACATGGGCGAGAAAGAAACATTGAGGTCTTACAATAACCAGTATTGGGAGACTTTTAATCAGATTGGAGATTGCCTTACAAACCTAGCTATCGCACAGTACAAACGAGGTTTGCCGGCTGGCAATAAGTTGAGGGATTCAATGACAATGACGCCGCCCCTTACTATAGAAGCCTTAATGGAGAGAGTGCACCAACACATCAGGGTAGAGGAAGATAAGGGGCGCACCAAGGCAGAGTCCGGCGCAACAGTGATACCAGACAAAAAGCCTTTGGCGAGAGTTAACACGGTTGACAAGTAGGACCACTTCCAATGGCACCCGGCAATAGAAAGTTCTTTCTTGCAGCAACAAACTACTTCACAAAGTGGGTGGAGGCAGAAGCACTCGCATCAATAAAGGAGAAAGACGTGAAGAAGTTCGTCTGGCAGAATATCATCACTCGATTCGGCATACACAAGGCTTTAATATCAGACAACGACACTCAGTTCGATGGCAAAATTTTTAGAGGCTTTTGTGAGGAGTACAAGATAGAATTCTACAATTCTACACCAGCATATCCCCAAGTAAATGGCCAGGCGGAAGCATCAAACAAAGTCGTCTTAGATGGATTGAAGAAAAGGCTGAAGAAAGCAAAAGGCAAGTGGGCTGAGGAACTCCCTCATGTTTTATGGGCTTACCGTACCACATCTCGGCGGTCTATTGGAGAAACACCTTTTTCCTTGGCCTATGGCATGGAAGCAGTAATCCCACTGGGAGTTGGCCTCCCCACTATTAGAAGTGAAAATTTTGACCCAGACTTAAATGGAGAAGCCATAGCATTGGAGCTCGACCTTACAGAAGAAAGAAGAGAAAGAGCACTAGTTCACATCATCTCATACCAGCAAGAGTTATCCAGAAAATATAACAAGACAGTACATCCGAGGCAATTCAAGATTAGAGATTGGGTGCTGCGCAAAGTAATGGGAAATACTCTGGTACCCGGAGATGGCAAGTTAGGGCCTAATTGGGAAGGACCTTACAAAGTGGTTGGATTAGCAGGCAAAGGGGCATACCACTTGGAAGATAGAGACAGTAAGGCCATTCTCAGGCCATGGAACACTGCCAATCTCAAACTATTTTATTTTTAGCTTTTCTTTAACGTGCTTGTAGTTTTTTCTTTTTTCAACAAAACAAGTAGTTTCCTTTTCAGCATAATTGTTTTCTTCTGTAAAAGTAGTTGTAGTAAGCTAGGGGTAAGGAAATCAGAGTTGGCCGGAATAACCAACTTTTAGTACCCTTCAGCTGAGATAAGGATCTAGGTTGAAGAGTGGTTGGCTGGAATAACTAACTTTTAGTACTCTTCAGCCGAGATAAGGATCTAGGTTGAAGAGTAGTTGGCTGGAATAACCAACTTTTAGTACTCTTTAGTCGAGATAAGGATCTAGGCTGAAGAGTGGTTGGCTGGAATAACCAACTTTAAGTACTCTTCAGCCAGATAAGGATCTAGACTGAAAAGGTTGGCAGGTATGGCAAAATCGATTACAAGGTTAAAACCGAGATAGGTATCTCGGCTAGAAAATGTTATACTTCATGCATTTATGGTAAGAAAAGAAGCGCAAGCATAGAGTTAACCGAACAAACAGTTGAACAAAAGAAGATTTCATTGAAAGTTCAAATCAAAGGTACAAAAGATGGGGCCTCAGCCCGGTTACACATTCTTTCCAAAGAAGTAAAAAGAAGAAAATACAGGATCACGCAAAAAGGTCGTCAAGATCCGCATCCAAATCAACTCGAAGCCTAGTTTCAGCAGGTAGCTCGGTCACATTTTCATCCATGTCTTTCACCAGAGGCTCCACCCGAGCTGACTGAACAGCGGGATCATTGGCAACGACCGGGGCATTGTTGGGCTCTGATGCTTCTTCTTTCTCAACTTGAAGAAAATTTTGTTAAATGGCGTTGACATACTCCGCTATGTAGCTCGGTATGAAATGTGGAGGAGGGTTCAGGAAGACCTCGGTCTCTTGGCCATGACCGAGCTGCGCCACGGCTGCCTTCCATCCATATTTGAAGAATATATCCTTAGCAGCTTTGCACCGCAGGATAAGATGGCTTCACCTTCTTTGTAACCGCGGTCTTCCGCGTCTTCCATCTTCTTCTCAAGCTCCGTTATCTCAGCGTTCTTCTTCTTCTCGACTTTAGCAAGCTTGCGCAGATAACGGTCCTTCAGCTCGGTCAAGGCCTTTTGTTTGTCTGCCTTCGCTGAATCTACTAGCTCGGTGAGTCGGGCGACTTCTAATTGAAGCTCGGCCATTTTTTGTTTAGTTCCGCTTAGCTCGACTGTCTTGCTATCAGCCTCAGCCACGGCCAACCTTGTCGTCTTGCACAGCTCCAGCATAAGCTTGTGTGCAATATGGTTCTTCTGCATGGCCTGCACGAAGGCAGTAAGCAATTTTGAGTGAAAACCGAGCAAACAGATGTCCAAAATTGGGAAACAAAGAAAAAATGCTCACCAACACCATCGATTTGGTGGCCGAGCGGATGGCTTTCAGCTTGGTGAGATGATCGTTGTGTTCCATGTCAGAGGGCAAGCACACACTCTTAGCTAGGTTGAAGGCAAGCGTATGGTCTTTGTCTGCCACCACTGAATCGGTGTCTCGAATGGCTCGGTTCCAGTATGATAACTTTGGGGTCCACTCAGAGGAGCTAGCCCGGTCAGAACGCTCAGGCTGTGGGCTCGATGGCATGGTTTGGGAAAGCACGGATTCATCTTCGTCGACAAGGCGGGGCTCGGTGGTGGAAGTCCGAGCACGCTTGCTTGGCCGAGACGAGGACGGCTGAGCGGTTGGAAGGGCTACCACGGCCTCTTGTGTCTGGCCGACTTGTGGTACCTCGGCCTGATTTGTTTCGGTGATGAGGGCTCTTACTGCTCTCTTTTTGGCCATTTCTTATTCTGCAGTCAATGAGATAAGGTTGATTTGTGGAAGGGTTGGATCAGGTTCCGAATAGGGTTCCAGAAGAAAATCTGTTACCCTGGTCTTCCTTCTACTACTGTATCTGTATGTCGGCTCAAAGTTGAGTAGCTCGACCCAACCTCGATCGCGATATCTTAGTGCGGCGCGGAATGCGTCTAGGTTGGGATAACTATACTGCGACTTTAGATGGTCCAAATCTGCATAAGGAAAAAAGCCAACGGTTAGCACGGTGCCAAACTTATAGACAGAGTAAAGAAGGCATAAAACTAAGCTGAGGTAATTATACCGACTACTCCTTTGTTCCAGTTGATGCGGTCTCCTGGTATTTGGGTTTCCTGGTGCTCAAAGCTACCAGAAACCTAGAAAAAATCATCATTATTTACGTCTTTGTTTGGGGTGTTCTTTATTATTTTTTCTTAGCGGCGTCTTATTCTTAAATAATATACCCAGTCGTCTTCATTCTGGCCAAGGAAGTATTAGTGGAATAGCTCGGCTAAACCGAGGTTCAGGCCAAGGCGGTGATTTAGTTCAGCGATGCCGTTTATTATTCTGTACGAATTTGTGGAGAGCTGGGTAGGGCAAAGTCTTGTTTGTCTGAGGAATTCACAAAGAAGAGGCTGTATAGGGAATAGGAGTCCGGTTTCTACAATAAAAAGGAGGATGAAAGGAACGAAGCCCGATTTTTCTCAGGGAGTGGTGTCTAGTTTGGCTAAACTAAGATGAACATCATCAGGGATGTTGTAGTCCCTTCGAAACTCAGCCATAGCCCCTGGGGAGTTTACTAAGAATCTATATTTACCCATGTGGACTTAAATTAGGTATAAATTAGCTCGGTGTTAAGAAGGTGTTGAGTATCTCGGTCGAAGCGTTCAAAGGAGTGCCTGGGCAACCTAAGTCAGTCTGCAAAGTGAAAAGGAAAAGTGTTAAGCACAGATCGTTGGACCGTGCTAAGTACAAAGGCAAAATAAGTATAAGCCTAGCTCGGCTATGAGGAATACTATCTGTTCTTAGTTCGGTTGTTGCAAAGGATTTTAGCTTGGCTAAATGAAACTAAAAGTTTGGCATGAAGTTTTAGTTCGGTCATTTGAAGAGTTATCTAGTTTGGCATGAAGTTTTGGTTCGGTTGTTGGGGAAGTCATCTAGTTTGGCTGGGTGCACACCTAGAAGGTTCCCTAGTTCGGTTGAACCTAAGCCTTGAGTTGCCCAAACAGGTTTTTAGCCCGGTCACACCACGATTCTAGATTCAAACTTTATGATTTTTTAATCCAGAGGGTGTGCTTTTAAACACGAACCTATGGTTTGGGGGTTTGGTTGTTGGTACTATCTGTTCTTACGCATAACATGTTTACACATAATATGTTTTGTGACAAATATGAGTATATATGTATCTATATTATGTATATTCACAGAATGAATGGAAAGAAATAGAGGATTGAGCTACTTACGGTTTGAAGACAGGATGACGTAGATCAGAAACCACGAAGATGGTGATGAGAACGCAGGATTTGCAGATGCTGTGGCTACAAAAATGGAGGCTCAAACGAATGAGAGAGAGAAGATGAATAGTAGAAGTGGTTGGTTCAAAACGTGTGGTTTTTGTGTAAAGAGAGTGAAAAAGGCGAGACTGTTCAAAATTTGCAAGATACGAAGTCGGCGTCAACAGTTGTACTCAACCAATAGGGGCTTGCCACGTGTTTATAGGAATATCAAGCGATTTAGAAACACAGCGTGATTGAAGAGACATTTTTTGACCGAGCAAATCGATAGCCCGGTGACAATCTAGCCCGGTTGAAAGGCTAAAATTTTAGTTCGGCTGGTAAAAGGTAAACCTAATCATGCTACACAGATGGAATTAAGGGGCAATTGAGAGGGAGTTTTTATGTGCATTAGGGCCGAGCTAGGCCAAAGCGTGGTAATGGGCCGTTCTGTGGGCCGCAGTAAAAATGACTGAGTAAAAGGGCCTTGTAGTTAGCTCGGTCCAAAAAGGGCTTTGTAGTTAGCTCGGTCACCCCGGTCGGAGTGGTAATTAGCTCGGCCGGTGTTTGAAACCGAGGTATTATGGCTTCTTACGATGGACCTTGCTCTAGTTAGCGCAGTCAGAACTTGCTGTAGATAACTCGGTCTCAATGGACAAAACCGAGGTATGAGAGAACAAGAGCCGAGCTATGAGTTGCAAGTGAAGACGTTGGATTAAGTACGACAAAGGGCAAGTGTAAACTCGGTTGTACTATCATCCAATCGTGGTAAAACCATCTCACCTGGTTTAAGCAGTGAGGGGGGTGTTGAAGGATAAGCATTATCTTTTAGGAGTGTGATTCCTATGAGGACTCTACATGGAGAAATAAGAGTCCTACTAGGATTGTGCCAGGAAAAAACCATAAAAGCTCACAACAGAACCTGTAGAGAGGTAACGCAACTTTGATTCTCGAATACACAGAGCTTTTATCTATTTGTCTATTTTGCTGACTTAGGCATCGAAGAGGTATCCGGCATACACCCACCGGCTAGCTCACGTTTGTATTTTCAGGGGGTAAAGCGATGGCGTTTGGAGGAGCGCAGACTTGATCAACAGGATTATACGAGAACATTATTTCTTGCTCATACAAATTTATATATTTATATATATAATTTTGTTTCAGGTTGCTCAAGTTATGTGGTATCTCTATCCAAATCCACTAAAATTTAATTTTAATTTTTGAATTTTTGTATAGGTCCTCGTCGAATTAAAAACCGTGTTACCCAAATTTCATGCTCAACTTGAGTTACTTGGGTTGAGCTCACCCAAGTTTGTAATTTTAGTAAGGGGTTAAAAGTTACATTACTAAATTTGTGACAAATTAAAAATTGATATATAAATTGTGGTAAAATTATGAGTTTTAATTTTTTTTGTTTGCATAATTTACATACAAAAATCTAACTATTTTTATATTATTTTATATAAAAATATATTATTAATTTTTTTACATCTCGTGCATAGCATGACTTACCACTAGTTATTGCATAAATTGCAAATAAATTTCTTTATTAGATTGAAATATAAAATACCTTTGAAAAATTTACCTATAAATTCCATCTTAAGGAATGGTGATCCATATAGTCGTAAAGATTTTTTTATAGACAAATTAGTCCCATTGATTTTAGAAAGATAGATTTAATATGTTATTTAAAAATTAAATTTACAGTTATAGCATTATTTCTATTATGTTTTCTTCTCTGTTTTTCTTTTGTTCTAGGAAGGTAAGATACACAATCAATGATAATCAAATTTTGGATGAACTTTTATATGGAAATCTTTTTTATTTGGAAAACATTTTAAAAGGAGTACAAAAATAATTTAAAATATGAGATTCTTCAAACATTTCAAAATGATGTGGGATTCTTCAAACATTTCAAAATGAGTACAAAAACTTCTTAAGCTTTGGGCAAATGTATAATTTCAAACTGTAACACTCCAATCTAACATTGCAAAAAAAAATTATTAGTGTACTTTTCCTAAACGTAACACTCTAATATAATACCAAAAAAAATCCTTGGTGTAACATTCCAATGTAAGTCCTCTCTCTAGTGGAGGTATGGTCCTCTCTCTCTCTATAGTGGAGGTTTTTCTTACATTTTGCAAGTTTTTTCTTGGGTTAGAAGGTTGGCGGAGGTGGTTGTGCAACGATGGCTGATTCTCTTATCGACCTTACTCGTACGCTATCTCTCACTTCGGAGGAGGACGCAGTTGTGAGGATTGGGGGGGACTCTACAAGCTTGATGATGGGCAAATCGGATATGTGCCTTGTTGGCAAGCTGCTCACGCGTAGGCCGTTTAATGTTGAAGCCATGAAGAGTACTATGCTATCGGTGTGGCAACCCACTAAAGGAATGCAGGTACGCGTCATTGGTGACAACCTGTTTGTGTTCGTGTTTGGTCATGCTGTGGATAAACGGAGAGTATTACTGAACGGCCCTTGGACATTTGATAAGCACCTTCTCATGCTGGGCGAGATGGATCCAAATGTTCAACCATCTGATATTCAATTGACATGTGTGCAACTCTGGGTGCATGTTTGCAATCTTCCTCTAATTCTGATGAATAAAGAGGTTGGGCAAATAGTTGGCAATTCTGTTGGCCAATTCCTCGATATGGATTATGAAGATGGGGGCATTGCATGGGGCCGAACAATGCGAATTCGAGTGGCCATTGATGTTCGAAAGCCCCTAAGACAGGGGATGAAATTGGCTTTGTCCGCTGCCGACCCTATCTGGGTGGATTTCAAATATGAGCGCCTCCCGATCTATTGCTATTTTTGCGGAAGGCTCGGCCACAGCGACCGGGAGTGTGATGCTAAACTCTCCTCTGCCGATGGCACTCGGGTTGATGCTTTGCAATATGGGGCATGGTTGAGGATGGATACCTTCAAAAGCAACGGGCCTCGTCGCAACGGTTCGATTGACCGAGGAGTAGGGAGGAGGCCCCCTAGTGAGCAGGGGACACCGATGCGGATGAATTCTAAACAGGTGAATCTAGAGGTGGGTGCACCACAGAGTGTTTCGCCAACTTGTGCTCCGGTGGCTGTGGGAGACGACCGGCGTCAGGATAGGAAACTACTCAGTGGAGAATCTCTGAGTCCCGCGATTGATGGTGTTGGTAAAGGAAATGCCATACATGTGGCTACAATCTCGGGCAGTACCACATATTCACCCACGTCTACTAATTTTGAATCTTTGAATGGGCGGGAGGCTAATGCAAAAGAAGGGATAGGGCCTCAATCTAAGCAATCCAGTTTGGGCCTAGATGGGACTACGCCCCCGGTAACTGAGTCAGGTTTGACGGCCCAGATGCCTTCCCTAGATCCTATTATTCTGATGGAGGTTGAGGATAGCCCACGGCGTGAAGCAGTGTTACCCAAAAAGAAATGGAAATGGGTGGCCCGTCAGCATATGGACTCCAATACGGTTCACAACCCTGTTACGGGATCCAAGAGAGTGCTTGAGGAGGTAGCAATACAAGATGGGAACCTGAATGAGGAAACCGTGGATGTGAAGGATGGGAAACGATTGTGTGTGCATGGGGGTGATGCCATCAACCCACATAAAATTATTCCAAATGTGTGTGTGTATGGGGGTGATGCCATCAACCCACATAAAATTATTCCAACGGTGGAGGCTGAATTTCAGCCCCGCCGATCCCAATGAATGTGGTATGTTGGAACTGCCGCGGGCTTGGGAACCCACGGTCAGTTCGATCTCTTCAGTATCTACTGAAGATGGAAGTTCCTGGGCTGGTTTTTCTCATGGAGACCAAGCTCGATTCGAAGCGTATGGATGGGATCCGGCAAAAACTGGGCTTTTGTGGTGGTTTTTATGTTAACCGAGTTGGACTTGCGGGCGGACTTGCTTTGTTATGGCCAGCAGGTATCCAGGTTAGTGTGAAAAGTTATTCGATTGGTCATATTGATGTATTTGTAGAAGCTGGTTTAGGGGAACAACCTTGGAGATTTACGGGATTTTACGGACACCCGGAAATGGCACAACGGAAAAATTCTTGGGCATTATTGCGTAGACTAGCAACATGCTTCCAAATACCTTGGCTTTGTGCGGGAGATTTCAATGAAATTTTGTTTAGCCGCGAGAAGTGTGGTGGCATGGGGCGTACGCCATCCCAAATGGAACATTTTCGGAATGTGATCACAGATGCACACCTGGCTGATCTGGGTTTTGTTGGGCCAATTTTCACTTGTTCCAATAACCGTGGTGGCAACGCTTTGGTTCGGGAGCGATTGGACCGTGGGTTTGCTAATGATGCTTGGCAACTCTTGTTTCCACATGCAAAGGTTTATCCTATAGCGTGCACATCCTCGGATCACCTACGATCTGTGTTGACATTTGTGGGGCTAAAGATAAACGTCAACCTACTGCTAGTGACCATCACATGTATCGGTTCGAAGCTATGTGGCTACGGCATGCAAGTTGTGAGCAAATAGTTGCCGATAATTGGCTGTCTTCTTCTAATGCGGATGTTCGGAATTTGGTCTCTAATATTACAAGTGTAAGTTCTTCGCTGCGTCGGTGGGATCGTAATGTTTTTGGGTGTGTCAAGCGACAGTTGAAGGAGAAAACCGAGCAATTACAGTGGTTACTTACGCACAGTTCCAATTCTCCGAACGATGTTGCAGACATGGATAAGCTACGTAGTGATATTGATGAGATTTTGGAACGAGAATCTATTTTTTGGGGTCAACGTGCTAGGGCTAATTGGCTTAAGGATGGGGACCGCAATACTTCGTTCTTTCACTCCAAGGCCACCCAACGTCATAAGAAGAAGAAAATTGATGGCATTGTTGATCCTAATGGCATTTGGCAGGAGGATCAAAGAGTGGTGGAGGACAATTTTGTGAATTATTTTCAGGAATTATTTTCGGCGGGTGAGGGACTGAACATGGGGCCAGTATTGCAGTTGATTCAGGCGAGAGTTCCCGATCACAGTGCATCTCATTTGAGTAGACCATTTTCTGAAGTCGAGCTCCACCATGCGCTGTTCCAAATGCACCCAACAAAGGCTCCCGGGCCCGATGGTAAGCCTGCTTTATTCTTTCAAAAATTTTGGCCTGTGGTGGGTCCTAGTGTGATTTCTGCTGTGCTTGGGGTGTTGAATGGGGTTGATGAAATTTCACATATTAATCATACTTTCATTGTATTGATTCCTAAAATTAAGAATCCCAAGCTCATGCCAGAGTTTCGGCCAATTAGCTTGTGTAATGTTGTTTAT
Organism: Camellia sinensis; assembly: GCF_055761805.1. Taxonomy (NCBI): domain Eukaryota; kingdom Viridiplantae; phylum Streptophyta; class Magnoliopsida; order Ericales; family Theaceae; genus Camellia; species Camellia sinensis. The sequence continues at coordinate 10,622,091 of NC_138968.1, forward strand.
AAAATAATTGCAAAAATGCTGGCCAATCGTCTTAAAGAGGTGCTGCCTTCTGTCATTTCCGACACTCAAAGTGCGTTTATTCCAGGCCGTCTCATTACTGATAATGCGTTGGTGGCATTTGAAGTGTTCCATTTTCTTAAGAATAAGAGGGCCGGAAAGGATGGTTGCATGGCGTTAAAACTTGACATGAGTAAAGCCTATGACCGAGTGGAATGGCCATTTATTAATCAAATGATGCTCCTGCTAGGATTTCCGCAACGATTTGTGCAACTAATTATGAATTGTGTGTCCACTGTATCATTTTCCGTGCTTGTTAATGGAAAGCCTTCTAGCATGTTTTACCAACAAGGGGCATCCGCCAAGGGGATCCGCTTTCGCCTTATTTGTTTACTATTTGTGCGAAAGGAATGTCGGCACTTCTTGACCATGCCATGGCAGCTAACCGGTTGTCCGGAATTTCAATTTGCCGGGGTAGTCCACGCTTGTCACATTTATTTTTTGCCGATGATAGTCTTCTATTTGCGGTTGCTAAGGAAGGAGAGGCAGTTGTTTTGAGAGAGATTCTCCACAAATATGAGCAAGCATCGAGGCAAAAAGTTAATTTTCAAAAATCGGCGGTTTGCTTTAGTAAAAATACGGACTTGGTTACTCAGCGAGTGGTGACATCTATTCTTGGGGTGGGGTCATTGGCGCCGTATGGGAAGTATTTGGGATTACCATATCGTGTGGGGCATTCAAAGCGCGCTGTTTTGGGGTTTGTCAAGGAGCGCGTATGGTCTCGTTTAAATGGTTGGAAGGAAAAATTTTTAACGGTGGCGGGTAGAGAGGTCCTCATTAAGTCTGTTGCTCAAGCCATACTCACTTATATTATGTCCTGCTTTCGTCTCCCAAATGGAGTGTGCCATGAAATTGAGTCTATGGTGTGCAATTTTTGGTGGGGACAAAAAGAGGAAACCCGTAAAATTCATTGGACTAGCTGGAAACAATTGTGTAAATCTAAATTACGGGGTGGTATGGGATTCCGGTGCCTTCAACACTTCAATTCAGCTTTGTTGGCCAAACAGTGTTGGCGATTACTGCAACGGCCTCAATCTTTGGTTACGCGGATCTTTAAGGCTAGGTACTTTCCACAAACTTCATTTCTTGATGCTTTGGTCGGGAGCAATCCATCATTCACTTGGAGGAGCATAGTCGGATCTCGAAGCCTATTAAATGCTGGGCTTCGATGGCGTGTTGGAAATGGTGCAAGCATCTCGGTTAAGTATGATAAATGGGTTCCACGGCCTCATTCTTTTAAGGTAATTTTGCCACCTTCGAATCTTTCGGATGATGCGCGGGTTTGTGATTTAATTGATTCTGAGAAGGGAGCATGGCATGATGAGATACTTAGGCAAAATTTTTTGGGCATGGATGTGGAGGCTATCCGATGCATTCCTCTTTGTCCCACGTTACCTTCAGATAAATTGGTCTGGCATTTTACCCGAAATGGTGAGTTTTCGGTTCGATCGGCATATCATTTATGTAAGGATATGGCATCTGTGGATGGCCACGGTGATACCTCCAATATTGGGCAGTCGCAGAGGCAATTCTGGCGAGGTCTTTGGCAGCTTAATTTACCGACCAAACTTAAGATTTTTGGCTGGAAAATGTGCCTCGGGTTGTTAGCGGTAAGGGCCAATCTGCGGCAACGTCATATTGTCAATATGGACTTATGTCCTGGGTGTGGAGTGGAGATTGAAACGGTTTGCCATTGTTTTCACAACTGTGGATTTGCCATGCAAGTGTGGAGATCGAGCTCACTTAATTTGATTATCAAATCTAATCCTGTTAACAATTGTTTTGAGTGGGTCTGCCAACTCATGGCCACAAATGGTCCAGAACCCATGCAATTATTTATTGCTATTTGTTGGTGCATTTGGAATAATAGAAACTCCATTCTGTTTGGCAATAAATCAAGGACTGTGGAGGAAGTTGTTTCTTTCGCGGTGAATTATGTTTCTGAATATGTTCAAGCACAAGAGCGTGGCCATCTTCCTCCTACCCAGGTTCGGATGCGAAGGTGGGTTGCGCCACGTGAGGGTGTCTTCAAACTGAATTTTGACGGCTCTGTTAGGACGGCCCATGCCAGTGCTGGTGTTGGCATTATTATTCGGGACTGTCATGGGGAAGTCATTGCGTCTATGGTTGAGCGGATCCAGTATATGGAGGATGTTGATTGTGTGGAAGCTATGGGTGCGATAAAAGCTCTTCAATTGGGTTGTGATTTGGGATTGGGACATATTCATCTGGAAGGTGATTCTCAAAATGTGGTGGCTGCTATTCAAGGTAAGGCGGATAACTTATCTTGCTATGGTCATTTTGTAGGTGTGGCTCAAGCGCTCCTGGTGAGGTTCATTTCTTCAGAAGTTTCGCATGTTTGTCGAGATGGCAATTCGGTGGCTCATTGTTTAAGTAGGCTAGCCTTTGATTTTGAGTCGCCACGTATTTGGATGGAGGAGGTTCCGTCCTCTTTAATGGCGTTGGTGATGTCTGAGGCGTCTTCTTCTGTGTAATTGCTTATTCTCTCTAAAAAAAAACATTCCAATGTAACACACAAAAAATTTACTTAGTATACTTTTTTCAAACGTAACACTCCAATGTATCATTTCAAAAAAAGGATGTGAGATTCTTCACACCATTTCAAAAGGAGTACAAGAATTCCTTAGTAACTTTTAAAATGTGAGTGTTGCGTTTGAAAAAAGTTCACTAAGAAATTTTTTAGTATTTTTGTGTGTTACATTAGAGTATGTTCAATTGGAGTGTTACGTTTGTGATTACATTGATTGGAGTGTTACATTTGAAAAAAGTAAAATACGGAGTTTTTTTTATGTATTATATTAGAGTGTTACATTTTAAAAAAAGTATACTAAGCAGTTTTTTTGGAGTGTTACGTTGTTCGTTCGGGAAAAGTATACCAATGAATTTTTTAATGTATTACATTGAAGTGTTACATTATTGAAGTGTTATATTGGAGTGTTACATTTTTTTTTTCCGTAATGTGGGATTTGTTCTAAAATGAGAGAAAATTCAAAACCTCTATAGTGTGGATTGCTAAAATGTGTAATTTTCTATTTGGAGAAACTCACTTTTATTCCTAATTAAACCAAAATATGTAAGTAACTATCCTTTTGTTTAATTTTCACTTTAATGTGACCTTTAGGTTCCTAAGAAAAAAAAGAAAAACTAAACAATTTACAATAGTAGATTTTGAGATTTATTGGTACTTCACTTAATACATTTTAGGTATGTTAATGGATGTGTTTGGAGGGTTGGCGAGAGGGGTGTGAAAATGGCCTGCAGCCTATGGACGGTCCGAACCCAACCTAGTTAGGCCTGAGCCCAGCCTAGGATCCTATGTCTGTGCTTGGACCATCATTTTGAAGCCTGGCCAGGCTCGTGGCCCCGACCCATGGCCCAGCCCATCGACCCGCTCAAGGCCCACTCAAAAGCTTGGCCTGCCTAGCTCATCCAAGGCCAATGTAATTTTTAGTGGAAAAGAATAAAATTTTGGTGGACAAAATAAAAAGAAAATAAAAAGAATGTTCAAGCCTGCCCAGTCTTGAGCTTAGACCGAAGCCTGCCCAAGACCTGAATAATTTTTTGGTCTATGAGTCGGCCCAGTCCAACTCGACTTTTGGCAGGAGCCCCCACGGCCCGACATGAGCCGACTCGAGCTCGAGTCCAGGTGGAACGGGCTAGGCCAAATTTACACCCCTAATTGGGGACTTTTGCAAGTTTAATATGCCATCGTTTTACTATTCTTTATTTTTTATTTTTTATTTTTTGGGTGTGTATGTTTGTTTTGTTTTTGATTTTGTGTTTTGGCTTGTTATTTTCTCATAACACTTAGGGTTGGTTCGCATAGCCTAGAAAAGACAAAAAAAATAAAAAGTTATCACCATTCACCAACAAAAATATATAAAAAAAAAAATTACACAAAAAAATACAACCAAAAAAGTCATTGACGTGATGCTTGGGTCTGAACCAGATTTTGCAAATTACCTAATCGGTTGCACAAAAAAATTTACAAAAAAAGGTTGATGTTCGGCCCGTGGGGGCCCACTACAAGTCCCGTTTTAATAATCAGAACCGTTCAATGTGTACAACTCGTTGATTACTATATGTCTATTAAAAATCACATTGATCGGATATCGATAGTTATATGATCAAATCAGATTTTTTTCAGCTATTTATTTTTAATCGTCCATTTTTTTTTATACAAAACTGATTTGATCACATAGTTATCTATATCTTATCAACGTAATTTTTTACAGAAATATAGTATTTGACGAGTTTTACATATCAAACGGTTCGGATTATTGAAATGGGACTCGTTGTAAGCCCCTCCAGTCCAATGAAAGACTAAAAGAAAGCCTCATCCTATATATAAATCTGAAGCATGTCTGCTCCATACACAATTCAAAGCATTTCGAATTGCTTCCTTCAATATTCACGGTCACTATGCATAGGGCATAGGGGTAAAATGGTAATTTTTTTATTTTATACAATATTTTAATACACATTTTTTTGTAAAAAGTCAAAAAGTTATCATAAACAACTATCCTTTTTCTCTTAACTTTTTAGTCTAAAAATTTAAAAAGTGCACTTATTTAGGACATCTCGAACGACTCCTTAATCTCAACTAACCTGATTGGCTAGAACTCCATTAACTCATTACAACGTCAGTAGTTTAAATATTTCTACTTACGTATAGGTTTTATTTCTAGTGTCCATATTATTATTTTTTTTTATGAGGTGGAAAAGGTTATGTTTTATATTTTATCATTATAATTGAATCCTTTTGGTTTTTTTTATGAGATTGTATTTTTTTAGGGTTGTTTGGAATGATCTAAATAAGTGTATTTTTTATTTTTTTATCAAAAATATGCAGAAAAATAGAGAGATAATATGACCTAAATAAGTGTATTCATCTGAACAAGTGTACTTATTTAAGGAATACCAAACAAACTCTCTCTTTTTATTTTATTTTTATAAGGTGAAAGAAATTAACGTGTTTAGAATAATTTTTTCAGTTAAATATGCAATTATAAAAAAAATTAATTAATATATATAATGTGACATTTTAGTTTTTTGTGAAATCACAAACCAGACGAGTGATACTCCAAATCTAGTTGTTTTTTTTTTTTTTTTGGGGTATCACACATTCACAGCTTGAACATCAATATGTAGTGTGCCAAACAAATAATAATAATATTAATAACATTCCTCATAGAATTTATTTAAAATATAGATTATTTATTATAATTTTAAAAATTATAAATATCTACTGTCAGAATTTTTTATTTAGGTTAAGTTTGGCATCTTTAAAAAAAGTTAAAAAGTCAAAAAGTAACTATCCTATTTAAGTCACATCATCTTATTTAAGTCACATCAGCTCTCTGTCACATCACTTCAAACCCAACTTATATTTTCTAAAAAATCAAAAAGTGTACTTATTTAGAATATCTTAAAAAACCCCTAATAGAATTTATAGAAATAATAAAATTCCTAACTATTCTCTCATGTAATAATAAAATTATTAGAATTACTAATTGAAATTTATTTATAATAGTATTAGAAATTATTAAGTAACTTAATAACTTATATTAATAAAACGACCCATCTTTTATGTGATTAGAAATTTAATGGAGTGTAATTTAATTTTCAAAATTATGGGAGTAATTTATATTCCAAACGGGAGGCATTTATTCAATAATTCCTCTCTATTTACTTATGTTTCACTTAATTCAAATTATTTTCTTATATTTTAATAAGTTTTATGAGTGACATAATTATCAAAATAGCCCTAATAATAATATTCATATTGACAGTGTGAATATTCCATAATGTAAACATTCATACTATCAATGTATATACCCACATTATTAAATATGAATATTCACATCATCAAGTTGCTAAGTATAAAATATTTTAAATATGAAAATTAAAATTTAGTAGATTAAGGCCTTATTTAGTAACTTTTAATTTTAGTCAAAAGTTATTACAAGTTGTCACATTATTCTCTTCATTTTTATACATATCTTTTAATAAAAAATTATTAAAATAACATATTCGTAAACAAAACCTAAATATCTAAATAATAGAATTTATTAAATTACAACTAATTGAGATATAAATAATTAGAATGGAATTTCTTAATAAATCTCCCTTCAAAGGAACGAGTTGTGCTACGTAGCTCGAAAAGAGCTGCCCCCGAATCCCTCGAATCCAAAAACGATGTTGTTTCGTCATTTGAATTTTTTTTTTTTTTTTTTTAATCAGGAAAGAAGAAGAAAAAAGAAGAAGGAGGAGGAAGAAGAAGACAGCTGTGGGGGGCGGAGGCAGAGGCGGCAGGCGGGGGCGGGGGCCACAGGCAGATGCAGGGGGCAAATGCAGGGGTGGAGGCGGAGACAGAGGCGGGGGCTGCGAGAAGGTAACGGCGGAGGCGGGGCTGCGATAATCGGGTGGAGGGCTAAGACGACCTGCCTTCTCTACCCCTCTCTTCTCTTTCTCTCTCTCTCTTCCCTTCTCTTTCTCTCTCTCTCTTCCCTTCTCTTTTGGACTGTTCGGGGGCACGAAATTGTGGAAAAAAATCATTTTTCATATTAGAATATGTATTTTTAATTCCCTTAATAATGATAATAATCTTTGTCTCTCTTTTTTTGACCGGTTAAAAATTCGCCGTCTTCAAACTTTCAAGCCCACAATCATTTAAAATAGTCGCATGACAAACTCGAAATAATATTTTATTTATTGATTTATGCCTTTAAATTAAAAATACAATCCTTCAATTCTATACTTCCCTCGTGATTTCCTCCGCCACCACTATCATCATCATCAACAATCTCTATCTACCCATCAAAAAGCTAATCCTCTTTTCAAACCCCCCAAAAAGATGTTCCTTTCTTCAAACCCAATTCTACTATTGGGTTTGATCATCACTGTCTCCTATCTACTTCTCCGATTTCTACACAAAACATCTATACTCTACACTCTCAAAAAATGGTGGCGATTGATCGAAGATAGGTCTCATGTTTACCAGTTCTACAAAGTTCCCCAATTCAACGAACTCATGCAGGAAAATCAACTCTATAGAAGAGTATTCGCTTACTTGAATTCTCTATCTTCGATTGAAGACTCCGATTTCGCGAACCTTTTTTCAGGTAACAAATCGAACGAAATCAATCTATTTATCGATCCGAATCAGATTGTTGTTGATACATTTCTCAGCGCCAGAGTGTATTGGAGTTGCGAGAGAGGTTCGAGATCGAGAGCTTTGGTTTTGAAGATCAGGAGGAGCGACAAGAGGAAGATTCTTCGTCCGTACTTGCAGCATGTTCACGCTATGTTCGATGAGATTGAGCAGAGAAGGAAGGAGGTGAAACTGTACATAAACGCTGGGGATGAACCGGAGAGGAACGGACGGTGGAGATCGATTCCGTTCACGCATCCATCGACGATCGAGACGGTTGCGATGGATTCGGATCTCAAGAACAAGATCAAATCGGATCTCGAATCGTTCCTCAAATCGAAGCAGTACTATCACCGACTAGGCCGAGTCTGGAAGCGGAGTTACCTCCTCTACGGTCCCTCCGGTACGGGAAAATCCAGTTTCATCGCCGGAATGGCAAAGTTCCTCTGCTACGATGTCTACGATATCGATTTATCGAAAGTTATCAACGATTCAGATCTGAAGATGCTCTTGTTGCAGACGACGAACAAGTCGATGATCGTGATCGAAGATCTCGATCGGTACTTGGCTGAGAAATCAACGGCTGTGAGTTTGTCTGGGATTTTGAATTTCATGGATGGGATTATCTCGTGTTGCGGCGAAGAACGAGTCATGGTATTCACGATGAACGGTAAAGATCGGATTGATCCGACGGTGCTAAGACCCGGAAGAATTGATGTGCACATACACTTCCCTCTATGCGATTTCTCGGCTTTTAAAACTTTGGCTAATAGTCATTTAGGGCTTAAAGAACACAAGCTTTTTTCTCAAATCGAAGAGGTGTTTCAAACCGGGTCGAGTTTGAGTCCGGCTGAGATTGGGGAGATCATGATATCGAATCGGACCTCACCGAGTCGGGCTTTAAAATGTGTCATTAGTGCATTGCAAACCAACGGTGACGGAAGTCGGGGGATGGGTAGGGTCGGGCAACGGTTGGGTGAGAGCACCTCGGGTCGGTTTGTGGAAGAATGTGGTGAGCCCGGATCCATATTTTGTCGGGAAGGTGTTCACACCATGAAAGAGTTTAGGAAATTGTATGGACTTTTGAGGATGAGGAGTGGTAGGAAAGACTCCATGGATTTGGATTCAGTTGAGAAAGAGAACTCGAAGCAAGAAACTTGACAAGGAGATGGTAAAAAAAAAAAAAAAACGTGGGTAAGTCGACCCATTTTCACATAGGAATCTCCAACTCTTAGATTTAGAAATAAATATCAAGTGTATCAGGAATATTATTTTAGTTAAGAATCCGTAAAAAAAATTAGATGAAATATCTATTGTTTTTCATCAACAATTGTCGTTATATGTATTATTTTTACTCAAAATCTAAATGGTTGGTTGGAGTACGTAAAATTTCATTCATTACAAAGTTCTTGTTATGACACCTGTTATTGCTTGCCGTTAATATAACTTTGGATTAATACAATTTTGGATTGTTTTGATAAATTAGTTAAAAAATATTTTTAATTTTAAAAAAAAAAAATGTAAAAAAATAAAGAAGTAATGTGATAAAAAAAATTAAAAAATTAATTTTTAACCAACTTATTAAAATAAGTCTTTATATTCTTTAATCTTCCTCTTATATCGTTTTGATTGATAAGCTTTCATATTCTTTAATCTTCCGTTCATATCGTTTTGATTGACAATTATTCTTTATTGTATGCCAAGGATTTGCACCCGAGAAATGATTTTTTTCCCGAAATTTTCCTCCCTCCCGAACAGCTCGAAATTTGGAAGAGAGAGAGAGAGAGAAAGAGAAGAGATGGGAAGAGGAGGAGCTCCGCCCGCCGTCGCCTCTGCCCAATCGTCGCCCGCCGTTGCAGCCCCGCCGTTGCCTTCGCCTCTGCCTCACAGCCCCCGCCTCCGCCCCCTGCCTCTGCCCCCGCCCCCGCCTCTGCCCCCGCCCCACCTCCAGCCCGATTTTGTTGGCCCCCTCCAGTTCTTCTTCTTCCTCCTCCTCCTTCTTCTTCATTCTCTTCTTCTTCTTCCTTCTTCTGATTTTCTTCTTCTAAAAAAAAAAAAAAAATCAAAACGACGAAAACGACGTCGTTTTGATTTCAGGGGCGATTTAGGAAAGGGTCTTTTGAACTACCAATCACTATTGAATCTATTGGCGCGAGCCTCTAGATGTCAGGAATAAATTTTAAAAAATTTGTAAATCAGTTAAAAGATTAAAGAAATTATAAAATTTAAAATTATAAAATAAAAAATATAAAAAAAATTAATCACTTTAATTATTAAAATTGATAAATTTTATTATTGATTTTGGGGGAGGGGGGGTCTTTCAACTGAATTGTAATTTATTCATAAATTTTTATTTTTATTTTTATTTTTTGAATTGAGTACCAACACCTCATTGTTCCTTAAAGATCTTGTAGCTTTCATGATATGTCAAATCCATTTCAAGGCTCAATGTCAATTTGAATATCATACTTTTAAAAAAAAAAAAAAATCATGAGAAAAGGTTAATAATTCAAATAAAGCTGGATAAAAAAATTGATAACCATATTTAGATGCCTTGTACTTTCGAATAACACAAAAATATGTAAAAGAATAAAATCACTTCCCAAATAAGGTCAAGTTTGGCATACCCAAAATAATTTATCTTTTTATCTTTTTTTTATCACATCACCTCTCTACTTTTTTACACATTTTTTTGTAAAAAGATAAAAAATGCACTTATTTAGGTCATTCCAAACAACCCCTAAATATACTTTGTTTTTTCAAATAACACAAAAAGATGTAAAAGCGTAAAATCACTTCCCAAATAAATATACTTTGTTTTAGGATAAACAATCAATAGATCCTAATAGTTATATTTAATTCCTATCAAGTTCTTTTGAAACTAAGTTTTTGTAAAATCGTTGTTAAATATAATTTTTTGTGATCTTTTTTGCATGTGTTGCTAAAAATTGACAATTAATAATTTTATTTGTGTCACGATTTTTATAAATTGTTGCTAAACTTACAATTAGTGACGTTTTTCAATAATGATTTTTTCAAACTATCGTTGAAAGTTGAAAATTAGTAACTGTTTTTTTGAAGATTTTTTTAAACTATCCCTAAAATTTATAATTAGTGACATATTTTGACAAAATTTTCAAGCTGTCGCTAAAAATTAAAAATTAGTGACGTTTTTTTAATAGTGGTTGATGAAAAACTCCATTAATTCTCACAGGACCTATTGAACAATAAGTCTACCCATTAGGGTTTACACGTAAGTCTCTATTTTTTTTAATATATACATATATTTTTGCCGACTAATGCTAGAGATTCTAAATATTTTACTAATATTTTTACTAAATATTTCACATAAGTGTAAGATTCACATAGTGTGAGTTCTATACCCATATGAAACATTTGATAAAAAAATATTAATAAAACATCTTGGGACCCTAGCATTTTTCATTTTTTCTTGACAAAAGTCAAACTGTATTTTTACAAATCCAACACAATAATGATAGCTTATATGAAATAAGCGTTCAATTGTCTCAAGAAGTTAACAAGTGTGTTCGGACCGATAGAGTTTCATATTATTCATGAAAAGACTTGAATTATTTTACGACTCTACTAACAAATCATTTATTTAATTACTTGTTATTTTATGATTGATGCGTACTGAAAATTCAATAGTTTTCTATATCTATATACAAAATTGCATTCAAGGTCAACTATTGCAAAAGTTGAGCAACAAGAAATTTCAACAGCTTTTAATGGGATGTGGTAACATCACTATTAGTAAGGTTGTAGTAGCAGAATAAAAAGGGAAATGGATGAATGGTCCTAGAATTTGACTTTGTGAGATGTTACTTTGGTGTGATGCAATAATGGTTGAAAATATGAATCGTATAGGCTCAATCTAGTACAGATCATATCACTCTAGTTTGTGTAGTAGGTAATCTCCAAAGAAAAAATGTGTGGCTTTTACAGATTCGTTTTTATGTTCAATGGGTAATTATTATGATTCTATAATATATTTAGCCTCCGTTTGGGAAATGAGTTGGTTTTTTGACTTTTTTGACTATTTTAGCCTAGGCTTAAAAGCTTGGTTTGGGAAGGGCTTTTTGGTTTTTTACTTTTTTGAGTTTTTTTGTGAGAGAAGAATATAATGATTATGGGTTGGATGTGATGTTTTGTTTGTTATGACTAAAATAGCCTATTTTGTTTTTTGTGGTTAAAATAGCCAAAAAAACCTGCAAACCCACTTGCCAAACACAGGCTTAGACAGATACTATGTTGATCTACTTTTGAGTTTCAAAATTGAAATGAGAGACTCAGTACAAGTCTCCTGTTAAAATAAAATTTTTATAAAGCAAAATATAAGCAGTTTCATCATCATATTTAATGAAATTATTTACATGACTTAAATCCCATTAAACACTAATGAAATAGTGTTACAACAATGCAAAAAAAGAAATAGATAAAAAAGAAGAAATAAATAAAATGAACACGGGCCAAAAAGGAATTCTAGATGTAGAGGCTTCTTGGGTTCCATTTGTGAGGGCTATTTTTTCAAGAGATCGGACATCATTTATGAGTGAATGCATTATAACTTTTTGAACAAAAAAAGGGTGCTATTTTAATTCATTGTGTGACAAAAATGCTGCCATAAATTAGGGTGTAACTAATTGGGATTAAAAATGCATTCAATAGTACTTGCAAAGTGAGTTTATATATCCAAGAAATATATTGACACAATCGTTTCCCTTGAGGGATCAAGCGATTTGGAGAGAAGACAAATTTAAGTTTAAAATAATTTTTTAGTGTAAAAACTATCAATTTAGTAAATTTAATGTGTGTTTGCACCATATTTTATTTTTCTTTCAATTGTAACCTATTAATTATAGCAAAGTTTGATTATGATCTGTTAATTGAAATCATAAACTATTTTTAAAGAATAACCTTAACCACGTTTATTTTTTATTATTATTATTATTATTATTATTATTATTATTTCTGTCGACAAGCATACTAACGTTTATTATTATTATTATTGTTATTATTATTATTATTATTATTATTTCTGTCGACAAGCATACTAACGTTGGTGCTAAAATTTAGAAATTTTCCGTTGACAGAATGCTGACAAGGCATAAGGATAACATGGCAAGGATGACATGGCAAGGATGACATGGATGTAAGAATATTCATAAAGTGGCCCATATGCCACATGTTTGTTTTATTTATTTATTTATTTATATTATATATATTTATTACATATATTTAATTGGTTTAATGACTAATGGGTAACTCATGTCTCTTCACTATCCCATATGGTGGTTTCATGGGACTTTACAACTTCCCTGATGGTTGGAAGTTATAAGGAGTTACACTTGGATATAGGTCCAAGCCCATCAAACATAGACGTTGTTTTATGAATAGAATAGGCTTGAAACTCTGTCCCTTTTGCTTTTCCCATATGGTTCTGTAAAAGTGTTCTGTGAGTGGGTTTTTTATACATTTAAGGTTTGATCATTCAAGAATAAAGATTCAAAGACTTGAACATCATGGCAGGAGGTATTTTTCTTTCTGAATTAAAATTATTTTAATTCTCACAATTGGTATCAAAGCCAACCTTCTGTTATGTTGTTTTGTATTTGTTTCATCTACATAATATCAAACTTCTGTAAACGTTTTATTCAACAATTTACTAAATGTTTTGATGCGTACAGTTGTATACTGAAGCTAATTCACACCATAAAATTTAACAATTCAGAATCATTGTAGAACCAGAATGAGTAATTTATATTGCATAACTTTTGAATATCACTATTAAAGAAAAAGAAAGCACTGTTGCAATAGTAGAGTCCATTGTGATTTGTGCTAATGGTATTTACATTTATTTAGAATTTTCTCCTACTCTAAGTCTATTTTATTTAGAAGACTTGTTGTGTGTCATTAACTATTATTTTTTACACACACCTGAAAGAGCAAAATATTTAATCTGATTTTGTATAAAATCTAGAAATTCTCATACTTTTATTTGGATTATTTTTTTTAAAAAAAAAGGCATGAAAGACTTGAATTTATTTCTAGAATTTTCATAAAGAAATTTTAACATGTTGTTAAGGATATTTTGTTTATTATCGTTGCATGTTTAAATAGTAAGCAAATTCAATTGAATCTCATACAGTGAATTATAACATGTTCTTTTAGTTTTTATAATTTTTGAAATTCATTGGCATGTTATCTAAAATAATGTAATATTATATTACATGCATTAAAGTAATTATTTATGCATTGAAAATTCATGTGAAATAAGAGTATGAATACACTTTGTGTTGGGCTTAAGGAATTTATTTTGGTCCAATTTTTAAGCAAATTCTAGTATAAGGTTGAATTACATGTGTTTGGTCTTGGGATTTTTCATATGATATTACTCTGATTGTATGTATTATACATTATGTGCATTGAAAGATTATGTATTTATTGCGACTATAAGGATTTGCTCACATTAGTAAATTATGTCATATTTAAAAAATTTATTGTGTTTTAAGAGTAGCCACAGCATCTTAAGACATAAAGATGTGATTCTCAGTATTTTGATCACATAAAGTTAAAAATTAATTTGGCATTTTTACATTGCAATTATGTTTTATAAATAATTTTTTGGTCCCACAGGAAAGTAATTATTTATGAAATTTAATTGGAATAAGATAATGGATTGGGTATTAAAGGGATTGAACACTCTAAACCTACAGGTATGAGTTTTCTTTTCCTTACATATTTCGGAACGCATTAGTCTTATTATAAAGTAATAGCAAATCTAATACAGTTTAGTGACCTCTACCCACAGGAAGGTTTAGATTTGTTATTGAATTCGACATTGGTTGATTCAGACTATAGCTATTGTTTCAAAGCATTAATAATGTTCTTGGTAATTGCAGTGGTTTCTACCTCTGTACTATTTAATGAGTGTTCTCGTATTCCATTCTTGAACGGTGATAATTTTTGGACTAGAAGGACAAAATCCTTCTAACATTAGGGTGCATAGACCTCGATCCGGCACTCCGTGTGGCTGAACCTCCTGAACCCACGGACGAGAGTTCCGCTGCAGAAAAGAGTGCTTATGATAAGTGGGAGTGATCCAATCGCCTAAGCCTAATGCTCATAAAGTCACATATCAGCCAGAGTATTAGGGGCTCAATCCCACCTTCTGATAAGGTCAAGAACTACATGAGGGCTATTGAAGAGCAATTTGTTAGTTCTGACAAAGCATTGGCAAGCACCTTAATGAACAAGCTATCAGGAATGAAGCATAGGAGTGTGCGTGAGCACATTATGGAAATGAGGGACATTGCAGCTCATCTTAAGTCCTCAGAGATTGAGAAGAAAGGTAATCCCATATCTCTTGTGTGTTATGAATCTAATTTTGTTAATACTCATCAATATGATCGTTGGATTGATTCGGGTTCTACAATTCACATTGCTAATACCATGCAAGGCTTCATCAGCCTAAGGAAACCGACATGAAGTGAACAAGGCATCTATTCGGGCAATGGGATGCATTCGCACGTCGAAGCTGTTGGAACTTTTAGACTTGTTTTAAAAAATGGCTTTGTTTTGGTTCTTGAAAACGCATTATACATTCCATTTTTTTTAAAAAAACTTAATTTCTGTTTCTAGACTAGTACTGTTTAGATTTGAATTTCAGTTTGTTGGTGCAAATTTTAGTTTGTTTAAAGACTCTGTTTTTGTAGGATTTGGTACTTTAATTAATGGTTTGTACAAATTAAATCTGGATCCTGTTTTTGAACAAAATCTTTTAACCTTGCATGGTGATATTGGCATTAAGCGTAATATTGTTGATGAGTCCTCCTCTATTCTTTGGCATAGGAGATTGGGACATATCCCCATTGAGAGAATAAAGAGGTTGGTTAATGATGAAGTCCTTCCGACTCTTGATTTTACTAACTTTGGTACTTGTGTGGACTGCATAAAGGGAAAGCAAACCAATAAGACCAGTAAAGGTGCCAAAATGAGTAAGGAAATTCTTGGAATCATACAGACTGATATTTGCGGACCATTTACTTCACCTTGTCTGAATGGCCAGAGATATTTTATCTCATTTATTGATGACTTCACACGATACATGTATCTCTACCTCTTGTTTGATAAGGCCGAGGCACTTGATGCCTTTAAAGTTTATAAAGCAGAGGTAGAGAAACAAACATAAAAGAAAATTAAAATTGTGAGGTCAGACAGGGGTGGAGAATATTATGGGAGGTACACAGAATTGGGACAATTACCAGGTCCATTTGCTAAGTTCCTTAAGGAAGAAGGCATTATTACACAATATTCAATGCCTGACACACTACAACAAAATGGTGTTGCTGAAAGAAAGAACCGAACACTTATGGACTTGGTAAGTAGCATGCTTAGTTATTCTAATGTGTCTATAAATTTATGGAGTGAAGCCTTGAAATCCGCTGTGTATATCTTAAACAGGGTTTCATCCAAGGTTGTTCCCAAAACACCGTTTGAGTTATGGAAAGGATGGAAGCCAAGTTTAAGACACATACATGTTTAGGGTTGTCTAGTTGAAGTGAGGGTGTATAACCCACATTTAAAGAAATTGGACCCCAGAACAGTTAGTGGTTTTTTCATAGGCTATGTGGAAAACTCCAAGGGTTATAGATTTTATTGTTCTTCAAATTCACTTAGAATTGTTGAAGCCAGAAATGCTAAGTTTATTGAGGAAGTTGACCCTAGTGGGAGTTACCCTCGAAAGATAGAGTGGAAGGAATCACGGGATCCAGATACAACACCTGTAAATATAGGTGAATTGGTTGTTTTTCAGGATAATCAACCTGATATCCTTGAAAATCAACAAATTCAAGAACTTCCACCACAAGAGGAACAAGTCAACATAGAGCCTGTATCTCAAGTCCTAATTGAGACTACAGAATTAAGAAGATCCTCACGAGCTAGAAAGTTAGCAATTTCTGGTGATTATTTTGTATACTTAATGAAGTCTGATTTTGACATCGGACCTAAAGATGATCCTATTTCATTTTCCAATGCCATAAATAGGGATGATTCTAAATTATGGTATGATGCCATGAAGGAAGAGTTGAAATCTATGGCTAAGAATCAAGTTTGGGAAATTATCGAGTTGCCTAAAGGAGTTAAAGCGGTTGGCTATAAATGGGTCTATAAGACCAAGAAAGACTCAAATGGCAATGTCGAACGATATAAAACTAGACTCATAGCTAAATGATTCACTCAAAGAGAAGGCATCGATTATCATAATACATTTTCTCCGGTTTCTAAGAAAGATTCATTTTGAATTATCATGGCATTAGTAGCTCATTTTGATTTAGAGCTACATCAAATGGATGTGAAAATGAAAGTATACATGAACCAACCTGAAGGTTTTTGTTTTGATAAAGATAATCATTTAGTTTGCAAGCTCAAGAAATCCATATATGGACTAAAATAAGCTTCCCGACAGTGGTATTTAAAGTTCTACAATGTTATTGCTTCATATGGTTTTACGGAGAATGTTGTGGACAACTGTATATGCCTTAAGGTTAGTGGGAGCAAATATATTTTTCTAGTTCCATATGCGGATGACATTTTACTTGCATCTAATGATTTGGGATTGTTGCATGATACTAAATAATTTCTTTCTCAAAATTTTGAAATAAAGGATATGGGTGAAGCTTCTTATGTCATTGGCATAAAGATTCACAAAGATATGTCCAAAAGGACATTAGGACTGTCTCATAAAGCCTACATTGAAAGAGTTTTGGAGAAATTCAAGATGAGTGATTGCACTCCTAATGCAGCGCCCATTTTAAAGGGTGACAAATTCAGTTTAAGTCAATGTCCGAAGAATGATTTGGAAAAAGAACAAATGGTTAGCATTCCCTATGCGTGTGCCGTAGGCATTTTAATGCATGCTCTGGTTTGTACACGACCTGACATTGCATTTGCAGTTGGGATGCTTGGAAGATACCAAAGCAATCCAAGAATGGAACATTGAAAGGCTCCAAAGAAAATCATGAGATACTTAAAGGGAACCAAGGACTACATGCTTACTTACAAGCATGTTGATTGTCTTGAGGTGGTTGGATATTCAAACTCGGACATTGACTTAAACTGACCTAGCAGGCGGTGTTGTTTCATGGAAGAGCGCCAAAGAGACGATAATTGCATCGTCAACAATGGAAGCAGAGTTTATAGCCTGCTTTGAAGCAACCTCACAGGCTATTTGGTTAAGGAATTTTATCACAGGGTTTCAAATTGTGGATTCAATTTCTAGGCCATTAAAGGTTTACTGTGATAATTCGGCTGCGGTTTTCTTCTCTAACAACAACAAAAGTGGTAGCCAAAGCAAGCATATTGACATAAAGTATCTTGTTATTCGAGACCGTGTTAAGAAGCAAGAAGTCAGCATTGAGCATATTAGTACCGATATGATGATTGCAGATCCCATGACCAAAGGTCTTTCTGTAAAGGTGTTTTCAAAACACGTTAAGGGCATAGGACTAATTGGTTAGCTCAATAATTTTTCTAGTTATTGTTTTATTTTGTTTTGTCATGACATTTTGATTATTATTAGTGAAAAGTATCATTTTGTGCACCTAAAGTATTTGTGATGCTATGCAGTACATAGTGACTATTGATCCATAGGGATCATTGGACCCAGAATAACTTATTAGAAGTTATTCATAAAGAATGACACCACATAAAGTTGAGAGTGTGATACAATGTAATACATGGAAGGAAATACTTAATTGATAGAGTATAACTGCCATGATTCGTGTATTATACCTCTAAGGTTTGGGTATTTTTATGATCATCATCAGTTTATTAGTTACCCGACAGTCAACAACATGTGTTATATGTGCCAAGTGGGAGAATGTAAGAATATCCATAAAGTGGCCCATATGCCACATGTTTGTTTTATTTATTTATTTATATTATATATATTTAATTGGTTTAATGACTAATGGGTAACTCATGTCTGTTCATTATCCTATATGGTGGTTTCATGGGACTTTACGACTTCCCTGATGGTGGAAAGTTATAAGGAGTTACACTTGGATATGGGTCCAAGCCTATCTATATATATGCCTGTGATAGCCATCAAACACATACGTTATTTTGTGAATGGAATAGTCTTGAAACTCTGTCTCATTCACTTTTCTCATATGGTTTTGTAAAAGTGTTCTGTAAGTGGGCTTTTTACACATTCAAGGTTTGATCATTCAAGGATAAAGATTCAAAAGCTTGAACATCATGGTAGGAGGTATTCTTCTTTCTGAATTAAAATTATTTTAATTCTCACAATGGAAGGATTGGTGAATATGGCTAACATGGAGAGGATGTGTTGAAAAGAGAATGATAAGGAATATGATGACAAAAAATCAACGCAGAAATCAAAAATTCAAAAAAGTAGTTCCTAGAATGTAGGGATAGACATGAAGGAAATCAGAAAATCAAGGGAGATCAGAACCAAGAGCCAAACTATAAGTCAAGTATAAAAGAGAGAGTTGGGGTGCAAAAAAGAATAATCAACAATTACCAATCACACTCGTGAGGAGTTATTTAGAAGTAGTTCTAAATTAGCCATTTTAGGAGTAGATTAGACCAGTAGTTTTTCCAATCCCCACTTCTCTTTTTTCTGTCGATTGCTATATTTCTCATTTCTTTATTCTTGTTTAAGTTCTTGTAATTGATAACAAGTGACAATTTAATTGAATAAATACATATTCTTTTTTATTCAAATCCTTCTTTACTTAATTACCTCCAGATAAGTCCTTAATCTATTTAGGGCATGTAACTCAACCACAAAACTTTATATTTTTGTGTTTATTAAAATTTATTTAAGCCTGTCGATCAATCATTATCGATTAGGTCTAAACCAAATTTTTGCTAACAACGTGTAATGAGAAATGGTGTACAAGTGTTAAAGTGGGACACTTTGAGGGGTGTAAGACCTAGTCAAGGAACAGAGAGAGATGTGGAACAAAAACACTTGACACATAAAGTTAAGTCATATTTTTATCACTTATACACACTCTAATACAAATTTAAATATCTATTAAAAATGCTCTTACATTCTGTTTGGATGGGGTGATTTAGTGAGATGGTAAGAAATATAACTCTTTTATCATATTTGATTTATAAATTGAGTGAGAAATTATGATATATGATGAGAAAGATAACTCTTTTATCATATTTGATTTATATGTTGAGTGAGAAAAATATGAGAAAGATAACTCTCTCTTACTTAGCCTGTTTTATTTCTCATTAAAAGTGGTAAAATATGGTAAAAAATAACTTAATTGTTGTAAAATATTTATAATATCAAGATTGTCCTAAAATATAAAGGAAGGAAAAAAGAAGATTTCATATCACTCTCCCACATGTTTTGTTCTTTTACTTATCCAAATTTGATAGTGTGAAAATACAATCATTTCTTGTACTTTCTTATCTAAATAGAGTATCACAATCATTTTTTATTGTTTTCTCATTCTACAATCCAAACAGAATGTTATACATTATATATTTATAAAAAGCTAGTCGCATGACTAAAATACTTGTAACTACTTGTGTTAGTTCAGTTAACCATTCAGTTTGCTTGGTTTTATTTTTTTAAAAATACTTTTCATAAAATTCTACTTTCTTATTTTTCGTATTTTTTAGTTTTTACTGATTTTTTTTAATATTTTAAGCATTTTTTTTTTACTTTTTAGACACACCTAACATAAATACACCAAAAAAGTAAAAAAAATTGTAAGAAAAATCTTTTAAAAATTCACTAAATGCCAAAAATATAAAAAAAAAATACAAAAATTCAGTACATTTATGTATTTTTATGTATTTATTAATTTTTTAAAATATTTTTTCACAATTTTTTTATTTTTTAAATACATCTAAGTAAGGTGCATCTAAAAAAGTAAAAAAAAATGTTTAAAATTTTAAAAATATTCACTAAAAACAAAAAATACGAAAACTAAAAAACTCAATTTTTAAAAAACTTAATCCAAAAAACTCAAACTAAACACACTGATTCCTTTTCAACATCTTAGAATTGTTGGTTACTATTAGCGGGCTTTTCTTCAGGGCTTCTAGCTTTGGAAGTTTAGCCGAATGGGTTTTTTTGTCTTAAGCTAAGCCCAACCTAGCTGGCCTTACTATGAGAATAAAATTTGGCATCACGTGCTAAGTCTTAGGTAGTTATATTAATTAAATTTATTTATTTAAATATTTAATTAATAAATTTGTTATTGTAAATTTATTTATATGACTAATAAATTTATTAATAAGATTTAAAGAAAAATAAGTTCAAAAGTAGGATCTATTGATAAGTTACCTGATTATTTTTTGGTGTTGTTATTAGCACTTACTTAATTTATTTGGACCCTTCAATTTTTACCCTTTTTTTATTACAATTATACTCTGAAATAAAATTACATTAAATAACAACTTTTAATAGAACATCTACCCACCAAATAAATACAATTAGAATAGCAATCTACAATATTGTACATTCATCTCCATCTCCATCTATATGTATTCCTTAACAACCTAAACCCTAATTTTATTTTTCTTCATCACCATCCTAAATCTACATATTCATCTTCAATGAAAAATAGTTAAAATTATCTAATTAGTTAACGTTTTGTTCAATGGTTTGAAATGTGTTCAGTGTTCAAAATCAATTAACATTGCAAGTAATCCTATTACAAACTTTGAGTTTCTACATTTATAGTCGTTTTCACTATTCATTGATACTTATAAAATAATAGAGAACGATAATAACAACTCTAATAAGGTTGGCGTTGTATTCGTAAGTTTATCTATTTTACATTATTTTTCTTTATTGAGAGGGAGTTTTTATGTGTATTTAGGGCCGAGCTAGGCCCAGTCATTGCAATGGACCGATTCGTGGACCGTAGTAAAAAGGACTTCACAAATTGGTCCTAGCTTTGTTAGCTCGGTCTAAGTATGGTGGCAATTACTTCAGTTGAAGAGATGGCTGCAAATAGCTCGGTCCATATACTTCGGTTAAAGGTTTAGTTGATCAGTAACCGAGCTAAAGCATCACTTGTGGATGCGCCGAGCTGAATTGTAAGAGCGAGGTGGGATCGAGCTAGGTGAAGCTCAGTTAAATCTACCGCTTAAGTGTAGCGGTGTTAGCTCGGTCGTGTTATCATTCAGCCGTAGTAAAACTATCTCACTTGATTAAAGTAGTGAGGGAGATGTAGAAAGGCGAGCATTACCTTTCTGATTCCTAGGAGGACTCTGCATTAAAGAATAAGAGTCCTACTAGGATTGTGCCAGGCAAAATCTATAAAAGCTCATGATAGAACCCATGTACAGGTATCACAACTTTCATTCTCGAATACATGAGCTTTTGTCTATTTGTCTATTT
This sequence comes from Camellia sinensis, assembly GCF_055761805.1. Lineage (NCBI taxonomy): Eukaryota > Viridiplantae > Streptophyta > Magnoliopsida > Ericales > Theaceae > Camellia > Camellia sinensis. Next base: position 10,643,747 of record NC_138968.1, read on the forward strand.
TGCTGACTTAGGCATCAGAGAGGTATCCAGCATACACCCGCCGGCTAGCTCATGTTTGTGTTTTCAGGGAATAAAGCGACGACGTTTGGAGGAGCATAAACTTGATTAACAGGATTATACTAGAAGATTATTTCGTCCTTGTATAATTGGCGCCGTCTGTGGGAATTCCACAAAAAACAAAACCTCTTGATCAAGTTTTCCTCCCTAGTTGAAAGCAATGGCGCACAATGAAGACTTGCCATAATCCGCTATTGATGGGCAAACACTAGAGGGGGGTGGGAGGTGCGAAGGTTTACCCTCTATCTTTCCCATGGCGGATTTAGAACCCCAACGACGAAACTCCCGAAGGGACACAAGGGAGAGACGGGGCACTAGTCCCCGTCGCTCTCAAAGCCCTGAAAAATAGAGGTAGAGGCTAGATCCACAAGTTCTGGAGGATCGCGTAAGGGAGCAAAACTAATTGATAAGGAGGATGGCGGCCGACATAGAGACGATGAAGCACCAGATGAAAGGCAAAGACGTAGCAGGGGAAGAGATCCGCGAAGGAAGAATACGTTCTCGCCACTCAAGAGATTGCAATAGACAAGTCACACCATCACAAGCAGAAAGCAAGAGCCTTAGAACAGGCAACACTCAGTCAAGGACTTCTAGGACTTGTCACTCCAGGTCTGAGAGAACGAAGACTGAAAGGACATATACAGAGGGAAGCTGCTATTACCCCTCACACATGCACCAGACGACATCTAGGCATACAGAGTTGTCTAGGTCAGCGAACTTATAGACGGTGCTCGAGGAGAGGGCCCGATGGAAGGAAGACACCACGGTTCACGACCCCCGCAGGGTTTCAGCACTACAGCGATCGGCCCCTAGGACACATGGGAGTGTCGAGGTAGGGATGCTAATGCCGCACCTTGCTTACGAACCAGCGGACAAAGTATTAGCAAAGTTACAGAGCTCGCCGTTCGTTCCGGCAATAGAGAACGCACCCCTACCTTCAGGTTTCCATCAACCCAAATTCACCACCTATGAAGGGAAGACAGACCCCTACATGCACTTAAGCCACTTTCGCCAGGTTATGGCAGTATACCGGCGGAACGAGGCCCTAATGTGTATCCTGTTTCCATCTAGCCTTGGCGACCTAGGTCTAACCTGGTTCGAAAGACTGCCAAAAGGCAGCATAGTCTCATGGGCACAATTGGCAAAAGCGTTCGTGACCAGGTTCAGAACGAATACCAAGATGCCAGTGGAGATCGACCAGCTTCTCTCCATTGACATGGGCAAAAAATAAACATTGAGGTCTTACAACAGTCGCTATTAGGAGACCTTCAACCAGATTGGGGATTGCCCTACCAATCTCGCCATTGCACAATATAAACGGGGTTTACCAGTCGGAAACAAATTAAAGGACTCAATAACAATGATACCACCCTTCACGATGGAGGCCGTAATGGAGAGAATGCATCAACATATCTGAGTAGAGGAAGATGGCGCCCGTGCTAAAGTAAAACCTGGCACAACAGCTATGCTAGATAAAAAGACTACAGCGAAAGTCGACACGGTGGAACAGCCAAGCAGGAATGGGCGCAGCAAGCGAGCCAATAGATAGGACCCAGAAAAAAGGAACTTTAGAGTCCGTACTGCTATTACCACAGTATTCATTAAACTTATCTACCAGATTCTCATCTGGTGGCCAGCTAAGTTGGGAGAAGTACAAAAAGGCTATGACGAGAGGTCCCAGTGCACCTTCCATGATGAAAAGAGGCACCGCACTGAAAATTACATGCCCTTGAGGCAACATCTGGAGGAGTTAGTGGTAGCTGGGCACCTGGACCAGTACATAGAAGGAGGGACACAACCAGCCCCCCAGGGCCCCAACAAACCAAACGGGATGCCAGTCGACGGCACACCCCAAGGCGTAATCAACGTCATACATGGGATCATCGAACCTGAGCGGGTATGTGAACTCAGGGGGATGATCAAAAAGGCTGAACACTTGAGAGAGGTATTAAGTGCACAACCTATCATCAAAAAGGGCAGAACATAGACTACAAACGTCATATCCTTCTCAGACAAGGATCTAGCAAGGCTACATTGCCCTCACAATGACGCACTGGTAGTGACTTTACGCGTCAAAAATTTCGACATCAAGCGGATTTTGATTGACCAAGGAAGCTCATGTGAGATCATGTACTACGAGACCTTCAAACAGTTGAAATTGGAGGACAAAGACTTGGCACCCGCGACATCTCCCCTTGTCGGATTCAACTCAACGCCAGAGTGGCCAGTAGGTAAGATAATCCTCCCAATCAAGGCAGGAACTATGACAAAACAGGTGGAATTCTGGGTATTGAAAGTCCCTTCCACTTACAACATAATCTTGGGAAGGATATGGATGCATGCCATGCGCTCAGTGGCATCGACCTACCATCAGGCATTACGATTCCCCAATGAAACCGGCGTGATTAAAGAGGTCTTAGGAGACCAAATCATGTTGAAGCAATGTTTCATCACAATAAATAGAAGCCGTGCTGCAAAAAGGTTTGTGCAGATGGTGAAAGAGCCAGAGAGCAATGAACTGTTTGCAGATGTTGGCAAGGCAGCCGAACAGAAGGCAGTGGAAGACTTGGTAGAGGTAAGAATAGATGAAAAGAACCCAGAAAAATTCTTTTTGCTCAGCTCGTCGTTGTCCAGCACTGGGAGAATCGAGGTCATGGAATTCTTAACCTCTAATATCGAAGTGTTTACCTGGACACCGTAAGACATGCCTGGCATTGACCCAAACTTCATCTGTCACCAACTCAATGTCCACCCAATTGCCAGACCAATTATACAACGCACTCGCAGATCGGCACTCCACCACGTGGAGATAGTGGCGGAGGAAGTGGGAAACTTATTGGAGGCAGGAGCTATCAGAGAAGTGCACTATCCTAGGTGGATCTCCAATACTGTTGTAGTGCCAAAGAAGAACAAAAAATGACGTGTTTGTGTGGACTATAAAACAATCAACAAGGCATGCCCAAAAGACAGTTTTTCCCTCCCACGAATAGATCAACTAGTAGACCTGACGGCAGGACACAATCGACTTAACTTCCTTGATGCGTATAGAGGTTACCATCAGATCGCTATTCATGAACCAGACCAGGAGGTCACATCATTTACAACACCTAGAGGGTTGTATTGTTACAAGGTCATGTCCTTTGGCCTAAAGAACGCAGAGGCAACATTCCAACGGATGGTCACCAAAATGTTTGAACCATTGTTCTGCGAACAATGGAGGCTTACATTGATGACATGGTGGTCAAAAACAAGGATGAGAAGGACCATCTCAGGGACCTAGGTGAAATGTTCCAGATTTTGAAAAAGAACAAGTTCCGTCTAAAGGCATTCAAGTGTGCATTCGGCGTACGATCAGGCAAATTCCTAGGCTTTCTGGTGACCAACCGAGGTATAGAAGCAGACCTCTCTCAGATCAAAGCAATCCAAGATCTTGAAAGGCCCAACACAGTTAAAGAGGTGCAGCATCTCACTGGCCTAGCAGCTGCACTCAACCGGTTCATAAGTTGGTCATCAGACAGATGCCGACCATTCTTCCAAGCATTGAAGGCCAAATTTGAGTGGGATGAAGAATGCGACCGCACCCTAGAGAGCTTGAAAGACTACATAACCTCTCCTCCGTTGCTAGTAACCCCAGTACCTGGAGAAGAACTCTTTTTGTAATTAGCAGTTTCACAGTACGTAGTCAGCGCAGTGTTGGTCAAAGCGGAAGGAGTCCAACACCTGCCCATCTTTTATGTTAGCAAAACCTTGCTGGGCACAGAAACCAGGTACCTACCGTTGGAAAAGCTAGCCTTAGCTTTGATGATGGCCTCAAGGAAGTTGTTGCATTACTTTCATGCCCACACCATAATCGTCCTAACAGCTTTTCCCTTAAAAGCTTTGTTTGGAAGGGTAGACTTTTCTAGACGAATCTTGAAGTGGGCGGTGGAATTGGGATAGTTCGATATCAAGTTTCAACCTAGAACCCCAATAAAAGCCCAAGCTTTGACAGACTTTGTGGCTGAATTCACACTAGGAAGTCATCACATCTGCCCAGTTGACTTGACTGATACAACCGACATAGGGATGGAAAGTGCCGCAGGAACCGCGCAGCCCCCAAAACAAGATGCCCAGCTGCATTCCAAGCCATACAAGATTGAAGACAGAAAGCCAGGGGCAAACCATGCAAATCCCAGCGAGGACACGTCAACAAGTAAAAACTTGGGGCAGTCAGATAGTGAAAAGCAAACCCCAACAGCAGGCATGGACTTGGAAGAAAACATCAACAACACACATGACCCCAAGACATTATCCGACTCCTCTACCTGCTGGAAACTAGTCATCGGAGAGATATGGAAGCTCTTTGTGGATGGAGCATCCAATAGGCACGGTGTAGGACTTGACATAGTCCTCATCTCACCAGATGGCCTAATAGTGGAACAAGCAGTCAACCTTGGCTTCCCAGCATTAAACAATGAGGTGGAATATGAAGCACTTTTAGCAAGCCTAAAATTAGCACTTTTCATGAAGGCCACCGAGCTAATGGTTTACAGTGACTCCCAATTGGTGGTAAACCAAATTTCAGGCGACTACGAGGCGAAGGATGAGAGGATGGCTAAGTACCAAGAGTTATTGAGAGAGAGTTTTTATGTATTTAGGGCCGAGCTAGGCCCAGTCATTGCAGTGGACCGATTCGTGGGCCGTAGTAAAAAGGACTTCACAAATTGGTTCTAGCTTTGTTAGCTCGGTCTAAGTATGGTGGCAATTACTTCAGTCGAAGAGATGGCTGCAAATAGCTCGGTCCATATACTCCGGTTCAAGGTATATTTGATCAGTAACCGAGCTAAAGCATCACTTGTGGACGAGTCGAGCTGAATTGTAAGAGCGAGGTGGGACCGAGCTAGGTGAAGCTCAGTTAAATCTACCGCTTAAGTGTAGCGGTGTTAGCTCGGTCGTGTTATCATTCAGCCGTAGTAAAACCATCTCACTTGGTTAAAGTAGTGAGGGGGTGTAGAAAGACGAGCACTTCCTTTCTGATTTCTAAGAGGACTCTACATTAAAGAATAAGAGTCCTACTAGGATTGTGCCAGGCAAAATCTATAAAAGCTCATGACAGGACCTATGTACAGGTATCACAACTTTGATTTTCGAATACACGAGCTTTTGTCTATTTGTTTATTTTGCTGACTTAGGCATCAGAGAGGTATCCAGCACACACCCGCCAGCTAGCTCATGTTTGTGGTTTTAGGGAATAAAGCGACGACATTTGGAGGAGCGCAGACTTGATCAACAAGATTATACGAGAAGATTATTTCGTCCTTGTACATTTACAATTCTAGGTTATTTTCGGATTGTACTAGCTAGCTGACTGTTGACGTTATGTTCAACAATATAGTGTTAAACAAAACATTTAGTTCATTAATACAGTGCTAAACATAAAACATTTTGTTTGGTATTGGAATGTTGACGGTTTTGTTTTGGAGGTTACTTGAGAGAAAAAGAAAGAGACCGTCAAAGAGATTTCCGATGAGATTTCCAACTGAGATACTGGTGTTCACGGTTACAAGGAGAAAGAGACCATCATTTATGAGAAAGGGAGAAGAGAGGGACATTTGATTCGTCTCTCAATCATTTATTGTTTTCAATCGTCTTTCAATTGCTCATATTTATTCGAAAGAAAAAGAAAAGAGGATGTACAAGATTAGTTGGGTGTGTATTTAAATATAATGATATTATAAACAGTGGTCAAGCCACATGGGGACAAAGGGGGTCACGTGCCCCCTTGGATTTTTCATTTTTTTTTTACATATGTATATAAATAAAATTTTAAACAAAAATAATATTTAAAATAAAATATCAATTGCATTTTTAAATTTATGAAAATAATAGTGATTGTTTTATTGAAAATGAAGTGACTACAACAAATTATATTTTTATGTATAAAATTTTTGTGAAAGAATCTCAATATAAAGGTAATATCCATTATTATTGATATGCAAATTAATCTCACTATACGTATGTAAAAATTACCAGAGTGGTATTTATATTTGCATGTGGAGTTCACCCTTCATATGTTGTTTTACTATTGGTTGGTGATATCATTTGTCAATAATAACGTGATATCACTATTATATGAAATTTTTACTCAAATTTTCTAAAAATTTGATTTATTTTATCATTATATAATTTATTTTACGACTTAAATATATGAATTTTTTACATTGTCCATGATACACTAGTAACACGCAATACTTTCTTTTCGATTTTAGTCGATGTTAATTATAAAATTTTATGTGAAATACTTTCGTAACAATTTATTTCATTTTTTGTACTTAATATTAATTCAAAAATTATTATTATCTTATTATTGTTGGTTATGAAAAAGAAAAAAGAAAAAAGAAAAAAGCTGTAATTAATGAGTGTTTCTCTTGATTTAATTTCCTAGCTCTGCCACTGATTATGAATATGAATAAAATTGATATTAAGGCCTCGTTTGGGAACAGGCTAATTTAGTAACTTTTTAGCTAATTGGCTAAAAAGGTAGGTAAAAAAAACTTGTATGTTTGGGATGACTTTTTGACTAATCACGAAAAACTGTGCAAAAAGTAGAGAGAAGCCGTAATTGTTGACTTTTTGGTATGACTAATTGGCTAATTGGCTAATTTAGTAACTTTTTGGCTTTTTGGCTAAAACAGAGCCTTACCAAACGAGGCCTAAATAAAACAGTGGTGTTACAGGCATTAATTAATATACACACTAGTGTACCAACTAGTGTTATGTCATTATTAATGATCCCACCTACTATACAAATTATAAGAATCGAAAATCTCTAAAATTATGGTACATCTGTTAGTATATTAATTGGTACATATAGCATATTCACTAGTGTACCAATTAATATATTCACTAGTGTATCAATTAATGATGTGGAATAATTTAAAATATTTTTGATATTTATATTTTGTGTAATGAGTAGAGTCAATAATAATGTCATAACTAGTGTTGGTATACTAGTTAGTACACTAATTAGTGCATATAGCACCACTCAAAAAAATTAAGCCTCTGTTTCGGAAGATGGATTGGATTAGGTTTGAGGTTATTTTAGCTAAGTTTTTTAGTCAAATACGACAAATATCATATATAAACCATAATTATTATATTTTTTCTCTCACAAAAAAATCAAAAAATCATTTCAAAACAAAACTTTTTAATCTCAAATTAAAATAACAAAAAAATTAAAAAAACCAAAAAACGAACCCGTTTTCCGAACTGTAACAATCATCATTTTTTTCTAGCTGCCAGCTGCGAGAGCGAAGTCTCAAACTCAACCCTGGTTAAAGAATGTTAGTTGGGTTATGGGCTCTTTGGGTTTGCATTCGGGTCTGAACCCTCTCAACTCCGAAACACACTTGGGATCTTGGTCTCTCCGATCCCATCTCTTCTCGTCATCAACTCCGATCACTGTCTCTGCAATTCTCTCACAGATCACACTCATTCCCTCCCTTTCTCTCTCTTCCTGGCACGAATGCTCTCTCTCTCTCTCTCAATATATATATATATATATATGTGCACATTCATATTGGGTGAGCCAATAAACGAAATTTTAAAATTTCAATGGGAAAACACGATATTCATAATTAGGGTTTTGAAGGCAAATAGGGTCATTGTGTTGATATTATGTATATAATATGAATGATCTTAATTGCGAGGCTTTTGCATAGCATAGACTGTTTTTTGATCAAGTATTTGGTGAATTGGCATCTGTAGCTGTTGACATTGCTCTGAACTTGAAATCTTTGATTTTGAATTTTGCAGGTGTTTTTTTAAACGAGGGTTTTGAATTGGTGTTCGATTGCGAAAGATCATGGTAAAGTTTTTGCAACAATAATTTGTTTAATTGGGTTGATTATAGCAAAATTGTGATGGTTAACTAAGTACCAAAATGATTGTGCATTTCTTTTTCAGAATTATCTTATCGGAGCCTTCAAGCCTGCTTGTAACATTTCTATCACATTTTCTGATGGAAAAACTCGTAAGAAGGTTAGACAATCCTTACTTGCTCTTTTCAGTAATTTAACTTTAAGATAGTGTTTGGTTCATTGGAATGAAGTTGGAATGGAATGGTTCACATGTATGGTTTGGTAAAAAGGAAAGGAATTTACATTAGAAATGGAATTATCATACACCAATTTAGGAGAATGGTCTTTGGAAGGCCAAGGAATAGCCATTTTATTCTTGCTTAAAATAATTCAAATGAAACAAACACTACCTAAGAGTATTAGTATTAAATCCGTGAAATGGATGGGGAACTAGTATTACTAGAAGTAGGGAACTGTAAAAGTTGGGAGTTTTGTCAGTGTGGATTGGCATTGTTGGTCAGTGAGATGGAAATAAGAACACAGCCTTGTGTCACATTAGTGTTGCGTATATGTTACCTTATTGAATAAATGTGATTCTTTCGTGTTGGTTTTTGTTGGGTTGGAGTCATGCATGATGGGAAATATGTGTGCTCAATGATGACAATACAACCCTTTGAATGATCTTTAAGTATGATTTATATTAGACATCGTCCGTCTATGGTTTATGAGACATTGTGCTCATCTGCTTAGGTCTCGTTTGAGAACAAGCTATTTTAGTAATTTTTTAGTTTTTGGCTAAAATATGAGGTAAAAAAAATTAGGGGTTGTTTGGGGTGTCCTAAATAAGTGCACTTTTTGTCTTTTTGGACTAAAAAATTGAGGAAGAAAATATGGATGTTTGGGTTAACTTTTTGACTTTTTATGAAAAAATGTGTAATAAAAAATTGTAAAAATTGATTTGTAGGGAAAAATTAGGATTGAAAGTTGTGCAGCCGTAATTGTTGACTTTTGGTGAATAGTGCTAATTTTTTGACTTTTTGGCTTTTTTGCAATATGCCAAACTTGGCCTTAGTATGTTTGGGATGACTTTTTGGCTTTTTACGAAAAGATATGCAAAAAGTAGAGAAAAAAGAGAATCTTTGACTTTTTGGTATAAGTTGTTGGCTTTTTGATTTTTTTAGTAACTTTTTGGCTTTTAAGCTAAAGCAGTCACTTGCCAAACGAGGCCTTAGTATTTCTACCATTTTCTAATGGCTTTAATCTGTTGCATAAAGAAATTTCCAGGCAATTGTGACTACACTGGTTCAATTTCTAGATTCAGATTTGTTTTCTTAATTAGCTTGTGGAGTTTTATTGCAACCTATATAGAAGATGGTTAATGCTGTGAAGATGATACTTATTTCTTGTGCACATGTCTGCATAGGTTCCAATGAAGAAGGAAAATGGTCAAACAGTCATGATTCCTCTCTTCCAAAGTCAAGAAAACATTGCCGGGAAGGTATTTCAGCGAGTACTACGGCTGTGATTGTTGATTACATTTATTCTCACTGTTAAATTTAGATACTAGCTTAAAAAGTATTAGTTTGACAATCTAAATACTCTGAATTTATGTGTGTGTGTATATATATATATATATTAACGATGGTGTCATTTTCAGATTTCTATCGAACCAGTCCAAGGAAAGAAGGTTGAACATAATGGGATTAAGATTGAGCTCCTTGGTCAGATAGGTGAGCTTTACTTGGAAGTTTCTGATATGATGTATTGCTTTCAAAATGAGAGATGTGAAGAATTACAGCATAAACAATGAGAGGGCTTCTCTTCTTTTGTCGGCCTGGATTTTTCCTCTCAACCAGGCACTCATATAATGAAGTTCTTAATTTTCATCAAAATGGAAAAAAAAGACACTAACATATCTGTAGGGTTTTTTAACTACTTTTTTACGTTTTCTAAAGTATGATGTTAGTTTTTCAGTTTGTGAAGTCCTTCTAAACGGCTAATTATTGAAAAAGAAAAAAAGAATTGGTTGGATACAACTTTGGGTTTCTTCTATGCAACGAGCCAATCCTTAGCAGAGCAGTAAATAATATTCTACCTTATTTCTTGATTCCCCTATTCCCCTGTGGCGACAATGAAGCTGCACTCTTTTTCTTCTTTTAAAATAAAAGTTTTCCAGTTTGTACAATAGGCAAATATTAACCACTGGAAGAAGAGTATATGCCATGTTGGTTTATTGTTCTTTGTTTTTTGGGTTACATGATTTTGGTGAGTACTAGCCACTGGTAATGATCAAAAAGTAGTTTCTGAAATATCATTACTATTGCATTTTTATATAATTTTTGTTTTTACAGAAATATATTTCGATAGAGGCAACTTCTATGACTTTACCTCCCTTGGTGAGTATACTATACTTTGGTTACATTTGCTTATTTTGTTTTTCGAACTATTTGTCACACTACTTTAATAATTTTAATAGACTTTGTAAGTTTTTCTTTACAAATCTCAACTTTCATTATTCTTATCTGTAATTCCAAAATGTGTTAAAGTTTTTTCTTAGCTAGATTTTCATACAACTGTTAGCAAAAGGGGTTTCCTTCATTTTTTTTACCCCCCAATCCTTTGTTTTATTGTTTATAGTTCGTGAACTGGATGTTCCCGGCGAAATATACGAAAGGAAGACATATCCTTTTGAATTTTCTACAGTTGAAATGCCATATGAGACATACAATGGGGTGAATGTGCGTCTCAGGTGAGTTAGCTAGTATGTCTTTATCTGATGGCTTTGTATTTGGACCATTTCATAATTAACAGTGTGAATTCTAACTCTTGCTTATTAAGATCTTCTCTGGCTCTTATAGACCTATCAATTCTAAGATGATCATCTGCTTTCGCATAACATTCTGCAATGGCTACATGCCATTGTTTGCGATATTGCTTCAGTTTGGTCCACTGTATACTGGTTTACAGCTTTGAATGGGACACTGTTTGAAGTTCTTAGAAGTTATTTTGGCAGTCCTCATTGTTTGTTTTGTGCAACTTGGCCTTAATGTTGTTGCATGCTTAATGACTTCATTTTATAATCCCAAGCTAAGAAGTATAGATATGGACATGCTGACACAAAACTTTTCAAAAGTTATAGGACATGACACATGAGAGACACGCACAAAATATAAATTTTATATATTTATTAGATGACACGTATAAGGATAAACAATTATTATTTGTTATATATATGATTATTCTATTCAACGATAATAATTTTTAAAGTTTAAAGGAGGAGAATAGATATACATTTACATTTTTTTTTTAATCATTGGAGTCTTAAGTAATTTTATTCAAATTTGTAATATGTTTCATGTGTCTAAATGATAGACATGTGTTCTTCAAATGTCTGAAGTGTGTCCAAGTCTAATTTAAAAAAAAATAAAAATAGTAGAACATGTTTGGTTGTGTGTGTCTGACTAGTGTTTTTTTGTCATGTCGGTATCTGACACGACACCTTTCTAAAAGTGTCTGTGTTTCTTAGACTCCAAAGAGCAACAATTTGATTGATATTTTAGCCAATAAATGATAGTTTCTCTTATTGCTCCTTATTTGAATATCTGACAATATTGAATATATAAAATTTTAGGTTTCACAAGATTGAACCATCTAAAACCTATTTTGGTTGATTTTTTTTTTATTTTTTATTTTTATATTTTTATTTGAAGTGCATGTCTGAGAAAAAGCTTCGTCATTTGGGAGGACAAGTCCTTTATTTAGGGAATAATTGGTCTTGCCTCTTTTTAGTGTATGTGATGCGTTGTCTTCTTTGTGGGTTGGTTAGTCAGGCTTTTGTTGTTCAGAGTCAATATATGCATAGGTCATCCAACATAACAATGTATTGTTTGTTATACCTGTGTTTGTTTCAGGTGGGACTTGACTAAATATCTCCCAACCCAACCCAAACACATACAAATCAAAATTGCAATAAGGTGTTTGGTTGTGCAAAAAGAGGTGTAGTTATCCCAGGCTCAACTAGGAATGGCAACGGGGCGGGGCGGGGTGGGGCTGGGGATCACACTCCCCGTCCCCGATCCCTGATTGTGAAAATATCCCCGGCCTCGGCCCCAATCCCCGACGGGGAACCTACCACCGTCCCCATCCTCGCCCTCAACGGGGATCGGGTTTCCCCGAACCCGAAAATTCCCCGCCCCCCAAATCTGTTTCAACACCACCATCAACAACAACAACAACAACATCATCATCAACATCAACGTATCATTTTCAACATCAACATATCAACAAAATCATTAATAGACCATAAACCAAAAAAAAATAAAATGGACAGATCGGATCTGAGATCTGTGTATACATACATGTATACATACACGTACAGATCTGTGGTGGACGAAGAAGGAGCAGGACGATCGGAGATGCGGAGGCGATGGATGGCTGTGATTGCGACGACGGAGGCCATGGACGACGGAGGAGGCCGATCGGCGTCGCGGACAGTGACGATCGGCGTCGCGAACAGTGCGAGGGTGAGTGAGAGAGTAGAACAGTGTGAGAGTGAGAGCTTGAGAGAGAATCAATCATGGCGGCAGAGAGGGAGAGAGATTGATCTGAAATGAGAGAGAGGAGAGGAGGTGTGTTTGTCTTGGGATTGTTAGCAGATGAGAGAGAGAGTTGATATATATTAGTGGGTAGGTAGGTGAGAGTATATAATACATATTAGAGAGAGATGAGTACATAATATATATTAGGCGGGGCAGAAACGGGGATGGGGTCGGGTCGGGCCGGGGCCGGGGCGGAATTTCTTATCACCGTCCCCAGCCTGAAAATGACCGGGAATTTTTTTTTTTAATACCATCCCCGACCCGTCGGGAGTATTTTTCGGGAAAAAACCGTATTAATCAGGGTCGGGTTCTCGTCGGGCCGGGTTTAAATTGCCATCCCTAGGCCCAACCAAACACAAGATTGGAGAGGAGGGGGCGGGAGTGCCGATGCTAAATTGTATTAATTTAGATAAAGGGTGTACCTAGTGCACGAAGTTCCCACTTAAGCAGGGCCTAGGGAAGGGTTGATGTATGTAGCCTTACCCTCGCAAATGAAGAGGTTGTTTTCGCGACTCGAACCCGTGACCACCAGGTCACCAAGGGGTAGCTTTACCGCTACACTAGGCCCGCCCTTCTTGTATTAATTTAGATAACTCAAAATATTATTTTTCATAAAAAAAAAAAAAAAGCACACTGCATTCTTATTGATGATTGGATAACAGTAGAAAGTGGAAATGAATAAATATGTAATAATTCTGTCATGATGTCATCTATTCATTTTATCAGATCAATACTTCAGTATGGTATTTGTTATTTTAAAATGTGTGTTGAACGTTTGCTGAATTATGCTCATTACAGGTATATCCTGAAAGTCACAATCAGTCGTGGCTATGCCGGCAGCATTGTGGAATACCAAGATTTTGTGGTAATCTTCTCTTACCATATCTTCCTTTCTCTCTCATACACATGCATACGCTGGTGATTGACCAACCTTTTGAACTTTTGGTCAAAAAACATTGAGGTTATAATCTACCACTTCTGAAGAAGAAATGTTAGGTTGAATGTCAATATTTTATGATTTTGTGTGAAATATCAATGCACTGGTTTTGGGAGGATAATTTAGCCACTTCTGAGTACTGAGTTTGGCTCATATATTGGTCTCTATTTAGCTATACCTGCAATACCACTATTGTTAAGAATTATGTACAATCATCATATGGTTACACATTAACACCTTCATCTATAGAGGCGTGTTTTGGCTTTAGACTAAGGTGGTTGCAATGTCTATTCCTTGGGCCATGTTTGTTGGTAATACTTGAGACCTGCTATAGATGTGCTTGAATTCTATGCAACTCTTAATCTACCTTCCTTTTGAGCTGGTCTCAATCTTTGACGAAGGAATGTTGTAACAGGAAGATAGCTAACATAGAGCTTTTATCAAATCAGTACTTAATTAAACTGCTGATGTCATAGAGATCCTTGTGATCTTCCATTTATCCCTGTGGATTTGGAATCCCTCTCATGTAAGCCCATGGAATTTTAACGTCTTTATGTTTCTTCCTTTTTTAGGATTTTTAGATTTTTTGATTTCAATTTATTTATCTTTCATACTTCTAGTCTTTTAATTTATTAAAAAAAAAAAAAAAAAAAACTTCCAGTCTTTTAACATCTAGCTTTAGCTGTTCATTCATTTTTGCATGATTTCTCTCTCTCTTAATCTTCACCGAGCTTTGTCATGGGCTTTGTGCTGTGATTTTTTAAGACTCTCCTTCAACCACTACCAGTTTTCTTTAGTGATGCGTTGATGTTAAACAGACTCCTTTCGTACTCTGTTTTAGTTACAATTTTGAAATAGGTTATTCAAAGCAACTGAATGGGAAAAGAAGGTTTTATCTCACTGGCCATAAGCAGTTGGGATCAAGGCCTAGTTGAGTGGTCAATTAGTAAGTTATACTGGATTACTAATTACTATAGCCCTCTTTCCCTCACATCAGTGTAAATAATAGTACTTTCTTATTTTGTTAATCTGTGTTTCATTGCAATATCATTTGGGAGGTTGTTTTTTTTTTATATCGTACTGTGACTTTGGTTGGATACATTGGCCTGTGCACAAGTCATGCTTGGTTCAAAATTTGGGGCTTTCATATAGTTCACAATAAATTTTTCTGGTTGGATAAATAAGATCTTGTTGCATATTTATCTTGTTTCAGTTATGTTTCATTATCATTACTACAGTTTGTAATATTATTATTTCTGTGCTGTTCATGAACATTATGAGGATTTAATTGTTCTTATCTATTTACCTCAATTTTTATGCATCAGGTTCGCAATTACGGTCCACCTCCATCAATTAACAATAGTATTAAGGTTGGTGCTGTACTGTAATATCTTTTACATTTGGACATATGGCATGTTGCGGGAACATACATGTTAAAAAAGTTAAAAGAAAAGGAAACTGGTTTAAATGGGGATGCTTACTTAAATAAGAGTTGTTACATGCATTTCAATTATATCACAGTTCTTTATCGTATGTTTGTCTGAAGCTTAAATGCAACTGCAGATCCCATTAGGATGTGCTTAATCTCTGTTTTACCTTTCAGATGGAAGTTGGAATTGAAGATTGCCTTCACATCGAGTTTGAGTACAATAATAGCAAGTAAGCAAGAATGAAAATTATCTGATGAGGATTAGCAATTTATTATTTGTGGTTGATTAAACTCCTGATCAGACACCTTGTAATAACTAATCTTTGGATACAATAAACTGTAACCTGAGAAACAATAGGTGCTTCACTTGGTTGTTCAGTTCAACTGGGTTGTGTAAGATAATTCAACCCAGGTCCCACGCTTTCAACTAATCAAAGCCTCATTATGACCTAAAGGCTGATATTTAGCCATGTGTGTAGGAGTTGGATTGGACAAGTTCACTCTCTGGGTTAAGGATTGGCAATCTGGCCTAACCAAATAACCCATCATGGTGTCTGGTGGAATTTAGTTTTTCTTTGTCAGTTACAAAATTTTAGTGAAAAACTGGGATCTATGCCTTGGTTGATTGGAGTCTTCATTATACAGGTATCATTTGAAAGACGTTATTATAGGCAAGATATATTTTCTTCTCATAAGAATCAAGATTAAAAATATGGACCTTGAGATCAGACGTCGAGAATCAACAGGGTCAGGTGCCAACACCCACGTTGAGACAGAGACACTTGCAAAGTTTGAGCTGATGGATGGTGCTCCAGTCAGAGGTATGCCCAGAATCATCATTTAGGTTTCAACTGTTTTTCAATTGGTGTACCCATTCCTCTCACATACTAAGGTTTGATATCTGCTTGTCTTAGTCTATTTCCCAACTGTTCTTGCTGTTACCATTAGTCTGTTTCCCAAGTTTTCTGCGTTTTTTTGAAGAATGAAAACAAAAAACAGAAAATGAAAACGATACCAAACGTGCTATTTCCCTCTCTCTCTTTTTTGTCAACATGGATTATTCTATTTTTTGCGGTACCCATCGGAAGAGAAATTACAATTATTTTCAGCTCTCATAGCGGCAACAGAAACCCCCATGCAGGTGGGAGGAGTTGAATCCTTGACCTCCCAGTGAGGTACATGGGCCCTCGGTCAACTAGGTTATCCTCCAATCAATATGGATTTTTCAAACCCTTTTTCAAGTTTTCATCTCAAATATATGAACCAAAACTAAAAATAGAGAAAAAGTCCAGAAGGGAAAAAAAAAAAAATTGCATATTGTAAATTCAACTGACATTTTCAATTTGTACTCCTTGTACTAGGGAAAATCCCTACTCAGAACCTAATCCTTCATGTCTTGTCCAAAATTTTAAAAATCCTGCCGCAAAAAAAAAAAAAAATTGTTATATACATACAATCATGGTGGATGTGTGTTCACAGACAAAAATAGCTATAGAACTCTATTTGTGCACATCGATGTGCAGTAGGGAGAAGGGGGAGAGACAAACAGTGGTGGTGCTCGACAGTAGTTACCGTTGATGGTCTAATGGAGAGGATGGTTGTTGTGTGCATGCCGTTGATGGGGAAATTGGCAAGGGTTTTGATGTATAAACTTAAAAAAAAAAAAAAAAAAAAAAAAAAAAATTGATACGATCTTGTAGGCTATATATTTTAGGTTACAACTTTATCTATAAAATAGCAAGAAGTTGGGTTTTGATGTATGAACTTAAAAAACAAAAAACAAAAATTGATACCATCTTGTAGGCTATATATTTTAGGTTACAACTTTATCTATAAAGTAGCAAGAAGTTAAATACAAGCCCAACCTACGTTACATGGACTTGGGTGTGGGTATTGGGCGTGGATGCATATCTAAGGGTCGGACACTTCAAAATTAAAAATTAAGAATATGTGAATATGGATCCAAACGGGGATACGTTAAATATTTTATTTTTTAAATATATTAATTATATAAAGATGAGTTAAATAGCTATTTTTAAAATATATTTATTATTTTTATCTTGTGTATTATTTTTCTTGATAATATTTTTAATTTATCTCTATAATTTATTTTTTTACTTTTAATTGACATATATATTATAAATAACAAAAATATAATAAATAAGGAATAAAAAATTATGTTAAAATAAATAAAAATAGATAATCTATTTTATAGATTTTATTAGATTTTTTTTATTTTTTTATTATATATGATTTACTTAGATTTATTATTATATAATTGGTAGGCGGATGCTAGATGTTTTAGCTTTTGACTGGCAGGTGAAAAGGTGAAAGTTTATTAGCTTGTTGGTAGCAACTTTCAAGAGCCAGTACACCTTTTTTTGGAAGACAAAAGGAGTTGCTCTCATTATTATTTATGATATATTATATATGATATAATTAATATTAGATATTAGTTATGATGAATTATATTATATATATTGTATATGATAAACACTAATTAAAAAGAAGAGTGAGAGAAGAAAATAGAGAGAAGGGAGAGATGAAGTCGATCGAAACAGAGAGAAGAAAGAGACGAAGATGATCGAGAGCGAGAGAAGAGAGAGACAAAGAGAACGATCGAGAGAGAGTGAGAGAAGAGAGAGAAGAAGGCAGATTGAGAGAAGAAGATCGAAGCTCTAATTGCAGTTTTCGTAGCCCTAATCGCAGGTATGCCATCTTTCTTCTTACTTCCATATGCCGTATTCACTTCTTTCATGCCGTATCCCGTCCGGATTTCGTACCCGTACCCATGTCGTGTCATGTCGACATGGGTACTTTGCCAAAATTGACGAGTCCGTGCAACGTAGAGCCCAACCTGAATTTAATTAGGGCATAGCATTTTTTCCCCATACATACCTGACCAACTAGGATGGGACACAACATCTACAGGTCTTGCGCAACTGATTTTACAAAGGTTTTTGTGAGCACACCATGAGTACGCATTTTTGGATCTCTTTTCGGGGAAGAATACCATTTCTAAATATTCTCTCTCGTCTGCCACCTTACTCACTCAGGTTCTTTGGATGACTAAGTCAGCTTGATTTCTCTTTCTGAATCAGATTTACTTTTGACATGGAGCACACTTGACCCATTGTCTGCCTAGTTTTTTCTTAGAAGATTAGATAAATTTCTCTAATTCTCTAGTATGTTTTCTCTATGTGCGTTTCATTTTTATACTTCACAGTACCGTACAGCTGTTATATTAGATGTTTGCAAATTTTGATGAAAAAAATGTGCTTGCTTTTCCAGGTGAATCAATTCCAATCAGGCTGTTCCTTAGCCCATATGAACTGACACCTACGCATCGCAACATTAACAACAAATTCAGTGTGAAGTATTATTTGAACCTTGTTCTTGTTGATGAAGAGGACCGTCGGTACTTTAAGCAGCAGGAAATCACGATATACCGTCAAGCAGAAACTTCCTAGTTCTTGATATCTAACTGGCATGCCGTCTAGTGAAAAAGGAATAGAAGATTACTTTCCTTATGATGAGCATCTGACTTCTAGGACATCTCATCGGAATGATGTTTCTTGAAAAGGGTTAGATTGAATTTGTGTTCATCGGTGATTCTCCTTTTTAGAACAAAATTGTTGAAGAGTTGTATAGAGGAGCGTCTTTGTACATGGGCTTTGTACCAGGGACCTCTTTTTGATGTTTAAATATCATTATGAATTGTGCTTTTTGTTGTCTTAATTTCATATGGGATACATGACAGCGATAATCATTGCTTTGTTATAGGCTATTAGCAGTAACACTGATTTGTGTTACACTGTGAATGGTCCTCAAGAGGAACCGGACGTTATTGTCAAATTAGGAATATATATACCGGGTGCAATCTTTGAGATGACTTGAATCATATGTGATAGAGATTTTTTTTTTTTTTAGGGGTACATCGGAAATAAAAAACTACTGCTACTCCCTAGAGAATCCTAACATGTTAGCCACCAAGAAGCTCCTCAGTTCTGCTGGGGGTTCATTCATCAGAAGGAGCTCGTTTGGTTGCTCTGCTCCAAACTTGGCCATGGCATCCGCACAAAAGTTCTCCTTGCGAAGTATGTGTTGGACTGTGCACTCGTAGCCTCTGATAATCACTCTAGCATCTTCAATCAACCCTCAGAAGGGGCAATTCTCTCCCGGGCCATCATTCAGAAATTTGACGACTTGTTCAGCATCTGTTTCTACTATCACCTTTGTCATGCCATGTTGAAATAGGATGATCAGTCCTTTGTAGACTGCCCAGATCCCCGCTTCCAGACTTATGATAGAGATTTGAGATGCATGCTTGGTGAACTGCTGAAATTTTTTCATCTTGAGCTTCCATGTCAATTGTTATTTAAATTTGTGACTAAATTTCATGGTCGCCTTTGACATTGGTGGATGGTGGATGGCTTGGACACTTGTCAGCAGCCAAGGACCTGGGCCGCAGAGAGAATGGTTTGAGGTCACTTTTAAGGGTTAATGTTTTAGATTTGATAATTACTTGATTCTACGGTCAACTCAAAGAAAGTAAAAATTTAGAATTTTATTTTGTAAAATTTGGATTTAATCTGCCAAATTGATTTGAATCTGTCCATTGAACTCACTCTGGGGATTTCAAAACAATGACTGATTAATTATGGATGAAATTTTTTAAATTAAAATCCTGTTTGGTATGAATGAAATTTTTTAAAGTCAAATCCTGTTCGGTTAAGTAATAAATGACATACTAACTTGAATCCGACCCACAAACACAATAATAATTATGTTAAATTTATAAAATTTATTCCATTTTTTTTTTTAATATCTTTAAGAGAGATTTGTTATATATATATATATATATATTTATTTATTTATTTATTAAGAATGGTAGTTTTAAGAGGAGACTAGTCGAGGTTTTTGAGTGAAATAAAAGTAGCCGGGAAAGCAGAGCGTTAAACTGTTCGAAATAACCGAATATAGAAATGTACGGTGCGTACTTCGCTGGAGGGTTGAGCCGCCTCAAGCTCGCCGTGTTAAAAAAACTCGGCCCTATCATCACCATTAGCTCTAGCTCTAGCTCTAGGGTTTTCTCTTCTTCTTCTTCTTCTTCTTCAACCGCTGCCATTGATGCTGCTGCTTCGCCGACCAAGCGAGTGGGCACTCACGACGGCAGCTTCCACTGCGACGATGCTCTCGGCTGCTTTCTGATTCGCCTCACCAACAAGTTCTCAGGCGCTCGAATCGTTCGAACCAGAGATCCCCACGTGTTTTCCCTAATTACATGTTTCTATCTATAAATTGTTTTTGTGATTGGTTTGAATCGATGTTTGACATTCGTTGATTGTGTTGAAGGTTTTGGGCACGCTTGATGCTGTGCTTGATGTTGGCGGCGTGAATGATCCGATCAGAGATCGTTACGATCATCACCAGAAAGGTTTTAAGGAGGTTTTTGGCCATGGATTCACCACCAAACTCAGTAGCGCTGGCCTTGTTTATAAGGTGAGTCCCCAACATTCGCAACTTCTTCCAACTCTCTTAAGCTTAATTTGATATGAACAGTCCAATCCTTTTATCAAGTTTTAATCAAAATCTTTTCGAAAATTCCCCTCTTATCCAATGTTCTTTTATTTTCATCAAATTTGATGAAGAAAAAAAAAAGAACAAATAAAAAATCATCCCCAATACTTTGTCTTTCTAAATTTTCATCAAATTTTCAAATTTGACAAAGGATTTGATGATTTCTCAATTTGATGAAAAAAATGACTCACATGATTTGATGAACATTTGATGAAAGGATTAGAGACAATTTTTGAGCACTTTTACATCACATTTCAATTTGATGAAAGAAAAGGTGAAGTTTTGCCCTTAGTCATATTTTTACTCAGATTTGAGTAAAAGCTTCATTTGATATAGAGTATTCCAATGGCCAAACTCAAATTTGAGAAAAAGTTTGGTAAATGGCATAATTGTAAATTTAGAAACTGAAATATCACACCACTAATTGCCTATAGAAATTTGAGTAGAAAAAGGCCTCCTTTGATTTGGGTCAAAATTTGAGTAATACTTAATCTGGTAAGAGTTTGAGTCAAGGAATGGAGAAAGATTTTAAGCACTTTTTACTCCAATTGAAATTTGACATGGGTAAATGGTAAGGATTGGAGATGCCCTCACAAACTATTCATAAAGATTTCAGCTTTTTTGGCCTTCACTACTAGATAGTGTTTGATTCATTAGAATGAAAGTTGAATGGAGTGTATGGTCATTCTTTAGCCTCTCCATGGAATGACCATTCCTCTTAAATTCCTGATGAATGACGGTTCTATTTGCAATTCAATTTCTTTTCTTTTTTCTTTTCGGGTAAATCAAAGTGAGATTGAATATTTGACGGAGTAATCATTTCATCTCACCTTCATTCTAACTACCTTAGTTTAAGGCATCTTGCTTGATGATACTGATTTGGTAATGTTCAGGTTTTAACTTGTGAAGAGAAAAAGTATGATTTTCTTCAATTTGCATAATGTGTTTTTTTCAAAAAAAAATTTCTTTCTAAAAATGTATTTTTTGTGTTTTTTGCTCGCCATTTATGCTACCTTTTTTCTGTTCTCTGTTTATTTTGCTAGCATTATGGATTGGAGATAATTGCAAAGGAGCTTCACCTTGATGAAGGACACCAAGATGTATATCCACTCTATCTTGCTGTCTATAAAAACTTTATAGAGGTAGTAGATTGTTCATGGTACTATCAATTGTTTAGGTCATACAACCTCAAAGCTATCTTACCACAAGGTTGTACATATCTGAATGTCATTTCTTATTACTTTTCTTAGACAATAAACTCCTGAAAAACATGGCATCTCGAGCTTTAGAGCAGTGAAATTTGCAAGTAATTGACTTAAGTGGGACTTGAACCTAATTGTGCATGAGATACCACTCCAGTTAACAGCGGTGCTGATTTGGAGTTTCCCTGTATTACATTTACTCATTGTTTATCCATGAAGGCTCCCTCTAAGGGCCTGACTATTAGAGAGATACCGCTATGGAAGAGCTAGAAACATGAGCATTTGTTTGTTTGACATGGCTAGTTAATGTCTGATTTTGGTTGTCTTTATTCAGATACTCATTTGACCGATGTTGTCTTTCTGTATGTCATTATGCATCGTCATTTTCTTTTTGATAAGTGTTGTGCATCGTCATGTTAACAGAATTTTATTTTTGCAATGCTGCTTCTGGTAACAGGCAGTTGATGCTATTGACAATGGCACCAATCAATATGACACAGATCAGCCTCCAAGATATGTGAATAATACAAACTTGTCGTCAAGAGTAGGACGATTGAATCTGGACTGGGTGGATCTTGATCAATCACTTGAGAGAGAGAATGAGGCTTTTCAACATGCATTGACTCTCACTGGGAGTGAGTTTCTCGAGGTATAATTTTCTTGGGGAGTTCCTTGACAAAATTGTTTCTCAAGCCATCTGCTAGATAACAGCATGTCTTTTATTTAAACCTTACATAAACCTGTAAATTTAAGAATGGAGCATGGGAGGCATTAACTGCAGTGGTAGTAATGAAAGTAATTTGTGAACATTTTGTCTTAGAGTGTTCATTTTCATGCAAAGTCATGGTTACCAGCTCGATCAATTGTTATGGAGTGTCTTGCAGCAAGGGAAGATATTGATTCCAGTGGAGGAATTATGGTGCTGACTAGATCTTGCCCTGTAAGTGTCAAGTCAATTGCTTGTTTTAGTTAGTAGTCTCTCATTCAATTAATTCTTCTCTCTTGCTGTCTTTCTGTCAAAAGTGCTTTACATTGGTCTATGATAATTGTTAAAGTTTGACACATTTTCGAGTTGATTGCTATTTCATTTATGATTCAGTTTGATGAATACTCAGAAAGCTATTGCTGCAATTAGCTTATTGACACAACAATTTTTCCAAAATGCCACCTAGATAATCTGATGACGGGTAGGGACTGTCAACCTATGTTACCTAGAATGTGGATCGTTCCGGTACGTGGAACGGGAATAGGAATGTGGCACGCTACATGCTCTAAAATGTGGTACTATAGGGGTAGACTTGTATATATTACCTTTAAGAATTTAAGGTACTTCCAGAGTAATTTTCTTTTAACTATTAGGCATCCAATAAAATATATATAATTTTTGTCTTGTCAAAACTTAAGTCACCTTCGATTTTAGTTCATTATATTTGATTTTTTCCCCTTCTAATATAACATTTAAGGAAATATATTGGAAAACTTTTGAGATTGCTTCGGATCGCTAAATTTACTATTTTGGAACGAAAGTGTACCATATTTTGGAACGTGCGTACCAATACATAATTCGTTAGGGTATCAGCGTTTTTTGGTAACACTGCTGTCAACTCATATTAGAGTTTAGAGTTCTTGGAATCTGAGGGAGATTAAATTTCAACAGTGGCACTCTTGTTCCTATTAGTTATTTTTCAGGAAATCAACATGTTATTAGACCAACCTTTTGCTTTTGTGTTCATCTGTTAAAAAAAAGAAGAGAGAGAGAGAGAGAGAGAGAGAGAGAGGTTGGACTTTTGAATAGGTAAACCTATAATTTTTACATGAGAAAATAATTAATAAATCAGAATCTATTCCAGATGAACAAATAAGATTTAGTTTCATTTCAGCTGTCATTTTAAAGCCTATAACGGAGTTTATGTACTCAACAGTGGAAGCTTCACATATTCGATCTGGAGGAGGGGATGAAGATTGATCCTACCATCAAATATGTTATTTATCAGGTACAGGTACCTCATTGTCTATCTTTTACCAATTCATTTCTCTCCATTTGGTGTATATATATCAAGTACTAGTATTGCAGAAAAGAATATTGGGGAAAGGAGCTGTTCTCTATGAACTAATTGAACCTAACCCTCTGTGTACATGCCATGAAAATAGTAGAAATGACTAAGAAGTCAGCATTTGTCTTATGCCATTGGTTGTTTTTCTTTCGAGAAAATGATAAAACTCAACTAAGACAAGTTACGTTATGCTCAGTGCTTGGTTGAGTAAAGTATTTCTGGTTTCTAGTACTCTTGATAATGAAAGATAAATGATTCATAAGTATTTTCTTTTTTTCTCCTACAATTTTGAGTTCTCAACAGTGCCTAACTACTTTGGTCTTTAAATATCTGTATCCCATTAACTTTTATTTGTAGTTGGATCTGTTTATCTATCAAATATGCTATTTTGCAGGATGAAAGGAGTGAAAATTGGCGAGTGCAGGCAGTGGCAATCTCACCTGATAAATTTGAAAGTTGGAAACCTCTACCATCTCCCTGGAGGGGTTTAACAGATGGAGAGCTCTCTGAGGCGGCGGGAATCCCTGGTTGTACCTTTGTCCATATGAGCGGTTTCATAGGTGGTAATCAAACTTATAAGGGTGCATTGGATATGGCAAAGACTTCTTTGATGGCTTAAGTAAGGGAGAAAAACACGTATTTTTTTGCTCAAACTGAAATTAATTTATTGGTCTATCAATGTGATCTTTCGTCTCTTGAGGCCATAATAACAGTTGATTTTCTGGTCTCGGTTCATCTGGCAGAATCTCTTGCTCTTCGAGCTGTAAAAGGCCAATCATACATCAGTATTCCCCCAAAAGATCTTTGGCAGTACATCAAGCGAGTGTTAATCATCATTTTACAAAGGAGGTATTTATCAATTTAGTTACCGGTTTTCATTGTTTGATGCTAGTTTTCCAGTGTAATTGCATATATATTCCCTTATACTCATTTGAGGTGGATATTGAGAGGTCAAATTCCTTGTGTATTTCATATTTGTGGTCTCTTATTATTTATTTTCGTACGAGTGAGTGGAATCTTGATATATATAGACTGTAGTTTATCATCATCTAAATTGTGTTACAGGCTTACAGCTTAATGTATCAGGTATTCATCTTGTAACTGGTGGCATTCTTTTTTTGCTGCTTTTTGACCCTAGTTTGACAGTTTTAGTACTTTCATTTGTTTCAACAATATAAAGAATGATTGGATGTGCCATGGAAATTTAATCATTATATTTTACTTTCTGTAGTATATGAGGGCTGATTCCACTCTCTAGAATGAAGCTGTGGTGGTATAAGATTTAATAAATGTCAATTCATGAAGTCCTAAAATGCCCAAATTCAGAATAGCTTAGAGAGGAAAAAACACATTGGTTTAATGCTATATTATACATGCCAAACTGGTTTAATGCTATGTAAAAACATGTCAACCCCATTTCAAATGCCAAAGTCTCCAAAGATGATTAAAAGTCAGTTTTTACAAAAAGGAATTTTAGGGACATGAATAAAGCCAATCCTGACATAAATAAGGGTGAAACATGGAGTCTATATAGAAGCATTGTCCTTGATATAGACCTTCATTCTTCAGAATCTGTAGGTAATCCTTCTTTGAACCAGGCATAAAGCCCACCTTCCAAATGATACACATTTGTATATCCATTGAGGACTAGCACGTAGGCTGCTATCAGTGACCTGCAGGAAATAGCGTAATTATCCAATAAAATCAGCTTGTGTCATTACTCCTGATCTGTATGCAATGTAGCATTAAGAGCTAGCTATCTATAAACTTCACCTCTTATCTATGGTAGCTGACCCATATTCCTATGGAATCAATATGCATTTTACAGTTCTATTTCAATGACGTCATAACAGACGTGCTTGTTTTTCTGGCACAACATATGTAGATAAATGTAAATACAAACTAGTATGGACTAGTTATGTGTAGTTGTTACACCATTAGAAAACCAAGCACAATGCGACTGTAATGTAAATATTGCAACTACTGCTATTTAACTTTGCTTTTTTTCCTATGGAATAATGAAAGGAAAATTACACTTTACCCCCCACAACTATCGTGGCATATCACTTTACTCCCCTGGAACTAAAATTTATAACACTTAACCCCCCTTATCTACTATTATTTTATTTTTTTAATTTGGACCTTAATGATGAAAATACCCTTTTAACTATAATGCCAAATTACACTTTACTACCATGAACTATCACACTCTACCCCTTTTAACTAAAAAATACTACACTTTGTCACTTGGAACTATCAATTTGTATCAATGTAAACCTTTCGTTAAAAATCCGTTACATAAATGACTGGAAAATTGACATATGATTTGCACGTGACATCTCAAATTTTGTGAATTGTTTAAAAAGACCTTATTCTTCTCTTTCCATAGCTGCATTTACTATGGCTACCATTCCTTCTACCTTAACTGTTGCAATTTTTAGTTCGAGGGGGAAAAGTGATATGGGACAATAGTTGAGCCTAAAGTGTAATTTATCCAATAATTAATTCATGGTTACTTGGATTTCTTTCTTGATGGTAGTCTGGATGTCTTGGTTTTCCAAAATCACTTGCAGTGTGGCATATTAGCATATTTAAAGTATTGTACAATGCATATGTCAGTGTTGTTGGGTCAACGAAGCAATAGGATTAAAGAAACAGGGAAACTTAAAGATGGGGCAATTACCTTGACTGCTGGCCTTCTGGAAGACTTTGTGATGGTCTCATCGTACCCCCAGATGCGCAAGCCACAATTATCTTTGAGCTTTTATCTATTTTTGATTCCACACCTATCATCACATGCCAAACAATTAGTTGATCCCAAGATGTGAATTGTCTGAATTCCTACTAGGCAAAGAATAGAAGATAAGATTACTGTATGATACTTTGTATAAACTCGGGATTTTCTTCTGTGCCAGAAAAGATGCCAAAAAATGCAAATGCGGCACGTCTAGCGATATCCCATGCGGTCCACTCCTTTATAAGTCTATATATTTGGACATTAATAGCACCTGGTGGATGAGCCTAGGCCCAAAACATCAGAAAGTTTGTAGTAACTTAGCAATACATGGGTTTGATTGGCAGAAACAGGGAAAATCAGATAGAAGAAGGCGATATAAAACAGTTGAAGCTAGGTTATGAGTGACTTTTGATACAGTAGTGTCTTGAGAGTAGCTAATTTTGAGTAGAGTATGGTAGTAATGGTTACTTACCTCTTTGAATTCTGCTTCTGGTCGTACATCAAGAATCACAAAATTATTTTCTTTCTGAAGGCGCAAGGCTTCCTTCACATCCACACTTCTTACCTGCAAATAGTAACCATATACTTTGTTATTATAATCAACTGCTATCAGGTCACTCCAAGGTTTAGGCCTCTTAAACATTGTGTGATATAATGTATTGGGTTTTTCATGAAACTCTTTTATCTCCTCCTTTCATGATGGTTGAACTATCTAGGATTAGTCATATCTGGATATTGGTTTTTTTGTGATGTACTCTATGTATTGGGTTTTTCATGAAACTCTTTTATCTCCTCCTTTCATGATGGTTGAACTATCTAGGATTAGTCATTTCTGGATATTGGTTTTTTTGTGATGTACTCTACCTTGATGCAGCATGAAACATCAATAAATTTATGAATCTCAAATGGTATCCAGTAACTGTATAATCTGTAGTTCCACATGAATTGCCTTACATTCGATATTAGTTTATCTACGATAAACACCAGTCAACCCCTTTCTCGTATACGTGCTTGGGAATGAAAACTGGGATTGAACACTTAGGCCATGTTTGTTTGGGCGGACTGGATTAACATTCCCATGACTAATAGTCCTAGGATTACGAATCCATTGGATTATGTATCCTATCTTAACTAATAGTCAAGTTTAAAATAATTAGTCCGTACATCAATTGTTTAACCAAACATTAGATTAATAATTTTATTGGACTATTAGTCCAATCCTAAGCTCATGTCCACCCAAACAAACATGACCTTAATTCTTAGGAGGGACGAAGAGATAGAGAGCTCTACCTTTTTCTGTAATAGAACCTCGCGCTTAATCTTCCAGTCTTCTTCAGCTAATCCCTCCAAAAAGAAAGAAGAAACTCAGCACATTTAAGATCGATTTTACACTTTGCTTTACTGATCAGCCACTGTGTATATTCTTCAAATGGCAGCGAAAATTTAATCAATTAGAATTCATTTAAAGCTGACATAGCAAAAATACCTGGTGATTTTGCAGGTTTGGTTGCCGCTGCCCGAATCGTCAAGCCTGAAGGGACGGCACGAAAACTTACTCTCCGGCTCGAAAATCTAACGGCTTCATTAGTAGAATTTAAAAACAAACTAACAGAGTTGAAGTGGAATTTCGGATGTAAAGATGAGTGAGGGGTAACTGAAGTAAGAGCAGCCATTGGAAGATTGAAACAGAGAAATTTTCGATTGTGTAAACAGGTAATCAAACGAGCTTTTGAGATTGTGTTCCTGTTATTTGTTCTAGTGGTTGAAATTTAACTTTTGGGTTTGATGTTGAGTCTCTGTTTTTAATGTGCTGCTTGTTCATGATGGGAGATTTTTTTTTGAATGTTTATTAAGAGCTATAAGGGGAAGTTAGTGGGGCCATGGACATTGTGGATATTTATTTTCTCACAATCTAAGTTTGTGGTGGAGGTTAAAAGGTTATATCTCGTGTTTGGATTTATTTGATCCTCATCATCTCATTCATTGACCCTGTTTGGCAAGTGAGTTTTGGGTTATTTTTTAGTTAAAATTTATAAAAAGATAAAATAAATTAAAATAGTTAATAAGATAAAATGTTACATCAAATTCATAGTTATTGCACTCTTTTTTTTTTTTCCTTATAAACGTCACATCTAATTATAAAAAAATTCAATCATTTTCTTAAACATAAAAATATTAACTTATTAAAATAGTCAAAAATTAAAATAACTTACTAAAATAATAACTTTCCAAACACTCACATTGTTGTGCAGCTGCTTGAGGACTTCCTACAAAGACCTATGGTTAGGTGATTTTCTGTAAGTTCGAGTCTTATTTGTTGTAAGATGTAACTTTTTCTTCCTTTATTTTTTTTTATCGATTGTTAATTTGCAACACGTTAATAATTTTTACAAAATTAGGCATTTGTTTTTGACAGCGGAATACTTCTATCAGTTCATCGTGTGATTCAGTATAAGATATTAATGAATTAATTTTTAATGTGTAGCTATTCATATTGGTTAAATCATGGGATCGGCATCCTTTGGTCGGGTTGAAGCTAGAAAAAAGAAAAAGAAAAAATAAGATTGTGTTTAGAACGATTTTCAAATTATAATTTTACCTACACATTTTAATACGATGTTTGGATAGAACGTTCAAATTATATTTCTATGACATTTAGAAAACTCTGTGTGAGGTGTGATTTTTAATTTTTTTTTTTTTTTTGAAATTTGGCCTAACCGGTCGTCTCACTGAACGTTCGGCCGGTTGACGGGAATAGTGCAAATTTTTTTCTTTTTTTTGACACATGTTAATTTTTATATATTCAAAAAAAATATTTTTTGATTTTTTAAATTTTTTTTATGAACTTTAATAGAATTTTGAGTTGTGTGTTTGGTTATAAATTGTAAGTTTTTGTATTAAATATCACATGTCATATCAAAAAAAATTTCACTCAATTCAAAACTTTTTTTAAAACTCTTTCATCAAACAAAATTTTAACACTTAAATCAAAATTTCAAAACTCACAAACTCAAAATACAATTCTTATTCTCAAAACTCTACTTAGGCCTAGTTTGAGAAGACTAAATAAGTGCATTTTTTGACTTTTTATGAAATATGAGTTGGGTTTGGGTTGGGTTTGAAGTGATGTGTTAGGGAGGTGATGTGACTTAAATAAGATGATGTGACTTAAATAGGATAGTGACTTTTTGTTTTTTTCAATCATGCCAAACTTGACCTTAAATTTTGTGTTCAGGCTTAGCTTGGCGTGATGTCATGTTTAAAAGTTCAATTTCAAACCTAACTCATTTAATAAACGGCAGTGCTACGTAGCTCGAAATTCTTAGGCTCGAATTTGGCTCGACACCAAAACAACGTCGTTTTGGTGTCGTCTTTTTTTTTTTTCTTTTTCCTGTGTTTTTGTTCAATCAGAAACGAAGAGGGGAGAAGAAGAAGAGGGGAGGAGAAGAAGAAGAAGAAGAAGGAGGAGGGAAGGGAGAAGGGAGAAGGGAGAACTGGACAGGAGGGGGCCTCAACCAGTGGCAGAGGAGCGGCGGAGGCTCGACGGAGGCGGTGGTGTTGCGATGAGCTGTGATCGGCGAGGCGGTGGTGCTGCGACTGCGACGATCGGTGAGGAAGTGGTGCTACGACGATCGGCGGCAGTGGTGTTGCCTCCTCTTTCTTTTCTCCTCTCTTCTCTCCCTCTTTCTCCTCTCCTCTTCCCTCTGTTTGTGCAGAGCTCCTTTGCTTGAAAAGGAAAAAAAAATTCGAGCCGTTTCGAGCCTCTCAGTTTCGAGCTCTGAGTCATTTTCCTTTAATAAATGAGTTTAAAATATTAACTTAATCAGACTCTAAATTTAAATATCAATCAGCTTGTTTGGTTTCATTTTTCTAAAAACAGTTTTCAAAAAATTTTACCTTCTTATTTTTCGTATTTTTTTGTTTTTAATGAATTTTTTTAATATTTTAAGCAATTTTTTTAATTTTTAGATATACCTAACATAAATATACCTAAAAAGTAAAAAAATTGTGAAAAAAACATTTTAAAAATTCACTAAAATAAAAAATACAAAAAAATATGAGAATTCAGTACTTTTTTGTATTTTTATGTATTTATTAATTTTTTAAAATATTTTTTCACAAATTTTTTACTTTTTAGATATATCTAAATAAGGTGCATCTAAAAAACTAAAAAAATGTTTAAAATTTTAAAAATATTCACTAAAAACAAAAAAATACGAAAAATAAAAAATTTAATTTTCAAAAAATTTAATCCAGAAAACACAAAACAAACACACTAAATTTTATTTTTAAAAAATACAAACCAGGTTGTATCTCTAGCCAACTATGCCCATCCCTATGTGGACCTGGTTGTGTTTGGGGTTTATGTAAAAGTGAGATTCCAAAAACGAAAAGAAAAATGATTTAGAGTACTAAAAGAAGAGCATTAAAGGAGCATTAAATTGTCTTTTTTCTCTTTGTGTTTTGTCTTTTTCCTCTTTTCTTTTTATTTTAATTTTTTTTATGCATGCCACCTCACTAGAGCTACTTTTAGTGGTCTGTATCATTGTTGAAACAAAAATACTTGCGACTGTCATTAATGATGTGACAATAAATCTATTCATTGTCACTATCAGTGCCGTGTTTGTTTTTTTATTTTTTTTATTTTTTTCACCTCATTAAAAATGTGTTTAAAACCTCCAAATTAAAAATGTCTAGCATCGCTGTTTCAAAAATGGTACTTTCGTTTCCAACTCTTCTTAGCTTAGGAGGGCACTTTTCTCCCCTTTGCAATTTCTAGGTTCTTTTTTATTTATTATTTTTCTGGGGAAATGAAATTCAAGATCCTAAGTACATTGGAATTGGCAATTGTACCAAACTGCCCATCTCACCATGGAATTGAAATTGAGGTTGACTTTTTATTTATCGTGAGTCGAGTCGAATAACGTTACATAAATTAATAAATAAATTTTATTTATTTATGAGTTATTTCTGTCATCTTGTTATTTTAATAATATAGTTTTATAGTCCAAATTTATACCATTGCATCACATAAATGAATAAGAAAATCTTACGTAATGGATACTTCGTCATTATGTACCTCTCTTTCACACACAAACAAACATATTCAACTTGTTTGGTTTGATTTTTAAAAAAAATAAATTTATTTATATTATTAATTTCTCTCTTTATATTATTTTTCTCACTACATTTTTTATAAAATAATTCCAAACCAACCCTCATTTCCACCAATTTTTTCTCTTTACAAATTAATTTCAAACCATAATTTCACAGTCATCATCACAACCCACCACCATAGTGGCCCCTCACCTTCTGCGTTTTCCATCTTCAGATCTGGGGTTTTGAAAAAGAAGGAGGATGGATGGATAGTTGGCGCTAGTGATTGGAGAAGAAGCTTGGGAGTGGCGACGAACAACCGACGGAAAGAAATGAGTGATGGCGGCCTGTGGCGAGGGATGATGCCCGGTGGAAATGGAGGGTGTGAATGGAAGAAGAGAATTAGTGTCTCACCTTTTTAGATTTGAGGGCATTTTGATAATGTTAAATAGGGATAAAAATGTAATAAAAAAATGTAATTAAAGGTGTAATGAGTTATTTTTTGAGAAATTCTACTTCCTTTGGAATTTTTTTTTTCAAAATCACTTCCTATATTGTATACATTAATCAATTATTTTTTTTCTCTCCTCTTTTTTTCTCATACACATATACTCGAGTTCGGATTCCCTCATTGCTGCCTCTCCTTCATTTCCTCCTTGCAGCGGCTGAGATCAGCCGTTGCAGATCCAACGGCTTAAAAAAAAAAAAAAAAAAATTTGAAAACAAATTGAATTTGGTTTCCTGCCCAAACCAACAACAGCTTATACAGCTTTTTTACAATCCCTCACTCTCACTCAGCCCCCTTTTCCTCTACTCCTCTACCCTTACCGGCACCCACCTTCACCGGCAACCCACTCCCGACGACGGTAAGAAGCTCTTGAAACGGGACTGGCCGACATCTCCTTACAAAGGCAAATAGACTCTCTCTCTCTCTCTCTACTCCCGACGACGGCGAGAAGCTCTTGAAACGGGACCGGCCGACATCTCCTTACAAAGGCAAACAAACTCTCTCTCTCTCTCCCTCTTTGTTTTTTGATTGTGTTTTTTATTATGCAATGCTTGTGTTTTTCAAAAACAAAATCAAAAAATAGAGACACAGAGAGTTCACATTATTATATGTAAATTAATTAAGAAACTGAGACACCTCACTCCCGGGTCGTTAATTACACTAAGATAGCCTTAAAAAAAAATACAAGTTTTGCTCCAAAAAAATAATAACTACAAAATCGTCTCCAAATGGTACAATATCCTCCAAATATTCTATAGCACAATTATCTCCAAAATAAACAATGTTACATCTATCTCCAAATTTAATAATTACAGTGGTGGGTCCCAAATCTCTATATTAATAAATCTTTTTAATCTCAATTTTGAGCTCCACTAAAATCTGTTGCGCACCTGAAAAATAAATTAATTCGGGAAGTATACAATACGACAGGAATACCAGGCTCGGATACAGAATAAATTAACAGAAACCTAACAATTTATGACATTAAATCAACGATACGATAATCAAGCAATTTACCAAATTGCACAACAAATCAACCATAATTTATATAGACCAAACACTCAGTCCTACTCAGTACATGACCAGTGAATAAATTCATTTATTCACCCACCTCACCCAAGCTCCACGCTTATCCAGCCATATTAGTGTAAACAATTAATAAGATTCACTCGATCTATGTACGGAGTATTTCCATGTCATTCAGTCAGACAAATCACCATTTAACACAGAAATATTTGTAGAAAATTTTACCAAACGATCAGAATATCAACGATTCAACAACAAACGATTTTACGAAATCTATTAATAACCACATTAATCAAGTGGATTACAAATTGAGGATGATTAAAAATATAGAACTCTTTACAAAGAGATTTAAATAGAGCATATTGTATACAACCCGAATTTACCTCAAAATGATTAATTCCATCACCATAAATCTGAAATTGCTCCATGGATCTCCAAAAATAGCTTTGATCAAACTTCTAAAACATAAAGTATGTATGATTTAATAAAATTTACAACTCTCAATTTATTTATTTATTTTATAAAATACTCATTTTCACTCTAAGCACTCACATATCTAAACTTAATATTTCTACTCTATATAATTTATGAGAAGGGGAGAACTGAATGAAGAAATGGTTGTGAGGAGCTCCCACACTCGGCTGATTTATAGAGGAAATGAAGGAATGAAAGAAGAAAAAAAATTAAAAAAAATGAAAAGGTTAAATGATGGAATTGGTGGGTTTTGGTGGCAAGTTAGGGAAGTGAGGAAACTGTGGGTAAAGCCCACGGTTTTGTCTTCTTTCTATTTGTATTTTTTTTTTCCCTACATGATGGGGGAATGGTAAATTGATTTATTAAATAACAATATGATAGATACAAAGGAGATGAGATAAATACAAATAAATAATTTAAAGTTAAATTTTTATCTAAAAATCTCACCACTAAATTAAAATAATAAATCACCAATACCACTCACTAAATATTAATACCTCAAAATACAGGGTGTTACAGAAACTTATATGTTTTCCCTTCCTCTGTTTCATGTTCACATTATTATATGAGTTTTCACAAGTTTTCGTTGTCAAGCTTTTTGTTTGATTGTGCTCTAGTATGTTGCTGCTGGAAAGTGATGAATCTTGCTGTAGTTGCTGGAAAGTTGCTGAAATTGTTCATCTTACTGCCCATTTGTTGCTGAAAGTGTTGCTGCCCATCTGTCCATATGAAATTGCAACTGAAACTGTTTTTTATCTTGTTTTTTTTTTATGTTGCTTAAGTTCTTTTTTGTGTGAACATGTATGAGGTTGGTTGGTGTGAAACCAAAATGTTGCTGACATTGTTGAAGAGAAATAGTTTTAACTTATTGATGGGGAGAAAGGGGTTTGTATGTAAGCCAAAATTGCAATATGTAATATCATGCAAGAAGTTTGATTTTTATTTGTTCTTAAAAAATTTCCACTGTAATGCTGGAGTAAGGAAATTGAGCAAGATAGAATATCTGTTTGGTGAAAATGAATAGAACTTACCCATTTAATGCTACTGAGTGAAAGGTTAAGTACATTTAAAAATAACCCATGAATAACTACATTCATTTAATGATGTTTCTTATCCAAAAATTCCATGAATAGAACTTACCCATTTAATTACCATGAACTTACCCATGAATAGAACTTACCCACTTAATTCCATAACCTGTTCATTCACAGAAGCTCAATTTAATATATATATATATATTAAAATTGTCACGACCCAAATCCGCCCCTACAGGTTTAGGGCCGTAATCGGCCAGTAATCCGTGATTACCGAATGCCTAACTGAGTAAAGCAAATAAGCGGGGCTAGCGGAAGCTTAATATGCAAGAAAATAAAACATCCAATGAGCTGTGCATTTGCATGGGGCAAAAGACATTGCTACACATATATGCATATATACACGTGGAAGTAAAACATGCTAGTACAAGTTTGTTTAAAAAGACAATTAAAAGGGAGAAAAGATACGCCCATGGACAACAATTCCTGACCAAACACATGGGCACACAACAAAAGGGTGAACATTGGCCACATCAAAACTTAGGTAGATGGGAACCTCGTGGTTAGGTACAATGGTTAGCTTGACAAAACTAAAGTAAGATCGACGCCACTACGCCTTTTCTTGAGCTGGATCACCTACATGGTATACCAAAATGTGAGCTAGGGCCCAGTGAATAACAGTTGAGTAAAGAGATCATGAATGATAATTATAATACAAGGTGAAACACAAACTAAGCAGGTTCATTTGAAACTTGAGAAGCATAACATTTCACGTAGAATATTCGCGTAGTATATTCAAAAGCAGTAAATACAGGTGGTCTAGAAGACCGAACGGGCGGTCATGAAGACCGGACAGGCGGTTAGGGAGACCGAACAGACGGTCATAAAGACCGAGGATTAGATATAATAGCTATTGCCACCTTAAACAGGAGTCCCATGAAATGGAACTAACAGAACTGTATTCATATGAAGAGGTGTCAAAGTTATCGTAGTAAATAATGGAAATTGGGATAGGATTATCATTCATTGACATGAGCAACACATCAGAATAACACATTCATTCATATGAGAGACATATCAGACTAACATATAAATTAAAGCAGAGAAAAGATAATTTAAATCATATATATATTTTCAACAGTGTTACTCACAGTCCGTTTCGTGTTGCAGACGACTGGAATGAAGCGTTTGACCTACACAAATAGATATAAGCATCGCCCATTTAACGCATCGAACATTCAACGAATTAGTTTCACAACTTAGGGATTTATGGGTTAAAATGTAAATCACTCTTGTTAAACATTTATGCAATGCAATTGGACATCATTTATGAGTGTAAAACACGCTAACGGAGGCCTGAGAATGAGATAAATAACACAAAAAAGTGAACCCGGGGCAGCCAAACAGCCGCATGTACGGAGCTCCTTGGCCGCACCTGCGGGACCCTCTCCGCACGTGCGCCCCCACGTGCATTTTAGACAAAATACTTCCTAGCCTTCCTTTATAATCCGCACGTGCGGGCCCACTTGCCGCACGTACACCAGTGCACTACCGTACATGCGGCTCCCTAGCCGCACGTGCGGTTCTGGGTGTTCCAGAACCGAATTTTGCCCTGTTTTTCTGCACTTCATCCTCTAAATCTCAAACCCAAATCCAACCAGATGAAGGCCACAAATTAACGAACATAGTGTATAAACAAGATTCAAACTCAAATTAAGGCTTGAATTTAGCTTTGATTTCCATAATTTCATTAACACCTTCATAAGTAAAAAAAAAACAAGGATTTATGCTTATGTTAATTCTATGCTTCTACAAACCATGGAAATCTAGGTTAAAACCATGCAAGATCATGTAAATGAGCTTAAGTAATGGTATGTGGACAAGGAAGTGGAAGAGTTCCTCTTGTTAGGTTTACAACATGACTTATACTACCCAACTCCTCACTCTCACCCTCAACCTTATGAGTTCAAACTAGAATTTCATCTTCATGCAAGAAATTAGGGAGAATCCTTACCTGGATGAGTTGATCTAGTGAAATTGTTTCAAGCTTTCTTCCATTCTCCTTCTTTCCTCTTCTTCTCTAGCCTCCTCTTAAACTCTAACTCTCATATTCTCTCTCTCCTATTGAGTTCCAGATAGTAATATATAAAACATCCCAAGTCTTTAACTTAGATTAACTACATAAAAGTCACTTTAGTTAAATTACCTAGTTAATCACACTACCATCTATCTTACTTTAAGGTGAACCAACCCCACTCACTTAGTCCACCACCCAATTTTATAACTCTACAGTCTAACGAATCAGACAAGTCTTTTCACAAAGGAACATATCTGTTAACAGACACAATGCTTATAAATATACATATAAGGCTCGAATAAATGCATAATCCAGATTAAGCATAAAAGTAATCGTAAAAACAACAGCTAAGGAGAAAGGCGGGTGTTACAAAAATAAAGTGCAAAAACTTTATAGAGAAACAAAACCCTAGTGGACTATTGCAACCACAATTCTATTTTAATTTGAAGATTCCTTCATCTCATTCGAAAGTGTGTCAGTTGGAATAGGTGAGTTTTGCTTTAGTCTAGAACGATGATTTAAACATTGTAAAAATTCCATTGAGATGTTTGAACATGGTGAGATTTGTCTTGAAGGATTGCTGAGTTCTTGGTGATCTTAGTGGTTTGAATCTTCTGTGACTGACAGTGAGGATTGGTCCTTGGGTTAACTCTCATTCATATAAATTTAGGACACATGCGTTAATCGATTGCTCACCTTCATTGGAGTTGACGTGGCTAGTGAAGAACAGGAAACTAAATGTGAAGATCAACAACACAAATGAGTTTAAGGATCAACTTCAAAATTGTTTATAGTATTTTTCTGAGTTTTGGTTTTCCATATATAATCTTGTTTGTTTTCTCTCTCTTTGTGATTGGTTGCATAATCCAGAATACCAGAATATTTGTGAACACACATGCTTTCAAAAAATTAAAAAAAAAATTACAATTACACAAAACAATGGTGAACATGAAATAGAGCACAATCTAGAATACCAGAATACCAGAGCATAATCCAAAAATTACAATACAACAACCCATGTCCCAATCCAGAATACCAGAGCACAATCAAAAACACAATCAAGAAACAGAGAGAGAGAGAGAGAGAGAGTCGGTGAAGGTGTATCTACTTTGTATAAGCTTCTTGAATCAGAGGCTTCTCGCCGTCTTGAATCAAAGCTTCTTGCCATCATCAGGAATAGGTCGTCGGTGAGTGTGGGTCGCTGGTGAAGGTGGGTCGCTGGTAAGGGTGGAGGAGAGGAGGAGAAGGGGGCTGAGTGAGAATGAGAGAGTGCAAAAAAGCTGTATAAGCTGTTGCTGGTTTGGGCGGGAAACCAAATTCAATTTGTTTTTAATTTTTATTTTTTTTATAGCCGTTGGATCTGCAATGGCTGATCTCAGCAGTTGCAAGGAGGAAATAAAG
The DNA here is from genome assembly GCF_055761805.1 of Camellia sinensis. Lineage (NCBI taxonomy): Eukaryota > Viridiplantae > Streptophyta > Magnoliopsida > Ericales > Theaceae > Camellia > Camellia sinensis. The sequence goes on from NC_138968.1 coordinate 10,681,796, forward strand.
GAGATGTAGCAAGGAGGGGATCCAGACTCCATATACTTAACTATAACAAAATATCAAATCATCTCAACTTCCAATACTCCAAAACTATTTTCATAATATACAACCAAACAAACCAAAAAAAAATTTAGGCTCTTTTTGGTGGAACTTTCAAAATATAGTTTCATTCCCATTTTTTAGTGTGGTATTTGTTTAGCGTTTTCAAAAATTAATTTCACACTCACTTTTGAAAACTCTTTCCAAGGCGAGAAAATTTGAGCTAACCAGTTGTCCCACCGGACGTCTCACCTGTCATCCAACTGGTTGACTGGAACAATGTTCGGGTTTTTTTTTTTTTTTTGCACCCGTTATTTTTATATTACAAAAAAAAGAGTTGTGAAAAATTTTTAAAATTTTTTATGTGTTTTGAATAGAATTTTGGGTTGTGTATTTGGTTATGAGTCGTAAGTTTTTGTATCTGACATGGGTAGACCCATAAAGGCTACAACCCACCATGAACAACTCAAGCCCATCACTTAGGGCCCAATACATAACCCAACTTATAAGGCCCAGCACAGCTGGAAGTCAACATGACATGAAGGACCAATAATATTCAGACACGTAGCAGGTAAAGGGCAAGTCACATCAGCAGACAAAAATCTGCAAAGTTATTGTCACTGCACATCACCATTAATGCAGCCCCTCACAGCATTTATTACGACAACACCTCTCCATCGGGACAGCACGCCCTCACCCTGAACAAGGTAAGCTACAGCATAGACTTTTGGCCAAGATGACAGGTCGGACGGGACAATGAAATGATTACCAAAGGATATAAGCAAACTTTGAAGACAAGAAGAAGGTTAAGTTTTTCTATCTCTGATCCATATCTCTACATTCCATTTCTCTCTCTAACTTGCTCATCGGAGGGTTCGCTGGGGGACACCCCGTTCCCCGTTGAACTCTTGTGCAGGTTCTCAGGTGGGCTTGACCACTCGGTTATTGGCTTGAGAAGCGTGGATCAGTCCGACCCGTTCTACCAGGAACCCGTTGTATCATAACTGTATCATCAGTTGGCGCTATCTGCGGGAACACTTTGCTCCGCGCGCCAGTTGTGCTCATTGTCGCCGGAGACCCTGTTCCAATAACCTTTTCCTGCTACCCACCAACGTGTATGGTCACGACTAGATCCATGGCTTCTCACCAAAATGCTGCCGACCATTAAGCTGACTCCTCTAATCCAAATAACCCACCACAGTATTTCATCGAGCTTACCAACAACATCAACCGCATGGCCGAGCAAAACTAAGCCCTGATAAATGCTCTACTCCAAAGGGACCTTCCTATGCCTCCTCCACAACCTCCAGATATTCCGCCCAACCAAGAACGAGCCTTGAGCCATACTATCCCACAGCCCTATCCATCCAACTTGGAAGGCCTGCAACCTTCTCTTCTCATATAAATCCACCACCTCGATCCCCGCATCCATCGGTCCTGGCACCAACCCCTGAGGGGGAAGCCAGTAGCGTCCAATCCTCGCTCCCTTCCGGTGGTGATAACATCCCTCTCTAGGATGCAGAACTCCGAGCCATGAAGCTCCAACTCCAACGGGTCATGCAGAACATCCAGCATAAACCCTCTACCACAGCAAACTAACCATTTGTTGCCTCCATCCGAGACAAACCTTTACCCCTCAAGTTCAAAATGCCCACCATCGACTCTTTTGACGGCACGACGGACCCAGTCGACCATCTGGAGACCTACAGAACCCTCATGATCCTCTATGCATTCCCTGACGAGATCATGTGTTGAGCTTTCCCCGTGACACTGAAGGGGTCAGCTCGACTGTGGTTTAGCCAGTTACCAACAGACTCCTTCTCCACTTTTCAGCACCTCAGTGACTCATTTCTCAGCCATTTTATTGGAGCCCAGTGCCAGCGACACCCGGCAACCCAACTCCTCAACATTCGGCAGACCGAGGGGGAGTCGTTATGCAATTTCATTACCCGCTTCAACACCGAAGCCCTGTAAGTAGCGAAAAATGATGACAAGGTCATCCTCACTGCTTTCATGGCCGGTCTGCGGTTGTCCGACTTCCTGTTCTCCCTTTCTAAAAACCCCCCAACCTCTATGGCAACCCTACTCTCCAAAGCCCAAAAATACATGAATGCTGAGGATTCCCTAGCCGCCCGGCAAGATCCAATAACCAAAAACCCGACCCCCAGAGAAAAGAGAAAAGACTCAGAACCCAGAAACATCCAGTATAATAGCCAAACACCGCACTATACCGACCAACCCCTCGAGATGACCGGTCGGCACCAGCCCGACCACCCGATCGGTTCGAGCGGTACACACCCCTTAATTCCCCCGTTGAACAAGTTCTCAATCAGATCCAGTGGGACTAACTCCTCAAATGGCCCCAACCTTTACAAGCCCCTTCCAATCGGAAAGACCAATCCAAATATTGTCATTTTCACCAGGACCATGGCCATAACACCGATGAGTGCATTAACCTCAAAGATCAGGTCGAGACCCTAATACGTCAGGAACGTCTTAGCCGGTTCACGGACACCCGCCCTCGACAGAGGCAAAGAACTGAGCCCCCCAAAAACAACCATCGGCGCAGCCCCGCCGGCAGCCAGCCCAACCTAACCAAGGCCATGATCACCCTCCACAGCAACCTCGGCCGCCAGGCAATCCCCCTTCACCTGTTGGAGAAATCAGAGTCATTTTAGGCAGCCTTGCTTGTGAGGGACCATCCCGCTCAGCTTAGAGAGCAGAACTCAGAAAGATAAGGCAAGGCTCAGACAAAGTAGTTGCCACGATCGACTGACCCTCCAAACAGCCCAAGCAGTGGACCGAGCCTATCACCTTCATGGACACCGACTGTACAGGCATCCGTTATCCTCATGATGACCCTCTCGTCATTTCTGCCCTCCTCTCCAACTACAAGGTCAGACGAGTTCTCATCGACAACGGCAGTTCTTTAGACATCATCTTTCTCAACTGCTTTCGCCAGCTCAAAATTAGGGAGGAAAGTCTGTCTCCTCTCTGAACCCCTTTGGTCGGTTTCACTGGCGACCGGGTGACTTCCATCGGCTCCATCGATCTCTCCATCACAATCGGCGAGTACCCACAGCAGACTACAAAGTTGCTCACCTTCCTTGTTGTCGACTGCCCATTCGCCTACAATATCATCCTTGGCCGCACCGCCCTAAATGCCTTTCAAGCCATCACATCAACTTATCACCTTGCCATTAAGTTTCCCACCGATCTGGGGGTCGGGACTATAAGGGGAGAACAGATCGTGGCCAGGGAATGCTATGTCGCCTTACTCAAAGAAATCAAGCTGAAAGAGACAATGATCATTGAGAGACTTGACGTCCAGGATGAGGACGAGCTAGTCAGAGGGGAACCTGTGGAGGAGCTCGTTGAGGTTCCCATCGACCTCACCAACCTGGCAAAAACTAGCAAAATCAACAGCCAACTATCCCCCCAAGCAAAGGCCGACCTTACTGCCCCCCTGATTGAGCACAACGATGTATTCGCCTGGACCCACTCAGATATGCCGGGTATTGACCCCTCATTCATAACCCATCACCTCAGCATTGAACCCCATTTCCGACCTTACCGCCAGAAGCAGCGCATTTTCTATCTGGAGCGCAATACTCTCATTGCCGCAGAGGTCGATAAGCTCCTTGAGGCACAATTCATCAAAAACGTGGACTAACCTAGATGGTTGTCAAACGTGGTCCTGGTCCGCAAGAACAATGGTAAATGGCGACTCTGTGTCGACTACTCAGACCTCAACCGAGCTTTCCCCAAAGACAATTATCCTCTTCCCCGCATAGATCTGCTGGTTGACGCCACGGTCGGTCACCAAATGCTCAGCTTCATGGATGCCTTCTCTGGGTATAACCAAATACTGATGCACCCATCTTGTCACAACCCAAACTCGCCCCTATGGGTTTAGCATCGTAACCGGCCAGTAATCTGTGATTACCGAAGGCCTGCTTAACAGTCAAACAATAATACAGAGTACAAGGGCATGGCGGAAGCCAAAACAGTAAATAGACAATGTCCAATGAGCTGTGATAGTCTGTATACAAAAAGACTTTTTACATAGATTCACATTCAGAAACAAAACAGTATGTACAATATATACAATCATTCAAGACAGGGACTTAATCCCTATTACAATAGTACAGTACAGTAACATTCAATCTATAAAGATTATAAGCAAAAAGGGAAAATCTAAAACTCCCCAAGCAGCCTCAGCTTGAACAGATCAGGAATCTCGAAGTGAGGCACAAAGGTTGGCTTGACAAAACTGGAGTTTACCCTGATGCTTCTAGCAATGGTCCGGTGCCTGTACACCTACATATATATATGGGTAGTGAGCTAAAGCCCAGTAAATAACATAATGCGTAAAGAGGTTCCTTTCAGTATTGAAAACAGTCAATTGATTCAGTGTATCAGTCATTCAGTCATAACAGTCATATGTGGTACATCCATTAGCAGAACAATACAGTAAACAGTAGACCTTGAAAGACCGAACAGACAATGATGGTCATCATAACAGTAAACAGAAGTTCCAAAATAGGAACTAACAGAGATCTCTGTAACAGTAGCAGTAACAGTAACAGTAGTTGCTAAGGATGCCACAATACAGTTCAGAATAGAGGACAAACATTCATTCAGTTAACAGTAAACAGTTTAGAAAACATTTCAATTGATCATTCAAAAAATATTCATTTTCGAACATATCTTTACAACATTGTTACTCGTAGAGTTCTGGGCTACAGATAAGCTAGTACGCGTCCTCGGATGCCAACCCTACACAGTTACAGAATGAACACACACTAAGTTACACAGTTGGGAAACAATAACTTAATCCCTATCTTGACTCAGTGTGGTTCTACATCAATATCCTCATTAAGATGCCTTAAACTAGGCCTAAGAATGCCTAGAATGGAATGAGGATGCAAAGATGCACTTTAAATTTTTTTTCAGAAAACAGAGTTCCCGCTCGAGCGTCACTTACCCTGCTCGAGCGGATATGCAAACAAAAGTCTCCGCTCGAGCATAAGCTTTCCCGCTCGAGTGGACTGCAAAAGTACTGGATGTGTGAAAATTACGCTCGATTGAGCGCTCGATACCCGCTCGAGCGTGTGACACAAGTCCTCGCTCGAGCGCCCAATACCCCACTCGAGCGGACTGTAAAACAGTGTAAAGAAATGGAAACACGTTTTTCCCGCTCGAGCGCCAGTAACCCCGCTCGAGTGGAAGTCCAAATTCTGGAAATTCCAAATTCGAACCTCAAGCTCAAAACCAAGTTTCAATGTACCAAATTCGATCCTTTTGGGCTAATTTTCTGGAAAACACTTCAAAACCCATAGTATAACATGTTTCAAAGATCAATTTGAGAAATCAAAGCCCAAAAGTAGTTCAATTAAATCCAATTTCAAACCAATTTTCATGAACATAACTCAAACATGACATGCATGAGTTTAAACCAATTCAAAGCTTCAATTACATGCTCTAATGAGCCAATTTCTTCCAAAACATGGTAAAATCATGAACTATGATCAAAAGATGAACATGCACGAAGCAATCTCATGAACAATAATTTCAAAACTCAAGAATGGCAATATGCATGCATGATTTGAGCTACAATTCAACATGCTAAAACCAATTCATGACTTAGCTCTTCAATATGACATGAACCATGCAAGAACCAACTTAAAGACGCAATTAAGAGGTTGAATTCCTTACCTAAGTCTTCAATTTAAGGTATGGAGGTTCTATTTTTGCAATCTTCCTACAATTTCTCCAAGTCTCCAAGCAAATATTAGATGAAATCAAGCTCTCTCTCCTATCACTCTCTCTAGTCGGCTATAGCAAGGAAAACAAATGGCTGAGCAAATGTGTGTCTAAGTGTAATCAAGTCTCAATATGTTTGGTGTAGTGGCCCACTAAGATGGCATGTTGGTAATTAAGCCAACTATTGCAATTTATCCTTATTTAATCTAATTAAATCATACCAAATCACATTTCAATTAAATACACCATAAAATCACATAAATTATGATTAACACATATCACTAATCAATTTCAGATTCGGCCGCTGATAAGGCCTTCAACTTGCAGTTTAAAGCATAAAACATGAACAGATAATTTAACAGTCAACAGATAGATATGTATTCAAACTAGCACAATCAATCAATTAGTTTAGTGATTTCAGTTAATTCAGTCAATTATCATAATCAGTCTCAGTTTAACAGTGATCAGTGGTTTATCAGTAAATAGTGGTGAGGGTTGTCACACATCTGATTAGGAACACACCTCATTCATTACCGACCGAGGCACCTACCATTACCGTATGATGCCATTTGGATTGAAAAATGCTGGGGCCACCTACCAACGGTTAGTCAACGCCATTTTCTATCATCAGATCAGTCGAAAGATGGAAGTATATGTTGACGACATGCTAGTCAAGAGCAAACTCGCCGCTAACCATCTGACCGACCTGCGAGAGACCTTCGCCATCCTACCGAAGTACCAAATGAAGCTCAACCCGGAGAAGTGCGCCTTCGGCGTAGGATCTGGGAAGTTCTTGGGTTTCATGGTCAGTCAGCGGGGCATTGAAGCTAACCCTGAAAAGATCAAGGCCTTGATTGAAATACAGTCATCCAGAACGATTAAGGAAGTTCAAAGACTCACTGGCCGAGTTGTCGCCCTTAACCGCTTCATTTCCCGTGCAACGGATAAGTGCCTCTCCTTCTTCAAAGTTCTTCGACAAACTTTTGAATGGACGACCGAGTCTGAAGAGGTCATTCAGCAGTTGAAGCAGTGCATGGCCAACCCTCCTTCTTTTCTCAGGCAATCACTGGCGAACCCATCTTCCTCTACGTAGCCATTTCAAGCACCGCAGTTAGTGCAGCTATTATCAGGGAAGACGACTCTATTCAACGGCCGGCCTACTACATCAGTCGGGTCCTCAAGGGCGCCGAGCAGAATTACCCACTGTTAGAAAAAATTGTCCTTGGCCTTGGTCACCGCATCCAGATGACTCCGTCCTTACTTCCAAGCCCATTCCATAGTGGTCCTCACCGACCAACCTTTGAAGAAGGTAATGCAGCAACCAGAGCTCTCTGGCAGACTCATGCAATGGTCGGCGGAACTCAACTAGTTTGACATCTCCTACCGACCTCGAACAGCAATTAAGGGGCAGACTATCGCCGATTTCATCCTGGAGTTCACTAATCTTACCCCAACCACGGCCCCTCCACCCCCACCAACCTCTACCGAGCCAGAAGACCCTCATTCTTGGACTCTTAACGTTAACGGATCATCCCGCAGAGAAGGCAGCGGGGCTGGTCTCATCCACACCGCCCCTGAGGGTGGTTATTTCAAATGTGCTCTCCGTTTCTTGTTCGATGCCAGTGACAATGAGGCCGAATATGACGCATTGATAGCAGGTCTCCGCCTAGCTAAGGACATTGGTGTCAGCCACATCCGGGTATTCAGCGACTCCCAGCTCACTGTCAAACAAATTACGGGGGAATTCGATGCAAATGAGGACACAATGCGGGCTTACAGGGATATTGCACTTCCCTTTATTCGCCTCTTCAATACTTTCCGCATCCAGCACATCCCTCGGGCAGAAAACTCTAAGGCAGACGAGATGGCTCAGTTGGCTTCTGCAGACCAGTCCGACCTCAGCCGTGGTGTCCGTCTCGAGTACCTAGCCCACCCTACCATTTCTCCCGACCAGCAAGAAGTACAGTTCCTCCAGAATGAGCCCATCCCTTGGCCGTCGGACATTTTTCTATTTTTGACAATGGGAGAACTTCCAGATGACCAACAGCAAGCCGTCAAAGTTAAGGCCCGGTCGTCCAATTACATCCTCGTCGGTGGTGTCTTGTACAAACGTGGTTTTTCACGCCCGTATCTGCGATGCCTCAATCCGGCTCAAGCAACCTATGTGATGCGAGAAATCCATGAGGGTATCTGCGATAATCATTCAGGCGGCAGGTCACTAGCCCACAAAATACTTCGCACTGGTTATTTCTGGCCTACTCTCAACCAAGATGCGATTGACTTCGTACTCAAATGTGATAAGTGTCAACGCTTTGCCAACATCTCTCATGCTCCTCCTACAAAGCTGATCACACTTTGCAGTCCCTATCCATTCGCCAAATGGGGGATCGACTTAGTTGGACCACTTCCCACCGGCCGAGGCCAGACCAAGTTTGCGATTGTCGCCATTGATTACTTCACCAAGTGGGTAGAGGCAGAATCCTTTGCCACCATTACCGAATGGAACACAACCAAATTCATCTGTCAGTCGATCGTATGCAGGTTTGGCATCCCTCAAGCCATCGTCTCAGACAACGGCAAATAATTCGACAATGCCAAGTACAGGAAGTTCTGTGCAGACCTCCAGATCCAACCCTGTTTCTCCTCCCCAGGTCATCCCCAAGCCAATGGCCAAGTCGAGGTTACCAACCGTTCTCTTCTGAAGATCATCAAAACTAAGCTAGAAGCTGCTAAAGGACTTTGGGCTGAGGAATTACCGAATGTACTCTGGGCTTATCGTACTATTGCTCGAACTCCCACTGGGGAGACCCCCTTTCGCTTAACATACGGCGCTGAGGCGGTCATCCCAGTGGAAGTCGGTCTGCCTACGCCAAGGGTTTTACATTCGAACCTAGAACTAGCCGAAGAACTCCGTCGGGCTGACCTTGACCTAATGGAAGAGCTCAGAGAAACTACTGCTGTCAGACTGGCCTCCTACCAACAGAAAATGAGAACACATTACAACTGTAGAGTTCGACCAAGGGAGTTCGCCGTAGGGGACCTTGTTTTGCGAGAAGTAACTCTTGCTACCAAAAATCCGACTGAAGGCAAACTGGCAGCCAAATGGGAGGGACCTTACGTTGTGAAAGCCAGACCATGACCGGGCACTTACCGACTTCAGGACATGGAGGTCGAGACCTCCTCTACCCTTGGAACGCTGAACATTTGAAGCGCTATTTTCAATAAAAGTTGTATTTTTGTATCGTCCAAAATGTTGTATTTTATTTTGGACAATCTATTTTCTCATTTTCTCCTCATATAGTGTAAATTTGTGACCCCATGGGCTACACTTTATATAACAGCAAGCTTATATCTCAACTATCTGTGATATTCCAATAACGCTTTGATTGCAGCCTCAGCTAGACTGAGCATGAAGAGCTCGGCCAAACCGAGTCACAAAAAGCCTCAGCCAGACTGAGCATGAAGAGCTCGGCCAGACCGAATCACAAAAAGCCTCAGCCAGACTGAGCACAAAAAGCCTCAGCCAGACTGAGCATGAAGAGCTCGGCCAGACCGAGTCACAAAAAGTCTCAGTCAGACTGAGCATGAAGAGCTCGGCCAGACCGAGTCACAAAAATCTCAGCTAGACTGAGTACAAAAAGCCTCAGTCAGACTGAGCATCAAGAGCTCAGCCAGACCGAGTCACAAAAAGCCTCAGCCAGACTGAGCACAAAAAGACTCAGCCAGACTGAGCATGAAGAGCTCTTCCAGACCGAGTCACCTAAAGCCTCAGCCAGGCTGAGCACAAAAAGCCTCAGCTAGACTGAGCATGAAGAGCTCGGGCAGACCGAGTCACTTAAAGCCCCAGCCAGGCCGAAGCCACCATTGCGACTTCATGATCATAAGCACAGTGGCCATATTTTCTCACACTCACTCTGCATTGAATTTTTCTTACAAGTTAAAATTCCCTCTGCATTGAGTTTTTCTCACACTCACTCTGCATTGAATTTTTCTTATAAGTTAAAATTCACTCTGCATTGAGTTTTTCTCACTTTCACTCTGCGTTGAATTTTTCTTACAAGTTAAAATTCCCTCTGCATTGAGTTTTTCTCACACTTACTCTGCGTTGAATTTTTCTTACAAGTTAAAATTCACTCTGCATTGAGTTTTTCTCACACTCACTCCGCGTTGAATTTTTCTTACAAGTTAAAATTCCCTCTGCATTGAGTTTTTCTCACACTCACTTTGCATTGAATTTTTCTTACAAGTTAAAATTCACTCTGTATTGAGTTTTTCTCACTTTCACTCTGCGTTGAATTTTTCTTATAAGTTAAAATTCACTTTACATTGAGTTTTCCTTACATTTTACACTTCACAATAATTTATACATAAGCCTTATACAAGTTGCCATTCTTATTCATTTCAAATGCACAAGCAAAAATAATGAACTGAAAACACAACTCAAATTTTATTTATTCACAAAACTTGTACATACGTTCTTTACAGCAATCCAAAAAAAAAAAAAAAAAAAGACAAAAAACTTGTATAACTCACACTAATCACTCTTCCTCACTTGAAACGAGGTCTTCTTGTTTAACGCCCTCATCTAGGGGGGTTTGGGCCACGTCATCTTCATCAATCCGTACACCACTCAGGTCCAAGTCTGGGAACAGTTCTTCTGCCTTCCGCTTGAACATCTTCCAGCCACTGTCCCAGAACTTAGCCATTTCGTGTTTGTAGAAGTTCGACCGCTGGAAGCTCTCAATAACTTCTGCTTCAGTCCTGCCCCTAACGGTCGTTCCTGACGGGCCCGCCTCCCTAGACAGCTCCCTTGCTAAGTTACTGGCGACTGCGGCATCGACTGCCATCTGAAATTTAGCAGACCCCTTGAATTGCTCCACTGCTGCGACATACAAATTGGGGTATGCTGCCCTTTCAGAGGTGGCCTTGATTTTTTCATCCTCCAGTTCCTTCTGCAACCTTGCCTTCTCCTCCATTGTCCTAGCACGCTCGTCCTCCAGCTCCTTCTGCAGCCCAGCAATCTTCACGTCTGCTTCATCTTTCTCTTTAATCTACTGGGCGCGCAGTTCTTCATTGTTGATCATTGCCTCTTCAAACCGCTCAGTGGCGACCGTGCAGGCATTTTGAGCATCCCTCAGCTTCTTCTGATCGCCAGCCAGCTGGAACTCGAGCAACACTACCTTGCGGCGTTCGTCCTCTAGCTCTAACCCGACTGCCAGCAGCTCAGCATGGGCACGATCGGCAATATTGCCCTGCACGATCGCCAATACTTCTATCTTTTTTGCCTTCTCAGCCTCCTGCCAACCCCTGGCACACGCGCTTCACGCAGCCCTCTCCAGCTTGCACTCTCCTTCTTGAAACTTGTAAGCTGGGCCTTAGCATCCTCCGACTTGACCTTCGCAGCCGCCGCCTTTCTCAGTAGAGCCCCTGCTAAGGTCGTTACCTCCATTTGGGCAGAGCACAACCGCTTTAGCAGCTCAGCCTCATTGAACCTGGCCACCGAGCGCACGGCTGCGTCCTCCACAATCCCCACAAGGTGATCTGCAGCTGCCCTGGCTGGGCCTTCTTCTCCCTCTAGTCGCCCAGCCACTGCACGAGCATGGTAGATAGCAGTCGTCAGCCTGGCCCCTTCTCCTTGGGGCGCAGGCGCCCCCTTTGGCTGCTGCTCCATCACTTCCTTAGGACCAGCTGACCTACTCTCCACCGGCACTTTAGGCATGGCACTCATGTGCTCTTCTTCCTCCTGGCCCCCTTGGCCTTTGTCCCCTTCCATGTTTGGGACAACCACACTTTTTGGGGTCTCCTCTACTCCCTTCTCCCTTATTGCGGCCGACTCCTCCATGGGGGTAACCTCCTCCCCAACCCTCACCCTCTTCAACCCAAGCTCACCTGAGGCCCCCTTAGGGTGAACCCTCATTTTCTTCTTTTTCTTCAAAGTCTCCGCCTCCCTGCTTGCCCTTTCCTTCACTAGATCCACGGGGGGCGGTTGTGGCTCAAAACTGCCCAAGTCTTTTTCCCCCAGTGGCTTGGGGCGCGGTCGGATTCTCTCCGACTGGTTTTGGTGGTGGGCCTAACTGCACCTCCTTGAATTTTTGGGCTCTGGAAAAAATTGTCCGATCTTTCGCCTCCTGCGCCTTTCTTCTTGCCTCTAGTTTTTCCGGTGCCAGATTTCCACCGGTCGGTTGAAGGCCCAATCCTGCGGCAAACAAAGCGGACGGCTGGACGAGATCGTCCCACTTGACGCCCTCCTTCTCCCTCCAGGCCTTCACCTTTTTCACCCTCTCCTCCACTGCGGCCCCCAACTTTGGCTCTACAGACTTAGCAGGCACCCTCCATACCGTGCGCACCCCTCCTTCCCCGTTCGCAGACACGTAGAACCACCGCGGCCTCCATCCCATCGTTTCACCTCTGGCCCAACGCCTAACCTTCCCCACCACGAGATGATGCCACGTGTACGACCACGATTCACTGCACCCTTCCCCCACCCTGTATTTTCCACTTCAAGTCATCACGTGACCCGCCACCTCTCGAGCCCCACCTCTGCCACTTCCACATTCGTGGTCGGCCCACCTCATGGTCGGCCACTCCACTCGGTTACCCCTCGCGGTCGGCCCTCCTCATGGTCGGCCACTTCACTCGGTTACCCCTCGCAGTCAGCCCTCCTCATGGTCGGTTACCCCACTCAGCTACCCTTCGCCGTCGGCCCTCCTTGTGGTCGGTCCATCCACTCGGCGAACCCCCGCGGTCGGCTCTCCTCCTGATCAGCCCCCACGCTCGATCACTCCTATCGGTTGGCCCCTCTCTCGCAGATCTCTAACCACCCTCATTTTCTTCACTATTCCCTTCGTTGGACTATAGCTGCACTCGGGAATGGGGGACTACTGACATGGGTAGGCCCATAAAGGCTACAGCCCACCATGAACAACTCAAGCCCACCACTTAGGGCCCAATACATAACCCAACTTATAAGCCCCAGCACAGCTGGAAGTCAACATGACATGAAGGACCAATGATATTCAGACACGTAGCGGGTAAAGGGCAAGCCACATCAGCAGACAAAGATCTGTAAAGTTATTGCCACTGCATATCACCATTAATGCAGCCCCTCACAGCATTTATTACGACAACACCTCTCCGTCGAGACAGCACGCTCTCACCCTGAACAAGGTAAGTTACAACATAGACTTTTGGCCAAGGTGACAGGTCAGACGGGACAACGAAATGATTACCAAAGGATATAAGCAGACGTTGAAGACAAGAAGAAGGCTAAGTTTTTCTATCTCTGATCCATATCTCTACATTCCACTTCTCTCTCTAACTTGCTCGTCGGAGGGTTCGCTGGGGGACACCCCGTTCCCCATTGAACTCTTGTGCAGGTTCTCAGGTGGGCTTGACCACTTGGATATTGGCTCGAGAAGCGTGGATCAGTCCGACCCGTTCTACCAGGAACCCGTTGTATCATAACTGTATCATCAGTATCAAATATCATATGTCACATCACTTAATTCAAACTCAATTTAAAACTCATAACCAAACAAATTTTCTACACTCAAATCATAATTCCAAAACTTACAAACTCAAAATACAATTTTATTCTCAAATCATAATTCTAAAACTCTACCAAACATTACCTCTAAAACTCTACCAAACATTACCTTAAACTCTTTTCCCAAATTTTTTTTTTGAAAATTTATCTCCCAAAACCAAACCAAACACACCCTTAATAGTTTGATTATTAATTTTTGTTTTCATTCTACACACCAATTATACCAATCATGCCCTTAACTCATATGTTGTACACACACCTTGATCGCCTTGATCCTGAATTGCAGCGTTTTTTGTGGTTGGCTCTCAAAGGTAGAGATGATCATGAGAACAAACACCTACAAGATGATCTTGATTAGGGTGATCAAGATGCAGAAACTAATGATCATGATAAATTTGAGGAAAATTACGTTGTGCGTGGGATTGTAGGGCAATATACGAAGTGCAAGAGGGCTCTGCAAAGAGGATGAAACAATGCCTGGGTCATGAAGATATTAGTTTAGGGAATTCCTTGAATTCTTTAAACTGTACTTTCAATTTTCTCCCACAAAATACTCAAGCTGACATGAATCAAGTGTTTAAACATTGTTCACTTCAATTAGAAGAATAGAAGCTACAAATTCAGGCACAAATGTTGGAACTGAAGAAAAGGAGGTTCGAGTGGCAAAAATTTTGCAGGAAAGGAAACTGGGAGTTGGAAATGATGAGGATCGTAAATGAGAGAATGAAATTTGACAAAATGCACATGGAATTGGATTTGAAGCGAAAGGAGATGGATGCTAATGATGATGAAGCTAGAGTTTAGTTTTTTTCTTTATTCAAAAAGTGTATATTGAAATTTTTATTTTTATTTTTAAAAAATGTGTGCAGAGAATATTTTTATATAATATTATGGGTGTTAGTGGATATCCATTATAGTCATTTTAGTTTAGAATATAATTATCATTAAAATAATATTTCATTAAATGTGTGCAGTAAGGTAACTAGGCGTATAAAAATAGAATTTCCTTTATTTTGTTGTGTAAATAGAATTACCCTTTTAAAAATTATGATAAATTACAAATATATTCTTTGAAGTTTTCTTAAAATACGGATTGCTCTCTATGGTTTGGAAAATTATAAATACCTCATTGTAAGAATTTTTTATTTAACAGAATTAATTAAAAAAATGAAATTTTTAGCTGCTCTTTTATATAGTAATAAAATTACTTGAATTATAATTGAAATATATTTTTAATATCATTAAAAACTGTTAATTGATTTGATAATTTATTATTAAAAAGAGCCATTTGTTATGAAATTAGAAATTTCAATGGGTGAGATGTAATTTCAAAACTATAGGAGACAATTTGTATTTTAAGCAAATTTGAGAGGGTGTATTTGTAATTTATCTTTAAAATTATTTTTAATTTTTAATTGTTTGAGGGTTTTTTTGTTGAACATTTTATAAATTTTAGTCAATTTTTTTTTTTTTTTTGATATGCCCCTAAAATGTACTTAAAAATTAAAATATGAGTGAAATTTTTTATTTAAATAATGAGATAGTTATAGCAAAACATAAAAGCAAAAAAGTGTTCACAATTATATGCATAAATATTTTACCTTTTATTAGATACTTGAAAAACACAAAACAATAATGATACAGACCACTAAAACATCACCACTAACATCACCACTAATGATGTGGCAAGCCAAAAAAAAACAAAAAAAACAAAAAACTAAGACACAAAACACATGTGGCAGTGGGTGGGACCCACTGCCACATCCCTAGTGCAACCACTAATTAGTGGTCTGCATCATTTTTCAACACAAAATTAGAAAATAATTTTTGAAAACCGAACTTAAGAAGCTGATAGATTCCAAAAAGTAGATTTGATCTAAATAAGTTTATTTTTTGATTTTTTATAAAATATGAGTTGGGTATGAGTTAGGTTTGAAGTGATATGATAGAGAGGTGATGTGACTTAAATAAGATAATATGCTTTAAATAGGATAATGACTTTTTAACTTTTTGACTTTTTTAAATTAGGACAAACAAGGCCTAAATAGAGTTGTTAATGGTTGTTATTTGTTTTTATTTTTTTTGCTTTATATATAAAATAATAGGGTAAATTATAAATATATATTAAAATTTGCTTAAAATACAAATTATTCCCTATAGTTTAGAAATTTACAAATACTCTATTGTCAGAATTTTTAATTTAACATAATTAATAGGAAAAATAAAATTTCTGACCACTCTCTTATTTAACAATAAAATTATTTGAATTATTAATTAAAATATATTTTTAATATCATTAAAAATTATTAATTAACTTGATGATTTTTTTAATAAAAATGATAATTTATAACGCGATTAGAAACTTGAACGAACATGATATAATTTATAGAATCACAGAAAATAATCTGTATTTTAGACAAATTTCAAAACATATATTTTCAATTTATCCAAAATAATAGCACGAGCATCTCCAATTCACTAGGCATATAATGCTTATTAGTCAAAATGCCTAATGTGATTCACTTTTTTCAACTCCAATGCATTAGGCATATAATTAGGCATTTTGACTTAGCTCACATTCACTAGTTACATGTAACTAGCCTTCAAGGCTAGGCAAAATGTATTTAATCATTAGGATTATTTCTCTCCATCTTTGTTGCTGACGCGACATTCTATAAAGTTAATAATATTTGGATGAATAACTAAAATAAAGAGTATGGTTAGAGTAAAAATATGAAACAGTTGATAAGTAAAATAAAATATATACTTTATAATAATTTTTAGTTAGGTAAAATACCTACTACCATTGAAGATGCTCGACAATTTGAAACTAACCTATTTGAGTACATCAAGTACAAAAGAACTTCCAAAGAGGAGAAAGAAACTCCTCACGTGGAGGAAATTCAAATCTCGGAAGAATCCAAACCTTCCTAAATATTCTACACACTCCCTTCTACAAACTCATATTAAAACAAAACACCAACCAAACGCCACCAAAACCTTCTACAAACTCCCTTGCATTGCTACCAAACATACTACACACTCCCTTCTACCACTACATAGAGTTGAAGGAATTTTTATTTATTTATTTTTAATCCTCTTTTTGGGTCAAATGACTATAGTATTAGAGTAACAGAGGCATTGTAAATTAGAAAATGCAGAACGTGCAAGGCACGTACAATTGGGTAATACAAATAATAACAATGATAAATTCTGGAGAGATGCTAGAATATGTATCACTAAAAAGGCACACATCATAAAAAGTTATAACTTTTGTGATCAAAGGTACTATTTATTATAATAAAACTTACGATTTTTATGATGAAAGTTATATTTTTGGTAGTAAGAAAAAATTATATATATATTTTTGTGATGAGAAAAAAGCAATACATTTTGTGATTAAAGTTATACTTTTTATATTAAGCCATATTTTTCTTTTGTATAAGGTGTGTACCATATGAGGGTTAGGTTTTGAACTTCAGAGCACTTGAGGTTCGTGAGTTTCATTTGGATAGTTTAAACCGTTTATTTTGAAAGACTCTCAGTATATATCATCTATGAAAAAATTAATTCGATCTGATAATCGTAACATTTTGATTTTATCGTATTTGTTTCCGAAAAATATAAATGACAAATTAAATCAAATCAAACCAAACCAAACCAAATTAAGCCTTAAGTCCTATTAAATTGGGTCGATTACATGAATCCTTCTTTTTCATTCGACTCTATCTAACGCTATATGGTTAGTTAAATTAAGGAAATTCATATATCTATTTACTATACTACCACACGTCAATCTAGGTATATCCATTCCTTTAACACTTCCATCTACTGTCACTATATCGCATTTCTTCACTATTGCCTGTTAATCTTCGTTGTATATGACAAAACCATCTCAATTTATTTTTCCTCTACTTATCTTCTATGGGTATTACTTTTATCCATTCTCGGATATGTTCATTCCAAACTCTGTCTTTTCTAGTCTTGCTACATATCCATTTTAACATTCTCATCTCAGTAACACTCATCTTAGCTACATGTTATTTCTTAGTTACCTATAATTTCGTCCCATATAATATTGCTAGTTTAATAGTCGTTCCACAAAACTTTTCTTTTAATCTAGTGGATACTTGTTTGTCACACAATACCTCTAGACGATAAATATATTTTAAAAATAGACTATCTATTTATTTTTTAAAAAAATAAATACAATAAAATAAATAAAGTTACAATTATATGATTGATATAAATTTTTTTCTTTATAAATGATATGGATAAAATTTTTTATAAAATAAACTATTCAATTAAAGATATGTGAAAAACACCACAAACCACTCAAATTCTTGAAATGAAAGAAGTCCAATCCTATAACAAGGAAGAAGTCCAATCCTATCACACGATGACCTTTCTCTAAATTCGGTCCTACGTTTCAAATCTGGATCCCTCATTTATGGTGGGAGAGGTGCTCTGTGGAAACGAGTAGTGCCTTTGTAAGTGGAACAATGCAACAAATAAACAATTACTAGTATTTTATTTTATTTTTAAAAGAATAATATTATATGTATTAATTAGTGTATCAATTGATAATGTAATATAATTTAAGAAGTTTTTGAAATTTGTAACATAATTAATGAGGAAAGTCAATAATAATATCATAATTAGTGTTGATACACTAGTTAATATACTAATGGGTACGTGCAACACCACCATTTTTAAAAATACACTTGTGAATTGGAGTTCCATGTCCATCTAGGCATTAAATACTAATGTTCATCTAGGCAAACTTAATGACCATTTGCTACTCTTATCAAACTTAATTAATTGAAGTAATTCAGTTAACCACTCTTAAATGCTTCCAATTAGAAGGTCGGTTAATATTGGATAAAGTCAAGCATTAATTGAAAAATGCCCCCCCTCCCCACATAATTTACTTCCATAATGATATGCATTAAAATACTTATAAATTGCGTTCAGAATGATATGTTGTAACAAACTTATATAATTGAGTTATAATTGTTGAACTCAACTTCTACCAAAACATATTGTATTTATATTTAAAAATTTTGTTTATTATCACGACTGGGAGACTCATGTTGTAACAACTCAGATTTTTAATTATTCTGTAGAATTTATACTAATATTATTTAATTTCAATTCGGAAAATATATAATTTATTATATATTATTATGCGTAATTTTGTAAAATAATATAATTATTAAAAGTTTAGGAGTCAAAATAATAATAATAATAATAATAGGTGTGATAGTAAAATAAATAATTAATTTTTTGTTGGTATAAGATAAAGTGTAATTTAATTAGAAATTATTTTATTTATATAATTATATTAAAATAATAGATTAAAAGGTAATTATCTTAAATATCTATTAAGGATAAGAATGAATCTATATAATTATGAATTAAATTTTAATGAAAATGTTGGCTTATTTTTCCTACGAAGGAAAATATCATAAATGCGAGCGTGCCAGCAAGGATTGAAAAATCCTTACAGATTAAATTCAAGCCAATTATCAAGCGATTGTGTTGACGGTTCTTTTGCCTCAACGAAGAGGACTTCAAATTTGCCAAGTGTAGCGAAAAGAAAAAGTAAAAGAAGAAAAAGGGACAGAGAAAGATGATTGAGTGAACAATCAAAGTAATAATTACTTACCTCTACTCCTATGCTTCGAAAAGAAAGTGCATAAAATGCTTCGAAATGGAAATGCTGAAAATAAATGTTTCGAAATATAAATCTATGTTAAACTACTCCTAAGATAAGGAAAATAACAAGAAATATTGAAATCAAGTGTCTTTGATTATGAATTCTGGATCCTTTTACAATGTAGCCATTAATGGCTATTTATAGAAGAAAAAATACAGCAATAACTACTTAGTAACTACCCATTTCTTCCATCTTCATTCTTGTCTTGCCATGTGTCCTTCCACTCATCCACTTTGTCCTTCATATTCTCCATTATCTCTATAACTTCTTTTAACTTCCAAATGAATAAGAGGATGCCACGTGTCCTGCAATTATATAAATAATAAATAATAATAAAAATTGCAGATTTATG
This sequence comes from Camellia sinensis, assembly GCF_055761805.1. Classification (NCBI taxonomy): domain Eukaryota; kingdom Viridiplantae; phylum Streptophyta; class Magnoliopsida; order Ericales; family Theaceae; genus Camellia; species Camellia sinensis. The sequence goes on from NC_138968.1 coordinate 10,701,212, forward strand.
GTGTTAACATTACCCCCCGCGGCCCTTAAAAATGATGTTTATTTGAATTTTTGAAGGGCCGAACCAAACACATGACTAACCTAAGCAGCAAAGTGCTTCGAATGATGTAACAACACCAATAAAGCGCTTCGAATGAGTATGAAATTATGACTAGATGACTCGAATTATTACTAGTAACAAGCTTCGAAAGTGATATAAAGGACCAAAATCATTCTTCGAAGGTCGATGGAACCGACAAAAGACGAATTACATCCTCAAAAATACTCGACAAAGCTTCGAAGGTTCACAACCACCATTATTATTTCTTCGAAGCTGTTGTTGATGCAAGATAGAGTTCTTCGAAGCTTACAAAATTATGGCAAAACGGCTTTCGAAGCAACTTATGGCAAAACGGCTTTCGAAGCTGTTTTTGGCCAACATTGTGGTTATTCAAAACTTATATGTTCTGGTTCACACATAATTAATGAAAATATTAATTTTGTGCTTCGAACCAATTATTAATTCTTCGAAGACACCAAAACTGTTGTTCTTCGAGCCAACTTATGATACAAAAAACAGGCATTATTCGACAACTAATTAATTGTCATTTTACATATATTTGAAGAGATGTACACATTTCGAAAGTTTTCAAAGTTTTATACAGTTTCGAAGGTGAAGTAATCAACCTTCGAAACAACTCTTGATGTTTCGAATGTATCTTCAAAGCTTTACACAGCTTCGAATGTGAAGTAATCAACCTTCGAAACAACTCTTGATGCTTCGAATGTATCTTCGATGCTTTGATTGTGTACATACAAACAATTGGCCATCAATTTGAAAAGATAAGCCATTCTCAGCCATTTATTTAAATGCACAGGCTTTTTCTAGCCAAGTTCATGCATTTTAAATGGTCATCCCTTGTTCTTAGTGCTTCGAACTCATAAGAACAATTTGTTAATTTTATTAGCCACATCATCATAATTATATTTTGATGTGAACCACAAATCCAAAAAGGATTTTGAACACCAAAAGTCATGGTATAGTGTGACCATGAAAATTTATACTTTTTGACATTTTGAAAAATATCAAAAATTTTGAATTCATGAACAGTGGCTTGTTCATTATTCTTGACCATGTTTGTTTTAAAAACATGACTTTTGCCGAATAGGTTTTCATAATTATTTGGCAAAGTGGGTTGTTTTTCCATGTTAGCCATTAATGGCTTATGAAAATCACCCATAGATATATTATTTTCATGACTTGACTCTCTAAAATTTGGTTTTTGGACCCCTCGAGTCATACATGGAACATCATTCTTAGCCAAATTTGGCTCAAGAACATGTTCTTTCGTTGTGTTAATTTCATAATTTGGCTCTTTTAAAACGAACTCTTGAACCCCCCGAGCCATTGATGAAATCAATTCTTTGCTTTTGCTATTTTTAACCATGGAAAAATTCAGAAAAAATTCAACAATTCCGACCATTAAAGCCTCAGTTAAAGACTTGGTAGTGAGAGTTGATAACTCATCATTCCGTTGGCGAATTTCCATATCAAGTTGATGAATTTCTCCAATTAAATGGTGTCTTTTTTCTTCCACCAAATAATATTGTAAGGGATGAAAGTTTATTTCATCAAGAAAATGGATCTCTTCTTGAAGATCCAAATTTTCTCTTTCACGCCAATATATTTCATATTGACAAGTTCGAATGGTGAAATCCAAATCGTTTGTCATTTCTTACACTTAGCTGTCCCACCGGGCGTGCCAAAAAATGTTGGCTTATTTTTCCTACGAAGGAAAATATCATAAATGCGAGCGTGCCAGCAAGGATTGAAAAATCCTTACAGATTAAATTCAAGCCAATTATCAAGTGATTGTGTTGACGGTTCTTTTGCCTCAACGAAGAGGACTTCAAATTTGCCAAGTGTAACGAAAAGAAAAAGTAAAAGAAGAAAAAGGGACGGAGAAAGATGATTGAGTGAACAATCAAAGTAATAATTACTTACCTCTACTCCTATGCTTCGAAAAGAAAGTGCATAAAATGCTTCGAAATGGAAATGCTGAAAATAAATGTTTCAAAATATAAATCTATGTTAAACTACTCCTAAGATAAGGAAAATAACAAGAAATATTGAAATCAAGTGTCTTTGATTATGAATTCTGGATCCTTTTACAATGTAGCCATTAATGGCTATTTATAGAAGAAAAAATACAGCAATAACTACTTAGTAACTACCCATTTCTTCCATCTTCATTCTTGTCTTGCCATGTGTCCTTCCACTCATCCACTTTGTCCTCCCACTCATCCACTTTGTCCTTCATATTCTCCATTATCTCTATAACTTCTTTTAACTTCCAAATGAATAAGAGAATGCCACGTGTCCTGCAATTATATAAATAATAAATAATAATAAAAATTGCAGATTTATGGTGTTAACAGAAAGGGACACTTGCCACGTGTTAACTGGCTGTGGCTTCCTCCTCCCTATTTAAGGGTGGAGGTGATCAACCTGCGCAAAAGAAAGAAAGAAGAAAGGAAAGGAAGAAAGGAAAAAAAAAGAAGAAAGAGAGAAGGAAAGGAAAGAAAGAAAGAAAAGAGAGGAAAGGAAAGAAAAAATAGTGAGAGGTAAAAGAGTCTTTCACAGTGGAGAGAAAATGTAAGATATTAAAGTTAAAGTAAGTTTTATTATACCTTGAATTACCAAAAATATATTTTACGTATGTTTTGGCTTACTAAAATCTGTTTTTATACAAGTTATGTTTTTAATAAATTTTATTATGTTTTATAAAGGTTTCAGTTACGTGGTTTTATTTCTGACCCCTATTTGCTCAAAAGGAAATCCATGGATATGTCTGTTTATATTTTAAAGAATATTTGACTATGACCTTATAAACAATTATGTTTTGTAAGTACCACCACGGGAGTCCTACACCTTGGGGGACTTAAATAACCATTGGTTTCTGTTTGACCACTTTGTGGTCCTCTGTTTGTCATGGATCCATTGACCTCTGTTCTGTGCGGACCAAAGTACTGTGCGGAGCTAAGTGCTATACTATTGTGGGAGCCACCTCTAGAATCCGTACGAGTCACCTCTTGAATCCGTACCTCTGTTCTGACTGTCACTTCTGTGACCTCTGCTCTGCTCTGTTCTGTTCTGTATCGTGGTTATGGTGATATATTTACATAATATCTGTATTTCAGTTTCTGGTACTTAAATGATTTATTTACCAGACTGAGTTATGTAAATGTTTTGGCTACATAACTATCCATGGTTATTTCGTGCCCTTATACTCTTAGTATAATATTTCTCACTCTGCCATGTGCTTATAGTTGTTCACCAATTTTCAGGAATCAATGCATTTCAGAAATAGCTTTTTGGAAAGTCGGGTTACGGAATAGACACACACAGTATTTTTTATTGATATTTTGCTATGTAAATATCGACCTTTTTGGTCAATAATTCTGTAATAAAAATAGAAGCTCCAATGATTATTTTGGTACCCTTACTTAAATATTACTTCCGCTCGCGTTATTTGATTTGTTTATGAATTGGCCAGAGATAATCTCGGTTACTGGCCATCACGATACTTAACCCTTGGGTACGGGGAGTGGGTCGTGACACATGTAACAAGATCTACTTATATAGTCATACGAGAGGAATTATTGTAGATACAGTTTAAAATTTAACACTTTCTAAATTAATTCTAGGGTGAATTACACTAATGGTCCCTATAGTTTGGGGCTTGTGTCATTTTGGTCCCTGATTTTTCAATTGTGACACATTGGACCCTGAATTTTGAATCTTAATACTATTGGATTTTTCAAGGGCAAAATCATCAATTTGATAAAATATAAATTAATTTGACAAAAATAAATGTCAAAAAATTATTTCTAGCTACTAAAGATAAAATTATATAAAATTGATAAATCTTTTAGACATTTATTTATTTTTTTACCAGATTAATTTTTATTATGTATTTAGATGATGATCATGTAAAATTAATTTTTAAAAATTAATTATGTAATCTTTATTAATTTTTATCAATTTTACATTATTTTATTTTTGGTGGGTAGAAATAATTTTTAAAATATTTTAAAATATTTTTTTGACATTTATTTTTATCAAATTAATTTATATTTTATCAAATTGACGATTTTTCCCTTGAAATTAAGCAATGAGATGTTCAATTGTCTTTATTTGAAACAAGATTCAAAATTCAAGATCAAATGTGTCACAATTGAAAAGTCAGGGACTAAAGTGACACAAATCCCAAACTATAGGGACTAATAGTGTAATTTGCCGTTAATTTTAATTTTAGCATTATGGGTTATAGTAAAAATAGTTTAATTTGCATGTGAAGTAAATTTGACACTCTTTAGATTGTTCATTCAGTAAGATTATATATATACACTTTCCAGATTCTACAATCAATAACAAATTATTATTTGAGACCTTGGTAATAATTATTTTATTTTTTATTTTTTTGAAATTTTGTTAGTAACTTGATGATAAAAGTATCTGTGACTATGGAAGACTGACCTATTTATATTACAATAATTTGAATTGTGGTTGAAAAAGGATGTAATAATTGGTTGCATATTTTCACATTTCACAATCACTACTGATGATCTATCACAATTCTTTCAATTCTCAAGCCACCAGGCCACATGCTACATTTAATATAAGGATGCAAATGCATTTAATTAATCCCTTGTAATATAAGATAAGGATCCAAATGCATTTAATTAATCCCTTGTCAACTCCTAAGTTTCTGGTTTGGAATACCCCAGTTCTAGCCTTTGTACCAGAAAGTATTTTAGGTATAGAACTAATTATAATAGTATAAATATATCTATTTATATTTTATGTAGTTAGTTTTGTGTTGTAGAGGCTTATTTTAGAAAGTAGGTTAAAAGTTAATTTTTTGATTATTTTTTTAAAAACATGAAAAAAAATAGAGATGTGATGTGATGTGATTATAAAAAAATCAAAAAGCAAAAAATTGATTTTTAACCCAATTGTCCAAATAAGCCTGTCAAGTAAGCGTTAAGATCCTCTAGAGTGATCTCATAGAGTGATCCATCCAATGGCTGAGATTCAGTCTCACCAAAACGTCGTCGTTTTGGGGAGTAATTTCAAAAAAAAAAAAAAAATCAGATTTCTAAATTCCTATGCAAAAGATAGAGAGAGAGAAGAAGAGAGAAAGAAGCAGAGGGAGACGACGTTGCCGCCCTGCCTCCCGACGCCTCTCCGCCGCCACCGTCCTTTATTCAACTGTCTCTCTCTTGTGCTCACTTTGCTATCTTCTATAGCAAAAGCCTTACCACAAATGTAAACCATAAATTTCAAACAAACACCCAACAAAAACAAACCTTTCTTTACAAATACAAATCACCAATAATAACTAATCTTATCCAAAAACAAACCCATCATATCAAATTCCATTGAAGAAAACAATCAACTAAAAACAACCAAATTCTTCTCATATCCAAGTAGTTACTGAAAACCCACAACCAAAAACAACCATTAATGGTGATTCTTTAAAACCCAATTCCTGTTTGAGAGATGTGTTCAATCCATCGAACAGAGGCGAAGACTAATCCATTTTACAAGCCTTGTTTAACATACACATGGTGGTTCTCTTCATCGCCACCACTTGCGGCGTCGGAGGAACTTTGATGGCGATGGGCAGCGGCGTGGAAGCAGCGGTGGCAGCACGTCGGAGATGGGAAGGGGCTAGGGCTGGGCGGCGATGTGGCGGCCTCCTCTTCTTCTCTCATCCTTCTATCTCTCAGCCCATCTCTCTCTCTCTCTCTCTAATGCTTCATCACAGGGGAACAACACAAGATTGAAATCTGTTTTTTTTTTTTTTCCGAAATTACTCACCAAAACGACGTCGTTTTGGTGAGACTGAATCACAGCCATTGGATGGATCACTCTAGGAGATCACTCTAGAGAATACACTCTAGAGGATCTTAACGCGTCAAGTAATAGTTGAGTTGAAGTGGTATATTTTTTAACTCATTATAAGGTTTCTTTTGTGAAGTTGGATTGATTTTTTGATTTTTTTGCTATTTTAGTTTGAGATTAAAAAATTCGTTTGCGTTGGTGTTTTTTTTTTTAATTTTGTAAAAGAAAAAGTAAAATAATTATGATTTAGATTTGACATTTTATTTTATTAATTTTTTAATTTATTTTGTATTTTTATAATTAATTTAATCAAAAAATCAAGGGTAAATTATAACTTAACCCCTTATGGTTTACCCAAAAAACACGGAGCCCCCTTATAGTTTCATTTGTAACACTTAAACCCTTATACTTCATACCAAAGTGCAATTTTGGATGGATGTAATAGAAATTGTAAAAGGTCTAAATTACCCTTATTTATTTCTCTAATTTTCTTCTTAATGCCATTATAAACCACCAATCAACAAATTGTACAATCCATTTGGTCTTGATAGTGGTGAACCCAAGCATTGATAAGTTAACTTCTGTACCTGAGGAGAAGGATAAATGGTAAACTCAAGCTTTGACTTCTCTTTCTTTCTCTCTCCCTCTCTCTCTCTCTCTATATATATATATATATACATATCTTCTCTCTCACCATGACCACCATCATCACCACCATTGCCCTGCATCGTCAAAACCAAGAACCACCCTTTACAAAGTGCTATAGATGAAGCAAGAGAAGAGAGTGGATGATGAAAAAGAAAGAAATAGATTTGGAGATATTTTTTTGAAATGTGTGAAGTTTTCGGACAACTTTCGGTACGCCGAAACCACCCATTTTAGAAAGAAGTGAAAAAATGAGGTAGCGTAGAATGAAGTATAAGGCAAGGTGAGGAGATTGGTGAAAGAACGGGATAAAATAGTTAAGAATCGGGAAAGTTATAGAGTCCGAAAGATGGGCCAAAGAAATGTCGAAAACGGGAAGAAAAAGTGGGTTTGGTTTGTATGAATCCCATCAATGCTATTTCAAAAATCTAAATGTTTACACATATTAATTGTTTGATTTCATGGGTTGGGTTTGTTACTAATTTGAATTATAAGAAGAAAAGTGGGTTTGGATTATTTTTAGAGAGAGAAGTTGTGGTAGTGATTTTGAGTGGTGATTTTGCCTAGAATAAGAAGTTGGTTGTGGTTTTGCATGGAATATGATGGTGGTGATGTTGGTTGGTTGTGATTTTGCATGAAAGGTGATGGTGGTGAGAAGAGAGGGAAACAAAAGGTGATGGTGGTGGTTTTCCATGGCACCAAGGATCCTCTAGAGTGTTTTTTTTCTAAAGTTTCCTAAAGTAGTGTATTGTGTGTTGGGATTTAATACTGAAAAATTGATGTGACTTGTCATTAAATCTTAACCACACAATGCACTACTTTAGGAAACTTTAGGAAAAAAAAACTCTAGAGGATCCTTGCTCTTTGCATGGAAGATTATGGTGTTGTATATTTATATAATGAGAGAGAGAGAGAGAACTTGAGGTAAATGAAACAAATCAAATGAAATTAATGCTTGAGGTAAATGAAACCCATGCTCAAACACTGAATTTCGTTTGGAGATAAAGATGTTAATGTTTTGCCAAGAGTGTAATCCATGCTTTATTGCACTATACCATTCTGCATATATATGGCAATAAGGGTATCTTGGTCATTTGCCATATGTTTTTGGATAGAAAAAACTGTTCCACTCTCCATTCATGGTCGTGCAGCACACGTTCTATTTAAACAAACAATTTCGTCGAAAATTGCACTTTGGTATAAAGTATAGGGAGTTTAAATGTTACAAATGAAACTATAGGGGGGCTAAATGTGAGTTTTGACAAGTCACTTTGTCCACTATCTAAGATATTGAAGGGCCGTTTATGAAGTAGTTTTTATCGGCAATGTTTGACATGTTTATTTGGATTAAATTAGTCATATAGGATAAAATTGATTATTTTAGTCAAATATGATAAAACATCACATGTAAATGATAATTATTTTATTTTTTCACTCACAAAAGTAAAAAAAAGTAAAAAAATCTATCCCCGAACGAGGCTTTTTAGCTCTGTAATAAAATAGTCAAAAGTTAAAAAATTAAAAAATCAATCCATATTTCAAACGAAGGCATAGTAACTTTTTAATTAAATTATGATGTAAATAGAAATAAATCTTTGACTTTATACAATGAATGCCAATACATTTGTTTTGTTACTGTTTTTCAAAAATATTTTTTAAAAAATTCTACCTTCTTGTTTTTCGTATTTTTTGTTTTTATTGAATTTTTTTAATATTTTAAGTATTTTTTTTTACTTTTTAGACATACCTAACATAAATATACTTAAAAAGTAAAAAATTTGTGAAAAAAACCTTTTAAAAATTCACTAAATAAAAAAAATAAAAAAAATACGAGAATTCAGTACATTTTTTTATATTTTTCTGTATTTATTAATTTTTTAAAATATTTTTTCATAATTTTTACTTTTTACATACATCTAAGTAAGGTGTATCTAAAAAAGTAAAAAAATATTTAAAATTTTAAAAATATTCACCAAAAATAAAAAAATACGAAAATCAAAAAATTCAATTTTCAAAAAATTTAATCCCAAAAACTCAAACCAAACACATGAATATTTTTTTAAACTTTTTTTATAAATTGATTTTTTATTTATAATTTTTGACTTTTTCTTAATTTAGGCCTATTTTGAGAAGATGATAAAAAGTGATTTTTTAACTTTTAACCAAGCTTGGCTTTTTTAGACAATGATTTGGAAAGTTGATAAAAAGTTACTTTTGAATTTTTTAATTAATATTTGTTTATGATGTCAAATCACAACAAAATGACCAAATTACCTCCATTAATTTAAGATATTTACAACTTCACTCATGTAGGACACTTTGACTCATGAGGGATAGAATTATAATTTTACCAATAATTAAAAATCAACTTCTCAAATAAAAAAAAATAATAAAAAAATTAATTTTTGACTTTTACTATAAAAAAAAAAAAAAAAAAGCCAGCTTTCCAAAATAGTTGCTTACGAAACAAGGCTTGAGTATCAGTAGCATGAATTCTGATATAAATAATGGAGTTTTCTTAAGTGTGCAAGTGCACACCATGTGCCACTTATACAAAAAGTGTAAGTGTAAGGTGTAAGTATAGTATAAGGTGTAAGTGTAAGGTGTAAGTGTAAGGTGTAAGGTGTAAGTGGGTTGCACATGGTGTGCAACCTCAAAAAAGGTGTAAGTGTAAGGTTTAATTTTTTACAAAAGGTGTAAGTGTAAGGTGTAAGTGTAAGGTATAAGGTGTAAGGTGTAAGTTGCACACCATAACCAAACCCATAAATAATTAGGGTGTCAGCTTGATGAGAAGTTGTTGGTGGATAAAGGACAGTCTCACTAGGCGTACGTACTGTAATTGGTGAAAGAAGTTAGATTTAAAAAATATAAAAAAATATAATAATTTATGATGAATAAAAAATATGACCACGAGATATATTAAGGGTTCCCTTGGGAATAAGTTAATTTTTTAATTTTTTAATTATTTGGTTAAAAAGGTAGGTAAAAAAAATTTGTATGTTTGGAATGACTTTTTGATTAATTACGAAAAGATGTACAAAAAATAGAGAGAAAAGAGAATCTTTGACTTTTTGGTATGAATTGTTAGTTTTTTGACTAATTTAATAATTTTTTGACTACTTGACTAAAAAAGTAAGTCCCTAAACGGAGCCTAAGTAACAATTTTTCCAACTAGATCTACTCTTTACATAAACATAAGTGTCATTATCACTAAAAACTTTCGTTCACTAAAATCACTCATATGATTTCACAAGAGGTGAGTTTTATTTATTTATTTTCTTATGTGTTTTTCATTACGTGAAATATTGTTATGTTTAATTTGATTTTCAAAAATTTATTTCAAAATTAAAAAAAACTAAAATAAAAATAATTATCATTTTAATATAGTTTTATTTTTTAGAGTGTAGAAATATTCTTAAAAATTTTAAAATATGTTTTAATATATAATTTTATCAAATTAATTTTTATTTTTTTAAAAAAAATTCAGAAAATTAAACCAAACATTCCCAATGTCTCCATTTGGGACTGGGGATCCTGCTGTGCCCATAGCAGGCTGCTATGCTCTCCTGCCGAGTATCATTATGAGTGTTTTTTTTGATAATTTAAATCGTTTATATTGTAAAATTTATCGGATAAATTATTTATAACAAAAATCAAGTTGATTGGATATTTACAGCCCTATAACTAAAACACATTTATTTTTATAAAAATTAACCATTAACATAACGTTTATAAATTTTTACATAAAAAATATTCTTGATAATTCTTACAATTTAAACGATTCACATCATAAAAAAAAAAAAAAACTCGGGACGACACAGCAGGCTTCCCTCTAGTTGTGCACCATAACTTGAGAATGATCGGACGGTTTAAATACATTCTGATAAGATGGGCCCACAATCACAGAACCCTCACCAAGATCCAATTTGGAATACTGTAGTTGGGGGGACACTGACTCCCAAGCCCACCGACACCAATCACACCAGCTCCGTCTCGCCACGTGTCCAATGGCCTGAACCAACGGCTCCAAATGCTCCGCGACCGCTTCCTTCCTCCTCCTCCTCCTCCTCTCTACTCGTGTGTATATATACATTCATATATCTCTCTCTCTTTTGCAATCCAATCTACGTAACAATCTTACTTCATACGCTCTTTCTCTCTCTCTCGCTCTCTAAAATTCGGAGCAGAGATCTTCGACCTCTGCAACAATGGAGATGTTCTATTACCTCGTGTTCGGGGCTCTCGCGGCCATAGTCGCAGTTCTGGAGCTAAGCAAGAACAACAAAGATCGGATCAACACATCTCAGGCTTTCAATTCCTTCAAGAACAATTACCTTCTCGTATACTCTCTCATGATGGGTAATTCCGATCTAAACCTTTCAATTGTGTATGCATTATATGAATTTCAACTACACTTGTCGTAGTTCTTTGATTATCTCTTGTTACATGACTTGATCCGATCTGATTTTTTTTCGGATCTAAGTTTTGAGTTTTGTTTGTCTTAGGGCTTATGGATTTTTTTTAATGTGGTTGAAACGCCGGATCTGGATTTTAGTGTCGCTTAATACTCTGATTGGTTACTGAAAATGTAAAAGCATTTGAGTGAAGTGAGTCTGATGGAGTCAATATGTTATTTGGTGTATTTGATCTGACTGGTTTTATATATTTAAAAAAAAATGAAAATGAAAATGATTTATTTACAAACAGAATTTGTAGCTAACGTCCCTTTTTCAGCATTCTCTTATGATGAATATGTTGTTTGTTTTCTTTGATCTGACTGGTTTTATATGAGGAAGATGAAAATGATTTACAATTTGTATAGAATTTTTACCTAATTTCACTTTTTCAGCAATTCTCTGTTAGTTGACCAAACTTTTTTGACGCTATTGCTAGCTCATGAAAACTTTTTTAACGCTATTGCTAGCTCATAAAAAAAAGGTAGGATAAATTACAAATATACTCCTAGTTTTGTTTAAAGTACAAATTGGCCTTGTGATTTAGAAAATTACAAATATCTTATTGTTAGTATTTTTTTATTTAACAAATTTAACTGAAAAATTGAATTTCATAATTGCTCTCCTATATAATATTAAAATTACCTAAATTATTAATTGAAATATATTTCTAACATTATTAAAAATTGTTAATTGAATTGATGATTTATTAATAAAAATGGCGATTTGTTATGAAATTAGAAACCTCAAGGGGTGAAATGTAATTTCCAAAACTACAGGGGGCGATTCGTATTTTAATAAAACCTTAGGGGGTGTATTTGTAATTTATCAAAAAAGTATCGATGATTAGAAGAAAGTTAGATGTAAAACTCCCTTTCTTTCCCCACTTTAGTTTTCTTGGCAGGCAACTAGAGGGAACTACTTTCTTAGATCCATATCTTAGGTGAATTAATTGCCTTGAGCAGCCACTTTAAGAATTTAACACTATGTTTAGTTTGGTTTTCAGAATCTGTTTTCAAATTTTTCTTCTTCTAAAAAACTAAAAATTAATTTGATGAAAAAAATGGAAAAATAAAAAACTTACCATTTTTATATAGTTTTATCTTTTGGGGGGTAGAAATAATTTTTAAAAATTCAAAAATATCTTTTTGATGTTATTTTTTCCCATCAAGCTAGTTTCTTTTTTTTTTTTATATAAAAAACAATTCTGAAAATAATTTCAGAAAACCAAACTATACATTTGCACTGCCTAAGATGTTAATATAGATTATTTGAATTGTATGTATCACTCTTTGGGCATATACCTTTTATCTTTTCTGATTTGTTAGTGTTTATGTGGCAATAGCCGGGGATTGGTTGCAAGGCCCGTATGTGTACTATCTATATAGTACATATGGGTATGGGAAAGGGGAGATTGGACAACTCTTCATAGCAGGTTTTGGATCTTCCATGTTGTTTGGGACAATTGTTGGGTCTCTAGCTGATAAACAGTAAGATTTCCCTTGGACTTGGTGCATTATCATTCTTTAATGATTAGACTGTTATTTATTTTTGGCTTTTGAAACCTTGTAAAACTAAATCCAGGGGTCGCAAGAGAGCAAGTGTGACTTACTGCATTACCTACATACTGAGCTGCATTACCAAGCATTCTCCTCATTACAAAGTTCTGATGTTGGGTCGTGTTCTGGGTGGTATTGCCACTTCTCTCCTCTTTTCTGCATTTGAGTCGTGGCTTGTGGCAGAGCACTTTAAGGTAGGGGTTTCCATTCTCCCCATGTTCTTAAATATAGTAGGGACTTAAAAATTTGGCTTGCTTATTGATTACATGTGATGTGACCACTGTATTTGGTGAAGTGGTGTAAGCATAGTTTCTGTATACTCTTCGCGATGGGAAACATTTTTCCCCCCAGAAGAAGCCTTTTTTATAGGTGGGAACCTTTTTCCCAATCTTCTCCCCCCCCCCCCCCCCCCCCCCCCCCCAAAAAAAAAAAAAAAAATTAAATAAATAAATAAAAAGATAGCTTACTAAGAAAAGAAAAACAAAAATCAGGTAAAAACCCATAAAGTTTCCTCTGCTAAATCAAATTTTCCTGAACACTAGGTATCTAAAGTCATCCTGAACAATTCTTGAAGCCAGATGATATGTGACGATAAAATGCTTCAAGAAAACGACACTGAAAACATATAAATACGTAATTAGTTAGTAATCCAATTTAAATACATGTATATTTGATTTTAGTGGGAGAGATATATTATGTTTTGAATGAAAACTTGTTTTTGTAGACATTATATGCCACCCATTTGATACTTTCCACATTCACCTCCCAAATTCTTAAAGTGTTTCCATATGGTTTGTCCATTGGTTTCTCTGATGTTTGCCTAACTTTTTCATATCATGTTCTCCATTTTACATCCATGCTTCCATTTGTTGATTGTTCTCTTTAGTCTTGCTTCTTACTTACTGAATCTGCAATTATATAGGCGTGAATAATATAGTTGCTTGATATCTATACTTCTTCTCATGTGTCTTTGCCTAATTGTAAAATAAAGCCTAATGAACAGTCTATGTTGGTTTTGACTATGAAATTTACCATCTCATTTCGGTCTCATTTTCTTCTTAATGTTCAGAGAGGGTTTGATCAACAATGGCTGTCACTAACATTCTCAAAGGCAATATTTCTCGGCAATGGTCTAGTTGCTATTCTTTCTGGGTTATTTGGAAACATGCTAGTTGATAGCTTGAGTCTTGGGCCTGTGGCACCTTTTGATGCTGCTGCGTGCTTTCTTGCAATTGGGATGGCCATTATTTTGTCATCATGGACTGAAAATTATGGAGATCCTTCAGAGAACAAGGACTTGCTTACCCAGTTCAAGGGTGCAGCCGTGGCCATTGCTTCAGGTAGATGCTTACACTGGCTTTATGCTCTATAATTGTCGTTTGGCTTTATAAATTTTAGTATCATAGCATGTGGTGCTCATGGAGTAGACCCTGGGGGACTGCATCAAGAGACAGATCTAGTGATTATGGATTCCTCTTTTAATGATTACTGTATGCAATGTCATTTAAGATATTTATTTGCTAGGCTGCATTTTCCAAATCGTAGCTTGGCCAAAGATTCTTTGGTACACCTTATTTGTTTCTTAATTGCCTTCTCCATGCTTCATCCTGCCTCGAGTATCTTCTTTTCTTTGTTTTTGTCATTGTTGCTTCTGTTGTTCTTCTCTCTTTTAATTATGTAGTTATTTTCATTCTCTCTCTCCTTGATCCCCTAATATAACAATTTATGTGGTTTAGATGAGAAGATTGCATTATTGGGCGCAATACAGTCCCTCTTTGAAGGCTCAATGTATACTTTTGTGTTCCTCTGGACTCCTGCCTTGAGCCCGAATGATGAGGAAATTCCGCACGGTTTCATTTTTGCAACTTTCATGTTGGCATCTATGTTGGGAAGCTCAATTGCATCTCGCCTGATGGCTCAGTCATCTCCTAAAGTCGAGAGCTACATGCAGATTGTATTTGTAGTTTCTTCCATCTCTCTCCTGCTTCCAATTGTGACAACTGTGCGTATTTGGTCTCATTTTATTCACCTTTTTTCTCTTGAAATCTTCCGTGTTGGTCATCTGTAACTTCACTTTTTTTGGAACAGTTCTTGGTTGCTCCTTCTAAGGTGGAAGGTGGAGGCATCTCCTTTGGCAGTAGTCTGCAGCTCCTTGGCTTCTGTACCTTTGAGGCTTGTGTGGGGATATTCTGGCCTTCGATCATGAAGATGAGGTCTCAGTACATTCCAGAGGAAGCCAGAAGCACCATCATGAACTTCTTCCGCATTCCTCTGAACATATTTGTGTGCGTTGTGCTATACAATGTACGTAACTTGATTTACTTTGTTTCACTCTTTCAACTTAGATGGTGCTTTTGTTGTTTGACTAGCTTGAATTGAACTCAATTAGATCTGAACCTATTCCCCCTTTTCTCATCTTTGTTGGCATGCCAGTAGTACCAAGAACCATTATTCAACTTTATCCAATTAGAGCCATACAGACCTCAACTGCTGGTTTGGCTGTCCTAAACTTATTGTTTTTGCTAACTTAGCCAGAATTTTCTAGAAAGACAGATCCTGCTAGAGATCTAGTCAATTATCCAATTTCCAAGCACTTGTCTTTCCCGATAAAAGTCATCTACCCTCACTTCAGAGTGTAAGAGTCAGACTCTCTTCCTCACGCTAGGTGTAGGACCTCAGTACTTACCATCTCACCAAAACCCATAGGTAATGGTGAAGACGCAACTTTTATTCCCTTAAAGGGTACACTGCCAAGCGTCACAAGTTGACTGTGACTCGACCTTACCCCGGGCCTCGCCATGGCAGGATGCTGGCCCAAACCCAGGCCAACAATCACCCCGGCACCTGCTCGCATGCCTTCCAGGAGAATCGAACTTGAGACCTTGCTCTGGTACCAGTTGTAGGACCTTAGCACTTATCTGTAGGTAGTGGTGAAGGCTTAACTTTTATTCCCTTAAAGGGTACAACATCAAACGCCACAAGTCAACTGTGATTCAGTCTTACCCCGGCCTCTGCCACAGCAGGATACTGGCCCAAACCTAGGCCAACACTAGGAACCAGGAACTTTCCTCAAACTTGTACGTGGCTTACTTGCCGCGCTGGCTAGCGAGTTTAACACCATCATTGTCTCTGTTCTTGGTTTGGGGGCTTTCGGGCCCCTCTCGATCTTATTAGTAGTTGGGAAGTGGGAAGAAGTCTAAATCAATTGACATTAATGTACCATCATTGATGGACGTTGCACATGGCATGATCAGTTCGACTAAAGGTCCGGCGCTAATATGTACATATATCTATTTTATCCACATAGTGATTCATTCAAGAATTGAATCAAATAGTAAAGCCATGGTAAGGCGCAAAGTCATCAATTCAAATCCAATAAGGGCCTTTGGCCCCTTTTTCATAAAACTTCTATCATAGTATTTATTTTTTGAAGGCAGAATAGAGATATTGTTAATATAATATTCGTAATACAAAAAAGTAACCAACAGTATAAAAAGTTATAAATTTTATTACTCTATACTATAATTCATTATAATATTCTCTTAAACTCCTTAGAATGACATTTAAGTTGTTGGCTTGTTTCATTCATAGGTCGCTCTATGAGAGCCACCATTCCATAACTCCCTCTAAATAGAACTACTGAATCATTTTCTTTTCTGCGACTTGAGTTTTATCCAACCCAGTATTACTTTCTCATGTTGCGCCTTTATACCACAGAAGACATTTCCAATGATATTTGGCACCTTTCACCTTCCTCTTTTTGTGTTCTTTCTTCTTTTGCTTCAATAACTTAGGGGAGCAATGCTAAGTCTCTTTTTCTTTTTATTTTTTCACTCAAAATTTGATTTTGTTGTGCATTTGAAGGTTAATGCATTCCCGATCACTATAATGTTCGGTATGTGCTCAATTTTCCTCTTTGTGGCATCTATCTTGCAAAGGAGGCTCTTGGTGATCGCTGATAAGTCAAGTAAGTACATTTTTGCTGTCAGATGTAATTATCAAATATTTTAGTCCATGATATATTTTTTTTTGCCTGTATTCTATATAAAAAACACCATCGCCACCCGACACTGATGAGCTAAAAGTTTTTTGGTGTGACAATACTCTTCTTTTTTTTTTTTTTACACAGAGGTTCAAGATTGGGCTGCAATGAAGGAAAGGGATGCTGAAGCAGAGCCATTGAATGATGCTTGATGCCAGAAAGTGTGACAAAAAAAAAAAACAAAAAACAAAAAAACTGGGAGGTTGAAAACAGCCACCTAATTCATTCCATAAACTGTTGATGGCTCGGTTTGATTCAGGGTACACTAGATTTAATGAAGGTCACAAGTTATAAAGGCGAAAAAAGAATAGAGGGCTTCGCTGCAAACAAAGGATAAAAAAAAAAGGGGGTGGAGAAGAAGGTTATGTATTGTTTGTTTCTTGGTCATGGATAAAGCATCAGGGAGGGAGGTAGATTAGTTTGATTGAATTCTTCTATTAAAGCTTGTTACCACTGGGGCATTCAAATGTTCTCTTTTGTAATTTTCATGTTTTTGTTTTCTAATATAGGTCTTGGGACGCCACATATTTCGACCCTAATTTTGTTTTCAACATTTTTTAAAATTTGTCCTTTTTTCTTTAGTGAAATTGTGAAATTGCAATAATGATTCTCTAGAGCAGCTTTATCTTTCAGTTTTTAGTGAAGTGGTGTGAAGGAGTTGCAAATCTTATCTTTCAGTTCTTGGGATATACCTATGTAGAAAATATTCTTGAAAGGTGAAAGTACAAGAAAGTAATGTGGAAAGTTACTATGGAAAGTTACTACAATAAAACTTCTAGTTCAACGGTAATCCAACTAAAGGGTATGTTCAACCTTGATGAGCTTATCACGAGCCACTTTAATGATTTAAATTATTTATTTTGTAAATTTTTTTGAATAGATTATATGTGCAAAATAAATTATGTTTATCTATTTATCGATATCTGATGAAATTGATTTTTTTTATTGTAAGATATATGAGATTAACAGTTTAGATTATTGGTGGGAGTTTAGAGAGGTTCACAAAATGACTATGAAAAAGTAT
This sequence comes from Camellia sinensis, assembly GCF_055761805.1. Classification (NCBI taxonomy): domain Eukaryota; kingdom Viridiplantae; phylum Streptophyta; class Magnoliopsida; order Ericales; family Theaceae; genus Camellia; species Camellia sinensis. Next base: position 10,718,825 of record NC_138968.1, read on the forward strand.
GGAAACTAGCAAAATCATTCCAAACATCAAGTCAGGGTTTTTTTTTTTTTATTTTTATTTTCTTTCTTTCTTTTGTAATTTTCTCAAAAAAAAGAAAAAAATTTGCAACAGTGAATCTGTCACTTAAACAGTATTTGCAACAGAATGAGAGACGAGCGTTTTGCGACAGATTCCGTCGCAAATACCACAGAATTTTGCTTATAGTTTTAGTGACGGAAAAATTTTCTGAACAAGTTAGTTGCAAAAGGTTTCGATCGTCTATTGCCATTAATGGTCAAAAATTGGAGTGAGTTTGGCAACAAGTCAAATAAGTTGCTTATTAACTTATTGATTTATTTCTGTCACATTATTTTTACTTTTTTATATATTTTTTTTTTGTAAAAAGTTAAAAAGTCAAAATAAATAAAACACAAACTCATCCACAAAAAGTTTCTAGGGTGATTAGCTTGCGTGGTTTATTAGTATTCGTGACATTAAATTTATCCCAAGTAATGTTTTGCAACAGTTTGAAAGTACAGTGAAAGTCTAATTAATTAACACCAATGTTATTATTTTTACAAAAATAACAAAAGTTCGAAAGTACTGACGTTTTATTGAATCGCAAGTGAAAGTCTAATTAATTAACACAAATCTTATTATTTTTAAGGGAGTTTTTTTGATAAATTTTTTTTCTAAGAGTTTTATTCCATCCAATCCATATTCTTTTTGACTATTTCATTAAATCCTAAATATCCTTTTCATCTACTTATGTTCTATTTAGTTCACATTATTTTCTTATATTTCAATAAGTCCTATGGGTGACATAATTACCAAAATACCCCTAATGTGAATGTTCACACCGTCAATGTGAATGTTCCTATTTGAGGTAAGAAGACCAAAATACCCTTTTTACCTACTTATGTTCTATTTAGTCTACATTATTTTCTTATGTTTCAATAAGTCCTATGGGTGACATAATTATCAAAATATCCTTAATGTGAATGTTCATATCCTATAGGTGACATAATTACAAAAATACCCCTAATGTGAATGTTCACATCGTCAATGTGAATGTTCACACTGTCAATGTAAATGTTCACACCGTCAATGTGTAGGGGCTCGGCACAGCTCGGGCCAGGGCCAACCCATATAAAGCCTCGTGGGTGCTTGCCAAATTTCGGGTCGGGCTGGACCGTCCCACGGGCCAAAAAATTAGGCCTAGGCCCTAACCCTAGCACAAAGGTATTTAGGCTTTGGGTGCCCCGGTGGGTCGAGCCAAAGGGCTTGGGCTTAGACTCGGGCTTGGGTGAGCCTCGCTATTTTTTTTAATTTTTTTTCTCAAAATTTTATTATTTTTCACAAAAAAGACACCAGGCCTCTGGCGGGCCGGGCCTCGGGCCGAGCCTTAAATAGGCCTTATGCGGGCCAAGCTTCAAAGTGATGGCCCAGGTCCTAACCCAAGTTCTCGGGCTGGGCTCGGGCCCGGGCCCAAATGAGCTTGTCCCGGGCCGTGGGAGGGCTTCGGGTGGCCCACGGGCCGCGGGCCAATTTTACACTCCTATCAATGTGAATATTAACATGTCAATGTGAATATTCACATTGTCAACAGGTCGAACCGCTCCGGGCTGCGGGCCAATTTTACACTCCTATCAATGTTAATATCAACATGTCAATGTGAATATTCACATTGTAAACGGGCCAGGCCCGCGGGCATGGTTCGGGCCGCCTACGGGCCGCGGGTCAATTTTACACTCCTATCAACGTGAATGTTAATATGTTAATGTGAATATTCACATTGTCAACGGGCCAGGCCGGGCCCCCCCCGGGCAGCCTACGGGCCGCGGGCAGGTTTCGGGCCTCCCACGGACCGCGGGCCAATTTTACACTTACATGTGAATATTCACATTGTCAACGGACCGAACCCGTCTCGGGGGCGATCTTCGGACCGCTCACAGGCTACGGGCCAATTTTATATTCTTACCAATGTGAATGTTAAAATATGAATATTTACATCATAAAATTGCTAACCATTCAAAAAATATTTGTAAGGGTATCAAAATTAAATATAAGGGCATAAAAGTCTAAAAAAAGAGTGTAAATCAAGAAAAAAGATTTTATGGAATAAAACTATACATACATAGAACTAAATGGGTTAATAAATTTCTTCATGAACTTTTTAGATTAAAACACTTCTAAATAGAATTTAGCAATAAAAATCCCTATTTTTAAAATCCAACAAAAATCATTTCAAAATAGTACACAAATGCATTTTATCATTAGTGTTTTGCACAACCTGAATTTTGGACAAATGAGAAAACATAAAAATAAAAATAATAAAATTGGGGGGACGGACCTTCTCAAAAATGAATATCTAAAGCATACCATCTTCTCCCCATTCAAACTGTTAATATAGACAAATTTATCAGTGAACCAAGTCAACTTTGAACCCTAAATAATATGCCGTTTTCTTGCTGCAAGCATCATAGTTTTGGTTCCAGGATCATCACAACTCTAATATACCCGGTTTTCTCGCATGCCGCTATAAAAATTGGGGCTAGAAAACGAAGTGTCAAACGACTCAAACTCATCAACTATTAACTTGCTAATCATTTGATATAAGTCTAATCTTTCTTTTAGGGTTAGAATTTTACAAAAACTCAGCTTGTATGACTGGAAAAAAAACCCCCTCAGAATCATCAATTAAGTATTTTTTTCCATACCTATTTGTATAAAATTATTATTAAAAAAAAAAAATCACACAAAAAGCTTTGAAACAACTGCAATGCCTTATCATCTAACATTAGTTGTAAGAGAAGACAATGCCGATTGGATCAGACTTTCCAGTCCGCTTCTCATTTGTGTGACAGTATTTACCAATGTTTCTGCAAAGCCCAAATCCTGATGCATAAGCTCATCATCTTGTAGTACTTGAATCTGCCTTTCCAAATACTTTCTCAGACTAGCCTCTGCGACGTTGATCAAACTGAGAGAAGCGTTCGTATGCATGAATTTTGTAACAAGAAACCCTGCCAGAACCTGCTGGTCGGCCTTCACGAGCTCAGATACGAAACACGGGAAGAGAATTATTCTAAAAAGAGACGATACACCTTTGTTGTCATTTTTGTGTTCATTTTCCCCTTTATTTTTGATGCTCAACAACTGGGCTTCTTGACACTGGCGAGAGAAATTCCCGACCATGTAGCAAAGAAACGAGAAAGTGGTGCCATAGGAAGAGCTTGAGATGATTGTTGATATGAGCCCGGAAGACAATACAAGAATCAAAAACTCGTGGTCCTTGCTAATCGCGTCTGATACACCTCCTTGCTTCAGCTTGTCCTCAACCGCATCCAAACACTGCACCTGTACTGCTTCGTAAGGCAATAACAACGCCATCTTAAGCGCAGCAAAGCAATCTATCCCGAGTTCAATTTGGCTTAGGCTATGGGCACCAACTTGATCAAGCAATATTCCATTCGATTTTCCTATGGATTTGTCAACCAGTTTTAACAAGTCTTTAAACCGAGAGAGCGCTACAAGTTTTTTGAAGATCTCAAACCAACATGCGTGTAAAGGATGAATGGAAGGGGAGTCATCTTTCTCGGGTTCTTTCTCAACATGATCTTCTTGAAAGCTTTCCCATCCCTCGTCCCAATCATCATTGCCCCAATCATTTGCAGCCTCAGCCGATTCTTCTGCAGAATCTGCTGCCTTGTCTCTCCCAATTGTGTAGAGCCCTTCCCACTCGTGCAAAATGGTTAGCAAAGCATCAAAATGGGGTTCGGATATAGCATCTTTACATAATCTCAAAAAGCAAGAAACTGCCGAGTCCACAGTCAAGAGATCTTCAGGGGTAATTTCTATGCTCAGCGAGATGGCTCGGACGAGCTGTGACGATTTAAGCGCAACCAAAGTATTTGTCAGCCTATTCGATGCATCTGTTTGAGTTGGTGTCTTGTGATCAGCTGTAGTCTCATTCTTGGCAGTTATACTTCTCAGATCATCCCATCCTTCCCATGGCAGAACATTTGATTGCAGCTCAGCTGAAAACCGCTTAAAATTTCTACCTGAACCTGTAATAAATTGCATAAGCTCCAGCGCATAAACTCGAACATGGCTCGGTAGATGCAAGTCATCGGAGAACTTGACCATTCTTTCCCAAACAGCATGCCTGACGCTTTTCAGATCCTCCAAATCACTATCCATCCTACTTAAAGACGACAGCAAACAATGCAAATTCTGGTGATCAAGAGATCCGGCAGCCAAGTCCTGTAAAATGGTTTCCAATATAGTTGAATATAGATGGGGAAGATCTTGAATCCTCTTGAAGTATGTTTCATTGTCGGAGATCAAAGTTGAGTCAGTTTGAAATTGTGACACTGCTTCAGAATATACTTCTGCAATGGCTCCAAAACCACACCCAGAAAAAACCATTGCCCTGCAGAAATTCAAGATGTCAACGGCAAAGCCACCCATGAGGCCATGGCTAACGTAGCCAATAACAGTGCCCCAGCCCTGACTTGGAGAGACTCTCCCCTCTACTATTAGCCTCACAAAAGGCCCGAGACAACACATTAAAGATCGTAGGTTATATTTTTCTTCAGGACTCTCATGGGATGTGAATTCCTGAATATCATCAATCACTCTGAGCCAAAAAGTTAAAAGGAAGACGAGACAGTCCTGCCATGTTGAATCACTAGATAGATCCCCAAAAGATTTATTAAGGGGTATTATCACCCTGAAGATTTGCTTCACCAAGTCTAAAACATCTGGATAGTTCAAGACCCTGATGTACTTTTTGCAAACATCGTAGATCTGTTCAAGCTCACTTATTAAGCTATGAAGGTTTTTGGGGCATTCAGACTCTGTGAGCATTTTGGCTCTCGTCTCCAAAGCTTTTAACAAAGAATGTATATGGTGTCTGTAGACATCCTGCCATGATATATGACACTCGGGCACTGGATCTCTATAGATGCTGATAAGGGTCTTGACCATTGTTGCCAACGCTTCCACACAATATTCATCAACGTGAGCATAGACTTCACTGCTGAAGAACTCGAAGTTCAAACCACCTAATCCAGCAATATTTTTGAAGTTCAGGGTCTTAATAAAGGACACCCTATTGCATTCTTGCTCGACTACCTTGTAAAACTGAGCTAAACTAATGGTTATATGTGCTGGATCTGGGTGAAGCGTGGGTGGTAATGCTTTTGTTCCTTCAAGCTGCAAGTAGCAGTCAGAAAGCAAGCCGTATACATAAGCAAGGCGCTGTTTGCGATGCCCATCAATTGCAGGGTAGACAAACATGGAAATGGTTTTGATGACTTCTTCAGCAGAACCAAGTATTTCATTTTTAAATTCTGAAATTTCAGCTGTGACATCATTAATTGTCCAAACTTCAGAAACAAGGACAGAACTGAGGTACTGTAGTAGCACCTGAAAAGAAAAGAAATGGAAATGAAAAAAATTATCTGACAAATTAATTTGGTTTGCATGAATTATATTTAGTGTAAGCCTGCATACCTTGGTGCAATTCAAGCCATAGGTAGAAGCTAACTTCAATACATCCTTCAAAATATGCTTCTTCTCCAACTTTACTGATTCAATAAAGGAGAAAACAACACTCTCGATGTAGTTAATGTCCCCAGACAAAAAGCGCGTGGTTTCGACACCGGGAATTATTTGCTCTAACACTCTAGAGTGATCTGCCACACGCTTTTGTTCTTCCAACTTCAGTTTCCAATCTCTCCAAAACGAAGATTGTGCCCTGTCAATTTTGTCTAGTTCATCTGAATTCAATTCAAAAGTTGGGATGTGAGAAGCAAAACAATAACAGCATAGCATGCAAAGATAAGACCACTTAATTGAAGCCCTCTGAGAGCACCAAGGATCATAAAAGCAAAAGTGGTGACAAAAAGAATGATATCTGAATCGAAGGAGAAATGCAAAAGAAAGAGAGTAGATAACCTGAAGTGAGTGATTTGTGCTTCTCTTGAAACTTCCTTAGTAACAATTCCCTCCTCTGAGCAGGATTCTCACACCCCACTGCAGAGTTGTGTAACAAACTATATATCATCCCCACACTCATAATGCTACAGATTTCATTATATGCTTCCCTTTTTCTCACCTGTTCTTCTATTATTTCCACCCCATGAAAGGCATCTATAAGATTCAACAGAAATGAGGACCCTATAATGTCTTCCTCCTCAGTAACAGGTGGTTCCATTATTGATTTTGCCAGAGATGCTATCAAATCATCCCTAGGAGCAAAACCATTCCTCACCAACCAGGATAGAATAGCTACCACTGCTTGTGTTCTGACGCTTATGTAGTGCTTTCCTGATAATGAGCCAACAATTAACTTTTTACCATATTCCGCTTTGCAACTTAATTCAAGCAACCATGGAAGTTGTAAAGCAGCAAAGGACAAAATTTTACTATTTTCTCCAAGAAGAGTTTCCCAATCAGATCCACTATCCTTTGACAAGTCTTTAGCAACGAGGGAAAGAATATTAATAATATTTTTTATTTGTACTCCTTGATCCTCACAACTGGTTCTGTGAACCTGTTGAGAGAAATCTCTTAGATCAGCCATGTCTTGAGAATGTTGGAGTGGAAATGAGATAAATGAGGAACCATGAACTGAGAATTTGGGAGGATCTGTTCCTGTCAACATCATTAATGTTTCACATTTGGCTTGCAAATCTAGATCTTTCCATGCATGCAGCAGCTCACCAATTGACTCGTCATCACAATAGCTCAAAGCAAAACCCAAAAGCTGCTTTCGGGAACTTATATCCATGTTTTCAAGGTCAGGACCTCTTGCCATTGCAACACACAAGTCCCAGACAGATCCATGCCCCTTTTTAGCCAAAACAAGGCAGAGATCAAAAGCCAGTTGAAGATCACCAGCAACTGCTGCTTCTCTTGCAATAGCTTCTTCAACAGTTGCTATGTCATCTTGAGAGCTCAACCCAAGGAGTTTCGCAATTTCAATAAGTTCATCAACATTTAGGTAAGCTCCAGCTTGACTTGTAATTGCTAATTTAATAATCTCCATTGGATCTTTTATTTGCCTAAATTGCACAGGTAAAAGGGTCACACCAAGATTTGGAAGTTTAACCGTAAGTGCATCCATGATATCAGCCTCTGCCCTGACACTTCTGCTACTTGGGAAAAGATTCACACATTCCTTAGCCTTCCAGATCTGAAACAAGGTCCAGCACCTTAGTTAATGAATTTTACATGGAGATTTTGATAGAGCAACAAAATTTGGTTCAGATATTTTTTTGATAAGAACATGTATTCCATTGAATGTGACTATATACAAGCATTACATTAATCAGACAGAGGTAATACCAAGTTCCTAGTTAGTTAATAACTCCACATAGTAGAACTGCAGCTGAGAAACATTAAATAAATCTATATTTACATAAAAAGAAATAGAAAGTGCCTACTTTTGTATGATTCCTGCCTAGATTCTTATCCCTGTACATATCAAAAGGATGAACAATATCAATCCTAATTTTTGTTTTCCTCTCAATTACGAGCACAAGAGATGAATGGGTTCTCAAATAAGGAGATATATGTAAAAGCAAGTCTGATGTCATCTATTCCTAATCCTAAATGAAATGTCATGACATGAGGATCCATAAGTGTATGCAGTTTGATTGATCAATGCATGATATTCCAAATCCTCCTCACCACTAATGGCCAAATAATCTCTAGATCGATTGGAATATCCTTTCAATTAGTTAGAATCCATGCTTGAACAAAACTAGATTTTTGTGAAATCATATTGGATGTTTGACCATACATTGCTACAAACCCAATCCTTGTTTACCAACCACCTGTGGTTTAACCAACTAAAATTCTCTCTTGATATATTCCTCCATAAATCCAATTTCATGCTGATTCTTCCACCAATTAACAAAAAAAAGAACTTGTTGGAATTTCCACATGAAATTGAGCACAATTTGGCTAAAAAAATAGACCACTTGTTTCTTGATAATAGAATGGAAGCATGCTCAATATCATTTGATTGGATAGTTGACCATAATGGCTCTCATGCCAGCTCGTGTTTTGATAATATTTCAAGTGAGAGCTTGCACAGGAAAATAAGCCAGCTCCCACTATACAATATTTAGCAGGTTCGGGTGAAATTGTCACTCGTTGCCAGTTATCACTAAAAAGTAATAAAAATGGGCCCCTCATCAGTATTAGATCCAAATTGCTTTACAAAGACATCAGGTCACCATGCATGATGTCGCAGTTATCACCTTATTGAATGCACACTATACTATAGATTGTACAAACATGAATGAGCCATGAGAATGCAACAATCATGATCTGCAATGCAACTGGAAATAATAACCATAGCAGCTATAAAGGCACATCAGTTGTTAAAACATCACAGTTCTGAACATATAAGCCACCTCAGGTTGATTGTGATAGAAATAAACTGTATTAGATCCAACTGCTTTACAAAGACATCGGGTAACCATGCATGATGTCACAGTTATCACCTTATTGAATGCACACTATACTATAGATTATACAAACATGAATGAGCCATGAGAATTCAACAATCATGATCTGCATTGCAACTGGAAATAATAACCATAGCAGCTATAAAGGCACATCAGTTGTTAAAACATCACAGTTCTGAACATATAAGCCACCTCAGGTTGATTGTGATAGAAATAAACTGTATTAGATCCAATTGCTTTACAAAGACATCGGGTAACCATTCATGATGTCACAGTTATCACCTTATTGAATGCACACTATACTATAGGTTATACAAACATGAATGAGCCATGAGAATTCAACAATCATGATCTGCATTGCAACTAGAAATAATAACCATAGCAGCTATAAAGGCACATCAGTTGTTAAAACATCACAGTTCTTAACACACAAACCACCTCAAGGTTGATTGTGATAGAAAGAAACTGTGTTGATACTTACTTCTGAGCAAGCAAGACTTGAAGCTGAGAAAAAATACTCTCTTGCAGCTTGAATGACGAGATTTTCTGCCTTATCTGTTGCCAACGCAACAGATGCGGTACCCCTTAAATAATTCCTCGCAAGTGAAAATTTCCCAGCTTTCAGCAGACCCCTGCAGAACTCCATCAACATATACTCTGGATCTACTAAAGGAAATGCCTTTTCTTGCAAGCTCTGCAAATCACGCCACATGTTTGCCCAATCATTATCTGATCTTCCAGGCTGTCGACGGATAAATTTGGAAAGTATAAGGCGGAGAATCTGTTTAACACCCTTTCCATCAGAATGTGCCTCCAAGAAAAAATTAATGGGCTTTGGGACCTGAACATGAAACAAAAACCATATTGAGAGTTCACATCCAAAACAATTAAATAAATAGATATTAAACAACAATATGGTTATATCTCAGAATGTTCATATACTAAAATCATCACTATTATGGCCAGACAGAATTGTGCATTAGTGATAGTCACTTTCAACAAAAAGTGCAAACCAGAGGAAGAAGCTACCATAAACAAAAAGTTCCACTGCCAGACTATTTATTTAATACTTCGCCTGGCACCCACAAGTTTACCAGGAATCTGATAAGTGATGCCTACTTATTAAAGTTGCAACAGTTGGATGCACTTTTTCTGTACCTAGATGGTAAGTAAAGCAATGATCATAAGAGTATTTCCAACAATCCCCACAAACAATAAATAGACTCATCATATCAAAAATATTTCAATATATTTTCCAGTCATCATCCAGCGAAAGAAAACCAAGAAAGAAGGCCAGGTAAACCGCGGATAATCCTTAAAGAAAACACACACAAACACAGCAGTCCCGTTGAACTGGTCACCAAAAAAACAAAAAACAACACAGAGAATGACACAAGTTTATGCCAGAATGTAAATAGCCACAAATCAAAATCCTTCTTCATAGAAGAAAGGTACAAACCTGGTAAAATGACAAAAGCCTTCCTGCTTCAATATGGCCCTCCGCCAGTTTAAGTCTTTTCTTGAGGCCTTCATCATATACTTCAGAATCTGCAAAGCCCATATATTCTCATTATACTCGAGAGTAGCAATTCCTAAATCCATGTTGACCAAATCTATACAATCTTATATACAATTAGAGAATTAGACATACATGTACACACATGCAAATACAGAGGGATCGAGGGACAAAAGTAAAAATGTATACAACTCATAGCGCACTGCAATTCAACCTTTTACTTCTGGATTTCAGTTTGTATCCACTGACCATGCATATTTACTTCCTATCTGATAATATAATAGTACAGATATCTTTACTTAAATAGGTTTAAAAAAAAAAGGCACGCAAGATGTACTATAAGGCATCAAGGAATCAGTGTAATGAAAAGGATAAATTTTAGGGATATTAAACTCGAATATTTTCCTAAGTGTTCTACATATGCAAAACTCCTGGAATGACTTGAGCTCTTTCATGCAGCCTTTCCATCTCTTTCCTGTATGATTGTTATCATTCCAGCATTCTATATATTTTCTCTTACAGGCAGAGCAGTGGTTGCACAAGCATGGATCGGGAGACTTCACACACATTCACTTTGACATCAACCGTTCACCCAAAAAAAAAAAAACATGTGAAGAGGAAAACAGATAACTCAATCAAGTAACACAAAAAACACAAAGAATGGGATAAAGTTTTTCATGTTTAATGCAAAATGTTTGCAATATAAAATATAAGATGATAAATCCCACAAGCCATTTACAGAAAACAGATAAGAGGAAAAATTAGATCTATGACTCTGTCCAAGTCACAACTTTGACTCATTTCAAGTGAACATAAATTAGATCTATGACTCTTTCCAAGTTCCAACTTTCACTCATTTCAAGTGAACATTGAGCCCTATCAAATTATCTGATAGACAATATATCTCATTTGTCATCTAGAATGAAGTCCTTATGAGGGAAAATTACCTCGCATTTCTGGAAGCTTTGACAAAATTGAGGCCATGGTAGTCCACCTATCTGCAACAGTACACAAATATATGCACTGCAGAGAACAATCTGCTGCTTCAACCTTAGTCCTGAAAAAGCTATTACTTTGAAGGTCCCTGCACCCATCTTCAATGACCTTCAAGCACATGTCTAATTTGTTCTCCGAAGCAATCTCCTTCAGCCATTTAACCAGAAATGAGTCAGCCTTCTCATCTGCTGCAGTAGAATGGCCATCCATCACAGCATCTCCAGAAACTGAGGTCCTTATATGAAACTTATTTTGCATAAACGGCATTGCCTTCTCGCGTAATCTCTTAACCATGTTTTCCTCCTTGACCCCCTTAAGCATCATTTTGAACTTTTCATAGTCAGATAATTGTTCCCATGCAACAAGGCCCACAGTAAAATTCACCTCATCGTCACTGTCATCAGAATAAATGAGCTGGTGCAAATAACAGATATCCTCATGGAATTGCTGCAGCTCATAAATACCTTTGCGACAAGCAAAGTCAACCAAAGACAAGCAGTTGCCTAGTTGCCCGCTGAAGCTATCCATGTCTCTAGCTCTGTTTCTGTACCACATAGAGAGCTCATCGGTTGATGGCCACGAAAAACCCACGCATTGCTTCATGATGGGTTCGGTTCTGAGCTGTATACTTCTTTCCTGATTCTCAGGGAGTCTGCCAATAAATGTTACCATCTCTTGACATTCAACCCAATCTTTTTCTCTCAGAGCAACACTTGAAGGAGGAGCAGCCCCAGGAAGAAGCTGCCCATAAGATTGAACTGGCACAGTTTCAGGGATTGCAGCTAAAATTTCCAACATAAAAGGCGTCAATGAATAAGGATGACGCTTGAATAGAAGGTTCAATGCCCCAATTTTCCCACTTTCTGCAAGTGTCATAGCAGCTTCATTGATTGGCATAATGCGAAATTTGCTGTACTCCTGCACAGAAAACCTGCATAAGGCTAAGTCATTAAGTTGTGAGTCAGTAGAAACCAATTGAGGAAGGGAAATCTAAAAGATAAAGATATAACATTTTTAACTAGGCATTTGGATTGGAGAGTTCATTTCATTTGCCAAAGTGACAGACAAATATCAAAGAGAAAACATACTGAATGCTTAATACAGTCATGAGATGATCATCATCAAATGGGATTTAGTTCCATAATTTCAAAGAAATGATATTTTAAGTAGGCCTCTGAGAAACAAAAGTTTCAGTCATGTAGTCTTACGAAAACATCACTCACAAGAAATTACTGTTGACTATAGCTTAACAGTGTTTTCACACACATTGATTTTTTTAATTACAAAAGTACCTTAAAGGTGCCAACCCTGTACATTAAAAAAGCCATACAATTACATGTCAAACAAAATATTGCTTCTTATCCATGTCAAGAACATATGGAGAGAACCTGGCTAGCAAATTCAAAGATCATCTTGTGCAACAATATATGCAGTACAACACAATAGATAATTGCATGCAGGCATACACATGGGAATTCACTTTGTTCTAAAAGTTAGACCCACTTCAAGGGAGCAAAAACAATAACAAATAAACTTGCAAACATAGTTTTTTACATATAAGTGGATAGTCATATCAAAACTTTTGATTACTGTAACATCAAGAAACCACGTGGCTCCATGGAACCCTGAACTGAAATATATAAATAGAGTAGAGGTTGAAACTAGGTGATTATGCTACCCTTGCACAAGAGAAAATAAATTATTGATAGAGCTATTAAGTATTACCTGCCCATATTTATCCCAAGAAATGTCTCCAGCTTGTCTCTGAATTGCAACAATTTAAGTCTTGCCAAACGAAATTCCCAAATTTGGCTATTTTCGTCAACTTCGGTTTCAGAGAATCTATACTGGTTTGTGAGGTGGAGACCGTGTGCAATTGAAGCCCTCACTGCATCTTCTGTTGGTCCAACTCCATCCACACATTCGGAAAGCACAAAAGCTTGATCCTTGATAACTGAAAGAAACATTTTTATTTCATTTATTCCACGGGCAGAGCACAACCACTGTGACTTTAGCACTTCATCTTTATCCAATCTATGACGATTAGCAAACTCCAGAGCGGCCTGATACTCTTGATCACTAATTAATATGTCATACATTTCAGAAACAGACCTCTTTGAGAACGATATCAAGCTCCAGCGCAGTTTAGCAAAGTCAAATTGATTATACTCATCTTCAGTGACCAGATCCACATGTTGCAAGTCACTTGCCGCCTTCTTATTGGATGAATCATGGCTCTCCTCAGATGATGTACTTTCTAAAAGAAACAAGTTCCCTGGGAACTGTTGTACTCTTTCCAAGATGGGCATAGAGTATAAAGGATCTTTCTCCAGTAGTTTAATACCACTAAGAATGTCAATCATGGTGACAATGCCATTTCCTTTTACAAGAACAAGGATATAATCAGACCACCAAGTAAAATCCACTACATTATTCAATGATTCCCTCCCCCTAGTTGACATATTACTAGCCACTTGTGAGTCAAATGTCTCTCCACAAGAAAGATTTGAAAGAGAAGACCGTTCATTATCCAGCTTAAAAATGACCAAGCATCCTCTCAAATCAAGAGTGGCAACAAACTTACCCTGTGGTGAGATAATCACCTTGGGATATGTCAATTGACCTACATAACCTTTTGGTTTGGAATATAAACCTTCAAACTGCGTAGAAAACCCTGGTTCCAAGCCTAGGTTCTTGGTTCGATGCCAAAGAGAAAGGCTATAGGTTCCTGGGAAAAAAAATTGAACAACAGTTTAATAGCTTTATAGAGATATATTTTTTCGACAAAACAATCATTGTGTATTTAAAAAAACAGGCCTTAGCTTCTAATAATATGTAACCATCCTCCTCTTCATGTTTTCTATACCAGATTGAATGTCTAAAGAAAAATTTCCACTGAAATGAAGAAAAAAAAAAATAGTTGAACATTTAGGAACTGAGCCCAAGACCTGAAACACTGATCTAATAGTCTGCATCCAATTCATATGCATTGAACTTCAGACCCCAGCACTGATATTGAGGACAACCTAATGACTGAACTAATATTGACGCACTTTCTGGAAGTAATTTACCTATTTAAAAGAAAAACAAAATCAATGATCAGAAGATATCTGATCATTTTGTGATGTTACTAAATAGAAATTGTCGGTGGGACCATTTATTTTCTGGTTCTGAACTAGTAATTGCATCTATACAGGATATAATTTCAATAAGATAGTGGTCCACCCAAGTTCAAGACTTCCAAAAAAGAAGATTGTTGTAAAGTCATGCTAGAGAAAGAGAACAAAAATGAATACAGTGAAAAATGGTACCAGTGTTACAACTAGAGGTCACTGGAGCACCAACAGCACCACCAACTATTGCAAGCAAAGAAGTTTCCGGATGGTAATTCAAGCAGAAGACATTCTCCGGGAACTCCTTTAAAGTTGAGTTGTTATTTGATGTGCGTGCAGAGAAAACAGACGCACTTGGATCCTGACTGATCTCAACTTCATGAAGAGAACCATCTGATGTAAGAACATCAAAGCTACACCTGTAAAATAATTTTATCCACTCAAAAAGGAGCTGTTTAAGAATTAATTAAACTGAGATATGAAAATAAATATTCATAAACAAAAACTTTTAACTCAACATATTTTTATGCAGGGGCTGCTGACAGTTATGTGAAAACTTACAAGCAAGATTTGTTCGTATCAGAGCTATCGTGCACTATCAAGCCTGTTATTGGTAAAGACACTTTTAAATATTTTTTTGTGATTCTGGTTATCTCTTCACCATTGGCTTTTATAAAATAGAGTATATCGGTATCATCCACAACTCCAAGAACATCATGAGATTCCGACCAAATTCCGAAAGTAAATGAGCCAAGGCTGCTACCTGATTGCACAAAACAGAAGTTACAATTAGTGTAACAGATGAATGAAATGGTGAGGACCATGAAACAAGCACTGATATTCAATTGACATGTGTGTTCATCTTTAAACAATTTGGTTTCTAAGTTTCTAACAGGGCTATATCAAAAGGTGATTGAAATTTCCAGACCTAATGAGCACAATCAAAAGCATGTGAAAAAAAGAGTAATAGCATATAGATCAAAGCTATTTTTATAGGCAAAGGAAGAAAATTTTAGGGATGAAGATAAACCTCAATTTTTATTTTGATGACATTTACTAAACATATGATTAGTCTTCAGAGAGATGGCATGGTATGTTTTGAAAAGTAGGGACTAGGGAGTATCTGAAGTACAATGCATCATCCTAATCACTAGGAGTTGGTTCCTTTGAATATGGATGCATTGACTGGACGTCCACAGATGGGGGACAACACTAAATGTTGTTTGTTTATAGATAAAACAGACCAAGGGAAGGTAAATGGTAATTGGTAAGCTAAAAATAAAATGCTACAGAATGACAACACACCGCACGCACGAGCACACACATAGGCACAGAGACAGACTTCAGATGTTTAGAGTCATGTTCTTGTACCTAATGCAGGGCTTGTGTTAGAGTAGTTTTAAAATCAGTGTCCTCTTATCTTTCCTCAAAAAAAAATTGATCTATTGACACTTCCTTTGGTGATCTGCCAGTTATTCACAATTTAGTTTTGTGATGCCTTAAATCTCAGTCAATATAATAAGATATTACTGCAATTTAATCTTGGATACATAAACATACCAGTTTTTCATTATCACTTTATGGTAGTCCTGGTATCCTGGGTAAAATTTTATCAGTAGTGGATTCATACAAGTGTAACACTCTTACAGTTCACCACATATATGAGTTGTCTGACACAACTACTCAGCATATCTAATGGCTGGAGAAGGCTATATCATATAATTATTTTCTATGTGCTTCAAGCAACAAACAAATTTATGCATGTGCTCATGATGTTTGTCTGTTTGTCTGGATTAACCACGCTGTGCTGCCTCAATAACAAGCTATGAATTGTACAAATAAGGTAGCAACTGTATTATCATCAGTGCGCTACATTGTCAAAGTATAGTTTATGAGAAATATCAACAAGCAGCTCCCAGTGTAAACATCAGAAAGAGAACTATATCACGGCCTCGTTTGTCAACTATATATTTTAGCCAAAAAGTCAAAAAGTCATTATAAGTTGTCACATCACTCTCTCTACTTTTCTACACATATTTTCGTAAAAAACCAAAAAGTTACTAAAATAACTTGTTCCCAAACGAGGCCTAAGTATCATAGGTGAAGTAACAAACAATAAATAAAATGATACTTACGGTGCCACTACAATAAATGCACCCAAAAGGTAAGAAACTTTCATTGGAGACAATCCCCTATCCACAATAATAATAATAATAATAATAATAATAATAATAATAATAAAAGAAGGGCTAAGGATGCTATCTTAAAAACTGATAACTACCATCGTGAAACAAAATCTTTTAGTAGAAGGCTGCGAGATGTGATGCAAACTGTAGAATGTAACACAACGTTTTCATGCATGCTTATCTACCTAGTTCCATGAAATAAGCAACTGAATCTTACTAGTGAAAAGGCCACATGGCTCCTGGTAATCATCATCCTTCTTCAAGATTGTTATCTGATTTCCCACCGCAACAGCCACATGTTCACCACTTGGAGAGACAAACAAAGATATCCATTTCTTCAATTTTTTAAGACGCCTAAATCCACTCCATTTTTCTTTAAGTTGACTAACACCTTCACGGTATTTAAGAATCAAAAAAAGAAAAGGTCAGCAATATATGCTTTGCCAAAACCAATAAATTCCAAAACACACAACTACCAAGATGGTAATCCAAGAAATGAGAAATGATCATATAATTCATAAGCCAATTAAAAGTATTATACATTTTCAAAATGTGGATGACATCTAACTACAACGGATATAAGCTTAATTTTCTGCTTACCAGAAGAAGTGGCAGCCTCTCTCTACATTTTTTATCGAAATTAATAATACACGGGCATAAAATGGAAATATCCATTGCACAAGTAATTTAATAAAGAGGGAGTTTATATCCCCAACCTCCCTTCACATTCACACCACAATCCTTATTGTAAATTACGATCAAAAGAACCAACATCGCAAATCATAAAACCTGTGATGCAAAAGTTTCTCTAGTAATCTAAACAAAGAAACGATCAGGTTATCAATATCAGTGCCTCTGTACTCAATCAACCCTTATATCTTGAAATATGCAATACAATTAAACAACCTTCCTACATAAATAATATTGAGAAATCTACATTTTTGCTTAAATGGATCCATTTGTGTCACTGTCAACCATAAGTTTCCGTTTGTATTGAAGGATTTAACATGCATGCATTTGACATTAATCAATTAAAAAAAAAAAAAAAGAAGCTTAAATTTAGATTTGATATTTTAGCTATGGATTTCAAGATTGACTTATACAATTTTATTATGATGGATTTAAAATGACTATATAAAAGTATTATTTAAAAGTATGGTAGGGATTCTCCTCTAGCTACATGGATCCTATTAAAATGCATATCTTCTATCTCAACTTATCTTCTATAATTGTTCTATCCACCTATAATAACTTACTCTCCAATATTTTTATAAAAAAATTCAACCTCAAATGCCTTGATTTGAAATAACTCATCCATGAATCTATGAACGTACTCAGTAAATTTTATGCGTATCAAAGTCTCCAATTGAGAATCTATGCTTCAAAATGCCAAAAAGTGCTCAATGTCCACATTACACAAACACAAGTGTACACATATATACCGATATAGATCAGTATATGTATACATTTAAACTAAAAATTAACTACTACAGATACTTGAGAAAGTAAAAATCCAATGTACCTCGAGTTGAAAGCAACGAGAGAAAACTTCCTTTGACACCATCATTTAGCTGAATTACAAACATAATGAAATTGACTAATTAGACTAAAATGAGATAAAGAAGCTTCAAATTCATGAAACATATATATCTATATATATATATATATAGAGAGAGAGAGAGAGCGAGAAACCTGTTGATGCTGGGGAGGGTAATTGGGAGAGAAAGGCCTGGAAGCGTGAGAACGTGTCTGATAGAGAACTTCTCGCACGCCTTCTTCCATGAAAACCGAAATCAAAGACAACAAATCACCGTGTGTATTTGCCCAAGATCTCAAACCCTAGACCTCAAGCGTCAGGATCCTCTGGAGTTTAAATCCTGAAGTCATCTCCTAAAGTGATCCATCTAACGGCTGAAATTAAATCTCACCAAAACGAGTCGTTTTGGTGAGTAATTTAAAAAAAAAAAAAAAAAAATCAGATCTACTTCTTCGTTCCTGTGATTCCGAAGCAGAGCATTAGAGAGACAGAAAGAGGGAAAGAGAAGGGTTGAGAGAAGAGGAGGATCCAAACAGGTATTGGTTTGTATGCATTGATTGAATACCTTACTGGAAAAATAAAATAAAAATATACTCACCAAGATAAAGCCCCCTCTCTTTCATCATCTAAATCCTCAACATAATAGGACTCGTCGTCTTCTACAACTGTGGGCCTATGATCCTCCTGCAAACAAAAAAACGCAATTTTGTTTTACAAAAACAGGAAAATCAAAATCAAAACATAGACAAATAGGGGAAATGGAAGAACCTTGGAAGAAGATTTGTGCTTTTTGCTATGGCGACCTTTTTCACCTGCAATTAGAGAGTGAATCAATTAATTCATATCACCAGAAATTGATTTGGCAGTTCGGCAAGCGTGTCTTATGGCGATTGCTCTCAATCTTGTCGCAGTGGAGTTTGTAAGTGACTGCAAACCCGTTATTCATCTCTGTGCCTCAGAAGGGGTCCCCCGTGGGAATGCCTTGCTGTGCTGAGTGATGTAAGATCGATGCCCTCGCACAGGCAGTGGGTCTTTAGGAGAGGTGAAGGATGAAGTACCGTGTCCCATGGAGATCTCTGTGGAAGATTGGTCTGTATCGTTTCGTTTGGGGTTTTCTCTGTGTGGGAGTTATGTAGATGCAGAGGGGATTTCGGTGTATATTATAACTGCAATAAGGAGACGTGGAGAGTGGGAAGTGGAAAGTGAAATTGATTGTTTTATTTTATCATTTTACCCTTAATTAAAACTGTTGGAAGCGTAAACTGTTGGAAGTGTAAAAGGTTAAGGTCATTTTCGAGAAAATTAAGAAAAAATTATAAGGGATGGCTTCATGACACTATAAATTGTGTTCATTTTATAATAGTACTAGCTGCTGAGACACATGTGATTCATGTGTAAATTTAGTAAAAAATTATATTATTTTTTTATTATATTTTTTAAAAATAATATACATATGAATTATAAGTGTAATGTAATGTAAGCTAAATATTTCTAACTACGTGTAATATAACATTTACTTGTTATATATTTCAAACAAAAATATGAACAACATAATATACACAAATCTTTTAAAAATATACAATATTTCCTAATTTTCACCACCAAATATATATATATATATACATTATGAATTCATAAAATTATGAGAAACATCATGAAAAAAATTAAACATCTATTTTTAATTTTAATAACTTTATTATATATCATGAAAAAAGAAAAATGAAAGAAATAAAAAGAAATTGAGAGAGAACTGGAAAGAAAGATCAAAAAAAAAAATCTATTTTTAATTTTAATAACTTTTGGTGTCCTCCTTGTTATCTATAAATTTATTTTTTATTTGCTGAATAAAATTTAAAACTATACTCAGACATAATTTTTCAAGGTATCTTAAATTATTATTTTTTCAATTTTAATATTTGTTGAAACCTTCTTATTATCTACAAATAATTTGTTAATCAATAAGTATAAAAAATAAACAAATAAATTGAACCTTATCTGATATAACAAATAAATTGAAATTTTAATTTTAATAACTTTTGGTGTCCTCCTTGTTATCTATAAATTTATTTTTTATTTGCTGAATCAAATTTAAAACTACACTCATACATAATTTTTCAAGGTATCTTAAATTATTATTTTTTCAATTTTAATATTTGTCGAAACCTTCTTATTATCTACAAATAATTTGTTAATCAATAAGTACAAAAAATAAACAAATAAATTGAACCTTATCTGATATAACAAATAAATTGAAAATTATTTGTTACTCGTGCATAATCTTATAGCTATCCTATATGTTTTCTGTTGTTAATTTTAAAATATTTTAAAATTTCCTTATCTTATAATATAACTTCTTATTGAGAGAAAATTGGAGAAGAATTTTTAGCTAGTAATACATATCAAACACAAATTAGAGTTTGAGAGAAGGAGAATTGGTCAATCAAAATTGATATATCATAATAAAAAATATAATAAATTAAAAAGAAATTGAGAAAGAGAAAAAAAAATTCGGTCAAAAAAAATTGAGAGAAAGAAATGGAAAAAATAGTGGAGAATTGATTCATTACAATTGATATTTTATAATAAAAAATACAATAAATAAAATAAAAAGAAATTGAGAAAGAAAAAGTTTCAGTCCAAAAAATTGAGAGAAAGAACTGAAAAAAAAAGTGAAGAATTAATTCATCACAATTGATATATAAACACAACTCTAGAACCCAAATAACAAATAAAGACTTTAAGAGAGAGAATTGGTTCATCCATCAAAAAAAAAAAAAAAAAAAGAAAAATTGAAAAATTTCACATCATAATGTCTACATGTTTCCATCAATAAAACTTTCAAAAAAAAAAAATCACATTATAAACATGTAGATTTTTATATGGCGGTTTCTATGAAAAAAAATTCATAAAAATATAAGTTTAAAATTCAAATTATAACGTCTACATTTTTAAAAAAAAAATTTTGTTTTATTTGTTATTTTTTCAGTCAACATGATCAACAAAATAGAACAAAAACTTCTATGACTGAGAATATAAAAAATTCAAGGCTCTTAAACAATTTAAAAAATATATATGAAAATAAATAAATAAAATCAATAAAAATATTAAATTGAAAATATTTAAATCATTTACCATCAAAGAGAAACAATAGTCTTGTGTACACTTTCTCTGCCATCATTCTTGAGAGAACAAAAATAGTATTAAAATAGTCTTTTTATATTAGTTTTTAAAAAATAAATTCTAAAAATATTGTTAGAAAATCAAACCGGCACACACAACAATCCAACAACCATTCTTCGTTGTACAGCAACCTCCCGCCCGCTCTCTCTCTCTCTCTCCCTCTCTCACACACGCCACCACGCAACACCAGAAACCATTCGAACTATCGAATTGATTTTGATGTGATTTGGAAAATAAAAAATTTAAAATTCTTAAACAATTTACAGAATATATAAACAAAACATATATCGAAAACGAAAAAACAAAAATTTCAATCAATGAAAATATAAAAATTAATGATTCTTAAATTACTTACCATCAAAGAGAAACAATAGTCTTGCCCTGTCTTCTTTTTTTTTTTATTTGTGAAAAACAATAGTCTTAAATATGTTAGAGATGAATATGCGTTTGAAAAGGTGTTTGTGGATCGTGTAACAAAAAAAAAGGTGTTTGTGGAAGTTCAGAATTTGTTTGGTTGAGATATATGAGGGAACGTGGGTGGGGTGGGGTGGGGAGGATGTGGATGTATTTATTTATTTATTTATTTTTATTATCTAATTACAGGTGGCAAAAGCTTCTGGAGACAAAAGTTGGGCTTTATGACACCAAAATTGGTGTTGGCTTTTAATAATAGAATAGATAGATAAATAAATAAATATAAATAAATAAATAAATAAATAAAAAATAAATATAAATAAATAGATAGGTAGATATATATTTTCTTCACTACTCATACAATCCTCCATAGCCCAACAATAAAGTGAATATTTTTGTGTATATAAATATATATATATATATATATATATCAGAATATGCATCTATAGAATTAGTCAAACCTCACAACCCACAAAGACAACAATAATGCTTCAGGAATTGAACTTGGGTAGATGGGTTTGAGATTGAGAGATCTCTCAGAGTTCCAAAGAAGAGAGAGAGAAAGAGAGACTCTGTAACTCAAACCTCACAACCCACACACAAGTGAGAAGTGAGATAGAAAGGAATAATAAACCTTAAATAAAGTCAGGTACTTCACCTTCTTGCCCTGCTGTCTGATTAGTCGATTCCGGTGCGAAATCGGATGGTTCGATCGAGAAAGAGAGAGAACAACGATGATTTCCGGCGAAGAAATATTTTTTCTTTCTGTCTCTCTAATGCTCTGCTTCACAATCACAGGAACAAGAAATAGATCTGATTTTTTTTTTTTTTTTCAAATTACTCACCAAAACGACTCGTTTTGGTGAGATTTAATTTCGACCGTCGGATGGATCACTTTAGGAAATCACTTTAGGATTTAAACTTCAGACGATCCTGACGTAGACCTCAAACACCGAGAGAAAGCGCACGAAATTCCTTGTGAAAACATTTTAGAGAGAGAAAAGTTCTTGGAGAGAGAAAGAGGGTAACCGGTTCAGGACCTTTGAGACGTGAACCGTTCGATCCAACCGGTAAGTCAATCTGTTTGGCTTCCGCGATATCGTAACGCAATCGAGTGACATGGTTTTCCAGGGACAGTACATGGAAGTCCATGCACCGAATAGACTAGAAAGAATTTTTGATTTTTTTGGGGGATAATTTTATAAAAGAAAAAATAAAAAAATTATGATTTAAATATAATATTTTATCTTATTAATATTTTAATTTACTTTACCTTTTAATAGATTTGTCTAATCTACTTCTGAAATGAGACCTTTAACATCTCCTCCTCCCAGACAGGATTGATCTTGACTTTTTAGGCATAAGGCAAACCATTAAGATGGAGCCCTTTATATATAATGAGAAAAAAAAACTATGGGGAAAAATTAAACAGATATAAATTAAAGGGAAATTCAACTTACAGAAATTCAATCCATAATTCAGAAAACATCCAAAAAACAAAATTTACCAGTAATTGAAGAGAATATCTAATAGAAGTAAAACAAAAGCATGAAAAAGTTTAAATAGAAATTAATAAAATTATCTCACAAAAATAAGATTTAAAAAATAAGGCAAATTTAGAGCACACACCAAAAAGCAAGTCTGCAAATAAAAATAAAAATAAAAAGCAATGAAATCAATAATTAAAGAAAAGAGACACCAAATTAAAAAGAAAAGTCCTCAAATTAAATATATAAAGTCTTCGTTTGGGATGTGGGTTGATTTTGGCTATTTCAGCCCGAAGTTAAAAAATCTCGTTTGGAATAGACTTTTTGACTTTTTTGCCTTTTGTAAGAAAAAAATGAAATAATTATAGTTTAAATGTGACATTTTATCCTATTTGACTAAAATAGTCAATTTTATCCTATATTTTAGCCCAAATACCACTATAGGAAATCGCACTTTTGCCGATTAAAAATTTGGTCACAAAAGTCCATTTTTAATTAGCAAAAGTTATCCGTGACTAATTTTTTTGATCGCCATTTTGGTCGCCAATTGGTCAGAAAAAATAATTAGCAACTAAAATATTTTTTAGTCAGGAAAAAGTTCTATTTGCCGACTAAATTTTTTGTTACTAAATATATAATTACTACGACTAATCCATTTGGTAGCTAAAACAATTTAGTCGCGTAAAGATATATTTTCCTGACCAAACATGTTTGGTCGCCAATTGTCACATTCCACGACCAAAAAGTTTGGTCGCCATTGCATTCCATGACCAAAAGTTTGGTCGCCAATTGTTACATTTCACGACCAAAAGGTTTGGTCGCCAATTGTCACATTCAATGGCCAAACATGTTTGTCACCAAAAGGAATGTTTGCGCAACTAAAATTTTAGTCGGCAATAGACCTATTCGTAACCAAATCCATTGGTTGCCAAAATTAATAATCTTAATGACTAATTATTTGGTCGCCAAATGTGCGCGGTGATACACTGACTACCTTATTTAGTCAGCAAAAGTATAACTTATCTTTCCCGACTAATCAATTGGTCGCCAAAACAAGAAAAACAAAACTAAAATTTGGTCACCAACATCCAACAAAATAAACCTTTAATTTATAAAAATCTATCCAATTCATTCAATATAATTTGTAATTTTCAAAACTCATTCAAACCAACAAATAAACTGAATCATGAACATTCAACAAAATACATATATCAGTCAATTCCGAACCTGTTTAATTAAAGTCAGCAACTATTATAAGTTTTCATCCACAAGTAATTCCAAACTACATATTTCTCCAATTACAAATCCGCTTGTAATCATCCAATTCACATCCATCTAGCATAAAAATTTAAAAATAACAAACACTTCTTATTATGTTTTAAATTTTTATCCATGTGCATCAATAAAAAAATATAACTAGTAGTCTACCAAATATTTTCCATACACATCCATTCAAAAATATAATTACTAGTGTATCCAAAAATATAACTACTAGTCTACCAAATATTTTTTATACATATCTATCTAAAAATATATAATCTTTCCAAAAATGCGAAAAGTGCCAATTAGTCCTGTACAATTTAGCTTCGTGCACGAGTTCATCCATCTGTACTAAAGAAAAAGAGAAATAATGTTAGGTAAAATTGGACAAAAAATGAAAAATGTCCATGAAAAGTAAAGGTAACATGAACAAATTAAATGACTATCATTACCAAATTGTAAATAAAACAGCAACATTCATATGTACATATCATTACCATTTTGGTATTTCATAGTTTATTTTTTTTTTAATTGACTTAAATGTAATTCAAAGAAGAACAGATCAAAAATAAATAAATAAAACAACAATTGACAATAATATGCAATGGACTTCTCAATTAGCAAATATAAACTATATATACTGGCATAGGAGAGTGTCTAGCCGTACTGAAGGGACTTGACAATACTCACACTTGAAGACTGATAATTTCTCATCTCTTGATGGTGAAATTCATTACTTTGATGTCTTCACTGTTGGAACTTGGAGCTTGCAAGTGGTATGTATTCTTTGAATGCTTCTATTCTCTTTTATTTTCAAGCTCCATGATTCAGTGAGTCATCAAATATCAGTTAAATGGTCAGTTTAGCATTTCTATGATTCTTTAATTCAAATGCATATGTTCAGAAATTATGCTTGAAATAATTGCTTGGCTGTGTGCAAGTATTTTTTACTGATATTGAATTGAAGGAGTGTTTTGTGTGTTTTTATAATGTTGCCAAAGCAAGCTCTAGATTAGCCCAAAGCCTATTGTGGGTTCAACTTACATAGGCAAGTTTCACGCAGCAGCATTGGTCTTAGGGCATACAAGCATGTCATAGCCTAACGGAATGAGAAGCAGGGACAAAGAAGTTGCCTCTGCTGTTGCATGATTAGAAATCTCACAATGTGAATGCTTGATGATCTGTGTTGTACAAAGCACCACTAGAAACAGTTAACAGTTTGAGTATTTCTCTTCTTTATTATAGTTAACTGAAATTTCTGATGTCTTTCATGGTTTCTTGTAATGACTCTAGGAATTTATTGTTCTTTACCAAAGGATATTCAGAAGAAAAGGACACGTACCTGTCCCTCCTTTTAGAGTTAGATAATTGGGAATATTTCCTTCTAAACAAAAATTGAAGCAGAATTCAAATGGTCGTGTTTGCCTTTTTTATCACAATTTTTGGTCTACATATCTAACTGTGCGTCCTATCGACTCGACGCGCCGCTTGCTCTCACAATTTTGTTTAATTTAGACCAAGATGACCGTTATGATCTCGGAGTTGTTTCGAGGCTGTTTCCAATTTTTGGCCCCAAACGACCCATTTTTGCCTTTTTTCATCACAATTTTTTGTTTAAATATCTAACCGTGCGTCCTATCGACACGCCACTTGCTCTCAGAAGTTTGTTTAATCTAGGCCAAGGTGATAGTATGATCTCGGGGTTGTTTCGAGGCTGTTTCCAATTTTTGACCCTAAACGACCCATTTTTGCCTATTTTGTCACATTTTTTTGGTCTAAATATCTAATCGTGCATCCTATCGACGCGTCGCTTGGTCTCACAAGTTTGTTTAATCTAGGCCGAGGTGACCGTTATGATCTCGGGGTTGTTTTGAGGCTGTTTCCAATTTTTGGCCCCAAACGGACTGTTTTCACCTTTTTTCATCACATTTTTTTTGAGGCAAATTATACTAACAGTCCCTATAGTTTGGGGTTTGTGTCACTTTAGTCCCTGGCATTTCAATTGTAATACATTTGACCCTGAATTTTGAATCTTGTTTTAAATAAGGACAATTGAAAATATTATTGTTTAATTTCAAGTGCAAAATTGTCAATTTAATAAATATAAACTAATTTGACAAAAATAAATGTCGAAAAAAATATTTTTAAATTTTTAAAAATTATTTTTACCCACCAAAGATAAAATTATGTAAAATTGACAAATCTTTTAGACATTTATTTATTTATTTTTACTAAATTAATTTTTATTATTTGTTTAGATGATAATCATGTAATGGGTGATTATTAGGATTTTAATGTGTAATCGATATATTTGATATATGAAATATTTTTAGTTTTAGATTTTTTATTTAATGCATTGATTTAATAATAATATCAAAGTTGTCGCCATATTTGAATTTTGAAAAAATAGAAACTAATTTAATAAAAATAAAAATAACCACCCATTACATATCATCATCCAAACACATAATAAAAATTAATTTTGTAAAAATATAAATAAATAAATGTCTAAAAAGTTTATCAATTTTACATAATTTTATCTTTAGTGGGTAGAAATAATTTTTAAAAATTTAAAAACATTTTTTTGACATTTATTTTTGTCAAATTAGTTTATATTTTATCAAATTGACAATTTTGCCCTTAAAATTAAGCAATAATATCTTTAATTGTCCTTATTTGGAACAAAATTCAAAATTGAAGGTCAAATGTGTTACAATTGAAAAGTTAGGGACTAAAGTGACACAGGCCCCAAACTATAGGGACTATTAGTGTAATTCACCCTTTTTTTTTGTCTAAATATCTAATCGTACGTCCTATCGACGCGCTGCTCTCACAAGCTTGTTTAATCTAGGTCAAGATGACCATAATGATCTCGAGTTGTTTCCAGACTGTTTCCAATTTTTGGCCCCAAACGGCTCGTTTATGCCTTTTTTATCACATTTTTTGGTCCATGGAACAGTCAATAACTATTGGTCCATGGAACATTACAATGTTTGAAGTTTAGGTAGTCAACAAATAGTAAACTGTAAATGCCATCTTTTAAATTTTGGTCACAATTAGTTTAAAGACAACCATTTCTCTCTGATGTTCTCATCAAATGTTTATTTGCCTTTACTTTGAACATAAATATAATGAAATCTGGTTTAACACACTTACCCATTACCATGACTAGCTATCGTGGGGAATTTGGTGGATTATGGTTTTCCAAAACTTGCGCCAATATGCTTTGAAGTTCAAAAAGCTGCCGCTGCATTTCCTCATGTCATCTTGCATTCTCTGCCTCTTTTATTTGTTGCTCCTCTTACTTTTTTTGTTGCTCCTCACGGTTGCTCTGCTACTTCGCACGTAGTATCTCCAACTCGGATGTAAGCCTTTTCAATTGCTCGTCATGTGCTTGTAATGCAGTAGAGAACCTAGAATCACAAGAAGAAGGCTTTGGTCCAACCCCAAATCCTCTCAAATATCCCTTCTTCTTACCAAGAACCACTCTTGATATATCCTATATATCCTTTTGCGTCATCGGTGTTCTAGACTCGATAGACTCATCCTGCACCAATGTCATTTGCTCCTATAATTGTAAAATATAAATATTGTTACTATAAGTCAAACACAATAGTTGCATGTATAAGTGTCTAAGAGATTGGAATACTTGCATGTAAATCACCGCATATAGGATCAATCCACTGTTTTGTCTTCTTGTTCTGATGAGTGTCTTTGTAGAAATCATAGATATCTGGCAACAATCCACCATTTTCCTATAAAGCAATTCCAAAAAAAAAAAAAGAAGATAAAAGAACAGTTCCATTTGGTTCAATCAAAGAAAGATAAAAAGAAACAAAGTAGTTCCAAAAAAAAAAAAAAGAATAGTCTACACACATTTAAAAGCTAGTGTACACTTAATTTGGTAATGAAACTAGGCATATTGTCTTCATCTCCTATAACAAATTATGATATTCTTAACCTAAAATCAACACAGTAAGCATGGGATTGAACATAGTTGGCTTCAATATTGTTCCATTTGGTTCAAGTTAAACTAATGAAAACGATTGATACATCCATTTTACAAAACTCACCTAATGAAAGCTTCGTTCCAGTAACAGTAAGGGCAATGAGAGATTCAAAAAAAAAAAAAAAACTAAAATAAGCAAATGACGCGTGCGACTCTTGCTACATTAAGAATTGTTCAAATAGGGTTCTACAATTCCACACCAAATGAAACAATTTATGTTACACTTATAAAACAAATCAATCAAAAGAACAATGCTAATATAGATACTGTAAAATATATGTCACGTTTTAGATTTTAAATTTGGCAGGTTTACAGTGCTAATCTAGATCTTCAATTGAGTTCAAGTGATTTCCAATATTGTTCAGCCATGGCAATACCAAATTCTAACTAAACACCAATTAAATTTCCTTGGTTTCTAGGTTACAGCAGATCAAGTCACAACCTTACCCAAACTCGTTTATTCTTTGAAGCCAGCAACCACATTATCAGTTTCATGATTTCATGACACTCCGGGATTCATTCTCCTAATTGGCATAGCAAAAGGTGCCAATCATATTTGCTGAAGTAAATAAAACTAGTTTTAGCCAAGTGTTATGCACAAAACTAGTTTCTTACAACATTTCAAAGCATTTTCCCATGGCGTGCACCGATGGTCTCATACCCAAGCTAAAATTTGGCATTGGCGCACAAAAAAGCCACCCATTGTGTGCCAAAAATTGGCAGTTTTTTCTAATTTGAAAACTTACAGTTATTAATATCTTGGGTGCTTTTAAATGAATTAACACCAAAAGAGATTGATATTTTAAGATAGTAGTTATCTCATAAAAGTTAATGGTAAATTAAGGTTTGGAAGGGGCCAATCATGAGAACTAATGACATATAACTTTAGAGTTAATAATCTCCGCTTGATATGCTGTCAAAGACTTTCGTCGACAAAAATTTTTGGTCAACTTTGATTTTGTGGCTGCTTGACGTATAATTGGGACATTGATTTCAAGATCATAAAAAAAAGCATGTATATAGAACAAAACTCATGTCCTTTCTAATTGTCAAAGGTCAAATCTGGCCACTGACAAAAATGTCAAAGGCCTGACCTAACCCACAAATTCCACAAGTCCTCCCATCAATGAATATGATTTTGACATTTGAGAATATTATTGGTTTTTGTCTTGAACAGTTGTTCCAAAGCTTAATTGAACCATTTCCCACAGGTTTGGTGTAGTTTAATTCCATAATTTCTATAATTTGATTTTATTCCAAATTTCTAGGAACAGTTAGTAGTGTTTGGTCCTTGGTTCCTCTCTAAACCTCACAAAACCAATCCGTGCTCACCCCTAGAGTCCGATGATATATATCATGACAATCATTCAACAGATAAACGATCTTCGTAGGGTTGCATGATTTGATTTTACATCATCATTCTTTGATCTGATCTAGAGGAAATTTATCATTTTAGAAGTTGCTGCACTTTAAATTGCATCAACTCAACAAATATATGGTGAATGAGCTTTATCTTATGAGAAAAATGAGTATTATTGAAACTTGTCTACATCTGTTTATATCAATCAATATAAAAATTCAAGCAATCTTAGTACAAGTCATTGTGTCACAAATTTAAGATAGCCACATTTAGATATTCTTGCATATAAATACAAATAAAGCAGACAGATTATACATTTCCTGACCTTTATAGGAGAGTGAACTAATCACAAAGAACATGTAATAAAAGGTCAGGTATAATGCATCTACGTAACCTAGGCCCATCATCGACATACCACATATAAGAATCCACATTAAAATCTATGTGATCAAGAAAATAGGCTTGCAAAATTTCAATACATATCAACGTATATGATTTTGTATCGACCGGTACTTAATGCTAACATTTTCCTTTCAATTTACTCAAATAGTTGCAGATACAATTCAACTATAACAATATATTAATTTACGGTAAATGCTAACAAGTGTCCCTTGAACATTGTTTAATGTTGGGATTCGCATATACAAGTACTTTGGAAATGGTGAAAAGGTTTAAAAAAAAAATGAAAAATGTATGAAATTAGAGAAAGTATCTCGAGTTCCATACTTTTTATTTTTATGGTCATTTTCTTATGTCTTGGAGCACTTGGTTATTGAGACTCTCAATTTATTTTTAATTTTGAGAATGCATGGAAGAGTGCAAAGATGAGTGCACTTTCACTGAGCTTCCATTGTCATCATCATGTACAAGTCTTGAAAATTAAGTTTTCATTCTTATTTATTATTCATGTTTATCCCAAAAGTATAACTTCTTTAAGAGAATTCATGATTCATAGTGCAAGCTAGTGTCCTTGAAGCAAAATATGTGTTGTGTGTTGACTGTTGTCAACCAACGAAGAAATTTTTTTCAAAAATTTCCCCAAAGTTGCTTCTATTTCACAAATAACATACAAAAGCTTTTTTTTTTTTTTTGATTCTCATTAAGTATATTTCCCAATACAAAAAGGGATACTTAAAGAAAGAGGGTGTTAGGTCCCTACTTACTGCCAATTTCACGAACAAGCTTGGGTTATCAAGTTGTATTTTTCCTAAGTGTTTTGGTTGTCCTGCTCGAGTGGAAAAGTTGCGCTCGAGCGGAGGTTTCACCTTCTCAGTATTTTGGCTTGTCTGCAAAAATGCGGAGAGGTGTGATTTTACGCTCGAGCGTAAGTTTCAACGCTCGAGCATGGACCCTAGTTTGGAACATGCGTTTTGGTGACACCGCTTGAGCGGAGATCGCATATCCAACTGCTATAAAGCTACAGTTTGCTCCAAATCTAGGGCACGACTTCTAGATCTTCTTTAAGGGTTCTAGGGATTTCTTCTGGGGCTATTTTGCTAGTTTTTTTGATGTTTGGTTAAGTATTAAACTCATGGTTTGACAAGCATACATCAAAGAGTTGTTTGATTGTTCAACTTCAAGAGTGTTCTTCTTCTTTAGTGGAATCCAAAAATTCAAGCGTGAAGTATTCAAAGGTGTTCGAAGTTGTGTGCAGTCGTTGATTCGACATGGATGTTGTGGATTCAACATCAAGCTGATCAATTCCGAAACGAAGGCGGTGGTGAAAGAGATACAGATTGTTGAAGACAAACTGATTGCGTTTGGGTAATTTGTTTTGGTAAATTTGAATTATTTCTTTCTTTCATAGTGGATTGATTTGTGGTATTTCGTTCGTGGTTTTTTAATCACAATTGGAGTTGCTCCAAATGTGATTTTTTCCACGCAAAATCGGTTGTGTCGATTTATTATTTTTCAAAGAAACAATCTAAATCACTTTCGTGCGTGCTAGATGATTTAGATTGTTAGTTTTAATCGTTTGGGAATTGTTGCAATCAATATTGATCTGAATCAGAAATCGTTTAGGTTTTTCATTTGGTATCAGAGCAGGTCACTCTTTGTTTTTATTAAAACTATAGGAGTGTGATTTTGTGTGATTTGTGATATGGATTCAATTCGTGAAGGTAACTTGACCCATAGACCTCCGTTACTTGATGATACAAACTATTCTTATTGGAAAACTCGTGTGAGGGCATTTTTAAAATCTATTGATGAGAAAGTTTGGCACTGTGTGATTTATGGATTGAGTGAACTTGTTGTCATCATTGATGGTGTTGATATCCCCAAACCTCTTGATAAATGGGACATATTCGATTATCAAAACTTGAGTTGGAACAGTAAAACTCTCAATTCTCTCTTTTGCTCCATCACATCTGAAGAGTTTCGTCGTATTTGCACATGTGCGGTAGAAAAAGAGGCTTTGGGTCATTCTTGAAACTATTCACGAGGGTACTATTGTTGTTAAAAGATCAAAACTTCAATGTCTCACCTCTTCTTTTGAAACTCTTTTTATGCGTAATGATGAGATGTTTGATGATTTTTATACTAAACTTAGTGACATCGTGAATTCCTATTTCACACTCGGTGAAAAAAATCCCTGAAGCTAAGGTAGTTGGAAAAATTTTGAGGTCATTACCTGAGAGGTTCCAATAAAAAATGACAGCTATTGAGGAGGCTCAGGATATTGAGAACCTCAAGCTTGATCAGTTGGTTGGAAACTTGCAAACTTATGAAGCCTACTAGATTTCTAAGAAAAAACAAAAAGATAGTGTGACTTTTTCCAGTATTCATGAGACTGCTAAGACCCCTGAGGTTGAGTTTGATCTAGAGTCCAAAATGACGACGATGTTTACCAAATAGTTCAAAAAAAATTTAAAGAAAAAGAAGCCTAATTTCAAGGACTCTAGTTCAAAAGATAGAGGTAATTAAAAATCAAAACTTTTCCACCTAAAATTGCTCCAAAAACTAAGAAGAAGACTGTGAAAAGGCAAGGTGTCAAGTGTTATGAATGTCAAGGGTTTGGACATATTGCACTTGAATATCCATCAAAAAACAACCGCAAGAAAGTCTATACAGTGACTTGGGATGAAAGTGGGTCAGAGCAAGAACCAGAAGAAACCGAATCCCGTGAAGACGGAGATAGTACCCACATGGCATTCTGGTCTACCGTCACTCAACCATCTCCAAAGCCAGTAGAGTTTGCACCATGCTCCTACCTTTGATTGGAGTGATTACTAATTTTGGAAGATGCGAATGAGGATGTATCTTAGAGCTCATGACCCTGAAGGTTGGCAAGTAATTAAAGAGGATTTTGAAAGTGCTGAGAATCTGAGCAATCAAAGAGTTCTGAATACAATTCGTGAAGCAATTTCTGAAGAAGAAGAACAACGAATTGCTCACTGCACAAAGGCCAAAGATGTATGGGACATTCTTAGTCAAGTCCATGAAAGAGATGAGTCATCTTCACAACCATCCATCAACTTTCATGCTTTAGTTGCTCGACTGGATGAGATTAAGAAGAAAGAGGAGCAAAAAGAAGAATCTCTGAACTTGTCAAGATCAATGACAAACTGACTTTCACGCTCAAAACATGTGAAAGCGAGAATGTCAAGCTAAAGTGAGAGATTGCAACAGCAAAACAAGATGTTATCATGATCTTTAATAACAGACAACACCTAGTAGAAAACTTCTATCTTGTGAGATCGAAAGGAATGAACTTCTGAAAATCTATGTCACATATGAAGAGACTATTGAAATCCTTGAGATGTCACAAGCTGCATTGGAAGAGATGGTCGGTCAGAAAGAGGAAGAACTCCAAGTTGTTAAAGCCACAATTGATATGTGGAACAAAGGGTCAAAGACACTGGAAGACATCCTTGGGTCTCAACAGATGAGTTGTGACAAAAGTGGGCTAGTCTATGGTAGTGCCGCAGTTCAAAAGGGACAAGCCTCTATATCATATAACATCAAGACTCAAACGAAGGGAAAATTGAAGGTTTCGCAGGGTGATCCCTTTCTTTATCAACCTAACGGGGGTAAGATCAACAAAAGGGAGGTAAAACCTGTTTTTGTTTGTCATCATTGTGGTAGGTATGGCCACATTCATCCTTATTTTTATGAGTTATTTGGTAAGGTGTCTCAAAAAATTAGAAATTCTAATACTTCATGGGTTAGGAGACAACCTTACATATCTAGGCGGAACACCAAGATTCATGATGGTGCTCACAACGCTAAGACAATTACCAAGACTGTCTGTCCTGCTTCTGTTAAGACCAAAAAGATATGGGTTAGAAAGAGTGATTTAACTTGTTTTGTTATTTACACTGCACTGAAAGCACGTGACTTACACATGTGGTATCTTGATAGCGGGTGCTCTCATCACATTGTCTAGTGACAAATCTTACTTCACATCTCTTGAAAAATATGAAGGAGGAATTGTTACCCTTGGAGATAGTGGCATTTCTAGAGTCATTAGTAAGGGCTTTATAAGTGTGGCCGATCTTCCCAAGCTCGAAAATGCTTTACTTGTTGATGGTCTTAAAGTGAATCTTTTGAGCATCAGTCAAATGTGTGATTCCCATCATGAAGTATTATTTTCAAAAAATAAATGTGAAATTTTGGATAAGAAAGGAAATACTGTCATGCATGGGGTTCGCACCTCTGATAACTGCTATGGGATTGTTACCACAAATGATCTCACTTGCCACTCAACCATCATAAGTAATCTTGACCTGTGGCATCAAAGATTAGGTCACATAAATTTCAAAGACCTAACTAAGATTGCCAACAAAGAGCTAGTGAGAGGACTATCCAAAATTGGTAAGAATATGAACCATGTGTGTCACGACCCAAATCTGCCCCTATAGGTTTAGTGTCATGACCGGCCGGTAATTCGAGATTACCAAAGGCCTGCTTATTAGTAATACAATAATAGGGACTGGCGGAAGCTTGTAAATAATAAAATATATCATCCAATAAGCTGTGAGGACTAATATGTAACAAAACAACTTTCATATATGTATATACAGATCAGTCCAAGCATCAAGCTTATGTACAAAAATACAACATAATTAGGGATTAAAGCGCATTAACAAAATCAGTCTTAACTTCAGATATGAAAACATTCAGAACTAGTCTCAGTAACGTTCAAAACAAAAGGGTGAACTCTAAACCACCCATAAAACCTTGAAGCTTGTCTCAGTGGGAACCTCAAAGTGAGGCATATAAGTTGGCTTAACAAAGCAGAGTTTAGGTTGACGCCGCTAAGTTCGCTTTTGAACTTGATCACCTACATATAAATATAAAATAATGAGATAGAGCCCAGTAAATAACAACTTTGTAAAAGAGTTCTGAATGATGTCCTTACAGCATTTGAAGCAATAAATTATTAATAGAACATTTTCAATCAATATCTTTTTGTTAATCAATCGTTCAATCGTTCACTTCAATCAATCATATTTATAGAGGCCATACATGGTATATCCAATAGTAGCAATACAATAGGTCTTAAAGACCGAACAATCAATTGATGGTCATTAAACAATAGACAATAGTTCCAAGAATTGAAACTGACAGAGGTCTCTATATCAATAACAATAACAATATGCTATGGATGCCACGAATACAATTTAGAAATTAGGATCATCATTCAATCGATAAAAATGTATCATTTCAGGAAACAATATAATTTATCAATCAGAAAATAAATACGTTTGAACATATTTTTACAACAGTATTACTCACAGCTGGCTCCTTGAAACACGTGATCATAGTGTGGCGTCTAACCTACACAAACACATCAAGCACAATATCTCAAAACATGTTCAATTCATTCAGTCGGTTCTTAATCTTATTTAGTTCATTCGGTACTTGTTCGTTCGGTTATTTTTATTCGTTATTTAATTCCCAAATCTTAATGCAAAAACCTCCTCAATTTGTCAAGATTAAAGCTATAACTTCATGAATATAATTATTCAAAACTTTTCTTCTTATTAAAGCTATAATGCTCTTAGAAAAATATCTACATATATGAAATTCAATTTAAGATCAAACTAATTCTTGATTGTCAAATTCAAATTATAATTTATTTCTTAATTTGTCCAATTTTAGATTTAATTCATTTTCTTTATATCAAACCCAATTTCAAACTCATAAATTCTAAAACATAAATTAAGCTTTTAAAACCCAATTTCATATTCAAAACTCATGCAAAATTTCATCAAAACATGAAAATAATTATGAGCCATGATCAGTATTCAATAAATCTTTGTTGCATGTAATTTATGGAGCTTTATTTAACAATAGCATTCCAAATTAAACCCAAAATAATTAATTTCTAATATAACTTCTTGAACATAGCTCCAATTCTTTATTTCCTTTTTAATGACATAAAATTGACTTCAAGCTCTTTTCCATTTTCCTTCAAAACATGAAATTAAAGTTATAAACTTCTTAGAAAATCATTTGCATGTATGAAACATTTATCAAAATCCAACCAATTTTACATTATTAAGCTCAAACCATAATTAAAATCTTGAATTGCTCTCATTTAGATTTTTATTAATTTTCCTCGTATCAAATCCAAATTCAAACTAAACTTGTAGAATTTGCCCATGCATGTAACAATGAGGCTTAATGTCATACAAAACTACATCATCAAACCCAAAATAATAAATTTCCACAACCATGAACCTACCTTAATTTCTTCATCTTTGTTTTCTAATTTCTTCCAAATTATAAAAAATTGAACCCAAACTCATCTTTAATTCAAGTGTAATACAAGGATTCTACAAAATTCAAGCTTGAAATCCTTACCTTTAATTTTCAATTTGGTGTATTCTTGACAACTTCTTCACTTCTCCTAACTTCCTTAGTTTTTCTTCAATATTTCCAGCAAGTTCTAAAGAATTGAACTTGACATGGATAGGCCCACAAGGCATACGGCCCACAGTAAACCACCCCAAACCCATCGCTTGGGACCAATGGCATAACCCGGTTGGCAAAGCCCAGGACAGCTGGAGGCCATCTAGACATGAAGGGCCAATGGCATTTGGGCACATGGCAGGTGGGACACGGGCCACATCAGCAGACAAAGATCTGCAGAGTTATTATCACAACACATCACCATTAATGCATCCCATCACAGCATTTATTACGACAGCACCCCCCGCCGGAACAGAGCCTCCATCACCCTGAACAAGGTAAGCTACGGCACAGGCTTTCGGCGAAGGAAAGCACGTCACAAGAGA
Source organism: Camellia sinensis (assembly GCF_055761805.1). Lineage (NCBI taxonomy): Eukaryota > Viridiplantae > Streptophyta > Magnoliopsida > Ericales > Theaceae > Camellia > Camellia sinensis. The sequence goes on from NC_138968.1 coordinate 10,755,592, forward strand.
CAGGAAAAATGATAACTAAAGAATATAAGCAAGGATAGGAGGACAAGAATAAGGTTAAGCTATCTCTCTCTCTCAATCCCTCTCTATACAGTTTTTCTCATACTCTACTCTACTAATTCTCACACCGGAGGGTTCACTGGGGGACTACCCCGTTCCCCTCTGGGCTTGCATGCAGGTCGCCTGACGGAGTCATCACCCTGAGCCGGAGTCTGAAGAGCCTGGACCGGTCCGACCCATCCACCCGGGAACCAGAACCTTATCAGTTGGCGCCGTCTGTGGGAATTTACTGGTTTATTCGCGCGCTAGTTGTGTTCACTATCGCCGGAGCCCTCCCTTCTCACCATCACCTTTCCTTTTTGCCTGTCTAGGTGTATGGTCACGACTAGGCCCATGGCTTCTCACCACAACGCCGCTGATCACCAAACAGATCCCTCCCACCCAACCAACCCACCACAGTACATCATTGAGCTCACCAACAGCATTAACCGCATGGCCGAGCAAAACCAGGCCCTGATCAATGCGTTACTCCAAAGAAACCCCCCCGTTCCACCTCCAAACATTCCACCCAACCAAGGGACAACCCCAGGCCATACTGCTCCACAGCCCCCTCCGCCTAACCCAGAAGGTTCGCAGCTCCTTCCTCCCCAACATGAAAACCTACCACCTCCACCTCCACGCCCGCCAGTCGCAGCACTGACCCCTGAGGGGGAAGCTAGCAGTGTCCAGCCTCCATTGGCCGACCATAGCGACAACACTCCCCTCTGGGACGCTGAAATCCGAGCTATGAAACTCCAACTACAAGGGGTCATGCAGAACATTCAGCACAAGCCCTCAGCCACCACCAACTCACCTTTTGTTGCCTCCATCCGCAACAAACCATTGCCTGCCAAGTTCAAGATGCCTACCATTGACTCCTTCGATGGCACGACGGACCCAGTCGACCATCTGGAAACCTACCGCACCCTCATGGTCCTCCATGCCATCCCTGACGAGATCATGTGCCGAGCTTTTCCAGTGACACTAAAGGGATCAGCTCGGCTGTGGTTTAGCCAGCTACCGACGGACTCCGTCTCCACCTTTCAACACCTCAGTGACTCCTTCTTGAGCCATTTTATTGGAGCCCAGCGTCAGAGGCGCCCAGCCACCTAGCTCCTTAACATTCGTCAGACCGAGGGGGAGTCGCTCCGCAGCTTTGTCACCCGCTTCAACACCGAAGCCCTTCAAGTAGCGGAGAATGACGACAAGGTCATCCTCACTGCCTTTATGGCCGGCCTGCGGTCGTCTGATTTCCTTTTCTCCCTCTCCAAAAACCCTCCAACCACCATGGCAGCTCTACTGTCCAAAGCCCAGAAATACATGAATGCTGAAGATTCCCTGGCCGCTCGGCAAGAGCCGACTCCTAATAATCCGACTCCCAGAGAAAAGAGGAAAGACTCCGAGCCCAGAACCGCCCAGTATAATAGCCAAACACCCCACTATAATGATCGCCCCCCCCGAACTGACCGGTCGACTCCGACCCGACCGCCCGGTCGGTTCGAGCGGTACACCCCTCTCAACTCCCCCATGGAGCACGTCCTCAATCAGATCCAGCGGGACTACCCCCTCAAATGGCCCCTACCGTCCCGAAACCCTTCCACCCGGAAAGATCAGTCCAAATACTGCCGCTTCCACCAAGACCATGGCCATACCACCGACGAGTGCATTAACCTCAAAGACCAGATCGAGACCTTCATCCGCCAGGGCCGCCTCAGCCGATTCACAGACCCCCGTCCCCCACAGAGACAAAGAACTGACCATCCCAGGAACAATCGCCGACGCACACCGCCCCGCAATCAAGCCCCACTAAACGAAGGCCACGATCGCCCCCCACCACAGCCTCGGCCTCCGGGCAATCCCCCTCCACCAGTCGGAGAAATCAGAGTCATTTCGAGGGGCCTTGCTTGCGGGGGGCCATCCCGCTCGGCTCAGAAGGCAGAACTCAGAAAAATCAGGCAAGGCTCAGACAAAGCAGTGGCGACGGTGGACCGACCTCCCAAACAGTCAAAACAATGGATCGAACCCATCACATTCACCGATACCGACTGTGCAGGAGTCCGTTACCCACATGATGACCCCCTCGTCATTTCCGCCATCCTCTCCAACTACAAAGTCAGACGAGTCCTCATAGACAACGGCAGCTCCTCAGACATCATCTTCCTCAATTGCTTCCGCCAACTCAAGATTGGGGAAGAGAGCTTGTCCCCTCTCCAAACCCCTCTGGTCGGCTTCACCGGCGACCGAGTGACCTCCATCGGCTCCATCGATCTGCCTATCACCATCGGCGAGCACCCGCGGCAGACCACTAAGCTGCTCACATTCCTTGTGGTCGACTGCCCCTCCGCTTACAACATTATCCTTGGCCGCACAGCCCTAAACGCCTTCCAAGCCATCACTTCCACATATCATCTGGCCATGAAATTTTCCACCGATCTCGGCGTCGGAACTGTCAAAGGCGAACAAACCGTAGCCAGGGAGTGTTATGTCGCCTCGCTCAAAGAAGTCAAGCTAAAAGAGGCCATGATCATCGAAGGGCTTGACGTCCGAGACGAGGACGAGCTGGTCAGAGGTGAACCTGTAGAGGAACTTGTTGAAGTCAACATCGATCCCACCAACCTAATCAGAACCGCCAAGATCGGCAGTCAATTACCCGCTCAAGCCAAGGCCGACCTTACTGCTCTCTTAACCGAGCACAGAGATGTATTCGCCTGGACTCATTCTGACATGCCAGGCATCGACCCCTCCTTCATAACCCATCGCCTCAGCATCGAACCCCATTTTTGACACCACCGCCAGAAGCAACGCATTTTCCATCTGGAGCGCAACACCCTTATAGCCGCCGAAGTTAACAAACTCCTCGAAGCCCAATTCATCAAAAATGTGGACTATCCTAGGTGGTTGTCCAATGTGGTCCTCGTCCGAAAACACAATGGCAAATGGCGGCTCTGTGTCGACTACTCTGACTTGAACCGAGCTTGTCCCAAAGATAGCTACCCCCTTCCTCGCATAGATCTGCTGGTCGACGCCACCGCCGGTCATCAAATGCTCAGCTTCATGGATGCCTTCTCTGGGTACAACCAAATCCTAATGCACACATCTGACCAGGAGGACACATCATTTATTACCGACCGAGGTACCTACCACTACCGTGTAATGCCGTTCGGATTGAAGAATGCTGGGGCCACTTATCAGCGGCTGGTTAACACCGTTTTCCATCACCAAATAGGCCGGAATATGGAAGTCTACGTCGACGACATGCTAGTCAAAAGCAAATACTCCTCCAATCACCTTACTGATTTACGAGAAACCTTCGCCACCTTGCGCAAGTACCAGATGAAGCTCAACCCAGAGAAGTGCGCCTTCGGGGTAAGATCTGGCAAATTTTTGGGCTTTATGGTCAGCCAACGCGGCATCGAAGCTAACCCTGAGAAGATCAAAGCCTTGGTTGAGATGCAGTCGCCTCGGATGGTTAAAGAAGTTCAGAGGCTCACCGGCCGAGTGGCGGCCCTTAACCGCTTCATCTCCCGCGCGACAGATAGGTGCTTGCCCTTCTTCAAAGTTCTTCGGCAAACGTTTGAATGGACAGCTGAATCCGAAGAGGCCTTCCAACAGTTAAAACAATGCATGGCCAACCCCCCCTTCTCTGCCAAGCAATCACAGGCTAGCCCCTCTTTCTCTACCTAGCAGTATCAAGAACCGCAGTCAGTGCAGCTCTCCTCCGAGAAGATGGCTCAGTCCAACGACCGGTCTATTACATTAGCCGAGCTCTCAGGGGCGCGGAGCAGAACTACCCCTTGCTGGAAAAACTATCCCTGGCCTTGGTCATTGCCTCTAGACGACTCCACCCATACTTCCAAGCCCACTCCATAGTGGTCCTCACCGATCAGCCCCTGAAGAAGGTCATGCAGCAACCAGAACTCTCAGGTAGACTGATGCAGTGGTCAGTAGAACTCAGCCAGTTTGACATCTCTTACCACCCTCGGACAGCAATCAAAGGGCAAGCTATAGCCGATTTCATCATGGAGTTCACTAAGCCGACCCCGACCACCACACCCCCGCCCTTACCAACTCCAATAGAGCCAGAAGATCCTCATTCTTGGACTCTCAATGTTGATGGGTCGTCCCGAAGAGAAGGAAGCGGTGCCGACCTCATCCTCACCTCTCCTGAGGGCGGCCACTTCAAATGTGCCCTCCGTTTCCTGTTTGAAGCAAGCAACAATGAAGCCGAGTACGAGGCATTAATAGCAGGACTCCACCTCGCCAAGGACATAGGGGTCAGCCACCTCCGAGTTTTCAGCGACTCCCAACTCGTCGTCGGTCAAATGACGGGGGACTTTGACGCCAAGGACGATACGATGCGAGCTTACAGAGACCTGGCACTCCCCCTTGCTCGCCTCTTCAATACCTTCCACATCAGGCATATTCCTCGGGCAGAAAACTCCAAAGCAGACGAGATGGCTCAGTTGGCTTCCGCTGACCATCCTACTCTCAGCCATGATGTCCGCGTAGAATATCTACACCACCCGGCCGTTTCACCCAATCTACAAGCTATACAATACATTCACAATGAACCTATCCCATGGGCATCCGACATCCTCCTATTCTTGACCACAGGAGCACTCCCAGATGATCAGCAGCAGGCTTCCAAAGTCTGATCCCGAGCGTCCAATTACATCATTGTCGATGATATATTGTACAAACGCGGCTTCTCCCGGCCATACCTACGGTGCCTCAATCCAGCGCAAGCAACTTACGTAATGCAGGAGATCCATGAGGGGATTTGTGGCAATCACTCAGGAGGCAGGTCCCTTGCCCAGAAGGTACTCCGTACTGGGTATTTTTGGCCAACACTCAGTCAGGATGCGACTGACTTCGTGCTCAAATGCGACAAATGTCAACGCTTCGCCAACATCCCTCATGCTCCTCCTACAGAGTTAATCACACTCTGCAGTCCTTATCCGTTTGCCAAATGGGGGATTGACATGGTCGGTCCGCTTCCCACCGGTCGAGGTCACACCAAATTCGCGATCGTTGCCATTGATTACTTCACCAAGTGGGTCGAGGCTGAACCCCTTGCCACAATCACCGAGCGGAACACTACCAGGTTTATCTGGCAATCGATCATTTGCCGATTTGGCATCCCTCAAGCCATCATCTCTGACAATGGCAAACAATTCGATAACGCGAAGTACAGAAAATTTTGTGTAGATCTCCAAATCCAACCGTGCTTCTCCTCCCCCGGTCACCCCCAGGCAAACGGCCAAGTTGAGGTCACCAACCGTTCCCTTCTAAAAATCATCAAATCCAAGCTCGAAGCTGCTAAAGGCCTTTGGGCTGAGGAACTGCCAAATGTACTCTGGGCTTACCGAACCACTGCTCGCACTCCCACCGGCGAAACCCCTTTTCGCTTAATATATGGCGCTGAGGCGGTTATCCCGGTAGAGGTCGGCCTGCCCACTCCTAGGGTTTTACATCCGGATCTAGCCTCAGCCGAAGAGCTCCATCGAACAGACCTCGATCTAGTCGAAGAGCTCAGAGAAACCGCTGCTGTCAGATTGGCTTCTTACCAGCAGAAAATGAGAACACACTACAACCGCCGAGTCCGACCTCGAGAGTTCTCTGTGGGGGATCTTGTCTTACGAGAAGTGACTCTCGCCACAAAGAATCCAGCCGAGGGCAAACTGGCAGCCAAATGGGAGGGTCCCTACGTTGTCAAAGCCCGACCACGACTAGGCACTTACCGACTCCAAGACATGGAAGGCCGAGACCTGCCCCATCCCTGGAATGCAGAACATTTGAAGCGTTACTATCAATAAGTTCATACTTTTGTATTACCAATATTGTTGTATTCCCCTTTTTAATATATATAACGCAAATTCCGATTGCAGATCTACACTTTCATAATTCAAATGTTTGTATGACGATCCCATAACATTGTCACCGACAGCAATTCAAAGCTTCAAAGCCTCAGCCAGACTGAGCACTTCAAGGCCTCGGCCAGACCGAGCACTTCAAAGCCTCAGCCAAACTGAGCACTTCAAAGCCTCGGCCAGACCGAGCACTTCAAAGCCTCAGCCAGACTGAGCACTCAAAGCCTCGGCCAGACCGAGCACTTCAAAGCCTCAGCCAGACTGAGCACCTCAAAGCCTCGGCCAGACCGAGCACTTCAAAGCCTCAGCCAGACTGAGCACTTCAAAGCCTCGGCCAGACCGAGAACTTCAAAGCCTCAGCCAGACTGAGCACTCAAAGCCTCGGCCAGACCGAGCATTTCAAAGCCTCAGCCAGACTGAGCACTTCAAAGCCTTGGCCAGACCGAGCACTCAAAGCCTCGGCCAGACCGAGCACTTCAAAGCCTCAGCCAGACTGAGCACTCAAAGCCTCGGCCAGACCGAGCACTTCAAAGCCTCAGCCAGACTGAGCACTTCAAAGCCTCGGCCAGACCTAGCACTCAAAGCCTCGGCCAGACCGAGCACTTCAAAGCCTCAGCCAGACTGAGCACTCAAAGCCTCAGCTAGACTGAGCACTTCAAAGCCTCAGCCAGACTGAGCACTCAGAGCCTCGGCTAGACCGAGCACTCCAAAGCCAAACAAGACTACATTTTCCACACTTGGTCACATTTTGAAACTTCCTCATAACACTTACTCTCACTTTCATGTTTACACTTACTCTCACTCTTACAAGACTACATTTTCCACACTTGGTCACATTTTGAAACTTCCTCATAACACTTACTCTCACTTTCATGTTTACACTTACTCTCACTCTTACATTTTGAAACCTCCTCATAACACTTAGTTACATTTTTCACACTTACTTTCAAATTTACACTTAACTGTCTAGTTACAATTTGCAACCTACCCTTTATCCTCATTTGTGGACTCTTACTGCACAAAATTTTTACTGCACAATTTTTATCCCAACTGTTATAACAAGACTTCATTCATTTTGGCCAGTACAGGCCCACACAGTCAGCTGCCAGCATACACAAAATAACATTTGTACACAAATTCATCATAACCAAACTCTTCATTCATTTATTCATTCACTCATAGATTTACAATGTATACAAAAAGTTCAAAAAAAAAAAAAAAAAAAAACCACAGAGCACGCCCAGCTCTTCTTCTCCTTGGCTACTCTTCCTTGCTGGATGCTAGATCCTCTTCTTTAACGCCTTCGTCCAGGGGGGTCTGGGCCACATCATCCTCGCCTATTGTCACACTACTCAAGTCCAAGTTTGGAAACAGCTCCTCAGCCCTACGCTTGAACATTTTCCAACCGCTGTCCCAGAACTCGGCCATTTCGTGCTTATAGAAGTCGGACTGCTGGAAGCTTTCAATCACCTCTGATTCCGTCCTACCTCCAGCAGTCTTCCTTGATGGGCCCACCCCCCCAGGCTCTTGACCAGCCAGACTCCTGGCGACGGCAGCATCCACCACCATCTGGAATTCGGGGAACCCTTTATATTGCTCCACTGCTGCGACGCATAGATCAGGGTAGGCCGCCTTTTCAGACGCCGCCTTCGCCCTCTCCTCGTCCAGCTCCCTTTGCAGGGCCACCCTTTCAGCAGCCGCCGTCGCCCTCTCCTCTTCCATCCCCTTCTTCAGATTCTCCAGCTCCGCCGCCACCTTCGCCTTCTCCATCTCTCATTCCCTCAGAAGCCTCCCCTTGTCCTCCTCTGCTCTGGCGCGCTCCTCCCCAGCTCCTTCAATAGGTCTCCAATCCTGGAGTCCGCTTCATCCTTCTGCCTGACCAGCTCTTCATTGCTGGTCATAGCCTCTTCGTGCCGCTCGACTGCCACGGCGCAGGCCCTCTCAGACTCTTCCAACTTTTTCTGTTCACCAGCTAGTTGGAACTCCAGCGACACAACCTTACGGCGTGTGTCCTCTAGTTCCAACTTGACTGCTGGCAGATCGGCATAGGCAGTCTCCCAGTCGGCATTGTCCTTCCTTAATTTGGCCAACTGGGCCCTGGCCTCCTCAGCCTTCAACTTGGCGGCCCCAGCTTTCCTGAGAAGAGCCCCCGCTAAGGTGGTTACCTCCATTTGGGCGGAGCATAACCCCCTCAGCAGGTCGGCCTCACTATACCCAGATGCCGCGCGCAGAGCTCCCTCATCCACAATCTTCACCAGGCGGTCGGCTCCCGCCCTGGCTGGGCCTTCTTCTCCCTCCAACCTTCCAGCTACCGCGCGCGCATGATAAATCGCCGTGGCCACACGAACCCCTCCTTCCTGGGGGTCGGGCCTTCTCTGGACCTGTTCCCTCCCGCTCGGCGCCGCCTCACCCACCCCAGCCTCCACTTGTACTGGTGGAGCCATCTCCACAACCTCCACTATTGGGATGATCTCCACCACCTCTGGGGCGTCCTTTGCCGCAGGGACCTCCGCATCCGTTGGGGCCACCTTCGCCCTCTTGGCCCCAGACTCCTCTGCAGCCTCCTCTGGGGCTCCCCTCTTCTTCTTCTCCTTCTTTTTCTTCATAGCCGCCACTGCCTCTCTGGCCTTTTCTTTTACAGGGTCTACAGGCGGCGGTCGCGGCTCAAAGCTGCCTAAGTCTTTTTCCCCCAACGGCCTGGGGCGCGGTCGAATCCTCTCCCGCGAGATCGGTTCAGGCGGTTGGTCCCTCTGCGCCTCTATCAACTTCGCAGCCTTGGCCATAATGGCTCGATCCTCTACCTCCTGTGCTCTTCTCCTTTCCTCCAACTCCGCCCAACCGAGGTCTCCACCTTTCGGCTGCGGTCCAAGCCCCGCCTCAAACAGTGCAGACGGCTGGACAAGATCGTCCCATCTGGCTTTCTCTCTCTCTTTCCACTCCCTCACTCTCTTCACCCTCTCTTCCGCCACCGCCCCCAGCCTAGACTCCATCGACCGAGTTGGCACCTTCCAGATGGTGCGCACCCCCATCCCCCCATTAACTGACACGAAGAACCACCGTGGCTGCCACCCCTTGATCGACGTAGGCAGCCTTGCCACCAACCCCCTGCCCATCATCGCCTGTAAGGTGACCCAAGTTTCTTGCTGCCCCGACGCTTTGTAACATGAGAAGAACTCGTCGATCGTCATGGCCTCCCCTCCATTCGCCTTAGGCCACGCACTCGCACAGGCCATCAGAATCTTCCACGCATTGGGCATCAACTGCCCCGGCGCTACCTCCAGGCGATTTAGCACATCAACCACCACTTGAGGCAATGGCAGCCTCAGCCCCCCTTTCAGCGCCTCCTCGTACAGGGAAAACTCCCATGGCTTCACCATAGACGGCCTTTCCTCTGGTGTTGGCAGCCGTAAATCTACCTCCGCCGGAATCTGGTACCGCTCCCTAATCGCCTCCAAATCCGCCACCGTGAGTGTGGATTTGTCCGCCTTAGTGTGCCACTGCTCCGACTCCACCTGGTTTAGTGGCTTTGGGGCCAATATCAAGGCCGACGCCTCCGTCCTGTACTGCGCTGCTAACTCCTCCCCATCATCATCCCCCAACGGGTCCACCCTCACATTAACTACTTCTTCTTGTGCCATTTCTAGGGCTTGCTCACAAAACACTTCTGACGCAGACGCAAGGAAGTTGAGAGAATGCTACACAGATATGTCGCACGCCGTGAAGGAGTTGACACTTGGATATTTTGAGTTTTTGTACAAAGGTAGGTGAAACGCATTATACCCAAAACCTACGGTTTTACCCGTATTCCACGGATCCACATTAATTTTCGCCCGTTTCAAAACCTTTCAAATCAACCGCCAAAACCGTCTTTTCAAAACCCCCCGTGACCTATCGTTTCATTTTCTGCTCCAACGCTTCATTTCCCCCCACGATACTGCCACGTGTGTGGCCACGATGCACTGTCCGCTCCCCTTACCCTGTCCTTTCCATTTTCACATCAGCACATTTTTGAGCCCCGCGCCGTCCTGGTCGGCACGCCTCACGGTCGACCCCTCCCGCTCGGCCACCCTTGCGGTCGGCACGCCTCACGGACGACCCCTCCCGCTCGGCCACCCTCGCGGTCGGCACGCCTCACGGACGACCCCTCCCGCTCGGCCACCCTCGCGATCGGCACGCCTCATGGACGACCCCTCCCGCTCGGCCACCCAAGCGGTCGGCACGCCTCACGGTCGACCCCTCCTGCCCGACCACCCTCACGGTCAGTTCCTCCCGCCCAGTCACCCTTGCGGTCGGCACACCTTCCAGTCGGCCTCTCCACTCGTTTCACACTTCTCTTCCTTCTTACTATTCCCTTCGTTGGTCTAAAGCTGCACTCGGAAATGGGGGACTACTGACATGGATAGGCCCACAAGGCATACGGCCCACAGTAAACCACCCCAAACCCATCGCTTGGGACCAATGGCATAACCCGGTTGGCAAAGCCCAGGACAGCTGGAGGCCATCTAGACATGAAGGGCCAATGGCATTTGGGCACATGGCAGGTGGGACACGGGCCACATCAGCAGACAAAGATCTGCAGAGTTATTATCACAACACATCACCATTAATGCATCCCATCACAGCATTTATTACGACAGCACCCCCCGCCGGAACAGAGCCTCCATCACCCTGAACAAGGTAAGCTACGGCACAGGCTTTCGGCGAAGGAAAGCACGTCACAAGAGACAGGAAAAATGATAACTAAAGAATATAAGCAAGGATAGGAGGACAAGAATAAGGTTAAGCTATCTCTCTCTCTCAATCCCTCTCTACACAGTTTTTCTCATACTCTACTCTACTAATTCTCACACCGGAGGGTTCACTGGGGGACTACCCCGTTCCCCTCTGGGCTTGCATGCAGGTTGCCTGACGGAGTCATCACCCTAAGCCGGAGTCTGAAGAGCCTGGACCGGTCCGACCCATCCACCCGGGAACCAGAACCTTATCAGAACTCTCTCTCTCTCCCTCTCACTCACGGTTTTCTTTCTCTCTCACTTGACTGTTCTTGTTCCACCCAAAAACAAAAACATAGATGATGTATAGCTTCAATGTACTACACCCATTTCTTTATTCCACTTTCTTTTCCTTTTTTATATTTATATTTATATTTATATTTTATATATATATATATCTATACTATATATATAAACAAATGTAGTGGAGTATGAGAATTCTCCAAACTCTTAATACTAAATTCTTATAAATTCTCTCTCCTATGTGTCACTTTTCAATTCTCCCCTCCCACTTTTCTTAATTTTTAATCATTTGTCAATTATCTAAATCTCAAAAGCCAAAAGAATTATATATATTTAAATAAAATGATAAATATTTAAATATGAGCAACAAAGAGGTAGAGATAAAAATATAAAATAAATAAAATAAAAAGATAACTATTCAAATTTCAACTACAAAATAATATAAAAAGTCAAATAAAAGATAAAATAAATAAATAAATAAAAAATATTACGAGTCAATTAATTATAAAAATAAAAAAGTTAACTATTTATATATGAACAATTAAAAAAAAATTTAAATAAAAAAATATTACGAGTCAAATGATTTTTAAAATAAAAAGGTAATTATGTTTATATGAATAAAAAATAAATATAGACGAAAAAATATACAAAAATAAAAATATAACTATTTAATGAAAATTCAAATAAAAGATAACAAAATATTTAAATAAAAAAAAAATAAGATTGGGATATAAATATCCCAAAAAGACGATAATTTTTTTAACGATCTATATTTATCTTTTGTTAGTTTGTGATAAAATTTCTATATATTTCAACTTAATCTTTTTAAAGTTTATCTTTAAGTGGAACTTAATACTTTATCTTTTAAAATCATCAATTACTTATCCACGCAAATTTTAAACATGATAGAATTCCATATATATCTTTTGTTTAAACATAATCTAAAATAAATAAAATAAAAAGATAACTATTCAAATTTCAACTACAAAATAATATAAAAAGTCAAATAAAAGATAAAAATAAATAAATAAATAAATAAAAAATATTACGAGTCAATTAATTATAAAAATAAAAAAGTTAACTATTTATATATGAACAATTAAAAAAAAATTAAATAAAAAAATATTACGAGTCAAATGATTTTTAAAATAAAAAGGTAATTATGTAAATATGAATAACAAATAAATATAGATGAAAAAATATACAAAAATAAAAATATAACTATTTAATGAAAATTCAAATAAAAGATAACAAAATATTTAAATAAAAAAAAGAATAAGATTGGGATATAAATATCCCAAAAAGATGATAATTTTTTTAACGATCTATATTTATCTTTTGTTAGTTTGTTATAGAATTTCTATATATTTCAACTTAATCTTTTTAAAACTTATCTTTAAGTGGAACTTAATATTTTATCTTTTAAAATCATCAATTAGTTATCCATACAAATTTTAAACATGATAAAATTCCATATATATCTTTTGTTTAAACATAATCTTTTTAATATAAAAACAAGTTCCTGCAAAAGAAACCATAAATAGAAAATTGGGGGAAAAACAATCAACATTGAGCTATTTCTGATCCCTTTTCGGTGCCTAAAAATCTTAAATATTTTGCTTTACATTTGAAATGTATACTTGCATGAGTTTTTACATTTGTAAGAAAGTGAGTTCATATAAATGAATATTATTATTTTTAAATTTTTTTTTTGTTACAATCTGTATTTTTCCTTATTTCTTTCTTTTTGTTAATAATTTGTCATTTAATTGAGATTTTATTATTTTTTTATATTTATAAAAGCACTGCTATTATCAATTTGTAACTCTCTCACGTATTGATTATTTGTGTTTAATTTTTTTTTTTTTGGTGTAGATGTTAGATTGAAAATGAAGAATCAAAATTTATTGGATATGGGTTATATTTTAAATGTATTCATCAGCTGATTTTTTATTGTTGATTATCCTATTGAAATAATTCATGATTAAATTTATTTTTAGTAACTCATTTCCTTTGAGAACTAAACCACAAATTTCTTCTTTGTTTAAATTTTTTATTTATTTATTTAGATTCAGAGTTTGAGCAAATGGAAGATATCTTATATTTAAAATGTTAATTTTTTTTTTGAATAATTTAAATATTTATATTCTTTATGTTTGTCAATTCAAGTATAATGCATTTTCAAACATTTTTTTTTAATTTTTTTATAATCATTCCAAACCTATTTGTGTTTAATGAATCAATATAACGAAAAAACAAATAGCATGTAAAAAAATTTAACCACCCACTAACAAAATGTAATGGGAATTAAAATTAAATTTATTTTAATTTATTATATTATATGGATGATTACTGTAATATCTACTATTGATTAAGCAAAATTAGTGTTACTTTTATTTAATATATTAGTCATTTTGATTAATTATAATATGCCTTTGTTACTCTACTTTTGGTTTTCTGAAGTAATTCTTAGATAAATTAGCTATTATATATGTGATGATTTACTAATGCATGATACTTTTTTAAAATTTTCAATAATGTGAAATATTAAATATTTTTAATGATGTGAAATAAGATTTATATACACAAACCAAATAAAAATATTAAGAAATATAAACAAATAGCAAAAATTTTTAATAGTAATTATTGACTTTTTAAAATCCTGTGCATCGCACGGGTGACCACTAGTATATATATATTAAAATGGTGGGACACTTGTCCATCTTAAACTAATCCATGTAGTGATGTATATTAGGATTAGTTTAGCACAAATTATACATTAGCTTAATTAATCACTTCTTAATCTTAATCAGTCCAATTGACTTCCATTAAGACCCAATTTATTATATTTAAATTATCAGTCTAAATCAGATTTTTAATTAAACTCCAAAAAGGTTCCAAATATTAAATTAAACCTATTTCCATTATCAATTTTGATTTCTCACATCAGTAAGGCTTTCAATTTCTAATCAAATTTAAAATCTCCGTCAATAAATTACATATTCAATTCAACACCTCATAAATGAATTTAATTCATAATAATTTCAATTCCCAATTTTCATAACTTGATTAACTCCAATTCGGACCAAATTAATAAAATCTCAATTTTACTAAATTGAATTGAATATTTAATTAAACTCCCATATGGTCTGATACTCGAAATTAAAATATTTCAATTCATCAACTTCACCTTCTTAAGCCACTTAAGCTTTTAATTTCTAATTCTAAAATAACTCTTTTTATAAAATTATATACAAATCAACCCCAATATTGTTCATCAATTCCACAATTAAATTGGAATAATAATTAATTAAAATCTAAATCACCTTGATCAATTAAATGTAAAATATTTTATGTGGCGGGGTCGTCACCATGTGTGTGGACCATGTCAACTTGGGAAGCAAACTCGTGCTCCTCATAAAAAGGTAAACAACTTCACAACCAAATGTCTTCTTGAACTGGTTCATATGGATCTTATGGGACCCACTTGCAGTGAAAGCATTGGAGATAAAAGATATATTTTTTTAATTGTTGATGATTATACTCATTTTTCATGAGTTAATTTTTTGAGAGAAAAATCTGATATGTTTGATACTTTCCAGGCCTTAGTCCTTAAAATCCAAAATAAATAGGGTGTTTCTATTGGGTGTATCATAAGAATCCGAACTGATCATGGTCATGAATTTGAAAATAGTTCATTTTCGGATATTTGTGATATGCATGGAATTAAGCATGAGTTTTTTGCACCAATTACTCTACAACAAAATGGAGTTGTTGAGAGGAAGAACAAAGTAGTTCAAGAGATGGGTAGGGTCATGCGCCTTAGCAAGAAAGTTCCTTCTAAGTTCTGGGTTGAAGCCTTAAATACTGTTGTTTATGTTGTGAACCATGTGTATTTAAGACCCGGCACTTTAGAAACTCCATATGAATTGTAGAAAGGGTTGAAACCTAATGTAAAATAATTCAAAACTTTTAGGAGTAAATGTTACATTTTTAAATATAGAGAGCCTTTAGGAAAATTTGACTCCCGAAGCGATGAAGGTATTTTTTTAGGGTATTCAACCACCAGTAGAGCTTTTTGTGTCTATAACCTGTGTACTTTATCTCTAATGGAATCAATCAATGTGGTTATAGATGACACAGGTTCTTTTATGCCAACAATACATAAGGAAGAATATGGTGAGTCTCCAATCTTAGATACTGAACCACAAAGTCAAGGAGAAGCACAGGGTCAAGCCCAAGAAGGTGAGCCAGCACCAGCTTTAATGGTAAGTCCGAGTCCAAAGAATGCACAAAGAGACACCACCTCTTATGCTCCAGTCACTACCAGCCCAAAGTTAAAACCATCAGCAAGGGTAAAACTAAATCATCTGGTTCAACAGGTAATTGGAAATGTTTTAGACCGAATGAAAAGCCAAAAACAAGTTCGAGATGAGGTAACTCACATGTGTTATGTTTCATTAATTAAACCTAAGAATGTAAAAGAGGCCTTACTAGATGATAGTTGGGTTAATGCAATGCATGATGAATTAGGTCAATTTGAACGTAACAAAGTTTGGACTCTTGTTTCCAGACCTAGAGACATGAATGTGATAGGTACCAAGTGGATCTTTAAAAATAAATCTGATGAGAATGGTATTGTGGTTAAAAATAAAGCTAGGTTGGTTACTCAAGACTATACACAAGTAGAGAGCGTTGACTATAACGAGACGTTTGCCCTTGTTGCACGTCTTGAATCTATTCAAATTTTACTTGGTGTTGCAAGCTTTCTAGGGTTCAAATTGTTTCAAATGGATGTGAAAAGTGCCTTCCTGAATGGGTACTTGAAAGAAGACGCCTATGTTGAGTAACCAAAAGGATTTGAGGACCCAAAATGTTCACACCATGTCTACAAGTTAGACAAGGCATTGTATGGGTTAAAACAATTCCCTCAGGTTTGGTATGATATACTTACTACATTTCTTCTTTATAATGATTTTCAAAGAGGTAGTGTGGACAAGACCTTATTTGTGAAACATACTAAGTCTCATATACTTGTTGCTTAGATTTATATTATTGATATTGTATTTGGATCAACTTTTGATTCTCTTGTGAAATATTTCTTGGATTGCATGACATATGAGTTTGAAATGAGCATGATGGGGGAGTTGTCTCATTTCTTGGGTCTTCAAATTAAATAGTCTCCTTCAGGTATGTGTGTCTCTCAGACCATGTATGCCAAAAACCTTGTGTCTAAGTTCGGTCTAGAGTTGGCCAAACATTCTTGCACTCCCATGAGCACCAGCCTTCACCTCTCCAAAGACTTCTCTGGTACTGATGTTGATCCTACCCTTTATAGGAGTATGATAGGGAGTCTTGTTCCTCACAGCCAGTCGTCCTGACATTGCATTTAGTGTAGGTGTTTGTTTCTGTTACCAAGCCTGTCCTAAAGAGTCTCATCTTCTTGCGGTCAAACGCATCATTAAGTATGTTAATGGGACATTGGGGTATGGGATTTGGTTCTCGACCGACATTACAGCCGAAGTCACTGGTTTTTCTGATGCCGATTGGGGAAGGTGTGCTAATGATCGTAAAAGCACATCTAGAGGGTGTTTTTACCTTGGGAATAATTTGGTTGCCTGGCATAGCAAAAAGCAAAATGCCATCTCTCTTTCGACTGCTGAGGCTGGGTACATTGCTGCAAGGAGTTGCTGTGCACAAATGTTGTGGATGAAGCAAATGCTTCATGATTATGGTATAGACCAGAACACTCTCACCCTTTTCTGTGATAATACAAGTGCCATTAACATTTCTAAAAATCTTGTCCAACACTCTCGCACCAAATATATTGACATTCGTCATCATTTCATTTGAGAGTTAGTAGAAGAGGACCTTATTGTTCTTGAACATGTACCCACTGAGCATCAAAAGACTGATATTTTTACAAAACCCCTTGATCTTCTTCGATTTGAGTTCCTGAGAAAGACCTTGGGTGTAGTGCTCAGTCACTAGGGTGTGACCTGTTACTTGAGTAGGGTAAGAGTGATTGGCTTTATGTGTACTTGGATGCTATAATTTCATTGTCATTGATTTTTGTCATCTCTACATTTAGACTCATATGAACACCTCTCATACTGCTTGCAAGATTTCATTCTTCTTTGTTCATAGCTGATTTTGAATGCTCATGCTCATTGACTTCATGATCTCATTCTGTACACATTCTTGAGATAAACTGTTGCAGGGGTTTTTGCACAAGTGATCAAAGTTCTCTATGGCCTCTAACAGTGTCTCTTATATTTTCAGATGAATTAACTTATACTAGCATATCATAGGTGATGCTAAGTCTCTTAACCATCTACCATCATTTTTCACTTTCATGGTTCCTCTCTTAGTTCATTGAAGTTTGGGCATCAGGAAAAGGCTCACCAACCAGGTCATTCTTATTGATTCCATACTTCTTTGGTTTGGTCTCCATACTCTTGAGCGTGAAAGCCACCAGTGAGTGCCCACAAGAAAGAAAAGTTAAAAATTAATGAAAAGAAAAAAAAAAAAAGACTCATTGAGTGAGGGAGAGCCTCTGCGTTTACTCAACAAATACCTCTTGATTCCTAATGGTTTGACTTTTATCAGTGATGTCTAGTCACTGTAACTTACTTTTTGTGCTCCTTTCGGATACGATAGCCCTACAGTTCGAACTCCTGTTGTTCTGAATCTGATTTCACAAGTGCAATGTGAAATAGATAAATACAAATAAGTCAAAATCTGGCAATTCTTTTGGAAAATTGATTTTGAATCAAAATACCAAAAATAGACTGCTTTGCCAGATTTCAGAGTCGCCACCTAAATATTTTTGAGAAATTTAGAAAACCCATGACTCGTGCCAAAGGCCACGTGTCTGTCATCACCAAAGTGTCTCGGCTCGGGAGCTTAGGTACTTGAGGGAAAGGTCATGAATTGAGATTAATCAAATTATTCATGTTTGTTTTGAATGCATTGATTTCATGTTTGTTTTGAAAAAGTGTTTTGAATACGTGTCACTTAAAAAAGCGAGCTTGTATTGACATTAATCAAATTATTCCAATTTAAATAAAAAGACCTTCATCTATAGGCAATCAAACAGGTATATCACTTAAGCACTTAGCCTCATGGAAAACATGCTTGATATGGCAACAATCACACACAATGCAACATGTTAAAGGAATAAGTGCTCACTTAGTACTCCAAGGCAAGCCAAACAAAGCAAAATAATTAGAAAACATGCATGCAGTACAACAAAAAACATTTTTAGCGACGTTTTTTGGCAACTAAAATAGAAATTGGTCGCCAAATGTACATGATTGGAGACCACATGTTTTTAGTCACCAAAAACTAAACTATTGGCAACAAGTTAGAACATTTGGTTGCTGTTGAGTTTGACGCCAAACCAAATTTCTTGGCGGGAACGAGGAAAAAAATTTTGCGATGAAATTAAGATATGGCGACTAAAATATTAGTCACCAAATATATATTTTTGGTGACAATCATTATTTAGTTGCTGAAAAGTTGGGCAATATTTATGGCCGCCAAATTTCTTGGTTGCCTTTAAAGTATTTGTCAAAACTATGCCATTTTGAACATTGTGTGTGCCCTAATGTTTTTTTGCTCAGAATTTAGTTAAGCACTTGAAACTCCATTCTCATTCCCTCACTCTCGTGGACTCGAACGACACAGGTTTGTTCTTTCTTTTCTTCTTCTTCTCTGTTTCTCCCTCTTGCTCTCACTCTTTCGCAACGCCAACTGCACTAGCAGTGGCGCTGCCCCTTTGTCTTCCTCTCCTCTATCCTTCTTCTCTTCTCTAGCTAGGTTGCCACCCTCTCTTCTCTTTCTCTCCCTTCATCTCACTCTTCCTCTCTCGCAGCACCGACTGCACTGGCAGTGGCGCTTCCCATTGTCTCCATCTTTTGTTCTTCTTCTCTTCTCTAGCTAGGTCCCTGCCCTCTCATTTTCCTCCATTTTTCTCCTTTTCTAATTTAGCTACTGTATGTTGATGGTTTGGTGTGATTTTGATTAACTTTTTTTTTAGGTTTTAGGTTGTTGTGGCACAATCAGGTGGATTGGCCCCTCTTCTATCACAGGTAAGCAATTCATATCTTAGGGTTTTTCATCCCCAAACCTAATTTTCTAACCACAAGATTTGCTTGCACTTTCAAGATTTGGTTGTTCTTATTCTCTTTTCCTGTTTTTGATGGGTTTGGAGATGGCCTATAGCATAAAGCTTCTTATCGCAATAGACTACTGGAAATGCTTAAGGAGATTATAATTGAAGAAAAATGACACTTTAAGATTTGTAGAAGAAGAAATGCAACAAACTAAAAAAATGAGATTTCATCATTTTTAATTTTCTAGGTTTTAAATTTCAAAAAAATTAATATTGGTAATAATTTTTTTTGCTTCTTTATTTCTAAGTGCGGTTTATTTTATTTTATTATTATTTTTCCAAGTGTGATTATGGACATTTTAATGATGATGAACTGTGAAGGTGATTGGAGCCTCAATAGAGCTTTGTAAGGTAATTCCAATTACTATTAATAAAAACAAACTAAAAATAATTTGCTTTTGTCACTTTTGCCATGTCAAAATAATTTGCTCTTTTTGTATAAATTGCTTCTTATTTCACTTTCCCCCCCTTCTCAATTGACAATGTCATTGCCTAATAAAAAGAGCAACTAATTGAATATGGATATTAGAAGAGTATGCTTGATGTGAGTAAAATTATTTTGATACATAACAATGAATTAACTGTGCCTAAAGGCAATTCTGAATATCTATTTTTTTAGTGTTTCATTGGGTAATTTTTATTTATTTATTATATGCGTGTGTTTTGAATTGGCTTCTATAATATTTGAATTTTTGAACTTCTTTTTTTTTTGTGTGTGTGTGTGTGTGTGTGTGTGTGTGTACATTTAGATTTTTTGTACAGTCTCCTTTTCCCAGATTATGTTGGGATGTTGGAATATACTTCGAAGTCAAAGGGAAATTAGCATCATTTGAAAAAAAATAAAAAAAAATAAAAAAAAATTGTGGTATGCATTTTGGATGGGGAACTTCATGATTATGATTTCTAAAATGGATTTTTTTTTTTTTTCCTACTGAATCATTTTTCTATTTTGGAATGATTTTTGCATTCATAGTTGTACTAAGTAGGTTACTCTAAATGACATAGACAAGTACTTCAATTATTTGTCTTTTTTATTACTTTAGTTTTTCATGAGAGATAAAATTGATATGGAATCTCTTTATTTTGCTATTTTGTGACATTGCTAATAGGATATGAGTCCAAATGGCAGTTTAGGTGATTTCGAAGATAGGTAATGGTTATTTCACAATTAATAGTTTTTGTTTTTACACGAAAATGGGATGCAATTTCAACATCTTGATTTTTTTTTTCTTAACAGGCTGTAAAGAAGCAAGAGTTAGGAAGAACGAGTACATGATGTTTGATGGTGATAGTTATTGTGCGGGATGAGTACATTGAGTAAGCATTTTAGTACAATTCTGGGCCTCTTAATTTAATTATGGAATTTCATGCTATTCACATTATAAACATTTGGTGATTTCATGAATTTCAAACCAAATTGACTATAGTTTTAAACATTAGCATTGTTTAGGATGCCTAAATTCTCCTTAATTTTTATTTTATCTAATAATTAAGCTTTTCATGATTTTTCTTTCGTATTAAGGTATATACAAAGGTCTTCTTCACAATAAGGTACCCAAAAAAATTGTTAGGACGGGTTATGCATATGTTTTATGAATATGTTAAGGAGCAGCATATAGAAGAGTTGATTAATTCATTATGCATATGTTTTCTGAATATGTTAGTGGCAGTAACTACCTCAAAGTGTGAACTAAATTAACCCTAAAGCTCTTGGAATAACATGAAAGACCAAGACATAACCAAAATTCTCCCTTGCAATGCTCTTGTAGTTGCAGGTTAGTTTTTAGAACTTAAAACTTATTTCCTTGATATTTCTTAATAAATGAATGAGAGCTCATTCAACAACCTTCTTTTTTTTTCTTGGGGGACTGAACTCATAAGCCGTTATTTAGAAATTTCATTTTTTAACAAATGGTTTCTTGCTCGCTATATATTCTTTAATTGGACTGAGCTAGTCTTGGATTTTATACTTGTGAACAAAAC
The DNA here is from genome assembly GCF_055761805.1 of Camellia sinensis. Lineage (NCBI taxonomy): Eukaryota > Viridiplantae > Streptophyta > Magnoliopsida > Ericales > Theaceae > Camellia > Camellia sinensis. The sequence goes on from NC_138968.1 coordinate 10,776,672, forward strand.
ATTATTTCAAAATCTCACATTGAAACAAATTAGTTTTACAGCAATGCATAAGATTAGAAAATGAGGAGGTTGCCAATTTGATATGCAGAGAATAAAATGCTCTATTCTCTTGGTATGCACATAGAATAGAACAGTGAAGTTTCTCAATGCAGTCAATCGTCTTTGTATCCAACCTACCTTTCCCATCCACCCATCAAGTAAACCAATATTTCCCTACATTTCTTTCCAAAATGCACTTTGCCCCTAACATTGCAAGTATGATGAAGAATTAATGATTTCTAGGTTGGACAATATTCAATGTTCTTGTTTTTTTCTTCATTATGCAAAACTTGACTCTTTAGTGTTAGGAGACTTGTCTCACATCATCTCTCTAAGCCACAAAAGCTTGGTCCATATAGTCTAAAGGCCTTTCAACCCAATGCCAATTGGTTTTTGATTGGATGCCTCAAGAATTTTAACACGGTATCAGAGTTGGGGTTTTGGTGGTCTTTCGTGTGTCAAGTCTTTGTCCCAGGTCTATTTCTTTAATTTATCTCACGTCTATCACCTTTACATGTGATCGGACTGCATGCGCTAGCGAGTGTTAGAAACTTTTTCCACATCATCTCTCTAAAGTACCCAAGTTTGATCCATAGTCTACCTTTGAATAAGAAGTAAGTCAGTGACATAAAATTATACCATTATCTATTAAGGTGGGATTCAGGGTTCAAGTCTTAGCTGTGATCCAGGATATGTTGCTCTTGCTTATGCATTAGCAAAGGAATAAGTAACATATAAGTTATCTATGTCTGACACATGCCGTGTTGGTGCATGCCTAAACACACATAATTTTCAACTCCAATGGAGTAGACATACTCTATTGATTGATGTTATAGCTTGTTTTGAATTTGACAAATATAGCTTTCAAGATGTCCGGACCATGTTACTATTATACTTTGTAATCAATTTTTTTTTTTTGGTAATTAATTAATTAATCCTTTTCATATGCATTCTCTTTGTTTAAATCTTGATTTTGAATTGTACGACATTGATCAGTTATATTTCACCATTTTTGTGCGTATTAATCTTGACCATCTAATTTGAGATAAATGGTATTGATAATGACATCTTGACCAATTTTTCCCTTGATTTGTTCTAGAAATTTGAAGTTTCTTATGTCTTAATTCATTCTGAATCATTCCTTCTTCTCCAAAATAGTCTTTTATTGACATCATAAGGAAAAAAGATATTCCAAGATATAGTTTAATGCATGTTGCTGGTCTGTCGCAATCAAGGTCTTAAAAATGGTTGGAAGATGTTGCCTATTAAATAACGATAACAAGGTGATTATTGTAATTTGAATGGGAAAAGGATAGGTTGGTATATTATAGAAGTGATTTTGAATTTAAAGTTTCTAAGCATGGTGATTCTCTGTTGTGGTGGTCCTGCTGCTAATGGGAAATTCTCTGTTAGGTCTGCTTGGAATGCTATTAGAGTGCCTCAAGCTTGTGTTTCTTGGTGGTATAGGGTCTGGTTTAGCTATAATGTCCCTAAACGAGCCTTCATTTTATGGCTTTGCTGTTGGAAAAGATTAGCTACTAAGGATAGACTTCAAAGATGGGGAATGGAGGTTCCTTTGCTCTGTGTTCTTTGTAATCTGTCACATGAATCTCATGATCACCTCTTTTTTGAATGCCCTTAGTCTTGTTAGATTTGGGGGCAAGTGTTGAGGAAATTTCAAGTTTCTAGAGTGCCCATGAGTTAGTCTGCTGAATTTGAATATTACACTTTAAATTTGAAAGGTAAGAACTTCCAGGTTACTGTGTTTAAGCTTGCCTTTTCTACTGCAATTTATCATATTTGGCTTTAAAGGAATGCTAGGATTTTTAGTAATAAAGCTTCTGATGCTTGTATTGTTTTTCATTCTGTGGAAACAATATGAGGGATAGAAGTTGTTCATGGACTGGGGTGGGTAGTTCTCCCTCTAATAGGGATGTTTGTCAAGCTTGGAACCTTCCATATAGAAGTTGAGTGAAGTGCCTTCTGAAGCGATTGGACTTTCGGTTAAGATATTAGTGAAGGTTAGCACTATGAACAAAGGGTAGTCTCAATTGCGTCACACTATTCATCGTTGAACATTAGGTCCCATATACATATGATAATTAAAACATGGGTAGCTAAAGGGTAGTCTCAATTATATGATGTGTTTTGGGACATGTTGATTGAACCTCACTTCACATATTTTCAGGTATGGTATCTCCTTTTAAGAACAAATGGCATCTTATAAAATTGAAAACAAAAGAAATTTTTCATAAAGGAAAAAAGAGAAAAAAAAATGTAGTATAACACAAGCTTACAGATCATAACACATGTAGCTGAGGTGTAATGCATATAGCTTTCCCTCTTCTTTTTTGATCAAGTTAAGCTTTGCGTCAAGCGTTGAGCTGATGTTGTTCCTCTATTTGTTCCTCTATTGTGTATAATCTGATTTGCCCCTCTATTGGGTGGGGTTTCTGCTGGTGTGGTTGCTACTACTATAGCAGTTACTTTGTGTGGCTATTGCTGCTTTGTTCCTCTATGTTGTTATGCTGTTTGTTGTGTGGCTATCTGATGCCCCTCCTTGAAGTACTCAATGTGTGACATTATTTATAAGCTACAAGAAATTAAACTCTACATATAGGGTGTGGCTGCTACTGTTGAGTGTGGTTGCTGCTGGTTTGTATATTGGGTGTGGCTTGTTTGTTGTGTGGCTACTGTGTTGGTCACTCCACAACATTGTGCTTTGTTTCTCTTTTTCTACTTTCTTCTTTCATGTTTATTGATGTAATCTCGTATGAAATGTATGTTTTTTTCATCAATAAAGATTTTTTTGCTGATCAAAAAAAGATTCCATTTTTAATGGATGGGATTGAAAATATCCTCCATTAACAATTTTCTTGATTGATAAAAATCAGTATAATATATATATTAAGAAAATTATTCATATATATGTGTGTGTGTGTGTGTGTGTGTGTGTGTGTGGTGATGGTGGTGGCTTGAACTTGGGTCTTGTAAAGAGTGAAGGAGTTGTGGGAAGATGGTGTGAATAGTATGATGGTGCATGACACTAAATTTATATTTGCTTTAATTGATATTTATGATGCCATGCCATTGCTGTAATTGATATTTATTTTTGCTTTAATCCAAGTTTCCAATCTATGTGTATGACACTAAACTAACGAAATTAGAAACATGCTTTTGGAGCTTAGGTTGGGAATACTTGATTCAATTGTTGTCTAGATTAGAAGTACAATCATTTATTTAGATGTGTAGTCGAATTGTTTATTTTGCACATATCCATGGCAAGTAAGTATGACAAATAAGGTAGAAAATTAAAAAAAATTGAAGACAGGACATGAGTTTCCTTATATGTTATTTGTCATTCATTTCATGTCCATAACTCTCCATTAATTTCATGTATAGTTCGATTTTAATTTAAACTTTGATTTACAATTGCCAAGGTTATAGGTTATCGGTTAATGTAAAGAGATAAAAAAGATGCACTCGTTCGTTGGGAGCAATTACTACATCAGGTAATCTTTGACTATTTGTTAAGGCATTTTTAATTTATTTAGAGAATTTTGACACTTTTTTATTAAATTTGTGGCTATTACAGGATTCACTTATTGTATTTTTAGTTTCGTTTTACTACTGTGAATGTATCACAACACATACGTATATAAAAAGATAAAATCCTAATACTTTGAGCATTCATGATATGACAAACAATTAGATGATCAAAGGAACTATTTGCTATATAAATAAGATAAGACCAAATATGCTAATTAGGGGGTGGTTGTTGTGTTTTGCTTTAAAAATCTCAATTCCATGTCTAACTCAACAAATAAATAAGTCAAATTGCTAAAATAAATGAATATGCTTTTACAAAAATAACTAAACTAATATGTAATACTATAATGCTATACTAGAAATGTCACACATCTCATAATTTGCTTTTGCAATATCAGACAACTAATTATCACAACATATCATTGGCAGTAAAGTACGATTTGTGGGCACAATGCTGTCAAACTATTTATATTCATTCTAGTTTTTATTTAAGCAACTTTTTGACCTTAATGAAAGTAAAACCAACCTCAAGTTTAAGATATAGGTTCTTCTAATTTCAATTTAGTCATGAAAGTAAAGGTAGCACTTTGGATGAAGTCTCATTCCATTGGTAGCTTCTACTCAGTTGATATTTGCTCTTGTTTTGGAACCTTGAAATTGGATTTGATCAATATTCCATTATGACACAATTTGAGCTAGATTTTGGTTGGACAATATGCTACTGATTTACAAACTTGTAGAGATATTGCGTGCTATTAGTTCATATCTGCCAAGTTTTAACTGGTGAATCACGTGTTACTTTTTGATTTTGGTACATTGAAATCTTGTAATTCACCGTAGGAAAATTTGCTCCTAATTTGTTAATCTATAATGTGAAACCAATGTTTTCAGACCAGGAACTTTATTATTAACATTTTAACATTGTAATTTTTTTCATATGTTTGACAGATTGGCAATGGATGGAACAACGTTCGGGGAGCATTAAAGGATTACATTTTGAATTTTTGGATATATTTTGTCATAGGTTTTTGTTATGAACTTGCAAGCTTAGAAGTTTTTTTGGAATTACATGTTTGAAGTTTGGGATTGTAAGGGATTTGTGCTTATATTGGATGTTTTGGATTTGATATTTTACTTATATTTAATATGCTACTACTTTTGAATTAAGTTTATATTTTGGATGCTTTGCACAAGTGTGTTAATTTGAATTATATTTTGCTTATGTTTATAGGTTTATGAATTATGTACTGAACAGGGAAATTGTATTTTTTATTTATTTATAAATAATGAATTTTTGGTGACAAGTTTTTCAGTTGTAAATTTACTTTTGGTGACACTTTATTTATGTTGCTGAAAGTCTATGTGAATAATTTTTTTTGCGACCCAAAACTTGATTGGTCGCCAAAAGTTTTAACATTCAACAACCAATTCATTTAGTCACTAAAAGATATTTTTAGCGACGCATTTATATGTCACTAAAACCTAACATGTCATCCGCTTTATGCTACTTTTAGCGAGTAAAAGTTAATTTTTAGCGACAAAATTTTAGTCTTTTAGTGATTGAAATATTTGGTCGTCGATTTATTTATAAGGCAACCAAAATTGATTTGGTCGCCGAACCATTTAGTGACAAGGCTTCAGTGGCCGATTTTGTTGATGTCGCGGATACTTTCAGCAACCAAAATTACACTTTTGGTGACTAAAAAAAAGGTCGCTAAAAGTGCTTCTTTTTTTTTTTTGTAGTGATGCTCCTAAATAATGTAATATGACTAATGTGACACATACAATCATGCAAATAACAAGTTCGGCTACTAGCATGGCATTTGATTCAATTCAAGACATGGGATAAAGCATGTATTCGAGCAAAGAATTTGATTTTGACATTGGTTAGAACGATGATGCCAAACCCTTATGCATGCAAGACGAATGTATGTGAATCATGAAAAATGCTAAGGAAACATGATGCTCTAGGCTTCCATTGTAAGCGAGTAAATAAAAGGGAGAAAGAAATGGGGGTTAGAAAACATACACTATTATTACATGTTTTGCCCTCGTGCAACAGGTTCCGAATGTCCAAGTGTCTGGATTAGACTAATTATTACAATATCGAATGAATAATGAATAGCTAATTAACTATCTAATTTATTACAACAATGATATTACAAAAATAAGAATAATACGAAATCACGAAGATCGCATTTGCGCTGATGAAGACAGTGTTCAGAAACTGTTTTGTATGCTCAGACTGTTCTATTCCACCCTCAGCCACTGTCCTCTGTTTCTGCCAAAAAAATGCTTTGCTTACCAAACATTGGAGCTCGACCGGCCCCCAATGAGGCCTGGTCGAGTCCAAACAAGGCCGGTCGTGTCTTATTTTCATGCAGAAAAATGTTTTTGTGCTCTGAGGTGAAAACAGTGCAGACAGAGCAGTTTCAAATTATGTTTGTCCCTTGTGCTCTTCTCTGTCATGGGAGAACTCAAGAGAAGAACAAATTCGATTTTGAAATCATCAATGGTAGCAAGTGGATTGCTTGATGATTTCGAGCACGTTTGGACAAAAGGTCAATAAACGCAATGAAAGACAACCACATTTCCTTCCTATCATGAAGTTAGCTCAAAGAGGAAGGTAGACACGCCTCAAAATTCATCAACATATCATGAATTAACATATGATGACTCTTGACTCAATGGGCTCAGCATAACGTTCGGCCGAATCTAACCAATTTTGTTCATCTGCTTTATTTCATTGATTTTAAGTCCTTTTTGACTTATCTTTCCATTTTTTAATCCTTTTGTCCCAAAGTGATAATTAAGTCCACTAAATGAAGAGAAATGTCAAACGAGAAGTGATTCTTAGCATGAAAGAGAGACTATGCCTTGACGATGAACCTCCGAAGAGATTAAGCCATTGAGCATAGGAGGTCTCTCTCTCATGCCTTGAATAACAATCAATCGCTTGAAATAACTCTTAGACAAAGAAAACCAAGAAATAAGGGAGGATGTAGAGATGATGTGCGAAGTTGATTATTATAACTAAGTGAAAGAAAAACCATCAACTCGAATGACTCGGTGTCTAAGGCCTAAACAATTGAAACCATAAGGACTTATAACACAACAAGTATAAAATTCAAAGAATAAGTTATTTAAATGATTAAAACAGTCCTAAACAGCCCCTAACATGTAAAAAAAACAGTAGCTAAAACATGTCAAAAGAGCACAAAAAAATGCCAAAACAAAGAGATACAAAACTAGTAAGCAAGAGCAAGGAGAGGTGGCTAACCCCTCCACTTTTGAGACTTCTAAATCATGTTTTTCAGCCCTTTTAAACTCTAAAAATCAGTTTGTAGACCAATGAAAAGAGTGGTAGAACAAAGGGAATGAGCTATGAAATAAGGTGTAAGAAAGGGTGTTAAGCCTTTCTACCTTTGGTAGCTATTCAAACCCAAGTTCCAACACTTGAAATGGATCCAAAATAGTACAAAAACACAAGAAATAGGTAGAGAAAGATTGTAATGAAAGCAAGGAAAAATGTGACAAGCTTATACCTCTTGAAGAGAGCAAGCTTTGATTGTAACCCAAACTTGATCCTAGCACACTTTCAAGGTTAAATTATGATTCTCAAGGCTCAACCAAGGTTCCCAAGTTCAGCTCTAAGGGAGTATGTGATGTATAGATATGATCCAAGGATGATATAATATCTCAAAGATAGCTTGCGAAGGAAGAAGGAGCTCTCAAAGGTGTTTTGGCTTCTTTGAAATTTTTCTAACCCCCAATACTGAGGAATCAACTCATATTTATAGAATTTGAGCCAAATAGGTCACAAATATCTTCAAAAATAGACAGCTAATGGATTCTAGCCCAGAATAGTGTTTATAGCCAAAGAGGCACGACCGACCCTAAATGAAGCACGGCCGGGCCCCAATGTAGCTCCTATGTTCCTTTGATTCAGGCTCATTGTATGTTGGCATGGTGCTAAACAATGGATTTTTGTGGTATATAGGTATAGAAATAGCCTGGGTATGAAAAGTTGAGATTTTTTAGAGCTAAAAATCAGATTCCTTCGTTGAGAATTCGAACCATTGACAATGTAATTTCATCATCGAGTGCGTAGGACAAAGAGCTCAAGTCTTACGGGCGGTCAAAAATGGGGTGTCTACAGTCACTCTTATCAGAGGTCTAGCCATCTGATCAATACGAGGATTAAGTCTAGCTCTATGGCCTTTCAAGGATTACACACACACACACATTCATTATGTGAGCTCTCATGTTTTTCTTTGAGTTGTACATTGTCATATAACTTATGCTCATTGATCGATGTTTACCTGATTTGCTCATGATGCTATGCTTCATATTGTCAACATTGCGAGTTTGCAGGCTTCATGGTATGTGGATTATCCCCTCTAAGTGTCACTGTTTGCCTTTGTCCTAATCCCCTCTTGTTTCAGGTCCTATTTAACAGTGTGAGGTGTTTTTATTTGCTCAGAAGGGTGCTTTTTATCTTTGTTGTTGGTTCCTCCCCACTTGAGCCTCGACTTTAGCACTCGAGCAAAGATTTCACCCTTCCAACACTTTTGCAGAGGCGACAAATGTTTGAGAGGTTATTTTTGCGCTCAAGCGCATGATTCCTGGCTTGAGTGAAGCCACACGCATATAGATTTACTCTCGAGCCTCAAACCCCTCGCTCAAGCGGACTACATTGCTTCATAAACCCAGCCCTCGACCTTTCAGTCCATTCTTTCCCCAATTTCTTCTTCTTCTTCTTCTTCTTCTCTCTCTCTCTCTCTCTCATGGGGCTCCGTTTACGCTCTTACCCTTCCCACTTCCATCTTGGTTCTGTTTGTTCGTGATTACTATTACCCTCATTCTAGTGCTCCATTGTCTTCTCAGGTTTGTCTCTCTATTCTTTTGTTGTTCTTTTTATTTTTTCATTAGCTCTATCTATTTCCGAAATGGTTTGTGAAGTGTCTAGGGTTCCCTAGGGTGTTGTGTGTTTGATTTGTGGAGTCTTTTACTGATCTCTCCATATTCACTCTGCTCTTTGTGTGGCCATTGCTGCTACTGAGAAATTTGGACAGTTGGTTACTAATGGTCTTGTTTTTTTGTTATTTTGCTCCTATTGTTTTGGTTTATGCTCTTGCTGCTTTGCTCTATGCTATCTGTGGTTTTGTCTTTTTATGGATAATGATATTGGGTACTTGCTAGTTGTCATTTGTCACTGCTTTATCTTTCTCATGAATTATGCTACATTATGTTTTGCATTTTGTCTCTTTGGGATTTTGTACTGCTGGTTGGTATCGGATTTGTTCCTAATATTTTTTTTATAACTAATATTTTCTCTTACTAATGTTTTTGGTTGTTGCCTTGGTTTTTGGGGGGGTGTTTTGTCTGGTTGGTGTTGGTTTTGTGTTGGGTTTAGTCATGTCTACCTCCAAACATAAGAAGTTCACTGTCACCCATCCACACTATAGCCCCGACTAGTTTCCATCTGCAGAAAAAGCCAAGTCTTTTAAAGAATCTTACACCTCTAGGACTATCCACTTAGAGCATAATGTCCAGCCTAATACATTTGAGTCCATACCTATATGGCCGTTGTTTGATCCTTTTGGGGGTGACTTGGTTCTATCATTTTCCAAGAGTCAAAACCTTGACTAGGTCTGGGAGTTTTATTGTAATATCAACTGCATTGATGATATTGGCCCTTCCTTCAAGACCTGGGTTAGGTCTAAGTCCATCACCATTACCCCTGATCTTATCCGTAAGCTTTTCGACATAAGCTTTCCTTTACAGTGTCACTATCCCTTCCTTGTTCGGCCCACTTGTGACTTCAACGAGGTAGAAGTGGCCACTGCATTGTGTGGCTCACCCCTGACTTGGATCAAGGGGGTCTTGATCAAACAACATGAACTTCTTCCCCGATCCGTTTGCATAACTTAATTGTCTGTGCCAATATCATAGTTACCACCCATAGATCCGAAATCAATCAAGAACAAGGCTATGTTCTCTTTTGCATAAATCACCAACTCTCCATCAATCTTGCCACTCTTGTTATTCAAAAAATGATAGCCATGTTTGAGCGAAAATCTTTAGGTCTCCCTTATGATTGCCTTATTAACCGTCTTCTTACCGAACTTGAGGTTCCTACCTTTGAAGAAGATGGATTTTCCTTTCCTGTTAGACCTTTCACCAAAAAGGCCATTCCCAAAGTCAATCTCATGTTCAAGGGGGTCCTTTTGGGGTGGGTGGTTCTGCTACAAGTGAAGATCCTTTGGCCGAGGAAGCCGAGTATGATACCGCTGTTACAGGTGAGGGAGAGTAATCTGGTTCGTTCTATTAGGCCAACTGCATCAGTTTGAGCATGTTCTGGTTTCCTGTTTTGATCATTTGGAGAGTCGAATAGACATTTTTGATGTTCGGCTCACTGATCTCGAGACCTCCACCGACGCCCGGCTCATTGCCTTGGAAACCTCTTCTAACTACATTGAGGAATCTGTTGCTCAGTTTTCCCAGCATATTGCTCAGATCTTGACTCTGTTTTAGCTACAGCAGCCTCCATCGCCATCGGATCTGTGATGCATGTTTTTCACTACTTGGACAGTGTATTATTTCTTTGCACAATTTTTTTTCCTCTTGTTTCTCTTCTATTTTTTTTTTTTTTTGGCTTGTCTCCCGGGACAAAAAGGGAGGAGTAGATGTTTTGGTCTATTGGGATATGATTTGTTTAGCTCTTTTGGTTTATTGGGATATGTTTTGTTGCTAGACATTTTTGCTAACTCATGGGCATAGATATTGGGATCTTTTGGAATATTGGAATAGATAGATTTAGATATATATATATATATATATCTGTTTAGCTTATTTTGTTCTTTCTAACTATTTATCTTATTGTGTTTCACAGTTTTGGTTTGTATGTTTTTTTTTTTTAAAAAAAAATGCTTGGTTTGTTTATGGTGCTGCTACCTTATTATGCCGATTTGGTTTGTTCTTGGTGTTATGCATTAGTTTGTTAGTTAGTGTGTCTAGTGCGTGTGTTTGTTAGGAAAAATTGTTAGAAAGTTTTGTCCAAGAATTGACAAAGGAGGAAGTTGTTAGGTCCCTATTTATTGCCAATTCCGCGAACAAACTTGGGTTATCGAGTTATATTTTTCCTAAGTGTTTTGGTCGTCCCGCTCGAGCGAGGAAAGTTGCGCTCAAGCGGAGGTTTCACCTTCTCAATATTTTGGCTTATTTGCAAAAATACTAAAAGATGTGATTTTACACTCGAGCCTAATTTTCAGCGCTCGAGCTTAGACCCTAGTTTGGAATACGCGTTTTGGTGACACTGCTCGAGCAGTCATTCCTGCGCTCAAGCGGAGATCGCATATCCAACTGCTATAAAGCTGCAGTTTGCTCCAAATTTAGGCCACGGCTTCCAGATTTTCTTTGAGGGTTTTAGGGTTTTCTTGTGAAGCTATTTTGCTAGTTTTCTTTGATGTTTGATTGAGTATTAAACTCATGGTTTGACAAGCATACATCAAAGAGTTATTTGATTGTTCAACGTCAAGAGTGTTCTTTTTTGGTGGAATCCGGAGCTTCAAGCGTGGAGTATTCGAAGGTGTTCGAAACTGTGCGCAGTCGTTGATTCGACATGGATGTTGTGGATTCAACATCAAGCTGATCAATTCCGAGACGAAGGTGATGGTGAAATAGATACAAATTGTTGAAGACAAATTGAATGCGTTTGGGTAATTTGTTTCAATAAATTTGTTTTCTTTCTTTCTTTCTTTCATTCATTCATAGTGGATTGATTTATGGCGTTTTGCCGGTGGTTTTTTAATCACAATTGGAGGTGCTCTAATTGTAGTTTTTTTTATGTAAAGCGGTTGTGTCAATTTATTATTTTTCAAAGCAACAATCTAAATCACTTTCGTGCGTGCTAGATGATTTAAACTCTTAGTTTTAATCGTTTGGGAATTGTTGCAATTAATCTTGATCCGAATCACGAATCGCTTAGGTTTTTCAGAGGAGAAATAAAACACTCCAAGGGAACATCACAAATTGGGGGACTTCACAAACAGCAGATTGAAATCCTATTATTTACATATCCTAGCAGCAAACATCAACAGAAACATTGACGGTGAGAGGGAGAAACAGGCAGAGACTGAGTGAGTGAAAGTGATACAGAGGATTTATACCTCAAATTGTTTTTAGGGAGAGTTGAAGATAATCCAAAAAATTGCGATGGTGAGGGCCCTGGTGGGTGAGACATTGTAGAACAAGACAAGTATGAGAAAAAGGATTAAGAGAAATCAAAGAGAAAAAGTGAGACACGGAGATACAAACAAAGAGAGACAGAAAGTTAAAAAAAATACCTCGATGAATCTGAAATGGTGAAAACGAATTAGAAATGGTGAAGACGGATGGCGGCGCGGATGGCAACGTTGATGGTAAGGTGAGGTGATTGGTGCGACTGAGGTGTGATTGAATTCGACTGAGGTGTGAAAGAGGCGCATATTTATTTTTAATATAAATGTTTGAATTAGTAAAGTTATCCCCTACAAATATGTTGGTCGGCTAATGTCTGAATCTACATTTAGATACCAAAACGACACCGTTTTGATATCTGCGACTAAATTATATTAGTCGCTAAAAGATCATACTGCTCCCGCCTAGTTTTCATTCTCCTGCCTATGTTTTTGGCGACAAAAATTTTAAATTAGTCGCAAAAAATCACTTTTTTGCAACAAAATATTTTTAGTCGGTAATAATATCAATTTTTAGCTACGAAATTTTATTTTGGTTGACAAATGTCATTTTTGTGCGACCAAAATTTTTTTAGTCAGCAAAAGTGGTTGGCAAATGTGTAATTTCTTGTAATATAGGCATGCCAAACATAGCAAAAAAAAAATAGTTAATTTTAAAAAAAAATAAGTAAGGCACAGACAAAGGAAGAGAGAGAAAGCAATGGTGTTATATGCACCAATTAATGTATACACCAGTGTTATGCCATTATTACCGACCCCACCTATTATACAAATTACAAATATTCAAAACCTCTAAAATTATACCACATCATCTATTAGTATACTAGTTAGTACATTAATTGATATATAGCATTATTCGAGAGAAAGAGGACTAACAGTTGTTGATTTGATAATTCAATGCTCGTCGCCGTTTGCTCTGTCCGTTCACTCTCATGATTTGTTTGAAACTTCCAGTAGAAGAATATTAGTTACGGAGCTTGGAGAAGGAAAAAAAAAAAAGACAAGTAGGGGTGATTGCGGATTGAATTGGGTTGGGTAACATCTATTCGCCATTTATCTAAAATTAGGCGGATTGAAAAAAAAAAAAAGAAAAAAAAAGAGAAAGAAATCTACATCCGTTCACCTGTCTGGCGGATGTGGATTGAGCAAGCTGTGCAAGTTAGCAAATATGGATGCAATCGGTTTGGATCTTACAAATTTTGAATATTTTTTTTGAATTATAATTCATAACTTTACAATCTCCAATAGCTAGTAATCTAAAAAACTATGTATTATTTGTCTCTAATAGGTCATAGCACCACGCATGCATATTTTTAAGGTATTATTTTTAATTTTTACAAAAATATATATTTTATTATTTTTACTCTATATTTTTACTTGTTAGTAATTTATTTTATTTTTTTTAAATTATTATTTGTGGAGTCTTGAATCACTATCTGTGGGAAAAATAAACCGACCACTATAAATTGTAACTCTTTTTCATGAAAGTTGAATTCAAGAACTCACGCCACAAATTGCTACACACACACCAAACCAAATATCTATATTATAAGTTTTTGATGAATTTGTTTGGTAGAATAATTAAGAGATGGTTGTGGCTAGGGCCGCAAACAAGTCGGGTCGAGTCGAGTCGAGTCGAGTTTTAGTGTGTTTGGGTTTGTTTATTAAGATGTTAACGAGTTCTGAGCTCGAGCCAAGTTGACTTAGGCTTGACTCGAATTTGAGCCTATTCACGAGCCTTAATGAGCCAAAAACTTTATAAATTTATATTTGCGCATGGGACTAAAATTACAATTAAATTTTTGATTATACAATTATATATACAATATATATATATATATATATAAACATACTAAAAAAAGTCATTATTTTATCAAAATAATAATATCTACCACTACTATTATATAAATGTATTATCTATAGTTAATTATTATTTACATTTATATTTTTTAAATATATAAATAACATATTTATCTTATTTTGTATACATTTTTTTACATTATTTAATATATAAATAATAAATGTTAAATGAACCAACTAACAAACTGAGCCTACGAGTTGAACTTTAGTATATTTTGGTTTGTTCATTAAAAATTTAACGAGATCAAGCTCGAGTTCAAACGCAAAAAAATTAAACGAACCGAATTCGAACGACTTCTTACCGAACCGAGTTCAAGCTTATTCATAAATAGTTCTATTCATTTGCAACCCTAATTATGGCGTGCGTGATAAAAAAAATTAACTTGTGTGGCTACTTTGAACTTTTGATCACCACATTCCAATGCAAAGGACAATCGTTAAAAATCAGAAGTAATGATCTTGTTAAGTCAATTTAAATTTTAAAATCTTTTTAAAGAATTTTTTAATTTAAAATAGAGATAGGTTGATGTAATTATTTCATAATTATTGATTTTAAAATAAATATTTCGTTCTATGCATGTAATGGAGAGAGGATTCAAATCTCATTCAAGTCATAGCGTTCACCTTCAAACACCATTCTAATAGTGTTACAGAATATAATACTTAAAGTCAGGATATTAAGAAATTAGTCCAATAATGTATATTAATAAGTTCCCCCACATGCAACTTGTCTTACACGTGGAGAGATAAATTGATAAGCAAACAAGCAAAAAGAGAAAAAGAAACCAAACAAGTACAAAATATCCCAAATCATTTTGAATAATCTATTTTTCCAAAAGCCTAATGCAAAATAACCTAAAGATGCCATTATAGCAAAGGTCAAGATTATGTTTACAAATCAAGAACTGCAAATGAATTTCACTATGAATGTAGATATTGTGCAAGTTAGACTCTCTCAATAATCCTTTATCACAGAAACTATCAAAATATCATCTTAACCCTAAATCCTAAAATACAAAATACCAAGTCTATCTATATTGGATTGTACACATTGCCAACGAGTAATAAGCATAATTTACAAGGAGTTGTTCGAGCAGGGAGACAAGTGAGCAGCTTGAATTGTTCATTTGTTTGTCTCTCATATTGACATCCCTTTCACCCAATAGTGAAGACCCTATTCACACACAAGCCTGGGTTCTTCAACAATGGCTTTATTAGAGTAATGCTTATCCCCAAGTTGGGAAGGATTATCTTTTTTATCTTGATTCTCTCACATAAATTATTGACAAAGACAAACATGTTGGTCAGCATATATATCTTACTCCAACTACTTTGATTTGGTACACTGCATTTGGGTTTTAAATCTTAGTAAAAAATTGTACAAGGAAAGAAAAAGAGATAAAAATAATATCACTTTTTCCTTTACTTCTTTCCCATTCACAAATGCATGCCCAAATTCAAGAAGTGAACACAATCTTAATGGATTTGTTTATTGTAACATAAAAATTCAAATCTCTTTTGTAGTGATATAATAAGATGATGACAAATGATTAAGATCAAAATTAGTTAGTCACTCACTTATAAAATATATATATATATATAGAGAAATTGATTATAGAATTAAACACAAAACACTTTCATGACTCTGGCCTCACACGTGATTGGTTTTTGTGTTCCTCGCATTTATCAATAAAATTTTCTTTTAAGAGCCTGAACTTCTCACATGTTGAGTTTAATAGGCCTATTGTTAAAGCATCCCTCCACTCAATTGGCGTATAGAACAAGTCTAAGACTCTCAATACATGCAACTTTGATATCATGTTAAAAGTCAAATTTAAAATTAATTGGTAATGATTGGAGGGATTTTTGAAGTATATTAATTAAATTTGAATGACTTAAAAGAGATGATCTAGGATAAGTGTAACACTCTTAATAAAGATATATAAGCGTTTTGATTTTCATAATTTGTGTCAAAATATTTGGTATCGTTTTTTTTTTAATTATTATTTTTATTTTTTTATTATTTACAGTTTATGAATAAAAAAATTAACTTAAATAAAATAGGAAAAGCTCATAACTAGAAAGTTAAGGGGTATGTCTTCTATCTAATTATTACTTTTAACTTCTAAGAAACTACATCAAATAAACTAATTCATTATGGAAATATGTACTAGGTTTCATTGAAATTTTAACTCCCCCATTAGCAACAAAATCAAACTTTGCAAATATTCAAATGGTATATGATGTGGGTAAGCCCATAAAAGCCATAGCCTACTATGAACAATCCAAGCCCATCATTTGGAGCCCAATACATAACCTAGCTGGTGAAGTCCATAACAGCTGGAATCCAACATAGCATAAAGAGCCAATAACATTCAGACATACGGCAGGTAAATGACAAGTCACATCAGCAGACAAAGATCTGCAAAGTTATTGCCACTGCACATCACCATTAATGCAGCCCATCACAGCATTTACTACGACAACACTTCTCCGTCGGAACAGCACCCCCTTACCCTGAACAAGGTAAGCTACAGCATAAACTTTCGGCCAAGATGACAGGTTAGAAGGGACAGCGAAATGATGACCAAAGGATATAAGCAAACGTTGAAGACAAGAAGAAGGTTAAGTTTTCCTATCTCCAATTCATCTCTCTACATTTCACTTCTCTCTCTCTCTCTAACTTGCTCATCGGAGGATTCGCTGGGGGACTCCCCGTTCCCCATTGAACTCCTGTGTAGATTTTCTGGTGGGCTTGAACACTCAGTTACCGGTTGAAGAAGCGTGGATCAGTCCTACCCATTCCACCCAGGACCCGTCGTGTAGTAACTGTATCATCAGTTGGCACCGTCTGTGGGAAAACTTTGGTCCTCGCGCCAGTTGTGTTCACTGTCGTCGGAGACCCTACTCCAATACCCTTTTCTCGCTACCCATCAAAGTGTATGGTCATGACTAGATTCATGGCTTCTCACCAAAATGCCGCCGACCACCAAGCCAACCCAATTAATCCAAACAACCCACCACAATATTTCATCGAGCTTACCAACAGCATTAACCGCATAGCTGAGCAAAACCAAGGCCTGATCAATGCCCTACTCCAAAGAAACCTTCCTATGCCTCCTCCACCACCTCCCGATATTCCCCCCAACTACGAGCAAGCCCCGAGCCATACTATTCCGCAGCCTAATCCGCCAAACAGAGAAGGCTTGCAACCCCCTCCTCCAGGTATAAACCGACCAGCCTGGGGCCCACAACCATCGATCTCGCTACCAATCCTTGAAGGAGAGGCTAGCAGCGTCCAGCCCCCGCTGCCCTCCGGAGGTGACCACATCCCTCTCTGGGATGCGGAACTCCGAGCCATGAAGCTCCAACTCGAAGGGGTCATGTAGAACATCCAGCATAAACCCTCTACCACAGCAAACTCACCATTTGTCGCCTCCATCCGCGACAAACCTCTACTCCCCAAGTTCAAGATGCCCACCATCGACTCTTTTGACGGTACGACGGACCCAGTCGACCATCTGGAGACCTACAGAACCCTCATGATCCTCCATGCATTCCCTGACGAGATCATGTGTCGAGCTTTCCCCGTGACACTGAAGGGGTCAGCTCGGCTGTGGTTTAGCCAGTTACCAGCAGACTCCATCTCCACTTTCCAACATCTTAGTGACTCCTTCCACAACCATATTATTGAAGCCCAGCGCCAGCGACACCCGGCAACCCAACTCCTCAACATTCGGCAGACCGAGGGGGAGTCGCTATATAGTTTTGTTACCCGTTTCAACACTGAGGCCCTGCAAGTAGCGGAAAATGATGACAAGGTCATCCTCACTGCTTTCATGGCCGATCTGCGGTCGTCCGATTTCCTGTTCTCCCTCTCTAAAAACCCCCCGACCTTCATGGCAGCACTACTCTCCAAAGTCCAAAAATACATGAATGCTGAGGATTCCCTAGCCGCCCGACAAGATCCCATAACCAAAAACCCAGCCCTTAGAGAAAAGAGAAAAGACTCAGAATCCAGAAACACCCAGTATAATAGCCAAACACCACATTATACCGACCGACCCCCCTGAGCTAACCGGTTGGCACTAGTCCGACCGCCCGGTCGGTTCGAGCGCTACACACCCCTTAACTCCCCCATGGAACAAGTCCTCAATCAGATCCAGCGGGACTACCCCCTTAAATGGCCCCAACCGTCACGAACCCCTTCCAATCAGAAAGACCAGCCCAAATATTGCCGCTTCCACCAGGACCATGGCCATAACACCGATGAGTGCGTTAACCTTAAAGATCTGGTTGAGATCCTCATATGCCAGGGGCGTCTTAGTCGGTTCACGGACACCCACCCTCACCAAAGGCAAAGAACTGAGCCCCTCAGAAACAACCGCCGACGCACCCCCCCGACAGCTAGCCCAACCTAACCAAGGCCATGATCGCCCTCCACAGCAACCTCGGCCGCCAGGTAACCCCCCTCCACCTGTTGGAGAGATCAGAGTCATTTCAGGCGGCCTTGCTTCCCGGGGACCGTACCGTTCGACTCAGAGGGCAGAACTCAGGAAGATCAGGCAGGGCTCAGACAAAGTAGTTGCCACGGTCGATCGACCTTCCAAACAGCCCAAGCAGTGGACCGAGCCTATCACATTCACGGACGCCGACTGTACAGGCATCCGTTACCCTCATGATGACCCTCTCGTCATTTCTGCCCTCCTCTCCAACTACAAGGTCAGATGAGTTCTCATCAACAACGACAGTTCTTCAGACATCATCTTTCTCAACTGCTTTCACCAGCTCAAAATTGGGGAGGAAAGTCTGTCTTCTCTGCAAACCCCTTTGGTTGGTTTCACTGGCGACCGGGTCACCTCCATCGGCTCCATTGACCTTTTCATCACAATCGGTGAGTACCCACGGCGGACTACAAAGTTGCTCACCTTCTTTGTTGTCGACTGCCCATCCGCCTACAACATCATCCTTGTCCACACTGCCTTAAATGCCTTCTAAGCTATCACATCAACTTATCACATTGCCGTTAAGTTTCCCACCGATCTGGGGGTCGGAACTGTAAGGGAAGAGCAGACCGTGGCCAGGGAATGCTATGTTGCCTTACTTAAAGAAGTCAAGCTGAAGGAAGCAATGATCATTGAAGGACTTGACGTCCGAGATGAGGACGAGCTGGTCAGAGGAGAACCTGTGGAGGAACTCGTGGAAGTTCCCATCGACCCCACCAACCCAACGAAACGAAAACTGCCAAAATCGGCAGCCAACTATCCCCCCAAGCAAAGGCCGACCTTACTGCCCTCTTGACCGAGCACAATGATGTCTTTGCCTGGACCCATTCAGACATGCCAGGTATTGACCCTTTCTTCATAATCCATCGCCTCAGCATTGAACCCTATTTCCGACCTTACCGCCAAAAGCAGCGCATCTTTCATCCTGAGCGCAATACTATTATTGCCATAGAGGTTGACAAGCTCCTTGAGGCCCAATTCATCAAGAATGTAAACTACCCTAAATGGTTGTCAAATGTGGTCCTGGTCCGCAAGAACAATGGCAAATGGCAACTTTGTGTCGACTACTCAGACCTCAACCGAGCTTGCCCCAAAGACAGTTATCCTCTTCCCCGCATAGACCTGCTGGTCGACGCCACGGCCGGTCACCAAATGCTCAGCTTTATGGATGCCTTCTTCGGGTATAACCAAATTCTGATGCATCCATCTGATCGGGAACACACCTCCTTCATTACCGACCGAGGCACCTACAATTACCAAGTGATGCCATTTGGCCTGAAAAATGCTAGGGCCACCTACCAACGGTTGGTCAACGCCGTTTTCCATCATCAGATCGGTCGGAACATGGAAGTATATGTCGATGATATGCTAGTCAAGAGCAAACTCTCCGCTGACCATCTGACCGACCTGTGAGAGACCTTCGCCATCCCACGGAAGTACCAAATGAAACTCAACCCGGAGAAGTGCGCCTTTGGCATAGGATCTGGAAAGTTCTTGGGTTTCATGGTCAGTCAGCGAGGCATTGAAGCTAACCTTGAAAAGATCAAGGCCTTGGTCGAAATGCAGTCACCCAGAACGGTTAAGGAAGTTCAGAGACTCACTGGCCGAGTTGCCGCCCTCAACCGCTTCATTTCTCGCGCAACGGATAAATGCCTCCTCTTCTTCAAAGTTCTTCGGCAAACTTTTGAATGGACGACCGAGTCTGAAGAGGCCTTTCAGCAGTTGAAGCAGTGCATGGCCAACCCCTCTCCTTTCTCAGGCAATCACTGGCAAAACCCTCTTCCTCTACTTAGCCGTTTCAAGCACCGCAGTCAGTGCAGCTCTTATCAGGGAAGATGACTCTGTTCAACGGCCGGTCTACTACATCAGTCGGGCCCTCAGAGGCGCCAAGCAGAATTACTCACTGTTAGAAAAATTGTCCTTGGCCTTGGTCACCGCCTCCATACGACTCCGTCCTTACTTCCAAGCCCATTCAATAGTGGTCTTCACCGACCAACCTTTGAAGAAGGTAATGCAGCAACCAGAGCTCTCTGGCAGACTCATGCAATGGTCGGTGGAACTCAGCCAGTTTGACATCTCCTACCGACCACGAACAACAATTAAAGGGCAGGCTGTCGCCAACTTCATCCTGGAGTTCACTAATCCTATCCCAACCACGGCCATTCCACCCCCACCAACCCCTACCGAGCCAGAGGACCCTCATTCTTGGACTCTCAATGTCGACGGATTATCCCGCAGAGAAGGCAGTGGGGCTAGCCTCATCCTCACTGCCCCTGAAGGTGATTATTTCAAATGTGCTCTCCGTTTCTTGTTTGATGCCAGTAACTATGAGGCCGAATATGAGGCATTGATAACAGGGCTCCGCCTAGCCAGGGACATTAGTGTCAGCTACATCCGAGTGTTCAGCGACTCCCAGCTCATTGTCGGACAAATTATGGGGGAATTCGATGCAAAGGAGGACATAATGCGAGCTTACAGGGATATTGCCCTTCCCCTTGTTTGCCTCTTCAATACCTTCCACATCCAGCACATTCTTCGGGCAGAAAACTCAAAGGCAGACGAGATGGCTCAGTTGGCTTCTACAGACCAGTCCGACCTCAGTCATGGTGTCCGTCTCGAGTACTTAGCCCACCATGCCATTTCTCCCGATCAGCAAGAAGTGCAGTCCCTCCAGAATGAGCCCATCCCTTGGGCGTCGGACATCTTTCTATTTTTGACAACGGGGAAACTTCCAGATGACCAACAGTAAGCCGCCAAAGTTAAGGCCCGGTCTGCCAATTACATCCTCGTCAGTGGTGTCTTGTACAAACATGATTTTTCACGCCTGTATCTTTGATGCCTCAGTCCAGCTTAAGCAACCTATGTGATGCGAGAAATCCATGAGGGTATCTACGGTAATCATTCAGGCGGTCGGTCCCTAGCCCACAAAATCTTTCGCACTGGATATTTCTGGCCTACCCTCAACCAAGATGCGACCGACTTTGTGCTCAAGTGCGATAAATGTCAACGCTTCGCCAACATCTCCCATGCTCCTCCCACCGAGTTGATCACACTTTGCAGTCCTTATCCGTTCGTCAAATGAGGGATTGATTTAGTTGGTCCACTTCCTACCGACCAAGGCAAGACCAAGTTCGCGATTGTCGCCATTGATTACTTTACCAAGTGGGTAGAAGCAAAACCCTTTGCCACCATTACCGAACGAAACACAACCAATTCATCTGGCAATCGATCGTATGCAGGTTTGGCATCCCTCAGGCCATCGTCTCCGACAACGGCAAACAATTCGACAACGCCAAGTATAAGAAGTTCTGTGCAGACCTCCAGATCCAACCCTGTTTTTCCTCCCCAGGTCATCCCCAAGCCAATGGCCAAGTCGAGGTCACCAACCGTTCCCTTCTGAAGATCATCAAAACTAAGCTAGAAGCTGCTAAAGGACTTTGGGCCGAGGAATTACTGAATGCACTCTGGGCTTACCAAACTACAGCTCGGACTCACACTAGGGAAACCCCTTTCCGCTTAACATACGGCGCTGAGGCGGTTATTCCAGTGGAAGTCGGCCTGCCTACCCCAAGGGTTTCACATCTAGATCCAAAACTAACCGAAGAGCTCCGTCAGGCAGACCTAGACCTAATCGAAGAGCTCAGAGAGACCACCGCTGTCAGATTGGCCTTATACTAATAGAAAATGAGAACACACTACAACCGCAAAGTCCGACCAAAGGAGTTCGCTGTAGGGGACCTTGTCTTGAGAGAAGTAACTCTTGCCACCAAAAATCTGACTGAGGGTAAACTGGCAGCCAAATGGGAGGGACCTTACGTTGTGAAAGCCCAACCACGTCCGGGCACTTACCGATTTCAGGACATAGAAGGTCGAAACCTCCCCCATCCATGGAACGCTGAACACTTGAAACACTACTTTCAATAAACTCCTATCTTCTTTATTACTCAGTTATTGTATTTTCTTTTTGACAAATCGACACACATGAGCACACTTGTTCTCCCCAGGCATAATGTAAATTTTGATCAACTGGATCGTACTTTCCATGACAACAATTTTATATCTCAGCTATCTGTGTGTTGTCTCAATAACATGTTTGTTGCAGCACTTATTAAAAAGAAACGGCCAGACCGAGCGCCGACAGCCTCAGTCAGACTGAGCACCAAAAGCCTCAGCCAGACCTCAGCCAGACTGAGCACCAAAAGCCTCGGCCAGACCGAGCGCCAACAGCCTCAGCCAGACTGAGCACCAAAAGCTTCGAACAGACCGAGCGCCAACAGCCTCAGCCAGACTGAGCACAAAAAGCCTCAGCCAAACTAAGCATGAAGAGCTCGGCCAGACCGAGTCCCAAAAAGCCTCACCCAAACCGAGTCACAAAAAGTCTTAGCCAGACTGAGCATGAAGAGCGCGGCCAGACTGCTTTGCATTGAATTTTTCTTACAAGTTAAAATTCACTCTGCACTGAGTTCAAATTAAAATTCACTCTGCATTGAATTTTCTCACTCTCACTCTGCATTGAATTTTTCTTACAAATTAAAATTCACTCTGCATTGAATTCTCTCACTCTGCATTGAATTTTTTCTTACAAGTTAAAATTCACTCTACATTGAGTTCTCTCACATTCACTCTGCATGGAATTTTTTCTTACAAATTAAAATTCACTCTGCATTGAATTTTCTAACTCACTCTGCGTTGAATTTTCCTTACAAATTAAAATTCACTTTACATTGAGTTTTCATTACATTTTACATTTTCACAATAATTTATACATTCCAGATGCACAAGCAAAAATAATGAACTTAAAACACAACTCAAATTTCATTTATTCACCAACTGGTACATAAGTTCATTACAACATTTCAAAAAAAAAAAAAAAAACAAAAAACAAAAAAAAACAATTCTATGTGCAAGGTCTTCTCCTCCTTCTTCAATTATTCCTCCTCATTGGAAACGAGGTCTTCTTATTCAATCCCCTCATCCAGGGGGGTCTGGGCCACATCGTCTTCGTCAATTTTTACACTACTGAGGTCTAAGCCTGGGAACAGCTCTTCAGCTTTACGCTTGAATATTTTCCAGCCACTGTCCCAGAACTAAGCCATTTCGTGCTTATAGAAGTCTGACCGTTGGAAGCTCTCAATAACTTCTGCCTCAGTCCTGCCCCTAGCGGTCGTTCTCGATGGGCCCGCCCCCCAGACTCCTCCCTCGCCAAGCTGCTGGCGACCGCGACATCAACTGCCATCTGAAATTCAGTAGACCCCTTAAACTGATCCACTGCTGTAACACACAGATCGGGGTATGCCGCCTTTTCAGAGGCTACCTTGGCCCTCTCTTCCTCCAACTCCTTCTGCAAGGTCGCCCTTTTAGAGGCTGCCTTAGCCCTCTCTTCCTCCAACTCCCTCTGCAGGGTCGCCCTTTCAGCAGCCGCTTTGGCCCTCTCTTCCTGTAACTCCTTCTGTAGGCCCTCCCACACCTCCACTACCTTAACATGCTCATCTTCCAGCTCCTTCTGCAGCCTAGAAATCTCCAGGTCTGCGTCTTCTTTTTCCTTGATCTACTGGGCACACAGATTTTCATTGCTGGTCATAGCCTCTTCAAATCATTCGATGGTGACCGCGCAGTCCTTTTGAGCATCTCCCAGCTTCTTCTGCTCGCCTGCCAGTTGGAACTCGAGCGACACAACCTGGCGGCGTTCGTTCTCCAGCTCTAACCTGACCGCTCGCAGCTTAGCATGGGCACTCTCCTAGCCTGCACGCTCCTCCTTCAAACTTGCAAGTTGAGCCTGGGCCTTGTCTGCTTTCATCTTTGCGGCCGCCACCTTTCTCAACAGAGCGCCTGCTAAGGTGGTGTAGACACCCCATTTTTGACCAACCTTAAGACTCAGACGTCACCGATTGAGCGCTCAGTGATGATGCATATTGTGCTCGTTCTGAGGTTTCAGAGTCTCGGCTGTGAGCCTTGCCTCCGGACTTCGGAGCTCTTTTGTGTTTTGCCTCGGTTTGCGAACCAGGTCTTGTTTTCTCCATTTTCTTTTCCCAAAGGGAGGGAGAGGTCTCGTAGACCATATCTCAGTGGCCGTAGGCTACGTTTTGTGGTCGTAGGACACTTTTCCCGTTTGGAGACAAGTTACCGGTTTTCGGAGCCGTCGGCCGTGTGTCTCGGTTCGGGACCGCTTAACTACCTCTGTTTGCTCCAATTTTTGGCACACACCTTGTTTCCTCTCCCTAAAGGGACACTGTGGCCCAAGAGACCACCTTCGTGGTCGTGCGCCACCTCCGGTGCCTAACAACTTGTTTTCGGGGCCCCGAGCTGCGTGTTTTGGCCCCCGAACCCTCGTTTTGCATCGGTTAGGGTTCATTTTTTGTATGGACCCTATTTTCATTGTTTGGAAGGTGGTACTATAGTGGGAGACTAGCAATTCTCTTGGAAATCATTTTCTCTCTCCTCCAGTTGGTTTTCTTATAGAAAGCTGGTTTTCCTCACTTTTGGGCCATAATTTCTGGTCTCCCATACCACCATTGTGTTGTGCTCATCTGGGAGGCCACCAATATGGGTAGGCCGACCAGCTTTTCTTCCTGACCCTTTTGAACCTTGCTAGAAAGCTGGTTTTTCTCTCTCTTGGGCCACAATTTCTGGTCTCCCACCATACAGCTGTATTTTACTCATCTAGGAGGCCACCTTTCTGGTATGGCCAACCAGCATTTCAGCTTGACCCTTTTGAACCCTGGTCGGCCGACCAGGGTAAGTGTTTGGTCGACCACTTGAACTGGTCGGCCAGCCTTTTGCGTTTTGGCCTTCCTAAGTGCAACACAGCTGTGCCAGCTGTGAAGCATTTGACCCTCTCTCCGAGATTTCCCCCTCTTGTTTGTCTTCTTAAGGAAGCTTTGGTCCATTTGCTTAGCTTCAAGGAGATGCTTGACCCTTTTGGTTAAGCTTCTTTGAGAAGCTTTGACCCTCTCTTGAGGCTTCTCCAAGAAGCCTTGGCACTTTTCGTTTATAAAACAAACCTTCCCCCTCCATTTGCAAGGGTTAGAAACATTTGGCTAAGATAGATACACCCCACCCTCCATAGCTCTCTTCTTCAAGCTCCAAACCCTAATATTATTGGCCATTTACACTACACCTCATAGCCTACAACCTCCACCATCCATTCAATCACCCCAGAGCTGTTTTTCAGAGGTTGAAGGCTCACCTTCTTGGTCCAGAACTTGCTGCTTTGCTGTGCTACAAGGGTAAGTCATCATTTCCCCAATTTTTGCATTATCTTGCTTCATTACTTAGCCCTATTTGCAAGCATTTTTGGGTTTCGACATAAACTGAAAAAAGTTTTATTTTGAGCTTATAAACATGTTTTATTAAGGTCACTTTTCTGTTGGGGTCACCTTCCCCTTTGCATGCTTCATTTTCCCATGTTTAGGGCTATGCATTAGTGCATTTGTGTTGGCCTTGGTTTGGCCTTTTAGCCACTGAAATCTACGTTTTTGAGCCCTAAAATCAGAGAGGGGTGACCCTCTCACCCCTTGTTCTCTTTACTAGCTTTGTTGGCCTTTCAAAGGACCCCCATTTTGCATGCTTTGAAGTGTCATTTCAGGCCCTATTTGGTGAGTTTTAAGGTCTGCCTTGACTCTGTCCAGAGCTCTTTTGGTTATATTTTGTGTCCCTCATGCATGTGTAGAGCAATCCTCCTCAAGGCTTTTCAAAAGGACCTTTCATTGCATGTTTCATTGACCCATTTTAGGCCCTTTTCAGCGAGTTTTAAGGCTATCATAACTGATTTCCAGAGATGGTTTTGCCATGTTGCATGTCTATCTTGTATGTGTTGAACAACCCTCTTATTGGCCTCTCAAAGGAGCACCTCATTCTAGCTTGTGTTGACTGAGTGCACATGGGTTTTTGGGCTTTATTTGACATGCCATATTTCTGTTTTTAGCTGGTTTGGTGACCTCTCTTGTGCTTCATATACATGTAGTGAAAACCATGCTTACTAGCCTATGTTGCATGTTGTTTTGGCCCATCATGTTAGCACTTTTTGGCCATGACTTAAACTGATCCTAGGCATATTTTGGACTGTTTTAGCTCTGTTTTTAGGTCTCATGGTCGAACGGTGTTTGTTTTGCATGCTTGTGGTTCAATACACTTGCTTAGCTTTGAGTTTCGGGGTCCAATACATGCATATACTGAGGTATTTCCTTGTTTTGGGGCCATTATGCATCATATTTCAGAGCTTGTTTGAATGCCATATTGTCATGTTTTATACTCTTTAAATGCGTTTGAGAGTCGGGCTTGTATGCATCATTTACCGACCATTGAATGAGCTCCATTTCATTGCATTTCGAGCCATCATTTTAGACCATTTCCGCACTGTTTCAGACCTGCCTAAGGTCTGTTTGGGGTTGTTTTTTCCATTAGTGCATTGCTTTGGGTACCTCTAGTGTAACGCATTTCACTAGTTTCGGTACCCGGGCCCCCTAGCTTGAATTGTGTGCCATGTTTGCATGTTTCGGGACCATTGTTTATCATGTTTCAGAGCTGGAGAATGTGTGTTTTTATGCCATACTTCATCCTTTGCCATGCTTAGTTAGAGTTGCATGTTGTGCCTTAGGATCAGTCCTTTCCATCCGTGCATGTTTGCATGTATTTCGGTTGTCTCATTTCCATCATATGGCCACTGATTTGTGTGTGGCTGAGGTCCACTCATATTGGTTTAAGTCCACCTTGCATTGTGTATGCCATGTTGCAATGTGTTGTGCATGTTATGTTGTTAGCATTGTGTATGCCATGTCATTCCTCGCATTGCGTATGCTAGGTTGTTAGTCGCATTGAGTATGCCATAGGTTGTTAGTCGCATTTAGTTCATGAGCATTATGCATGCCATGTAGTGTTAGCATTGCATATGCTAAGTGCATGTTTGCATTTTCATCCCTTGCATGTTTGCGTCATTCAGTGGCATTGCATCTAGGATTGCATGTTAGAATTGTATTCATGCATATCATGCATATTGCATTGTGTTTGGAGTAGGGTTTAGTCCAAACATGGGAAACGAGGGACGTTTCGTACTCCAAGTGACGAAACGTGCCTTGATTCCCGGCCGCCGACGCTCCGGGTTATCCATGATGGAGTTTAGGCCTTGTTGTGTTTATACTTGCATTCATTCCATTGAGTCATGCAATTCGACTCCTCGGCCATCATGCATCGAGATGCGTGATTGGTGGCACGAGGATCGAGGTCTACACTCGCTTGAGCTTGTGCAAGGACGGGGAGAGTGGTCTTGCACACATATGTTGAAAATACCTTGCTTTCTCTCCCTCTTGCCTTTGTTGTAGAAAAACCAGAATCCAGGGGCAGAAAGTGGTCGGCCGACCAGTTTTTCTGGCAGGCTGACCACCTTTTTTGGTTTCCACCACAAAGGGTGGTCGGTAGGTGTTTCCCAAGCCAATATCTGGTCGGCAGCCTTCCCAAGGTGGAGTTTCAGCCTTCTGGAGCTTTGTGCAAGTTTCTAAGATCAACTGCAAACAAAGGCGAGGCGAGGCATCGCGATGGAATTTACCGACAAGGCAACTCGAGCATGCATACACCCTTCGCCATCCGAAACAGAGCTGAGGCAGTCCATTGTATTTAGCTTGCATGCTAGTTTATTGTTTACTTAGTTAATTTGTTGATTAATTAATGTTGTGTAATAATTAGCTATAATTTGTTATTTAGCTTAGATTAGCTAGACAGTTTGTAATATTCTTTCGGATCCTCCGAGCGAGGGCACAATTGTAATAAGTGTGCGTGTGTGTGATGTATGTCTTCCAACCCTACGTCTTTCTCCCTTTTATTTATCAGCTTATGATGGTTAGATTAGGGCATGTTTCAATTAGCATTCTTATGCTCGCATGTTTGCTTTCATTCATCTGTCTTGCATGCACCGGGCTCGGCGCATCACACTAACTGCATTGTATTACAATTTCGAGTTGAATACTTGTTAGTTGTAGCATTTCACATGCCATCTTTAGAATAATCGAGCCTACTATAGTTACATTTTGCATGTGTTGCATTAGGCATTTCTGTATAGTTAGGATCATGCATAGATTTCTAACATAGCTTTTGTTTTGGCTTGGAGTACTCGGTAAGTTTTATGCTTTAGAATCCTTGCATGCGTGTGAGTGACTGCCATGATAGCATGCTTACCATGAGGCTATGTGCTTATGTGATATACCTGCCTGAATGTCTGTGGGTGAAGGTTGGGTTATCTGAATTGGAATAATGCATTGACTGTGAGTTTTAAGCCCACTTGAGAGGCAAAATCGTGTTTTCTAAGCCCACCCGAGGGTGGCAAAATCTGCGTTTTAAGCCTACTTGCGAGTAGCAAACCGCTTTCAAAAACCAAACATGAAATGCTTTGTTCCAATTCAGGCGATCCAGTCTATACTTGTATGCTGTGCGCATCACATAGTAAATCTAGGCTAATAACCGGAATAAGAACGCATAATGTTTTCAAAACTAGATATCATGGTTAGTAGAGGCCGATCTTTGATCGGGCGAGCGGGGGTGCTCACGAAGTGACCTTCCCCAATCGTACCCAAGTTCCCGAGCCGAGGTAACTTTGGTGATGACGGACACGTGGCCTTAGGCAAACAAGTTAGGGTTTCCTAAATTCCCCAAAATAAAATATTTAGGTAGCGACTCTGTATCTGGCAAAGTAGTCCATGTTTGGCACTTCTTTCAAAAAAATCTGTTTTCAAAAAACGATTTGCCGGATCTGGACTCTTTGATGATTCATCGATCTTGCATTGCACTCTGCAAGATTAGATACAGGACCGTGACTTTTGAGTCCAAACTGTAGTGAGCCTATAATGAACAGAACGGGATTTCCCTCCCGGGACGTTCGGGGACGTCTACAGTTTCTGGCGACTCTGCTGGGGAGTTTGGAGAACTTGACTCGAACTCATGATATCTTGTTTTGATTACACTTATGTGTTTCTTTGCATTGCATTTGCATTGGTGCACCTAGGACACCGTGTTTGCCGTATGCTATTCCTGAACGGTTTGCCGGAGGCTCGCTTCGAGAAGTGTGCCATAAGGCTGACCGATTGCCGGCTTTTCCATGAATAGTGCATATCGGAATCCATAGTGACCATTCCAAAGCTAGGACAGGTTGCTTGCCCGATTATAGGTTGTTTGAAACCGCTGTGTGCGTAGTGAAACCTTAGCTCCTGACAAAATAGGATAGGGAAACCCTACCCCAATATAGGGGTGTTTTAGCTCTCACTTGCTTGTTATGTGCTTTTAGAGTGTGTCTCTACAGGAATGCATGTATCAGTTTGCGAGTTTGGGACATCAGGCCTGCGACATCGATTCAGTATTTTGGGAACCAGTTATCTGCGGGTATCAGATTCAGTTTTGGGGGCAGTGATTTGAGGATAATGATCAGTGTTTGAGAACAGTATTTTCAGCTTATCGACTGTGTGTTGTGATGCCCGACTGTGTGTCGTGTATTTATTTTAAGCCGTTATGCTATCCGTTTGTCTGGTTGTTTATTTCCTTATTATTGCTTTATTTATCTTTTTGCTATGTAGTTTAGCACAATTGCTTCAGACCATGCAGATATTGCCCAAGCACTCTAGACAAGAGGTCACCGACTCAATCGATTTGAGGATCTGGTCGACGGACAACCAGTGTTCCACTCTCTACCCCCAGTTATCAGACGGAGGTCAAGGAAACGTAGTGTATCCGAGCAAAGATTGCCAGATCAGTGGACTTTAAATAGTCAGGTTGAGCTTTCCGAGGTTACTCCAGAGTTAGACCTATCGGTAGGTCAGATAGATCAGGGCAGCATAGCAGGAACAACAGGAGTTGAGGAAATGATACGTCAGATGCAGGACACCATGAGAGCCATACAGCAGGACACTGTTCGTCGAGATGAATTTGCCAAACAACAGGCCGAGATCATGGCCCATCAGGCAGAGTTAATTACCAGGCTGCAACAACAAACCGGGGCATCTGCTTCACATTAAGCTCCTCCACCACCAGGGGTTCAGACACCCGGGGAAACACCCAATGTCTAGGAAGGTACGGACATTCCGGTAGGGCCGGCTCCGCCCCCAATTTTACCCCAGCTATCCAAAACACCTACTAATCTACCGGACTCTCCTTTCGAGTTCAAGGTCGACCCTACCGTGTTAAAATTGAGCAAGCTTGAGAAGTTGTTCAAGAAATCCCAAAGGGTGAAGTCTATCCCGGACATTGAGGACGGGTACACCGACGTGGCTGTGACGCTGTCAGATAGGTTCAAAATGCCACAAATCGACCGCTTTGACGGATTTGGGGATCCCATGGTGCATCTCTAGTTGTTCTCAGATGTACTACGTCCGATGGGCCTCACCAGACCGCAGAAGCTTTCATTATTTGGCCGGACCCTGTCGGGTGTGGCCATTATCTGGTACGCAAAATTAGAAGACGATGTTAACCGAAACTGGGATGAGATGGCCAAGGCTTTCATTGCGCAGTACTCCTATAACACACAAATCGAGATTACAACCCGTGATCTTGAGACAACAAGGCAGGAGCCTAAGGAGAGTTTCTCTGAATTCGTAGCCCTGTGGAGGGCAAAGGCCTCGATGATGACCCTAAGGCCCACCGACAAAGACCAAATCTGGATGATTGTGCGCAATCTCCAGCCTAAGTTGATGCAGAAAATGATCGTGCTCCCCTTCCCTACCTTTTCAGATCTGCATGAGATGGGAGTACAGATTGAGGATGCCTTAAAACAGGGCTTGATTGATAATGACAGAGACCAACCCAGAAGAACCTTCAACCGCAACAACAATACAAGCACCAACAATGCCGCAAATGCTAGAGCTTCAGAAGTAAGCATGGTCACCACCATTCCCCCTCCAAGACCCATGGTAGCTACACCTTTCTCCGGCGCGTCCGGAAGCAACACACAAACCACCAAATACCAACCTCGAGGCCAAAGGACCTTCACCCCATTATATATGCCCCTATCCAAGGCTCTGGGGGTATTAATCAGGAAAGGGCACTTAAAACCCTTGGAGCCGAGGCCATTACCAAATCCACTCCCTTCCTCTCATAACCCAGCAAAATACTATGCATATCACCAACAACATGGTCACGACACTGACCAATGTTTTAGATTGCGTCACGAGATTCAGGATCTCGTTGACAAGCAGGTGATTGTGCCTCCCAAAAAACCCAATGTCATAACAAACCCTCTCCCACTGCACAACCAAGCTCTACCCCCCAAACGTATCAACTTTATACAGACTGGGGTCGTGTCTTACGATCCTAGCATATATATTATCCTGTCCCACCTACCCAAACCGGAGGTGCTCTTTCCTGACTGCACTGACTTGTGCATGTTGGACATCTCCGGAATCCAACCTGAACCAATGGTGGTGACTGCCGAAGACAGAACATGGGAGATTTCAGGAGAGAATGGGATTGTTGAGTCAGAATCTGAGGAATCTAGGAGTTTTACTGAGGAGGTATACAGTCCGAGTGACTATATTCTATTAGTAGGCCAGGTTGGGCCAAATGTGGAATTACCGGCAGGTGCAGAGCTTTGTGTGATACAGGGGGTAAATCTGGTCAGAGGATAGATGACTTGGCAACTGTGGAAGGAGACTTTGCTAACCTCCAATTTTTTAGTGAACAAGGTCCAGAGGGCATGGCAGTCAACTGGTCTGATTTTGAGGAGTCAGCAGAGGTCACTGGGTGGCTTGATGACCTACCAGATGTTGTCGACGAAACTCAGTTGGAATGGGGCCCGGAAGAGGCAAGAACATCAGTTGTGGCCGGAAGGGCCGAAAATCAGAATGCATCACCGGAAAGCATCGGTACTAAGAATTTCACTCAGGATCTGGGCATTTGGAATACAGGAATTATAGAGCAGCCAGCTGTACTGACGCAATTGGAGCAAAAAGGAATCGAGGAGTTTGAGAGAATCAGAAAGGCCAAGGCCCCCGTGGGGACTGAAAGTACTGTGTGTATGAGAATAGAGAATGCTGCGAGCATGTGGACAGAAAGTACTGCGAGTACAATTGTACCGGAGCCGGACAGGTGTCTGTCGGCTGCTAATGGAATGTGGTGGGAAGACGATGATTTATGTCTTGCCCACACGGATGAAGATTGGGGGAGTAACCAGCTAGACGATACCTAGTACATCGACGAAGTCGATCATATGACTAGAAATGGGCGGTATTTCAAGCTCCCACATCTGGATCAGCCAGAGGTGTCTGGGAAAGATAAGGGGGTGGAGAAACAGAAAGAGAAGCAACTCGAAGAAGAGGCTGTACTAAAGCAGTTGAAAAAGATACAAGCAGACATCTCCATCTAGGACTGCTTATAGCATCGCGAGTGCATCGACAAGCTGTCTTATCGGCCATGGACAAGGCCAAGCTCTCAATAGACACCACGCCCGAACAACTGGTGGGCTTAGTTTTTCCGGGAGGGGCTACCCCGATGTTGACTTTCTCTGACAAAGAACTACCACCTGAGGGTGCGAACCATAACAAGCCACTCTACATCTCTGTGGAGTGTAGAAACAAATGGATACCCGTGGTGCTTGTCGACACAGGGTCCGCCATCAATGTGTGCCTGGCAAGAACTACATATGCCATCAGTTTAAAGACTGCGGACTTTGTGCCGACAGCCCAAGTGATTCGGGCATATGACAACACGAGTCGAGAAGTAATGGGGACAGTGAAAATTCAGATCAAGGTTGGGCCAGGACAACATGAGATTGACTTTCACGTCTTAGAAGTTCCTGCGACCTTCAATCTACTCTTGGGACGGCCATGGCTGCACCAGGTGAAGGCGGTTTCATCCACCTTACATCAGATGGTGAAATACCCCCATGGGAAGGGAGTAGCTATTGTTTTTGGGAATTCATCAATCCATCCACCGCCAGAGGTGTTTACACCAGTCCTAGAAATTGAGCACGGTATAGAGGATGTGTTCTTATCCGATTTCACTCTAGTTGAGGCCCGGGTCGTGTAGAACATTTTGGCTATTAATGAGGTGGTGTATGTCAGTGCTCAATCAGTATACCTCATGAACAAGCTTCAACACATCCCCAGGATGGGATTGGGAAAGAGCAGCCGGAAGGGCGTTGCAGCGTTGGCCGAAGTGCCACACAACCCACACACCTTTGGCTTGGGCTATCTGCCCACCAAAGAGGATTGGATAAGGAAAGGTAAGGAGATGGCTGGGAGAGCCAGAGCAAAAAAGGCAGGGAAGCCATATGAGTTAATGCACCGGCCCATCCAGAGTACCCTAAACGGACGCTTTGTTTGGGAGGGGGAAGACTTTCCATTTTGTGGCTTCCCGGAACCATGGTTGAACGCGGAGAGGAAGCGCGTACCAGGCTTTGAGATCTTCTTTGACCTGTAGTTATCTAGGGATGACGTTGCCGAAGAGCAGACAGACCCATTAGCTGACACTGAGCGGAGGAAGAAAGTGGAGTCTGAGGACACCGAAAGCGAAATGGGGGTAGCGTTGGCGTGTCTACTTTCAGATCCTCTGATCGAACAAAAGTGCTTGGGGGATAACTTCTCGGTATGCGTGATCGGGAATGAAATGGCTGCGGGCCTACCAACAAACATTTTGGATACATCTATTGCACCCTCTCTCATTTGGCAGTATGAAGAGGGATTTTTGTCAAGCAGCACCGGATCAGGTAGTAAGCCGGAATCTGATTCCATCGAGTCTGTTGAGTCGGAATCAGGTTCCAGCTCGACTGAGTCTGAGTCCGATATTCCTGAGGGTGATAACCCGGATACCACAGTCCTGTCCAGGTTGTCTTCTTCTTTCTCTTTTGAGTCTGTTGTAACCGAAGAATCGGACGATTTGGATGTGCTTAATGAGAATGATGTGGCTGTGGTTTCTGAGTACTTTTTTGTGCCCTTGATTTATTGCATTAACTCAGACTTTCAAAATTTTGATAAAAACGACGAGGAAGAAATTCCTCCGGTTTTACAACGCTTAATTGAACAAGAGCAGGAAAGATTTGTTAAACCCTTAATAGATGAAATCACTACTGTGAACATTGGTACTGAGGAGGACCCGCGGCTGGTTCAGATCGAGTCCATGTTGTCTTCG
Source organism: Camellia sinensis (assembly GCF_055761805.1). Classification (NCBI taxonomy): domain Eukaryota; kingdom Viridiplantae; phylum Streptophyta; class Magnoliopsida; order Ericales; family Theaceae; genus Camellia; species Camellia sinensis. The sequence continues at coordinate 10,810,963 of NC_138968.1, forward strand.
GAGGAACGTGAGCGCTTTGTCACTTTATTAAAAGATTTCAAAGATGTTTTCGCGTGGTCCTACGAAGACATGCCTGGAATCGATCCTGAGATTGTACAGCATCGGATCCGTCTTGACCTTGAGGCTCGACCCGTTAAACAAAAACTCAGAAAGATATGCCCGGACTGGGCTCTCAAGATTAAGGAAGAGGTCATCAAGCAAATTGATGCAGGTTTCCTGCTGGTATCCGAATACCCAACTTGGTTGGCCAACATCGTTCCGGTGCCGAAGAATGATGGTAGGATCTGGGTATGCGTGGATTTCAGGGACTTGAATAGAGCTAGTCCGAAGGACGACTTCCCCTTGCCGCATATCGATGAGTTAGTGGGCTTCACAGCGGGGCATGCTTTGCTTTCGTTCATGGATGGCTTTTCGGGCTACAACCAGATAGTGATGGCACCTGAAGACCGAGAAAAGACTGCATTCACCACCCCGTGGGGGACCGATTACTACAAGGTAATGCCATTTGGGCTGACGAACGCTGGAGCTACATATCAACAGGCCGCGACCACAATATTGCACGACATGATCCACAAAGAGGTTGAGGTGTATGTGGACGACATGATTGTCAAGTCCAAAGAAAGAGAGGGCCACTACACCACCTTGCAAAAGTTCTTTCAAAGGATTCGAGAATTTCGGTTGTGGCTGAATCCTCAGAAGTGTACGTTTGGTGTTACAGCAGGGAAAATGCTAGGGTTTCTAATTACACAGAGAGGTATCGAAGTCGACCCTTCCAAAATCAAGGCCATCCTAGAAATGCCACCACCAAGGACTGAAAAGGAGGTGCGAGGCTTTCTGGGTAAAGTGCCATTCATAAGACAGTTTATCTCAAAATTAACCTTGACTTGTGAACCACTTTTTGGCCTCCTGAAAAAATGAAAGAAATTCCAATGGGACGGCCGATGCCAAACTGCTTTTGAACAGATCAAGGAATACTTACAGAACCCGCCCGTGTTGTCACCGCCAGAGCCAGGGAGACCGTTGATTTTGTATCTATCAGTGATTGAGACTACAATGGGCTACATGCTCGCGTAAGAATCAGAGGACCAAGTGGAGAGAGCCATCTACTATCTGAGCAAGAAGATGCTAGAGTATGAGACTCGCTACACACCGTTGGAAAAGGCTTGCTTAGCTTTGGTATGGGCTACCAGGAAGCTGCGGCACTACTTGTTAGCTCACTCCGTAATATTGGTTTCACGACTAGATCCCATCAAATATCTCTTCAAGAAACCGGCACTTACGAATAGGCTAGCTCGTTGGTTGCTGTTGCTTTCCAAATTCGTTCTAAAATATGTGACGCGCAAGTCAGTCAAGGGAAGAGCAGTAGCAGAATTCTTAGCCGATCATCCAGTGGAAGGAGGTGAAGCAGTTGAGTACTTATTCCCAGATGAGGCCATTTTGCATATCGAAGATGAAACTTGGACGATGTACTTTGACGGAGCATCAAACTAGTACGGGTATGGGATAAGGGTGTTACTGATAGCACCCGACAATTCCCGTATCCCTCTAGCATTCAAAATCCGATTCAAAGTCTCAAACAGTGAAGCAGAATATGAGGCATGCATTGTCGGTCTAGAAGCAGCCTTGGAACTAGGGGCAAAACGGTTGGACGTCATCGGGGACTCAAACCTTGTTGTGTCTCAAGCAAAAGGAGACTGGAAAGTCAAAGAAGAAAAGATGATAATGTATCACCAAACCTTGGACTTGCTGATTCCTCGGTTTGAGAAGCTAAACTTCACTCATCTACTAAGAGAAAACAACAGGTTCGCAGATTCACTAGCAACTCTATCTTCCGTGATAGACATCCCGTTTGGAATCCGGATGCGTCCAGTCATCATCGACCAGAAATTTGCGTCGGCTTATGAGTCGATTGCTGCTATAGATGAGGTTCAAGATGAGAACCCCTAGTACTACGATATTTGGAATTTCTGGGAGAAAGAAGCATATCCACTGGGGGTAAATGCTAAGGATAAAAGGGCAATCAGAAAAATGGCCGTTCAGTTCATCATCTGTGGAGGTAAATTATATAAAAGAGGTCATCTGGGAATGCATAAGCTGTGAGTTGAAGCTGAAGAATCGAAACGCCTAATGGAGGCCATCTATGGAGGGAAATGCGGTGCGCATATGAATGGGGTAATGCTAGCGCGGAAGATCCTTAGACAAGGTTATTATTGGTCCACCATGGAGGAGGATTGTATCGGCTTTGTTCGGAGATGCCACAAGTGTCAGATCCATGCAAACCGCATGAACATTCCGCCGTCAAAGCTGTACAATATGACTTCGCCATGACCATTTTCAGTTTGGGGAATTGATGTGATCGGGGCTGTTACCCCAAAGGGGTCGAATTGGCATGAGTTCATCCTAGTCGCGATAGATTATTTCACGAAGTGGGTTGAGGCCCAATCTTATGCGGTGTTGAAGGCATCGCACGTTGCAAAGTTTATCAGAAACAACATCATCTGTCGTTATGGGGTCCCAAACGAGGTCATTTCAGATAATGGTTCCCACTTCAAGAAGGAAGTGATTGACTTGTTGGAGAAATACAACATGGCGTTTCATAAGTCATCCACATACCGGCCGCAAACCAATGGAGCGGTTGAGGCCGCCAACAAGAACGTCAAGCACATACTACAACAGATGGTGGAAACCTACCAGGATTGGCCAGATAAGCTGTCGTTTGCTCTGTGGGGTTATCGGACGTCAATTCAAACTTCTACTGGGGCGACTCCGTATTCATTAGTTTATGGGATGGAGGCCATTCTACCTATTGAAATCGAAGTTCCGTCTTTGCGAGTACTGGTTGAGTGTCAGATAGCCGAAGCAGATTGGCAGCAGAGCAGATTTGAGGAACTCATGCTCTTTGATGAAAGAAGACTAAAAGCACTGTACCATGTTCATGGTTATCAGCGCAGAATTGCCAAGGCTTTCAACAAGAAAGTTAAGTCCAGGAATTTGAAAGAAGGAGATTTGGTGCTCAAGGACAACCGAGCTCCCATCCACGACCCTAGGGAGAAGTTCAGACCCAATTGGACTGGTCCCTACATCATTAAGTCCATCTGGTCAGATGGAGCTGTGGTTCTGATTGACCTAGATGGCCTAGAGTTCTCCCAACCGATCAACATGGACAAGTTGAAGAAATATTACCCCTGAGAGGCTCGCTAGGTCGAAAACCCGAAAGGGCAACCTAGGCAAGAGTTAGAGCATAAAAAATTGAAAAATATAAAAACTGAGCTCGCAAGGTTGAAAAGCCGCAAAGGGCGGCCTTGGCAAAAGTTAGAGCGTAAAAGAAGAGTGAAAATACTCGAGTAAACCCGAGCCTGAACTACGTAAGGATTGATTTCCATCTTTGGGATACGTAGGCAATTTCATCCCGAAGTTCAGCCATAAACTTTTTCCCGATCAACTTTGTCCATTTGATCATCTCGACCATCTTTGTCTATTCAGCATTCGAGAGTTCGGTTATGATCTCCCGTGCAGTCCTTTTCAGACTAGGGGTAACTTTCCAGTTGCTAGGATCCGAGGTTGTGCATCTCAGTGACAAATTTCAAGCGTGTCCAGTTCTGATCCATATCGAAAATGGTTTTGAAAAGTTTTAATAAAAGTTGACTCTGTTCAAAATTAATCTTTTTACAACCTAGACCATTTTTGGCCCAAAGCAGAAAATTTTCAGTACCCACAACCTTCAATTTCATTGATTTCAATACAAAGTTCTCCTGCTCTTACATACAAATTGAAGTTGCTTTTTATTACATTCATAAAGAAAACTTGAAAGTACTAACAAAGCAATAAATCCGAGGCATAGATAAATCAGGTGTTCCTGCACCCCCTCCCAGAGCTGGTCGAAGCCTCTGATGCCAAAGTGGGCCCTTCCTGTGCCTCTTCATTAAGCTAATCCAAGCACTTATCAGACAAGGTGCAACTGAAAGTGGGAGCGGGGGCCAGGAGTTCTCTAGTCCTCCATGCTGTGGCATACCGGGCAAGCTGTGCGCCTCGGGCTGGGAATGCAGCAGGGTACTCTATCCTTTCTGGCGGGCAAGTCTGATCATACCCGAACTGGCGTTGGAACCGGAACGGAAAGTAGAAGACACAGTGTGTCATGCCAATCAATTGAATCCCAGGTTGACGGGTCATGTTGTAACTCATTGCTGGCAGATTGAGCCAAGGGCAGTGCCAAGCGATGCAGTTTGCAGACAAATTGCACATCCAGTTGTACCACCTCCTCTCATCCAGGGCATCGACCAGGTGTTATTGAAAAAAGTAGCTGCGAGCTGAGTATGCTGGGCAAGGCTCCACAATCTGTAACTACTTGTCCATCAACCACACCTGGAGAGGGATGAAAAATGAGAGAATAAAGAATAGAGAGATGTACGATGAGAGAAAAGAAAGAAAAGGGTTTTGTGAGAAAAACTGAGCCTGAGGGCCGAGTGATGTGAGCTATACATATGTGAGATTGGATGGGAAACATTACCTGCAATAGTAGTGGGCTCCGCGCAAGCTTAGCCGTCTCCCGGCGATGAAAAGCGTCTAAACCCATTAATGTCTCAGCCAATGTCATGGCGATGCAACTCTTGCCCTCCTTCAAACCTTGGGCAACCTCGATCAACCGGACACTGAATCCACCGAAGCCCGGGGCAAGCAAGAAGTGAGATAGCAAGCATAGGCAAAGCGCGTGTCGCTGATAGCCCTGCCAATGATGGTCGCCGTGGACACCAGTATCAGAAAACCAGCGAACCAAGCTTGGGATGTCCAACTCTCCGTCGTGAACCAATGATCGAGCATCATGCAAAGTGAGGCCGCACATTCGTCCTAAGGCTTGGACATGGCCAAATTGGAGTTGAGGCAAGATTTTCTCGTTACGCTCGGACTTCATCAAAACTCGAAAATCCTCAAAAGTAGGACACATCTCTTGTCCGCTAAAGCTAAAGATGTGTGTTACCGGATTCCAAAACCTTGCCGTGGCATGGAGGAAAGGAAGATGCAGCGGAGTACGGCCCAGCGTGAATAGTGTATTCAAGCCAAAGCCCCAAAAGTTCAACTTTTCTGAGCTGTCTAGAGAAGCAATCCAAGCTTTGAGATTTTGGATGAGAAATGCTTCTATTTTGATGCAAAACTAAGATGAAATGAAAGAACCACGAAGCTGGGACTTTTATAAAGGATAAGGCACTGTTCGGGGGACACGTGTCAACAATTTGGTGGTTGCCAAGCCAGGTGGTCGGCCGACCACCTTTTTTGGTAGGCCGACCACCCCTTTGGTCTCTGATGAAAAAAAGCTAGTCGGCCAGCTCCCTATGATGGTCGGCCATGAAGAGAAGTGGGGCTTTGGTCTTGTCCTAGCCTCTGGAAGAAAGTTCCTAGTATTTTCACGCATTGAGAGTGTTGAAGGTGTGAGTTTTCCTCTGTTTCGGATGCATTCCGTCACCCCGATCGTCCGAGATACGTTTGTTTATCAAGTTGTTGTTGAGTTTTGATTATCGAGTTGTTGCTTTGATCATCGAGTTGTTTTGTTTATCGAGTCATTGAATTTCGTATATTGAGTTGTTACTCTTTGTTTACTCAACGTTGTTGTGTCTTGCTTATCGAGTTGTAAACTTACTAAGGTTTTGTTATTTCTTAGTAAGTTAAGTTGTTTAGTTTGTTGAGTCGTTTCACTACCTGACTTGGCAATTTTCAGTGCACAATTCCGTTCAATCTCATTTTCGTGCAAAATGATACGATGCAATGCTAAGGATATAAAATGCAACACTTTTTTTTTAAAAAAGCTGTTTCATTCCATCATGCTTCCTTTGTTACAACATTTTACAACAAGGGTACAAGTTTTACAGAAAATAAAACTGCCTAATAATGTACAATGTGCTACAACTACTAGTAAAAAAGGCAAATAAAGTAGGGAACAGCTGCATCAATGCTATCAAGCACAGGAGTAAGAGGTCCTCTTCGTCCTCTTCTACGGAACAGCCTCTGCACCATCATTATCATCATCGAAATCGGAGTCCCCGCCCTCGGAATCCTCCTCGGCATAATCTCTACTACCGGAACCGGAACCAGAGTCATCCTCTCTGCCAGCGGATGTCTCTGACTGGGGATGTGCAGGCTCCTCCTCCTCGTTGGACTCCTCCTCTACGACAGGTGCTTTGCGTCTGCCTCGGTCGCGAGTCGAACCCCCTCTCCCAACTCTCCGAGGAGGCCTGGATGGCCCGGCCTATGGCCCAGTATATAGCGGAGGCATCTGAAAAGAAAGAGCGCAATTTGAATACATCAGCCAAAGTATGTATATCAGATGCAGATGCAAGAAAACTACGAGGGGTGGGTGTATGCAGATACAGTACATGAATGTGGTGTGTGTCAGATGTGCTCTATACATACAGTCAATCAATGCAGCGAAATGTTCAAGTTCAGCATGTCGTCAGAAGTATGATAAATGCAAGAAAACTAAAGAGTACCGGGACACCGACGATGGACAACTGCGTCTCTCTCCGCAGGACCATGCCCTCGAGTGAGGCTACTAACCCGAGTAACCCCTCCGTATACTCCCTGGTAGGTTGCAGATACAAGCTCAAGTCATCAATAAGTAAACAAATGAGTACTTGGGTGGTAAACGAAAAGTAGTGGAACATATCGGTAGTGAGTCAGGATCGCTGACGTATCGGTGATCGGGCATAATGGGCTCTATCGGAATCGGGTATGAAGTCCCGTATCGCCATCTTGTCAGCTCAGTCGGGATAGCTGGCCATCCGGCCTGATGAAACATCGAGGGAATCAGGGGAACCAGTCCAGCCCCGCCTCTAGATATACCGGCCCTGCTGGTAGAAGGGATATCTGCAGCCCGAACTCGACTCGATGATGGCATGCCAGCAGACCTCCTCGTGGGAGTACGAACACCTGTCAATGGAGGCATCAAGTATGTATGACGGTAGGTCGCGTACTCCCCCTCCTCCAAATGCAGAAGTACATCAGTACCCAGCATAATCGACTCAACATCCTGGGGAGTGAGCCCCTCAGTGGACCGCATGCCGACCGGAGGTGCTGCGGGGATACTCTGCTCGGGGTAACCCATAGTCTGACGCATGAAGCGGTCCCCCAGAAACCAAGCCTTACCAACGGGCCCCTCAAATAAGATCCTGTACCAAGAAACGGCCCACCCCCCAGCAAGCTGAAATCGGGTATTTTCACCCAAGGGCGCCCAGGGCTGCCATGTGAGCTGCGGATAACCAATGCATGAGCCGATTAGAAATCATAAATGTGCAAGAGGAATCAGAGATGAAAACATGAAGAACTGAGAGTTCTGAATTACCTCTGTTAGCCGCACTGTGTCAAAATACTACCGCAGGTAGGGCAAAGTCTCTCGGGCCCTCGGCCGGTACTGGCCCTCGAATACAAGTGAGTAAGGGATCGTGAGAGGCACCGCCACCTCAAGCTCCGAGGCCAGCGTCGAAAAGTACGCAAAAACCCAGAGCTGTGGAAAATAAGGCAATAGCCATCAGAATACAGAATGCTGAGTGCAGAATGTAAATGCAGAATGTACAGAGAATGCAGAATGCTGAGAGCAAAATGCAATGTACAGAATGTAAAGTGTGTCGTGCGTGTAGTGTGCAGATAACGAAAAGCATAAATGTAAATCAAAGAGGGCAGAAAGTACCTCCTAGGCTCTCCAATAACCGCCGACTATGTTCCCCGTCCGCGGGAGGTCGAGCTCATGTAGCAATAGAGGGTAGCCAAGCCGGCGCCACCCCAGTCATACCGCCTGACCTGTGATAGGTCTACCAGGGCACTCAACAGATAGAGTCCGACGGTGTTCCCCCTATCGGAGAACAGAGTGGTCCTGAGGAGGAATATCAAAAAACCTCAAGTGTACTGCGCTGTCTCCTCGGGAGTCTCGGGCTCAGTCCCCCTGAAATATGTGGAGAACCAAGTGTACCAGACCCTGCCCGATGCTCTGTCAACCGGTGGGCGAGCTCCCAATAGATAGATCTAGGCGGCCTCCCACTCACCCATGTCCTCGTCATAAGGGATCGACCAGCCTCCCACGTCAAGGCCTGTCAGCACAGCGAAGTCGAACGGGGTCATAGTCATGTCCCCGGTAGCTGAGAAATGAAAGGAGTTGGTGGTGTCCCACCATCTCTCTACAAGGGCACCCATCAATGTCCTACTAGCAGGATAGCGAGATATCCCCGTGCAAAAGGGTTCGAACCCTGCTTGGTCAACCCAATCACGAACGGCCTCCGGGAGCTCTGTGTACCACTCTCTCGCAACAATGGAGCCATATCCTCGTGTGACACGGGAAGACACCTGCATTCATAATGAACACATGTATTCAGTTTCAAAATGAAATGAATAAGCTGTGTGCAAATGAAATGTGTGAGCTGTGTGCAAATGAAATCAGATACAATGCTGTGAGCTGTGTGTTCAACATGAAGTATATGAGTTGTGTGTTCAGAATGGAAGGGTATGAGCTGCGTGTAAATACAAGTGTGCACTGTGTGTTCACCTCAAAATTGGGCTGCGTGTTCAGAAATTCAACAATGGGCTGCGTGTTCAACTTTCAACAAGCGTGGGCTGTGTGTTCATCTCAAAGAATGGGCTGTGTGTTCATCATCAAAGTGTGGGCTGTGTGTTCATCTAAAAGAATGAGCTGTGTCTTCAGACTTCAAAATCAGTGGGCTGTGTGTTCATCTCAAAGTTCGAAGCTATGTGTTCAACGTCAAGTGTTTGGGCTGCGTGTTCGGACTTCAGAAACAGTGGGCTGTGAGTTCACCTCAAAGTTTGGGCTGTGTGTTCAACTCTCAACAAGTGTGTGCTGTGTGTTCACAATCAACAGTGGGCTGTGAGTTCACCTCAAAGTTTGGGCTGTGTGTTCAACTCTCAACAAGTGTGTGCTGTGTGTTCACAATCAACAGTCGGCTGTGAGTTCACCTCAAAAGTTTGGGCTGTGTGTTCAACTTTCAACAAGTGTGTGCTGTGTGTTCACAATCAACAATGGGCTGCATGTTCAGAAATTCAACAGTTTGGGTTATGTGTTCAACTCTCAACAAGTGTGTGCTGTGTGTTCATAATCAACAATGGGCTGTGTGTTCAGAAATTCAACAACGGGCTGCGTGTTCAACTCTCAACAAGTGTGTGCTGCGTGTTCACAATCAGCAATGGGCTGCGTGTTCAGAAATTCAACAGTTTGGGCTGCGTGTTTAACTCTCAACAACTGTGTGCTCTGTGTTCACAATCAATATGTGGGCTGTGTGTTCAGAACTTCAAGTGATTAAGTTGTGTGTTCAAGATGCAAACAGAATACTGTGTTATAGACTAAGTGTTCAGAATAAGCTGTGTGCTAGAATGAGCAGATAAACATAGCGAAAGCATGGAATGCACGGAAAATGCATAATACATTGCGGAAAACGTAAAAGTGAAGTACATACCTCCCATGCCTGATGAGAGAGGTGGGACTCCGGCTCCCGCAATAGCAGATCCACGGGTGCTCGATCATCAAAATCAGTAAAATGGTAAAAAATGGCCCGAGGAAGGATATGCTCCCGAGGGTGATACCTCTCAGGGTCGAATGGCCGAACCCTCGGGGGAAAAGACATAATGTCCGGCTCAACTCCGGTACCGGGAGGACCTTCACCATAAGGGAAATGACCCGCCATCTCAAGAAATCTGCAAAAATGAGCAAAATAAGCCAAAATTGGAAAAAGTCAACAAAAGTCAACTCCCGAGAAATGAAAAAGTCAACAAAAGTCAACTCTCGAGAAAATCTTCCAAATATTGAGACAAACTTACCTCAAGTGGTGAAAATGAGGAAAAGAGCTCCGAAATCAAAATCTAATCGGTTCAAAGTAAAGAAAACTAAAAGATTTCGCGGAACAACTTTGCGTGGGGCGTTGAAAAATGCGTATAGAGCGCAGTTCTGAGAAGGAAAATGCTGTAGGAAGGGAGAGGGACTGATTTCGGACTTAGAGTTGTGAGCAAAAGAGCTTTGGCCGAGTGCATTTAAAGAAACAAGTGTGAAAGTACCAAACTGCCCCGGATTTGGGCTAGGTGGTCGGCCGACCACCTTTTCTGGTAGGCCGACCACCCCCCTTTACCAAACCTGGTCGGTGGCCTCCAATAGCCTCCAAACCTGGTCGGTGGTGTTCCCAAGGGGGTCTCCAAGGTCTCTTTGAACTCCCTGCAAATTTTGGTAGTGATCGGAGCTTCCGGCACTCGAGAAAGTACAAGGAAAGTGCACTTTTCGTCGCGAAATCCCTCTGCGGGAACTTCAACTCCAACTTTCGATGCGTGTTTCATCGTTACTCGTCAAGAGCGAGATGTATCCTTTTTTAATATGTTGTGACCCTTCCGGGAGGTAAACCGGAGGCCGCGATTGAGTCGCCCTCATCAAACCTTGCATTTCTTTGCTCGTTGTTTATGTCAAATATGCATTCGAGTTTGCACTTATCCTGCATTGTTATGCACGTCACTTGCATTCTCATGCACACCACTTGCATTGTTATGCACGTTTCATTGGTATTGTCATGCCTCCATGTTTAACTTGCGTTGTTACGCACATTTCTTCTTGCATTGCGATGCACTTTCTCATCGGCACCATGTGTGTCTGCGTTCGATATAGCGTTGAATATATGTTGCTAACTATGTTGTGCTTGTTAAGTTTCTCTCTTTTGTAGGCACGATATTGTATGTACGGTTCATTTGAGGCTGGTGCGACCAGACGAGTCGCGCAGGTATTGTATCTTCTCCGTGTGAGACGTGGTGAGAATTGAAAATTTTTCGCATTCTTAAATTGCATGAAATGTAGTTGTTGCTTTGCATTCTTGCTTAAAACTATTGTATCTATTGTGAATACTTGCCTCATTACAGCTTGCTGCTTTGCATGATCATGAGTTGCGTCCGGCTCGGTGCATATTATTATGCATCTTGCCCCCTGCCTGCGGGCACATCTCTTTTGTCTCGCTTGTTTGTCTAAGTCTTCAGCCTTGTCAAAAATGGGTCGTCTCTGGACTTTGACATTCACTCCCGTCATTTATGACTTCCGAGTTCTGTCAAAGAGGGGCAACTGTAGACACCCCATTTTTGACCGACCTTAAGACTCAGACGTCACCGATTGAGCACTCGGTGATGATGTATATTGTGCTCGTTCTGAGGTTTCAGAGTCTCGGCTGTGAGCCTTGCCTCCGGACTTCGGAGCACTTTTGTGCTTTGTCTCGGTTTGCGAACCAGGTCATGTTTTCTCTATTTTCTTTTCCTGAAGGGAGGGAAAGGTCTCATAGACCATCTCTCAGTGGCCGTAGGCTACATTTCGTGGTCGTAGCCATTTTTCTTGTTTGGAGACCAGTTACCGATTTTCGGAGCCGTTGGTCGTGTGCCTCGGTTCGGGACCGCTTAACTACCTCTGTTTGCTCCGGTTTTTGGCACACAACTTGTTTCATTTCCCTAGAGGGACACTGTGGCCCGAGAGACCACATTCATGGTCGCGCGCCACCTCCGGTGCCTTACAACCTGTTTTCGGGGCCCCGGGCCACCTGTTTTGGCCCCCGAACCCTCGTTTTGCATCGGTTAGGGTTCATTTTTTTGTATGGACCCTATTTTCATTGTTTGGAAGGTGGTACTATAGTGGGAGACCAGCAATTCTCTTGGAAATCATTTTCTCTCTCCTCCAGCCGGTTTTCTTGACAGAAAGCTGGTTTTCCTCACTTTTGGGCCATAATTTCTGGTCTCCCATACCACCATTGTGTTGTGCTCATCTGGGAGGCCACCAATATGGGTAGGCCGACCAGCTTTTCTTCCTGACCCTTTTGAACCTTGCTAAAAAGTTGGTTTTTCTCTCTCCTGGGCCACAATTTCTGGTCTCCCATCATACAGCTATATTCTACTCATCTGGGAGGCCGCCTTTCTGGTATGGCTGACCAGCATTTCAGCTTGACCCTTTTGAACCCTGGTTAGCCGACCAGGATAAGTGGTCGGCCGACCACTTGAACTGGTCGGCCAGCCTTCTACTTTTTGGCCTTCCTAAGTGCAACACAGCTGTGCCAACTGTGAAGCATTTGACCCTCTCTCCGAGATTTCACCCTTTTGTTTGTCTTCTTAAGGAAGCTTTGGTTCATTTGCTTAGCTTCAAGGTGAAGTCCAGAACAGCTAGAATCCAACGTAGCATAAAGAGCCAATGAGATTCAGACATACGGCAGATAAAGGACAAGCCACTTCGGCAGACAAAGATCTGCAAAGTTATTGCCACTGCACATCACCATTAATGCAGCCCATCACAGCATTTACTACGACAACACCTCTCCGTCGGAACAGCACCCCCTTACCCTGAACAAGGTAAGCCACAGTATAGACTTTCGACCAAGATGGCAGGTCGGAAGGGACAGTGAAATGATGACCAAAGGATATAAGCAAACGTTGAAGACAAGAAGAAGGTTAAGTTTTCCTATCTCCAATTCATCTCTCTACATTTCATTTCTCTCTCTCTCTCTAACGTGCTCGTTGGAGGGTTTGCTGGGAGACTTCCCGTTCCCCATTGAACTCCTGTGTAGGTTTTCTGGTGGGCTTGAACACTCAGTTACCGGTTGAAGAAGCGTGAATCAGTCCTACCCATTCCACCCGGGACCCGTTGTGTAGTAACTGTATCACCAGTATAAAATATATTTTAACTCCATCATCATCATCAACAACAACATCATGGTGACAATATAGAGAAAGGAAGCATCTATGCCGGTTCATCTGTTTCTATGGCTAGGCTGCAAGTAATTTCGTTGACATATCCTCTCTTATTACATTTTCCCCCCTTTTGACAATTGTATTGCGACAAACACTGCTGGTACAAATAGCCATAAACTCTTATAACATCAAGTCAACAGTAACAATGTTACAATCTTATATCAGATCAGGACAAAAGAGACTTGCTCATGAGCACATTTTCCTTGAAAGCTGGTTTCATTTGGTAAGAGGGGGTATATATGCTAAGGTGTCGAATACTAATATGTGAGTAAAACCATTGCCTTTTGGACACCCTACCCTTACAAACCTTCTTTGACCCTCTTTCGCCTTTCCAAAATCCAATATTTCAAAAAAATGATATGCTGAAAATCTATAGAGGATTGCTTCAGGAAGCACATTTTGGCTTGCCATTAGATTGAGTAGGTGTTTTGAGGTTGACTTTTTTAGTGGTTTTTTTTGTTGACTTTTTTCATCTTCTGTAATTGTTATAAATTTTTTTTGAAAAACACTATACTTTTGGGTTTTAATTAACTAGATGGATTGAAAAAGTAAAAAATAAAATAATAAAAATAAAAATAAATTAAATTAAATTTGAAGAAAAAACAAGTCTAGTAAACTTTCTTTTGGATTTTTTCAAATTTTTTTACTTTTTAAATTGTCTACATAAGACGGACTTGGAAAGTTAAAAATTTTAACACAATTTTGAAGAAAAAAAAAAACACTAAAAATAAATAAATAATAAATAAATGTAATTTTTTTAGTTGTATGCCAAACAACCCCAAGTCAATTAATCAGTTCAGGAAGAAAGATATAGGTATGGGTAGAAGCGAAGAAGCTTTGGTTTTTCATGGTCCATAGTAGGAAATTTGATTTTGTTTGCATGTTAGGTTTTCCATGTAATAAGGTTCTATTAAACAATAATCATATTTACTTGGACAATGCCCACAAGAAATGCCATCGAATCTATATGGGAACCTGTTTGGCCTGTCCATGATATCCAATATTTAAAAAAAATTAAGGGCGCTCGGCTTAAAAGTTTAAATTTAAATTTTCTTTATACAAAGATTCACATGTTAGATTTTCTTTATCCAAAAGAACTGTTAGTATTATATGTTAGTGATGTTAGTATTCTATGTTAGTATTGCTAGTGTTATCATTATGTTTAGTACAACATTATGTTAGCTTTAATAATTATCCTTTGCTTTATGCCACCCTATGTATCTTTTCCTCTCTATAAAAGAGAGTGCACATCTCCTTGTAATACACACAGAATATCAATATATCAATCATACTACTATCAATTTCTCTCTCTATCAATTATTCTTGACATGGTATCAGAGCCATAAGATTTAGGCCTATACTCCTTTCTTTCCGGCGGGCAGCCGGCCGACAACCTTGCCTTCGCTGCCCGCAGGAGTTTTTCAACACATATCACTTACACATACCTCCTACTCCTACAGCTTCTCCTCCTACTTCAAATCAAGCATTAACATGTGGTCCTCTGGCGTTATGGTCACCGTGAGTATGACCCAAACTTCATTCGCGATGGAGAGAAAATGCCGAGACGTATACAAAGACACCTGGGCAAGAGAGAGAGAGAGAAACGATGGAGAAGAAGAGTAGGATCCAGCCTCCGATCTTCTCATCCCACATTTGCCCTCATCAGAGATGAATCCTTCACCGATCTCCACAAATCTCACAAGCTTCAAACCCTCTCCGATTCCGGCGCCACACTTCTCAAGGGTTCCCTAGAAGATGAAACAAGGCTCATAGAAGCCATCAAGCAAGTGGATGTCGTGATTTGTGCTGTCTCGTCCAAGCAGGTCCTCCTCCAGAAGCTTCTCATTTCAGCTATCAAACAAGCTGGGTGCGTCAAGAAGTTCATTCCATCTGAATTTGGAGTGGATCCATGTAAAACTCGAATATCTGGCCTTGACCACAGCTTCTATGCGAGGAAAGCAGAAATTCGATGTCTTGTAGAAGCAGAAGGCATTCCATACACCTATAACAGTGTCTTGTCCACTCACTCTCTCCTTGAGCACACCTTTTCTTTTATTTATTTATTTTACTTTTTTATTCTCTTTATCCCATACCCTCCCGTCCATGTTCCCCACTCCCACTCTCTCCTTTTTCACAATCATTGTCTTTTCCTTCCCATCAACTCTCTTTTTAAAATAAATCATTTATCCTCCACCCACCACACCACATTATCCTCATCATTCCCTCCATACTAATATATATCTATATCTTTTATTATAATATCTTCCCAAGGCAAACGGACGATTTCACAAAAAAAAAAAAAAAAAAAAAAAAAAAAAAAAAACCAACAAACAAACATAACTCGTTTTTAATTTTACAAACTTATCCTTTCTTTATGTCGAGATCAAATCCGATCACACTTTTCCAAAAAAAAAAAAAAACACAAAATTTCACAACACAACCACACCCACAGCAGGATTTTTTCTTCTCTACTCTGCCGCCGGTCTTTTCTTCTTGCCTCCGTCCTGGCCGGCCCTTGCCGGTGCTGCCTCTGTGCTTCCTAATCCACCCAGCACATTCACTCCTCCCTGCTCCTCCACTGCAGCATATGGCGGACCTCCAAAACGGAACATCACGGTGGCCTTCCGCTTCAGCTCCTTGTTTTCTGCCCTTAGCACGCTTATCTCTGCTCGCGCATCCTTATACATGCGTTGAAGCAGAGCCAGCTGGGAGTTTAATTGCTGCACCTCATTTGTCCTACTCTGCAGCCGGTGCGACAAGTTTGTGACCGCCGTCATGGATTCCACACATGCCTTCAAAGTATACTGATTCGCCTCCACATCCGTTTGCACTGCCATTTTTTGCTCCACCGACTGCATCGGAAAGTTCAACGGAGCAAACCCAGTGGTGTTTGGTTGAGGTTCACGGGACACCGCACCCGTTATCTCTCTTGTTGACTCGTTGAGGTCGGGAAAGAGAGTGAGCAGCCCACGGGAAGACGAAGCCATTTTCTTTCGCAACAGAGTGTTACAGACTCTCTCTCTCAGCACAACAGTGTTACAGCCTCTCTCTCTCAGCACAACGAAGAGTTTTTTTTTCAGAGGATTTTCAGAAGTTTTTTTTTTCTGCCTCAGCCTCAGCATCAACCTTGGTTAAATAGCCGAGGCAGCCACGCGCATCGCGCGCCTCTTGACGCCCGACAAACTGGCACGCCTTTTCATGGCACATCTTTTGATAAAGTGGGCACGCCTTTTGAGGGCACGACTTTTGAGGACTCGATATATATCTACATGTCTATTTTTTGGGCAGCCTATCTACACACTCATACAGTGTCTTCTACACCGGTCAACTTTCTCACTCCCTTTGTTTCAACCTCAAATAGGTTTCTATCTTCACACCTATTTGAGTTTGAGGGGGGGTTATACATATATCATGTATCATGGTGAGCATGGTTACACACCATGGGAACCACCCAAGCCACCCCATGGCGCACTTCCTAAGTCGCCCCCTTGGTGCACCACCACAAGCTGCTACAACGGTCCGACATGACCCCATAAACTGTCCCGACATTGATTCCGGTCAGCTGCTACATCGGTCCAACATGACCCCGTAAACTGTCTTCTACAACGGTCCGACATGACCCCGTAAACTGTCCTGCTACAACGGTCCGACATGACCCCGTAAACTGTCTTCTACATCGGTCCGACATGACCCCGTAAACTGTCTGCTACATCGGTCCGGCATGACCTCGTAAACTGTCCTGCTACATCGGTCCGGCATGACCTCGTAAACTGTTCTGCTACAACGGTCTGACACAACCATACAGTGTCTTCATCAACGGTTCGACCCGACCATACAGTGTCTCCTATCTTATTTTATTTTCTTGTTTTGTTACTCTTTCCAAACTCAAGTTGGTCTGTGTCTATCCTCCTTGAGTTTGAGGGGGGCTGTTAGTATTATATGTTAGTGATGTTAGTATTCTATGTTAGTATTGCTAGTGTTATCATTATGTTTAGTACAGCATTATGTTAGCTTTAATAATTATCCTTTGCTTTATGCCACCCTATGTATCTTTTCCTCTCTATAAAAGAGAGTGCACATCTCCTTGTAATACACACAGAATATCAATATATCAATCATACTACTATCAATTTCTCTCTCTATCAATTATTCTTGACAAGAACAAGTTACTATAAAATCATCAAACTATCTATATGTGTATATATTATGAGAAAAGTTAGGAATCATGAAAAAAATTTCATAAAAATGATCATGAAAGAATTATGATCCTTGAATTACGTTAATCAGTATGTGGTGCTTTATTCAATCCAAAGATCACAAAACTTTCATGATTATTTTCATAAAATGTTTCTCATGATACCTCTCTTTTTTCTCCGATTTGAACTTTACCAATGTTGCCGCCACCGTCACTTCCTCCATCTCACCCTCGCCTCAGATCGTCTCAAGTTCTGTCGCAGTCTCCAGATCTGGTCGGAGTTCGCAACAGATACGAGTCGCAACAAATCAGAGCTCCAATCTCCTCTCTTCTTTCTCTCTCTTCTTCATCTCCTCTATCTGTTCATCGCTGCCGAACACCACGGTGTCGACGGCGTGTGAGATCATCGTGATCTCTTCCTCCATGACTTCCCTGAGCTCTGGTACACATGGCGCCACCAAATGATCTTCCTTTCCTCTCATGGCTACCAAACCATCGCTCTCGACCTCTGCAGCTACCGCGCCACCGACGCGCCACCTTCCATCGCAAGCTACACTACCTTTTACATCATCGGCGATATCCTACCCACCTCCATGCCTTGGGCCTGGACCAGAGAATGACGCGATGAGCTCCACCGAAACCAAAGCTAGGGTTTCAATTTGTGCCACCTCCGTCAGATCCAACTATCGCTGTTGACGCCATAACTCTGTCTCCCTATCTATATATATATACATTTCTCTGTATGTATATGGATATATATTTGGATTTCTGATTTTTTTTTAGTAGTAGTAACAGTAGTTCTTGTTGTTGCTGTTGTTGTTGATGGTGATAATGTTATTGTTGATGTTCTTGTTGTTGATAATGAATAAACAGATTACAACATATTGGAAGAAATTTGACAGATCTGTTCAAAATTTGAACAGATCGCTACCTCCTATCTTTAAAAGCTCATATTTGTTCAAAAAGTTGAACAGATAGGGAAACTGATTGCAATAGTTAGGGAGAGAGAGGTAGAGAGAAGAAAAGATTTGAATAGATAGAATTTTATTTGGGCAAATATTTAAACAAATAATGGAAATTTGAATTGAAAAGATTAAAAAGTTAAACAAATGGGTTAAAAAAACTGAACAAAGAGGAAAAAATTTAAATATATAGGAAAAAAAATTGAATAGATAATCCATGAAAGTCAACAGATAAATTAAGTGGTAAAATTAAAAACAAAATGTCCTTCAAAACAAACAAAGTGACTTCTCACTAAATTATTTCACAAAGGGTGAACCTCTAACAAAATGTCCTGCAAAACAAACAAAATGATTTCTCTCCAAACTATTTTAAAAAAGATAAACTTTTCACTAATAAAAAATATTCACTGAATTTAATGTTTTATACTTTTGATAGATTGGATTTATTACTAATTTACTTCAAAATTAATTATCTTTTTTTGACTGCCAACCACAAACACATTCTGACCAATCAATATTAGATTTGATTTGAGTTAATTATTCCACTTATAGATGAGAAGAAGCTTTGGCTTTTCCATTGTAGGAAATTATTGGATTTCGTTATTCTTCAGATCTGAAATTGCTCACCTCTAGGTACTCCCATACCATCTCATTTGGAGGGCATAATGATGACTGAAATCGTTTATTTGTAAACTCAACAATAAAGATAATTTTTATAAAAAATTAATTTTATCAAATATCAGTAAATACATAAATAAATTACATTTTATTTTAAAAAATAGATGACTGCGCTTGACCAAATCCAAAAAGGGAGAGGACACATACCTTTTGGTGAGTGAAGGACGAGGAAACATCGATGCCGTGTTTCCCAGAAGGTGCCAACTACAAGTTTAAACTCACAACATTCATTTTATAAAATAAAATATATATATTTATTTTTTTCATAGGCTGTCTTTACCATAAGGTTTATGCGATGAATTGCTCATATTATCATTGTGAGCCTAAATGGGCCGCACAAAATAAAGTAAAGATAAGTATTTATTTAGTAAATGAGTTTAAGCGGTTGGATTAAATTGGACGCTGTAGCTTGATTTTTCCGTGTCCTCTTTCGAAAACTCGAAAGAAGTCTTACAGTTCGGACTCTCACGTTCTGAATTTAATCTCACAAGTGTAATATGAAATTGATAAACACTAAATAGTCCAATTCTGACAAATTATTTTGAAAAATCGATTTTGAATAAAAAATGTCAAAATTGGACTGCTTTGCCAGATACAGAGTCGCCACCTAAATATTTTATTTTTGGAAAAATTTAGGAAACCTATGACTCGTGCCAAAAGTCACATGTCTATCATTACCAAAGTTGCATCGGCTAGGGAACTTAGGTACGAGAGGGGAAGGTCATGAATTGAGCACCCCCGCTTGCCCAATCAAATATCGGCCTCTACTAATTATAAAATGATTTTTATCAACATTATGTGCTCTTGTTTCGGTTATTAAGCTAGCTTTATGTGATGTGCACACGCAAGTATAGACTAGTTTGCTCAATTTAGAACAATTCAATTTCATGTTTATTTTTTGAAAGGGGTTTGAATTTGTCACTAGACATAGTGGGCTTAAAACGTACATTTGTTGAATCGTTCCAATTCAAGCAACATGCCTTCATCCACAGGCATTCAAGCAATTTAGCAAAAGCATTTAGCCTCATGATAAGCATGCTAGACATGGCAACATTAACACACATGCAAGTATGCTAAAGCATTAAAAACTCACCTAGTACTCCAAGCTAAGCAGATATGAGTTAGATAAAAATATACATGATTCCTAAGTATATAAGATGCATAATGCAACACATGCAATATGCAATTAAATAGGCTCGACTATTAATATGGCATATGAGGTAATTCAAGACATGCGGTCTAAGCACGTATTCAAAGAAGGTATTGAAATGACAATGCAGTTTGAATGATGCGCCGAGCCTCGGTGCATGCAATACGAATGAATGGATGTAAGCATAAGGTATGCTAATTGAAACATCCCCCTAATCTAAATATCAAAAGCGGATAAATAAAAGAAAGACGTGGGGTTAGAAGACATATATATTATTACATTTTGCTCTCGCGAAGGAGAGTCAGAATGAATAAAGCTAACTAGCTAGCTAAACTAAGTTAATTTAAGCTAATTATTACAAAACTTGAATTAATTAACTAATTCTAAGATTCTAATCTAAAAATTTAACAAGGCTAATTTAATGGTTTAATCTTCTTTTGAGGATTCATTACCAACGGCATGAAACTTCTCTCATGCCTTAAACCACTCCTTGGTTGACACTTCTTTCATTTTAGAAAACTCTCACCAAGGGACTTAATTGACTAATTAATGGTTGGTAATTAAAACAAGTAAATAAAAGTGGCAAGTAAAATTGTTCAAGGTAAGCATTTCTTTGTGTTGCATATGTTCAATCAGATGTTAATTGAACATAGGGAGAATTAGGGCATTCCATACTCAAAGTGATGAAATGTGTCAAATTTCCAAGTTCTCCATTGCCCTTGATCATGCCTGATAGGGTGATGGTTGTTGAGTCCTATTTGTGCATTCATTAACTCGTACATCTTGGTTCTTTAGCCATCATGCAATGAAATTCCTTGATTGATGGTTTTGGAACCAAGTGTATCACTCATTTGAGATTGTTTTGATGATAGAGTATAAACAACCTGTGAGAATACCCTCTGTTTGCCCTGTTTGCTCTCTGTTGCAGCAAGGAAAGGTCTGTCATCAGTGGCCGGCCGGCCACTGCTACTGGCCCTCAGGCCATTAGTGTTAGACAACAACCCCTCAGTGGTGGCTGGCCGGCCACCACTTTTGGCCTGCTAGCCACCAATGAATTTTGAGCAGTGTGCTTGTGAGGCATGACAGAGTTGATCTAGAGAAGGACGTAGTGCAAAGGTTGTGCAAACAGAGGCTTTCAAGAGCAGACAACGGATGTTCTTCTGGTGGAAACCGAGCATGCATGGGCCTCCCTTGCTTCTCAAGACGAGTTATCTAGTTAATTAGTTTAATTTAATTGGCCTATGATTAGCCTATTTTATTAATTAAATTAGTTTGTGTTGTAATATTTAAGTAGCTTAGCCTAGTTAAATTTTTAGCTTAGAATCTTAGAATTAGTTAATTAATTCAAGTTTTGTAATAATTAGCTTAAATTAGCTTAGTTTAGCTAGCTAGTTAGCTTTATTCATTCGGACTCTCCTTCGCGAGAGCAAAATGTAATAATGTGTATGTCTTCCAACCCCACGTCTTTCTGCCTTTTATTTATCTGCTTTTGATGTTTAGATTAGGGACATGTTTCAATTAGCATACCTTATGCTTGCATCCATTCATTCGTATTGCATGCACCGAGACTCGGCGCATCATTCAAACTGCATTGTCATTTCAATACCTTCTTTGAATACGTGCTTAGACTACATGTCTTGAATTCCCTCATATGCCATATTAATAGTCGAGCCTATTTAATTGTATATTGCATGTGTTGCATTAGACATCTTATATAGTTAGGAATCATGCATATTTTTTCTAACTCATATCTGCTTAGCTTGGAGTACTAGGTGAGTTTTTAGTGCTTTAGCATACTTGCATGTGTGTGAATGTTGCCATGTCTAGCATGCTTACCATGAGGCTAAATGCTTACTTACTAAATTACTTGAATGCCTGTGGATGAAGGCTTGTTGCTTGAATTGGAACGATTCAACAAATGTACGTTTTAAGCCCACTATGTCTAGTGACAAATCAATTTTAAGCCCACTATGTTTGGTGGCAAATTCGCAAACTTTAAGCCCACTTGAGGTGGCAAATTCAAACCCCTTTCAAAAAGCAAACATGAAATTGAATTGTTTCAAATTGAGCAAACTAGTCTATACTTACTTGTGCGCATCACATTGTAAAGCTAGCTTAATAATCGGAACAAAAGCATATAATGTTGATAAAAATCATATCATGATTAGTAGAGGCTGATCTTTGATCGGGCGAGCGGGGGTGCTCAATCCATGACATTCCCCTCTCGTACCTAAGTTCCCGAGTCGAGGCAACTTTGGTGATGACAGACACGTGTCCTTTGGCACGAGTCATAGGTTTCTTAATTTCTCCAAAAATAAAATATTTAGGGGCGACTCTGTATCTGACAAAGCAGTCCAATTTTGGCATTTTTGATTCAAAATTGATTTTCCAAAATGATTTGCCGGAATTGGACTCTTTGGTGTTTATCAATCTCACATTACACTTGTGAGATTAGTTTCAGAACCGCGGGAGTCCGAACTGTAGGGCTTCTTTCGAGTTTCCAAAAGTGGGCGTGAAAAAGCCGAGCTACAATTTTTGGTGACTCTGTTGGGGATTTTAGAGAACTTGACTCGAACTCATGATATGTTAGTTTATCTACACTTATGTGTTTCTTTGCATTTGTATTTGCATCGGTGCGCTTAAGTCACAATGTTTGCCATCTGCTATTCCTGAACGGTTTGTCAGAGGCTTGCTTTGAAAAGCCTGCCAAAAGGGTGACTGGTTACGGGCTCTACCACGATGGGAACACAACCCTTGGATCTGGACTACTGTTGTACCGTTTGATCCTTTTTTTTACTTCTCGGTGTTAGGTGTGAGAGGTATATTAGGTAGTCTTGCTGAGGTAACCTTTTTGATCAATCAGCCTAGTTGCATATCGAAAACCATAGAGACTGTTCCAAACTAGGACAGGTTGCTTACCCAAATGCAAGATTGTGTAAAACAACTTTTCTTAAATAGCTAACCCTAGTTCTTGACGAAACTAGGACATGGTAACCCTACCTTATCATAGGGGTGTTTTGGCTCTCACTTAACTGGTATGCGCTTTTAGAGTAAAACTCTATAGGACTGTATGTATCAGCTGCAAGTTTGGGTATCAGTTTTTGGGGGCAGAAATCAGTGTTGAGTATAGTTCTACAGCTTATGATTACAACTATGTCGTGTTCACATATGAGCTGAGGTTCTGTGCAGTTTCTGATTTTTGTTTTCTTTTGCTTTATTTCTTTTTGCAAGGTAGTTTATCACAATTGCTTCGGACGATTCTGTTACCCCCCAAGCACTCTGGACCCGTGTAAAGAGACTTTACAGATCCGGGTTGTTAGGGGACAACCAGTGTTTGCTTCGCTTCCACTAGTTACGAAACGGATGAGGGTTAGGCATAGTTCACTAGTCCAGCAGTCACCTTTTACTTCACCTACGCCAAGTCAGGCTTAGTTTTCTACTTCTACTCCAATAAGAGAGTATTCGCCAGTTCTGATGGCTCAACATCCCTCGGTTAGCATGGAAGATATGCTTCGTCATCTCTAGCAGACCATAAAAACCATACAGCTAGATGCTGCCCGCCAAGCTGAAGTTACGGCCCACCAAGTGGAAGTGATAAATAGGTTGCAGCAATAGCAACCACAACCGGCAGTAGCTTTTGCATCCCATGCACCTTCAGCGGGTATTCCAGCACCCGGAGTCACTATAAATGTTCAAGAGAATCTGGGCATTTCAATGGATTTGATCCCACCGCAAACCTTCAAGGCACCAGTGTACCAAACTAAGGCGCCATTTGAATTCGAGGTTGACCCCACTGCGTTGAAGGTCAACAAGCTAGAAAAGCTTTTCAAGTGGGCACAGAGCTTGAATTCAATCCGTGATATCAATAATGGATACACAAACTCCGCAGTAACTCTGCTGGACAGATTCAAGATGCCACACATAGACCGGTTCGATGGCTCCGGGGATCCCATGGTCCATCTACGGTTATTCTCTAATATCCTATGACCAATGAGACTAACTAGACTTTAAAAGCTGTCGCTTTTTAGGCGGACCCTATTGGGTATAGCGGCCATCTGGTATGCAAAGCTAGAAGACTCTGTAAAACGGAGCTTAGAAGAAATGGCTGAGGCCTTCATCGCGCAGTACTCCTACAATACCCAGATTGAGGTCACAACCCGTGATCTCGAAGCGACCCGTCAGGAGCCAAAGGAGGGCTTCTCGGACTTTGTGACCTGATGGAGGGCTAAGGCCTCGATGATAACTATCAGGCCATCCGAGAAGGATCAAATCAGAATGGTAGGCCGCAACCTGCAAAAAAAATTACTACAGAAGATGATTATCTTGCCATTGTTTACATTCACTGAGCTCCATGAGATAGGGGTTCAGATTGAAGATGCGATGAAGTAGGGGCTGATAGCCGATGAGAAGGAACAGCCTAAGAGGCCCTTTACACGCAGTTCCAATGTAACCACGAGTGGTAGCACCTCTGCACGGCTTTCGGATTTGAGTATGGTCACCATTACACCCAAGACTGCCAACCCTTTTACCAATACAAATCCACAAACCTTCAACCAGTCAGGCCCAATCTCAAAGGCTTTTACCCCGCTCTACATGCCTTTATCCAAATCCCTAGGGGTCCTGATAAAAAAAGAGTATCTTAAGCCATTAGAACAACACCCACTACCTGATCTCTCACCTTGAAACACAACCTAGCCAAATACTATGCTTTTCACCAGCAACACGGTCATGCCACTGATCAATGCTATAGGCTGCGTCATGAGATTCAAGATCTCATTGACAATAAGGTGATAACACTTCCTAAAAAACCTAACATCACTACAAATCCTCTCCCACCACATAATCAAGTCCCTCCACCCTAGTATATAAACCTTATCCACGCACTGGCCATCCCTTATGACCCCAGTGTATATATCACCCCTTCCCACTTACCTAAACCGGCATTGTTCATCCCTGAGAGCACGGACTTGTGCATGATGAACACGTTTACACTCCAACCTGAATCTGTGGTGGTGACAGTGGTAGATGAAGGGAGGTTGGCCTTGGTGGAAAATGTCAGTCCGTTGCCCGGGGGCTCTAAAGACTTATCCTAAGGGATGTACAACCCGTACTGCTATATTGTGCCAATCAATCAAGCTAAGCCGGAGGTGGTGTTGCAGGCTGGGATGGAGATCAATGTAGTTCGAGAGGATGGCCCAAGTCAAGAATTAGATGATCTGGCCGACCTAGAGGAGGACATAGACAATTTGCAGTTCTTTGTTGAGCAAGATCAAGGGGACGTGCATATTGATTGGTTTAATCTAAACGGGTCAACAGACAATTCTGGGTAGTTAAGTGATGAACCTGATAGAGATGAGGGAACTGAATTGAAGCCGGAAGAACAGAAAGCAGGAACCGCTGTAATGGCCAAAATGGCCGATGGAAAGGGTAAACTGCTAGAAAACACCAGTGTAGAACAATTGGCTCAGGAACTTGGCATTGTTAGTACTGCACATATAGAGCAAGAAGCCGCATCATTTTGAGCAAGAAATGGGTGAAAATAATCGGAAAGCTAGAAAAGCCCAACACCCTACCGGGGAGATTTGTGATGAGAAGATAATCCAAACGGAGCCGGACAAATGCTTGTCAACTGTCGAAGGAATCTAGTGGGATGACGACAACCTATACCTAGCTCATATTGATGAGGATTGGGGTGAAGACTTTCCTGACAACACTTGGTATATGGAAGAGGTCGACCATATGACAAGAAGTGGCCGATATTTCAAACCACCGCATCTGGACCAACCCGAGGCATCCGAGAAGGATAAAGAAGTTGAGAAGCAGAAGGAAAAACAGTTAGAAGAAGAGGCTGTATTGAAACAATCGAAGAAGATTCAAGCTGATATATCTATCTGGAGTCTGCTTATAGCTTCGTGAGTGCACAGACAGGCTGTACTGTCGGCGATGGATAAAGCTAAGTTGTCTATCGACACTACCCCGAAACAACTGGTAAGATTAGTCTTCCCGGGAGACGCTGCGCTAACTCTAACTTTCTCGGACAATGAACTGCCGCCAGAAGGCTCTGCACACAACAAGCCTCTATACATATCAATGGAGTGTCGAGAAAAGTGGGTACCAGTGGTATTGATCGACACCAGGTCAGCAATCAACATCTGTCCTTGTCGTACGACTTATGCTATTGGCCTAAGACCAGCAGATTTCATACCTATAGCCTAAGTGATCTGGGCATATGACAATATCAGTAGAGAGGTAATGGGAACAGTACAGATCAGAGTGCAGGTCGGCCCAGCTCAACAGGATATCGAGTTCCATGTCCTGGATGTTCCGGCCATTTTCAACTTACTACTTGGGCGACCTTGGTTGCACCAAGTGAAAGTTGTCTCTTCCACCCTCCACCAAATGCTGAAGTACCTCCATGGGAAAGGGGTAGCCATAGTCTTCTGGAATTCATCTATTTATCCTCCACCAGAGGTCACTACACCTGTGCTGGAAATTGTTCTTGGCGAAGAGCATGTTTTCCTTTTGGGGTTTACCTTGCCTGAGGCCCAGGTAGTGCAGAATATCTTGGCAACTAATTAGGGCTTGTATGTCAATACCCAATCAATCTACTTCATGAACAAGCTTTAACACTTGCCAGGAATGGGTCTGGGAACAAGTGGCCGGAAGAGTGTTATTGCATTGGCCGATGTGCCACATGCGCTTTTGGTCTTGGCTATACGCCCACCAAAGAGGACTGGGTTAAGAAAGGAAAAGAGATGGCCGGCAGAGCCAAAGCTAAGCAGACCGGGAAGCACTATGAGCTTGTGCACCAACCTATCCAAGGAACCATGAATGGTCATTTTGTTCGGGACGGTGAAGACTTCTGATTCTGTGGTTTCCCCAAACCCTGGTTCAATTTTGGCTTAAAGAATCCCAAGTTGAAACAACCTTCAAAACAAATAAAGAGTGAAGAAATGAGGGAGGTTGCAGAGCTTTAGGTGCTGATATGAAGTGCAAAACAACACCAAAACATGCAATCAACTCAAACAAGGGGTGTCCAATGGCCTAAAACACCAAGCTTGTGAGAACCTTTACAATACAACCATGCAAAATAAGACTTAACTGACCCAAATAGCCCAAAACAGAGCTAAAGCAGTCTAAAACAAAGGCAAAAACATGCTGGAATGTAGCTACAAAAAGCTAGAAAAACATACTAACACATGGAGTTAACTAGACTGGCAAACAAGACATAAGGAGAGGAGGCTAACCCCTCCAATTTTGGACTTCAAAATATATTTTTTTCCACTGAAATTACTCTGAAATTCAGTGGTTAAAGGCCCAAAAAAGGTTGGTTTGAAAGTGGGAAACAAATGTGCAAAAGCCTTAGAAGCAAGGAATAAAGAAGAGTGAGACACCCCCCTAACCTTAAATGGCTTAAAACACTAATTTCAGCCAATTAAAATAGATATTTTTACAGCTCAAAAAAGGCCCCAAAATAGTGGGAAAAGATAGAGAAACAAGTGTACTAAAATAAGTTTAAAAGACAAGTGTTATACCTCTTGAAGCCAAGCACAACTTTAGGCACAAATACAAGTCAAAGCCACCTTCAAGAGCTTTAACAAGACCTTAAGAGACCTCAGCTCAAAGGTGATAAATTTTGGTTAAGAATATGTATGCAAAAGAGTGATATAACAAGGCAAGTGTGCACAAAATTGCAAGAGAGAGAGAGAAATCTAGAGAGAGAGAGAGAGATATTTTGATCCCAAATTTTCTAACCCTCAAAAATGGGGGAGGACACCCCATATATATAGAAAAACATGCATTTGGCTGAGTTAAATCAGTCCATACATGTGTATGGTGATAAAGCTCATTGTGCCAACAGCTAGAACAACTGTCAAGAAAATATCTGCAAAAAGGCATCAGTGGCCAGCAGGCCACCAATGATGGTCGACAGGCCACATCACTAGCCGACAAGGCACAATGGTGGCCGGCAAGGCACAAAAGGAGGCCGACAAGGCACTAAAGGTGGCCTGCTGGTCCCAGGGTGTTGAGGTTTGAGGAACTGGAGTTTTGGGTGTGAAAAACCAAGGTTTTGGTCTAAAACAAAGCACAAAATGGATACGATTTTAGGGCTCAAAAGTAGGGCACTCCACTGAGGACTTCGAGCACTCAAAACAAACACATGCAATCACAATCATCGTGTGCACAAACGATGACGTCCAAGTCTTGAGGACGGTCAAAAATGGGATGTCTACAGTTGCCTCTCTTTGACAGAACTCGGAAGTCACGAAATGATGTGAGTGAATGTCAAAGCCCAGAGACGACCCATTTTTGACAAGGTCGAAGACTTGGACAAACAAACAAGTCAAAAACAAATGGTTGCGCCTGTAGGCTACCTACGTATCCCTTTGCAAGGAATCAAACCAGCGTAGTTCTGGGGCAAGATGCAAGAGATATGCACGATGCAAGAACATAACTTATGATCATGCAATGAGGCTATGCAATGAAACATTTAAATACAAATGCTATGCAATGAAAATGCCACATTCAAACAAACCGAAACAAGGTGCAGCAATCTCAAGCATGAAAAGAAGTAAGTAAATAAACACGCCACGCGTGGGAATCACGAGCCAAACCATACTTCAAGCAAAAAGGATGTAAGAAAAAAAAAACAAGCTTAACTACGCGACGCGCAGGAAAGGCGAAGAGTGACACAACCGTTGGTCACACCCGAAGTCTTAACCAAGATCCTAATGCGTTGCATGCGTGAAGAGGAAAGGGGTGGTGTGAACACCGGGCGCACCCGAATGTTTTTTAATCAAGGGTTGGTGTAAATACCGGGACGCACCTGAATGTTTTTAACCGAAGCAAACAATCCTAACACGTCTCACACGATAGGAGGAGAAATGGTGTGAACACCGGGCGCACCCGAATGTTTTTAACCGAAGAAATCCTAACGCTTCTCACGCGAGAGGAGGAAAAGTGATGTGAATACCGAGACACAACCGAATGTTTTTAACCGAAGTAAACAATCCTAACGCGTCTCACGCGATAGGAGGAGAGATGGTGTGAACACTGGGCGCACCCGAATGTTTTTAACTGATGCAATCCTAACGTGTCTCACGCGAGAGGAGGAAAAGTGGTGTGAACACAGGGATACACCCGAATGTTTTTAACCGATGCAATCCTAACGCGTCTCACGCGAGAGAAGGAAGGAGTGGTGTGAACACCGGGACGCACCTGAATGTTTTTAACCGAAGCAATCCTAACGCGTCTCACGCGAGAGGAGGAAGGGGTGGTGTGAACATCGGGACGCACCCGAATGTTTTTAACCAAAGCAATCCTAACGCGTCTCACGCGAGAGGAGGAAGGAGTGGTATGAACACCAGGACGCACCCGAATGTTTTTAATTGAAGCAATCCTAACGCGTCTCACGCGAGAGGAGGAAGGGGTGGTGTGAACATCGGGACACACCCGAATGTTTTTAAACGAAGCAATCCTAACGCGTCTCTTGCTAGAGGAGGAAGGGTATAAAGATGCGATCCGAAGGGCACGAATGATTTTACCTGAAACTCCTCTGAATGAACCGTATATATAATATCGTGCATATGAAGGAAAGAGACTTAACAAGTGCGATACAGTACAAATGCATGTTCCATGCAATATACACAACCGAGATGCAATGTTAATGGCATGTTCTATGCAAAAAAACAAACAATCGAGATACAATGTTAATGGCATGTGCTATGCAAAACAAAAGTATAAGCATATTTTATGCGTGATTCGGAAGGGGAGCATATTTTATGCGTGATACAGTAATAGATGCACATTCCATGCATGATACCAGAGCGGAAACATATTCCATGCATAACTCAAAAACGAAAGCATATTCTATGCGACGAGAGCAAGAGCATGTTCTATGCAATAATGAGATGCACATTTTACGCAATAATATATATGAAATGCACGTTCTACGCAACAACCAAGAAATGCATATTCTATAAAACGAAAAAGCGTAATTTGACAAAACCAATTCAGTAACAACTCCCGATTTACCTTTCAGAAGAGTTGTAATATGTTTAAAAAAAAGGATACACGTCGCTCATGTTGACAAGTGACGAACATCGCGCATCGAAAACGCAGCTTTGAGCTTCTGTAAAGACATATTGAACCAAAAAGTGAACTGTCTCTATACTTCTTGGAGACCAAGGACACAAAGCAGCATCAAGACCATAGGGGAGGCCACAGGACACTTACTAGCCACAATAGGAGACCGTCGGCCCCCTGCCGTCCACTGATGATCATTGCCGACCACCAACAGTGTCCTACCGGCCACCCGTGGCATATTCGGGGCAATCTTGTCATTTTGCCTTGGGTCTTTTAGTACTGGGCTTTGGAACTTCTTTCCTCATTACCCCATGACCGAAATTGTTTCCTCTTTCTCTCTCTAGGTGCTCCTTCTCTCTAGATCCACACTTTCTACGCGTTTTTCAACGCCCCACGCGAAGTTTATTCACTAAATCCTCTTTGTTTACTCCATTTTGAACCGATTGAAATTTGATTTTGGTGTTTTTCCTTGGAGTTTCACCTTTTGAGGCTTATTCCCATTGAGTTTCTCTTGGGTTTCGCACATTTTCCCGGGCTTTGACTTTTTCCTCCATTTTCTCTCTCTTAGGGTTGACTTTTTCTAAGTTTGCCCTTTTTCTTCCATTTTTCGACCACTTTCTTATCTTCTTTCCAGATGGCAGACGACATACCTCATGATGGAGCTGCCCCGGAGGTCCCACCCCAGTTGTCTCCAGAGATGGAGGCGGAGCCTAAGCTAGAGCTACTACCACTCAAGATTCGACCCTTTGATCCGACGACATACTATCCTCAGACACATGTGTCACCACGCTGGGGCATCAGACATTTTAGCACGTTCACGTGGCGCGTACCAGAGGACCTCTTACTACGAGAGCCAGGCTCCCATTTGTCGTAAGGTGCCATAGAGGTATACACTATATTCTAATGTTTTCTTCACTGTACATTGCATTTCTTACGTTAACTGTGTTCCTTACTTCAACTGTAATGCTTACACTGCATTTCTTGCCTTAATCACACTCTTGCACTGTATTTCTTACACTATCTTCTCATTTGCTTGTTCTCATATCACTGTATATCACTGTTCTGATCACAGGAGGACTCTCGTGCTATTAGGGGCTATGGAGCCACGTCAACGAGAGACTGGTATATGGAGCTCCCTGCCGGTGTACGTCACATCGTCGATGAGGCTGGCTTTGGCTTATTCTGCATGGGGCTATCGAGCCATATCGCGAGTCGCTCGCTTCTTGGTGCATTAATAGAGCGGTGGTGAGATATCACCAACTCCTTCTACTTCTCTGCTACTGGGGAGATGACGATGACTCCCTATGACTTCGCCATGCTCACGGACGTAGAAGTAGGGGGTAATCTAATCCCTTACGATACAGACATGGGTGAATGGGAGGCCGCCTAGCTACACCTGCTGGGAGCACGCCCACCTCTCTTTTGATTGGGGATAGTACGATATAGCTAGTTCGTCGAGCGTTTCCGAGGGAGAGAGCCAGAGACCCCAGAGGAGACCGAACGCCCGAGGCTTTTTGATGTTCCTGCTTGGCACCACCTTGTTTGCGAACATGTGGAACATTGTAGGGTTATACCTCCTGAGCGCTCTGGTGGACTTATCTCAGGTCCAGCTCTATGATTGGGGCGGTGCTGGCCTAGCCACATTGTATGGCTATATGAGCTCGACATCCCGCAAGAGAGAAGACAGAGTCGGAGGCTATTGGCGAGCTTGAGAGGTACACTTTACATTTATGGTTTACATTTTCTGCCTGTCATTTCTGTACTTTCTGCTTTGCAGTTTCTGTACACTACATACTGCATTGTTTACACCTATATATTGCTCTCTCTACATTGCACATTATGTATCCTATGTATCTGTACTTTCTGCATACTGTACTACATATTCTGCTTTATGCATTCTGTATTTGCACTTTCTGTACACTGTACACACTGTTGTCTTTTTCTTGCAGCTATGGGTATATGCATATTTCTCGACCGTTGCCCTAGAGCCAGAGGTGGAGATGCCTCATGTTGTGCCATACTCTTACCAGTATGACAGTAGATGCCTGCGGAGGACCCATGAGACCTTCGCATTTTTCCGTCAGTACTTCGACACAGTAGTTGCGGAGGAGGTAATCCAAAACTCACAATTATTTTTACTTTATCAACAACTGACAATGACTAACCATTTGTATAACCCTTGTTTGCAGATCGCTTGGCAGCCTTGGGCACTAATGCCGGCTGGAGTTAGAGACTAGTATGCTGGTGCTTGAGGGGCATCCCGTTTTCGACTTCTGTTAGAGGGGACGGTTTGTCAAGCTTGGTTTCTAGGCAAGCAATTCGTGTGCCAGACCTTGGGTTTGCCTGAGCCAGTAGTTCCCATGCCACCTCTGGCATCTATGAGGGCCACAGAGAGCCTCTCTTCCCAAGAGATGATTTAGTTCACCGGGGGCCTGGACGCCGACTACTTCCTCGGGGAGGGAGATTATGCGATATTCATCCAGACACACCTTATGCCTCCCTTGACTGGTGCTCGTATAGACAGAGCGCCAGGTGCTCCTACGGCAGTTAGGACTCTAACGACGAGGGCCAGGACTAGAGGGGTTCCTCCCACTGGACAGGCTACTGGTTGGCCAGAGATTCTGACCATGCTGACATGCTGGAGGCCGATCGAGACGTCGTACCAGATTCTGATCGAGTTGGCGGAGGCCGGACATAGATACGTCAAAGCTCACGATGCTCCTCTGGTATGTACCACATCTTCTCCAGTTTTCCATTCTCTTTCTAATATTCGTTCTTTCCAACTACTGATCATTCCCAATGCATTTACAGGCACCCCTGGGGTACACTGAGGGATTGCTCTAGCTAGTAGCGTCATTCGAGAGCATGATACCAAGGAGGGAGGCACAGCTTAGTCTTCATGGCATCCAGGTATTTTCCCTATTCTCTGCCCGCAATTCAATATTTCCTCACTGTTGTACACATTATTCCCACTAAAGCACTGATAATCATACCACGGTATACGTTCTGCCCCTTGTCACAGCACACTAACATGCTACATCGACATACTATACTGCACGTGCACTGTATCTGGCTCATTGCATTCTTTCACTTTCATCATATTGCATTTGCAACCATACTTTGTATCTGATACCTCAACACTGTATTTTTTTTCTTTAGGTTCCAGCCTTATCAAGAGTACCAGCGGCGGCTACGGCTGCGCCTACACCATCACCACCTCCTCGAGCAATAGAGGGGTGGGAGAGACTGGCTCCAGCACGCAGCCGAGAGGAGCGTCGCGGTCAAGGCCGGAGGAGCCCTTTAAAGCCAGTGTTGAGTGACAGCGATGCCGAGACCATTGGCTCTGATGAGGCATTGAGTCTACAGTCCGAGTCCTCTAAGAATGGAGATGACGGCGGCTCTAGATCTGAAAGTAGAGGCGATGCTGAGCCAGGCTCTGAGGCAGAGAGCGGCGATGATTTCAATTCTAGATTGACAGTTGAGTCAGATAGTGGTGCTGATGGAGACAGCTCTGAGTCCTTGCCTAGGAAGAGAACGAAAAGGACCTCTCGAGCCTAAGATGGCTGGCGTTGATTTTCTTGTATTTTTGCTTAGTTTCTTTTTGTTAGTAGCATTAGCATATATATAGCTTTAGACAGGTTTTATTCGAAACTTGTACTCCTCTTTTGTTAAAAAAAACGAACCATGATCAAAATGAAAAAATCGAGGTTTTTATGAAAAATGTGTTGCCATTTTTGCATCATGAGCACCAAATATGCATGACAACGGACGCAAAATTGGAATGGACAAGAGCACATTTGATTGAAACAGAATCTTAATCGAGTAATGAGCCGACCAACAATTGAAATAAAAAGCAATATACAACTCGATAAACAACACAACAACAACTCGATAAACAAAACAACGACAACTCAATAAACAGAACAACATACAACTCAATAAGCAAAACTATGCCACAACAAATGACATACAAAAAATAGCAAACTCGCTAAAACTGAAAGGACTCAAAACAAATAGACTAAAAGCAGAACAAAACACATGCTTCCAACACCTGTTCATCACAAAGGTGGATAGCAGATCAAAGTGAGAGACTGTTAGCCACAAAAAGGGGTTGCCGGCCACATGGCGGCCATGAAAGAGGGCCTACCGGCCACAAAAGTGGCCTGTCGGCCACCAATGTGCAAAACCCCCAGATTGTTGACAATTGGCTTTCACTCATTGCCTTATCTTCTACAAAAGCTTCACATTCGTCATTTCTTCTCTAGAACTCACTTTAGCTATTGTTTTCACTACAAATGGAGCCATTTCTTGCCCAAAAACTCTCGGATTGGATCGTGATTCTGGACGACTCGGAAAAGGTGAATTTTTAGAGTTTTGGCTTAAATGCACTATTCTCGTTAAGTCGTTCTCTGCTTTGTTTTTCATTCCTTCATGCTGCAACTAGATGTTGGAACTCGATTACACACGTCTTTAACTTCAGGGGATAAGAAATATGCCCAACAATTGAAGAATTCCAAGTGTTAATGGAATCCCGACGCGATGAGAAAATTTTGCCTCAGTTCCGTTTTGGCCACATCCAAGCTTTAGGATGGATGTGTGGGCTTACTCTACACGAGGCACGATCCTTGGTTCACAACGGAGAGCTGGACATTCCCAGTTTGATTCATCAATTTTCCAATGCCAGATACCGAGGTGACCTTTTCTGGCTTGGTTTTCAACAACATGCCCTTTGCTTGTGCATGTTAGCTTATTTCCTTCGTGCCCCTAGTTTCAGAGGGTCTAGCATTCGGCTAATTGAAGTGGCCTAAGGTTTGAAAGAGGGCAAGAGTTGCATTGGCTTGGTGTTGGCCGAGACTTTGATGGGTTTAGACGCCTTCCATCGGTGAGAGACTACCAAATTCGCAGGAAGTCCACTACTTCTACAGGTAATGTTTCCCACACTTTCTAATATGTGCTTCTCACATCACTCGGCATTCATACTCTGTTTTTCTCTCAAGGCCCTTTTTCTCACTTTTCTCTCAACATACATCTCTCTTTTCTTTCATCCCTTCCCAGATATGGCTGATGGACAAGCTAAAGGTGGTGGACTCTTGCCCCGCATACTCAACTCGAGCATATTTTTTTTGTCAATAGCTAGTGGATTTCCCAAATGAGGGATGGTGGTACCACTGGATGCGTAACAAGTCTACTGCTGACATTGCTTGGCATTGTCCCTGGCTTAATCTGACCAAAATGAGCTATAGCATGACTCGGTAACCTGGCATTGAGTTGTTTGGTCTGACACACTGTGTATTCTATTTTTCGTTCTGGTTCAGACGTCAGTTTGGACATGATCAGACTTGCCTAGAGGAGGGGGTAGAGTACCCGGTTTTATTCCCCATCTGAGGTTCATATTTGGCTAGGTATCTCACTGCTTGGAGGACAAGAAAACTTCTGGCTCCTACTCCTAGTTTCAGCTATGCCCTTTCTGGCGAATGCCTGGCTTAGCTCGAGGATAAGGCACAAACCGGGCCCACTTTAGCATCAGAAGCTTCCACAAGTACGAACGGGGGACGCAAGAGCACCTGATTCATCTATGCCCCAATTTATTGCTTTGATCTTTACTTTTCAAGTTTTATGATGTAATAAAAGCAACTTTGATTTGTATCGAGAGTTTGGAGAACTTTGTATTGAAATCAATGAAATTAAAGTTGTGGGCACTGAAAATTTTCCTTTTGGTCCAAAAATGGTCTAAGTTGTAAAAAGTAAAATTTGAACAAAAATCAACTTTTATCAAAACTTTTCAAAACCATTTTCGATAAGGATCACCACTTGACACACACGGAATCTATCCTCGAGATGTACAATCCCGAATCCGACGATCACAAATTGCCCCTAGATTGAATATCACTGTTCAGCACTGTAACTAGTTCTTCTCTCAGAGTAAGGATCACAACCGAACATTCAAATAAAGAATAGACAAAGATGACTTGATTAAACACATGGACAGGACAGTTGAATTGGAGGTGTTTACGACCGAACTTCAAGATGAAGTTGTCTACGTATCTCGAAGATGGGAATCAAGCTTTATATAGTTCGGTTCGGGTTCACTTGAGTATTAACACTCTCTTTTTGCGCTCTAACTTTTGCCAAGGCCGCCGTTTAGGGTTTTCAACCTTGCGAACTCAGTTTTTCTTTATTTCCAATTTTTGTGCTCTAACTTTTGCCTAGGTTGCCCTTTTGGGTTTTCGGCATAACGAGCCTCTCAGGGATAATATTTTTTCAACTTGTCCATGTTGATCGGTTCGGAAAATTCTAGGCCGTCCAGGTCCATGAGAATAACAACTCCAACCGACCAGATAGTTTTGATGATGTAAGGACCAATCCAATTGGGTCTGAACTTGCCCCTAGGGTCATGGATGGGAACTCGGTTATCTTTCAACACCAAATCCACTTCCTTGAGGTTCCAAGACTTAACTCTCTTGTTAAAAGCCCTAGCAATCTTGCGTTGATAACCCTGAACATGGTACAATGCTTTCAGCCTTCTCTCATCAAACAACATGAGTTCTTCATACCTGCTCTGCTGCCAGTCTGCCTCTGCTATCTGACACTTAGCCATAACTCGCAGTGATAGCGTTTCTATTTCGATTAGCAAAACAACCTCCATACCATAGACAAGAGAGTAGGGAATTGCCCATGTAGACGTCCGGTTTGAAGTTCTATAGCCCTAGAGTGCGAATGGCAATTTTTCTGGCGAATCCCTGTAGATCTCAACCATCTTTTGTAGAATATGTTTGATGTTCTTATTGGCAACTTCAACAGCTCCATTGGTTTATGGCCGGTAAGTAGATGACTTATGAAAAGCCATGTTGTATTTCTCCAACAAGTCGATCACTTCTTTTTTGAAATGGGAGCCATTATCTGAAATGATCTCGTTTGGGACTCCATATCGGTAAATGATGTTGTTTCGAATGAACTTAGCCACATGCGTTGCTTTCAACACTGCGTAAGACTGAGCTTCTACCCACTTCGTGAAGTAATCAATCGCCACTAGAATGTATTCATGCCCATTCGACCCTTTCGGTGTGACCTCACTGATGACGTCGATTCCCCAAACTGAGAAAAGCCATGGTGAAGTCATGTTGTACAGCTTTGACGGCGGGATATTCATGCGATTAGCATGAATTTGGCATTTATGGCATCGCCGAACAAAACCGATACAATCCTCCTCCATAGTAGACCAGTAGTAACCTTGCCTGAGAATCTTCCAGGCTAACATTACTCCGTTCATGTGCACTTCGCACTCTACCCTATGGATGGCCTCTATTAGGCGCTTTGATTCCTCTACATCGACACACAACTTGTGCATTCCCAGATGACCTCTCTTGTACAGTTTACCTCCGCAAATGATAAATTGAACGGCCATCCGCCCTATTGCCCTTTTATCTTTAGCATTTGCCCCTTGTGGATAAACATCATTTTCCAAGAAGTTCCAGATATCATAGTACCAAGGGTTTTGATCTTGTGCTTTATCCATTGTGGTGATAGTCTCGTAGGCCAGCGTACATCTCTGCTCAATAATGATCGGACTTATCCAGACTCCAAACGGGATGTCTATCATAGATGATAGAGTTGATAAGGTGTCAGCAAACCTGTTGTTCTCTCTTAGTAGATGCGTGAAAGTCATCTTCTCAAACCTAAGAATCAGAACGTCCAAGGTCTGGTGATAGATCTTCATCTTTTCCTCTTTGACCTTCCAGTCTCCTTTTGCTTAAGACACAACTAGGTTCGAGTCCCCGATGACGTCTAACCTTTTTGCCCTTAGTTCTAGAGCGGCTTCCAAACCAGTGATGCACCTATTGTATTCTGCTACGTTATTGGATACCTTAAACCGGAGTTTGAAGGCTAAGGGTATATGAGAATTGTCGGGTGCTATTAGCAACACCCCTATCCCATAACCGTATTGATTAGACGTTCCGTCAAAGTACATTGTCCAAATCTCTTCCTCGATGTGCAGAATAGCTTTATTTGGGAACAAGTATTCTACCACTTCATCCCCTTCCACTGGGTGATCTGCTAAGAACTCTGTTACTGCTCTCCCCTTGACTAACTTGCGAGTAACATACTTCAGATCAAATTCGGAAAGGAGAAGCAGCCAACGGGCTAGCCTACCCGTAAATGCTAGTTTCCTGAAGAGATATTTGATGGGATCTAATTTCGAAACCAGAATTACAGAGTGAGCTAAGAAGTAATGCCTCAACTTCCTGGTAGCCCATACCAAGGCTAAGCAAGCTTTCTCCAACGGCGCATAGCGGGTTTCATATTCCAGCATTTTCTTGCTCAGGTAATAGATGACTTTCTCCACTCTATCCTCAGACTCCTGAGCGAGCATGCAGCCCATAGTCGTGTCCGTTACTGACAAATACAAAATCAAAGGCTTCTCTGGCTCTGGCAGCGACAATACGAGCGGATTCCGAAGGTACTACTTGATCTGTTCAAAAGTGAATTGATATCGATCATCCCATCGGAACTTTTTTCATTTCTTCAGGAGACCAAAAAGTGGTTCACAAGTCAAGGTTAATTTAGAAATAAATCGTCTTAGGAATTGCACTTTCCCAGAAAGGTTATAGCGATCCCAGTTTTCCCTTCATTGTTTAATTGTATTTCAGACTCGGTTCTGTAGATGTGTTGTTGTCTTTTTCCCGTTTCCATCCTTTACTCTTTGTATATGAGTCTTGGGTTGTGTTGGGTAGGTTTAAACAGGTTGGTTGTATTTGGAAACCAAGGGTTAGTGTCCATTAAATTTTCATAATGGTTCATTTAATATCCTTATTAGTGGTTCAGTTACTATCCTTATTAGTGGTCCATTATAGCGACCAATCCTTACTATCTTATATTTATTTATGGGGTTTCATTACTTTGGTAACCTCTTGGTCATAAATGGAGGATAAATAGAATTCATGAACTTGGTTAATGGTCATTATTTTGGTATAACCATTTTCTTAGTTAATGGTCATTATTTTGGTGTAACCATTTTCTTGTTCAATGGTCATTATTTTTGGTGTAACTGTAAGGTCCTAATGGCTTGTTATATATCAGTAGGCAGCAGCGGGTTAAACATGATTTTTTTAATCATCTTTTCTTTTGAAACCCTAGAGCCAACTCTCTCTCTCTCTCTCTCTCTCTCTCTCTAAAACTTGTCTTCTCTCTAAGAATTGATCTACCTAGGGTGAGTATCTAACCTTAGTCCTTTATTAAAAAGATAGAGTGGGTTGAGGGCTTCGTTTTAATCTGAGAAACTTGGGATTTGGAGCACGTTGGTCTTTGGTCATCATCTCTATTTGAGTTCTTCACTTCGAGGTAGGGATTTCCTACTCCATTCTATAAGTTTTGTTCTAAGTTTTGGTATTTTGATATGTTGGGGATACTTTGGTAATTTTGGGGAAAACCCTAGTTGTATTAATAAATTAATTTGTATAATTAGTTTAAGGGAATTTGGTTAAATTCATGAAATTGAGGAATTCATTGATTAAATGGTGTGGTGGGATAATTTAAACCACTCGCCTAGTGAATTGTTGTTATATTTATTTCCAGTCTAGAAATAACTGTTTTGGGCTATCGGTGGAGGATAGTCGTGATTGTTGTAGACATTGCATGTGGATTAGGAATAACTGAAACTAATCACATTGGTTAAGTCATTAATTTTGACTATTGCATTAATACAGAAAATACGTGTATTGATTGAGCATTGCATTTGCATACATTGTTTTGTGTGGGAGGAGATAGGGGATGTACTCCACGGTTTAGGGGAAGATAGGGGATGGACCTCTAAACCGGATTTTGTTTGGGAGGAGATAGGGGATGGACTCCATTAGCATCACTTTTATGTGTGCTTATTTATATAGAAGTGTTTTTATTGATACAGCACTAAAATGTGTATCAATCTGGAAGTATGAAGTGTTTTGATTTGAGCTTGAGTCTCATTTATTTGTTGACATTGGAAGAATGTGAATATGATATATATATAATTCACTATTGTAAGTTTGGCCAGGTTCTGAGCCATATTGATAATGTTGGAAAGTGAAACGTGTCGTTGACAATAATGTCATGAGATTGGATAATGATGTAATTGATTATCTTGGTTAACCATCTATTGAATGCTATTGCTTTATTCAATGCTTATATTTGGTTTAGTATATTTCTACTGGGCTGTGGCTCACCCTATATGGGAACATCATTTTCAGGTTCAGGTGATAAGGTACCTCCAAGGACATA
Source organism: Camellia sinensis (assembly GCF_055761805.1). Taxonomy (NCBI): domain Eukaryota; kingdom Viridiplantae; phylum Streptophyta; class Magnoliopsida; order Ericales; family Theaceae; genus Camellia; species Camellia sinensis. Next base: position 10,851,032 of record NC_138968.1, read on the forward strand.
GCTTGGAAGGACTTGGATTTTGAAGATTATTTTCAGTTGTTTGCTTTCATTTATTTGTACATGTAAACACACAAGCCTAGGGCTTTACTTGTATTTGAGTTAGAACTCATACTTTTGTGTCCAAGTGTTGGCTTGGAAAGATGTAAGCCTGTAGGGCATTTAATTTGATGTTACATGTAATGCTTTTGTTTAGTAAGACTCTGATGAATATTATAATGAACTGTTTCCTTTTTAACATTGCATGTTGATGTTATATATATTTAATGGGTTTATTTCCGAGGGCGTTACAACTTGGTATCAGAGCGTACCGGGTTTGAATACTTTGGGTACGTGGGAAGTGATTAGTATCACAATGGGTTCATCTCGTCTGATAGAGACTTAGTGTAATGTTATATGCTTATGTGATAACATGTTTATGTGACTATCTGGGTATGGAATGTAGTTTCTAGGATATTGGTTGGACCCTTGAGTTTCTGATAGTCTTGTTGGAAAGGCACTTGATCACTGCTGCTTCCAACCGGAACTATAGTAACGCATTGGGACTGTCATTATCCGGGAATGAAATTCGTAGGTGCTTATGTGATTATGTACTTACGTGGAATGAATTATTGTTTTCCAATGCATTAGGACGTGGGTGTTTAGCTTCGGCACATTTATTAATGTGCTAATATCTTTGTTACCTTTACTAGGATGCCTAGACGAGGAAGTTGTGATTTCCCTCCTTCCACACGGGAAGAGTTGTGGAAACAGTTTGTGGAGTTACGCCAAGGTACTACACCTTTGGTACAGTTTGAAGCATGGTTTGCTAACCTGTCAAGGTTTGCCCCAGAGTTAGTGGAGACGGAGGAGCTGCGTTGTTCGGAGTTTGAGAGTAGGCTGTGTGAGTGGGGGACGATAACAGTGGTAGTACCAATAGTATGGTTTTGTTTTGACTAATCCGTTTTGTAATCGGTGAATTATCATTTTGAAATCATGGGTTCTGTTGTGTAACCAATGTGTTTTAGGAATGTTGAAACATCAAAACTGCTTGTTTATATATATGTTTGTGTTTATTAATTTCCTTGGGTTAGGCGGACTGGAACATGTTGTGGCTCTAAAGTTTTATTAATGTGACAAGTTATGAAACCGTAAAATATTTGTAACAATGCATCGGTATGCGTGTGATTTGGTTTGGGAGAATGAGGGCTGGTGAGCCATGTTTAGAAATTAGAAAGGATTATTGAGGGATGCGTATCTTAGTCAGGACTACTATGGGGCGAGAACAGTTATACTTGCCGGGTGTGCGAAATTTCAAGGGTGTTACCTATTTAATCTTGTGTGAGTGGTAGAGTTTGTGGCCAACTGTCGTGAGAACTCTTCGAAAGGATGTCAAGTGTGCGATTACTACTAGGTCTGGTATATTTAGCATGATGTTTTACGGAGGCATAGCGCATAATTTCGTTAGGAGTAGACTTACACCTTCATGGTAGGTGACGTTACCGAATTTGCATACGTACTGAATGGTTGTCTCATTTGAGGGAGTGTTAGCCCTTGTTAAGATTGTGGTTGTTGGCATCGGGGAGTGGCGTGTTGTGAGCAACTGGTATTATATCCTGGGTAGTTGTATAATGGATATTCTCTTAAGTTTCAGGATTCTTTTGCTATGTTTAAATGCATTAGGTGTGTACCTTAATACTGGTTAGGTTAGGAGATGTTGTCGGTAGGGTTGGTTGGGTGTATAACCCGTGGTTAAGATGTGACCTGTGAGTAGAGTCACAGTGGTATGGTGTTTGCAGATGAAGGTTTGAGTTGATAGCGATGAGGGTGAGGACTCTTACTCTTCTGGAGAGTTAGGATGGTGCGTCTTTGAAAGCCTTGTCGGCAACATGCGATTGCGCCAGGGTTTGGTTCTAAGCAGTGGTTCAGTGGTAGTGGTGGCAAATGATTTGGCACGGAGGCTTAGTGTCTTGATTGTACTCTCAAGATGAGTGACAAGTAGGATGCGGAATAAAGAGTAGACCCTATAGGTCATTAAGGAATGAAGGTACTATATTTGCTTGTGTTCGGTACGAACAGTTATGTGGTAGTGATAAGTGTTGCGGCGTGGTAAACCCTTGTTAGCTAATTCGGTACGAGGGAATGAGTATGCAAATTTTGTTATTATAAGTTTAGTCGAGGTGGCGAGTGAAATCCCTGAATGAGGGATTCAGTATGGGCGTAAGATAACTTGCAGTAAGTGAGGAGGTTTTGCCTAGTACGATGTGTGATAGTGCTTGGTTCGTATGTTGTTCATTACCCGTGTCTCGTTTTACGTCCTCGTTCTGTGAAAGTTGACCGGAGGCCTGGTGTACGAATGTTTTCGTGTTTCCTATGTTGAGGTATTAAGTACTAGATACTGGTCTGAGTATTGTCAGTAGTCGAGACGTGGTGGATGTCTCAGAACACTGTAGTGGTTGATTGTGTCATACTGTTATCTTTGTAATCGAGTCTTGCGAAGCAGAATTTTTCTATTAGTTAAGGTGTTGTGGAAACATAACGGGGTGGAGGAAGCCACGTGGGAACGTGAGTTGGATGTCCGTGAGAAGTATCTGGACTTGTTTGTTAATATTTAACCATGTATTGGGAATTTTATTGTACTGATAAACTTTAAGCGCACTGAATGTGTCTTAAGTTGAAAAACATTAAGTATGTTTTGGTTATTGGAAGTATGGTAATGGTTGGTCATGCCTTGAAAATAGAAGTTTAATTTAGCATTGTATATGTTAAATGTGTTATAGAAATGCAAATATATTATTGGCATTGAATATGTTATGGAATTGTGAACTATGTTATATGTTGTGAGTTGCCTCTTGAATAGAGATAGAATAACCGGTAACAGGTCAGGTTGATGAATATTGAATTGTAATATTGTTAAGAATTGAGAAATCATATTGTTGAAATTTATTTACCTAATTTCGGGGACGAAATTCTTTAAGGGGGGGAGGTTATAGCGATCCCAGTTTTCCCTTCATTGTTTAATTGTATTTCAGACTCGGTTCTGTAGATGTGTTGTTGTCTTTTTCCCGTTTCCATCCTTTACTCTTTGTATATGAGTCTTGGGTTGTGTTGGGTAGGTTTAAACAGGTTGGTTGTATTTGGAAACCAAGGGTTAGTGTCCATTAAATTTTCATAATGGTTCATTTAATATCCTTATTAGTGGTTCAGTTACTATCCTTATTAGTGGTCCATTATAGCGACCAATCCTTACTATCTTATATTTATTTATGGGGTTTCATTACTTTGGTAACCTCTTGGTCATAAATGGAGGATAAATAGAATTCATGAACTTGGTTAATGGTCATTATTTTGGTATAACCATTTTCTTAGTTAATGGTCATTATTTTGGTGTAACCATTTTCTTGTTCAATGGTCATTATTTTTGGTGTAACTGTAAGGTCCTAATGGCTTGTTATATATCAGTAGGCAGCAGCGGGTTAAACATGATTTTTTTAATCATCTTTTCTTTTGAAACCCTAGAGCCAACTCTCTCTCTCTCTCTCTCTCTCTCTCTCTAAAACTTGTCTTCTCTCTAAGAATTGATCTACCTAGGGTGAGTATCTAACCTTAGTCCTTTATTAAAAAGATAGAGTGGGTTGAGGGCTTCGTTTTAATCTGAGAAACTTGGGATTTGGAGCACGTTGGTCTTTGGTCATCATCTCTATTTGAGTTCTTCACTTCGAGGTAGGGATTTCCTACTCCATTCTATAAGTTTTGTTCTAAGTTTTGGTATTTTGATATGTTGGGGATACTTTGGTAATTTTGGGAAAAACCCTAGTTGTATTAATAAATTAATTTGTATAATTAGTTTAAGGGAATTTGGTTAAATTCATGAAATTGAGGAATTCATTGATTAAATGGTGTGGTGGGATAATTTAAACCACTCGCCTAGTGAATTGTTGTTATATTTATTTCCAGTCTAGAAATAACTGTTTTGGGCTATCGGTGGAGGATAGTCGTGATTGTTGTAGACATTGCATGTGGATTAGGAATAACTGAAACTAATCACATTGGTTAAGTCATTAATTTTGACTATTGCATTAATACAGAAAATACGTGTATTGATTGAGCATTGCATTTGCATACATTGTTTTGTGTGGGAGGAGATAGGGGATGTACTCCACGGTTTAGGGGAAGATAGGGGATGGACCTCTAAACCGGATTTTGTTTGGGAGGAGATAGGGGATGGACTCCATTAGCATCACTTTTATGTGTGCTTATTTATATAGAAGTGTTTTTATTGATACAGCACTAAAATGTGTATCAATCTGGAAGTATGAAGTGTTTTGATTTGAGCTTGAGTCTCATTTATTTGTTGACATTGGAAGAATGTGAATATGATATATATATAATTCACTATTGTAAGTTTGGCCAGGTTCTGAGCCATATTGATAATGTTGGAAAGTGAAACGTGTCGTTGACAATAATGTCATGAGATTGGATAATGATGTAATTGATTATCTTGGTTAACCATCTATTGAATGCTATTGCTTTATTCAATGCTTATATTTGGTTTAGTATATTTCTACTGGGTTGTGGCTCACCCTATATGGGAACATCATTTTCAGGTTCAGGTGATAAGGTACCTCCAAGGACATAGCTTGGAAGGACTTGGATTTTGAAGATTATTTTCAGTTGTTTGCTTTCATTTATTTGTACATGTAAACACACAAGCCTAGGGCTTTACTTGTATTTGAGTTAGAACTCATACTTTTGTGTCCAAGTGTTGGCTTGGAAAGATGTAAGCCTGTAGGGCATTTAATTTGATGTTACATGTAATGCTTTTGTTTAGTAAGACTCTGATGAATATTATAATGAACTGTTTCCTTTTTAACATTGCATGTTGATGTTATATATATTTAATGGGTTTATTTCCGAGGGCGTTACAGCCTCGCACCTCCTTTTCAATCCTTGGTGGTGACATTTCTAGGATGACCTTGATTTTGGAAGGATCTACCTCGATGCTCCTCTGTGTGATCAAGAAACCTAGCATTTTCCCTGCTATTATGCCGAACGTACACTTATGTGGATTCAACTTCAGTCTGTATTCTCTAATCCGTTGAAAGAATTTCTCTAGGGCAATGTAATGGCCCTCTCTCTCCTTGGACTTGGCAATCATGTCGTCTACGTACACCTCGACCTCTTTATGGATCATATCATGCAGAATTGTGGTTGCAGCCCTTTGATAAGTAGCCCCGGCATTCTTCAACCCAAACGGCATCATCCAAAAGTAGTAGGTTCCCGATGGCGTAGTGAATGTAGTTTTCTTTCTATCCTCGGGTGTATCAGAATATGCTTATACCCGAAAAATCCATCCATGAAAGAGAGAAACGCATGGCTTGCAGTGAAGTCCACTAATTCATCGATGTGCGGCAAGGGAAAATCGTCATTCGAACTGGCTTTATTCAGATCTCTGAAGTCCACACACACCCGAATTCTGCCATCTTTTTTTGACACTAGGACGATGTTGGCCAACCAAGTTGGATACTCAGATACTAGCAAGAACCCTACATTTATCTTCTTGGTGACCTCCTCTTTGATTTTCAGTGCCCAATCCAGACGTATTTGCCGCAACTTCTGTTTGATGAGTCGGGCCTCAAGGCCGAGAGGGATCCGATGCTATACAATCTCAGGATCGATTCCAGGCATGTCTTCGTAGGACCACACAAAAAAAAATTTCAAATCTTTTAACAAAGCAACTAAGTGCTCGCACTCCTCCGAAGACAACGTAGACCCGATCTGGACCAAACGCGGATCTTTCTCAGTACCCACATTAAAAGTAATGATTTCATCAGCGAGGGATTTTGCAAACCTCTCCTCCTATCGATTAATCATATTTCAAAACCAGAGGAATTCCTTCCTCATCGTTTTCATCAAAATTTTGAAAATCATGATCAATGCAATAAACAAGAGGCACAGAGAAATACTCAGAATCTGCAGTGGCATTCTCATTCACAAGGTCAAGCTCATCTAGTTCCTCTGTTACAACCGACTCAAAAAAAAAAGAAAATGACGACCTGGACAAAACCTCGACATCCGGGTTATCAACCTTAAGAATACCGAACACAGACTTAGAGTCACCGGAATCTGATTCCGGCTCCACAAACTCCGTGGAATCAGATTCTGGTTCATCACTCGACTCAGAACTACTAAACAGATAGCTCTCCTCCAGCTGTCAAATGAGGGATGGTACGTCAAATGCATCCAAGATGCTGCTAGAAAGGTTCACACCCGGTTGGCCCCCGATCACGGAAACGGTCAGGTTATCCCCCAAGCTCTCTGAGTTGATCAGAGGATTCGAAAGGAGACATGCCAGTGTTGCTCCTACTTCAAGCTCGTTGCTGTCAGAATCACTTTTTGTGCTCTTCGCAGCTTCAGCAGTCGGTTTAGCCATTTCCTCTGTATCACTGTCTTGCAGCTACAAGTCAAAGAAAATTTCAAAACCAGGAACCCATTGCCCCCGGCCACCACTTCTAGCCTGCCAGCCACCAATGAATTTTGAGTAGTGTGCTTGTGAGGCATGACAGAGTTGATCTAGAGAAGGAAATAGTGCAGAGGTTGTACAAACAGAGGCTTTCAATGGCAGACAGCGGACGTTCTTCGGGTGGAAACCAAGCATGCATGAACCTGTCTCGCTTCCCAAGACGAGTTATCTAGTTAATTAGTTTAATTTAATTAGCCTATGATTAGCCTATATTATTAATTAAATTAGTTTGTATTGTAATATTTAAGTAGCTTAGCCTAGTTAAATTTTTAGCTTAAAATCTTAGAATTAGTTAATTAATTCAAGTTTTGTAATAATTAGCTTAAATTAGCTTAGTTTAGCTAGCTAGTTAGCTAGCTTTATATTCATTCGGACTCTCCTTCGTGAGAGCAAAATGTAATAATGTCTATGTCTTCCAACCCCATGTCTTTCTCCCTTTTATTTATCCATTTTTGATGGTTAGATTATGGACATTTTTCAATTAGCATACCTTATGCTGGCACCCATTCATTCGTATTCCATACATCGAGGCTCAGCACATCATTCCAACCGCATTGTCATTTCAATACCTTCTTTGAATACGTGTTTAGATTGCACGTCTTGAATTACCTCATATGCCATATTAATAGTCGAGCCTATTTAATTGCATATTGTATGTGTTGCATTAGGCATCTTATATAGTTAGGAATCATGCATATTTTTCTAACTCATATCTGCTTAGCTTGGAGTACTAGGTGAGTTTTTAGTGCTTTAACATACTTGCATGTGTGTGAATGTTGCCATGTCTAGCATACTTACCATGAGGCTAAATGCTTACTTGCTAAACTGCTTGAATGCCTACGGATAAAGGCTTGTTGCTTGAATTGGACCGATTCAACAAATGTACATTTTAAGCCCACTATGTCTAGTGGTAAATCAGTTTTAAACTCACTATGTTTGGTGGCAAATTCGCAAACTTTAAGCCCACTTGAGGTGGCAAATTCAAACGCCTTTCGAAAAAAACAAACATGAAATTAAATTGTTCCAAATTGAGCAAACTAGTCTATATCTTGCTTGTGCGCATCACGTAGTAATGCTAGCCTAATAACTGGAATAAGAGCACATAATGTTGATAAAAATCATATCATGATTAATAGAGGCCGATCTTTGATTGAGCGAGTGGGGGTGCTCAATTCATGACCTTCCCCTCTCGTACCTAAGTTCCCAAGCCGAGGCAATTTTGGTGATGATGGACACGTGGCCTTTGGCACGAGTTATAAGCTTCCTAAATTTTTCCAAAAATAAAATATTTAGGTGGCGACTCTGTATCTGGAAAAACAATCCAATTTTGACATTTTTTATTCCAAATCGATTTTCGAAAATGATTTGCCGGGATTGGACTCTTTGGTGTTTATCAATTTCACATTGCACTTGTAAGATTAGATTCAGAACCACAGAAGTCCGAACTACAAGGCTTCTTTCGAGTTTCCGAAAGAGGGCGTAAAAAAACTAAGTTGCAGTTTCTGACGACTCTGCTAGGGATTACAACACAAACGAGAAAAAGCCGACTTGTGAGATTACAACACAAACTAATTTACTTAATAAAATAGGCTAATCATAGGCTAATTAAATTAAACTACTTAACTAGATAACTCGTCTCGGGAAGCAAAGGAGGCCCATGCATGCTCGGTTTCCACCCGAGGAACATCTGTCGTCTGCCCTTGAAAGCCTCTGTTTACACAATCTTTGCACTATTTCCTTATCTAGAAGCACACTGCTCAAAATTCATTGGTGGCTGGCAGGCCAAAAGTGGTAGCCGGCCATCCAACACTGATGGCCTACCGGCCAATAGTAGTAGTCGGCCAGCCACTGATGACACACATTTCCTTGCTGCAACAGAGAGCAAACAGGGCAAAGAGAGGGTGTTCTCATAGATTTTTTGTACTCTGTATCCCTCCTTATCATCAAAACAATCTCAAATGAGTGATATACTTGGTTACGAAATCATCAATCAAGCAATTTCATTGCATGATGGCCAAAGAACCAAGATGTACAAGTTAATGAATGCAAAAATAAGACTCAACAACCATCACCCTATCATGCATAATCAAGGACAATGGAGACCTTGGAAATTTGGTACATTTCATCACTTTGAGTATGAAATGCCCCAATTCTCCTTGTGTTCAATTAACGTCCGATTGAACACATGCAACACAAACAAATGCTTACTTTGCACAATTTTACTTACCACTTTTATTTACTCATTTTAATTACCAAACATTACTAAGTCAATTAAATCCATTGGTGAGAGTTTTCTAAAGCAAAAGAAGTGTCAAATAAGGGGTGGTTAAAGGCATGAGAGAAGCATGGACCTCAATCTCAAGCTTAAAGAATCCCAAGTTTGAAACAACCTTCAAAAAAAATAAAGAGTGAAGAAATGAGGGAGGTTGCAGAGCTTTAGGAACTGATATGAAGTGCAAAACAACACCAAAACATGCAATCAACTCAAACAAAGGGTGTCTAATGGCCTAAAACACCAAGCTTGTGAGGACCTTTACACTACAACCATGCAAAACAAGACTTAACTAACCCAAATAGCCCAAAACAGAGCTAAAGCAGTCTAAAACAAAGGCAAAAACATGGTGGAATGTAGCTACAAAAAGCTAGAAAAACATGCTAACACATGAAGTTAACTAGGCTAGCAAACAAGACATAAAGAGGGGAGACTAATCCCTCCAATTTTGGACTTCAAAATATGTTTTTTTCCACTGAAATTACTCTGAAATTCAGTGGTTAAAGGCCCAAAAAAGGTTGGTTTCAAAGTGGGAAACAAAAGTGCAAAAGCCTTACAAGCAAAGAATAAAGAAGGGTGAGACACCCTCTAACCTTAAATAGCTTAAAACACCAATTCCAGTCCATTAAAACAAAGATTTTTACAGCTCAAAAAAGGCCCAAAAACAGTGGGAAAAGATAGAGAAACAAGTGTACTAAAATAAGTTTAAAAGACGAGTGTTATACCTCTTAAAGCCAAGCACAACGTTAGGCACAAATATAAGCGAAAACCACCTTCAAGAGCTCCAACAAGAACTTAAGGGACCTCAGCTTAAAGGTGATCAATTTTGGTTAAGGATGTGTATACAAAAGAGTGATATAACTAGGCAAGTGTGCACAAAATTACAAGAGAGAGAGAGAGAAAGAGAGCGAGAGAGAAATCTAGAGAGACAGATATATTTTGGTCCTAAATTTTCTAACCCTCAAAAATGGGGAAGGACAACCCATGTATATAGAAAAACATGCATTTGGCTGAGTTAAATCAGTCCATACACGTGTATGGTGATAAAGCTCATTGTGCCAACAGCTAGAACAACTGTCAAGAAAATATCTACAAAAAGGCATCAGTGGTCGGCAGGCCACCAATGATGGCCGACAGGCCACATCACTGGCCGACAAGGCATAGTGGTGGCTTCCAAGGCACTAAAGGTGGCTTGCTGGTCCCAGGGTGTTGAGGTTTGAAGAACTAAAGTTTTGGGTATAAAAAACCACGGTTTTGGTCTAAAACAAAGCACAAAACGGACACAGTTTTAGGGCTCAAAAGCAGGGCACTCCGCCGAGGACTTCGAGTACTGAAAACAAATACATGTAATCACAATCATCGTATGCACAAACGATGACGGTCAAAAATGGGGTGTCTACAGTTACGAGTTGAATAAATTAACCCGACTAATCTATTTACCTTATGGATTATTTTTTTCCTAGTAAATGGAGGTGGTGGCAACAATAGTAGAGTGATAGGAACAGTGGTGGCTGTGGCAAAGATGAAGTAGAGAGGGGACAGTAGTGGTGGTAGAAGCAACGGTAGAGTGACAGCAATAGTGGTGGAGGTAGCAAAGATAGAGTGAAGGGGGCAGTGGTGGTGGTGGCAGCAATGGTAGAGTGACAGCAACAGAGGTGGTGGTGGTAGAGGTGATATGGAAGGACAGTGGTAGTGGAGTGGTTGTGGAGGTAATGGATGGTGAGTGCGATATTTATTTACACAAGTACTCATATCTAATTGACTTAAATTTAATTTGGGCAAAATATACTTATGGTTCATATAGTTTGGGACTTGTGTCACTTTAGTTCTTAACCTCTCAATTGTGATACATTTGACTCTAAATTTTGAATTTCGTTCCAAATAAGGATGATTGAAGACACCGTTGCTCCATTTTAAGGGTAAAATCGGCAATTTGATAAAATATAAACTAGTTTGACAAAAATAAATGTCAAAAAATTATTTTTGAATTATTTCTACCCTCCAAAGATAAAATTATAGAAAATTGATAAATCTTTTACATTTTTATGTTTTTACTAAATTAATTTTTAATATGTATTTGGATAATGATCATGTAATGAGTAATTGTTTTTATTGATGTTTTTGAATGGTTATCATGTAATAGATGGTTGCATGTTGTTAACTGATATTGTTAGATGCTTATCATATAATGGATGATTATTAGGCTTTTAATGTGTAATTGATATGTTTAATATATGAAATGTTTTAAGTTTTTAATTTTTTGATTTAATGAATTGGTTCAATAATGATATCAAAATTATTGCCATGTTTGACTTTTGAAAAAATAAAAAATAATTTAACGAAAATAAATATCAAAAAAATTATTTAAAAAAATTATTTCTACCATCTCAAAAGATAAAATTATACAAAAATAATGTGTTTTTATTTATTTTTTTTTGTTTTTGGTTTCTTAGGAAAAAAAAATTTGAAAATAGATTCTGAAAATCAAACCAAACAAAATTTTATAACTAAGAAAGTTCCAATATTATTCATTAAAAAAAAGATTATTACATTTCAAATAACAAACAAGTTAATCAATATAAAATAAGATGTATGGCGACTTTACCCTTGAAATGAACTATTTACAAAGGAAACATATTTGATTGTCTTTTTTTAAAACAAGATTCACAATTTAGGTCAAATGTATCACAATTAAAAAGTTAGAGATTAAAGTAATATAAGTCGCAAATTATAAGAACGGTTAGTTTAATTCATCCATTTAAAACAATTTATGTATAAATTTATCAGAATTTAAATAAGTTCTAAATAAACGTAATTGGGAGATTGAGTTTGCCCCTCCACCTAGTTGGTGCTTAATTAGATTCCCCTAAACTTTTCAAACGAATAGGTTAGATTTATAGAGTATATTAAACAACAATATCTACTCAAGACAGTAGGATATGGTTTTATATTTATTTTTTTAATTTCTAAGCACATGGTGACCATAGAATTAATAAACACCGACTGTTCATGATCATTTATACGTTTATTAATCGTATCCACATCTTTATCTCTTTTCTTTTTTTTAATGGGATTTAGGGTCCACATCTTTTCTTTCCAATTACTTCTCTACAAATTTTTTCTGTAGGTGATCTTTTGTTTTTTTTACCCTATAACTTCTAGGCTCTCTTTGTATTTATGAATTTAAAATGTAGAGATTTGACATAATTACTCAAGGAAAAAACTATCTCAAATTTGGATTTGACAATTTACTTAAAGTATTTCGAGTTATATTAAAGAGTTTTATCGTGACACATTTGAAATATCTATGCAAAAATAGTTATTTAACTCCCTTTTTAGCTATAAAGATGTTACTAAAATATATATTTTTTAGTTTTTCTATTTACATATAAGAAGTAACTCTCTAATATTTTTATAAAATTCAGCCTCAAATTTCTTGATTTAAAATATACATCAATCCAAATGAAGCCCTATATATATATATATATATATATATTTAGGTGACCTAAATTCCCATATGAGTACAGTGTGTTTAATAAATTAAATTGTCTTTTGTTTTGTGTAATGGCGACTTCAAAAATTTTAGTCATGATAGTTATTTAAAAATTTAATTAGAATTTATGCAGAAGAAATTTCATTTATCAATATCTAAACATTCACTTTTAATAATTTTTTTAATTTGAACTTTTTCAATCACAAAGAACGAAAAAATTTAATAGATTGATATTTTTATTTCAACAACAAAACAAATGATTCATAGAGTTCTACAATTGCTCTCAATAAATCAAACTTCTACATAGTTTTGAGGGAGTTTGAAGTCAGTTTTTTTTTTCTTCAAACATTATGCACTAATTAAACATATAAAATATGTTTGCCAAGAGATTTTGAGTTTTTTTTTTTTTTTTTAAATGCAAGAAAGTTTTTTGTTAGTCAATTGTTAGTACTTAGAAATTGGAATGGGTGAATTGGGTGTTCAACATTTATAAGTCAAATTGGTGACAAATGCGATAAAAAATGATCCAGATTATTGAACGGGACCTATAGTAAATTCTACACTACTTTTTTGTTTTTTTTTTTGTTTTTGGGTATATTATTAGTAAAGTTAGGGGGTGATCATAGATTCAATGGTTAACACTTAACTTAATAACATTGAGGTTCTGGCTTCAAGTCTTGGGACCATCACTTTATGTATTATGCCAAAGATTAGGTATGTACTCAATCTTTTTCCTCCCAAATACACATTAATGTGTACTAATTGGATGTTATTTTATATTATTAGTAATGTTAGATTATAACTAAAGGGATTCGCCGCTGTTCCATCAACTTGAATCCCTAACCTTCTCTCACCATATCTTAAGATGAGACCATAAGACTATCAAAAATGACACAGACCTTTTTTTTTTTAACTCCCACAATTTCTACAGACACATATAGAAAGAAAAATAAATAAATAAAACAAAACAAAACAAAAATAAAAAATTGGTCTATCACAATACATCGGGGCTAATAGATGTTCCCTAAAAGAGAGTTACAGCATTTTTTCATAAGATTATTAGGCCCAGTCCAAGGTCTAGATTCACCTAATATTTTAATTTTATAAAAGAATAAAAAGTTGGGTACATATGCCGCCCTCATTCTGTGACACAAAAGAAAATTAAAACGTAAAAAGTTATGGATGTGATGTGTTACAAAATTATTGTGTCTTTGGTTTGAGGTTTTTGGATTAAATTTTTTGAAAATTGAATTTTTTATTTTTCGTATTTTTTTTATTTTTAGTGAATATTTTTAAATTTTAAATTTTTTTTTTACTTTTTTAATGCACCTTACTTAGATATATTTAAAAAGTAAAAAAATTGTGAAAAAATATTTTAAAAAATTAATAAATACATAAAAATATGAAAAATATATTAAATTCTCGTTTTTTTTTTTGTATTTTTTATATTTAATGAATTTTTAAAATATTTTTTCGCAAAAATTATATTTTTTATGTGTATTTATGTTAAGTGTGTCTAAAAATTAAAAAAATTACTTAAAATATTAAAAAAAATCAGTAAAAATAAATTTAAAAAAATGAAAAATAAAAAAGTAAGAATGTTTTTGAAGAACCAAAAACAATTGACCTTAAACTTAAAAAGATTCCAACCTTGGCTCCATGTGTATATCAACCACAGCACCAAGGATTCTCTAGAGTGTTTTTTTCCTAAAGTTTCCTAAAGTGGTGTATTGTGTGGTTGAGATTTAATACTAAAAAATTGATGTGACTTGTCATTAAATCTCAACCACACAATACACCACTCTAAGAAACTTTAGGAAAAAAAAAATTCTAGAGCATCCTTACTCCAACCACAGAGGGTACCTTTTATACCAAACATAGACCTAAATTCACACTCATTGCTTGTTTCTTCTTTTCATCTGTCAATGACATTAGTTTATGAAAGAATTTTAGGTCATGTTCTTGGATCAATAGTTATGTTTATGAGCCTCAGTGATGCTTTGACCATGCTACGGGTCGATGACATGGCAAGTTATGTTTCACATGTCGTTATGCTAAAGAATCCTCGGGTTTCTATAAACAACGAAAAAGGATAGATAGTGGAATTCTTAATATCCTTAGTCGTGATAATTGTTCCATATGCTCAGCAATTATGTTGTCTTTCCTCATCTTTAGTTTTGTGTTCTGATAGATTTGTTGTCTATATAAAGAAAGGACTAGAAGAGGCATGGATAGTAAGAGAGCTCCAACGAGTCATTTATGGAGAAGTAGACATGGCGTGATGTTGGTCCGGCTCATTTCTTTCTTGTTAAAAGTTTTGAGACGAGCCGAATCAATATCACTCTTGTATACTTCTTTATGCAACTTTCCCTTCCATATAGCCATTCTGATTATGCTCAATGATGGTACAATGTCTTCAACTTCTTTCATCCTTAGTAGTATTCCTTTTTAATTTCTGCGGTTTAAAAAACAGGTGGCTCATCTCTTTCTTGATGAAGAGCTAGTTTGGAGACGAGCCGAATCAATATCACTCATGTATACTACTTTTTGCAACTTTCCTTTCCATATAGCCATTCTGATTATGCTCAATGATGGTACAATGCCTTCAACTTCTTTCATCCTTACTAGTATTCTTTTTTAATTTTTGTGGTTTAAAAAACAAGTGGCTCATCTCTTTCTTGTTGAAGAGCTAGTTTGGAGACGAGCCGAATCAATATCACTCTGGTATACTTCTTTGTTCAACTTTCCTTTCCATATAGCCATTCTGATTATGTTTAATGATGGTACAAGGTCTTCAACTTCTTTCATCCTTGCTAATATTCCTTTTTGATTTTTGTGGTTTAAAATATATCTGGCAAGAGGAAAAAATTGATCCATGAAATGGTTTCCAAGATGTGTTCTATTGTAGTCTTCTTTAATGAAGATTGATAATTTCCTGTTTAGTTAGATCAATCTTCATACGAAAATTTTTATCCGAAGATTTTTTACGAGAAATTATGACAAGAAATTTTTGACCTAAGATTTTTGCTTGAATTAATTAGATCAAAAGAATCATTTGCTTAAAAGCATACGGAAGTTTTTATCTCAATTTTTCCAAAGTAAAGTCCTTAATTTTTTATCAGCAAAAGAGAACTTTATTGATTGTAAAAAAGGTACAAAGTACATAACATATATCAATAAAACTTGGAGGAGCAAAAAACATCAAAGATCCCAACTAGGATGGCACCATAAAAGAAGCGCAATCATTTGCTAATTTTCACCCAAATTGATGAGAAACCAACCAAACTTGAACAAAAAAAAGAATCAAAAGGCCAAAACAACAACCCAAACAAGCACCAAAAACAGTAACCCCCTAAAACCATCCATTGGCTTGCACACCAGTAGTCAACATCAACCCACAATTAAGCAATCAAACAGTCCAACATATAACTTTCATTCCATAAAGACTCAAGGGCAGTCTCTAATTTGCCTCAAGTTGAACACAAAGTCATTAACAGAATAAGGGAAGTCCTTGACTGAAGCTCTGAGCCCAAGAGCAATTCTGATTTTAATAAGATCACATAAGTCAAGGCCATTGGATTGAGCATCCTTGAAAACACATTCATTCTTGTGCTTCCAGATTGACCATAGAGCAGGTAGGGGAATGGCTCTCCAAATTTTCCTAATAACGTTAGAATGCACTGTCATTGATGCTATCTGAAGCCCATTCATATTGTGCTTTGTTTCATTTCATTCGATTAGGTTTCTAACAACCAAGTAGGGATGTAACACACTGCCAAAAATCTGCCTCTACTTTCTCTCTCTAAGTTTTCTCTCCTAAGGTTGCTGAGTGAGACTGTCATTTGGGAGGGGGAGGGGGGCTCCGGCCTCTCTCCAGCCGCCTCTTTCCTCTCCCCCCCTCTTTTTTCTTTTACTTTCCGCAAAATAAATCTTAGGAGATTATTCTTCCCACTCTCTCCCTCCTTGTGAGGTGTTCCTTCCCTTGGGGTGGAAGTTTTTGAGTTTTCTCCTCCTCCCCCCTCCTAGCCAAAGCTAGATCTGCCGCCTCTCCGCCGCATCTCACCATTTCTCACCGCCACAACTACACCATAATCGGATCTGCCACCCATCGCCGCTTTTTGCTATCGACACGACCACCACCACCACGCTGTGGCCAATCTTCCACCAAATCTGGCTTCTTCTTCACCCAGATCTATGTTTTTGTTTGTTTTTTGAGTTTTTTTTTTTCTCCTTATATTCTGTATTTGTGTTTGTTTGGGCTCCATGGGTGTGAATTTGGTAGCTTATCCTCTCTGGAGTGGAAGTTTTTGTGGCATTTCTGACTAGCCCTATTGCTGATCTCTTATGATCGCTTCTGCATTGCAATATGGGTTAGGATCTTGTATAATTATGTCTTTGATATTATTTTAGTTTTGCATGTGTGTCTTTTTGTCTCATTTTTTCTTTGTTTAGAGTAAGCTCTATTTGTGTAGGCATAGAGTCCATTGTAAGTATCATTTAGCTTATCCTTAATGGATTTTACTTCCGTTCAAAAAAAAAAAAAAAACCAAATGGGAGTTTGTGCCTAAGAAGCCGTGAAATTTCACAAATTTGCAAAAGACACACCATGCACTACAAGAAATGTCACTTTTGGCTACCAAAATATTGGTCGCCAAAGGTCACTTATTTAGTCGCCGAAACGATTTAGCGACCAAAATTTTTCGTCGCTAAGCTCGTTGCCTTTACCCTGTCGGCGATAGTATTGGCGACTAAAATTTGTTTGGTCGCCGAAAGTGTACACATTTGGCTACTAATCTTAGTTTAGTCAGTAAAAGGTATGTTTCCGCCACTAAAGTATTAGTCGCCGAATGAGACTTTTTGGCTACTAACTTGTTGTGGTCGGGGAAGGTATCACTTTTAGCTACTAAATAATTGGTCGTCGAAAGTACACATTTGGCTACTAATCTTAGTTTAGTCGGCAAAAGGTATGTTTTGGCCACTAAAGCATTAGTCGCCAATAGTTTCTTTCTCTCATTCTTAAATCTTTTAGCTACTAATTATTTGGTGGCAAAAACGTTTTGGGTTATGTTTTTGCTACTAAATTATTAGTAGCCAAAACTTTTGATTACCTATTTGGCTACCAAAATATTTGGTGGCCAAATAATTTTTTTTTGTTTTTTTTTTTTTAAAAAAAAATTTGTAAACAACCTGTATTCATTTATATTACAACCTGTACCCTGTATAAAACAATTTAATGCATCATCACTAAAATATATTATCAACCATTAAAGCATTCAACAACGTACATTTCAGTTCCAAGCATCCAAAAAAGTAATCTTCAACGTCCAATTATATATATAATACAAATTCCATACAGTCCAAGTCTAATCCAACGTCAATAATTTAAATCCATACATAATTTAAAATGTTGAAGCAAACACTTGAAGTGACTCAAAACATCCATATGGCAGCCTAAAGAATTCTACCACAAAGCACAACCACAACCAGACTTGAAACAATGGCTAAAGAATAACTAAAATGGTCTCTTCTCCGCGATACATTCACCTCTCATACACAAATCCTTCGATAGTGTTGAAATTTTATTTTTAGAACTCATATTAACTAAAGGAGCACGAAAAATGATAGCAAAAAGCCAAAGCCATGAGCATTAGTCAAATGCATCATCATCATCATCAGGAAAGGGGCTGGCTAGCCGCTGCAGCAAGCTCACCTTCGTGCCTGTAAAGAATATTGTGCACAGCTTCGTGCAAGCTCAGCTTCGTGCCTGTATAAACAATATATTAAAATTAAAATTAAACAATATTGTGCACAGCTTCGTGCAAGCTCAACTTCGTGCTTGTATAAACAATATATTAAAATTAAAATTAAACAATATTGTGCACAGTTTCATGCAAGCTCAGCTTCGTGCCTGTATAATCAATTCTTGTACCACAAAGAACATATATATTGCACAGTTTTATTACATGATGAAATTTGAAGGACATGTTTCAACACCTTATGTGTACTACTTGACATAAAGAGGACACATACACAGTGGTCTACGCAAAAAAAAATAGGACACTCAAGTAGATAGGACACTCAAATCTTTCCCAAAGTAGATACATTTGATCTTCATTTAGAAAAAAATAATGAATGCAAGATGCTAGTGAACACTGTTTGTAATAAAGATTGCGCAACTTACTGTTTTAATTTGGTAGCAAGAGCATCCACTTGCATATATTTTTCAGATTCATAATACTAAACTAGCAGAACAAATTTGGAGACTCCATATATGATAATTCATTCATGATGAAATATATCAATTCATACACAAAAATTTAAAATTCAAAGGCAACAAAATTGAGATCATAATACCTTAAAATGAACTTTGAGATTGGAGTCCCTGGCTTTGCAGGCTACAAAAAAACAAAGTAAAACGAATTTCTCTGTTACAGCTCGAAAAACAAATTGAGAGAGAGGTCACCATGATTCATTAATATGTAAAGAGAGAGCAAGAGAGACAGAGACACAAAGAAATTATTCAAATAATATATGAATAATTAATATCTAAAGAAAGAAAAAGAAGAAGAAGAAGGTTTTAATCTCCCCCTTGAGATGGAAGGGAAAAACATAATTTGAAACATGTTTTTGTAATTAACTTCTAAGTTTCCATCCATGTTACAATTATTGTTGATACTCCACATTTTCTAATAATTTATATTTTTTTCCCTACCATTCTTCTATTTTTAAACTATTTTTTAAACTATTCTTCTATTTTTTAAACTTTTAATAAACAAAGAAAGAAGAAGAAGAATGGTCATTATCCCACATAATATGGTAATTATTCAGTAATCTCGAAATATCATAAGTGATTACCTATGTAATTCTTCGAATCAATCATGTAACAAAGAATTTTATAGGCTCCACGCTAAATCATTTTCATGCGGTAGTTGAGAGAATTTTCCCACCTAGGTAGGTCTTATTCTCCATGTATTTATTAGAATTTTTCTCTCTCACTTTGAGTATTTGATCATTAAGCTTCATTGTAATATTGCATATGAATCAAATAAAATAAAAAAATGTAGTTACTAAAGACTAAATGCAAACACGAGATGAATCTGTAATACACAAAGTATTGACAAAGGGGTACTCTCAGTTTTACCACAATAAATACATCAAAGTTTACATGTCTCAAACAAATTGAACAGGGGAATACATAGGAACATAAATGCTTCATCATCACCGATTACAAAGTAATCCAAAAAACAATCCACCAGTGCCCCAAACACAAGGTAAATCCCAACAAACTGTGACTAGCACTATCTGTAGCTGTAAACCTTAGACTGCAAGTTCAGATCAGGTCTCCACCACTGGTGAATTCCATGAGCTTGTTTCATGTCTTGAGCAGGAAATAAATTAACTACTAGATTTGCCGAAGGAATGAGGTGCAGCGGCTCTTCTGACTCCTTCCCCATCGCACTCATAACAAGACCCCCAAGTGAGTTCTGGGTCGCCAACCTTAGACCTCCATTTCAGAGCCAAAGCACTCAAACTCCCAAAACTGTAACCAATTTTAGTGAAGTTTATACCTATTAATCACAAATTTAATGTTGACTAATCATATTCTATAGCGAATATACTACAGAAATAAAGTAATAAAATTTCAATTACAATCGATTCATGTAGTAATTTTCCCAAATTCAAAAGAAGAACAAACTCACAAAATTAGGCATAATCATCACAAAGCATCACCAACAAGAGTTACAGACAAATATCATAGGGTTGTGTGTGTGTGTGTGTGTGTGTGTGTATGAGAGAGAGAGAGAGAGAGAGACCGATTGGGCGTTATGCCAGGAGAGGCCGCGGTAGACATTGACAGAGAAGGTGGCGGCGAGATAGATGGTGGCGACGCCGAGGCCCGCCGTGAAGGCCTTGAATGCCCAGTCCCCTGCTTTGCTCGCCACTCCCATCTCTAGTCTCTCTCTCTCTCTTAATATACAAAATCAAGAAAATACAACCCTAGAAAATATATTAAAATTTCCCTCCGAAGTTTCCCTCCGAAGTCTGAAGCACAATTTTTAAATTTTGTAATTATAATTGCCGACTAAAATTTAGTCGGTAAATAATGAATTAAAAAAATATATTAAAAGTAACAAAAAAAATTCATTATTTAATTTTTTTAAAATAAAATTAACAAATATATTTAAATTATATTTAAATAAAAATATAAGTAATAAAATTATAAATTAAAAATATTAAATTATCTTAAATATTTGTCCTAATATTTTTTTTACTGAAAAATATAAGAATATAAGGCGGAAGAGCTCATACAGCATGAATGTGATGGATTACAAAATCAAAACGATCCAAATTTGAACAAAACAGGAATGCACACATTTGATTAAAACATTTAATTAAAACATTTAATTAAAACACATTACAGAAAATAACTTACAATTACAATTGTAGCAACTGCAAGGATCTTAACTAGAGAAACGAGAACCTTTTAAGAACACTCAGAACACTCTGATTTTCTTCTAACAAGGAAGGAGAAGAAAAATTGAAGAATGCCTGATTGCCTCTAATTGATTACAATATATAGAAATAAAAGCAAAACAGTGAGCATGTGATTAAAGGAAGCAGCTGGCAGGTCATGAGATGCTGTCGGTTGCTTTCGGCTGATTGATTGAACAGTTGAGCACCTTTAAACAAAAGTTGACTAGATGAATAGTGATGGTGAACAGTAAAAGTGAACAATAACTTTTACTATTCATCACTTTCGGTGGAGCATGCGAATAAAGGAATCAATATAAATACAAATTGGCAGCTTTTCTCAAAAGAGTAGTGACTGAAGCTAATTTGTATTTATATGGAATCCTATGTTAATTAAGCAAATGGGTCTTGAGCATCTTGAAACTCAGGACCTGAATACTGATTAGTTGATTCTTCAGAAGAGTGTGCACTGACTGAACCTTCTTCTGAATGGTCTGAACTGGAAGTAGATTGGGCTTCAGCTTGATCTGTAATTTGTCGGGCTAACTGGAGCAGTTCTTCTCTGGATAATTGGGGCTTGACCTTTGATTGAGCTTTGGGCTGAGCAGGAGGAGAAATGGGTGTAGCTTTTGCTTTGGATTTTGATTTGGGTCGTGGATGGTCTTTGGGCTGGGTCGGAGCTGCAGGAGCTTTGGACTTAGCCTTGGATTTTGATTGTGCTGACTGGGCTGTTTTGGATTTGGGCTTGGAACCACTAGATGAGGGGCTTCCAAGATTGATTGGAGGAAGGCTGGGCTGACTTCCTTGACTGATTGCAGCAGTTGGGATCTGCCGGGCTTTAACCATTACAGGGGTTGGAGCACATTGATCAGAAGGGAATTCTTCATAAATAATTTCAAATATGCGGGGCAAATTGAATTTAGCCCACCATTTGACTGAGTGATGTCGAATAATTATGTTACCCTCAATCCCATAATGCCATTTGAATATCCAAGGGATTTTATACTTGGCTATAAAAATTAACAATAATGGGAATGATCTCTGATGAGTGGTGAATGAGTAAACAGTGGCAAAATAGTTGATTAACTCAAGCAGATTATCAGGGAGGATATCTGAAATAGCACCATAGTGAGTCCACCATCTCAGAAACCAGGAAGGTAATTCAGATTTGAATTTTTGATTAAATGAAATGAACCAAGAGTGACTAAAGGTTTCATTTTGGTACAAGAAAATCTTGAACCAGGCATCAATGTAATCATGGTAATTATACTGAATGGAATGGCCAGGTAAATCGCGAAGCTGATAAGGAGGCCCCCATTCAGCTAAGGAAACAATGTTGTGAATGTAAATGGAATGGTACAGAATCTTGTAAGCATAGGTGCAATCTTGGATTGGTTTAATTAGGATTGATTGGTGATGAAGTAAAATATCTTTGTAATAGGAGAGTGTTTTTTCTGGATGTGAAACGGTGAAATGACATCCAGGACCAAAATAGGATGTAGCAATATCATTAATGAGTTGGCTTTTTGGGTGACTGGGTTCTTTGTAGAACAAGTTAGTAATATGTGATTTGGTGTATTCAGTTCTGGATGACCGAATTGGGTTAACTGGGAATGGAGTGACGGAAACTGATTGATTAGAAGCAAAAGGATCAGAAGCCAATGCAGAAGAGTAATCAGGGTGATGAATGTTACTAAGGGCTTGGTAACGATTAACTATATTAAGAGAGTGTGATTGGGAGGTTGACTCCAAAGGAAGTGGAATAAGAAGTTGATTAGGTTTACTGGAGGAAGGGACCAAAGCCTTTGAAGGAGGCCTTGGGTGAGACATCTGTGAAATAAGGAATAGGGGTTAGCAACCAGAAAGAAGATCTAAATAATTCTAGTAATAATGCAAATGATTAAGGTAATCCGCAAGTAAATTGCGACGAGCTTGAATCTTGTGGTAATTGATATATTGGGCTCGTTGAGTAGTTTTTCTGGCTAATTGGAGACGTTGGATTCGGAAAGTAACTTGATGTATCAGGATTTGGTAATGGGTAACTTGGGTTTTAATATAGGCAATATGTGGAGTAGCACTCATCCCTTACCCCCCTGTAAAAATTCTCGGGTAAGAAAATCAGGCAGGGAATTTTGACAACCAGGTATATAGGTAATATCGAAGTCAAAAATACTTAAAATAGCTTGCCAACGGGCGAAAATTTGTTTACTAGCAAGATTTTGAACATCTTTTTCCAAAACATATTTAGCAGATTTGCAATCAACACGGAGTAAAAATTTTTGATTTAAAATATCATCTTGAAATTTTTGAATACATAAGACAGTAGCTAAAATTTCTTTTTTAATAGTACTATAATTTAATTGTGCTTTATTCCAGACACCAGAATGATAACGAACAATCTGTTCAGAGGACTTAGGAGTGACTTGCTGAAGGAGAATGCCACCATAACCAATGTCGGAGGCATCAATTTGAATAATTTTGAATGAATTTTCAGTGGGAATACCAAGACAAGGAAGAGACTTGACATATTGTTTGACTTGGTGAACAATAGAAGTATGAACAGAAGACCAAGGAGGAGGATTGTCCTTTAACCTATCAAAGAGAGGTTGACAAGTTTCCCTAAGGTCTTTGTAAAAGTCAGCAATGTAATTGAGGGATCCTAAGAACCTTTGTAATTGGGTTTTATCCAGAATTTCATCAGGAAATTTAGACGCAAATTCAATGGAGCGACTAATGGGTAGAATAGTATTTTGATGAATATCATATCCTAAGAATCTAACTTTAGTTTGAAATAATTTAATTTTAGGAGCAGAAATGACAAGACCATGACTTTTAATTGTGTAAAAGAATGCAGTTAAATGTTTCCAATGTTGACTAATTGATTTTGAAAAAATTAATATGTCATCAATGTAAACAATTGAAAAATGACTAAATGGATTGAATATGTCATTCATGATATTTTGAAATTCACTAGGAGCATTTTTTAAACCAAATGGCATGACATTCCATTCATATTGGCCAAAGGGTGTATTAAATGCAGTTTTATATCGGTCTTTCGGATGAATTTGAATTTGCCAAAAGCCACTTTTCAAATCAAATTTACTGAAAATAACAGCTTGACTAAGGCGTTTAATTAAATCTTTTTTCTTAGGAATAGGATATCAAATCCATTCTAAAATAGCATTTAAAGGTTTGTAATTGATAACCAGCCGAGAGACACCTCGTTCTAATTCAGCATTTTTATTAACATAAAAAGCAGGACAAGATCATGGTGATTTACTTGGACTAATAATACCATTTTTTAATAATTCATTAATTTCTTTTTTACACATTTCAAGTAATTCATGATTCATTTGAATTGGTCGGGATTTAGTGGGAATTTGTCGTTCATCAAAATTTTAATATAAGGTAAAGTAACCACATGCTTTTTTCTATACCAAAATGCAGTAGGTAAGGTAGAACAAACTGTTGATTCAAGTTTTAATTTAAAATCATTGATGTGAGAAATAAGAACTGGATCAGTTAGTTGTTGGTCAATGCGTTTATAATTAATTTCTTCTTTGAGAAAATTTAAATGTCGGGTTAAACGACTAATTGTATGAGAAATAGAACAATCTTTTAATTGATTTAATGCTAATATTTCAGGAGGAGATAGAAATTTAAATGTAACAGGTTGACCTAAAACATGTGTGGTGATTCCAGTACTAGATGTAGTAAATGGGTATAATAAATATATAAATGGGGAACCTAAAATAATCTTATCAGTCATATTTGTAACTAAAACAAAAGAGGTTTTAAAACATACATTATCTTGACAAACATGAACTTTAGGTAATTTATATTTGATATGCATTTTAGTACCATTAGCAGAAGTTAATTTCTCTTGACATTTTTCATAATATGTAGTAGGAAGTAAACCTTCTTGTATACAATTTAAATCAGCACCAGTATCAATTAACGCAATTAATTCTAATTCAAAATTATTGATAATTATTTTTATTTTAGAATACCATTTTTGAATGTAAAGCTTATTAATTAGACTTAATCGTTTTTCTTCAGGATCATGAGATTGAGATGGGTGTGATCGGTTATCAAAGAGCAAATTATCAGGATTAGTGGGATCAGAATCATGATCAGATTCATGGGGAGAATTTTGATCGTTATTTTGGAAATTAGCGAGACTTTTATTAAGTTTTAAAGTAATAATTTCGTCTTCTAATTTTTTATCTTTTTGTTGTAACTCTGTGATTGTTTGTTTAATCTGATTGATTTCCTGTTGGAGGTCTTGTAAGGTGACGTCTTTTTGTTTAGTTTTAAATTTTTCTAAAGTTTTGGATAAACTAATTATTGGTTTGTCAAACTTAGGTTTATTATCAGAATGAATCAATAAGGATTTTAATTTATCCGTATATTTTTGTTTTAATTTTGGATCATCTAATTTACTAATTAAGTCAATAAGAGCGGATTCTTCTTGAGTATTTTTTGTGAGAACAGTAATTTGTTTAGCTGGTTTGCAACAAACATCATTACATCCTACATTAATATTGCTATCAGAATTATCACTAGGTGATTGATAATCAGATGAATTATCAGGATGATCAGTAGAAGAGGAACTACTATGAGAGTGATTTAATTGAAAGATTTCATATAATTGGTTTTTAGAGTTATCATCAATGTGAAGTTGATTAACTTTATCTTTTAGCTTTTGTTTTTCTTTACATTTATTTGAATAATGACCTTTTTGGCCACAGTTATAGCAGGTAATATCTTTGGGTGATTTAGATTTTGGGTTTGATTTGGATTTATAATATTTCTTTTTAGGTTTAGTATAGAATTTATCATTGGATTTAGAAGGTGAATAATTCTTTTTATATTTATTAGAGTATTTGTATGATGATTTATGTCTATGTTTGGAGTATTTGTGTGATTTCCTACGAGAGGGTGCAACAGGAGGTAAACCATATTGTTCACAGAAATTGCCTAATTCATATTTGGCTTTATGTTTATCTTTATTAGCTTTTTGAGCAAGTTTAAGATCAATACACATTTTTAAGCCTTCTTTTTGAATAGTACTAATTATATCACCATATGTTAAATTATCATATTCAATAACGCCAGTGGGTTGGCTAAGAACATCTCTAATTTTATGAGCAAATAAACTAGGTAATCCATTAATAAATTTTTCTTTCCAAAATGATTTAGTACAGTCTTCGCGTAACATAACTCGAGAGGTGAATACATCTTTACACCATCTAAAATCACTTAAGGTTGGACAGGTAAGATTACTTAGTTGATCATGGATGCGAGAATATATATTTGTGGGTGTACCAATAAAATGTCGAACGATAGTATAAATTAATTGATTAATTCCGTCAGGGTGACAACATCCTATGGATTCATCAAAAATAGGTAGACCATGTTCATCAGTTTGATTAGCATAGATGATTGAGTCACGTTGTTCTTCAGTAAGGTATTTTTCCCACCAAGATTTGAGCATGCCAGTAAAACCAGAGGTAAGTAGGGAACAATTTCAGGTTGAGAATATTGGGGATAATTACTGAGATAACTATTTGCCACCATAGACAAATGATTTAATTTGTGGAGGATTTGATCTTCACTGAGACCATCAATGTTCCACTCGTATAATTTTTTAGCCGAAACAGAAAATTGATTATTAAAATTAGTTTCTTCAAATTGGAGATCAGGTGGAGTAGGACGAGAATACCAGTTTTTGGTAGTGTGAGGATTAACTTTGGGGTAATGAATTTTGTTAAGATTAGAAGATTGGAATTGTTGGGCTAATTGGTTGATTTCATTATCAGTAGTGTCAGTTTCAGATTGATCGAAAATAGTGTTGGTAATAGGTTGTTGATTTAAAACAGTAATACCTTTATCTTTGGATGTAGAAGTATCATTGGGAGTTTACTTAGTAAATAAGTGTTTGATGGCTTTGACAGTAGATTGATCATTGGTAATTAAGCTAGTGCGCTTAGAACGATGACTAGGGAGATTAAGTAAAGGTTGATCTAAGGATTTAGTAGATTTTGTGGATTGTTCGTCTAAAGTATTTTCTAATTTATCTAACTGTTTACCAATAGTTTTTAAACATTGATTAGTATAATTATTTTGTTCAATAACTTTTTTAATTTCAGGGTCAATACCAGGCAATTTAAAAGGAGAGGTTGGAACTTCAGAACCTTGGTGATCAATAATTATATTTTCTAAAGGAGGATGATTAGAGTTAACAGAAGTATTAGGAGAAGTTTTCCATTTATGTTTTGTGATTGTGTTAATCTTTTTGTAATATTGATCTATTTAATCAAAGAAAGATAATTCAAAACCATATTGAACCATAAAATCATACCATTTCCTAGTTATTTTGGATTGTTGAGCAGAATCATATTTAGCGCGATAAGCATGTCTTTTAGTTCTATTTTCTTTGGATCTAAAGTCAAATAAGTAATTTATCTAAATCAGGAGTAAAATCTTTTCTGATTGTCATTAATTGAGGATTTACCGGTGGTATAAATTCTTCGAAATCAGTTTGAGTTGGGGAAGTATTGGAAGCGATGTCTTCTTCTGGTAAATGTGTGGGAGTAGTATAAGCAGGTTTACTAATCTGGGAAGAAGTAGAATTATCAATTCCTTTTAATTTATTGTGGGAAGTTTGGTTGGGTTGACCAAGATGTAGTTGGCTATTTTTCTGAAATAAAGGAGTGTTAAATATTTCATCGTCAGTTGTAATTTCAGTAGGGACACTAGATGTACTATGCCTAGAAGATTGACTTCGATTAAATTTAATTCGTACAGAACCATCATTGTATTGTTGAATATCTTGAATATCTTGAATTGAAGATTGTAGTTGATTATGTTTGTAATTTTCATTGACAGTAACCCATTGATCAGGTAAATCTATATTCTTCCATTCAATCATTTGAGGAATATTAATATTGGATTCTCTACTGCTACTACTCTGTATTAATAAAGTTTTATCTTTGGGACTTTTGTGTAAAGCATGAACATTTAAATTAGTTTCCATACATTTATAATGAACACGATAAATTAAAGCAATATTATGAGCTTTTTCTAACATTTCAGTAAATGAACCATGTAATTGGATGTTTAATGTTAATGCTTTGAGAATATGTGGATCTCGTAAACTAAGTGTAAAATCAGGAAAACAATTAAAATGTACTGGACCTTTATGAAGACCAGTTTCCATCATACCCATTAAACTATCATTGTAATTAAGAAAGCGAGCATCTCTTAAGCATAATAAAACAGAAGTGTTTTTGCCTACCATAGTTAATGGATTGACACCTACTTGAATTAAGCCAATATGCATAAAATTATAACCATTATCTAAATGTCTTTTGATTAATTTTTTATCAAATAATTGGCAGGTTTCCTTGGGTTTTTCTAAAGCATAAACTTGTTCAATTGTTTTAACATGGAGAGTAACTTTAAAAACATTCTGTAAAAAAGTAGTTTTATAAATTTCTTTAATTGGCAGTTTGGGTATATTCCATTCAGAATTAAATTTATCATTTTGTATTTCAACATCTTCTTCATTAATTACTAATCCTTGATTAGGTATTGAGGGCAAAGTTGTTGACCTAGAACTAACGGATGAGTTACTTCTAAATAATCGGCTCATTGTTGTGTTTAATTAATCAGTTTTACAGATATCTTAATACATACCCTATTCTTGTCAGTTTTACCTCATACCTAGTATACATACATACCCTATTCGGAAGACCCCTAAGTCCAACACGGCCTAATTCTAAGGACTTACTCAGGACAGGGACGAAAGTGGGTGACTTAAACTAGGTGGATAGAACAGACTGATCTTGTGGGTGATTAAGATGAACGGAAAACAAGATTAATTAAATAAACAATAGAGAAGATTGACCAGAAGTAGCAAAGCAGTTAGGAACAGGATACAATATAACCTGGCTCTGATACCGTTAAGGCGAAAGAGCTCATACAGCATAATATATTTTAAAATGTTATATTCTTATATTCTTATATTATATATATATAATAAGAAAGAAAAGAAAGAAAGAAAATTAAAAAAAAAAAAAAAAAGAAGGAAAAAATTTTATAAAAAAAATTCTGAGCTAGCTCAACCCGTGTTTTTTTAGTCGCCAATTACTTTTATAAATCCCTCAAATTTAAATTAGAAATGTCTCCCTCCAAATTTAAATTAACAATAGTGTTTGATAATTGTTAACCGTGTATAACGTAGAAATAATTTTAAAAAGTTGAAAAAATTAATTATTAAAAAATTAAGAAAAATTTTAAAATCTGAAATAATATCAATAAGTCTTACAAATCATATTTATTTACTCATAAGTCATGAGTGAATTTTTTTTACACACTTAGCCCTCATTTTGATAATGAAATTTTTTTTAAACTTTTGAAATATATGTTTTGTGTCTGTGAAATGATTATTTCATTAGTACTGGTAATAATATTGAAAAATTTATTAAAATGATAAATAATTGGGATATTTTGTCTTTTATTTGTGAATTTTGATTTATTCTTAATTTATTAGTGTTATTGAAATATGATGATGTAAAAAGTATAAATAGTTTAATTGTACTTTTCATCTCAAAATAATAGTCTATTTTCATAATTTAATTTCTTTTTATAATACAATTATTACATTTTAAAAATATTAATTTATCAAAATTACCTTTTGATAGTATATTTTTTTAGAAATATCAATTGTCATAATTATACTTTTTGTATTATTAATGGATTTAAAAAAGGACAAAATAAGAAATTCATATTATTTTAATAATTAATTTTTTAAATAAATTCATATTTTGAGATAATAAAAAATAAAATAAGATATTAATATTTTTGGATGGTGGGTGTACAACCTCTTCATAAAAATAAAAATAAAAATAAAATAAAATAAAATAAAATAACTATTTTGTTTAGTCAAATTTTCAAGTGGAGACTAATGGTATTGTTGTTAATAAAATAAAATAACTATGTTGTTAATTTTTTTATTTTCATTCGGCTACCAAAAAATTTAGTAGCCAAAAGTAGGTCTACAGCGACTAAAAGTCATTTTGTCGCCGAAACTTAACATTTGGCGACCAAAATTTTGGTCGGCAAAGATTAAAAATTAATTTTTTTATTTTCATTCGGCTACCAAACAATTTAGTAGCCAAAAGTAGGTCGACAGCGACTAAAACTCATTTTGTCGCCGAAACTTAACATTTGGCGACCAAAATTTTGGTCGGCAAAGATTAAAAATTAATTTTTTTATTTTCATTCGGCTACCAAACAATTTAGTAGCCAAAAGTAGGTCTACAGCGACTAAAACTCATTTTGTTGTCGAAACTTGACATTTGGCGACCAAAATTTTGGTCGGCAAAGATTAAAAATTAATTTTTTTATTTTCATTCGGCTACCAAACAATTTAGTAGCCAAAAGTAGGTCTACGGCTACTAAATTTTCTTTTAGTCGCCAATTGTGATACATTTAGCTGCTAAAAATTTTTTTAATCGCAAATTGTAATATTTTTAGCTACTAAATTTTTTTTAGTCGCCAATAATCAACATTCCCCTACTAAAAAAAATTAGTAGCTAAAAATTTGACTTTTGCCGACTAATCTTATTTTTGATAGCCAATTCTGTGACTTTTGGTGACTAAATTGTTTTTGGTAGCCAAAAATAATCGGCAAAAATATTTTTTCTTGTAGTGATGCTTAGTGTCTTTAAGTGTAAGATTGCCTTCTATATGACTTAAAACAACATATAGTTTCTAATAAATTTGAACAGTGTTACACTTTTAAGGAACATCAAATTTTAGCAGATTACCTAAAACATATATTTGATGAAAGATCAATTGGAGTTAGTTTCAAATCATATAGTGGAAAGTACACATTGGGGCATACCATTACCTATTCTATTATATCAAAACACATAATTTACTTGGAGTAAACCTTTGTCATATTATTTTAATTCCCCAGAAATCACATCAATATTATATTTTCCTCACATATTTAGTTTTGCTTAGCCGTTATTATAAGGATTAAAAAGTAAAATCCACTGTTACCCATTGCTCACCAGAGACTCTCTCTTCAATCTCAACCGTCTACAATTTTCATATTAACAATTTTTTTTTAATTATTAAAAACAATTTTAATCATACATAGTGAACTCATACTTCTAATATGTATATAAAAGAACATAAATAGATCTTTTAGACTCATTATAGGATATTATTATATTGATATTAGTTAGGCAATGGATAAGCTTCCAATATTGGTCTAAGAAAATCTTTATCCATTCCTTTTAAAAATTAAAGGGTATGTTTGGTTTGTGTTTGAGAAATGTATTTTAGAGATAAAAAGTACGAAAAGTTGTTTGGTTTGATTTTTTTCAAAAGATGTTTTGAAAAATTATTTTGAGAGAGAGTTTTGAAAAAAGTGATTAATTTGATGTGTGTAAGAGAGAAATTTGTTTGGAAAACTTGTTTGGTTTACAAGTTTTGAGAAATTTTTTTAGAAAAATTTGTTTAGTTTGATTACTTTTAAAAACTTATTTGTAGAGAAAATTTCTCAAAAATTTTTCAGAAATACAAACTAAACGAACACTTTATATTTCATTTCAACAGCCGAAAGCTGAATTCTTCCTTTGATCAAGGGCTAGGTAGGCAATGATGAGACATCTCTTGAGGTTTTTATTTATTTATTTTTACTTTTGATTTTTATTTTTGTTGTTGATCTGGTCATGCTCCTTTCATAATAATCCTCCTAATTCCTACTTTGTCTTGTTGGTGTTTAATCAGACCAATTGACCTCATGAGAAGTAGTCCACCGCCCTGACCTGCTAGCCCAACAAAAAAATTAACTAAATAAATAAGTCCCAATCTCGATCTGTTGCTAGCATATTTAAGCTAAGCCCATCGGCCATGGCGTGGGCTTATGGTTTTTGGCTCTGGACCAACTTGACTCAGCTTGTCAAGGTAGTCGATTGAGCTTGGACATCAACTTCACAGCTTAGACCAACCATGATCGACCCAACGCCAACCCTTAGTTGTGTTGACTGTGGCTATATGATCATTGTTGCTCTTAGGGGATGGTTAAATGTTGTCCTCTTGTTTTCTTCTAACTAGTGTTGGACAATCTTCACTGTATTTAAAAAGATTAAATTCTGTTGTGTACAAAACAACAACAAGAATAAAAGAAATAGATAAAAGGAGAGAATATGTTTGATTACAAAAATCAAACTCGAAATAAAAATAAATAAATAAAACCACAGATTTTATTTTGTTACAAAAACAAAAAATAAAATCTGATTAAATAAACAGAATAAAAAACAGAATAAAATTAAACAACTTACTTGGTTAATTTATTTGAATAACTTTTCTGATCAAGTCCAGTGTTAAACATTGTGTCCTTAAGACAGATTCGTCCTCTCCACGGTTCTTTCAAAATTTGGACGTCTATCTCCCAGGATGAAATGATCTTACCACAAACAATAGCAGCACTACAAATTGTTTGCCTTACGAACACACTAAGTGTTTACACTCTTTCTTTCGGAAATAAAATGCAGCAAGATGAAGAATATAATTTGCAGAGGATGGAGTACAAAAAATTGGAGTGAAATCCAAATGGGAGGCTAGTCTATTTATAGATGTAAAAGTGACTCTTGGTTTTGAATTGAACAGGTATGAAACCTGTTAGATTCAAATTTAAACAGATTTGAATCTGTTTATTCAAACAGATAGAAACGGGAAGGGCTCTGTTTGGATGAGCAATAAATCCAAAACAGTTTAATTCTGTTTGAAAACGGGAAGGGCTCTGTTTGGATGAGCAATAAATCCAAAACAGTTTAATTCTGTTTGAAAACCGGAAGGGCCCTATTTGGATGAACAATAAATCCAAACCAGTTTAATTTGAATTCTGGATTTTATTTTAATAAAAAATAAAATTAAATTCAAATGTTTTTTGCCCAAAAAAATTAGAAGCCCAACCACACACCACGCACCCGCGCCCAGGCCCAGCCCAGCCCGCCCGACCGGACGAACGGCGGCGGCGGCGCGCGTGGTGATTTTTGGGTCCAATGGGTCTAGCCCATTTTGCCCATAACCTCTCCCTCTAAAACACTTGGGTACCCCTTGGGGCACACCCCAAGTATCTCACCCTAAGCCTTATAAACCCTTTCAAAACTTCCCACCAAATCAATGTGGGACAAGCCAATTTACCACCTTAAGGAATTTCCACCAAAACTCCATTTTCATGGAACACACTTTGGCTTCAATTTCCCATTCACTCGGTAATGGTTTTAAGTAACCAAATATACCACGTGAATCACAACGCGGCATAGAACGCGTTACCATTTTGACCCGAGTAAATCGACACTCGGGGCCCACCTAAAAAATAGACCGAACTTAGGAAAAAATTCTGATTTTATCCAGAATTTTATAACCATTTCCAACAATCCCCCACATGAATGGAATTTGATGACAACGGAAATGCAACAATATGCAGACTTAAACGAAAGAGTATAAGTCAAAAATATCTCTCATCAGGATAGGTAGTTTTCGGCCTTGAACCTTCCCTAGTGATAACCTATCGGACTTACTGGCTAACCAATGGACGCGATGCCTTGAATTGTTCGGCCGTTTGTGTAAGCCAAGACAATAGATTTCACACAAAATATCTTCTAACACATCGTGGTTCTCACTGTTGTGTTCATTTTGGCCTTGAACGCGCCTGGTTTTCATAAGTGTTTCTAGAGAATTTAGCCTCTTCATTCTCATAGAACCAGCCCCAGTTCAACACTCATATAGGTGATTCTTATTGTGAGTATCTCCTTATACTCATCTTGATTTTATGCCTTAACCAAGATATAAGTAATCATTAAAAGCAAAGCTTATCCTTATACCCCTGCATACAACATATGTTGCAGATATCACTCTCACCATAGGAATGGGTAGGAATTTAAATCCCTTGGTAATTTCTGGCGAGCCATACATAACTTAGTTGTCCCTTTGAACTTAGTTCTTGGGATCTCCAGTCATATAAGTAGGGTTACCATTATGACGACTCTTATGTAATAGGCTTTAATCCCATCCCCTTCGATGAACTATACACTAGCTCTTTTGTCAAACCTTTTGTTAACGGATCTGCAATATTCTCTTTAGATTTTATATAATCTATTGAGATTATTCCGTTTGACAACAATTGCCTTACGGTATTATGTCGACGACGAATATGTCGTGACTTACTATTATACATATGATTCTGTGCCCTGCCTATTGCAGATTGACTATCACAATGAATGCAAATAGCTGGCACAGGTTTTGGCCACATTGGAATGTCTTCTAAGAAGTGACGAAGCCATTTTGCTTCTTCTCCTGCTTTGTCCAAAGCAATGAACTCGGATTCCATTGTGGATCGTGCAATGCATGTTTGTTTGGTGGATTTCCAAGAAACAGCAGCGCCTCCTAAAGTAAAGACATATCCACTTGTGGATTTTGAATCTTTAGTATCCGATATCCAATTTGCATCACAATAACCTTCAAGTACTGCTGGATATCGAGTAAAGTTCAAACCAAGATCACGGGTGAATCTTAGATATCTAAGAACCCGAATGATCGCTTTTCCAATGGTCTTCTCCAGGGTTACTAGTGTACCTACTCAATTTACTGATAGCATAAGCTATATCAGGACGAGTACAATTCATTAGGTACATTAGGCTTCCAATGATTTGGGAGTATTTTAACTGAGACACTGCATCACCTTTATTTTTCGATAAATAAAGACTGATGTCTACAGGTGTTCTAGCTAACTTCAAATCATCCTTGATAAATTTATCAAGAATTTTCTCAATATAATGAGATTGAGATAATGCATATCCGTCAGATGTTTTAGTAATTTTCATTCCTAATATAACATCTGCGACTCCCATATCTTTCATATCAAATCTTTTGTTAAGCATTTGCTTAGTTGATTTGATCATGTTTTGACTGCTTCCAATGATAAGCATGTCATCCACATAAAGACAAACTATGACATATCCTTGGTCAGTGTTTTTAACATAGACGCATTTGTCACATTCGTTTATCTTAAACCCATTAGTAAGCATTGCATGATCAAATTTTTCATGCCATTGCTTAGGTGCCTGTTTTAATCCATAAAGGGATTTTACAAGTCGACAAACTTTCTTTTCTTGCCCTGATACTACAAACCCTTCGGGTTGTTCCATATAGATCTCTTCATTTAGATCACCGTTTAAGAAAGCTGTCTTAACATCCATTTGATGTATTTCTAAATTAAACAACGCTGCTATAGCAATAAGCATGCGGATGGATGTTATTCTTGTCACAGGGGAATATGTGTCAAAATAATCCAGACCTTCCTTTTGTCTGTAACCTTTAACTACAAGTCTTGCTTTATACTTGTCAATTGAACCATCTACTTTCATTTTTCTCTTGAATATCCATTTATATCCAAGAGGTTTAGAACCTGGTGGAAGATCCACCAATTTCCAAGTATGATTCTGCATAATGGATTCAATTTCATTATTAACAGCCTCTTTCCACAAAGGTGCTTCAGGACCTGTCATTGCTGCCTTAAAGCTTTGAGGTTCATTTTCTAACAAGTATGTAAGAAAATCTGGACCAAAGGATTTTGATGTTCTCGCTCTTTTACTTCGTCTTGGTTCATCATTAGTTAAATCCTGTTGGTCGAGACTATTACTAGTCTCTTGTGTTTGATTGTCATTAGTCTCTTGACTTTGTGTACAATCATAAGTTCTTTTCTGTGAACTTAATTCCTGTCCTTTCTTGTAAGAAAAGACATGTTCAAAAAACACAGCATTCCTTGACTCTATAATAGTGTTCACATTTATATCAGGTATTTATGATTTATAAGTCAGAAACCGATAAGCACTACTATTTTGAGCATAACCAATAAACACACAGCCTACTGTTTTTGGTCCAATCTTAGTCTTTTTAGGAACAGGAACTTCAACTTTTGCCAAACACCCCCACACTTTTAAGTATTTGTAGGAAGGCGATCGACCTTTCCACAATTCATAAGGAGTGCTGTTGGTTTTCTTGTGGGGTATTCTATTAAGAACATAATTAGCAGACAATATTGCTTCCCCCCACAAGTTCTGTGGTAAGCCTGAACTTAGTAACATGGCATTCATCATTTCTTTTAGGGTTCTATTCTTCCTTTCAGCAATTCCATTTTGCTGTGGAGAATAAGGGGCTGTAGTTTGGTGAATAATGCCATGTTGTGCACAAAATTCATTTAATGGTGCATCATATTCACCACCCCTATCACTTCTAACCATTTTAATGGTTTTACCAAGTTGATTTTCAACTTCTGTTTTGTAGAGTTTAAACATTTCTAAGGCTTCATCTTTACTTCTAAGTAAATAAACATAACAATATCTTGTGCAATCATCGATAAATGTTATGAAATACTTTTTGCCACCTCTAGTTTGAATAAATTTTAAATCACATACATCAGTATGAATTAATTCTAGAGGTTCGGTTTTTCTTTCAACTGATTTAAATGGAACCTTAGTTAGTTTCGTTTCTACACAAATTTCACATTTATGATTAGGATTAATTTCAAACTTTGGTATATGATCTAAACCAATTAATCTACGCAAAGCATCAAAATTCACATGTCCTAATCTACCATGCCATAAATTTGACTCAAGAATATAAACAAAAGATGTGTTATTCTTATTCATAGCAACTTTCGGTACAACTGTCATTACATTCAACTTAAAGAGACCATCACTCATGTATCCCTTACCAACATACATACCACTCTTTGTTAATACAAATTTGTTAGACTCAAATACAAGCCTAAAACCATTTTTACTTAACAAAGACCCAGAAACTAAATTCTTCCGGATGTCAGGTACATGCAGTACGTTGTTGAGGGTCGATTCTTTCCCTGATGTCATCTTCAAGATCACTTTTCCTTGTCCAGCCACAGTAGAAGTAGAAGAATTTCCCATGAAAAGTTGTTCACCATTTGCAGCCTCATTGTAGGTAGTGAACATCTTCTTGTCCGCACAAATGTGACGAGTTGCTCCAGTGTCAACCCACCACTCTTTGGGATTTCCAACCAAGTTAGCCTCAGACACCACAGCAGAGAGGTTGATGTCATTCACTCCGTCAGAGATGTAATCCAATTCTGTTACATTGGCCTGATTGGTGGTCTTCTTACTTGTACTTCCATGATCCTTCTTAGGGCGGCGGCAGTCAGAAGCTCGATGTCCAGTTTTGCCACAGTTATAGCATTTTCCTTTGAACTTCTTGCTACTATCGCCTTGTTTAGGACCATCTCCAGTAAACTTCCTCTTTTTGTTATGTGGTTTATGAACTTGTTCAACCACATTAGCCTTGGACTCAATGGGATTTTTCCTATTCCTCTTTTCAGCCTTTCGGTTATCTTCTTCAATTCTTAATCTTACAATCAATTCATCCATAGTCATCTCTTTGCGTTTATGTTTTAAATAATTTTTGAAATCTTTCCAAGCCGGTGGTAACTTTTCCACTAAAGCAGCGACTTGGAATGACTCGCTAAGAAACATACCTTCTGAATGAATATCATGCAAAATTATTTGAAAACTTTGAACTTGAGATATTACCGTTTGGGAGTCTACCATAACAAAGTCCAGAAATTTACCGACGACAAATTTCTTCGTGCCGGCATCTTCTGTCTTGTATTTTTTCTCCAAAGAATCCCACAATTCTTTTGTTGTTTTCAGAGGACTGTATACATTATACAGCATATTGTCAAGGCCATTTAGGATGTAGTTTCTGCATAGGAAATCTGAATGTTTCCAAGCATCTACAGCGGCAACAACTTGCCGATCACTTTCACCCTCTTTAAGTGCTAGAGCCTCTTCATGGAGAAACCGGGCCAAATTAAGAGTTGTAAGATAGAACAGCATCTTCTGCTGCCATCTCTTAAACTCGGTACCGTTAAATTTTTCCGGTTTTTCTCCATGATTGATTGGTACATGAACATGGTTCTGGATAGGGACCGATGTAGGTGTAACAATAGGAGTACCACTGCCAGATGCAGTTTCAGTTGTAGTAGCCATAATCTCTGATTACAAAAATCAGAAAAAATTAAAACACAAATTAATTTTCTAGTTACTAAAACCAGAAAATAATTATAACAACAAAATAATTTTGTTTTTCTTGTTACTAAAACTAGAAAAATAAAATATCACAAGAATTTTCTGTAATACCAAATAATATTCTGAATTGTTAATGACACCAGTATCGTACTACTAGTTGTTGTCAAAGAAAAGAGACAGTATATTACTACTATCTGTCAAATAGCATAAACCACTATTTGTTTTTCCAACCAGAATATTAATTTGAAAACACAGAAAATTAAATACAATGAAGATACCCAAAAAGGAGTCTGTCTTAAGATTGTTGGACAATCTTCACTGTATTTAAAAAGATTAAATTCTGTTGTGTACAAAACAACAACAAGAATAAAAGAAATAGATAAAAGGAGAGAATATGTTTGATTACAAAAATCAAACTCGAAATAAAAATAAATAAATAAAACCACAGATTTTATTTTGTTACAAAAACAAAAAATAAAATCTGATTAAATAAACATAATAAAAAACATAATAAAATTAAACAACTTACTTGGTTAATTTATTTGAATAACTTTTCTGATCAAGTCCAGTGTTAAACACTGTGTCCTTAAGACAGATTCGTCCTCTCCACGGTGCTTTCAGAATTTGGACGTCTATCTCCCAGGATGAAATGATCTTACCACAAACAATAGCAGCACTACAAATTGTTTGCCTTACGAACACACTAAGTGTTTACACTCTTTCTTTCGGAAATAAAATGCAGCAAGATGAAGAATATAATTTGCAGAGGATGGAGTACAAAAAATTGGAGTGAAATCCAAATGGGAGGCTAGTCTATTTATAGATGTAAAGGCGACTCTTAGTTTTGAATTGAACAGGTATGAAACCTGTTAGATTCAAATTTAAACATATTTGAATCTGTTTATTCAAACAGATAGAAACGGGAAGGGCTCTGTTTGGATGAGCAATAAATCCAAAACAGTTTAATTCTGTTTGAAAACGGGAAGGGCTCTGTTTGGATGAGCAATAAATCCAAAACAGTTTAATTCTGTTTGAAAACGGGAAGGGCCCTGTTTGGATGAACAATAAATCCAAACCAGTTTAATTTGAATTCTGGATTTTATTTTAATAAAAAATAAAATTAAATTCAAATGTTTTTTGCCCAAAAAGATTAGAAGCCCAACCACACACCACGCACCCGCGACCAGCTCAGCCCGCGCGCGTGGTGATTTTTTAATTTGAATTCTGGATTTTATTTTAATAAAAAATTAAATTAAATTCAAATGTTTTTTGCCCAAAAAGATTAGAAGCCGAACCACACACCACGCACCCACGCCCAGCCAGCCCGACCGGACGGCGGCGCGCGTTGTGATTTTTTGGTCCAATGGGTTTAGCCCATTTTGCCCATAACCTCTCCCTCTAAAACACTTGGGTACCCCTTGCGGCACACCCCAAGTATCTCACCCTAAGCCTTATAAACCCTTTCAAAACTTCCCACCAAATCAATGTGAGACAAGCCAATTTACCACCTTAAGGAATTTCCACCAAAACTCCATTTCCATGGAGCACACTTTGGCTTCAATTTCCCATTCACTCGGTAATGGTTTTAAGCAACCAAATATACCACGTGAATCACAACGCGGCATAGAACGCGTTACCACTTTGACCCGAGTAAATCGACACTCGGGGCCCACCTAAAAAATAGACCGAATTTAGGAAAAAATTCCGGTTTTATCCAGAATTTTATAACCATTTCCAACAACTAGTACTTCTTTTTTTCTTTTTTTTTAAGTCAGAAATGATACATTTCTCTAATTTAAGAACTCTAAAAAAGTATTAATGATATTAAAAATAAAAAATAAATAAATAAAACCAAAACATCACATTATATGAGACCCATATACCAATTAAAACTATTAAATCCCTTAATTTAAAACTCCTAATTTTTTTTTTCTTTTTCTAGTCTCACCAGTTGTCAAATCTTCATATTCACTTAGACAAGTAATGAATGAAATTTTTGACCGTTGACTCAAATTTGAGGATAATTCATAATTTCTTATAGAAAAGTCATAAGCTTTGGCCTGCTTGTTGGCTACATATTTTGTATAGGTTAATCATAGTTTAACACGTGGCAGGATGAGAACAATACGGGAAGACAATTCAAATCTTCAATCATAATCACACACGTGACAGTTAGTATTGGTCATTGTGAATCTGTATAGCACTGGGTCAACAAAGAGATGCAAGCTGACGTGGCTTTAACAGTTACTCATATATTTAAATTCAAAATCAGGAGGGAAGCCTAATTGCAAAGATGGCATAGTGGAGCTAACTGTGAGGAAACATGATCAGCAATCATGGAGGGATGATTCGACTGTTAGAAGCTCATTTCGGCTGTTATCATTAAAAAGTATAAATAGCAGAGAATGCTCCAGAAAGAGCCCCTAGACTCAAATACAAAAAATTAATTTTATCTACTTTATTTGCCTTCCAGTTTTTACATTTCTTGTACTTTAAATTCCTGCACTGCATTTCGTTCATAGGAGCAGTTTTAAGTAATTTGTTGCTGTAAATCTCTACAAGGCTGAATTGGACCATTGTAAGTCTTTCATTTTTCCTTAATGAAATGTTACAATTGTTCTTCATTTAATCGTTGTTTGCTTAATTCTCCTAAACAAAGCCACTAATAAAAGTCCTCTTCATTGAACCTGAAAGAATTAAAACACAATCGTTTGATAATTGGTTGGCAATTAATCTTTTGTAAGGACTAATTGATCCTTACTGGCTTGCTTAAAACTACAATAATAACCTTTGAAAGCCAAAAAGCCAACATATATTTTTGGCATGCCCGATGGGACTAATTGAAATGGCTAGACGTAGGAAACAAGAAGAAAATGAACGCTTGGAAGAAGGCGTGAAATGAGAGGTAAAAATACCTAATCCAGAGGATAATGTGATAACACATCCTGTGAAAATACTTGTTTTATCAGAACCTATGGTCAAACAAACCAACACTTCGGAGCAAGTACCACATGTTCAAAATATTGGACGAGGCCAAGGAATTGGACCATCCACTGTTCCATCTACTCAGCCAATAAATCCATGGGGAGGCCTAGTAGATGCCATAGGACAGCAGTTAATGAACACAATGGAAAGATGGGCAACATCCTTTATGGATCAAATGAATACTCATCAACCAATTAACGCAAGGCACGTAGAGGCAATTTCAAATGTCCCTCAGCAAAGATTGGTTAGAGATAAACAGCCTATGCAGAGTAATGGACATACTAATGGTCAAAGTAGTAACCAAAACTATGAAAAACCATCACCTCAGTCTTGGTATGAGCTTCTTTCGAGGCCTGTGACAAATCAAAATGCTTCATTACTTGGCAAAACTAGTTTTATCTACTTTATTTTCCTTCCAGTTTTTACATTTCTTGTACTTCAAATTCCTATACTGCACTTCGTTCATAGGAGTAGTTTTAAGTAGTTTGTTGTTGTAAACCTCTATGAGGCTAAATTGGATCATTGTAAGTCTTTCATTTTTACGTAATGAAATGTTACAATTGTTCTTCATTTAATCATTGTTTGCTTAATTCTCCTAAATAAAGCCACCAGTAAAAGTCCTTTTCATTGAGACTGAAAGAACTAAAACACAATCGTCTGATAATTGCTTGACAATTAATCTTCTGTAAGGACTGATTGATCCTTGCTAGCACGCTTAAAATTACAATAATAACCTTCAAAGGCGAAAAAGCCAACATATATTTTTGGCATGCCCGGTGGGACTAATTGAAATGGCTAGACGTAGGAAACAAGGAGAAAATGAACGCTTGGAAGAAGGCGTGAAAGAAGAGGTAAAAATACCAAATCTAGAGGATAATGTGATAACACATCCTGTGAAAATACCTGTTTTATTAGAACCTATGGTCGAACAGACCAGCACTTCCAGGCAAGTACCACATGTTCAAAATATTGGACGAGGCCAAGGAATTGGACCATCCACTGTTCCATCTACTCAGCCAATAAATCCATGGAGAGGCCTAGTAGATGCCATAGGACAGCAGTTAATGAACACAATGGAAAGATGGGCAACATCCTTTATGGATCGAATGAATACTCATCAACCAATTAACGCAAGGCACGTAGAGGAAATTTCAAATGTCCCTCAGCAAAGATTGGCTAGAGATAAACAGCCTATGCAAAGTAATGGACATACTAATGGTCAAAGTAGTAACCAAAACTATGAAAGACCATCACCTCAGTCTTGGTATGAGCCTCTTTCGAGGCATGTGACAAATCAAAATGCTTCATTACTTAACAATGAAGCCATGCAAATTGGTGGATCCGGGCCAACACAAGAAAATGGCATAAGGATGCTTCCAAATCCCATGTTCGAAGCCATACTTGGCACAAGGGAGTTCACTAATCCTTTGTTCAAATTTGTACCCGGGGGGTTGGAAGGGTTTCCTGCGACTGGAAGAGACACAACACCTGTTCCAGCACCTTTTGCAGGTCCTTTCACAGGACAGGCTCAGAAGGGTTACCCATACCCTCAACAGCAGCTAGCATCACAGGGACAACTAGTCCCAAATATACTGCCCTATGGACCAAGAGGATCTCAGGCACAAGGCTGTCCACCAAATCCTGTGTTTGTCCTCCAGTCGTGGTTCAACAAGCACAAAATATGGTTCCTAGGGACCAAATTGCTGATATTGTTAGAGAAATGTGTGGATCGATGGCTCGGGGGGTTCAAACTCCTGTCTACAAGAAACCTTACCCGGGTACATGAATACCCGAGAGGGTTTAGGATACCAGACATTACTCATTTTTTATGGAAATGGAAACTAGTCAACGGTGGAGCATATTGCTAGGTTTACTGCTCAATGCAATGAATTTACCAATAATGATTACATGAAGTTAAGACTGTTCCCAAATTCTCTAACTAGGGCAGCTTTTGTATGGTGTATTAATCTTACACCTGGCTCTATCCAAACTTGGCAACAAATAAAGGAGGCATTTCATGCCCAATTCTTCTAAACGGAGCCAGAAGTTTCCATAACAGACTTCGCAAGGTTGAATCAAAGGCCCGATGAGAAGGCTGCTCAATTTGGTGCCAGATTCAAAAGAGCACGAAACAAATGTAGGATCATCCTACCAGAGCCTGTATTCGTGAGATTGGCTCAAAATGGTTTAGAGTTTAGGCTTCGAAAGAAGTTTGACTCAACTAAGTTTAGAGACTTAGTGGAACTAACCTATAAGGTGTCTAGGTATAAAGCATTACTAAAGGAAGAACAAGATCGAAGTAACGCATCATACAAGATGTATTATAGAGATCCTAATTATGAGATTGATGTAGCAGAGATTGTAGGGAAAGAACCTGTTATCTGTGAGGCATTAGTTCATAAAGACACAATAATTGACCAGCAATTTAAAAAGAAAGACCTTCATAAGAAATACTCTTTCGATTTAACAAAGGCAGATGACATTTTTGATCATTTGCTTGTGGTAAACCTCCTAAAGTTATCAAAAGGAGTCAAAATTTCATCTCCAGAGGAACTTAAAGGAAAAGTGTATTGTAAATGATTCTTGGTCTCACTCAACTAAAAACTG
Organism: Camellia sinensis; assembly: GCF_055761805.1. Classification (NCBI taxonomy): domain Eukaryota; kingdom Viridiplantae; phylum Streptophyta; class Magnoliopsida; order Ericales; family Theaceae; genus Camellia; species Camellia sinensis. The sequence continues at coordinate 10,894,504 of NC_138968.1, forward strand.
TATTATTTTTCGGGACAGGATCCAAGAACAGATTCGGAAGGGGAGTTTAAAATTCCTAGCTAAAGCAGAAAATGCTATGGGGATTGTGCTACGCCCCAAACCCGCCCCTAAAAGTTTGGGCATGATCACTTCAGAAACGGACAGTTGATTCGATACATACAATATATGGGGCCTGCACGGAAGCATTTAATAATATAAAATAATATAAATTAACATCTATCGAGCTCATACCTATATGCCAGGATCTCAATGTGCCCTTAAACAGTTCCAAATATGATAAACAGACATACGAGAAGCAGATATTTGCAGTCACTCAGTAACATATATGAACATATGTACAGAACCAGCCTCACATGTGGGCATACAACAAAAATGTTGGTAAGGAAGGGTATATACAACTAATTAAAAGGTTAAAGACCAAACTAAGGGTCATTAAGGAAATGCCAGAGAACACTTAAGATTCTTCACTTTGCTTGACCAAAAATGAGTGACCAATGCTGCACTAAGACCGACCTCCAGGTTGATTGCCTATAGAGACAGACATAACACAAAGTGAGCGAGGCTCAGTGAATAATAGTACTTAAACAATTTAATGAATGAACTTGAATTATAATTTATTTAAGGACAGAGGTCACATGGTTAATCTTTTCCTGTAAATATTTCCAGAATGGCCTTGGGCCCAAACTTTATACAGAGCGGCTTCACGTCCAGTATCACACAGAACGGCCTTAGGCCCAATCGATTTAGCAGAGCGGCCTCTGGCCTAACAGATTATACAGAACGGCCTCTGGCCTAACAGATTATACAAAATGGCCATAGGCCCAGATATCATCAGAATAGACTAGTCTCAGAGTTATACAGAGGCACACAGATTCTTTCAATCGTTCACATGAGTTAACATAGTTAATTTGCGTTTAACAGAGTACTAATGATAATTATTAGCAATAAGTAAAGAGTATTTCATAGATTGGTCTTAGGCCCAGATATTAACAAAGCAGAGTGATTCCAGAGTTGTATCAATGTAAGCAGATTTTCCAATCATTTGTAAATATTAACGTAATTAACTTGCGAAGAACAGAGCGTTAATAATAAAAATTATTAACGATAGGTAAATGTACGATTATAGTACTAGTACTCACAGTGCTGTAGCGGAGCGATTGTTCCTCCCGGGTTGTGACCTACACACATGCACAACTCATACATTAGTTCTTTTTTCCTTTTTAAATTGTTTCTAATTCGTTTCGCTTCGAATAAATTTACAAACATTTAAAGGCATCAACTATAATTTTCAACAATATCAGAGGGTCCAGCAAGTGAAACAGAGCAGATAGAAATTTCCAGCATGGGTTGCACGTGCGGCAGTGAGCCCCGCACATGCGGCAGTGGCTCCTGCACGTGCGGCTGGGAGGTCCCAAACGTGCCTTTTTTCCAGTAGCCAAAACCCAAAATGCTCTATTTTCCCGCACGTGCCGCCATGACTCCCGCACGTGCGGCAGTGTTCCCACACGTACGGCCATGACCCCCGCACGTGCGGCGATTTGCTCTGTTTGTGCAATCCAAATTTCAAGCAAAACCCAATTTTGGTGAACATGTACAAGGCTCAAAATAGATCCATTAATTTCCAGAACATGGTTCATAAATAGGAAGTACAAACATATAACAATTTGAATATGAATTAAATCTTTAATTCCTTGAAACTCATAAACACTACTTACTTCTATGATATTTCCAAATCTCCACACATACACATATCTATAAACATTTATTCATATAGAGGAATTCAATCTTGATAATTGAAGAAATAAGATGTGATTTCTCACTAGATAGTTCAAATTGAATCAAAATAACTAAATGATAAAAGTCTTTGCTGTATATTTTAAACACATTGATTGGCTTTTTAAGATGTAGAGTGAGAAGCTCTTCCTTCTCTCTGGAAACTTCTGGTTCTAGGGTTTTTGCATTCAATACTTCATTGAACTGCGCGATCAAGGATGTCTCTCATTGAATCTAGTATTGTAACTACTGGGGCCGATATTGGATCGAAGCTACCTATTAGATCACTAGGGAAAAATGAAGTGGGTTACCTGTTGAGTGGGGATAATACTCTATGTGACGTTGTTAAGTCTGATGTTATGAGAGAGAGTGCTCTAATCACAGCTCCTCTTGTGAACAACGATCCTCTGAGTAAACTAGGTTTGAAGGAGATTCCTCCTATGTCAGTCCAAGATATTACAGATCGGCTCGAAGATCTGAAGCATGAGCCTTCAACGGTCATTCGACACCATCCCGTAACGTTGCTGTGGCCTCGTCGTTGACAGATCTTAGCCTGAAGTGGGCCGATTTGGTTGAGGTAGGGAATGATGCACGAGTTAAGGGGGTTCAAGATAGTTTGGTCATGGCTAGGGCTAGAGGGTTTTCTCGTTCTACTGATGCTACGAATATGGACATAGCCTCTTCTTCAGATGAGGGGGGTCTAGGTATCTCCGATTTGGCAGATCGTCCCTTTATTATTGGCGATTGCTTGGCAGGGGATATTCCTAACCTAGATCCAGTGATAGAAAGAGAGCAAACCCCTCTTGAAGGACATCGTGGTGGTATGCAATGCCGACGGGGTGGCGCTAACCCTAGTTTCTGTGGAGGTCGAGGTAGTAGGGGCAACGTGTGGGTCAACCGTCAACAGAATGTCACGAGGGCCCAATCTTGGGCTAATGTCGCTTCTACTCCAGTTCACTCTGAGGTAAAGCTTCATTTTGTCCAACCTTCATTCTCTTCTGATTCGATCTTGATTGATCTCCCAGTTCCATCTGTTTTGCCTATTTGGGGATCGTGTTTGGTTGGGTATTTTATCGATAGAAGTTTGTCTTTCACTTTTATAAAAAATAATGCCTTCAATATGTGGAAGAACTTGGGTCTTAAGGAAGTCCGAATGAATGAAGAGGGGTTCATATTTTTTATTTTTGACCACATTGATAGTTGTAAAAAGGTTATTGATGGAGGCCCTTGGTATGTTGGGGGTATACTGTTGATTCTAAAACAGTGGCACAAATTGATGAAGCTCTTACTGAAATCCCAGTATAGGTAAAATTTTATGACGTGCCTATGGAATTTTGGAGCATTGATGGTCTTAGCAGAATAGCAAGTGCGATAGGGGTTCCTCGGTTTATGGATCAGCTCACCTCTTTTGGTACAAGGGTTTCTTTTGCTAGGGTATGTGTGGATATCAAAGCAGAATCCCCATTACCAGACAGCTTTTTTATTCAATGCGAAGGCATTAAGGTGGAAATTCGAGTGGAATATCAAGGTGTTCCTGTTAGTTGTTCTCATTATGGGGTATTTGGGCATGAAACAAAAGCCTGTGTATCAGCCCAGGTCTCTCATCTTATTGAACTTCAGAAAGCCACAGAGACTAACTTAGGGGAAGATGAAGGTTGGAAAACAGTGAAGGATAAAGGGAAGAGAAAGGCTGGGGAAAACTTAACTCCTATTGTGGCTACCCAATCTGAAGTAAATGAAAATCTAGCTGAAGTAGAGCTTAAAGTGAGTTTGCATGCTCCTGACCCTGTGAGTACCTCTCACTCAATGGTACATCAAATTACTAGTTTGGTTAGTCCAGCAGCATCCGAAAATTTGGAGGAAGTGGAAGCAAATATGCAGGTAGTTACTCCTTTGAAACCTTCGGGCAGTAATGAGATTGAAGATTTTGGTCCACAACAAAAATACAAAGGTGTGGAAACTCCACTTCAAGGTAAAAAGGCTTCTGGCAAAACAGGCAGCCAGAAGAAAAAGAAGAGGTAAATTTGTGCTTAATTGTGAGTTATTTTTGTTTTGTTCCTCATGATGACTAATTTAGCTTCTTGGAATATCAGAGGGCTTGATAACCCCTCTAAACAAAAAGAAATCAGGGCTTTTGTAGAAAAAGAGAATATTAACATCATGGGTGTTTTGAAAACCAAAATTAAAGCCAATAATGAATCTAAGTTTTTTGAAAAATGCTTTAAAAATTGGAAACTTTTGACTAACTCACAATCTGGTGACAAGGCTAGAATATGGGTCTGCTGGGATCCCAATTTTTGTGATATCCTTGAGCTTAAAATGACTAATCAGTTCATATTTTGTAAGGTGACTATTTTGGATAAGGATACTATTTTCTTTGCTCTCTTTGTTTATGCTGAGAATACACATGAATTACGGGTTCCTTTTTTGCTGAATTATCTGAATTGGCTAGCTTATACTCTCAGTCTCCTTTTATCTGCATGGGGGATTTCAATGCTACTCGTTATGTTCACGGAAAAATTGGGGGTAATACTAACTGGTCCAATGCCAAAATGGCTTTTAACAATTCCATCCAGGCATCGGATCTTGTTGATTTGTCTTACACTGGATGTCAACTTACTTGGGCTAACAAAAGAGGTGGTGGTGATTTCATTGCTTCTAAGATTGATAGGGTTTTAGTCAATGAACATTGGCTCAATCTCTGTCCTAATTCTACTGCCACCTTTTTGCCTTCGGGGGTGTCGAATCACTCTCCTACTATTGTTATTATGGACCCTAAAATTCCGAGTGCCAAAAAGCCTTTCAAATTTTTTGATTTTTGGGCTAGTCATGAGGAGTTCATCCCTAAAGTGTCTGGGGTGTGGTGTAAGTATGTTAAGGGCTCCCCTATGTTTCGGGTTTGTCAAAAACTTCGTACGCTTAAGCCTATCTTGAAGAGCCTTAACAAAAAGGACTTCAGTGATATCTCCACTAGAGTCCTTAATGCCAAAGCTAACCTTGAGATTTCCCAAATCAAGCTGGATAGAGATCCTTTGAACCTGACTCTCCAATCTTTGGAGAGAATTGCCTACACTAAATATGTTGATCTTAGTAATGTTGAGGAAAGTTTGGCCTAACAAAAATCCAAAGTTCAATGGTTGGGTCTTGGTGATAGGAATTCTAAATTCTTTTTTAGAAGAATCAAAGGTAATATCAATAGAGGTAGAATTAACAGTGTTGTATTAAACAATGGTGTTAAGATTACTAATTGTGATGATGTTCAGGCTACCTTTGTCAATGCTTTTACTGACCTTTTTGGTAAGCCTTTCTCTGATGAGTATCATGGGTACAAGAGAATCAATTCTCTCGTCAAGAATAGAGTTTCTAGTTGTCAGTTTGAGATGTTATCCAGTGAGGTTACTGATAAAGAGATTTATGATGGTTTTTGGTCTCTTAAATCCAATAAACCTCCTGGCCCGGATGGTTACTCTGCTGGCTTCTTTAAGAAATCTTGGGAGGTGGTTGGCAAGGAGGTCACTGAAGCCATTAAATCTTTCTTCAGATCTGGTGAGCTTCTTCAAGAGCTGAATAGTACTACTATAGCTCTCATTCCTAAGATCCCTAATGCTGAGAAAGTTGGGGATTTTAGACCCATATCTTGTTGCAATACGGTGTATAAATGCATTTCCAAAATTATTACTAACAGGATTAAGGTTGTGTTACCTGATTTGGTCGACCCTGTGCAATCGACTTTTGTTCAAGGGCGGCGTATTTCTGATAATATCTTCCTTTCGCAGGAATTAATGAGAGGCTATCATAAGAATTCTTCCACCCCTAAATGCACCATGAAAATGGATATTATGAAAGCTTATGATAATGTTAGATGGGACTTTGTTCTGGATGTTCTTAGAGCTATGGGCTTTCCTCCTGTCTTTATCCATTGGATTAAGGCCTGTATGACAAGCCCTTCTTTCTCCATTTGTCTCAATGGTAGTCTTTATGGGTACTTTAAAGGGGCTAGGGGTCTCTGGCAAGGGGATCTTATATCCCTCTACTTATTTGTGATTGTGATGGAGATCCTTGCTAGAATTCTTGCTGAGAAGTCTAACCTCCCGGATTTTAGATTTCATTGGCGGTGTGAGAAAACGAAGATCATCAATCTTTGTTTTGCCGATGATCTTATGATTTTTTGTAGAGGTGATGTCTCCACTGTTAGAGTCATTAAACAAGGTCTAGATGAAGTTTAGTCCCTCTCGAGGCTCTTTTCTAGTCCCAGTAAAAGCCACATATTTTTCTCTGGTTGTAACAGTCAGCTTAGGGAGAATATCATCAACATTGTTAATTTCGCTGAGGGTGTCTTCCCCGTTAGATACTTGGGTGTCCCTCTTATCACAACTAAGCTGAAGGCCTCGGATTGTCACCAATTGGTGGAGAGGATCACCAAGAAAATTAAGAGCTGGACCAGTGAATGTCTTTCCTATGCTGGTAGGAGTCAATTGATTCAATCTATTCTCTTCTCTATGCAAGTGTACTGGACTTCTTTGTTTATTCTTCCTAAGAAGATTATTAAGGAGATTGAGTGCCTCTTAAGATCTTTCTTTTGCTCTGGCAGTGTGCTTAGTAAGTTTGGGGCTAAAGTGTCTTGGGATCAGGTTTGTGCTCCTAAGAATGAAGGAGGTTTGGGATTTAAATCTCTGGATGTTTGGAACAAAGCCGTTGTGGCTAAGCATGTTTGGTTTTTATTCTTGGGTGGTGTGCAATCTATGTGGTGTCATTGGGTCCATTCCTATCTTCTTAAAGGTAGGAGCTTTTGGAGAGTGACAGTTCCTAGCAACCCTTCCTGGGTTTGGAGGAAAATCTTGTCGCTTAGGCCGCTTGTTTTCCCCCTTATTAAACACATCATTGGGGATGGGGGCAATGTTTTTCTGTGGCATGACAATTGGCATCCATTAGGTTCTTTGTATGATAGGTTTGGGGCTAGGATTATCCATACCCTTCCTGATAATTCTAAGGTCAATGTTATTGTTGAAAATAATTCCTGGAAATGGCCTCGTGCTGCTTCTCAGGTATTAAAGGAGTTAATTGACTCCACTCCCCCTTCTCTAGTTCCTCGCCATGCCACTAACAGAATTGTTTGGCTCCCTGCTACTGATGGCAAGTTCTCTATTAATTCCACTTGGAATCCCTGGAGAAAGTCTTTTGCCAAGGTCTCTTGGGCAGGTCTGCTTTAGGGTAATCATAGTATCCCGAAAGCCATTTTTGTGACTTGGATGGCTATTCATGGTCATCTTTACACTAGGGACAGATTATCTCGTTTTGGTTATACACATACTGGTAATTGTGGTTTCTGTCATAACCATTATGAGGATCACAACCATCTTTTTTTCCACTGTCCTTTTTCGGATAATGTTTAGAAGGAGCTTCAGTCTAGGATTACTGTATCCTGGCCCTGTCTTGAATGGCCTGAATTGGTCAATCATATTTCTTAACTTGTTAAGGGTAATTCTGTGGGTGCTATCATTTCCAGACTTGGGTTCACTTGCACTGTTTACCAATTGTGGCTTGCTAGAAATAACAAAATTTTTAACAATGATGCTTACCCTGAAGATGTTGTTATAAAGCGGATAATGGATATGATTAGGTTTAGAATGTTGTCCATAACCAACTTGAAAAATCATTCTAATGACAGCTGGTTTCTAAACAAGTGGAGGCTACCTATTTCTATCTTGAAAGAGAGATGTAGTGATGGTAGCAGAAGAACTTTGAGTGATGTAAGATCAGATAATGTGGGTTGAAGCACAAACTGTGGGTTATATAACTGTTTACTATTTTTGCAGTGCTTACAAGCTGGATTGAGTGTTGCTATTTACCATAAATTGAGGGTTGAGTTTTGGTAGCCAAATACACCTTCCATTCCATTGTCCACAGAGTGTTTTCTAATGGTGACAAATATATATATTGCTGTTACTCTTTTTTGCAGGTGTTTGACGAGGCTGAAGTTGTATAATGGGGCCTTCTCTTGTGGGTTGAGTGTTGAGAGACTTATATTGAGTGTTATTTGTTATCTGCCGAGTGGTGTGAGGCTATATATTGTGGGTTGAGTGTTGTGAGCCCCTACATTATATGCATTATACCATTTGTCCTTTACATATTCAGGTTTCTGTTTGGCTGCTCTCTCATTATCTATATGGTTGGACAGGTTTTATGGTTGCGGCTGTTAAGGATGATGGCAGGTTTACGGCTATTTTGCTGCTGGTGTTACGTCTGTATAGCTGTTTTGGGTTTCACTAACCTTCCTAGCTTGAAGATGGAAGAAGCACTTGTAAAGAATCCTGGTTATAAGATGTGCTTACATAAAAGCTGCTGGGTGTGTACATTTTCGCTGCTGCTGGCAAGTGTAATAGCAAAGTGAAGGCCATGTTTTCGTCTTTTGTGACGAAGAAAGTTGTTTTTGTTGTTTTGTATATTTATATTTTCCGAATTTGTATCAAATTCTCTAATCTCCTTTTGAGCCTACCCTTGAGGGATGTGCAAGGGATGTTATTTCATTTAGGTGTCTTTGCTGATAGGTATGTTCATGGCCCATATATTTTGTCTATGGGGCCCATGAACATTCTCTTTGCATCAGCTAATTCTCTTTTGCTTAGGGTGTTGTTTGTTGCTTCTGCACATATTTCTATTAGGTTTTGGTTGAAGTTTTGATGTTCTAGCAGGTTGTTTGTTTTGGTCCTTGTGGGCCCTCATCCTTTCTGGGACGGGTCTGCATTGTTGCTGTCCAATTTTTATTAGTTATTGTATAGTTCTGTTAGGGCTTGGGGCATGTCCCTTGTATTTTGTATAAGTTTTTGTTTTTATTTTATGACTTGTTCACCCAAAAAAAACTAAATGATAAAATTATCATGCTAATTATCCAACATACACACACAAGACCTCAAGTACAACTCTAGGCCACACACAATATTGAGGGATTCCTACTCCAAATCAAGAAAAGGGGTTGAACTAGGTGGTTAAAGTCACATTGGGCTTCAATCTCTAGATACTCTCTCAATTCATCAATCTTCTTCCTTGCAGATCTTCTCTCTTAGTTCCTATTCTCTTCACACTTCTTTCTCAGGAGATATTTTGATGAGAAAGCTTCTAAGTCCCAAGTTCAAAGAGACACTTATAGATATACATATATAAAGGTTGAATAAAGACAAAATTTAAACAGTTTAATCATTCCAAGTTGAAATTTCACAGAAAATCATATTATGACTTAAAAATCATGCTGATCTCAAATGTAAAATCAATTTCAGATTATTAAATTTCTAAGACCTTCAATTTCTATTCTAATCATCTCAATTGTAACAGATTTTTCTCCTATTAGATAGATATGCATCTATATTCATATGATTCACTTAATTAAACTTAATTTCACATAAAATTTCACAATAAGCATTCAAATGCACATAATAAGGGACTGAAAGCATACCAAAAAACATATGCGAGGGTTGGGTTATTACAGATTGACACTAATGCATTCCTAGAAATTGGAGAAGTTGCAGCCAATGTTATTGTGCCAGACTTCCAGAACTTATCCTTGAAGGAATTAGAATAGGTCAATGTGCAAATGCATGTTGCCAGCCAGACTACTGTCAAGAAAGATGCTAAAAGTTCACCAGCTGTTAGACAGGGCTTTGTAGACCAGAGGGAAGACTCTAATAAGGAGGCACTAGATGATGATTCTTTAAAGGCAGCTGTCATGCAAAGAATGTATCCCAGGTGCAGGTTGAGCTATAAGTGGTTGAAAGGGCTTCCGATTGATGGGAAGCAATATTACAAAGATGTGCAAAGGCATTCTAAACCAACCAGTGCCTATAACAAAAGACCATATCCAGCTGGTCCTAGGCAACAACCATTCATAGCTGGGTCAGCAGTTACTAGAGTGCACTCCAAGGGCAAGGGACCTCTACATGAGTTCAGACCACCCAACTATTACAGAATGGAGGACAATTATCCTGAAAAGAGACCTGAAGTGGGCTTAAGTTATGGGATCAAAGCCAGAGATTGGCCCCCTAGACTAACCTCACACAGAATGGAAAGTGGCCACCTTCATGGAAGGCCTGAATTAGGCCCAAAACAGGGAGTCAGGGCCAAGCAGTGGCCTTCACAGGCAGCTTCGAAACTGGCTTCAAAGGAAGAAAGGGACAGTTCAACAACTGAGTTAGTGGGCTCATGGGTACTTGGAGTTCCAGAATGGTTTGTTATGCAGAACAAGCCTAAGGAAATACCTACCTAGAGGAATGTTGTTGCAGACCAAGGTAGGATGGTTAAACCTTCCTTGGTGACTCCAAATAATTGAGTGTTACTAAAGCATCCAAAAACAAAGGAACCAAATATGGTCCCAGTGATTTCTAGATCCCAAAGGAGGAAGATCCAACGAAGGTACACTTAGTACCAGAAAGATCTGAAAGAGAGTGGAGAAAGCTCTTAATTGTTCCAGTCAAACGGCCAGACAGAGGCAAAGAAAAGTCCAAAGTTAGAACATAGTCTAAAATCAACTCCTCAAGACAAAATGAGCTGCAGTAGAAAGCAGTTAGCCAAAGTTCACTCCGAACTTAAAGCCAAAGAAAGATCCAGTTTAGTAAGATTGGAAAGGGCTTTGATGGAAAGTGATAGTGAGACAAAGGGAGAAGTTGGCTTAGGCCAAAGGAAGGAGATGGTTGAGGAGGAAATGTTCGAAGCCTTCATGGCTGAACAAACATTTTTGGTCAAAAAATCAACAGAAACAGACCATTCGAAGAAAGTTACTAGTACTGAAGTGCCAGAATGCAGCATGGAAGATGTTTCTGAAGTAATTGAACAAGTTGGCCAGGAAAAGAAACAGGTACAGCCAGTCGTCCAATTTGGCTTGTTTCCTCCAGTATTAGTGAATATGGTACATATACTACCACAAGAGTTCCAAGCTGAAGATGAAAACCAAGAAAGTCAGGATATTGACCCAATTCCAGCTTCTAGTGAAGACTCACAAGTGAGTATGGTGCAAGACGAATCCGAAATGGCCACACCAATGGAAACTGGAGATGAGAGTGAGGAAGAGGTGAGTATTAACCTCTCATACCCTTTTGAGTATCCCACAACATCCATGGCACAGCATGTCAAACCCTTGTATATTAAGGCCTTCTTCGATGAGATACAAATAAACCGGGTATTGGTGGATAATGGGGCAGCAGTAAACCTACTTCTGAAATCTTTTTTGAAGAAACTAGGAAAGAGGAACCCCAGATTAATCCTAACCAGCACAACCATTGTTGGTTTCACTGGAGACAAACAGATGGCTTAGGGCATTTTGCCCATCAGCCTGAGTGTAGGAACCAGGGACTGCATGACGGCATTCTTCATTATCAACAGCAATGCTAAGTATAATGCTCTACTTGGTAGGGACTGGATTCACACCAACAAATGTTTGCCTTCTTCTCTACATCAGAAGATAATGATGGCCTTATGCAATGAAGAGACAGAGGAGATCAATGCAGACCCTCAACCCTTCATAGCTTGTGCAGATTTTGCAGATGCCAAATTATATACTGAAGGAGTGACACCACTCAGTATACTGAGAAAACCTGATGGATCAGCCGAAGTGACGGCTGATGAGAAATTAGCACAACTGAAGCACTTAGTCCAGGAAAGTGCTGATGAAGAATTTATCGCCAATGATGACAATGATGCCTAGTTGTAGGCAAAAAGATGGAACCTAGAAGGCCAGATCTTTGGCTTTAATTAAGTTTTCAGTATTTGACATAAAATCAATAGTCTAGAAGGTGCAAGAGCAAGAGAAAGAAGCCATGGTAATTGGCTGTAAGTAGGAGCAGCAATAGGTCAGGGTTTTGGCCTTGGATAAATACTGTGCATTGGACATTGAAACGAAAGTCCAGGAGATACAGGAAAAAGAAGCCTTATGGACAGACTTTGTCTATGAGGAGAAGGGCAAAGATATTGAATCAAAGCAACTGAGAGCAGGACAAAGCAAGGAGATTGCTTCAAATACAGAAGAAATCAACAAAGAAGCATCAGTGAGTTCTCAGATGCAAGACCCTTTGAAAGAAGTGAACTTAGGGGAAGGTTCTATACAGCAGCCCACCTATATAAGTGCTTGGTTAAATGCTCTTAATAGGGACCAGTTGTTGGTGGTTTTAAAGAGATATAAAGATTGTTTTGCATGGTCTTATAATGAACTACCAGGATTGGATAATTCATTAGTAGAACATAGGCTCCCTATGAGGCCTAATTTCAAGCCATACAAGCAAAAACTAAAAAGGATGAGTCCTGAAGTGATTCAGAAGGTCAAGGAGGAAATTCTTAGACTCCTCAAGGCAAGCTTTATTAGGATAGCCAGGTATGTTGAATGGAAATCCAATATTGTGTCTTTAGTTAAGAAGAATGGTAAAATGAGGATATGCATCGATTTCAGAAATCTGAATTTAGCAACTCCAAAAGATGAATATCTTATGCCCATAGTAGATTTATTGGTGGACAGTTCAGCAGAGCACAAAATTTTATCAATGATGGATGGGCACTCTGGTTATAACCAAATCTGCATTGCATAAGAGGATATCCACAAGACAGCATTCAGATGTCCTGAGAACATTGGCATCTTCGAATGGGTTAAAATGTAATTTGGTCTGAAGAATGCTGAGGCTACATATCAAAAGGCTATAAACACTATTTGTCATGACCTCATTGGAGGATATTTAGAGTTTTACATTGATGACATTGTGGTAAAATCCCAATCCATGGAGGAATATTTGTTTCACTTGGAAGCAACTTTTGAAAGAATGAGAAAGTTCGAGTTGAAACTTAACCCTCTCAAATGTGCTTTTGGCGTATCAGCTAGAAACTTCTTCGGCTATGTAGTACACAAGATGGGAATACAGATTGATCAGAACAAAGTCAAAGCTATCATTGAAGCCAAACCTCCATCAAGTAAGAAAGAAGTACAAAAATTTCTTGGACAGGTTAATTTTCTTCGAAGATTTATTTCTAATACTGCAGGGAAAACTAAAGTATTTTCTTCCTTATTAAGGTTGAAAGATGAAGAGGAATTTGTGTGGACAGCAGAGCATCAAACTGCTTTCGAAGGAATCAAAGCTTACTTGGCCAACCCTCTAGTGTTGATGACATCAAAGAGTGATAAGCCCTTGAAGTTGTATATAGCTACGGCAGAAGATTCACCGGGAGTTTTCTTAGACCAGGACAATGAAGAAGGCAAATAGCAAGCAGTTTATTACCTTAGTAGGTTTCTAAATTCTTGTGAATGTAAATATTCAGCTGTAGAAAAGCTGTGTCTTACACTATATTTTACTGCAATGAAATTAAGATACTATCTTTTGCCTACACTTGTCTTTGTAATTGTAACCACAGATTTGGTTAAATATATATTATCTAAACCTATGTTGAAAGGAAGAATTGGCAAATGGATACTTGCTTTATCAGAATTTCATCTAGGATATATCCCCCAAAAAGTAGTAAAATGACAAGTTTTAGCTAATTTCTTGGTAGATCATCCATATCAAACAGAAAGCCAAGAGATAATGAAACTTGGTATGATTAGTGTAGAACCATGGCAAATGTGGTTCATTGAATCAAAAGTCAATAGTCTAATTGGAATTGGTGTGGTGATTAAGTCACCACAGGGGGTAGAAACCACACATAGTTTCAGCGTGGATGAAATTACTTGTTCCAATAATCAAGCTGAATATAAAGTTTTAATAATGGGACTGGAAATACTTATTGGATTACAAGCTCATGTAGTTGATATATTTGGAGATTCTCAATTGGTGGTTAACCAGGTAAAAGGAATTTTCAAGTGTCAAAGTGTAAGCATGTTGCCATATTATGTTATTGCATTACATTTGTTTTCTCAATTTCAGATAGCAAATGTAACTTATGTCCCAAGATTCTTGAATAATAAAGCTAATGATATGGCTCAGAAAGCTTCGAATTTCAAGAGAAGGGATAACACTCAAATGAACATAAGCCAAACAACATATCAAAAGGTAATACCACCCTTAAATAAAAGGAATATGGTCTTAGAAGTCAATCATAATGACTTACAAGAATAAGATTGGAGGCATCCAATAATGCAGTATCTAGCTGACCCATCTTCAAAAGCCAGCAGAAAAATCAAATTGCAATCTATGCAATACATACTATATGGTAAGGCTCTCTACAAAAGGGGGGTAGACGGGTTATTATTGGAATGTTTGGGCCCAAAAGAAGCATTGACGGCCATGGCTGAGGTTCATGAAAGCATCTGTGATGCTCATCAGCCTGGTGTGAAGATGAGATGGCTGCTTCGAAGACATTTCTACTATTGGCCAACAATCCTTAAAGATTGCATAGAATATGCTAGAGGTTGCCAGGTATGCCAAAAGCATGGCACAATAAGACATGTACCCATAAATGATCTGCATGCAGTTGTGAAGCCTTGGCCATTTAGAGGATGGGCTATGGATATGATAGGGAAAATGCACCCACCCTCTTCGAAGCATCATTGTTTCATCTTAGTAGCCAAAGATTACTTCACTAAGTGGGTCGAAGCTAAGCCGTATAAGGCTGTAGACCAGACCGAAGTTATTTGATTCATTAAAGATCTGATCCACAGATTTGGCATCCCACAGACTATAACTATTGATAATGGGACTGTATTTGATGGGAAGATGGTAAAGTCTTTTGTGGCAGAGTTTGGAATTAGCCTTGTTAATTCTACCCCCTATTATGCACAAGCCAATGGTCAGGCAGAATCATCCAATAAATCTTTGAAGAAAAGAACACAGAAAGTTGTGGAAGACAATCCCAGGGATTGGCATAACTTACTGTTTGATGTATTATGGGCTTACAAGACTTCTCCAAGATCAAGTACATGAGTTACTCCTTATGCCTTAGTATATGGGCATGATGTAGTGTTACCTGCAGAAATTAACATCAAGTCCTTAAGGGTGAGAGGTCGGACCAGTTAGTTCCTGAACAGTACCATCAGAGTATATGCTTGAATTAGAGAATGTAGATGAAGCTAGGCTTCTGGCATTAAGGGGTTGTTTGGGATGTTCTAAATAAGTACACTTTTTTGACTTTTTAGACTAAAAAGTTGAGGAAAAAAATATGGTTGTTTGGGTTAACTTTTTGACTTTTTATGAAAAAATGTGTCTTAAAAAATTGTATAAATTAGTGTGTATGGAAAAATTAGGATTGGGAGTTGTGCAGCCGTACTTTTTGACTTTTGGTGAATAGTGATAACTTTTTAACTTTTTGAGAAACTTTTTAGCTTTTTGGCTTTTTGGGCACATACCAAATTTGGCCTTTTGGGCACATACCAAATTTGGCCTAAATAGCATTCTTTTTCAAAAGAAGAAAGCAGCCAAAAAGTATAATAAAAAGGTCAAGCACATTAGCTTTGATGAAGGTGATTTGGAATGGAAGACAATACTCCCAATAGGGATTAAAAGCCACAAGTTTGGCAAATGGTCACCTAACTCAAAAAGACCATATCAAATTCACAGAGTCTTGCCTTCGGGAGCATATCATTTGAATATTTTGAATGGATATGTACACCCCAAAGAGATTAATGGCAGATATTTGAAGCCTTATTATCCAACTGTGTGAGAAACACAAGGAATATAATAAGTGCTAAGCGAAAAGAACATGAAAACGCTCAAATAATAAATAAGGATTTTATTTCATAATGAGTTGAATACATGCAGCCATAAATTGGCCCAAAAGTCAGTACAATATTTCAGATGTTCCTTTACAATAGACTCTCTACTCTTAAGAGATGGGAACAACTGAATGGCTGTAGCCATTTCCTGTTTTTGATCAGCCAGTCCTTGGTTAGTGATCTGCAGCTTGGTAGCAATTCGATCTAAAGCCTGGTTGACTGCTGATAACTCTTCTTCAAGCTGAGCTTTCTTCTCCAATGGTTGAGTTCGAAATTGGGAGATAGAGGAATGTTACTTTTTCAATTCTGACACTTCGGCATGTATTTGGGAAACAAAACTCTGGTCTCTCAGCAATTTCTCTTCTGCAGCCTTGGCAACATGGCAGATGTTAATGTAAAAAGTCAATGATGGCTGCCGCCTGAGATAAATGACTTGAAATAGTCATGCTGGATTGCTCAACAACTTTGCAACACTAAAGGAAGTCATTCTTAATAATAGGCCTTTGCAAGACTTCGAAGGGGATCCTTGAGAAAGATGTCAGCAATTCCAAACAACTGTCCAAGTCTAATGAAGGCAAGAAAGTCCTGCTGGTGGAAGAAAAGCTCTCAAAGATTTCTACAAGAGAATCAGCTAGGACTAATGGCTCAGTTTCATTGCTAGCTGTTGGAATGGTGGACAGCATGTCAAAAAGGCTAGCTAGTCTAGCCTCAAAAATGTCCACTTCTTCTGTTGACATGGTTGATGTGACGAAAAGATGGCTGCATAGAGATAGAAGAGGAAGATGAAGTATCCCTAGTAGTTTCGATAGTCTTAGCTACTAGTAAGTCAAGAGAAGAAGGACTGGAGCTAGATAGGGATAGTGGACGAGGAACTGGTGAGCTACCAATGTCTTCTCTATAGGAATCAGCTATCACTAGAGATGAAGTAATAGCTGAAATTTCCTCAAGAATGGAAGGAGCAGCAAGGCTTGAAGGAAGAATGAATTGGGTAGAATTGAAAGATAGAAAAGGAAAGTATGGAGTTAAGCCGAAAGATAGGGATGCAGGAATGCTTTGCCTCAAGAAAGGTATAGAAAATGTAGGACCAAGAAGTGGGAGTATTGTTTGAATTGGCTCCACAGTTCGAGGTATTTCAACTTTAGATGAAATTGAAGGAGTCCTTATTGAAGGAGAATGCAAAGTAGTTGTTGCTGCAAAGGAAGAAACACAAAGTAATGTCATGTCTCAGTGTCAAGAATTTGAGAAAAGAAAATAGAGGCACGAAGGAAATTACTGGTTCCAGAAGTAGTGGCAATGATTGGAGAGTTGCGAAGGGTATAATGTTCAGCAGTTTATTGTTTTCTTGCAGCTTCCTTTTGGAGTTCATTAGCAATAGCAGCAGCTTCATCCCTTAGCATTTGTCGTTGCCTCCTTTTCTCAGCCCTCTGAAATACAATAAGCTCTTTGGAATGTTCTACCTCTACTGCTTTAGCAAATGCTTCACGAACAGGGTCTCCAGTGAAATCAGAAAGAGAGACAGTCATTTTCCTCATTCTTTTTAAGGGTGTCTCCTGCTCTTTTTCTGTCTCTTTTTTTTCTGCTTCCACATGAACCTCAGGTATCTCCTCTTTAAGGTCAAGTAAGAGCTTTCTTTCCTTTGTTGTTGCTGTTTACTCTTGAGAAGATTTAAAGCTTGAACCTTTTGGGAAGAATCTCCCTGTAAGGCACCCGCACTACATACACCAAAGAAAGAGCTATAAGTAAGGACAAGAGCATCATAAAGGAGAAGAAGAGAAAAGAAACAGGAGTACGTACTTTTCTTCGAGGCAGCTCGAGTAACTCTATGTAGATGCGCCCTCGGGCTTCAGTGCTACAGTTCGGACTCAAATGTCACGGTTCTTAATCTGATCTCACAATGTGCAATGTGAGATTGATAAATCACTAAAGAGTCCAAATCCGGCAAATTGTTTTGGAAAACTAATTTTTAAGAAAAAAGTGTCAAACATAGACTGTTTTGCCACATACAGAGTCGCCACCTAAATATTTTATTTTGGGAGAATTTAGGAAACCCTGATTCGTTGCCTAAGGCCACATGTCCGTCATCACCAAAGTTGCCTCGGCTCGGGAACTTGGGTACGATTAGGGAAGGTCATCTATGAGCACCCCCGTTCGCACGCACGATCAAAGATCGGCCACTACTAAACATGATATCTTATTTTTTGAAAACACATGCGTTCTTATCCCAGTTAATTAGCTAGAATTACTATGTGATGTGCACAACACACAAGTATAGACTAGATCGCCTAATTTGGAACAAAGCATTGCATATCCGTTTGTTTGGAAATGGTTTGAAGTTTGCTACTAGCAAATAGGCTAAAACACAGATTTCAATGAATCGTTCCAATTCAAGTAATCCAACCTTTACCCACAGGCATTCAGGCAGTTAAAACAATTAAGCAAATAGTCTCATGGCAAGCATGCTGTCATAGCAAAACTCACACTCATGCAAGGATGCTAAAGCATAAACACTTACAGTGTACTTCGAGCCAAAACAGAAACTAGTTAGTAATCAATGCATGATCCTAGTTCATGTTAAGATGGCTAATGCAACACATGCGAAATGCAACTAGAAATAGGCTCGGCTATTCGAAGATGGCATATGAGATGCAACATTTGATACATGTATTCAACTTGGAATTGAAATACAATGCAGTTAGTATGATGCGCCGAGCCCGGTGCATGCAATAGGGATGAATGATGCAAACATGCATAGCATGAGGATGCTAAATAAAATATGCCCTAAGACTAACCATCAAAAGCAGGTAAGTAAAAGGGAGACAGACGTGGGGTTGGAAGAGCACACACGCACGCACACTTATTACAAAATTGTGCCCTCTCGACGGAGGGTCCGAATAAATAATACAAACCAAGTAACTAACTAACTAACTAACAAGCTAATTAACTATTACATAACTGAATGAATAACTAGCTACAACTAATTATTACAAAACTTAATTAATTAACAAATTAACTAATTAAATTACAAAATAAAATGCTAACTAACAAGTAAGCAATTGAACAATGCTGCCTCGACAAGTTGAAAAAGGTGAACATGCATGCTCGGTTCCCGTCCTGGTAAGCTCTCCGGTTGCTCTTTAGAGGCTCTGTCTGCAGGGTGTCCTTGAGACCTTGCTGCTAAAACTTACCAAAACCAGTCTAGGGAATGCATCAGTGGCCTGCCGGCCATGAAGAGATGCTACCGACCACCTGCTGGCCAAAGATGGTACACTGCCGGCCAAGAATGAAGCACTGTCGACCATTTCTAGGGCACTGCCGGCCACTGATGTGCTGTGACACCAAGCTGCAGCAGAGCACAAAATAGAGAAAATTGAGGGCCTCCCAAGGGTATGTACGCACTTTGCCACCCCCTATCACCTCGAAACATCAAGAGAGAGGCATAGTCGGATCCAAGACCATCAATCACGCATCCCGATGCATGATAGCTGAAGATCCAACTTGTGCAAATCAATGCGAAATGAATGCACAAATAAAACACATAAGTGCCTAGAACTCTATCTTGGATAATCAAGAGCATCGGGGATCGAGAATTGAGACACGTTTCATCACTTGAAGTATGAAATGTTCCTCGTTTCTCGTGCTCGGATTAACACTTAATCCAAACACCAATGCAATGCAAGGATGGCATACACAATGCTAACTCGAACATGCAATCATACAATATGACTTAATCATGCAAAATGCAGTGTAATAAACATGCAACAACATGTAATGGAACTAGCATCCGACAACATGCAAGGGTGGAGCGAGCATACAACAATATGCAAGACAAGCATGCAACAACATGCAAGGGTGGAGCAAGCATACAACAATATGCAAGACAAGCATGCAACAACATGCAAGGGTGGACTTAAACCAAAATGGGCAAACCTTAACTATGCCCAAATCAGTGGCCAAAATGCATCAAAACTAAGGCATGAAAGCATATATAAGCATGCACAATGCAATGACTTAACAACTAGACCTCAAAACACAAACCTCAATCATGATAAAGAAGCGATAAACATGGAAGTGTGATAACATTAAAGGCTCTAAAATCAAGTGTGAAATTATACCAAATCATTCAAACAACACAAGTAAGGCATGCAAGAGGACCTAAGGCACAAAGCCATCAAAGGGACTACACAAAGGGCATGCAATACATGACACAAATGATTGAACCAAACATGGATAAAGGTTAAATAGGTCTAAACAAAGACTTAAACATGCTGAGATGAAGGCTCAAATACCTAGGCACGCAAGCATACAAGCTAAGCCATAAACTAGGCAATAATGCACAACACTCAAAGACACTTAAAACATGAATGAAGTGGGAATATGGCAATGCTACATGCTCTGAAATGAAGCATTAAATGATGCCAAATCATCTAAATAGCTTAAATATAGCACGCATGAAGCATCAAAACACAAAGCTAGCAAGGCCAATTGCACTACAGCTATACAAAGCATGAAGGATATGGCAAAGGCAACCCAAAACAGTCCTAGAACATATTAAAATGAGACTAAAACATGTATGAAAGTAAGCCAAAACAAGCTAGCATGGTGAGAATGAGGCATGATGCATACAAGGCAAATAAGGTGGATTACACTACACCTATTAAGACCAAGCATGAGATGACTCAACTAACAAAAATCAGAGTTAAGGCATGTCAAAATAAGCCCAAAAATCCACTGAGATGGCATCCCAAAGACCTAAGCATAGAGGCATGCACAATGATCCATTCATGAGGCATAAAATACAAACTCTCTAAGACATTGAAAGCATGTCACATGCAGGTGTATGACCACATTTCATGGACTGAAATAACATTCAAGATGATGGCAAAGTATGGAAACATCACATGCATGGCATGGTAGGGGCCTCAAAACCCAAGGCTAGCCAAAGCATTTACACTATAGCTATACAAAACATGAGTGATATGACCATGAAAGCCAAAAACAGTCCTAGAACAGCCCAAAATAAGAATAAAATCATGCTGGAGCAAAGCCAAAACATGCTGGAATGATGAGTCAAAACATCATGCACATAAAGCTAGTAAGCAAGATTTGTTCTACAAGTATATGGAGCATGCAAAAGATGACCAAACCCACTTTATACAGAGTTATTTCATGGAAAAAAAATCACCAAAAACATGCTGAAATGGACTCAAAATAAGCTAGGCAAACATGCTACTTTGATGAGCCACAAATGGGACTACACTACACATACAAGAAGCATGCAAAATATGACCAAACCAGCCATGGACAGAGTCAAGGAAGGTCCTAAAAGTCACAAAAAAGGACCTGAACCAAGCCTCAAAAGTAAAGGGATGCATGCTCCTTTGATAGGCCAATAACACAAGCAAACAAAAACAAGAAGAGAGGGGGCCACCCCCTCTGATTTGAGACTTCAAAACTACATGCCTACCACTGAAAATCCACTGGATTTCAGTGGCTAAAAGGCCAAACAAATCCTAGCTCAAAGGCCTTAAAGCATGGCTCAAAACAAGGCCAAACAAAGCATACAAGAGGGTTGTACACCCCTAACACCAAAAAGACGTTAAACAAACTTCAAAAGCACTTAAATATAGAACTTTTTTTAGTTAACAGAAAGGCCTAAAACAATATTCAAGGATGGCCAAAATGAGGTACAAATAAATGCTAAAAAAGGGAAGAAACTCACCCTTGAAGACCAACTTCGAAACCTGCAATCTCAGGGGCCAAAAACCAAGTTTCAGAGCTCAAGTAACACCCCCAAGAATCTCAGCCCAAAGATGGTGGTGTATCTCTATGTGTTATAGTGCAAAAGTGCCAGAAAAATGGACTTTAGAGCACTATTCTATGCAATATATAGAGAGAGTGAGAGAGAGAGAGAGAGATCTTTCTTCTTTAAAATGGCTGAACCCCTACTAAAGAGAGAGGGCCTCTCCTTATATAGAAGAAAAACAATGCCAAGCTTGTTAAACAAGCTTGGTAAGAGGTTCATCCCTCCATACACGTGTATGGAGGGGAAATGAGTGAAAACCAGCTAGCTCAAAAGATCTAGCCTGAAACCTGCTGAGACAAGGGGTCTGCCGACCATCAGTGGTGGCCGGCAGTGGCTCATTGATAGCCAACAGGCATCATCAATGACCGGCAGTGGCAAAGGCATGGCCGGCAGGGCCAAAAAGGGGCCAACAGTGCCTTCTACAAAGCATGCAGAAAGGGCCAATACAAGGTCCAAAAAAGGGACAGGAAGGATACGGGGTTTGGAAAGCTCAAACCTGTGACGTTCTGCCGCGACAGTCGAGTACTCGGCGAGCAATCGAACTAGTTGCTGGGTGTACCTGCAAGCACAATCAAGTTTTGAGGACGGTCAAAAATTGGGTGTCTACACTCTAGAAGAAGTTGAGGAGCAAGAACAGATTTTGTAGTGGCACGTGCAATAGCTGAGGTAGCATGAGCAGTGGATAAGGTAACAGCTCCAGTCCCTTTGGACTTGGCTTGAGGTACATCTAGTACCATTAATAGATCTTGAGGAGGAATGGCCAAGTGTACCTCCATATTGGCCATCCACCAGTTCTGGCACATTTTCAGTATGTTGCTTTAAGGTATGAAGGGGAAGTACCCAAAGTTAATGAAATCCTGGATGAATTTGGAAGTTGCTTTTTCCAATCTAGATCTTCGAATCTTCAGGTCCCTGGTGGTAAGGCTCAAATTGGTCTGACTGCAAAAAGGTATTGGGACCCCTTGTAAGAATCCAAATTGCCTAGCAAATTGGGCTAGACAATAGGGCTCAACGATGCATTTGTAAGCTCTGGGGTTCGTAATCCCAATGAATAATTCTCTAGGAATCAGAATAGAGGCCCACATGTTTTTGTGCTGGGGTGTAAAACGGGACCTATCACTCAAAAAGGTCCTCAACCAGGATGGACCAATATTGGTAGGTTCGAAGGGACGGAAGCTATGAGAAGAAGGGGGAGTTAAGAGTTGGTGGAAGAAAGAAAAGTAAAAAGCAAAGTTAGAAGCATAGAATGAAACATTGGCTAATTTCATGCCATGAGTGGTAAGGTTTGGCTCCAAAAACCTTAGGCATTTAGACTGTACCTTGGTGAAATATGCAAAAAGCCAAAGTTGAAGTATCCAAAATGGGCCTCCCTGATTGGCATCCAAGGGTTTTTCACAAAAAATGGAACAAGCTCTATAAACATGACCTAGAACGTATGGAGCTAAGGCCACATTTCTTTGTAAAACAAGGGCTTTGGCAAGAGGGGCAAATTCAGGCGCGATCCTCTAAGAAGAGGTGCAGAAGAGGAACTTGCAAAACCAATACAATATAAAAGAGAAAAATTCCCTATCAGTTATAGGGCCCTCTCTTTTATTCTCATCCTTGACAAAGTCACTATAGGATGAGTTCAGAGAGGGGGGGAAAAAGGGGTTTTGAGGTCAGGATAGTCTGGACCAATAGGGGTACCAGTAGGGGATAATCCTAACAGATGGCAGATGTCAAGGACAGTAGGAGCCATTATCCCACATTTGAATCGAAAGAAATTAAAAGCAGAATTCCAAAAACAAAGGGCAGCAGGTATTAAAAAAGGGTCCTCCGAAATGGTAAACTTGGATAATTGAAGGGCGTCGAAGAGGCAGAGCTCCTGAAGATCCAGTGTCCTATCAGGGATGAGCCGATCATACCATTCCTCCCTCTCTGGTCTCACTGTGGGCCAACAGCGGTGGGGTCGTTTCATCCTCCAGCTTCCCTAATCAAGACCACCTTCGTAAAAGAGATAATGATCTTCTAGACGTGGACACAGAGCTGAAAGCTCAGTGGGAATCTCCTTAAAAATGGGCCCAACCACGTATTCTTGTTGCTCATGGCGATGGGGAATGAAGATGCGTCCGTCAATGGCACTTTTCTCACCAGCCTTATACTTCTCACACTCTTCATCAATGATCCTTTTCAAGGCTATGGATGGACTCACACGCTTTACAATCGGTATTTTCAAAGAAGAAGAAGCCATTGATAGAGAGTTTTCTCAGAAGACGAAGTTGGGAAAGAGAGTAAAGGGAAAGAGAAAGCCAACAGAAGATTAAGGGTTTGTGTGTTAGACGACCAAGTGGATTGGGAGCATAAAATAAAAGGATTTTTAAACCTTTCTGTCTAAAAAACACCCAGTCGTTTTATATGGGCGGAATTTATAAAGAAGTACTAAAGGTACGGGTGTGAAAAGTTTCCCTCAATATTGATAATTATAGAGGGAAACGTATCTCAAATACTAATGTTAGCTTCAAAATAAAATATTTGGTTTCAAAGCCAAGTTTTGGCACCAAAATCAAGTGACAAACGGCTTCGAAAGTAGGAAGTCGACTTCGAAACACATTCCACACCTAAGGGTGCAGGAATGCTTAGGTGTTTGTTTACTTCAAAAGGATTAAAGACCTGTTTTCAGGTTTCTTGATGAGAGTAAAATCCTTCAAAGTAAAATTTGAAATACCTTATGGTTAGAATTTGTTTGTTCTAGGTTTCAAACTAATAGTTGGTTTAGTAGTATACAATCACTTTTTGGAATAAAACAGTGCAGTCCTTGAAAAAGACTTCCATATTTTGGAAAATAGAGATTGTTTGTTCGAAGCAAAATTAGTTGATTTAAAACTACTTCATTGTATTAACCATATGCTGGGGAATTGGATATGATCAAATCAAGTTTCGAAGGGCAAAATTGGTGAATTCGAAGCTCTGATTCTGAAAGGAGACCTAAGGCAAAAGTTGTCAATTACACCCCATATGTTGAAAAAGTTCAAATAAGGTTTCCAGTATTCCATTGGGTATGATCGAATCAAGTGTCGAAGGACAAAATTGGTGAATTCGAAGCCCTAATTTTGTTTGATTTTGACAAATGGATCAAAATCAGACCATGCCAAATAAAGAGAAAACATCTTAGCTTTATTAAGATAAAGGCAATTACATTAGAAGCCTTCCTTGGATACATATTCAAGTTCATAAAAATAAGGAATAGAGTAAATGACAAGGTTATGGAACTTATTCCAACTATGGTCAATGAACTTCTGTTCCTTTTTTATTTTATCTTCTATTTTTTCCAGGCTAGGCTGTTGAAGTTGATATGTCCTTACTTGATAAAAAAGTTTTTCGGCTTTATTTCAAACTCTGTTTCTTTCAACCCTTGGTCTATTTCATCCATGTCCAAGTCATCCCAGTATGTAGAGTTTTTATTCTTGAAATCGTCATATTCGTCGATGAGGTTCTCTGCTTCATACCGAGTATGAATTCGACGGGTTGAGATTTGATCCAAAGATCGAGTGGTGGCCACAGAAATGTGATGCCAAAGAAGAAACTGTGGGAGTTGGTCTAAAAACATCTGGAGCTCTACTTGGGCGATAGGGTTGAGGACATGACCCTAGGTCATAACATCACAAGCCTATCGAAAGTTCTTAAGAGGAACATCGTCCTTGAGAACATTGAAGGGCAAGTGAGAAAAGGTCACATGCAGAAGTTGGGCTTGTTGTCGCTGATATTTAGTAGGGAGAGATGGAGGGTTATAGGAGGGGAGAAACTGGTCCTCAAAAAGAGTAAGTCTCAGTTCCTCCATCCAGTGATGATTTTGTGGAAGAGGAGGTGCATGAGCTTTCATCTCGAAAGAAGGAGGAAATTGGGGGTTGTTAATGATATCAAGCCAGTCAGAAGAGCAAAGTTTTGCCTTCTGGGCTAAGAATGACGGGCTATACTCTTGAGCCTCTTCTGGACAACGAGTAGCTTGTACTATCTTCGTAGGTATGGAAGACGTGTACCATGCTACAAGTAAATTGTCTTCCAAACGGCGTCGGCGGTCGATAGGTACATATGGGTAAACCACCGAACTCCGAGCAAAGGGAGGGAAAATTAGAGGATCAACAAATTTGAAAAAATGATGATTGATTCGCTCTCTTAACTTGGACTCCTCAGGTTCTGACCAGCTTCTCCAACCAGAAGCCCCAGAAGAAGAAGAAGTTGCAGCCTCATCCCACGCAGAAAGTTTTGGGTCAGAAGAAGAGCTTCCAATATCCATGTTTGTAAAATTTTGGGTTAAAGAATTGTAGACAATAGGTTTGTAATCCAAAGGTTGATAGTTTGCAAAAGCTTCCATGACTTGAATATAGGAAGGTGGGTAAAGGTGGCTAATCAATGCATGAAGGTTCTTTCGAGGACGAACAACATTATTAAACAACTCTTCATATGCTTGATCGAGGTAAGAAAAGATTTGCTTGGCCATGAAAGTTGTACCAGTCTTTTCGAATACTGAGATAGTGGGAATGTTCAAAGGATAGAAGAGAATTTAATACAAATGTTTCATTAATGAATGACGGTTGCATTTCTGAAAAAAAAAATACAAAGCCCATGCATGTTCTAAGACATGGATAAAATACCTTGATCCACTAATATCACCAAGTATTGGGTATATTAGTGTAGGGGGTAATGTTAGCTACATATTTTTTATAGGCCAATCACAGTTCAACACGTGGCAGGATGAGGACAATACAGGAAAACAATTCAAATCTTCAATCTTAATCACACATGTGGCAGTTAGTATTGGTTATTGTGGATCTGCATAGCATTGGATTAGCAAAGAAATGCAAGCTAACGTGGCTTTAACAGTTACTTATATATTTAAATTTAAAATCAGAAGGGAAGCCTAACTGCAGACATGGCATAGTGGAGCTAACTGTGAGGAAACATGATCAGCAATCATGGAGAAATAATTCGATGGTTAGAAGCTCATTTCGACGGTTATCATTAAAAAGTATAAATAGTAGAGAAGGCCCCAGAAAGAGTCCCTAGACTCAGATCCAAAAAACCAATTTTATCTACTTTATTTTCCTTTCAGTTTTTACATTTCTTGTACTTCAAATTCCTGCACTGCACTTCGTTAATAGGAGTAGTTTCAAGTAGTTTGTTGCTGTAAACCTCTACGAGGCTGAATTTGATCATTGTAAGTCTTTCATTTTTACTTAATGAAATGTTACAGTTATTCTTCATTTAA
This sequence comes from Camellia sinensis, assembly GCF_055761805.1. NCBI lineage: Eukaryota > Viridiplantae > Streptophyta > Magnoliopsida > Ericales > Theaceae > Camellia > Camellia sinensis. The sequence goes on from NC_138968.1 coordinate 10,920,997, forward strand.
TCGTTGTTTGCTTAATTCTCCTAAACAAAGCCACCAGTAAAAGTCTTCTTCATTGAGACTGAAAGAACTAAAACATCATCGTCTGATAATTGGTTGGCAATTAATCTTCTGTAAGGACTGATTGATCCTTGCTAGCACGCTTAAAATTACAATAATAACCTTCGAAAACCAAAAAGCCAACACTACTATAGAGATCCATTTATTTTCAGAGATAGAATGGAAGAGATTGATCGCGAGAGAATTAATAGTGAGCGAATTGTTAATGAGGAGATTAGTAAAATTGTATTTATTTTGATGATAGTTGTTAGTGTAGAAATTGTTAAAATAAATAAATATAAAATAAGAAAACAAATTAAATTATGATTTTTACTTAACCAAAAAAAAAAAAATCATTAACATTAATGTCAAAAAAAAATGCCCAAAATGTAAAAAATAAAATAAAATTTGCAGTTGATCAGCCGAACGTCCGGCCGGAAGTCCAAAAAGACAACCGGTAACACCCTAAGCTGAACGAACTATTTTCTAATGTCATCTCCCAAGCCAGACTACTAATACCTTCGCCTAAGGCCTTTTATAGTCCGAAAGGACTACTAATTTGGAGTCCCATAAATCAAACAAAGATAATTTATGTTCACGGTTCATTACAAGAAGTCCGAAATGAATTCCTACAGCCGAAAACAAATAGAGCTTATAAGTACATCTGTTTTTATAATATGAATAAAATGATAAACTTTTATTTTGGTTTGCAACGTCTCAACCGCCCCCTAAATATAAGATACCATTCTAGCCTATTTATAAGCTCATGAATCAAATTAACTAGTAGGAATAACCCAAGATTTTGAATCAAATTAACGAATCACTACAACAAAAACATATTTTAATGACACCATACTAGTAGTATGTTCTTAAAAAATGTCATAAAATGAATATTTGGTGGCATTTTTTAGAAAAATGTCATAGAGCCATAAACATATAAAGCTCTAGTGGCATTTCAATTAAAAAAAGTGTCACTTCACTACAAAAAAAAATGTCACTACAACAAATTTATACTTTAGTGACACTACACTAGTGGCATGTTTTTAGAAAATACTACAAAAATAAAAATTAGCATTAAATGTTTTAGAAAAATGTCACAGAATCACAAGCATATAAGGCTCTAGTGGCATTTCAATAAAGAAATGTCACATCAATTTTATGGCATTTTATAAAATAATGACACAAAAAATTATGTTCGTGACATTTACCAACAGATGTCACTAAACTTTAGTCATAATGGTATTTTTTTAAAAATGTCAGGACACTAGGTAGGTGCAAATTACTTTTTACGACACTTAAGTGAAAAGTGTCATAAACAAATATTTTATAGCATTTTGAGAAATGCCACTAAGTTTTAAAAAATAAAAAATGTCAATATATTTTCTAAATTTTTAAAATGCAGTAAATGATTAAAAATAAATAAATTAAACTCAATATACACTACAGGAAAAAACGCATTCGGCGACTAAATTTCCTAACCAAAAAAAATTTGATCGTTGAAAGTATAGCTTTCAGCAACCAAAACAGAGTTAGTAGCCAAAAGTAAAGCTTTTTGGTGACTAAACAATTTTAGTAGCCATAAGTCTACAATTGGCGACTAAAAATAAGTTTGGTCGCCGATTATATAGGTTTTATCAACTAAAAAAATTTTAGTAGCCAAAAGTAAAACTTTTTGGTGACTAAAAAAATTTTAGTAGCCAAAAATCTACAATTGGCGACTAAAAAATAAGTTTAGTCGCCAAAAGTGGTCATTTTTAGCGCGGGAGAACTAAAATCCTAAGGCGGGAATTAAATTTTTTGGCGACCAAAATTTTGGCAGCTGAAAGTGCATCTTCGACGACCAAATCCGGTTTTGGTCAGCAAAAGTTAAGTTTTTTAACAACTTAAAAATAATTAGTAGCCAAAAGTATAGAATTGGTGACTAAAAAATATTTTTAGTCGCCAAAAGTGGTCTTTTTTTATTTTGCTAGTAAATAGTTTATTTTACATAAATTATATTCAATAAAATAATTATGTTTATACATATACTTTTATATTAATATGGATGTATGTACTATATAAATAATATATGTTGCATATATAATTATGTAGTACTATAGAGGTGTAGTGGGAAGAGTGTGGTGTATAAGGTTTATGGTGCTAGAGGTTGCCGGTTCGAGTCTCCGCAAGAGCGGATCAAATTGTTCTACAACGAATTATTGCCACGAATGGCACTTGATAGAGTCACGAAGAGTGCCTACCATGACATTAAAGTGTCACTGAAAGGTTTTAGTCTTGGTGGTGTAATGACACTTATAAATGTCTCTAATTCTTTTTTTAATGGCGCTTGATAGTGCCACAAATAATATCTACTATGGCATCAAAATGTTATTGAAAGTTTTTAGCCATGATGGTGTAGTGGCACTTGCAAGTATCTACCGTGGTACTAGTATCTACCGTGGCACGGATACAAATGGAACTTATTCCAAATGCCACAAGACTAAAAAATGTCATTAAACTAATATTTTTATAGCACTTTTAAATGTCACTAAACTAAGAAAATATTGTAGTGAGTAGAAATAACCCAAGATTTTGATTCACCCTTGAAGTTTGAATTCCAAATTCATTGAATTTGATGTCATTTTCTGAAGAGTTGTTTACATTTGTAGCTTTTGATTCCTTCTAGTTTTTGCTTTCTTGCAATCCAAATTTTTTATTTCTTTTTTCTATTTTAATTTGTCAATAGAGTGAAATGAGTAAGAGTGGCTGGCATCTTGCAAAAATTGTGACATTTGTGTGAAATATCATGTGATTATGTGCCTATACCTAATAGTATTTTGTTATTTGGCTATTATTATTTATATTTTTTAGACTATATAACTGTATAATCCCTTGTTATAACTTGTTTTGGGAACTAACTGTTTAGTTGATATTTTAACATTTTACAAAAAGATATGTAGAAAAATAGAAAGAAAATTTGACTTTTTAACAGTGACTTTTTAATTATATTAAGTGATTATCAAACCAACTCCTAGTATCTTAAGTGGTTTAGATCTGCAATGGTCTTACAATAATTATCCACCGACCTACACTTAAAATTAAAATAAAATTACATTATTTTATGATGTGCGATTTTAATATTATTTTATTTTCATTTTAATATGAACCATTAAATTATTTATTTTGCTTACCATGATAACAATGTAACAAAATTATTATAGAAACCACGCAGGCTTGATGGGTGCTGAGGGTCTAATTATCAGCGCCCATCAAACTAAAACTAGCGGACAACATCAAGTTAAAATAATTTGTCTTATCTTTCGATAATTTCAGGTTGACAATATGTAAAATTAATAAGACATAAAATGATTAAATGACTCTGAAAATAATAATAATAAATAATGAATAAATTATAAATTAGCATTGATTAAGTACACAAACATTTTTGTTTTTGACTGTTGGAAAAAAAAAAACAAATTCATAACAAAAAAATAAATAAATTCATAACAAAGCAAAAGACAATTATCGAGAGAGGAAAAGAGAGACATTAAACCACTCTGTGACCTATTCAGTGTGTTTGATTTTAGTTTTTCGAATTTAATTTTTAAAAAATTGCGGGTGTGTTTGGTTTGTGTTTTAAGATAAATTTTGATTTATTTGATTGTATATTTTGAAAATAGTTTTGAAGTTTGAGAGTTTGAGAATTTGGGATAGTTTGATATTTTGTGAGAGAAAAGTGATTAAGAAGAAGAGATGAGAGAGAAAAAATGATTGATTAATGTGTAGGAGAGAGAAAGTGGTTTTGAATTTTTTTTTCAAAAAGTTTGAACCAAACAATTGTATCTTGAAATACAAACCAAACATGCCCTTGGTGTTCTAAGTCCAAGGGGCTAGCTTGATGGAAGAGACTTGAGATTTAGGGGTTTGTTTCTTTCAAAATTTTAGGTTTGACTATCCTCGTCAGCAAAAACTCTTAGAGTCGTGGACCACAGAGTATAAATTCTATTTCGGAAGGCTCAGACTGGAGGGTATAAACCTTATTTCGAAAAAGCTTGTTTAAGTTATAAGGACTTAATCTGGTGATCGCAAACTAATCTAAGATATCTTATGTATCCACAATATATATATATATGATATTCTGTACTTAGGCCTCGTTTGAAAATATGTTATTTTAATAATTTTTTGATTAAAATATGAAATAAAAAAATAGTATATTTTGAATATTTTTTGATTTTTTACAAAAAAAAATGTGTGAAAATGAAGGTACCATTTGGTTTAGTTTTTAAATTAACATTTGGATTTAAAAATCAAAAAACATGTTTGATTTACTAATTTTCAAAACTCTTTTTAAAATTATTTTTTTTCTCTCTACTCTCTCTTTCTCTTTTTTTATTAATAAATAAATCAATCATTTTTTCTCTCCCCTCTCTCATTCTTTCACATTCTATACATCAATCAATCAAATTTTCTCACATTCATCTATTCAACTAAAAAAAAATTACAAATCATTTCAAAATTCATAACCAATAAATTTTTAATTTTTAAAACTCTTTTAAAAAAGTAAACCAAATAGAACCAAAATCTTTGTCTTTTTATATAATTTACTGACTTTTTAAAAAAAATTAATAATTTTTTAACTTTTAAATTAAAAATCAAACTTCCCAAACGATGCCTTACTAGATAATTTGCAGTCAAGTTTGGTTCCTTCACAATGTCCAACAAGCGTGGAAGTAGAAACAAACCGTGAACTTACCGCCTTTTCCCGGGTAATTTGAACCGTTCGCACCAATTATTTATTCACACGAGTATTTATTTTCTTGCTGTTGCAATCACTGCATCGCTTACTTGACCGTTGACTCTAATCTTGATACGATACTCCTGCAGAGAATTAGTTTCCTACACCAGCGACACAGTATCTCGCCACGTGTCCTCAGACATTGCGTAAACGAAAAGGGCTGTAATTTGATTGGTTTTATCAAGTGAGAGAGACGTAGTCCCGTCTACAGAACGACTACTCGTTCGAAAACAAACTATCTTAATATTTTTTATTTTTTAATTAAAATATGAAATAAAAAAATTAATATATTTAAAATAATTTTTTGATTTTTTAAGAATAAATAAAAAATAAATAAAAATTAAAAATTAATTAATTTTTTGACATAAGGCGGTGTTTGAGAAGGATTTTTTTTTGTTTTTTTCATTAAAAGACAAATTGATTACAAAATTAAAAAAAATAAATCTAAATAAAATATTACAACAAATCTCATAATTATTTTACTTTTTCTCTCACAAATCACATCCAATCACAAAAAAATCTAACTATCTTCTCAAACACAAAAAAAAAATTTCTTTAATAATTTCCTACATCTAAAAAAACTTACAAAAAAATTCACTTTCGAAACACTCACATTGTTAACTTTTAAATTAAAATATTAAGTAATTTTTTTCTAATAATATTTTACAACTAAAAAAATTTATAAAAAAACTCCATTCCCAAACATCCACATTGTTAACTTTTGAATTAAAATATTAAGTTATCAAATGAGTTATTGGTGTTCGTTACTACGGTGTTCTGTTCAAAGTAAACGTTTCAACAGTGGAGAAATTGTATCGTGTCATGCTGTTGGAGTAAATGGCAGAAATAACAAAAACACCCCTGTTTAAAATATAAATTATTTTTATAATTTTAAAAATTATATTTTGTCTTTTACAATTTTTATTCCATAATAAAAATTATCAAACAATTAATAATTTTTTTATTAATAAAATTATCAAACAATTAATAATTTTAATAATATCATAAATATATTTTATAATTAATAATTTAGATAATTTTATTATTGTATAGAATAATAGTTAAAACTTTTATTTTTTTAGTTAATTTTGTTAAATCAAAATTTTGATAAGGAAATATTTATAATTTTATAAATTATAGAAAACAACCTATATTTTAAATATGTGGGGGACATAATTTTTGAATGACAACACGTGGCCGATGTGTCACCGAAGTGCCAGCCGTGGTGCCACATATCTTGGCCATGACGCCGAGATCATCTCTGCTAGGCTGAGGTTATCTGCGAAGATACCGGAATCCGGGATAAGCGGATAAGGAACAAGAGTCTTAGAATGGAAGAAGACTTCAGTTTGGGTAAAGATAAAACTCAGAGAGTTTATTCTAATCCTACTGAGAGTCCAAGATTAGCAATAATCCTAAGTCCATTATAGCTAAGCTTCTATTGGGGCTAGGATTGTATTGGCTATAAAAGAGAGGCACCCCTATGGGTCTAAGGTATGCTTTTTATGTTCTGAATAGTGAGTTAAGCACTTTTGCTATATTTGAGAAATAACTGACTTGATCGTCGGAATGTCCCCGGGTGGACGAACTACCGTCGGAATCTCTTCTTTTTTTATGCAGGTCACCAGGTGTCATCTATTCTGCCAGTACTCTCCAGTTGAATAACTAATTTGACAATGTGGTTAGAAATCTACTCATACAAAATACATTTTAAGAAGTACATTTGTAATTTATATGTATGTGAATATGATTTTTAATTTGATGTATAGCTGTTGGTTTAAGGGTCATGTGATTTTGAGAGTTGTCAATCAAAAATAAATAAAGATAAAATATTGGTCTATTTGGTTTATTTGATAATCATTTCGTTTTCAGTTTTCAATTTATATTTAAAAAATTATCATAAAAATTTATTTGATAATTTTTTTGGTTTGTAAATGGTTGTCTCAGTTTATAAATTTGAGGAAAAAATGTAAACTTAAAAAATGAGTTTACATTTTCAGTTTTCAATTTTTTTTTTCAATTGATTTTATTTTTCAAATATATTTTTTTCAATTAATTTTTTTTCCCAATTAATTTTTTTCAATTAACTTTTTTTCAAATAATTTTTTTTTCAATTATTTTTTTCAAATATTTTTTTTTCAATTAAATTTTTTCCAAATAATTATTTTTTTCAATTAAATTTTTTTTAGTTAATCTTTTTTTTCAATTAATTTTTTTTCCCCACTTAATTTTTTTTCAAATAATTTTTTTTTCAATTAAATTTTTTTCAAATAATTATTTTTTTCAATTAAATTTTTTTCAGTTAATCTTTTTTTTCAATTAATTTTTTTCCCCAATTAATTTTTTTTCAGTTATTTTTTTAATTCATTTTTTTTTTCAAATAATTGTTTTTCAATTAAATTTTTTTCAGTTAATCTTTTTTTTCAATTAATTTTTTTCCCCCAATTAATTTTTTTTCAGTTATTTTTTTAATTCATTTTTTTTCAAATAATTGTTTTTCAATTAATTTTTTTTCCAATTATAATGTGTATGATCCCATTGTCTTGAATAATAAAAATAGATATAAATATTTTAAGCCTGAACATACATATTTTTTAGTTTATGCTTATAAATTTTTTTAAACATTTTGTTCAAATCAAATACGTTTATAATTTATGTTTTTTCTAAAAATAAACAAAAACCAGTTTATAAAATTTTTGTAAAATAAACAAAAAACGTAAACGTTACCAAACGCTACATAACCATTTCGTAAACTCATTTTGGTAACGTTACCAAAAACCAGTTTATATCTTTTTTTTCAAACGTTACCAAACGCTACCTAACCATTTCATTTTCAGTTTTTAGTTTATATTTACAAAAAATTTTAAAAATATAAACTTGTTTGATAATTTTTTTGATTTATAAATAGTTGTCTCAGTTTGTAAATTTCAGAAAAAAATATAAACTCAAAAAATGAGTTTACGTTGGATTTTAAACAGAAATTTAAAAATTTGACTAACAATTTTTTTTTTCAAATAATTTTTTTTTCAATTATTTTTTTCCAATTAATTTTTTCTCCAATTATAATGTGTATGATCCCATTGTCATAAATAATAAATAATAAATATAAATATTTTAAACCTAAACAAACATATTTTTTAGTTTATGTTTTTTTAATTTTTCAAATATTTTGTTCAAACCAAACGCGTTTGTAGTTTATATTTTTCTAAAAAATTAACAAAAATCAGTTTATAAAATTTTTGTAAATATAGACAAAAAAATTTAAATATTACCAAATGCTAGGGGTGTTCGCGGATCGGTTTTGTGCGGTTTGCGGTTCGGTTTTGACCCGCCCGCATCTATGCGGTTTGGGAAAAAGTCAACCCGCAACCGCCCGCAGTGCGGTTTGCGGTTTGCGCGGATAGGGTTTGCAAATGTGCGGGCGGTTGCGGGCGGTTTGCGGTTTACATTTTTTTCTTTAAAAATTAATTTTCAAGTTTTTTTTCCCAGCGAATTTAGGCATCAGATTCATTTTATATATTTGTGATAACAATTTTTTGATGAGTTTACAAATAAAAATTGAATATCAATGCATTAAATGAAAGTACCCAAAACAAAGAGACCCTACACTAACATTTTTGCCATGAAAAAAATGTATATCAATGCATTAAAGGTTGTACTCAATTAGAATTGTCAGTTCAGTAATCAATAATCAAACTATAAGTTCCATCGACCATTAGAAGGAAAATTTTATTAAGAAAAAGTGGATGAATCACCAATGAAAATCATATAAGAAACCAAGTTTAAGACTTGATAATTCTACGGCATTAAGAAAGTTGAGAAATACTTAAAAATAAGGATCCTAGTGTCATAGAGAATATAATGGTGCTCCTGTAAAAGTTACAAAGTTGGTATATAAAAAAATAATAATAATAATAATAATTAAAGTGCGGGCGGTTTTTGCGGGTTGCAGGTTTAAACCGCGACCCGCCCGCAACCTGCAAATTTGTCATATTTCAAACCGCATCCGGCCGCATTATGTTTGCGAAACTGCCCATTTATATGCGGATTGCGCGGTTTGAGCGGTTCGGATAAACCGTTGCCCACCCCTACCAAATGCTACCTTCTAATTTTGATATATATATTTTTAATATTTTTACAAATTTTAATTTACTTTATATATATACACACTTGACACATATATAAAGACTAATGACTGTCTCTTAAAATTGTTTTAGTATTTTTCTTGGTCTAAACAATAAGTTTGTCATTTTCGTATTGATGTTTTAGAAGATTTTAAAATAAATTATATTAATGGTTCATTTGAGGGAGCTGTTTTGATGAGCGTCTAGCTTTGGTCCAATTTATTATCGGACTGGATCGTGTTGTTGAATCTGTAGGGGTTCACCATAGGTCCCGTTTTAAAAATCTGAACCGTTCAATATGTATAACTCTTCGAGTACTATATGCCTGTAAAAAATCAAGTTGATCGGATATCGATAGTTATGTGATCAAATCAATTTTGTAAAAAAAAATGGACGGTAAATAAATTAACGGTTAAAAAAAACTGATTTGATGGCATAGCTATCGATATCCGATCAACGTGATTTTTTACAGACATATAGTACTCGAAGAGTTCTACACATTCAACGGTTCAGATTTTCAAAATAGGACCCGTGGTAGGCCCCCACGGGCCCAACAGCACGGTCCAGTCCGATGATAAACTGGACCAAAGCCAGACGCTTTTAATCAATCACTTTTTCTAAAAGTTTTATTCCATATAATCCATATTCTTTTTTATTATTCCACTAGGTCTTATTTGAGGTAAGAAAACCAAAACACCCTCAATCTCTTATGTCCTCTATTTATGTTGATATTTAATATTGATTGTCATTATATTTTGATAGTTCTCATACATCAGGATATTGATTGTTATTATATTTATATTAATTTGAAATGAATTTTTGGTATTATGTTGTCATTCACATCATGTAATTGAAATTAATTTGAAATGAATTTTTGTCATTGTGTTATCAATTACATAATGTGAATATTTATACTAAAACATATGAATGTGAATATTCACATCACTACATTAGATGAGAGAGAATGTTCATATATTGTGAACGTTCACATCACTATATGTTGTGAATAAGAATATATTGTCAATTAAAAATATAATGAACGTTATTTTTAATGTATTGTCAATTAAAAATAAAAAGGTTTACATATTGTGAACGTTCACAACACTACATTAGATGAGAGAAATTTTTTCAAAAAGGTGTTGTAAACGTTCACATCAGATGAGAGAGAATGTTCACATTATTTTTAATATGTTTTCAATTAAAAATATATTCACATCAGATGAGAGAGAATATTCACATTACTTTTAATGTGTTGTCAATTAAAAATATATTCACATTATATAATAACATAAAATAATAATATCAATATTATTTAATTTGTGTATGAAATTTCCTATACCTTGATCCTTTCCCTTCTCTCTCCTTTCCTAACATTAAATATCAATATTAAATAAAATGGTATAAGAGTCTAAGAAAGAATAATGTTTGGGACCCCCTTTTGGGGGTCACCCCCTCACCCCCCCTTTGCCACGTGGCAGGTGGTGATTGGAGGAGCAGGAAAAAAAAGAAAAAGAAAAAGAAAAGGTAACCAATGAGAGAGAGGGGGGGTCAAAGGGGGTGGGAGGAAAAGGGGGATGAATCATTACTCGTCTAAGAAAATAGTGTAAATTAAGAAAAAATGGGAGCATCTATTTACACACACCACTCTCTCTCTATACACGTCCTTCACACACAACTTTCCAACACACTCTCTCATTAAGTGTGTGGGAAGAGGGGATATGGTGTGTACAAATAGAAGCTCCCAGAAAAAAGATTTTATAGAATAAAAATATAAATACATAGGACTGAATGGGTTAAAAATTTCTTAATAGACTTCTTAGTTTAGAACACTTTTAAATAAAATTTATCAATAAAAATCCCTTCATTGAAAATTTAATTTAAGTGAAATTTTATTTTAAGTTTTATAATTTTAACTTCAGCAATTTAAACTCTACATTTTCATTTTGTAACAATACAGTTCCTCAGCTACCTAGGGTTGGAGTTTTAAAGGAAAAATGACAACGTGCATAATTGGAAGGACTAAAGTATAATTTGAAACTTTTGCACATGACCTTTTTCTATTCAAAATGTTAATGGCCCATGATTAGGAGATAATATTGCAACAAAATTTAAAATATATATAATTCAAATTATTCAAATGGAAGCTACATAAATTAAAGTGACGCTTTGCTCATTATATGAATCAGTAGTATAATTTTATTTAAAGTGTCGATTTAGTACTTCGTCTGTCCCAAATTGTTTGCGTGGGGAGAAAAATAAAAATTTTAAAATAATATATTTTTGTGTCAAGTTTTTTAATTTTTTATTTACAAATTAAAAATATTTAATGAAATCTTTTAATAAGTTAAAAAAAAACTAAATACTTTATAAATAAAAAATATATTATTTTTAAATTTTCACGTGACAAATAATTTGAGACTGAACAAAAGTACGTATGAATTATGAGTAATGTTAGAAATCAATTAGTGTGTTTAGTTTCAATTTTCTGTAAATGGAGATTTTTATTTTTCGTATTTTTTTTATTTATAGTGAATATTTTTAAAATTTTAAGTAATTTTTTTTTTTACTTTTTTAGATACACCTTACTTAAATGTATTTAAAAAATAAAATATTTTTAAAAATTAATAAATACACAAGAATATGAAAAATGTACTAAATTCTTGTATTTTTTCATTTTTGATATTTAATGAATTTTTTTTAAAAAAATATAAATATTATACTTTTTAAATGTATTTATGTTATATGTATCTAAAAATTTTAAAATTACTTAAAATATTTTTAAAAATTCAATAAAAATAAAAAATAAAAATAATAATTTTTAATTTTTAATTTTTTTAAAAAGTAAATCTTAAGTTATGAAAAAAAAAATTACTCCATCAAATTTTTTACCAAACATTTATCAATCCACACCTGTGGATATCAGTTTGATAAAAAAATTTGATAGCTTTGTTGTTGTTGGGTAGCGTTTTTTCATGAATTATTGTTTGTATAATATTATATGTGTGGGTGAAAATCTGACCACACTGCCCGTTTAGTGATCAGCTGGAGAGCACAAGCAGAATAGATGGCTAAAGTAACCTGAAACTGAAAGAAAAAGCTCCGGCGGTGGTTCTTCCACCCGGGGGTACTCCGACGATCAAGTCAGTATATCTCTCAAAGATAATCAAGTACTAAATTGAATACTCAAAGTATATGTTACATACCTTAGACCCATGGGGATGCCTCTCTTTTATAATATACTCAATCCAAGTCTCACTAGAAGTATGACTTCTATGGATTCTAGTTTACTGTTTACTCTGGACTCCTTTAAGTGATATAGATAAACTTCTTGAGAGTGTTATCCTTATCTTGGTTCAATCCCCTTTGTGCCTTAGGACTCTTGCCCCATATCTCGGATTCCGATATCTTCGGAGATGACCTCGGCTCCTCCGAGATTACCTCGGCTTAACTACCAGGGCACGTGGCACCTCGGCTGACACGTCGGCGTCACCATGCCACGTGTTGGTATACAGAAAATATATCCCCACAACTGCCCCCTAGGTTCTATTACCTCGGCATTCTGAGGTGATGGAACCTATTCCGAAATTTTATCGCTTTTTTCCTGAGTAATGGCTCAAAAATTATGTTGCCAAGTTTATCTACTTCCAGCCGACGTGTTCTCTTCGGAGAACAAGGCTTTGATCGTATTCTCCCATGCGCATGAGCTGTCGTGCATCTCTAACTGTTTCTCTTACGTGTTTCGTCTTTATTGGAGCGTGTTAGTGACGCGCCTGAAGCTGTCTGTTCATTTCATCTGCGCCGTCTGACGCGTGCGTTACCCTAGGCGTAATGATTGCCCTAATTTTGCCGCCGTTTCACATTTTTGACAAAAACTTTCCTTTTGCCTCTTATTTTTTCATTTCATCTTCTTGTTTTCTCTCTCTGAAAAAGCTTATTCTCCTTCGAATCTGCCATTGCCTCATTCTTTCTTCTGGAACTGCTCTTAATCCCTCATTCTTGCAAAAAGCCCTCTTTGCTGTTGCAATCAATTTCTGAGTTTGGCGAGCACAGCCTTCGCTTCATTTGTCCTGGTAAGATCTTCTTCTTTAATTTTTCCATTCTCTTTATGTGCTTTTGTCTGTCTGTTGCCATTACTGATCTTGTTCGAGGTCTTGGATTTATTTGTATCTTGAATTTGTGGCTTTTACCTTGAACTTCTATGCTTTTTCATCATTCTCTTTGCCGTTGTCCTTGATTTTTTCTGTATTTCTATTGTTTCTGAGAACTATACCTCTGTTCTTGAATCTGAAACTTCATCTTTGTTTTCTCTTTTTTGTATCTGCCCCAGATCTGTGCCTTCGATTTTTATCTTCATACCTTATAGATTTGGGATTTGTCTGTAGAACCCTTAATCTTTAGGGAAACCTGAAAAACGCCCACCTTCTGAAACATATTCCTCTTAGTTTAAGCCAATATAATGGGTATGTGGAGGCATAGGGTGAATACCCCAAGAAAACTTGAATACTTTAGGCAAGAATTCTCTATCCCAGCCGATGTTCATCTTAAATTGGCTGGGGATAATGATACCATCGTGCCCACAGATCATACAATGCCCTTTCCAATAGTTGCTTTTACCGAATGTGGACTTCGGCTTCCACTCGATCCCCTTTTTCGTCAAGTTCTTCATTTCTATAAGCTGAACCCTATGAAACTTACTATCAATTCCTATAGGGTAATTAACGGTATTATTGCCTTAGCTAGGCAGGAAAACCTTAGAATCACCCTAGCCGACCTTCAATATTGTTATACTATGTGTCCTCTCGATCTGAAGGATAGGGGTTTTGTCTATTACCTTAAGCCGAGATCCACTCAGTACAAAATTATAGCCGACCTCCCAGACTCCAACAAGGGGGCTGGAGATGATTTTCTCATTGCTGCTGGAAATTGGGAATTTGGCCCAGATGAAGATGTCCACCTCTACCCTCTTCCTCGAACACTTACAGAGGGCAAGAGTAAGAGCCCTGAGTCAACACTTAGTTGTTTTTACTTAAGACTTTAATACTTTATTTCTGACGCCTGTTTCTTTGCAGATCTTCATCAGCCACCGAAAAATTTTCGCCAATCCTTCTTCCCAGGAACAGATCTGAAAACACTTCTTGGCCTCCCAATCCATAAACGAAAAGCCCCAGTATTACTAAACTTCATCCCTACATACAAATCCACCTTACCCGACGTCCCAAGAAAAAGGAAAAAGAGCCTTTCTCCACCTACAGCCACAACCTTAACTGCTTCTACATCCCGAACAGATCAGGAATCCACATCTGACCCAGCCGATCTTCCATCAACTTCGGCCCCCTACTTAATACCAATTCCAGAACGTAAACGCCGAAGAAAGCTTGTAAAAACAGCCGAAATGGTTCGTCCAAGGCCTGTCGTCCAAGATCTTCTTGCCGACATTCCAACTGACGCCGAAGCCGCACCAACGCAAACAATGCTTCCACCCCAACCGAAGAGGGTAAAAAAGGCTCAGCCTAAGGCCAAGGCTATAGATACCGAGGCTGAGGATGCTCTGCCGATTTCGAAGCTAGCTGAAAGCAAAAAATCAACCTCTACTTCAGCTAAAAGATCTGCTGAGGGCCAACCCTCAGGGTCTACACAAACAAAAAGGCCAAGGTCATCGTCTGCAACGACCTCGGCTTCGAAGAAGCCCGACGTCCCCTGGGCCCCTGATCTATCCCTGGAGGATAGGCCTATCATGGCTAGTGAAAGTGCTGATGACATCAATGTTGCTGTCGCCCTTAGTACTGCTCTTCTTCTACCAAATGACTTGGAGCGAAATGCCAAGTTTAGTGAGTATGAAAATTACGCTCTGATGCTCCAACACTCTGCTCAAGTAAGTATTTCTGTCTGTACTTATGATTCTTTCTTTCGTTCTTCACTGAGAGTACTGTCTCATATTTCTGTTCTTTTTGCAGGCCATTCAGCATGCCCACTCTTTTTCCATGCAAGCCTTTGAAAATCGTCAAAGGTTGGTTGATATGAAGAGGGAAGCATCTTCTATGAGGAGAGAGATCAGGTCTCTTGAAGCAAAAATGAAAAAATTGGAGGATCAAGCCGAGGCTGCAACTAAGGTTCAAACTCTAGCTCTTGAGAAGGCCGAGGCTGCTGAGGCCGTTAAAAAGGTTGCTGAGGCCGAGAAAAGAGAGGCCGAGGTTCAGAAGGCCCAAGCGGAGAAAGAACTTCAGCAAGCTTTGGCCACTAAAGAGGCCGAAATCAAAGAGGCCGATGAAAAGGCCTATGCTCAAGGTATGGCCGACGTTGCAGAAGACTACAAGCTTCAGGTCAGGCAGGCATGCAACAGGGGATTTTCCCTTGGTTGGATGTCCTTGATAAAGAAGCTTGACCTTCCTGCTGACTCGCCACTGCGTCAGGCCGACGCTATTCCGTTACCATTTCCTCCACCTCCTCCTGAAGGTGAATCAGAGTCCGAGGCCGAGGAGGAAGATGAAGAAAAAGATGATGGTGAGGCCTTGGTGAGAAAACCCAAGAGTGTTGCCGAAGTCAGGTCTCCTCCTCCTGCTGAGCTGGTTATGGACTTAACTCAAGATGAGGGGGTTGATGATGCTGAGGAAGTGCCCAGGGAGTCTGTTCAAGGGTATCTATCATCTGACCTCCTTCTGACTGAAAGAAGTCTTAACACAACATTGGCAGAGATAGATGCCGAAATACAAGCTGAGACAGTGGCCGAGGAGATTCCACCTGAATCGTCCGAGGTCCCCGTTCCTGCAGTGGCTGATACTGAAGAATCTTGAAAATGTTTTTTGTATTTTTTTCCTTCTTTTTTTCTGTACTTTGCACTTTGTACTTTCTGGGTAATGCAAAACTCTTTCTTTTGGCCGACGTGGTTTCTTCAACATGTAACTGTAACAGTTCTTTCTTTTGGATGTTTTGATCTTGCGCAATTCTGTTGACTGCTTAATCTTTTGCATGTTGCTTTCTTTGTGCAATCTTCTCGGGGTTATATACCTCGGGTATAACCATGAGACTTTTACTTCGGCAAGATACTGTCCTGCAATCTTTTCATAGATTTCGACAAGTATTTAAATGGCAATCTTAGTCCTACCTACTTGTAAATTGCTACAAATTTTAACAAGTAATGAACAATATACTTAGCCTTTATTTTAACCTGTAACTTACTGTATACCTCGGCGGGTGATCATACGTCGGATTAACATAAATTTGTAAATTGCTACAAATTTCAACAAGTGTTAAGCATCTTTCCTTGGGTCTAAACGACCCACATATTGCTATGAGAATTTAAGCAATAACCTCGGCCCATCTTCAACTTGTAAATTGCTACAAATTTCAACAAGTGAAGATAAGGAATCAGCTTAATTCCAACTTGTAAATTGCTACAAATTTCAACAAGTGGATTAAGGAATAACATCGGCTTAATTTCAACTTGTAAATTGCTACAAATTTCAACAAGTGAAGATAAGGAATCAGCTTAATTCCAACTTGTAAATTGCTACAAATTTCAACAAGTGGATTAAGGAATAACATCGGCTTAACTTCAACTTGTAAATTGCTACAAATTTCAACAAGTGAAGATAAGGAATCAGCTTAATTCCAACTTGTAAATTGCTACAAATTTCAACAAGTGGATTAAGGAATAACATCGGCTTAACTTCGACTTGTAAATTACTACAAATTTCAACAAGTGAAGATAAGGAATCAGCTTAATTCCAACTTGTAAATTGCTACAAATTTCAACAAGTGGATTAAGGAATAACATCGGCTTAACTTCGACTTGTAAATTGCTACAAATTTCAACAAGTGAAGATAAGGAATCAGCTTAATTCCAACTTGTAAATTGCTACAAATTTCAACAAGTGGATTAAGGAATAACATCGGCTTAGCTTTGAGTTCGATATGCCTTCAAAAACATCCATGCATAACTTTATCAATCGATCATGTTGAAAGGATTCTGAAAAGACTTTATTGATAACATCGGCTAAACAATGACGTTTTTCTAATGATAGAAAAATTTCAAATTACAAGTATTCCAAGGTCTGGGCAATGCTTTGCCCTCATTGTCTTCAAGCCGATATGCTCCATTCCCAAGTACCGAAGTAACTCTGTAGGGTCCTTCCCAGTTTGGGCCAAGCTTGCCCTCCCTGGGATCCCTCTTGTTCCCGACGACTTTTCTTAGGACTAAGTCGCCAACTTGAAAATCTCTTGGATTGACTCTCTTGTTGTAAGCTCTGGCAAGCTGTTGTTGGTATACTGCGAGTTGAATTGCAGCCTTCTCTCTTCGTTCTTCCAATAAATCCAGGTCTCGGGCTAAGAGTATGTCATTGGTGCCATTCTCTACTCCCTGGGTTCTGATCCCTGGGATGCCGATCTCCAATGGGATGACTGCTTCTGTGCCATATGCCATGGCGAATGGGGATTCTCCTGTTGATCTTCTCGGCGTAGTCCGATATGCCCAAAGTACGTTGGGCAATTCGTCCACCCACTTTTCCTTTGCTGCCTGGAGCCTCTTCTTTATTCCATCCAGGATTACTTTGTTGGATGCTTCTGCTTGCCCATTACTTTGAGGAAAACTTGGTGTTGAGAAATAATTCTTGATCTTGAATTTCGCGCAAAAGTTTTTGATGAGTTTGCTGTCGAACTGTGTCCCGTTGTCGGCAACAATTGCTCTAGGAATCCCAAATCTGGTGATTATGTTTTTCCAAATAAAATTTTTGACATCCACATCTCGGATTTTGGCAAGAGGTTCTGCCTCTATCCATTTTGTGAAGTAGTCTGTTACTACCAGCAAGTATTTTCTTTGCCCAGTTGCTTGGGGAAGTTGTCCAACCAGATCCATGCCCCATTGGGCAAACGGCCAAGGGCTGGATACTGGGTTTAGGTCGGCAGCTGGTTGATGTATCAAAGGTGCAAACCTTTGACATTGTTCGCACTTCTTTACATAGGCTTCGGCGTCCTTTTGCATGTAGGGCCACCAATACCCGTGGGTAATGGCCCTGTGGGCTAACGATCTGCCCCCTGCATGGCTTCCGCAAATTCCTTCATGAATTTCGTAAAGGAAATCTTCAACCTGCAAAGGGTGTACGCACCTTAAAAGTGGTCCAGTGAAGGATCTCCTGTAGAGTTGGCCTTCCACTGTTAGACTGAATCTGGCCGATTTCAGCCTAATTTTATGTGCTTCTTTATGGTCTTCTGGCAGCTTCCCCTCTTTTAGGAATGCAATGATTGCATCCATCCAACTTGGTCCAAGGCCCACGCACATTGCTTCTTGTTCGATGCTTTGTTTACCTATGCTCGGGGCCGACATGTAGTCGATCATAATTGTCCTTGTTTTTCCAGTTTGAATTGAGCTGGCCAAGTTGGCTAACGCGTCGGCGTGGGTGTTGTCATCTCGGCTTACTTGGAGTAATCTGCAGTTCTGGAATAGGGCTGCCAGTCGGATGACTTCCTTTGCATATGCCGACATTCTTTCGTCTCTGGCTGCAAATTCCCCTGTTGACTGGTTAACAATCAATTGTGAATCACAAAAAACAATTACCTCGTCTGCCTCTGCTGCTGCTGCTAGCTTTAGCCCTGCAATTAATGCTTCATATTCTGCTTCATTATTGGAGGCTTTGAACCCCAGACAAATGGACTGTTCTACAATTTCTCCATCTGGAGATATCAGCAGTACTCCTGCTCCTGCTCCCTGGCGGTTTGAACTTCCATCGACGAATAGTCTGAATGAATCGCCGATGTAGATGCTGCATGGTCTGAGCTTTTCTTTTTCTTGCTTTTTTGTCTTTGACTGGGATTCTTTTTGCTTGTCAGGGCAATGTTCCTCTTGGCTCGACGGAGCCCGAGGTGTGATGGCTTCAGGTGTGAGTTCTGCGACGAAGTCGGCCAAAACTTGGCCCTTTATTGCTGTTCTTGGCCTAAATTCTAGGTCAAACTGGCCTAGTGTTACTGCCCATTTTGCTATTCTTCCTGTTAAGTCTCCTTGATGTAATAAGGACTTCAGTGGGTGCTCTGTTAGAACCACAATCTTGTGTGCCTGAAAGTAATGGCTCAATTTCTTTGAGGCCATTACCAAGGCTAGCATCAATTTTTCCAGTGGTAGGTACCTTGTTTCCGCGTTAGCCAGAGTTTTGCTTACGTAATAGACAGCCTTTTGCTCCCCTTTTTCCTCTCGGACTAGCACTGCACTGACTGCGTGTTCAGAGACTGCTAAGTACAAAAACAATTCCTCCCCTGGGATTGGGTTAGAAAGGACCGGGGTTGTGGTCAAGTACTTTTTTAGGTCGGCTAAGGCAGCTTCACATTCTTCTGTCCACAGGAAGTCTGTGGCTTTTTTCACCAGGTTAAAGAAGGGTATGCACTTGTCTGAGCTTCTGCTGATGAATCGGTTTAGGGCTGCGGCCCTTCCAGTGAGCACTTGAACTTGCTTTGCCGATGTTGGGCTCTGTAGTTCCAGGATGGCCTTGATTTGGTCTGGGCTGGCTTCAATGCCCTTTCTTGTTACCAGATATCCTAGGAATTTACCTGACCCAACTCCGAATGCGCACTTTGAGGCGTTGAGTCGGAGCCGATATGTTTTGAGTATGTCAAAGACCTCTTTTAGGTCGGCAAGATGACCTTTTGATTCCTTGGTCTTTACGACCATATCATCGATGTAAACTTCTACCGTTTTGCCAATCAGATGTCTAAACATCTTTGTCACTAACCTCTGATAGGTTGCTCCTGCGTTTTTCAGCCCAAAAGGCATTACCTTGTAACAGTACAGGCCTTTCGGGGTGATGAACGCGGTCTTCTCCTCGTCTGGAGGGTACATAGCAATCTGGTGGTACCCTCTGTATGCATCTAAAAAACTCATCCTTTCATGTCCCGAGGTGGCGTCTACCAGTTGGTCGATTTTGGGCGGAGGAAAGCTGTCTTTTGGGCAAGCTTTGTTGAGGCTGGTGAAGTCTACACAAACTCTCCACTTGCCATTCTTCTTTTTTACTACTAATACTGGGGCTTTTCGGATGGCCCTGGCTTCAAGGAGTCTGTCTACCTCTTCCTCGACTGCTTCGACGTGCATTAACGTCGGCCTTCTGGCTCGTTGAATCACAGGTTTTGCCGATCTGTCGACATTCAGACTGTGGCAAGTGACCTCGGGGTCAATGCCAGGCATTTCATAAGGTGTCCAGGCGAACGCCTCTATGTTTGCCCTTAAAAAATCTTCCAGTTCTTTTTCTTCTTCTCTAGCTAAGCCGGAGCCGAGAAGAAAAAACCGCTCTTCGTCGCCCTCCTGGACGAGGATTTTCTTTAGCGCCTCTTCGCTTTTCTCGGCTGGTTCTTTCCCGACGTCTTCTAGGACTTCCATGTCCTCGTCTTCAACTTCTGCTTTCTTGGGCTCTCGTATACTACAGGTGGATTTTATTGCTGCCATGGAGCAATTTTTGGCTTGTAGTTGATCCCCTCTGACTTCTTCAATCCCATGCTCTGTTGGGAACCGGAGTAGTTGATGTAACGTCGAGGGAACTGCCCCCATTGCATGCAACCACGGTCTTCCCAGGATGATGTTGTATGGTGAAGGTGTGTCAATTACCAGGAATTCCGTCCTGATCTTCTTAGTGTCGGCTTGTACCTCCAAGCTTGTTGCGCCCAGTGGCCATGTCGGCGTTCCATTTAAAGCCGACCATCGGGTCGCTGGATTGTTCTAGGTCGTCGGGGTGAAGGCCTAGCTCTTTGTAACATCTGACGTACATGATGTCACAGGAGCTGCCTTGGTCTATTAGGATGCGTTTTACTTGGCACTCCCCAACCTGGAGGGATACTACCAAGGCATCATTATGCGGATGTTGGACCAGGTCTAGGTCGGCTTCAGTAAAGGCTATCATTGGCCCTTGGCATTCTTCTGGCCGATGTCTCTTTTCCCCGACTTGGTAGATATGCTGTAAATGTCTTACCCTCTGGGTTTCTCCTCTGACTTCGTTTTCGTTGACCCTTGAATGGATCACATTAACTACCCTCGGTTCCCCTGCTTGTGGTAGCTGTGTTGGGGGAGGGGGTGCCGCTGGTGCTTGAGGCAACCTTGCCTGTTCTTCCCTCGTTCTGGCCTCGTCGACCAGGTCCCTCAGAAGGCCTTGTCTTACTAGGTCTTCCAAGTGTGCTTTTAAGGCTTTGCAACCTTGAGTTGGATGCCCTTCTTCATTGTGGTAGGCGCAACGTCTACCAACGTTCCTTCCCATGAATTCCCCTGGTGCTCTTGCTGGAGCCCTGAAATAAGGTTGATTTCGAATCCGATCTAAGATTTTATGGATTGGGATCCGGAATACCGTTGTTACCGCCTGTTTATTTCTCAATTCTATTTCTTGTTTGGTCGGTCCGTTGTTGTTTCGGCCTCGCTTTGGCGAGCCGTTTCCCTTTTCTTGTTTCACCTCCTTGTTTCCCGATGTATCTTCCTCGGCCCTGGCATATTTCTCAATCCTTGCCATGAGTTCTTCCATGCTTTTTGGCAATGTTTTTGCCAAAGATTTCCGTAGTGGGCAGTCATCGTTCAGGCCGTTCTTGAAGGATACGACTGCTACTTCCTGGTTGCATTCAGGTATTCGGTTGAACACCTCGTAGTACCTCTTTGCATAGGCCCTGAGGCCTTCTTCTTTGGTGATTCGTAGATCCATCAAAGCATCAACCCTCAGGGGTTGCAGCTTGTTGGTCACGAATCTGGCCACAAACATCTCGGCCAAGCCTTCCCATGTCTTTATACTTCCTTTTGGTAACTTGTGGAACCAATCAGATGCAATTTCCCCAAAGGACGAGGGGAATACTTTGCAGAGCAACGGCTCGTTTCCGCTATATAGCGCCATTGAATTTAGGTACAACCCAACATGAAAGTTCGGATCTGATTTACCGTCATAGATTTGAAACCTCGGCATACTGAATCTTTTGGGTGGTTCGAATTTGTCCAGTTCCGCCGAGAAGGCTGTCTTTGGTTTCACTGGGGAGTTTACCTCGGCTTCTCCATTCTGTTGCCTCCTCTTGAGGTAGTCCCTCAAGTCTTCTTTGCTCCTCCCTGGAGCTTGGCTGTCTTTGGATTTTAGTCTTTTTGGTATACTGCTTTCGGCCTCGTGGTGGGGTCGTTTGGATCTTTCTTCGTGGGATGTGTCAAAATGGAGTACTTGCCCCTGAACATGTCGATGTTCTCTGGGGTCTGGATTCTTCATGTGGTGTGTCCGTCGGGACTCCTCTTGCCTCGGCTTTTCCCGTCCGACTTCCCTGGAAGGTCGGTGTGAATGCCTTCCGCTTCTGGTATGCTGAGGGACCTCGGGGATTGTTTTTCTTACCTCCTTCTGAGTGTTGTTCGCTGGCATCGGCGTATCTTGCAGCGGGTATGGTGGCTGCATAACATTATTCTGCATCATGAAGTTGACGACTGACTGGAGGTCCGCCAACTTGTTTGCTAGTTCCTTTACTTCCTCATCTCTCCGTAGGCACCTGTCCCTCCATACCTGGAGGTTATCTTCATTGTAGTATTTTCCTTGGTTAGCTCTTTTTGACGTGTCGCCTTCTGGGATGACGTCGTTCTCTCTGTGACCCTGGTCACGGGCTTCTGCATTGCGGTTATCTCCTTCGATATCGAGATCAATTGGGCTGTCCCTCCCAGTGGGAGCGTCCTCCCCAATATTTTCCTGCTGTCCGTTACTGGCCATCTATTCTTCCTTCGTTCCCACAGACGACGCCAAATTGTGTGGGTGAAAATCTGACCACACTGCCCGTTTAGTGATCAGCTGGAGAGCACAAGCAGAATAGATGGCTAAAGTAACCTGAAACTGAAAGAAAAAGCTCCGGCGGTGGTTCTTCCACCCGGGGGTACTCCGACGATCAAGTCAGTATATCTCTCAAAGATAATCAAGTACTAAATTGAATACTCAAAGTATATGTTACATACCTTAGACCCATGGGGGTGCCTCTCTTTTATAATATACTCAATCCAAGTCCCACTAGAAGTATGACTTCTATGGATTCTAGTTCACTGTTTACTCTGGACTCCTTTAAGTGATATAGATAAACTTCTTGAGAGTGTTATCCTTATCTTGGTTCAATCCCCTTTGTGCCTTAGGACTCTTGCCCCATATCTCGGATTCCGATATCTTCGGAGATGACCTCGGCTCCTCCGAGATTACCTCGGCTTAACTACCAGGGCACGTGGCACCTCGGCTGACATGTCGGCGTCACCATGCCACGTGTTGGTATACAGAAAATATATCCCCACATTATATATATCAATAAATGTATTAATGGTATTCTTAGCATTATCCTTTGTAATTGGAAAATACTATAGGCGTCAAATTATTTATCAAACAAATGATCAAATGTCTGAGTGTGGGATTTACAAAATTGTGGACTCTATAGACATTTTATTTGTTTGGTAGAAAATTTGATATTCCTAGCATTATCCTTTGTAATTGAAAAATGCTATAGATCTCAAATTTTCTACTAAATAAATGATCAAATATCTCACATGGGTGTGCAGACTCCATATGAGACATTTGGTCATTTGCTTGATAGAAAATTTAGTATTCCTAATATTATCTTTTTATAATTTGTATCGGTGGTGCTACATACACCAATTAGTGTACACATTAACGTATCAATTAGTGTTATGATATTATTATTGACCACATTTATTATACAGGTTACAAATATCTAAAATTATACAAATAATAATACATCATCTATCAATATACTAATATGTATATTAATTGGTATATTTAATATTGTTCAATTTGTATAATAGGTGAATTGGTAATAATGACTAATACTAATTAATTTATTAATGTGTACATTAGTTAGTCCATGTAGCACCGTTATTGTTCACTGAATGAAGAGTGTTTTGGGAGGTTGATAAAAAATAATTTTTTTGACTTTTTAATTTTTTTGTGTAAAAAAATTAAAAAGTGAAAAAACTGAGGCGCCGTTTGGTAAGACTTTCTAACTATGATTTGAGAATATGAGTTGTATTTTGAATTTGTGTGTTTTAAAATTATAATTTGAGTATAGAAAATTTGTTTGGTTATGATTTTTCAATAGAGTGTTGAATTGAGTTTTGAATTGAGTGTGAAATTGAGTTTTGAAAATTTGATTTGACATGTGAAGTAAGAAAATTTGTTAGTTATGAGTTTTGGAAAGAGTTTTCAAAACTTAATTCAAATTGTTATAACTCATAACAAAACATGCTACTTTCACACTATTGAAAATTCTGATCAACACTCATAACCAAACTCTTTTTAAAATTCAATTAAAAAAATTATTATTAACAGAAAATAACATTAATCAATTTTTTAATTGAAAATATTACAAAGGAAATAATTTTTTTTCAAAATAAATATTCAAAAATTTTAAATCATAAATATTTAAATAATTTAAATAATCTAAAAAATTTAATACGTAAAAAATTAAAATAAATATTCAAAAAAATTAAATCAAAAAAATTTAAATATTCAAAAAATTTAAATAATTTAAAATTTTAATATTTTAAATTTTAAATTTTAATATTTTAAATTTAAAAACAATTCTACACTCAAATCGTAACCAAACACATAAAACAAAACTCAATTAAGAAATTATTTTTAAAACTCATAACCAACCACATAAGTCGAAACTACATACTATTTTTACAACTCTACACTCAAATCGTAGCCAAATACAAAACAAAAAAATTAAAATATTTAAAAATATTTTTATAAAATAGAGTTTGAATTTATTTTTATAAAATATTTTAAAATTTAAAATCGTAATATTTAAAAATTAAAATATTTAAAAGTATTCAAAAAATTAAAAAATCGTAATATATTTAAATATTAAAATATTTAAAATCTTAACAAAATTAAAATATTCTTAAAATATTAAAATATTGATTTAAATTAAATTTTGAATTATGTATTTAATTATGAGTTTTGAAAAGTAATAATTATATTTTGAATTGAATTTTAAAAAATAAATATAAAATTATAATTTAAAAATTCAAGATAAATATCACATTTAAATCAAATGAATAAAATTATAATTTGGTAGGCTTACTAAACGGAGCAAAGTTTTTTAAATTCTTTCCAAAGACCCCGAATGAATGCCTAATAATTATTTGAAATGACATAAAATAAAAGTTTAAATGGGAATATTCACGAACCCGTCATTGTCACTGTCTCGTCTCACGCCCGGCGGGAGAAGTCAAATGACTTTCCTGCTAGAAATCGCGTTGGAGAGTATTGGTCCTACAATCTTTAGGTTTCTCATCTAATTTTCCCGGAAACTTGTAGTTTTTCACGGGAAAATTCACTTTTCAGGGAAAACAACTTCGCGGTTCGGGGATTGAATACTGATTCTCTCTTGGTTTTGCCGAGGTGTTCTTGGATTTTCACGGACCACTCCAAGTAAGCTGATCAAATTTTGTATATACATATATATGTGTGTGCGCGGTTGCTTGCTTGTGATTTTAGCTGGATAAAGAAATTGTAGTTTTTATTGATTTGAATTTTGATATATCTTCTATACATTGTCAGTTGCCGAATTTAGATATTTGATAGTTTTAAAAAAAGTTTGTTTGGTTGGCGAGAAAATGTAGGTAAAGTAAATTTCTATTTGTATTAAAATATTCAATTTTGATGTCAGTAACAATTGGCTATGTTTTCTTATTTGTAGTTTTTCCCTTTACCTTTGGTTTATTGCGAATTAGAATGGAAGGTAAACTCTGTTTGGTTGCCAAGAAAATGGATGGAATTTAAATCATGAATCTAGGGGGTTTCATTGTCTGGGAGCTGCAAAGCTATATACTACACTCAACTATATCGATTTCAATTGCTTGCAAAGTCAAACTGATTATTGAATTTTTTTTCCCACTTTTTGAGTAAAAAACAGTTTTGATAAACGAGCCAAACAACCAGAGGAATAGTTAAAATTGTTCCAGCTTGATTTGAAAATTTTAATGAGTTTCAAAATTTGTTCAAGCTTGATTCATTAAACTTTCGAGGCGATCTCAAACGAGTTTTTGTTGAGCCAAACTCGAATAGTTCGATATTTTTATGTAGTATTAGGCTTATCAAACTGAGCCGAATGAGTAATTAACTGTTCAAGCTCGGTTCAAAAATTGGAAAAAGATTGAGGCCTCGAACGTGGCTCGTATTGTGTGTGTGTGTGTGTGGTTTTTTTTTTTTTTTTTTTTTTTGAGACTGTTGGTTTGGTTGTTTTTATTATTATTTTTTTATTTATTTGTTGGGTTGTATTAGTTTGGTTTTTTTTATTTATTTGTTGGGCTGTTGTTATTTTATTTTTATCTTCCTGATTTGAAATAAAAATATAATAGAGTCTCGTACAAAACTATATGGAATTAACAAATTTTAACCAGCAGTCTAACTGATCAAACAATTTTATCACCCAATCAGTCCAACCCAACTCACTCACCTTATCAAACTACATAGGCTAAGTTGTTGTTTTTGTTGTTGTTGTTCTTGTTTTATTTTTATTTTTTTTTATTTGTTGGGCTGTGTTGGTTTGATTTTTTTATTTTTTATTAAGGTTTAGATTTTAAGGTACACTTAACCACCCTTTCAAAAAAAAAAAAAAAACACCAAACCAAACCAAATCAACATAGCCAACAAAAAAAAAAAAAAATCCAATTCGAGGCAAATTCGCGCCTCTCTTTTCGAGGCCTTTAGCACGGCTCTTGAAAATTGTAATGAACTTCAAAATGTGTTCAAGCTTGGTTTGTTTATTTAACGAACTGAGCTCGAACAAGCTTCTAATGAGCTGAACACAAATTGAGCTTGAACTGTTTGGTTTGTTTATCACCCTAGTTAGAAAACAAAAAAGAGCTTAAAATTCAAAAACTTTCTTCTTTCCTTTTCCGTCATTTTTCTTGGCAATCAAATGGACGGTAGATAGTCCTTTCAATATAATGTGAGCTCTCCATTAGGCTATTTCTCTATTTGATGGCTATTGTAATTGCAAAGTTCAGTTGGAGTGCACTTTGCTTTCCTCTGCATCTGTTTTGTTATAATTATTACTAACTTTTTTTTTTACTTCATTTTTAATCATGAAGTTGGAATTTGATGCAGGCCCTTGCACCAAAATTTTTACCACTTTGATCGGTGATCAAATTCAATAGCCCCATACACAGTAGGATTGGAGTTGAGGGTAGTGTTTCTATCCTCACTCTACCTATAATGAGATGGCAAACAATGTAATTACTAGTGCATCGCTCGTTCTAGCTTCCGAAATCCTCTCTGAGACGATCCTGGCCATATCTGAAGCCATGAATGCCACCAAGTCAGTCCTTATTCAAAAGGAGAATTTCAACAAATTTACAACTTACTTGGAGAGAATTGCATTTGTCCTGAGAGAATTGTTCAAGTCAGATATAAAAACTTCAGTCAGCTTAAAAAATGCGGTAGAGATTCTTAATGGGGAGATCAAAGTTGCCAAGCAACTAGCTCTAAATTGTGGTAATAGAAACAAGGTCTATCTCTTATTCAATTGCCGGAGAATTGTTAAACGCTTGGAGAGCAGTACAAAAGAAATTAGTCAAGCTTTAGGCCTCATCTCTTTGGCTTGTTTGGATGATCCATCATCGGTTATAAACGATGAGGTTAGTATGCTATGCAAGAATATGTTGGAAACTGAATATCATTTGACGGTAGCAGAAGAAGAAATCTTGGAGAAAATTGAGTTGGGAATAGAAGAGAGGAATGTTGATCAATCCTATGCAAATGATTTGATCATTCGTATAGCTGAGGCTGTGGGAATCTCAACTCAGCAGGCAGAATTAAAGAGGGAATTTGAGGTACTTAAAAGTGAAATGGACAATGATGAGCAGAGGGAAGACGTGGTGAGTGCTTTACAGATGGAACGAATCATTGCGCTGCTTAGTAAGGCCGACATGATTACAACCCACAAGGAGAAAGAGATAAAGTACCTAACGAAGCGTAGTTCTTTGGGTAGGCAGGAATTGGAACCTCTCCAATCGTTTTATTGCCCAATCACGGGGGATATTATGGTGGACCCTGTGGAGACTTCCTATGGGCATACTTTTGAGAGAAGTGCAATACAGAAGTGGTTAGCAGATTGTAACCTTTGTCCTATTACCAAGAGTCCATTGAACGCATCACTTCTGCGAACCAACAAGACTCTCCAAAAATCAATTGAAGAATGGAAGGACAGGAATACAATGATTACGATTGCTTCCATGAAAGTGAAAATACAGTCGGACGAGGAGCAAGAAGTACTTCATTCTCTCAGCAAGCTGCAGGATCTATGTGTGGAAAGAGAGTTGCACAAAGAATGGATGATAATGGAGGACTATGTACCGATACTTGTTGGTCTTCTTGGTGCTAAAAATTTTGAAATAAGAAAGCATGCTCTTGACATCCTTTGCACCCTTGCAAAGGACAATGAAGACAACAAGGTATTTCTTACCTCAACCTGAAGAGGCTTAACTCGAATCTTGAAGTCAACTGTTTTAATTTGTCTGATGAATAGTAACTAAACATGCTTGAGTTTTCTTTATGTGGCTCTCTGTCATTTGCCCATATGATTTCTGTCAAACAGTGTTAACAAATGAAGATATCTTAGAATCTATCTTTTTCCTTCTGATAATATATGATAACATCATCAGCGTGTTGCCTGTTAGTCAATTTTTGTGTTCCCAATTCAGTTTTGATCTTACCCTAGTCATGGTAGTTCCTGTAATTTTTTTTTTTTTTTGTGTGTGTGTGGGTAAAGGAGTGGTTTATTTCCAAAAGAGAAAAGATATACATTGAAGCTCAATAGAAAGCATTCAAGTCTACAAACTACAAAGGCTAAAACCTCTACCTCTAAGAGGCTGCAATCAAAGGCCTACGAGGCCTAGGCTCTGCAAACAAAATAAACTCTCACAACCGGAGAGCCTAGCTCTAAATTTAAGTAAGCTCTCACAATATGAGAGGGTAGGTTAGCTAAGAAATCTTGGTAGATCTTGTATGATCTGTATCTTCCTAAAGTATTTGATTATATTTTGTTACCATTACCAGAACTATTTTGTTGGTCTGATGAGCAGTTAGGGTTTGTGTCTTCCTTCAAATTGTGTACTTTTTGGTCTGTTTTCTTAGATCAGAACTCTTTCTCTCGCAGGACAGAATTGCTAAAGTAGATAAAGCTGTTGAATTTATTGTTCGGTCCCTTGCACGTAAGGTCGAAGAGAGCAAGTTAGCATTGCAGTTGCTGTTGGAATTATCAAGAAACGGTGTAGTTCGAAACTTAATTGGAAGGGTTCAGGGTAGTATACTTCTACTAGTGACTATGTCCAGCAGTGATGATACTCAAGCTGCAAAAGATGCACATGAGCTTTTGGAGAATCTCTCCTTTGATGATCAGAATGTTGTACAGATGGCAAAGGCAAATTATTTTGGACCTTTGTTGCACTTTCTTTCTTCAGGTATTCCCTCTGTTTCCACTTCTATTGTCAAATTCTTGACACCATCATCTGAAAATTTATCAGGTACATGCATCTTTTTTTTTTTTTTTTTTTTTGGATAAGTCATATTATAACCAAAAAAAAGAAAGATATATAATGAAGTTCGATACACATCTTTTGTAGGGAGCACAAAAATAAACAAAAACAAACTACTCCCATCAAAAGAAACAAAACTAAGCCTATAGAAGACAAAACCAATATTCACAACAAAAATGATTCAAAATTTCCCACTAACACTCTTCAAGTTATGAAGTTTCGCTTTGAATTTTCTTCTGTTATCCTCCTTTGTAGTCTCTCCATTACTGGGGTTACTTGGAGATAGACTCCCTCCATTTTTTAGGCTCTTCATTTGGCACAAAAACTCTTGACTTGATTCCCTGTTCCCTAATTCTCCCATATTACACGATTCAAGGACATCAAAGGCATTAGATGTTGAGGGGGTGGTAGACTACATCTCTCTGTCTCTCTCTGTCTCTCTCTCTCTCTCTCTCTCTCTCTCTCTATTTATCATTGTTGTTGAACCTTACCCACCGTCTCTCCCCTTTTTCTTCACCTCTTCCCAATTAGTCAGAATTTGTATTTTAGTCTCCTTGATTCTCCACTCTGGTTTGAAAGAGGGAGGATTCACAGTCTATGACTTTTGAGGGCATAAATTAGTGGTATGACCAAATGTCTTACAAACATCACACCTTTGATGCTTCCATGGAACCTCAACTTGAATCTCATACGGGTCATCATAATTGAGATTTATTTTGAAAAACTCAAGGATCTCTTTATTTGCTAGCACTTCAATACATATTCTCACAAACGTAGGGCTGCTTCTCTTGAAAGTAGGCTTATCCAAATAAAGAAGAGTTTCCATGATGCTAACAATGTAACCCAAACCCTCTTCAATCCAAAGCTCTAAAGGAACATTATACAACTTCACCCACAATAGCACACTTGCTCACATTTTGTTAGTTTTAGTTCAGGTTGTCATTTTTTAACAACAATCAATCCAGCCCCAATGTAATAGAAGCCATCTTCCAAAATTTTATCCATAGCCTCTTCACTTTTTACTTTAAAAATAAAAAGGCCATTATCAATGGAGACAACATCCTCAAGCAAATTCCCCCAAAGTTTCTCTACCCAAGTTTTCACATAATGGAAAAAGAATCTTTTATCAATAAAGTATCCAACCAAGGCATTTTCCTAATGGAAAAACCCTTGTTTTGAGATCTCAACAGGGACATTGTACATGCCATCTACTAGGTTCTCAATCTTATGGGCACCTATCTTGTGCTTCAATTTTGACACCTTGTTAATCTCTTCTTTAACTAAAGAGCTCCAAGCTTGTAGAGGCTTACCTGATATAGCTTGTGTATCACCATCAAGACATTTACCCTTGTTAGATTGTGTGTCTTCCATATGTAGTTCAACCGAATCTTCATTTCTACAAGCTCAAACATTTTCATCACTCTTCCGTTGCTTGGTGCCCATTACTTCTCTCCTCTGATTATCATATTTGCATCTTTGTATCTGCCCTAAATCATTGTCATGATGAACCATGTGAAACTTGGTCATGTTCTCTGGCTTCTACATTATCCCTTCTTTTCTTTTCTTTTTTTCTTTTTTTTATTATTTTATATATTGATATTGCTTTAGAATTGTGTTTTCAAATTAGTTAATTTAGGTTTCTTTTCTTTATCTATTTTATTAGACCATAAATATTCAGCCCCAACTGTAACTAATCGTCCAAAGAGTAATTTGCTTAATGGTTCCTGAATTTCAGAAAATGTTGATTCTACATGTTTAAGGACTAATCATCCAAAGAGTAATTTGCTTAGCCGTTCCTGAATTTCAGAAAATGTTGATTCTACATGTTCAAGGAAGGTGTCATGGGTTATTTATCCAAAAAAAAAAAAGGAAGGTGTCATGGGTTTTGTTACTTCTTAGGAACAAGATTTGCATAATTCTTTTAAAAGTCATTCATGTGAACAGGACTTTGGTTACTAATGAACTCTTAGAGGACAATACTAAACATTAGTCCTCTTTCAAGTTTCAAGGCTTCCTTTGGCATCTGCTTATTAGACGTCTTCTTTTTTGTTCAGCTTATTTTCATCTTTAGTGAATTTTTAAAAAAAATTGTGCTAAGTTTTTTTAGTTGATGACCCTGAAATTTTTAAAAATTAAAAACAATTTCAAAAAAAGTTCACAATAAGCCAATTTTTTATATAAAAGAATTAAAAAGAAAATAAAAACTAGAAATTTCTTGTTAAATTGTTCTAACAGGAGGTTTCCAATCCTTAATATAAATTGCCTAGTCACAACTGTATTACATATTAGAATTCTCCAA
Organism: Camellia sinensis; assembly: GCF_055761805.1. Classification (NCBI taxonomy): domain Eukaryota; kingdom Viridiplantae; phylum Streptophyta; class Magnoliopsida; order Ericales; family Theaceae; genus Camellia; species Camellia sinensis. Next base: position 10,952,745 of record NC_138968.1, read on the forward strand.
TTGATATGCTAATCAATATATATGTGTGTTGCAATTGATGCAAAAATAGATTATCATAGGTGCATTTGAAGTTATTTTAAAAGCATATATATTCTAAAATTTTAATTTAATTGTCATTCTAGCTAAAAATAACTGCAAATATGTTTCTGAAGTTAGACATGTTCCTATCAAATAACTTATAAAATCGGGTTGAGCTTGTAAACTACTCAATAACTTATAAAACCAGGTTGTTTAGCAACAAAACGTGCAATTATACTTGTTTTGATGCAGGAACTGAAAGTGTTAAAATGATGATGGCCAAGACTTTATCAGAAGTCGAGTTGACCGATCACAGTAAATTGTCTCTATTTAAAGACGGGGCGCAAGGACCGCTTATGCAATTGCTCTCACACGCAGATATAGAGATGAAGAAAGTGGCCGTTAAAGCTCTTCAGAACCTCTCAAGCATGCCACAAAATGGACAGCAGATGATTAGGGAAGGCGCCGTGGGCCCACTGTTTGAACTTCTCTACTGTCACAGGTTATCGTCATCAAGTTTTCGCAAGCAAGTAGCAGCTACGATTGCGCACCTTGCCATATCAAATACTTCCCCTGAAGAAGATGAGATGCAAGTATCAATATTTGAGTCGGAGGAAGATGTTTTCAAACTCTTTTCCCTCGTTTCATTGACAGGACTGGATGTACAAGAAAGCATTCTCCAGATTTTCATTGTGACGTGCCAATCTTCCTCTGGTTTTGAAATCAGGACTGCATTAAGACAGGTATGCATGACTCTCAGTAACAAACTTCTTCTTCTTCTTCTTCTTCTTCTTCTTTTCTGAAAATCTTTGTTGTTGTGTGTTTGTTTCTCTGCATAATGAACAAATTTTATGTCCTGCTAGTATTTGTTTTGTCATTTTTCTGAGGAAATTCAGCTATATTCATGGTTATGTCTGAAACTATGAACAACTGTTTGGTTGTGCATTTTGTTTTTTGGTTCTGGTTTCATGGGGAAAAAATATATTGTTTGGCAAATTATTTCCAAAAATTGTTTTTGGGGAAATTTTCAGAAACAAAAAACGAAAAATTAAAACAAAAACAAACAAGCTAGGCATCCATCACAGAATCATCACTTGTTGTAGTATAACCTGACTACCATTTCTTTGCCTTCGCCGTGTTTTAGTCCTTGTGGGATTACAAAGCTTCCACATCGGAGCATTTTGAACTCGCTTTTGAAATTCAGAAATCATTTTCATTTTTCTATCATATTGCTCACAAACCTAAGCAAAGCAAAATCTAGCTGCTATTTTGATGGTTATAGTTGTGTCTATTTTATTCATCAGATTTCTGCTACTAGAGTGCTGGTCCAACTATGTGAACTCGACGACTGTGCAGTCAGGGCAAACGCAGTGAAGCTCTTCTGTTGCCTGACACAAGATGGTGATGACAAAACCTTTTTGGAGCACGTGGGCCTGAAATGTATCGAGACCTTGTTAAAAATTGCAAAAACTTCTAACAAAGTCGAAGAGATTGCTTCTGCAATGGGTATCGTCTCAAACCTCCCTAAAAATCCTCAGATGAATGAATGGCTTCTTGATGCCGATGCACTTCAAGTCATCTTCACTTGTCTAGTGAATGGTGATACTGATACTTCTTCGTACAAAAGAGAGGTTGTAGAAAACGCTGCTAAAGCTCTCTGTCGTTTTACTCTCCCAACAAATCAAGAATGGCAGAGGAAAGTAGCCGAGGCTGGCTGTATACCCGTGTTGGTACAGTTGCTAGTATCTGGATCTGTTTTCACAAAACAAAATGTTGCCATTTCGCTAAAACAGTTTTCAGAGAGTTCCTCGAGTTTAAGCAGGCAAGCAAAAAAGCAGGTGGTTTTTTTCGGGTGCTGCTTCGCCTCACCTGAAATTGTGTGCCCTGTGCATGGGGGCATATGCACGCTCGAGTCCTCATTCTGTCTTCTAGAGGCCGATGCTGTGAAACCCCTCGTGAGGGTTCTTGAAGAACAAAACAGTGCGTGTGAGGCATCTTTGGATGCTCTCTTGACATTGATTGAAGGTGAACAATTGCAGAGAGGTAGCAAGGTGTTAGTTGAAGCCAATGCCATTGTTCCGATGATAAAATTGCTGAGCTCATTAACGCCGACATTGCAAGAGAAAGCTCTGAAGGCTTTAGAGAGGATGTTTCGATTGGTTGAATTGAAACAAAAATATGGGGGATCGGCAGAGCTGCCATTAGTTGACATTACTCAGAGAGGAACTAGTAGTATGAAATCTCTAGCTGCCAAGACACTAGCTCATTTGAATGTCCTTCATGATCAGTCCTCTTTTTTCTGATCAGAACCAGTGAGGATTTTTTATTCCTCCATTTTACTGCAAAAATTGAGCACTTCCATCTTCTAATACATTGGTTGAGTTTATGCATGCAAAATGGGTGTAGCTAAAATTTTCTTGTGGATAGATTAAATCCAATGGATATCTAGTTATTGATTCAAAGTCGATTGACTTTTCTACACAGTTATGGCTCCGTTTGGTTTAATTTTTGAAATGAATTTTGAGTTGCATTTTAAAAGATAAGTTGTTGAAAAAAGTTTTGAAAGTTAAAAATTTGTTTAATTATGAGTTTTGAAGATAGTTTTTTTGATGATTTGTATTTTTTTTTTTTTTTATTTAGTTGAATATAGGTGTAAGAAAAAAATTAATTAATTGATGTGTAGAATGTGAGAGAGAAGAGAGGAGAGAGAAAAAAATGATTGATTGATTTATTAATAATAAAAAAAGGAGAAAGGAGAGAGGAAATTGAATTTTGAGTTGTATTTTAAAAATTAATTAACTAACCAAACTTTTAAATTTTTTCATCCAAATCATGTTTTAAAAATCAAACCAAATACTACCTATGTTTTTATACAAGTTTGCCGAGGGTAAAAAATAAAAAATAAAAAAATGACTGATACAGGCGACAAATGACCTTGGAGGCCCAAAAAAAACTGAATGATTCTATTCACACGCAAATAATAACTTAGTACGTCCAATTAAAAAATAAAAATTTTAATTCTTATTATACTCCAGTATAAATTTAAAATAAGAACAATACACATTAAATTTTAAAATAAAATATTATTTTTTTTCATGGTACACCCAAACCGTATCATTCATATTCAAGTTTATTCATTTTCTTTTTCAAGTTTCAATTATTTTCACTTTATCTTCTTTCTCACTTCAAAATTAAAATCCATCCCATCAAAACTTATCATTATTATCAACATTATTGTTTCTTATTTAAAAAATAAAATCAAAATTTTAAGTCATGAAAAATGATTGATTTGTGACAAAAACTCAGATTGTTATTGTGAAGTTATTAATTCTATGATTGGTATATCTCAATTAGTTGCCAGACTTAAACAGCATTCCCATGATAAGAGTACACTTACTTGAAACAACTAAAACGGGAATTTTTGGGTTCAACAAATCAACTATCAATATAAAAAATAAATAAATAAATAAATAGAAGTGTGTTGACCGGATTCAACATATAATGGTGTAAAAAACAACCACTAGCTCATCTATTTTTAATATAGATTCCATAACTGTGTTAAAAATCAACAAAGCAAGCATAAACCCCAAACTAAACAAGAGTAGCGATTTTATAAACCCCAGGGTGAGATGGGGATTGTGGAGGAAAATGTAAATTCCCATTAGAACGTCAGGGTGCCGATTACCTGTTAAAACAATTTATAGATTATAACTTAACAGATTATAGATTATGGATTTAATCAGAAGTTGTTAATCTGTTTGATGTAACTGTTGGATTATAGATTTGAGTTATTGAGTAGTGTTTGTTAAATAAACTGTGAAATAGCTTTTTCAATTAATTTTTATTTTTTGTTTTACATTTCTCATAAATAATAATAATAATAATCTATAATCCATTTGAGTCTTTTTCTATTTTTAAAAAAATAAAAAATAAAAAAATTTAAGAGTATAAATATAAATTAACATGTCCACAGCAGAAACTGATAATCAGAAGTAAGGGGTGAGCAATTTCTCAGAATCAACTTTTTTGAGTTAAAATAAATTGTTAAAATCAGAAGCTGTTTGAAATAAGTTTAACCAAACAGTCCAAAATAACTTTTTCAAAGCTAAAAACCATAAGTTAACTCTGAAAAATTGAAACAAACACCAACAATGAGACGCCTTTAACTTTGCCTGACAGATTAGAATACCATGGTGCACAGAGTTAGCAAATAAATCACTCAGTAATAATGAGTTTCCCCTGAATGTTTAAACCGGACCTAGACAATGCAAACTAATGTGCGATGCTCTAATGACGAATGAGAGAGAGAGATGATGTAGTATAATTTAAAATTTTTAATTTGTTTATTATTTGTATGTACTTTGAAGGGTAATTTGGGGGAAAAAAAACATGGGAAGTAAATTATAATCCTAAATAATTTAATAAAACGTACTAAGAAATTGGGCAAACTTGATTTTTTGGGTACAAATAGAATTCTCCAAAGAACATTTAGATTGCAATGATAGACCATTGTCTAGAAAAGCCCCAGAAATCTGAATAAAAACAAGTCTCATTCTAAAATTTAAATATATATCAATAGAGCGACGATCCAATTGACCATCATTGCCATGGCATCTATCAAGACCAGCATGTGAACTTCCTCTGTTGAAAATCCCTTCATCTGGGAAAATAAATTCTTCAGACCGATGCTAGTGTTTGTTATTGGGTACTATTCTCCTTGAAGAAGCCAAAGATGAGGCGAAAAGAACTGCATTATCATTACACTTGCAAAGAAAATTCTTGTTGGATAAGGCTGATCTATGGCCTCTCCGGGAATGCTTTACGAGAGAACCAGATTAGTAGAGGGTCAATAGTGCCGCCACCAAGAAAGAACCAGTTGACATTTGAGTAGGGACTGAGGTCCCCAAAGATGCTGCAATGCCCAACTAGACCCCAAACAAATGCCGTCCACAGGGCGTGTCCACATATATAATTACTAATACAAGTGTGAAATGTTCCCAGAAGGAACCACCTGAAATGTGATCAGTTTAGCTTTCAGTACAAACATTGTTCTATTCTAGGTTCAAATCTTCATTTAGTTAGAAATGTTAAAGCTAGTTAAATGGCATAATAGGATTTCAAAAGAAAGAAAATTTTGTCTCAAAATGTTCCAAAATTGAGTTTGTTTACCTTCCCATTCCATTGATAGGCACTGGAGTTGCAGAAAAGAGCGGCAAATCTGACACCATATGTCCCGATATTCTCGTCAAGAGGAGAGTCGGAATCAACCATTTTCTACATATCGTTTACTGAACCACTCGACATGAAGAAATCATTGCAAAATTATTAAAAAGTTATTGGATTTGTAGATGTTGTACAATGGCAAACATTGGCTGTGGCAAACCATGAGGTAGCTAGTGAACTCCCAAGGTATGTGATCCAAATGCTCTCTACATTCAAATCTTAAGATGCCAATTGCAAGGCCTTGGAAGCCTCTGAGCCACTGACGAACGTTGAGGAAGAACTGGGTCCTCGTCGTGTCACCTTTGGTTCTGTGCTCATCCTCGTGACTTTGGTTCTGTGCTCGTCCCCATGTAAAGCCCTGCAACATATTGGTATGGTAATACATACAATAAATGCGATGCAATGACCCATTACCAGATATAACTACTTAACTGAATTAAAGTTCACACACACCGGTCAAGTCAGATAACAAAATAAATCCGAAAACAACAGCTGCCAAGGAAACTGGACAAGGAATAATTTTTCAAGACATGAACACCTAACGAGACCTGAACCAAATTACCCGACCACTGCATTTCTCCGGCGTGGAACCCTCTATTCCAAAAATTCATATACCTCTGTTACCGATATATTTCCAGCCACGCAATTGTGTCTCAAGATTTTTGACAAGAATTATAGGGACACAAGATCCCTGGTCCATTTGGAAAAGCCCTGTACACACCTAAATGTGAAGAAATTATCAATATTATGATCTTTTCAACATAATAGTAACATCATGGGTAACTATAATTATTCATGATAATGTGCTAGTTCGATTTATGCTTCTACAAAAGAAAGAGGCTATCATTAAATAACTTCTATATATGAACATGTCTTGGTCAGGCAAAAGGTAATTATATTATTATTTCAGAAAATTTCAAAATTTTGTCGAGTTCCATTGACTCAAAAATTGTTCGTTACTTGCCCACCATGATATGACTAGTTAGCCAATAAGATTATGAACAAGACAGAGAGAACATTCGAAACAAATCTGCTAGGATTATTGCATTCGAAGTATCATAGTAAGCTTTTTGAAATACTTTCATATTGTGTTTGGATCTTAAATTTGTGAAGTGATTTGTGGAGAAAAAATAACATAGAAGTAGGACTGCAAAACAAATCAAACTACTAGACCTTGACTTGTACTTAGCTCATTAAAAATTCATTTGAAATTAGCTTGTTATGTAAACTAGCCAAAAACTTAAATACATTTTAAAACTCGTTAAGTTTTCAAACAAGCTTGAAAAACCTACTATTCAACTCGATAAACTATATGCACAATAAAAAAACCAAACTACTCAAATTCGACTCGTTAAAAATTTATTTGAAATTGAATCATTATATAAACAAGTCAAACTTGAACATATTTTTAAATTCATTTAGGTTTTCAAACCATACTTGAACAACTTATTATTTAACTTGACTTGATTACGAAAGAAATTTCTTGAAAAAAAAAAAAAACTTCTATTTCATACATGTTTTTTTTTTTTTTTGGGTACAACTTCTATTTCATACACTATTTCCTCCTTTGTTTTTCTCCTCAAATTTCTTTTCAAATTCAAAATCAAATGAAATACACTCCAATCGCCAATGCTACTCCCCATTTTGTTTGGCAGATAAAGTTAGATGAAATTATGAGTATAATGGGATTGAATGTGGAAATTCTTAGTCTGGTAATATTAGGTAAGAGATGTAAAATAAATTGTATTTATTTGTGCACTAGAGTGGTATTATTAGTTATAGTTGTAACTAATTCTATAAAATTACGCAAAACGTCTTAAATTTGTTGATTTTATAAGAAGGGGGTTTATGGCTAGTCTTACCATTGGAGGGATTGCTAGCCCCATGGGATAGCTAATCCAACACTTTATTACCTCAAACAATGGAATAGCTAATCCCACGGACTACTAATCTAATCCCTAAACAAACAGATACATAAGATTACATTGGAGAGAGAATCCTGGGAGCTCACAAATTCCTTCGCCAACGAAAAAAACACCTACCAAATAGTTTGATTAATTACAAGTCACGAAACTTTAAAGCATTCTGTTCACAATCTTTAATGAGTTGGAGAGGGAAGCAACTGGTACCTACATTTCGTTGTCTAAATTTAACGAAATGTAGATGTTTTGTCTGTGCTGATAAGCAATATATATAACATATGAGACTCACAATCTCAGACTGACTGATATTATTCTCAATAGTAATTCTTGGCAATCTAAATTGTTTATTTTGTTTTTTAAAATTTTCCTTTACTGGACAAAACTATGGCGACGCCAAATTCATTATTTTAAATTACTTGAGAAATATTGCAAAACCAATTTTTTTAAATGACCAATATATATATTCAAACCAATTTGCCGTCTTACTCTTTCAAACAGAAAACAGAAAACGCAACACCCATATCGACAGTATCCCCTAAAAAGTTTTGATTGACAAATACAAAAGGCAACACAAGCACAACACCGTCCAGTCACCATTATGCTTTATTTCTTCTTCTTCATTTGTTTTTTTTTTTTTTTTTTTTCACAAGTAAAAACCACTAACGTTGTGTCATATTCTTTGTTTTCATAGGAGCAATGACAGAGGAAGCAACCCGCCTGTTGTAGCAGGGTGGCCTTGGGTGGCCTTTTTCTTTCACAACAGGAATTGAACGATTATCCCTACCCTCAGTAGTTTACGAGTTTATATCCATCCCACCCTCGACCAACTGCAACGGCATTTTCAAGATGGGTCAGGTATAGAGGATTGTAATGTGGATAATTTTAGCATCCTGAAATGAGACCAGGTTGCAGAGCAAACATTGAGGAAACCAAAAAATAAGTCCTCACAGCGGTCGTTTTCATCAGAAGAATGATGCCCTCATTGTGAAACTTTCCAATATTTGATTGCTATCATTCTTCAGATCAATGTAGACTTCTTCGAACATGCATGCCTCTGTAAAGCAGCCGCAACTGGATATATCCAATTCACTAATCAAGCTGCTTTTCTTCATTCATCAACAGCAAGGATCCACTAGTTAGCACATGCAAATCCGATTAAAAACTACCTGATCCATTATTCTGACGCTAATATGACTAGTTTAAACGATCGATTAAAACTAATATGGGACTAGTACACCCTTCAACGCTTTCGAGGTTAAAATAAGAACATGTGAATGTTACAGCCTAAGTGGTTCAGGTCATAGGCAAAGCTTTCCCACATCTTTAACAAAGCCAGTCACTGTTATTAGTTTCCTTCCATAATTTATGAGCATTAAACACAACACTACTTGAGATTAGGACCTCTTACCATCGTAACGCTGCTCCAACCAAGCTAAACCCCTTGAGGTGCATATGCATAATCATGATCTTCACTCCCCAAAAAGATCTCCTGGGGAACTTCATAAAAAAAGAGTATAATTTCCTGAGCCACAGAATTCCAGAACGATGTTCTTCATCCATCCACCTACTAAAAAGTCCTCACTTCCAACAGCAATTAACGGATTCGAATGCATCAGGACAGTTCGTTGTTTAATTCTCATGAAACCCATTACAACTGTTTGCTAAGAGAACAGTGACTATCTCCAATGTCAAAATAAATCTAGCAACAACCTTTTTCTCCTTTGTTTTGATAGATTGGAGATGAAAACAAGAGGGGAAAATACTTGAAAAATGTAAAATGTTTGAATTTTGCATAGCAAAAACAAACATATGAAAGTGGGGACCTTGACCACTAAACTCTATTTTTGTGGCTTAGAAAATCAAAATTAAATAAAGGACAAAAATGGACAAAGTTTTTTGTGTAGAACTATAAGTATATGAATAAAAATCTTTGGAAACAAGCAAGACAAATAAGAAGTAAAATGCTACAGTGCCTATCTCACAGCCACCATTGTTCATTACTAATTATAATATATATATTTATATATATCCAACTATGAAATCATGATCAAAGGACATAAAAAAGAGAAGCAATCTTTTGTTCTGAATCTAAATATAAAATATAACAGCACCATAGTCTACTGAAACAGTATTCAACAGAAATTAAAAAAAAAATAAAAAAAAATAAGACGCCTTATAACTTGAGCAACCGACCCTCAATTATTAAAATCCCACTCGGTACAAGCTTGTCCTAACGAATGCGCCAACTCAGGGAAATGCAAATTCTTGAAACTCCAACGCCGTTGATTAATCTCTCGCTATCACAAAACTCGCAGACTCAAGTGGGTCCTACACAAATGCGGGGTTTCACAATTTAGTGTGACTCGTCATTCCAAAATATACTTCCTTTAATAGAGCCTGATGGCCATTAATAGCAAAGGGTGGAACGCATGGGGGATAGTATTTGTCACCTGTAGAACCGCATAATTCAACGCTTGCCACGATGCCCGCCACCTGACCTTGCACCAGGGTAGCGAGCAAACTGCAGCTGTAAACTGACCGAGTCACGGTCATGCTCATCGAATTTATAACCTGCAAAATTGAGTTTGACTAATTCACGCCATGCAACTAACCACGCAATTGAACCACGATTATGGATATCATCATATAGGTGACAATTAGACGTACAATTATGACTTCAAACCAAATACAAAAACTCACTCGCATGAAACGTTCGTCATCACTTCCCAGTACCCTAAGGTCATGTTTGTTTGGACAAATTGGATTGTGTATCCTATCCCATGTTTGGATTGGCTCAGCATTTTGAAAAGGAATTTACAAAATCTTACCAATTTTGCAATTTAATTAGTCTAAACCTCTCATTAGTCCTCCATTTTGTATCCCACCCCTCTTGGGATCCAATAATCCCACATATGGGGGTTACTATGTCCGGATAGACTGTTAATCCAGACCTAAATTTTCTTAGCCAAACATCGGATTGGATTATACATTTTGTTGGATTATTAATCCAATCCCAAGTCCATATCCGCCCAAACAAACATGGAATAAGGTTGCAATTGCAGGTCCACCACTTATTATTTGGTTAGGCACAAGGATATGGCTGTACGAGCTGAAGGAAAAAAAAGACCATAGTGGTAGGTAAGTACAGCCAGGCTTTGTGTTGTCAGAGTTCAATGGATTAAAAGCACACAGTAAGGTGCAGTGTTGTTGGCAAGAAAAATAAGGAAAGGTGTCGCTACACATATGATTTATTAACAGCATTGTTGTTTTGTTAGACAAACAGCATGGCATGTCTAACAAGTGATCTGAGAAGCCACCTTCAGCAATCCAGGCCTACAGCGCGTGCATAGACAAGGCACTCATTATCCTAGCTCTTAGCATTGAGTTTTTCACATCAACTTGAAAGATTAGAGCCACCAATATTAGATTGAAGAGTTTTGAGAGTTCTTCATAATTTGGCTTATTTATTTGGCCAAATATCATGAGCTTTGGGACTTTCAACACGTGAAAATCTACTGTTCTTTATTCTTAACAGCACTGGCTGAAAAAATTGTATTGTCCCAGTAAAGTTATTTGCTTTCTATTTTAGTTCATTATATTTTTAAAACTGACTAGAAAATTTGATTATTTACCGATTTGATTTTAATCAAAGATTTGAAAGCTTTGTGAAAATTACAACATACATTTGCCCACAAAGAAATGAGGTAATGTTGCAGAAAACAAAAACAATAATCAAGGAGCCGGCTGATTTTCTTTTTCAGCTCAAATAAGTCATGCCTAAAAGGAACTTTGAGATCCCTAGGAGCTGATTAATATGGTTCTAGATTTTGCATGGATTTTTCTCTAGGTATTATGCGGTAAGGCCTTAGCACAGCATTAAACACAAAAATAGCTTCTCAGCAAGCAGGTGAAAGGTTGCGCACATCTAACTCTCCCCATACTTCAAATTAGGGGTGAAAGAAAAGCTGGTCACACCGATTGGACCGCCCGAAACTAACCGAACCAATTGAATTTGGTTAGTTTTTTATATCCCTCTCTGTATATATATTATAATTATCTCTCCCTTCAGCACTTTTCCACGAAACCCACATATTTTATACATAAGAATCTCACCTCCTAGTAAAAATAAACCCCTCGTCCCTCTCACTTCATCCATTCATTTCAATCATATTCTCCAATGAAAACAAAACCCTCTCTCTCTGTTCATCCATTACACCTCTCAATTCTCTCGCTTTTCTTTCATCATCTGTCCACTTTAATTCTCTTCTCTCTTTCCTCTCTACTCTTTCTTCTCAATTCTATCCACCCGTTATTCTTTTCCCCTCATTTTCTTCGTCACTTTCCCTCTCTGCTCTTTCTTCTCATTTTTTCTTCTCTATTTGCTATTATTTCTTTCCCCAGTTTCACAACTCCCTCCCCTCTCTCCACTACCTTCTCTTTTCACTCTATACCCCTTATGCAACAGACCATCACAATCCAATGAGTGTATAACTTGAAGCATATGTTTTGAAGCCTGAGTTGTTGATTCCACAGTGGTTGACCGGATTGTGGGGAATCCGTGGCTTTTGGTGACACCAAGCATGAAGAAACGAGCGAAAGAGATAACCCCACCAACATTCATTGAGTTACTGGTTTCTATAGTAAGATCCAACACAAGATCTATCACCTCAATGATTCTGGACTCGGAAAATTTTTCATCAACTACTTGGATTTTTCTTTTGGAGATTTGGAAAGGTAAGTTGTACATCTCATTTTCATATTTCGATTGGTGGTTGGTTTTTCTCTATTTATATATGTGTATGTATATACGTATTGTGTGTTTGTATGTAGTTGTGGCTGGAAAATGAATTCTCGCTCTCTTATTCTAAATTTTTCAACTGATGAAACTGAACAAACTAAACCACTATGAGGCAAGGACATTTCAAAACAAGTGTCGTATCTATGTCAGACACGCAAACACTGGGGTCATGCAGACAAGGCGGGTACACGTATGCAACACACTACATTGCACGTCCCCTTATTTAATTAATCTATTTTTAAATCATCGTGTCCCATGTCTGTGCCTACATCCGCATCCGTGTCCATGCTACTTAGTAGAACCATATTGGTATACATCAGTTCAGCTCGACTATCATTGGTATAGTCAGCGTCAGTGCTTGTTTTAAAAAAAATTGATAGATCTGGTTCGGCATGAATGTTTCCCTATACCACCACCAGAACAATCTGGGTCAGCAAGAATGTTTCACATTAGACTAGACCGAATCACACAACTTTCACCCCTACTCCACAATGGCAGGAGCCTTGTGCAATATGCTGCCCTTTCCTCTTCTCTTTTTCTTTTTTTTCTCTAGGTATTATGTATGCCATACATTGCATACTGGGATGTATAAAATCCAGCTATGAAGCATAGAGACAGGACATGGATACGACACAATAAGACACAGACATGTCAACACAACAAATTTCAAAAAAGTTGGGCATAGACACAGTTCAAATATGGCACAAATTTTAAATTATCTAAAAAAAATATCGCATAGTTATATATGTCCATAATATATGCAAAATTAAATAATTACTTTATACAAGTAAATTTTGTTTCTCTTACATGAATTTCTAGACTATTGAACCAAAGTAGTTTCCCTTTTTCATTTAATTTTATGTGAAACTTCTATAAGATTATTCTTAATAATTATACATTTTTTAAGGGTACAAGATATTCAAATCAAATTCTCAAACTTAAAAAGTCATATGTTAGCAAATTTCCAGTAATTGTTGTTCTCATTTATTTTTTAATGATAGATATGGTCAAGAACACGTCACAAAATGAGTTACAGACGTGTCTAAAATTAAAATTTTAATTTTAATTATGGACATGGAAAAAAGAGTTCCAGACACATGTTCAAGAGTATTTGAGTGTTGGTGTCTGACATAGACACATCACATTCTTAGAAGTGTAAGTGCTTCTTATATTTTCAAGCCACCATGGTTTAATTTCAACAATTATCTATATGCATATAAAAATAAATAAACACATCACCACCACAGTTCAACAAAAGACGGTCATTCCCTATTCAGATCATCATAAAGAACATATGAGATCTCACTGTAAGCAAGAACTAAACCACAAAAACGTAGCATGGGATGCATCAAATGTAGCAAAAGAAGAGACAGACTAAAGAGTTCAAAATTTGCAAGAGGAAGTGGCACTACAGCAGATATTGCCAGAACTACTTATATGTTAAAAGAATGTGCAAGTAAAGCTCACCTTGCAAAGCATCCATAGCAGTGGCAGCATGGGCTGGACTGGCAAAATCAACAAAACAAAGTACCAAAGGATCATCCCCAGACTGCAAGAACCACAGTAAGAGAATTTATTGATGAGATACTAATTATTGATCAGCACAAAAGTTTTAAAAAAAATAATTATGAAAAAGATTAAAAAGGAAAACTTACACGTCTTGGTTCCTTGGTCACCAGTCTCACTTCTTTGTATCCTACGAAAGGGCGAAAGATATCTACAACCCAAGTTAAGGAACAAAGCTACAAGCTAAAAATGTTAAGCAAAACAATAAAAGAAGAAAATTAGTATATTATGAAAGGATACGAGAAACCTCCCTACGTGTACAGTTTGCAGGCAAGCCCTCCACAAACAAAGTACTGCTAGCATCAGGAGGAAGTGGCCTACCACCTCCCAATCCAATGGAATGGCTTTTTGTGGTCACCACTGGGTCTGATCCCCCAATTCCAATCATTCGTGGGTCATCAATAGGATGCCCACTTAGTCCACCAGTCAAAGGTCTAGCAGAACCTCCCCCACCATACAATGAAATTTGCTGGTATATTACACCTAGTATTAGATCTGCATATACAACTACATAAAAAGGCACAATATTGGCACCTAGTTTAAAATATGAATAAATAACATATACCGCACTGCGCATGTAACGGTCATAGGATGCTCCAACGGAGTCAGAATCTCCAATAAAACGGTGTGCCACTCTTTCATCAAGACCAAAATAGCTAGGCAAATCACGACCGCCGGAAACATCTACAATGTTAAGCAACAAAATTTCAGCAATTATATGGGAAGGAGGGTGGTGCCCTAAGCAGCACAGACACGGGCATACGACACGACATTGACACGACATGGACACGCTGATACGTTAATTTTGAAAAAATGCAGGACATGATATGTTTAGGACACGTTAAAATTTTATATATTTATAAATTTATTATATTTCATATATGAATAATTTATTCAAAAATAATAAATAAAAAAAAGTAATATTACACTAAATTTAATTAAAAAGTTGCATATTTTTCATAATTGAAACGTCAATATATCATTCACATAAGAATTATATTCTAACGAATGCAAAAAAAATTACATAACATTATAATACACATGACGTATTCATCTTATAAATATTTCAAAACATATTTAAAGTGCATAAGTCAAAACATTGTGATTATGAAGTGATTCATCACATGGGGCATGTTTGGAGGGTTCAAGAAGTGTCGCCGAAGTATCTACGAAGTGTCGTTAAAGTGACCAATAATATAAATATGAATTTTTTAATTAAGATACGTTGAAGAAGTATTGGACACGCTTTTAGAAGTAGTGTTGGACGCGCTGTTAGAAGTGTCCGAAGAGTGTCGACGTCCAACACAAGTGTCGAACACGACATGCTCCCTCCGTAAAAGTGACCGTGCTTCTTACGTGGTGCTTGTAGTTGTGATTGGGGGAGGGGGTGTTTGAAGAAAGAAATAGAAAAAAAGAAAAGAGCAACAAAATAGATAAATCAAAATCCTACAAAGCAGAGGATCACCATTAGAAACTGGGCAGCATTGCTAAATACTTTTCCTAATTGCACTACTTTTTAAAAAACAAATAAACATGTAAATTTTCACAATTATAGAGTACCCAAATATAACTCATAGATCTCACAAACGGCCAAGTACTAATAGCCAGGAACCACCATTCACTCCTAATCGAGATGCTGAAATTGCTATTAAAAAAAAGGGCAAATTACAAACACTCCCCTCGAGATTTAGTAAAAATACAGATCCCCCTGAGGTTTGAGAAATTACAAATTGCCCCCTGAAGGTCAAATTTTCATAATAAATTAGGAAAAATTAGGAGAGAAACTGTATGAAAATAAAAATCTCAGGGGGCAATTTGTTATGAAAATATAAACCTCAGGGGGCGGGATGTAATTTCTTAAACCTCAGGAGAAAATCTGTATTTTCACCAAATCTCGAGGAGGGTGTTTGTAATTTGCCCTAAAAAAAACAAAAAACAAAAAAAAGATGAATAAAGAGGGAAAAATTCACCTTACCCCTCCCTTGTGGTATGACCCCAAAAAGCACTTTGAGAGTGCTACAGTTTCAATTTTCATCCAAACTAACAAAATATGTGGTTCACGGGCCAGATTTGAGAGTGGGTAAGAAAAAAATGCTACAGTTTTTAACCTAAAGTGCTACAGCTTCATTTTTCATCCAAACTAACAAAATATGTGGTTCACGGGCCAGATTTGAGAGTGGGTAAGAAAAAAATTTAGTTAAATTGAAAGTTTTTAAAGTGAAAAGGACCCTTAAAAAAAAAAAAAAAAACCTTATCTTCACCTCTAACTTTAAAAATCATAAACCTAAACTATTCACCCCTCCCGCCACCACATCCCCCATCTCCCCCACAACTGCCAAGTATCAATAGCCAGGAACTACCATGTCACTTCTAATCGAGATGCTGAAATTGCTTTAAACAATAAAAAAATAAAAATAAAAAAGATGAATAAAGAGGGAAAAACACTTTACCCTTGTGGTATGACCCCAAAGCACTTTGCCTTCTCGTGTTTCAAAAATGGTTTTAACCCAATGTGCTACAGTCAAGATTTTAAAAAGCGACCGCAACCATTTCATAACGGTTGTGATGGTTACCATCACTCGTTACGGCCGCTATACTGGTGTGACGGAAATTCACATGTGTAACGGCCGTTTCGGTGTTACATAACGGTCGTAGCGGTAATATAACGACTGTAACGGTCCGCTACACCATTTTATAATATTCTGAATAACTTTCTTTCCTAAAAAAATAAAAAATAAAAGTTTACAAAATAAGAATA
This sequence comes from Camellia sinensis, assembly GCF_055761805.1. Classification (NCBI taxonomy): domain Eukaryota; kingdom Viridiplantae; phylum Streptophyta; class Magnoliopsida; order Ericales; family Theaceae; genus Camellia; species Camellia sinensis. The sequence goes on from NC_138968.1 coordinate 10,969,030, forward strand.
AATACTCAAGTGATCCAAACCCAAAGAAAAAAACTTATATAAATTTATTTTCTTTATAATTTTTTTTAATTTTTATTTCATTATATTAGCATGTAAAATAAAAAATATATAAACAATGGTTGCATTTATTTTTATAATCATTTTATTTAATCTTTAATTATAAATATTTTTTATTTTTTTACTATAATGTGTTGTCTAAAAAATGTCTTCAAAAAACTCAAAAATATTTTTTGTTTATGGCACAATTTTTATTTTTATAATCATTTCATTTAATACTCAATTAAAAATAATTTTATTTAATTACCTGTAAAATGTTGTCTAAAAAAATGCCTCAAAATTTTTTTTTATTTATGGCATAATTTTTATTTTTATAATCATTTCATTTAAAAATTGTGAATATTTTTTATTTAATTAGTTTAGGTATTGGTCAAAAATAATTTGTAAAAGTTTAAAATCAATTGTCTTTAAAGTCATTAACTATTGAAATAAAATGTAGAAAGCTTCATTTATAGTAATTTAAAAATATGAAATATAATGAATCATACTTAAAAATTAACAAAAATTGATCAAAATCTATTTTAAGCACTAATAAATGTGATTTTAGAAAGAAAAAAAAATATGTATATCTGTAAGTTTTCTTTAAATTGTGCGAAAAAGTTTTTAAAAAAAATCACGATTTCGGTTACCGCAACTATTACACTACGGCTTTTTTACCCCGCAACCGCAATCACGCCACCGCAACCACGTTTCGAAACCTTGGCTACAGTTAAATTTTTCATCCAACCTAACAAAATATATGATTCACACGCCAGATTTGGGAGTGGAAAAGGAAAAAGTTTAGTCAAAATCAAAGTGAAAAGTGAAAAGGACAAAAAAAAAAAAAAAAAACTTACCTTTATCTTCTACCTTAAAAACCCTAAACCTAAACTTTTCACCCACCCCAACACCACACCCAACTTCTCCTACAACCCCCTCTCTCAGTCCCCCCTCCATATCCCCTACAACCCCCTCCATCCCTTCCAACCTCCCCTACCACCTTTGACCTCCTTCCTCGTTCCTTCACCTCCCTCCTCCCTGATCCAATGACGCTTTCAAAGTTCAAGGAGTTTCAAACTGCAAGTTCTTGTGATTGGAGGGACTGATAAGCTTCCGGCATCAATGTTCACCAAGGAAACGAAAAAGAAGAAGAATAAGGCACTTGAGATGAAGTTAAGCTTGTATAGAAGTACGGTTATGGGAAGTTGGGGAAGAAGTTGAGCTATAGTCTAGATGTATAATTATGTAATCAATATGTACAGATCTATAATTCATTTTGAGATCTATATCTATATCTGTAGATCTGTAATTCATTGAATGGAAATGGTGATTAACATTGCGTATATATATATATTTGTACGTATATATGAAAATATATAAATGTATAATTGGAAATGTAATTAAATTAAGGGCTTGTTTGGCATCGACTGTATAAGTCAAAAAGCCAAAAAGTTACTCCAAAATCCAAAAAGCTATCACTATTCATAAAAAAAAAAAATTTAAAAAATCAATTTTTTTCAACAATAGTACACACGGAATTGATGACCCGTGCAGCTGCTGTGTGGCAGTGGGGAAAACAAGAAATGATTGGGTGTGCTTTTTACACACACCGTTGTTCGTTTCATGGGGGCTATCACGGGTCCCATTTTGACAATCTGAACCGTTCAATGTGTAGAAATCGTCAGGTACTATATATTTGCAAAAAATCACATTGATCAGATATCGATAACTATATGATCAAGTCAGTTATGTACAACTAATGGATGGTGTTATAATTTATGATTGAAAAATAAATAAATCTGATCAGATAGCTATCGATATCCGATTAACGTGATTTTTTATAGGTACATAGTGTTCGACGCATTACACACATTGAACGGTTCAGATTATTAAAATGGGACCCGTTATGACCCCCACGGGCCAAACAAAACCGTCTAGTACAATGCCCAAAAATTAGCCAATAATTTCCTACTCCAATTCACACACGCAGGTTGTACGGCTGGGCCCACTTCTCTCTAATCTTCTCTTACACACTTTTTTTATACAATTTTTTAATACACATTTTTCCATAAAAAGTCAAAAAGTTAACCCAAACCTCCATATTTTTTTCTCAACTTTTTTAGTCCAAAAAGACAAAAAGTGCACTTTTTTAGGACACCCCAAACCAGCCCTAAAGATTGTGTTAGAAAGTTCGAAATTTATGTAAAGAACTATTAATTATTCCTAGATCTATATATATATTCACAGATTTGTAATCCATGAAATGAAAATGGTGATTAACAGTGTTTATATATGTATATGTATGTGTATATATAAATGTACAATTGGAAATGTAATTACGTTTGAGATTATGTTTGAAAGTTAGAAATTTATGTGAAGAGCTATAATTTATTCCCATATATATATTCTGAATATGTAATTAATCCATAGAATGAAAATTGTGATTATCAAGTGTGTGTACAATTGGAAATGTAATTAATTCCAGTTGCACAAAGTGGGGACGGAAAAGCGAGGAAATATAGAAGTTTTTACGGTTTGAAGCACCTATGAGAGCGTGTATATAATTTATAGATTTAATAGAAAAATATAATCTAACAATTTTTTTATGAATGGGTTATAAGGTGAGTGTGCAAAGTTAGGCATAGGCGAGTTGAGGTATTCACAATTTGTGAGATGAGTATTCAAATTTATAATACAGAAGATAGGCACACACCCAAAGAGAGAGTGATATGGTTGTATTGACTCTACGGGTGTGTATTTGGTAGTGTAAATGGGTGTGATTGTAGCAAAGCTGAATTTATAAATTTATGAGCGTTCAAAATACTCTCTATGGATGTGTGTTTGGAAGTGTAAGTAAATATGATTGTAGTAAAGTTGAATTTATAAATGTGGGTGTTCAAATTATGAAAAATTGGCTGATTAATATATATTACTATATATATACAAAGAAAAGAAAAGAAGAAAAGAAAAAGAAAAAAAAAACTAAGGTTATTCAATTACTGTTGGTTATGAGTGCCGCCACCTCTGGCCCCAATAAATCAGGACAAAGGACCATTACCACTATTGAAGAAAAAAGACTTTGAAAGCATATAAGTAAAGTTCAATAAATTCATTGGCGCATAAAGGTGAGAGAGATAAAAACAGCGACGTGCATGGGTTCGGAACAAGTCATATATCTTGTTTAGCAACGGAATCAATGCATCATTTGACAAAACGATACTCTCAAATGATGAGCTCAATCACTCTAAACTCACTCTTATATTTTGCAGGCAGATCTAGGACAACAAACTTCGAGACAGCTAAGCAAACCTACCAACCCAAAAAATCCTAAGAGTACTGACTCCAGAAGATTTGATCATTAAAAATAACCAACCTACCCTAACAAATTTAAACCAGATATGCATGTGTGTATCTGTATATATGGAGATAGGCATCAATCCAACAACATCTGAATCAAAATCTGAATATTTATGCTGAATTGGATATAAATAAATCGAAAGCTCACTGCTCATCTCCGCTAGGTCAAACAGTTGAATGAAATCACAGTCTTAAGTCTAACTATTTACTTTCGTAATTCGTAACCACAAACAACGAGAAATCAAAGATCGGAGAAACTTAACTCATTTACATTTTTTTCTGGGCAAACAAACGGAGAATTCATCACATATCTCGTGAAGCCGAAACCCTAGCTCCTCCGCAAACACACACACACACATAGATAGATAGAGAGAGAGATGGAGATTAAAAAAAAAATCAAAACATCTATCTCGTGAAGCCGAAACCCTAGCTCCTCCGCCAACACAAACACACACACACACATAGATAGATAGATAGATAGATAGACATATATATATATATATATATATAGAGAGAGAGAGAGAGAGAGAGAAAGATAATACCGAAATCGGAGCGAGGGCGTTTCGAGAAGAGAGAAGGAAGAGTTGGCCTCCTGTCGTCTAACCTCCGGTAAGAATCCGCCATTTCCGAGAGAGAGAGAGAGAGAGTATGAACAGGTGGAGACAAGCTGGTTGCGATTCTTTGAGGGGGAAAGTAGCTCTTTCGCGAAGCAATCAAAAGCAAAAGCAGACGAAGGAGTGAAAGAGGTCGATCGGTGGTTTATAAGCATCATCATTGGGCCGGGCCGTAAAGTAGAACCCATGCCCTCTCCTGGACTAGGCCGAGTATGATCCTTTACTAGAAAAGGAAGACTAAACGAAGTCACTTGGTATGTTGTTTGGTAACTAGTTTGTTTACGTAATTTTCTTTTTTTTAGTATTTATAAAAATTTTAAAAACTAGTATACAAACTTGTCTGGTACATTTTGTTAGTTTATAAATAGTTAGTTTCAGTTATAAATAAGGCTGAAAAGCATAAACACAAAAATGATGTTCCTACTTTTTTAAAATATTTTTTTTTTTGGGCATTGAACTGTTCACTTACTGTTGTTGGAGAATCCAATTGGTATTATATGATGGCATGGAATTTGTGTCCCAAAATGAGTAGAAGCTTCACAACTATATAATTGTAGTTTGTATTTATGTATAATATTATTATTAGTAATAACATATTGTGGATGCAATATATTTTTATGTTTCGCTTCATTATTGGTACTTCTTTTAATTAAAAGTTTAATTATTGTAATGGAAAACATAACCTAATTATGTATGTTTAACTTTTAAATGATCTATGGTTGGTATTGTACTAATACTAGGGATAACCCGTGCCTGAAGGCACGGTCAATAGTTTTTTTGGTACCACACGGGTTACGGAATTCAATTGTAATAAATCAATTTAAAATGATATATCACTCTAATTTAATACTTCACAAATAAGAAGTTGAAATTGTTTCTACATAGTAAACTGGCAAAAACATTCATAAATTTCAAATAACAAACTTCAAAATTACAGTCCAAATAATAAATTTTATATTACAGTGTAGCATAAGCAAATAATAGAATCTAAAAATATTTGCTAAAATTCAAGTCCAAACAACAAATTTTAGAATTCAATCCACGCTAAAATGACACATGTACAGCAAACCTTCAATAAAAGGATGTTACTGAATTAGTATCATAACTGATAACCTTTTCAGTTTATCAAATTTCAATACCTTCAAGAAAATGTGAACAAATATTTTGGTACAAAAGAGTAATCATTCTAACTAAAAATAATAATAATTAACCATCCGGTTTAGAATGAGCGCCAACTAACTACACACATAAAGAGAAGCAACAACCCAACGTTTCCAATACGGATCAGCCACCTACAACAAAATCACTCGCTTAAATTCACTTTAAAAAACCAATAGCTATGAGAAATCACATTAAAATACATATGAGAAATCAACAAAATGATTCTTTAAAAGCAACTCTAATTTGACAACAAAATGAACTCATTGCAGTAATAAAAATAATTTGAAGAATAATAACAAATGCATGAATAGCTTAATATAATATTATTGAATCAGATTATTTTACGGTTTCAATTTGAACAATACCAAAACAACTCAACAAACCCATGTTTATGAGTTATCTATATAATAAGAGAGAAAGCTTTTTGAAAATGTATAAAAATGTATGTGAGATACATTTTGATCCAATGGTTGAGATGAATCTTAGATATATATCAATGATTCAGATCAATCCTCTCAAATATTAGTTCCCGCCAAAAAACTCTTCTCTCTCCCATGTCTTTGAAAGGTTGCCGACCTATCCCCCCTCTGTCTCTCTCTCTCCCTCTCTCCTCATCCTTGATTTTAAACTCTGTTCATCATACTGTCACACAAACCTTCTCCATCTCTCTGTCCAGCTCTCTGGTTTCGGTTCTGGACTGGAAAGTTTTGGTTGTGTAACCTCCAACAAATGGGTTTCTAACTCTGTTTCTATCTCCAACAAAGTTTTGATTTCTCTTGAATATATTATTTCTCTTGAATATGAAATGAGTTTTGATTTCTAATATATTATTTCTTTTGATTTCTATCTCCAGCAAATGGGTTTTGATCTCTTGAATATTATTTCTCTCTGTGTAACCTCCAGCAAAGGTTTTTGTGGATTGCCCATTGGGTTTAACCTCCAGCATTTGAAATGTTTTTGTGGATTCAAACATTGGGTTTAATTTGAAATGTTTAATCATATATAATTAATTTCAAACATTGGGTTTTTATGGAGATTTTTGTGTAACAAAGTACTGTGTGTTGCAACAAATTAATTAGTTTTGGTTTAACCCAATGTTTAATTATATATGATTCCAATGTTTGAAATGTTTAACCTCCAGCAAATTATATATAAATCAAAACCATGTCGTCTTTTGTTGCTTTGTAATTGATTTTTGTAAATTGAGTCATCTTTTGTTGCTTTGTAATTAATTTTTGTGGATTTGATGGGTAGTTTGATCCTGTTTTCAATTTTTTGTACTCTTTCATGTGTGAATCTTGAGCAGCATTAAATTTTGCTTATTTCTTGAAGGTTGCCCAATTGCTTGGTTTGCATGAAGCATCTGTTCTGCCTAAAAAAAGCAATTCAGGTGTGTATTTTTATTTTGCTAATTATGATATATATAATTTGCTTATTTGTATATGTGTATGGCCCTGTTTGGTAGAGCTGTGGGAAAGTGCTTATAGCTTATGCCTCAACAGCTTATAGCTTATAACTTTCAGCTTAAGCTGATTTCCAGCTTATTCTTAAAGCATCTCCTGCCCCACTCAAAGAATAAGCTGATTTCTGACTTCCAAAAAGTTATAAGCTATAAGGTATAAGCTAAACTAAACACATCAAAATAGCTTAAATTAAGCTGAAAGCTGAAATAAGTTGTAATTAAGCTCTGCCAAACAGGCACTATATATGATTCCAATATGTATGTTTAATTTGAAATGGTTAATTTGAAATGTTTGCAGACACCCTCTGTAATCTGATGTTTGAAACATTGGGAAAACATTTCAAACATTTCAAACATTACCAGAACTTCAGATCTTGAGTCTAAGATCCAACGGGATATCAGGTCCTTTCCCTCTGATTTTTCCAAACTTGGAAACTTGACTGGCCTCTATCTTCAATTCAATAATTTCTTTGGCCCTTTGCCTTCGGAATTCTCGGCTTGGAAAAGTCTCTCAATCATCAATTTATCCAACAATGGTTTCACTGGTAGTATCCCTTCTTCAATTGCAAATTTAACTCACCTCAGACCAACTCGCTTTCTGGTGAACTCCCCGACTTGAATCTCCCTAGCCTGCAAGTGGTCGATCCATCCAACAATAATCTCACCGGTACTGTACCTCGATCTCTTCAAAGATTTCCAAGTTGGGCATTCTTAGGTAACAATCTTTCTGCTGGAAATTCATCCCCTCCTGCACTTCCACCCAATGCTTAACCATCAAAGAAATCAACAAAACTTAGTGAACCTGCAATACTGGGAATCATAATTGGCGGTTGCGCTCTGGGATTGGAAAGCTTGATTATTATATAGAACATTGATTAGTAATATATAGAACATTGATTAGAAATGAAATCCATATTCAAATTCTCATATCAAAAGCAGCCTAATGTAAACTTGAGTATATAAATTTGAGTGTTAGAAAGCCAACATCCCATTCTACAAAAACACTTTAAAGTTCAAATAGCGACGTCACAAACTCAAACATGCTACCAGGCAAAAGAATAATCCAAACAGTAGAATGCAATATAAATTTAATATACAGCTTCAGTGTTGCAGGTTAAGGCAACCTCGGAAAAATCAAGATATAGACATATATCTGTACAGAACTAAAGAGATAGTAAGCCTCAGCTCCCAAAATAACAAACACTCACTTGCCCAGAAAAGCCAAACCCACAAACAATCACATCAAATTAATCACATCAGATTCATACACAGACGAAAAAAAATAAAAAACACATATTCAAATTTGAAAGAGAACAAAAAAGAGTACCAATTTGGCTTATTGGATCACAAACAGGGGAAATTATACAAACCACTGTAATGTAAACATAAAAAGGTAGCCCCAAATCAAAGCCGTAATTTTCAATTTAAAACATAACTTTTCAATCCGCAAAAAAATGTTATATAAGCTAATTTTTTTTAGGTGTTTTAGAAAAAATAAGCTACACATTCCTAATTTTACACATCAAGTAATGCTCAATTTTGATCTCTTAAACCTATGCTCAACTGATGTTACACAGGTTTCTAATGTATAGAACATTGATTTGAAATGTTTGAAATGTTTGCCCAATGTTTCTAATCAATGTTCTATACATTTCAAATCACATTCCTAATCAATGTTTGCCCAATGTTTCTAATCAATGTTTGCCCAATGTTCACGGGCATACGCTATGTTTCTAATACATTTCACGGGCAAACGCTATGTTTCTAATCAATGTTTGCCCAATGTTTCTAATCACATTCCTGTTTCTAATCAATGTTCTATACATTTCAAATTGGAATCATATATAATTTGAAATGTTTGCCCAATGTTTGATTTTTCACATGGTTTTGATTTATGAAATGAGTTTGATTATTATATATATAATTTTGAACACACACCCTCTGTAATCTGATGGCTCTGTTAATTTGGTCCCCTGTGACTCTTTATTGAAACACCCATTATTCATCTTCTTTATGTAAAAAATTGTGCATATCTGTTAACCTTAAGTTGTGTTCGTATTAATTTTGGTAAAGTTTCTTTTGAATCTGTTAAACCCATGTTCTATTTTATTTTTTTGGTGCAAACCCATGTTCCAATTTTGGTTTGATGAGAATGTTTCTGTTTTTTGTTATTGCTCACTTTTTCAAATTTTGTGAAAGTTAAACCCATGTTTTCAAATTGCTCACTTTTGTGAAAGTTAAACCCATGTTTTAAATTTTGTGAAAGTTAAACCCATTTTGTGAAGTTGTGTTCGTATTGCTCACTTTTTCAAATTTTGTTCTAATTCTTGATGCTATCAATAGGATATTCTTGGTTTAAAATTATATTTAAGCTTGCCAATCTCAAATCGATTAACAGAAAGAGCTGTACAATCATGATATTTCTATGTCTATCTTTGTATTTATTTATTTCTATGTCATATGAACTCATGAAGGTTAAGTTGCATTTGTTGCATGCTAATTCTTATTTGGGCATAATCTGATCTCCACCGTCGCATCGCGTCGCCTCCAATCTCAACCCACAACGGCACCTTCGTCCTCCATCACAGAGAAACTGTAAATCATCTATACCCATCTCTGATTTTTATATTTTTTGAATAAGGGAGAATAGTTTTTTTTTTTTTTCTTCTTCTTCCATTAATTTATTATTAGGTTGGATGCTCTGTATTACTTTGGATGCTCTGTATTACTTTGGACAAATATTTGAACAAAATTCAAATATTGGATGCTCTGTATTACTTTGGACAAATATTGGGTTTGCTCACTCTGTATTATTCACTAAAACTGGCTTCTATTATTATTTTAATAATATTGGGTTCTTTTTTTATTTTTAATTTTACATTTTGTTTGAATGGCTGAGATTTTTTTATTTTTTATTTTATATTTTTTGAATACGGGAGAACGGTTTTTTTTTTTTTTTCTTAATTTATTTGCATTGGCTTTACATGGATTATTCTTAGCTATATCACTTGGTTGCATCATGACTTTCATAGTTGATAAAAAAAAATATTTTTTCTTTGGTTTCCATGTCAGAGAATTTCCTGTTCGATTGGAGAACCCTCATGTTATATCAGCAAATCAGATATGGGCTAGAGTTGTACCAGCTGGTCCATCTGGTTACTCTTTCAACTCTTCATATCGGAGTCGTGATTCCATAAAATACAAGTTGGAGCTTGCTAATGCTATTGGTATGTAATTAGGTACTAATAATGATAGTTTTAGGTGTTGGGTATCACAAGTACTATCAGTGGGTCAATGATTTGCATACCATGCACAATGATAGTTACAGGGGGTGATAAATTCTTTGAGCCCCCTTGGTTTAGCCAGAATGTGAGCTTTTTTAGATCTGATCCTGTTGAGCTTTTTTAGATCTGATCCTGTTTTCCTGACAGAGGGAAATTTGGGCTTTTCAGTGCACTTGATGAAGATGTCATTAACATTCTTAACTAGGAAAATTGCAAATGAACCGTTGATTAAATTAGTCTTCTATTTGATATCAGTAGCATCATTGCCATAATAACTACTTCATAAATTATTTGTTCCTTAAATTTGATGTTGCAGTCAATTTTGCATTATTTAATAAATTATTTTGTATAAGCATTATTTGACAATTTTCCATTTTCCATTATTTTGCAGTCAATTTTCCATTTTTATAAGCATTATTTGAATTTTCCTGTTTAAGTCATTTTATATTTGAATTTTACATTTTATATTTTCCCTTATTATAAAAATTCAAAAACCCTCTTCACTTACTTGACAATATGTTAAACACGTTTTTTTATTTTATTTTACTGTTTTTGTTGAATTTTCTTTCTTTTGGGTCAAAAAATAAGTTTTTGTTAAAGTTTTCATTGCCTAAGTTGCAATACATTTGCATAAGTTTTTTCTTGAATGACCTTATCTTATTTTTTTTCTTTCTTTTTGGGCCCATGATTTTATTATTGGTATTTATTGCAGAGGTGCAATTTTTTAATGGACCTATTTTGAATGAAGTAACTTTCCATACATTTTGGTGATTTTTTTATTATAGAGCCAATGCAAATAATGCTTATTTTGAATTTTGTCTGGGAACATTTTGTTTTGCTCTGAAGTCTATTGTGTAGTATTCTGCTTTGCTTAATTTGATGGAAGGGCTGTGATGGTGAGATAGTGGCAAATGGTTGTGTTCAAGAAATACCGGTATGAAGTTCTGACACAGTTGATTCTTATGCTATGAATGAGAAGAATATACAAATGAAGCATATTTTTGTATGCATATTTTTGTACATGGTGCAGCTCATTTTTCGAATAGGAATGCAAAAAAAATATGTGAAAGACAAACCCCGCAAAGGACTGATGGCTACTTCTTCCTACCGACAAATTTTCTTTGAACACAATTTTTTTCTTCCTAAAGACAGACCCCACATGAATATATTAAATTTTAAGTTTTTTTTTGGGTTAATTTTTCCTAAATTTTAATGATACCTACAATTATTCAAACAAAACTGGCTTATGTGTGGTGGCAGCATACACTGTTTCTAATATATTCATGTTCCCCATGATTAATTAAATGCTGAGGTTGCATTAAATTAATTAATTAATTGACATTATTTACACTGAACATTATAATTATATTTTAATCCCAACATTATTTACGCCGTGCCTTCAGGCACGGGCATACGCTAGTAATTGCATATTTCACAATTTTTTGCAATGATCTTTGACAAAAATCATAGAATCCAAAAATCAACTCAATAGGCAGGATAACAAACTGAGTGAATATTAAATTAAATTAAGTGAAACTTAAGACAAAAATCATAGAATCCAAAAATCAACTCAATCGGAATACTTAAGACGAAGCTTTAAAGATAGAAGTTTGGAATATATAAAACTTAACAAATTGCTTAAAATTTGAAACATTCTAAATGACTCAAATAGCATGATGAAATTCTCAACAACCAATAAGAAATTCTAAAAAAAGAAGACGACTTTTGCTAATGAAAGTTTGAAAAGTATGACACTACAAATTCAAACCAATTAAGATATTAATTTCAAAATCAATTAATTGAAAAATTCAAATCCTAATCATTAACACAAAGAAGCCATGCATTTGACCATGAATTTGAATCTTAGTAAATAAAAACTCGAACTTAGCTTTATAGCTTTAAAACAAATTAACTCATTAATTCTATAATTCTGTTAAGAGTCCATTGGTTGAATTTACAAAATCATTGCATTCATATAATGCCCTAATGTGACTAAGTGGTATTTTGGGAAGATGGTAAAAAGCAGCTTTTTTGCTTTTAACCAAGCTTTTTGGGAGTGTTTGGGAAGTTAGTAAAAAACTGTTTTTTTTTTAAATTAATATTTATTTATGGTGTCACATCACACCAAAATGACTAAAATAACCTCACCAAATTTAAAAAAATTACGTTTGACCCAAATCTATAAGATGTAAATATTGAGAGTAATTATGTAATTTCCTAACCTACTTTTTCTACTTACGAAATGAGCAAAAAAACGCTGCTGTGCGTTTTGCTCCAAACGCCAACCTGGCGTTTTTCCCTTTCCCCAAAAGAGCCCTAAACTAATCATGGAAATGAAAAAGTACTTTAAATAAGAGTAATTACACAGATGATTAATTTGGAAGTCATTAATTATATCAACTACAACCATTTTAAAATTGAAATTGTTGCATTAAAAAATAACTATAGTAAAAGGACTTTAAAATGGTCCAATAGTCATTTTAGTAACTATATATGAAATAAATAATAAAAAAATCAAATCAAATCAGACGGATTAAAGGAATGTTATCCAGAGAAAAAAAAAATGTCTAATATGAATTGCTAGCATATCACTCGTGCCTAAAGGCACTCCCATATAAACAACTTAAATTGTTAAATCTTTTCTCTATAAAAAATAAAAAATAAAAAATAAATCATACAACATAGAAGTTTGAAGAGATTACCTTAATTGGAGCGTTCAAGGGTGCCGTTGGTTTGTTTTCTCCTATCAATGAACAACCCTTGACTCTTTCAAAAGCTTCTTCATCTCATCCAATTCCTATAGATTCATATCCAACCAACAGTGGTAGAGTATTTAGCATGAATAAGGAAGAAGATCAAAAAAGCAAAAGTACTTAGGAACATGACATATTTCAAAAAATTATTTAGGAACATAAAGTCTAAATAGGAGAGTATTTAGGAATATGACATATTTTCATAGTACATACCGTAGAAAAAAGTAGAAAATTTAAAATTTACTTCGCAAAAGTGTCACCCTTTCAAAAATATATATTTAAAAAAAAAATCCATTTTCACTACTAAGATAAATGTGGAACATAAAAACTTCATAAAATTCATGTGAGTTTACCACTTTGGATGCCATTTAGGATAAAGATGAAAAAGATTGTCATATCTTTTCAAACAAATTGAACGAAGTATGCACAAATTGTTGCTCACTCGAGATTGCCACTCTTTCAACACTCATCAATCAAAGAAGTGCACGTTTAGTTTAATATTGTAACTCCCAGACAATAAATACAAAATCATTAGAGAGATAAGAAAAACTTAACCTTAAAAAAATGTAGACCTATAAAAGGGAGCCGATATTACCATTCGCTTCTAGTCTTCATTCACCTGTAAAATACAGAAAAGAGCCAATATGATAATTAAAAGAGACTACCCAATTCAAAACAAACACACGCATTGTCACACTATTAAAAGGTTTTTCATAAACCACCCAATTCAAACTAAACACAAACAATGTTGCACAATAATAATAGATTACCCAATGCAAACACTACCAAAAAACACAACACATTGTCAACACAGATACAAATTAATGACTGATAAAAACATCAAGTTACAAAAATCAATCAATATTTTCTTTGGGTTTTATTTTTTTCAACTCTTACTTTTTGTAACTTCCCTTAATTGATCACATAATGTTAGAGAGAAAATTTAAGAAATAAGTGTTCCTAAGGTCTTTGGTGATTAAATTTAAAAAACAAATTCTTTGCTTGGCAATTCAACAACAAACTCTAAGTAACTTAACTCCCCCATGATTTACAAATCAATATAGCCCCAAAACCCCCATTTACTTTGTCCAAAAACCCAAATCACCCATTCAGATTCATTTTGCTTCCAAGCTTGAACTGAAAATTCTGAATTCTGAAAATTCTAAATAAAATTGGAATATTTGTTAAGCAATACATGACGATAAGCAAAATATCCAACCAACCCCTTGCCACAACAAAAACAAAATTTATCACAGCTTACCAATCCTTACTCCCAAAGAAAGAAAGAAAAAATAATAGAAAAACACAAAAAAACCCAATAAATATAGAAAAACTTCATATCAGTATTTCAAAAGTGTTTAGCAAACTCATAAGTGTTTAGAATTAAAATGCATCAGAAACAACAATAATGCCTTTGTGTGATTTTTTTTTTGGTTGATAAATAATGCCTTTCATTGTGAATGTGACATTTGATGTTTGAGGTTTTTATATTGGTATAAAACTTGGACAATGCACTATTGTTATGAGATTCAATTTGTCTTGTTTTTGTTTTGAAACAAAACAGCATGGTGAAGGACTTTTGGTAAAACATCTTATTTAGCAGTTGTAGCAACCATCAAAATTCAGCTTTAAATTTTTTCTCTACTCTTTCATTCTCTTCAACAAAGCAAAAAAATTAGGTGCTACAAAAATCAACATTTTTTCTCTACTCTTTCATTCTCTTCAACACCGCACCTCATTACCAAACTCTGGATACTAATCTTAAAATGCAAGCTCCCATAGAGAGAGTAAGAATATTTTACAGAGCAACAATATGAAAGTAGTTTAAAGACCCAAGTACTCCATTTCAGCCTTTATCTCATCCACCCAGCCAAAGAAAATGCACTTTAAACTTTGGATACTAATCCTATGCTTGCTTGCCCTTGTTTACTTGCAGGGTTATAATAACAGAACAAAAACCAAACAAAGAAAAGATAACCCTGCTCTTGAAATCATAGAGAATGTTAAGCCCTTTGTGATATTCACGTCTTTCATAATGACTGAGAATATTTTACAGAGCAACAACATGAAAGTAGTTAAAAAAACCCAAGTACTCCATTGTGAATCTGAAACCCAAGTACTCCATTGTAAAAAAACCCAAGTAGTTAAAAAACCCAAGTACTCCATTGGTTTCAGATTCTATAAGGAATGTCTTCGTAATTATGTTACAATTGTGAAATTTGTTGTATTTTTTTTTCAAATCTCAAGGGAGGTTAGTGTAATTTACCCCCATTTTTTTCTATCAAATGTTTTCAGATTATTGCCTTTGCTTTCTAGGTATCTCTTCACTAAATTAACGGCAGTATATCTTAGACTTGGGGTTTTATGAGTTGCTGTGGTTTGATGCTCTAGTGAAACATGATGTTGAAAAACATAATGCATTAAGTTTTCTATTTGTTTATTTTTTGTTGTTATTATTTGAATAGAAAAATAAGAATGCATAGTTGTAAAGGTAGATGTGTAGGTGAAGATATACTTACAAAACCAGATTAGCCAATGTGAGAAGAAAAGGACACCTGAGAGTCTTTCTCACAAAGTTATCCATAATGTTGTATTGTATCCATCAAGTCAAAGTCAATTCTTTTGCCATCTCTTAAGGTTCCCAAATGATAGGGTCTCTTTCATATGTAGAAGCAGCTTCAGATTTGGCATCCTGTCCTCCTATGGATTATTATTATTATTATTATTATTATTATTATTATTATTATTATTATTATTATTATTATTATTATTATTATTATTTGTATATTGTATTTGAATTATAGATTTGAATAGAGATTTAAAAAGAAAAGACAAAACGTGAATGAAATATAATTATATTTTATTTATATTTCATTTATTTTTTTTTCTTTTCCTTTCAAAATTACTTCTCAAATTTATGAGAAGTAAAAAACCCAAGTACTCCATTGTAAAAAATTCTTAGAATCTGAAACCAACAGATTCTGTAAATATTTCTGTAAGTACCCACAAATTTGAAATCCATCTATAAATACCATATTTATAACTTGAGAAATATGAAATCCATCTATAAATACCAAATCTGAAATCCATCAATTAGCAGTAAACTGGAGAAATCTAACCATGTTTGTAATAGGAATCTTCAAAATCACAGAGAATGTTAGAAAAATAATCAAACTAAGAATAACATTAGCATGAATCTATATGTCAAATCACCAAAAGCAGTAGTTAGAGATTGAAAGTGCTAATGATTTTTGCATGGGTCTACCCACAACGCATACCATAATCTCTACTTAATAAGTATATACCATATTCTTAACTCTCAACCTTTTTTTCTTTTTTTCCAGTAATCATTCTGGTTCCAGGATATGAAATCTCATTACCTTAAAGACATTGGTGCAGGAAAACCTTTATGAGTTGAGCGCACCGAATAGAATGAAGCTAGAAAGTAAAAAGTAAGGAAAGAGATGGTCTAAAGATCTGGCAAAGATAAAGAACAAAGGTAAGAAGGTAGATATTATGAAAGGGAAGGTAAGAATAAGAGAAAAAAAAGCCTAAACAATTACCATATTGTTTTGTTTTTATGATATTGAACTAAATTGTTATTGTCAAATTTTTCGTTAAAAGTAATGAGGTATGTTAATCATATTGTTTGATTTTAATAATGTTTAAGTTGGGATGACAAATTCCCCCATCCAACCAACCAAAAAAAAAGTGAAGAAGAAAAAATAGTAGGGTGGGGGGTAACCTTCTTAGAACTCTTCTTCTCTCTTACTTCATACTTCTCTTGGCACATCTCTGACAACCATGCCCCTGACTCACCAACTGTTTCCACATCCAACCACAAATTCACAAATCATTAGAAAGAATCATAACCCACCCAAATCACTGCTGATTTTTCTTTTCTTCTTATCTTATTTTATCTTAGCCAAAAAGAAAAAGAAAACCCAGATCATATAACTGAAATTGAATTCCTTTGCATTCCCAGGTAATAATTTCAGAGACATAAAATCACACGCAGACAGAGACAAAGTCAGGGAAACACAGAGAGAGAGAGAGAGAGAGAGAGAGAGACTTACAAGTAATGTTCTTTGGATGATTTTGGCCCTTTTCTTAGGCCTCTGAGGAGGTTTACAGCCTTTGATGGCCATAAAATCCTCCTCTTTCTCTTTACTCGACAAACGTATATACAGCTTCGGCCAAACAATCTCTCCTCTGTTTTCATCCCCGCCACTACCACCAACTCTCTCTCCTCCATCCATCATAATCGAACCATCGGCCTTTCCATTCTCATCCAACCCCAACCCCAACCCAGCCACTGACCCTCTCGTGGTGTAGTACCTGTCTTCCTTCTCTGGAGAACCTGATGCCGACTTCCGATTCTCCGAATTCCTGCAAATCACACCCACATGCAAATCAATATGTAATGACAAAGTGAGGAAACACAAATCATTAATTTTTCAGTGAGAATAAGCCAATTTTATAGCTTATTAACATTTCTATTTTCCCCTTTGTTTAGATACTCTCAGAAGATAACAAATAAGATTGGTTTGCTCACCTTTAGATTCTTCTTTTTGCAGGGCGTTTGGGGCTGCCACTGTTAACGAAGAGGGATGGCAGAGACAGAGAGGGAGGAAGAGAGTAATTGGGGTTCGGGGTTGGGTCTCCGGCAAGGGAATGGGCTTCGATGGAGGTAGAGAGAGAGAGGTGTGTTCAAAATTTGAAAATTGAAAGAGAAATTTTGAGCAGAGATGAGTACATATGAGAGAGAGATTTTCAGCCACATTAGAGGTGAGAGACATTTTGGACCATTAGATGTTGATGGTAATTGATCTCAACCATTGAAATGTCTTTGTAGGACAAATGAGAATGAGACATTTTTAATCCTTGGATTGAAGTAATCTAATGATCCACATTTTGACACATACACATTTTTAATTTTGAATTCAAAATCATCCTTCCATTGTTATATAGATATTTACTAGCGTATGCCCGTGCCTGAAGGCACGGCGTAAATAATGTTGGGATTAAAATATAATTATAATGTTCAGTGTAAATAATGTCAATTAATTAATTAATTTAATGCAACCTCAGCATTTAATTAATCATGGGGAACATGAATATATTAGAAACAGTGTATGCTGCCACCACACATAAGCCAGTTTTGTTTGAATAATTGTAGGTATCATTAAAATTTAGGAAAAATTAACCCAAAAAAAAACTTAAAATTTAATATATTCATGTGGGGTCTGTCTTTAGGAAGAAAAAAATTGTGTTCAAAGAAAATTTGTCGGTAGGAAGAAGTAGCCATCAGTCCTTTGCGGGGTTTGTCTTTCACATATTTTTTTTGCATTCCTATTCGAAAAATGAGCTGCACCATGTACAAAAATATGCATACAAAAATATGCTTCATTTGTATATTCTTCTCATTCATAGCATAAGAATCAACTGTGTCAGAACTTCATACCGGTATTTCTTGAACACAACCATTTGCCACTATCTCACCATCACAGCCCTTCCATCAAATTAAGCAAAGCAGAATACTACACAATAGACTTCAGAGCAAAACAAAATGTTCCCAGACAAAATTCAAAATAAGCATTATTTGCATTGGCTCTATAATAAAAAAATCACCAAAATGTATGGAAAGTTACTTCATTCAAAATAGGTCCATTAAAAAATTGCACCTCTTCAATAAATACCAATAATAAAATCATGGGCCCAAAAAGAAAGAAAAAAAAATAAGATAAGGTCATTCAAGAAAAAACTTATGCAAATGTATTGCAACTTAGGCAATGAAAACTTTAACAAAAACTTATTTTTTGACCCAAAAGAAAGAAAATTCAACAAAAACAGTAAAATAAAATAAAAAAACGTGTTTAACATATTGTCAAGTAAGTGAAGAGGGTTTTTGAATTTTTATAATAAGGGAAAATATAAAATGTAAAATTCAAATATAAAATGACTTAAACAGGAAAATTCAAATAATGCTTATAAAAATGGAAAATTGACTGCAAAATAATGGAAAATGGAAAATTGTCAAATAATGCTTATACAAAATAATTTATTAAATAATGCAAAATTGACTGCAACATCAAATTTAAGGAACAAATAATTTATGAAGTAGTTATTATGGCAATGAGGCTACTGATATCAAATAGAAGACTAATTTAATCAACGGTTCATTTGCAATTTTCCTAGTTAAGAATGTTAATGACATCTTCATCAAGTGCACTGAAAAGCCCAAATTTCCCTCTGTCAGGAAAACAGGATCAGATCTAAAAAAGCTCAACAGGATCAGATCTAAAAAAGCTCACATTCTGGCTAAACCAAGGGGGCTCAAAGAATTTATCACCCCCTGTAACTATCATTGTGCATGGTATGCAAATCATTGACCCACTGATAGTACTTGTGATACCCAACACCTAAAACTATCATTATTAGTACCTAATTACATACCAATAGCATTAGCAAGCTCCAACTTGTATTTTATGGAATCACGACTCCGATATGAAGAGTTGAAAGAGTAATCAGATGGACCAGCTGGTACAACTCTAGCCCATATCTGATTTGCTGATATAACATGAGGGTTCTCCAATCGAACAGGAAATTCTCTGACATGGAAACCAAAGAAAAAATATTTTTTTTTTATCAACTTTGAAAGTCATGATGCAACCAAGTGATATAGCTAAGAATAATCCATGTAAAGCCAATGCAAATAAATTAAGAAAAAAAAAAAAAAAAAACCGTTCTCCCGTATTCAAAAAATATAAAATAAAAAATAAAAAAATCTCAGCCATTCAAACAAAATGTAAAATTAAAAATAAAAAAAGAACCCAATATTATTAAAATAATAATAGAAGCCAGTTTTAGTGAATAATACAGAGTGAGCAAACCCAATATTTGTCCAAAGTAATACAGAGCATCCAATATTTGAATTTTGTTCAAATATTTGTCCAAAGTAATACAGAGCATCCAAAGTAATACAGAGCATCCAACCTAATAATAAATTAATGGAAGAAGAAGAAAAAAAAAAAAACTATTCTCCCTTATTCAAAAAATATAAAAATCAGAGATGGGTATAGATGATTTACAGTTTCTCTGTGATGGAGGACGAAGGTGCCGTTGTGGGTTGAGATTGGAGGCGACGCGATGCGACGGTGGAGATCAGATTATGCCCAAATAAGAATTAGCATGCAACAAATGCAACTTAACCTTCATGAGTTCATATGACATAGAAATAAATAAATACAAAGATAGACATAGAAATATCATGATTGTACAGCTCTTTCTGTTAATCGATTTGAGATTGGCAAGCTTAAATATAATTTTAAACCAAGAATATCCTATTGATAGCATCAAGAATTAGAACAAAATTTGAAAAAGTGAGCAATACGAACACAACTTCACAAAATGGGTTTAACTTTCACAAAATTTAAAACATGGGTTTAACTTTCACAAAAGTGAGCAATTTGAAAACATGGGTTTAACTTTCACAAAATTTGAAAAAGTGAGCAATAACAAAAAACAGAAACATTCTCATCAAACCAAAATTGGAACATGGGTTTGCACCAAAAAAATAAAATAGAACATGGGTTTAACAGATTCAAAAGAAACTTTACCAAAATTAATACGAACACAACTTAAGGTTAACAAATATGCACAATTTTTTACATAAAGAAGATGAATAATGGGTGTTTCAATAAAGAGTCACAGGGGACCAAATTAACAGAGCCATCAGATTACAGAGGGTGTGTGTTCAAAATTATATATATAATAATCAAACTCATTTCATAAATCAAAATCATGTGAAAAATCAAACATTGGGCAAACATTTCAAATTATATATGATTCCAATTTGAAATGTATAGAACATTGATTAGAAACAGGAATGTGATTAGAAACATTGGGCAAACATTGATTAGAAACATAGCGTATGCCCATGAACATTGGGCAAACATTGATTAGAAACATTGGGCAAACATTGATTAGGAATGTGATTTGAAATGTATAGAACATTGATTAGAAACATTGGGCAAACATTTCAAACATTTCAAATCAATGTTCTATACATTAGAAACCTGTGTAACATCAGTTGAGCATAGGTTTAAGAGATCAAAATTGAGCATTACTTGATGTGTAAAATTAGGAATGTGTAGCTTATTTTTTCTAAAACACCTAAAAAAAATTAGCTTATATAACATTTTTTTGCGGATTGAAAAGTTATGTTTTAAATTGAAAATTACGGCTTTGATTTGGGGCTACCTTTTTATGTTTACATTACAGTGGTTTGTATAATTTCCCCTGTTTGTGATCCAATAAGCCAAATTGGTACTCTTTTTTGTTCTCTTTCAAATTTGAATATGTGTTTTTTATTTTTTTTCGTCTGTGTATGAATCTGATGTGATTAATTTGATGTGATTGTTTGTGGGTTTGGCTTTTCTGGGCAAGTGAGTGTTTGTTATTTTGGGAGCTGAGGCTTACTATCTCTTTAGTTCTGTACAGATATATATCTATATCTTGATTTTTCCGAGGTTGCCTTAACCTGCAACACTGAAGCTGTATATTAAATTTATATTGTATTCTACTGTTTGGATTATTCTTTTGCCTGGTAGCATGTTTGAGTTTGTGACGTCGCTATTTGAACTTTAAAGTGTTTTTGTAGAATGGGATGTTGGCTTTCTAACACTCAAATTTATATACTCAAGTTTACATTAGGCTGCTTTTGATATGAGAATTTGAATACGGATTTCATTTCTAATCAATGTTCTATATATTACTGTACGGGGGGGAAATAATTCTCCTTGTATAATCCTGTTGACCAAGTCCACGCTCCTCCGTACGACGTCGCTTTATCACCTGAAAACACAAACGTGAGCTAGCCGGCGGGTGTGTGCCGGAAACCTCTCCGATGCCTAAGTCAGTAAGCTTGACAAATAGACAAAGTTTTTATGTTCTCAGAAAGAATTGTGTTCAATTACCTCCTCCAAGGTGATGTTTGTGGGCTTTTATAAGTTTCCCGTGGCACAATCCTAGTAGGACTTGTATTTCTCCATGCAAAGTCCTCCTAGGATTCATACTCCTAAGGATAATGCTTATCCTTTTACACCCTCCCCCACTGCTTAAACCAAGTGGGATGGTTTTCTCCATGGCCGAACTACCATTTGACCGAAGTAAAGTAGGCCGAACTATCCTTAGTTCAGCCCTTCCCTTTACTCTCCCTTATATCGGTTTCTCATCTGTTCAACCTATGGTGTGTTTGGACCGAACCAACGACTCTCGACCGGTATAACTCCCAAACCGGTATACCTCTAGGGTCGATATAACTTCAAGGCCGGTCTAACTTCAAGTTGCTCCCAGACCGAAGTACATTTACAATCCTCTAACCGAAGTAACTTTATCATTTGTGAGCCGAAGTAATTTCACCTCCTTGGGCCGGAGTAACTTGTCTCCCCAAGGCCGGAGTAACCTTGCTCTCCTGGGTGGGAGTATCTTTTACGGCCTTTTTACTTAGTCCTTCGCGTTTTGGGCCTCAAAGCCCAACTCGCAGCTCGGCCCAATTTTTCCCAAAAATTACCCTCTCAATTGCCCCTTAATTCCATCTGCGCAACATGATTGGGATTATCAGTCTACTGGCCGAGCTAGAGTTTATTAAGCCTTTCCAACCGAGCTAAAAACCCTTTAGCCTCTCCAGCCGAGCGAAAAACCCTCGGGCTCTCCAACCGAGCTAATTTTACTTCGGGCTTCACTATGTCCGGTCAAAACGTCTCTTCAATCACAGCGACTGTAACGCTTCCCCTTCCAATGACACGTGGCGGGCTCTGATAGGTTGTGAGCTGTTATCACGCCGCCTTCGTACTTCGAACTTTTTGAACAGTCCCGCCTCTTTTTGCCGCCTCCTCTCTGTCCTTTTTCACAAAACAACTTTTCTACTCTTGAATCATTCACTTACACTTTTCATATTCTTCGTCTTCTCTCTGTGTGCTCTAGCTGTTCTTCCGTTGTACTTGAAGAGGCTGTGGTTTTGCTACCATTCTTCCCTCTTTGCCTTTGTTTCCCTCTGGTAAGTTTTGAAAAAACTTGTTTTTGCTTTCTTCTTTTCTGTTTTCTCTATCTTGGTGAAGCATGCTTGTGCATTTCTTTGTTTTTGCTTCTGCACTCTTATGAAAAAAAATATGATAGCATAGTTCATATGTGCAAGAACTTCCGTAAAAACCTTGCCTTAGATCCAAAATTAGGCAGCAACCGAACTAGGATCCTGTTTGCCCTAAATAAGTAGATAACCGTAGACAATCAACCGAACTAGAACATAAAAGTCTCAAAGAATCACCGATGCCCGACTCTCTTTAGCCGAAGTAAGATCACCCAGTTTTGAACATTTCAAACTAGGAACCTCGGTTTTCAACCGAACTAAGCTCTTGGGGCCAAGCCGGCTTTCTTAGTTCTTAAACCGAACTCAGAAAGCCGCCCCTAGAGGCTCAACCGAAGTAACTTTATTCACACTGAAACCGATTTAGGCCTTGGGGCTAAACCAGCTTTCTTAGTTTTTTAGACCGAACTCAGAAAGCTGCCCCTAGACGTCAAACCGGTCTACCGAGCAAACTGCTCAAACCGAGCTACCCAACCTTTTGATGAACCGAGATAGAACCAGTTTTTTGAGGTCGAAGTAGGGCTTTTATACCTTGCTCTTAAATTGTAGCACGGTCCGTTGATCAGTGCTTTAACCCCTCTGTTTCTTTACTTTGCAGACTTAGGTTGCCCAGGCACTCCTGTGTGCGCTCAACCGAGCTACTGAGCACGATTTTTGCACCGATATAACTTATAAGTAAATTATACATCAGATGGGTAAGTATAGGTATCTAGTTGAGACCCCTGGTGGCATGGCCGAATTTAGGAAGGACTACCAAATTCCAGATGACGTCCATCTGACGTTGGCCAAAAAAGATGTTATTCCGTGGGAAAATGAAGGTTTCGTCCCTTTTACTCTTCAATCCATAATAGAAACCGGACTACGGTTTCCTGTCCAACCATTGATCTGTGAGTTCCTTAGGCAGACTAGGTTATGTCCCACCCAACTGTCCACCAATACATACCGTATTATTATGGGAATAGCCGCACTAAACCACCAAACCGGTTTAAACCTTGGCCTTGCCGAAATATTCCATCAATATTTTATCGGCTCGAAAGATGCTGGGTGGGTTTATTACCTTAGGATCCGCCGCTGCCGAGAGAAGATAGTTAAGCACACACCGGACAAAGACCTTAATGATGATGACTTCTTCTGGGTCTCTGGGAATTTTGAGGATTTTCAAGCCCAAATTCCTAGCCGACCTATAAATTGGAAAAAGGAAGAGCCTGGTAATTTAACTTCGGTCTTCTTTCTTGTATGTTATCTCGGTTTTTTAGTCTATTGACCGAACTAACACTTCTCTTTTTTTTTTTCACAGATTTCGCCCATCTTCATTCCTTATACAGTTATCCAAACCTTGCAATTTTGCGAGCCGCACTACGGATTAAAGAAAGAAGCTGGACTAAGCTTCTAAACTTTGAGCCGACCTACCGGTACAGCGGTCGCCGAAAAGCAAGAGTAACTGACTTTCTTCTTGAAGAAGCCCAGAGCCGGACCCAAACTTGCCGCAAATAAGATTAATTCCTTTAACTGCCGAAGAGGAAATGGCCAAGAAGAGTAGAGTAAGGGCGCTTCTGACCGAAACAAGCAGGGCCGAAGTACCGTCACCAAGCCAAACGCAGCCTGCCGTTGTGGCCCTCCCCTCTTAACAACCGTCTTCATCGCGCCGAACCAAGCGCGCCCGAACCAGCGAGTCCGAACCAAGTTTGGTTGATGAAGATGAGACTGTTACTCCACCAATCTTGCCACCGAGCCCCCAACCGGAACCTACCGACCGAACTACCACCACTTGGGTACCAAAATTGACTTTTAAAAACCGAGATGTCGAGGATGCTGATTCGGTTGTTGCCGAAAAAGATCACGAGTTGGCCTTTAATCTGGCTAAGGGAGTGTGCCTCCCCAAGGATATGGAGCACCACAGAAAGCAGCTAAACACCGAATTAAAGTCCATTCGGTCTGCAACGAAGTCCATGATCCTGATATGCCGCTCTATCCATTTTTCTGTCTAATTTTGTTAACTTTTATCTCGGCTCATGGGGAGTCCTCGTTTTTTTGCCAGGCAATTCAAAAAAACTACAATACTCACAAGAAGGTGCTGGAACTCAGAAAAACTGCAAGGGATGCTGTTGCAGAAGCCGAAGTGAAGTCGGCCGAAGTAGAAGAAATCAAGAAGCAAATGGCCGAGCTTCAAGCTGAGAACAGCAGGCTGACCGGACTAGTTAGTTCGGCTGAGGCAGAAAGGCAGAAGACTGCCATAGCTCTTAAGGACAAATACCTGCGCGAGCTGGTGAAGCTCGAAAGAAAGAAAGATGCCGAAATAAAGGAGAAGGTAAAGGAAGCTGACAAACAAGGCTTCAAGAGGGCAGAGGATGCTTATGCCCAACAATGCAATGCTGCCAAGGAGCTGTTCTTTAAGTGCGGCTGGAGGGGAGCCGTTGAGAAGCTCGGTCATGATCCTCAGACCGAGGTTTTCAACCCTCCAGCCTACTTTATACCGAACTCCCTGATGGAATATGCCAAAGCCATGCAACAGCAGTTCCTTGAGGGCTCAGACGATGAAGACTCTGATGAAGACTCTGCCCATGAGGATACTTCGGTTGTGAATGCAGATCAGGTAGTTCGGTTGGAGCCCATGGTGGAAGATCTAACTATTGATCAACCAAGTGAAACCGTGGCTCCGGCCGAAACCATTCTTCCTTCTGAAAACGTCCTTGCTCCCGAAACTGGTCTTCGGGTTGACGCCGATGCTGCCTTCGACGCCGAGATCAAAGATCTTTTTTCTTGACTTTGTACTTTTTTCTCTATTTTTTGTTACCTTGTCTTTGTAACCGGGCTGTGCCCTTCTGTAATGACTTTTTAGTGAATGAAAAATTTGCTTCAACTCTTATTCCGGTTGTGATATGTATGCCTGTGCTTTGTAATGTCTTCTATTACTCCAACTGTTATTTCGGTTTTAGATGGTTAAACTATACTTGCCAGCCAACCACTCCTTAGCCGATATGCTTACTTCGGCTGAGGAGTAAGTACAGTTGACTTATTCCAGCCAACCACTCCTTAGCCGATATGCTTACTTCGGCTGAGGAGTAAGTACAGTTGACTTAATCCAGCCAACCACTCCTTAGCCGATATGCTTACTTCGGCTGAGGAGTAAGTAGAGTTGACTTATTCCAGCCAACCACTCTTCAGCCGTACCCTTACTTCGGCTGAAGAGTAACAAGTGTTGGTTTATTCCAGCTAACCACTCTTCAGCCGTACCCTTACTTCGGCTGAAGAGTAACAAGTGTTGGTTTATTCCAGCCAACCACTCTTCAGCCATGCACTTACTTCGGCTGAAGAGTAACAAGTGTTGGTTTATTCCAGCCAACCACTCTTCAGCCGTACCCTTACTTCGGCTGAAGAGTAACAAGAGTTGGTTTATTTCAGCCAACCACTCCAGCCATACCCTTACTTCGGCTGAAGAGTAACAAGTGTTGGTTTATTCCAGCCAACCACTCTTCAGCCATGCACTTACTTCGGCTGAAGAGTAATAAGTGTTGGTTTATTCCAGCCAACTACTCTTCAGCCATGCACTTACTTCGGCTGAAGAGTTATAAGTGTTGGTTTATTCCAGCCAACTACTCTTCAGCCATGCACTTACTTCGGCTGAAGAGTAATAAGTGTTGGTTTATTCCAGCCAACTATTGAAGTTAGTTTTTCCAGCTAACTTATAGTATTTGGTTATTCCGAACAAATGTCCTGCAGCCTGGATCCTTATCCTGGGCTTAGGAAGGGTGTTGGTTTAATCCAGCCAACCTCTGAGTTAGTTTTTCCAGCTAACTTAGAATAGAATGCTTGCAATATACTTAGTCTTTAAAGCTAACTTTTACAAAGAATGATTTGTGCTAAAAAGAATTTCTCATTTTATTGAAGGAAGAAAAAAGTACATATGTTTGAAAAAGAAGAGCTAAAAGTAAAATAACTTGAGATTGGCCGTATTCCATGGCCTAGGGATTGCCTTGCCATCTTTGTCTTCTAGGTGGTATGCCCCTTTGCCTGCTAACCCAACCACCTTATAAGGACCTTCCCAATTTGGGCCTAACTTGCCGTCTCCTGGGATTAAGGTGTTTCCCATTACTTTGCGTAGTACCCAATCCCCAATCTTGAATTGTCGTGGATGAACCTTTTTGCTGTATTTTCTGATTAACTCTTGTTGGTATGAGGCGATGTGGACTAGTGCTCTTTCTCTTCTTTCTTCTGCAAGGTCGAGTTCTAAGGCTATGGCTTCTCCATTTAAGTTTGGATCAAAATTTTCGCTTCGAATTGTGGGGAGGCCAACTTCTAGTGGGATCACTGCTTCCATTCCATAGGCCAAGGAGAATGGTGTTTCTCCAGTTGATCGCCGAGGCGTGGTGCGGTAAGCCCATAAGACGTGAGGAAGTTCATCTGCCCACTTGCCTTTTGCTTTCTCTAGCCTTTTCTTTAGTCCATCCAAGACGACTTTATTTGATGCTTCAGCCTGCCCACTTGCTTGAGGATATGCCGGTGTGGAATTATAGAACTCTATTTTGTATTCTTCACAAAAGCTTCTAAAGATTCTGCCGTCGAATTGAGTTCCATTGTCTGAGATCAGTGCTTTTGGTATGCCAAACCGAGTGATGATATTCTGCCAAACAAACTTCTTCACGTCTTTTTCTTTGATTGATGCCAATGCTTCTGCTTCCACCCACTTTGTGAAGTAGTCTGTTGCTGCGAGAAAGAATTTTCTTCCCCCGGGCGCTGTTGGAAGTGGTCCTACTATGTCCAAGCCCCACATTGCAAAAGGCCATGGGCTAGTTAATGGTAGGAGTTCTCTTGCTGGTTGATGTATTTGGTGCGCGAATTTTTGGCATTTCTCACACTTCTTCACATATTTTTCTGAGTCTGCTTGCATATATGGCCACCAATATCCTTGCGAAATAGCCCTGTAAGCGAGCGACCTTCCCCCTTGATGACTTCCACACACCCCTTCGTGTATTTCGAACAAGAATACTTCTACTTTGCTGGGATGAACGCATTTGAGGTAAGGTCCAGAGAACGACTTCTTGTATAATGCCAAAGATGGAGATAGCCAAAATCGCTGCGACTTTGTCCTTATTTTGTTGGCTTCTTTTTTCTCTTCTGGTAGGATGCCGTCTTTCAGGAACAGGATGATGGGATCCATCCAAGAAGGGCCTAATTCTGCGCAACATACTTCTTCTGCTTCGGGGTCTTTTATGCTTGGTCTTGGTAAGAAGTCGATGAGTAATGGATGAGGGATTGATGTATCTGCCATTGAGGCCAAGCCTGCTAGTTCGTCCGCTCGGCAGTTTTCCTCCCTGCCAATTTGTTCTATCCTTACTACATCAAACTTTTTGATCTCCGTTCTGACTAACTCTTGGTACTTGGCCATTCTGTCGTCCTTTGCTTCGTATTCGCCAGAAATTTGGTTTACAACCAGCAGAGAGTCACTGTATACCATTAGTTCGGTTGCTTTCATGAAGTGTGCTGACTTGAGTCCTGCGAGAAGCGCCTCATACTCCGCTTCATTGTTGGATGCTGGGAAGCCAAGGTTGATTGCTTGCTCTATAACCAGGCCGTCTGGAGAGATGAGGACTATGCCAAGCCCTGCACCATGTCGGTTGGATGCTCCATCCACAAAGAGCTTCCACATCTCTCCAACGAATAGTTTCCAGCAAATAGAAGGATCAGATGATGTCGCGGGGTCAAGAATGGTGTTTACTTCAAGGTCCATGTTGGCTGTCTGTCCTTTGTCCTCTGTTTGAACTGCTGGTGAGCCTTTGTTTGTCTCTTCCTTGTTATCCTTAGTATGGTCTGCCTTGGTGCTTGATTGACTACCTTCTACTAGGGGTTGCGCTATTCCGGCGTCAACTTCCGTCCCTAGTTCGGTTGTGTTAGTTAGGTCGACTGGGCAGATATGATGACTTCCAGGAGTAAACTCTGCGACGAAGTCTGCCAAAGATTGGGCTTTTATTGCGGTTTTGGGTTGGAATTTGATGTCGAATTGTCCCAACTCTACTGCCCACTTCAAAATTCGCCCACTAAAGTTCGCCCTTTCAAACAGAGCTTTTAGTGGAAAGGCTGTGAGGACGACTATGGTGTGGGCGTGAAAGTAGTGCGCCAATTTTCTGGATGCCATCATTAATGCTAATGCTAGTTTCTCCAAGGGCAAGTACCTTGTTTCGGCTCCCAACAATGTCTTGCTGACATAAAAGATGGGCAAGTGTTGTATTCCTTCTGCACGAACCAACACTGTGCTGACTGCGTGCTGGGAGACTGCCAGGTATAGAAAGAGTTCTTCACCAGGTACTGGTGTAACAAGTAGTGGTGGGGAAGACATGTACTCCTTCAAGCTTTCCAGAGCTCGGTCGCATTCTTCATCCCACTCAAACTTGGTTTTTAAAGCTTGGAAGAATGGTCGTAGTCTGTCTGATGACCTGCTTATGAACCGGTTGAGTGCAGCCGCCATACCAGTGAGGTGCTGCACTTCTTTGACTGAGTTTGGTCTCTCCAACTCCTGGATTGCTTTGATCTGAGAGGGGTCTGCTTCTATACCTCGGTTGGTCACCAGGAAGCCTAAGAATTTGCCAGATCCAACTCCGAATGCGCATTTGGATGCATTGAGGCGCAACTTGTGTTTCTTCAGGATCTGGAACATCTCGCCCAGATCTTTCAGATGGTCATTCTCATCCTTGCTTTTGACCACCATGTCATCGATGTAAGCCTCCATTGTTCTGCCTAACAATGGTTCAAACATCTTGGTGACCATCCTTTGGAATGTCGCCCCTGCGTTCTTTAGGCCAAAGGGCATGACCTTGTAGCAATATAACCCCCTTGGTGTTGTGAAGGATGTGACCTCCTGGTCTGGTTCATGCATTGCGATCTGGTGGTAGCCTCTGTATGCATCCAGAAAGCTAAGTCGGTTATGCCCTACCGTTAGGTCCACTAGTTGATCTATCCTTGGTAGAGGAAAGCTATCTTTTGGGCACGCCTTGTTGACTGTTTTGTAGTCGACGCAGACACGCCATTTACCATTCTTTTTTGGCACTACAACTGTGTTGGAGATCCATCTTGGGTAGTGTACTTCCCTTATCGCTCCTGCCTCCAGCAGGTTGCCTACCTCTTCTGCCACTATTTCGGCGTGGTGGAGTGCTGATCTGCGTGTGCGTTGGATGACTGGTCTGGCGGATGGGTGGACATTGAGTTGGTGACTGATGAAGTTTGGATCAATGCCTGGCATGTCGTAGGGCATCCAGGCAAACACTTCGATATTAGAGATCAAGAATTCCAAGACCTCTAATCTCTCAGTGCTGGACAATGATGAGCCAAGCAAGAAGAACTTATCCGGGTTCTTCTCATCTATTTTTACCTCCACCAAGTCCTCCACCGCTTTCTGATCAGCCTCTTTGCCGACGTCCGCGAATAGTTCATTACTTTCTGGTTCTTCCACCGAATGAACGTATCCTTTGGCAGCTCGGCTTCCATTCGCTGTGGCGAAGCATTGTTTTGACATGATCTGATCGCCATAGACTTCTTCAATTATACCGGTGTCGTTAGGGAACCTCATTACCTGATGGTATGATGATGCTACCGAACGCATGGCATGCAGCCATGTTCTGCCCAGGATGATGTTGTAGGTGGAGGGGACCTTTAATACCCAGAACTCTACTTGTTTCGTTACGCTCCCAGCTCTGACTGGAAGGATTATTTTGCCGACGGGCCACTCTGGCATGGAGTTGAATCCAATCAGGGGAGAAACTGCAGGTGCCAAATCTTTGTCTTGCAGCTTCAGTTGCTTGAATGTGTCGTAGTACATGATCTCACATGAACTACCCTGGTCAATCAGAATCCGCTTGACGTCAAAATCTTTGACTCGGAGAGTGACAACCAGAGCATCATTGTGAGGACAGTATATTCGATCCAGGTCTTTATCTGAAAAAGACATGACGTTTGTTGCCTC
Source organism: Camellia sinensis (assembly GCF_055761805.1). NCBI lineage: Eukaryota > Viridiplantae > Streptophyta > Magnoliopsida > Ericales > Theaceae > Camellia > Camellia sinensis. The sequence continues at coordinate 10,999,798 of NC_138968.1, forward strand.
GGTTTTCCCCTTCTTGATGGCAGGTTGGGCACTTAAAACTTCCCTAAAGTGCTCAGCCTTCTTAATTGAACCTCTGAGCTCGCATACGCGCTCAGGTTCAAAAACTCCATGAATTACATTGATAATGCCTTGAGGTGGTGCATCGATTGGCATTCTGTTGGGATGGTCATTATGATCTTGGGGGGCCGGTTGCGTCCCTCCTTCAATGTATTTGTCCAAGTGGCCTGCTGCCACCAATTCTTCCAAGTGCTGTCTCAGTGGCGTGCAATTCTCAGTTCGGTGCCCCTTTTCTTTGTGGAAGGTGCACCGTGATCTGTCATCGTAATTTTTCTGACCTTCCCCTAGCTTGGCTGGCCACTTGACAAAAGGCTCGTCTTTTATTTCGCTCAGAATCCGATATATTGGTTTTTTGAACACCGTTGTTATGGCAGTGCGGATTCTCAACCATCTTTTGTCTGGGTCTTCTCCGTTATCTCGTCTGCCACGCCCGTTTTTGTTCTGCCTATCTACTGTATTGACCTTTGCTGAGGCCTTCTTTTCTGGTACCGTGGTTGCACTAGATTTTACTTTTGCACGTGCGCCATCCTCTTCTACCCTGATGTGCTGGTGCACTCTTTCCATCAGGGCCTCCATGGTGAGGGGTGGCGTCATGGTAATCGAATCCCTTAGTCTGTTCCCTACTGGTAGGCCTCTTTTATATTGCGCAATGGCTAGATTGGTGGGGTAGTCTCCAATCTGGTTGAATGTCTCCCAGTAGCGACTGTTGTAAGATCTGAGGGTCTCTTTTTCACCCATGTCGATGGAGAGTAACTGGTCTATCTCCACCGGTGTTTTAGTATTTGTCCGAAACCTCGTTACGAACGTTTCTGCCAATTGGGCCCAGGAGGCTATGCTGCCCTCTGGGAGCTTTTCGAACCAAGTCAAGCCTAGGTCGCCAAGACTTGATGGGAAGAGTATGCACATTAAGGTCTCGTTTCGTCTGTACATAGCCATGACTTGGCGAAAGTGGCTCAGGTGTGAATACGGGTCCGTCTTCCCTTCATATGTATTGAATTTCGGCTGAAGGAAGCCTGATGGTAGGGGCGCGTTTTCGATCGCTGGGACAAACGGCGAAGTCTGTAGTCTTGCCAATGCCTTGTCCGTTGGTTCGTAGGCCGGTCGCGGTATTGGCATTCCAACCTCGACGCTTCCATGCGTCCGAGGAGCCAACCGTTGTAAGGCCGAAACTCGGTGTGGATCCCTTGCCCTGGCGTCCTCCTTGCATCGTGCTTTTTCTTCGAGTACGGTTCGTAAGTCGGATGACCTGGGCAGCTCCGTTTGTCTAGATCTGGTTTGGTGTGAATGTGAAGGCCAATACGTGCTTCCTTCAGTGTATGATCTTTCGGATCTCGTCCTCTCAGACCTGGAGTGACGAGTCCTTGAAGATAAGGAGTGAGTGTCGCCTGTCCTGAGGCTTCTGCTCTCTCCTTGGGAGGGTGTAGTATTCCTACTACGATTCTCTGAGTGGCGAGGGGGCGTCTTGTGCTTGCGCCCCTCTCCTGTCGCCACATCTTTAGTCTTCATCTGGCGTTTTAATGCTTCCATGTCCGCCGCCATCTTCCGAATTAGTTCATCTTGTTCCTTTACGCGATCTTCCAGGGCTTGAGGATCAATCCTCCTCCTTTGCCTGTCAGGACTTTGAGAGTGACGAGGGCTGCTATTCCGCCTTCCCCTGCCACTCCTCCTGGAGTTATGTTGTTGGGGCTCCAAGTCCGCCATAGGAGGGACAGAAGGTAATCCTTCACGCCTGGCGCCCCCCTCTGGAGTTAGTCCGTCGACGGCGGACTGCGGCAAGTCTTCAATGTGTGCCATTGAATGAGAAAAGGAGAAGCTTAGTCAAGAGGTTTTTGTTCTTGTCTGTTCTTCCCACAGACGGCGCCAATTGTACGGGGGGGAAATAATTCTCCTTGTATAATCCTGTTGACCAAGTCCACGCTCCTCCGTACAACGTCGCTTTATCACCTGAAAACACAAACGTGAGCTAGCCGGCGGGTGTGTGCCGGAAACCTCTCCGATGCCTAAGTCAGTAAGCTTGACAAATAGACAAAGTTTTTATGTTCTCAGAAAGAATTGTGTTCAATTACCTCCTCCAAGGTGATGTTTGTGGGCTTTTATAAGTTTCCCGTGGCACAATCCTAGTAGGACTTGTATTTCTCCATGCAAAGTCCTCCTAGGATTCATACTCCTAAGGATAATGCTTATCCTTTTACACCCTCCCCCACTGCTTAAACCAAGTGGGATGGTTTTCTCCATGGCCGAACTACCATTTGACCGAAGTAAAGTAGGCCGAACTATCCTTAGTTCAGCCCTTCCCTTTACTCTCCCTTATATCGGTTTCTCATCTGTTCAACCTATGGTGTGTTTGGACCGAACCAACGACTCTCGACCGGTATAACTCCCAAACCGGTATACCTCTAGGGTCGATATAACTTCAAGGCCGGTCTAACTTCAAGTTGCTCCCAGACCGAAGTACATTTACAATCCTCTAACCGAAGTAACTTTATCATTTGTGAGCCGAAGTAATTTCACCTCCTTGGGCCGGAGTAACTTGTCTCCCCAAGGCCGGAGTAACCTTGCTCTCCTGGGCGGGAGTATCTTTTACGGCCTTTTTACTTAGTCCTTCGCGTTTTGGGCCTCAAAGCCCAACTCGCAGCTCGGCCCAATTTTTCCCAAAAATTACCCTCTCAATTACTAATCAATGTTCTATATAATAATCAAGCTTTCCAATCCCAGAGCGCAACCGCCAATTATGATTCCCAGTATTGCAGGTTCACTAAGTTTTGTTGATTTCTTTGATGGTTAAGCATTGGGTGGAAGTGCAGGAGGGGATGAATTTCCAGCAGAAAGATTGTTACCTAAGAATGCCCAACTTGGAAATCTTTGAAGAGATCGAGGTACAGTACCCGTGAGATTATTGTTGGATAGATCGACCACTTGCAGGCTAGGGAGATTCAAGTCGGGGAGTTCACTAGAAAGCGAGTTGGTCTGAGGTGAGTTAAATTTGCAATTGAAGAAGGGATACTACCAGTGAAACCATTGTTGGATAAATTGATGATTGAGAGACTTTTCCAAGCCGAGAATTCCGAAGGCAAAGGGCCAAAGAAATTATTGAATTGAAGATAGAGGCCAGTCAAGTTTCCAAGTTTGGAAAAATCAGAGGGAAAGGACCTGATATCCCGTTGGATCTTAGACTCAAGATCTGAAGTTCTGGTAATGTTTGAAATGTTTGAAATGTTTTCCCAATGTTTCAAACATCAGATTACAGAGGGTGTCTGCAAACATTTCAAATTAACCATTTCAAATTAAACATACATATTGGAATCATATATACACATATACAAATAAGCAAATTATATATATCATAATTAGCAAAATAAAAAAAAATAAAAATACACACCTGAATTGCTTTTTTTAGGCAGAACAGATGCTTCATGCAAACCAAGCAATTGGGCAACCTTCAAGAAATAAGCAAAATTTAATGCTGCTCAAGATTCACACATGAAAGAGTACAAAAAATTGAAAACAGGAGTTACCCATCAAATCCACAAAAATTAATTACAAAGCAACAAAAGATGACTCAATTTACAAAAATCAATTACAAAGCAACAAAAGACGACATGGTTTTGATTTATATATAATTTGCTAGAGGTTAAACATTTCAAACATTGGAATCATATATAATTAAACATTGGGTTAAACCAAAACTAATTAATTTGTTGCAACACACAGTGCTTTGTTACACAAAAATCTCCATAAAAACCCAATGTTTGAAATTAATTATATATGATTAAACATTTCAAATTAAACCCAATGTTTGAATCCACAAAAACATTTCAAATGCTGGAGGTTAAACCCAATGGGCAATCCACAAAAACCTTTGCTGGAGGTTACACAGAGAGAAATAATATTCAAGAGATCAAAACCCATTTGCTGGAGATAGAAATCAAAAGAAATAATATATTAGAAATCAAAACTCATTTCATATTCAAGAGAAATAATATATTCAAGAGAAATCAAAACTTTGTTGGAGATAGAAACAGAGTTAGAAACCCATTTGTTGGAGGTTACACAACCAAAACTTTCCAGTCCAGAACCGAAACCAGAGAGCTGAACAGAGAGATGGAGAAGGTTTGTGTGACAGTATGATGAACAGAGTTTAAAATCAAGGATGAGGAGAGAGGGAGAGAGAGAGACAGAGGGGGGGTAGGTCAGCAACCTTTCAAAGACATGGGAGAGAGAAGAGTTTTTGGGCGGGAACTAATATTTGAGAGGATTGATCTGAATCATTGATATATATCTAAGATTCATCTCAACCATTGGATCAAAATGTATCTCACATACATTTTTATACATTTTCAAAAAGCTTTCTCCCTTATTATATAGATATTTTGGATGTTTATTATATTTTTATGATTTGTATAATTTTTATTGTCATAAATAATTAAAAAACAAAGTAAATATTTTATGCATTAATATTAATAAACATGTGTTTTGAGTTTATTTTTTTAATTTTTTAAAATATTTTGTTCAAAACAAATGTGTTTGCAGTTTTTTTTTTTTTTTTTAAATAAACAAAAATTCATTTATAATTTTTTTATTAACATAAATAAAAAATGTAAACATTATCGAACGCCAAACAAACACTTTTTTGTTTGTCAAATCTTAAATTTGTTTAAACTAACTGGCAGCGCATTTTGTTTTTTGTTCTGTTTTCATGGAAAGAAACTATATTATTTAGCAAATTGTTTTCAAAAATTGTTTTTGGGGAAATTTTCTGAAACAAAAAACGAAAAACGAAAACACCACCAAACAGGCTAGACATCTATCATAGAAGCATCACTTTAATGTAGTGTATCCTGACACTGCCATACCTTTTTCCTTCGCTCTGTTTTGTCCTTGTGGGGGATTAGGAAGCTTCCACATCATAACATTTTGAACTTATTTGAAATTCGGAAATCATTTTCATTTCTGTCATTACTCACAAATTTAAAGAAAACAAAATCTAGCTGTGATTTTGACGGCTATAGTTGTGCCTATTCTATTCATCAGATTTCTACTTCTAGAATGATGATCCAATTATGCGAACTCGACAACTGCACAGTTAGGGCAAATATTAGAGTGATGATTCAATTATTCGAACTCGACAACTGCACGGTCAGAGCAAATGCCATGAAGCTCTTCTGTTCGTTGTGGCGATGACATAACCTTTTTGGAGCACGTGGGCCCGAAATGTATCGAGACCTTGTTAAAACTTGCGAAAACTTCCAAAATGTCAAAGAGATTGCTTCTGCAATGTGTATTATGTCTAACCTTCGTAAAAATCTTCAGATGAATCAATGGCTTCTTGATGCCGATGCACTGCAAATCATCTTCACTTGTCTAACAACTTGTGATACTGATACTTCTTCGTACAAAAGAGAGGTTGTAGAAAACGCTACTAAAGCTCTGTCAGTTTACTCTCCCAACAAATCAAGAATGACAGAGGTATGTAGACGGGGCTTGCTTCATTCCCATGTTCATACAGTTGGTTGTATTTGAACTGTTTTCACAAAACCAAATGTGCCATTTCGCTAAAAACAATTTTCACAGAGCTCCCCTGGCTTGAGCAGGCAAGGCAAAAAGCAGGTGGTTTTTTTCACTTCACCTGAGATTGTGTGCCCTGTACACGGGGGCATGTGCACGCTTGAGCCCTCATTCTATCTTACAGAGGCCGATGCTGTGAAACCCCTTGTGCAAGTTCTTGAAGAGCAAGATGTCAATGCGTGTGAAGCATCTTTAAATGCATTATTGACGCTGATTGAAGGTGAACAATTGCAGAGGGGCAGTAAGGTGTAAGTTGAAGGCAATGCCATTGTTTCGATGATAAAATTGTTGAGCTCATAGACGCCAATGTAGCAAGAGAAGCTCTGACGTCCTTAGACAGGATATTTCGATTGGTCGAATTGAAACAAAACAAATTATGGGGTATCAGCACAGCTGCCATTAGTTGACATTACTCAATAGAGGAACTAGTAGTATGAAATCTCTAGCTGCCAAGACGCTACCTCATTTGAATGTCCTACATGATCAGTCTTCTTTCTTTCTGCTCGAAACAGGCGAGGATTTTTTATACCATTTATGCAAAAAATCGTGCACTTTCTTCTTCTGATAAATTGATTCAATTTATGTTTCCATGAGACACGTGGAGAGGGTAAAAAAATCTTTAAAAAAGGGAGACCACAGAGAACATTTAGAATACAATTATGGAGAATGGGTCTAGAAAGCCCTCAAAAAATTTCACCCAAATGTGTCCTCTATTTATCTTAGGTTGTATTTGGATCATGAATTTGGATAGAAATTTAGATAGAGAAGGAAAAAGCGTGAAATATTTCATTCACATTTCACCAATTTTTTCTTTTCTTTTTCTAAATCCCTACCAAAATCCATCAACCAAATACAACCTTACAACCTTGGGATATCAATAAACACCAGTCTGTTAGAGTATAATTCTTTTTAAATAAAAATGAAAATATTTACAGAAGACATAATTTTTTAAACAGCTTGAAAAAATAACAGGACAGATGATCAACTGATATTCCTTAAATCATTTTCTGACAAGATGCCAATGGGTTGCCTATCTGGACTGCCACTGCACCATTGAAGGGCCATGAATATCAACGCCAACACAATGGCTGTTCCCGCATTAAGACCACCAGAAAGGACATGACATGAACAGAGGCATCACAGAAAACACTGTCCACAGGGCTTGCCCACTCGCTGTTAGGCTGGCAGCAATGTGGTATCGTGATGGTTCCTGTCAGCCACCATGCAGTTGACTCGTATACAAATACTGACACGAGTGTGAAATGTTTGCAGAAGGCACCACCTGGAATGTGATCAGTTTTAGCTTGCAGTACAAACATTGTTCTATTCTAGGTTAGAATCTTGGCACAAAAGTAAAAGAATTTCAAGGAAGAAAAAATTTGTCTCAAAATGTCCCAAAAATGGGTTTGTTTACCTTCCATTCTATTGATATGCACTTGCTGAAAGTCGAATCAAACACCACCATATGTGTACATGACAAAGAAGGCGCTCATACGTAGAGAAACCATATTTCCCATAAGCATTCTCGTCATTGTCGTCAAGATGAGATTCAGAATCAACGATGTTCTACATATCACATACTAAAACATTTTACATGAAATGAGCGTTGCAAAAAATTATCGGAAAATTATTTGTTTTTTTCCCATATGCCACTGATGAAGGTTGAGGAATAAGTGGGTCCTCATGTAGAGCTCTGCTCTGAAACAGTTACATACATGCCTTACAAACTTAGATAGTGAAAGTTCACAAAAACAATGAAATTGGACAATAAATAATTATCAAGATATGGTCGCCTGAATAATGAGACTTGAACCAAATTACCCTTAATGTTGGAGACTCATAATTTAACATTTATAATTCACCTTTAATGATAACAAATTAAAAGTTGACACATAACATGTCATGCCATTGTGGATAAATTTGGAGAGACTTTTTAGAAGTCTCAATCTTTCCGGTGTAAGGGTTAGTTACACAGAGACCCCCTCAACTTTTAGTGAATATCATTTTACCTCCCTCATTTATCAATCCGTACATCCTGGCTTCCTCAACTAAAAAAATATATCACTTTCAACTCTGTTAGCCACCTCCAAAAGAAATGTATTTGTATAGTCTTCAAAATTGAGGTGATCAACATGTATGAATTGATAAATGGATAAATATGGGAGAAAAGGTAATATTCACTAATAGTTGAGGAGTCTTGGTGTAATTAACCCTGGGTAACTATAATCATTCATGATAATGAGCTAGTCTGATTTATGCAGCTACAAAAGACAAAAAAGCCACCATTGTATATCATCTATACATATAAACATGTTTTGGCCAGACAAAAGGCAATTATATTATTATTTCAGAGAATTTCAAAATTTTCTCAAGTTCTGTCAACTTCAAAAACTGCTCGTTACTTACCCACCCACCTATGGCTAGTAATCCAATAAGAAGACTATCAACAAGACACAGAGAACATCCGAAACCAAACTGCTTAGGATTATTGCATTCGAAAAGGATTGTGTATCCTATCCTATTTCATATACTATTTTTCACACAAACCCCCCCCCCCCCCCCCAAAAAAAAAAAACCCCCTCTTTTTTAATATACTATTCCCTCCTTCGTTTTTTTTTCACAAATTCCTTTTCAACCATTTAACTGGAGTTCAATCAAATACACTCTAATCTCCCCATTTGTTTGGCGCATATTTGACAGATTAAGTTGGATAAGATTATAATTATGATGAAATTGAATGATAAGATTATTAGTATAATAGTACTAGGTTGGAGATGTAAAATAAATTATATTTATTTGTACATTAGTATAGTAGTATTAGTTAGTTGAGACTAAATCTATGAACTTACATAAAGGCTCTTATCAGATATAAGATAACTTTGTTGATTTTATAAAGTAAGGCCACGTTTGTTTGGCGGATTAGGTTGGATGGATTGTTTGTGAAATGATGGCTAGTGAAGAGATTGTTAATGTGAGGATTGTTAGTGAAGGGATTAAGTAAAAGTGTGTTTGTTTTGATGATAGTATGAGAGATGGTTAGTGATAGGATTATCAAATTATTTTTATATAAAATAAATAAATAAATTATTTTTATATTAAAAAAATTAAAACAAACAAGTACACTCGGTAAAAATATATATATATATATATATATATAAAAAAAATAGATTCAATCCCCCCATTATTTTTCTATTCCCACCCAAAACTCAGCCAAGCTAAGATTACTAAGCCCCTTGAACCATCAATCTGCCCTCCCATTTCACTACCAAACATGCTGTGAGTGGGACCCACAGCCATGAGTCACTCAAGCCGCGAAACAAACATGACCTAAGAGGCAAAATTGTTTTTCAACCACCAATCCATGAGATTGGATTAGCAGTCCCAACCCCCAATAATGCTAGTCTTACCATTGGAGGGATTGCTAGTCCCATTCTATTTTTCCTCAAAAAAACATGGGTCAAGATAAGGTCCAAAGAATACTAATCTAATCACCAAACAAGCAAATGTGTACAAAGGATTAGATTGGAGAGAGAGAGAGATAGAGAGACCTGGGAGTTCACGAATTCCCCCAATGACAAAAACATACCAAATAGTTTCATTGATTAGAAGTCACAAAATTTCAAAGCATTTTGTTCTCAATATTTAATGAGTTGGAGAGAGAAGCAACTGACACCTACATGTCTAAATTTAAAGAAATGCAAATGTTGTTCGGTCTGTGTTGATAAGCAATATATGATACTCGCAATCTCAGACTGACTCATATTATCAATTACTTAAAATAAGATAGGCTCTCAATAGTATTTCTTGGCAATCTAAGAACCAACAAGAGATCATTTTTTTTTTTTTTTAATTTACACTTACTGTACAAAACAATGGCAACCCCAAATTCATTATTTTATATTCCTTGAGAAATATCACGAAACTATTTGGGAAAAAAAAAAAAAAGGCCAAGATATACATATATATATTATTTTTCAAGCCAATTTACTGCAGTCCTCTTTCTAAAGCATCCCCTAAAATTTTGATTGACAAACATAGAAAGGCAACAAAAACACAACGCTGTCCAGCCACTGTTACTGTTTCTTTCTTTCTTGTTCACGAGGCTAAACCACTATTGTTGTGTCCCCCTAATATCCCCCAGGTTACAGAAACTCCTCATAGTACCAACGATAGAGGAAGCAACCCGCTTGCAGTGACGGGGTGACCTTCACAATAGAAATTGGACAATTATCCCTACCCTCAATAGCTTTTGAGTTTACGTCCATCCCACCCTTGACCTACTGCAATGGCGATTTCAAAATGGGTCAGGTAGAGAGGATTGTAACGTGGATAATTTTAGCATCCTGAAACGAGACCCTGTTGCAGTCATAACAAGGGGGAAACCAAAAATTAAGTCCTCACAACGGTCTTTTTCATCAGAGTGATGCCCTCATCGTGAAACTTTGCAATATTCGATTGCAATCATTCCTCAGATCAATGTAGACTTCTAAGATCATGCATGCCTCTGAAGCGTCAACTGGATAAGTCAAATTCACAAATCAAGCTGCTTTTCTTCATTCATCTACAGCAAAATTCCGCTAGTTAGCACATCCAAATCCTATTAAAAACTTCCCGATCCATTATTCTGGCACCAATATGACTGGTTTAAATGATCGATTAAAACTAATATGGGACAAGTACACCCTTCAATGATTTTGAGGTTAAAATAAGAACAAGTGAATGTCACAGCCTAAGGCCCCATTTGTTTGGGGTTATGGGGAGGGGATTGGGTTTGATAGTGGACCTAGGCAAAGCCTTCCCACATCTTTAACAAAGCCAATCACCGTTACTAGTTTCCTCCATAATTTGAGAGCATTAAACACAACACTACTTGAGATTAGGACCTCTTGCCATCGTAACGCTGCTCCAACCGAGCTAAACCCCTTGAGGTGCATCTGCATAGTCATGATTTTAACACCCCAAAAAGATCTCATGGGGCATTTCATTATTAAAAAAATAAAAAAAATAGTTATCTATTTCCGAACCACAGAATTCCAGAACGATGACTCATGCTACGCCCACCATGTTCTTCATCCATCCACCTACTAGAAAGTCCTCACTTCCAACAGCAATTAACAGAATCGAACGCATCAGAATTGTTTGTTGTTTAATTCTCATGAAACCCATTACAGCTGTTTGCCAAGAGAATGGTGACTATATCCAATGTCAAAAAAATATTTGTAACAACTTTTTACGCCTTCGTTTTGATAGATTTGAGATGAAAACAAAAGGGAAAAATACTTGAAGAAAGCAAAATGTTCGAATTTTGCATGGCAAAAACAAACATATGAAAGAGGGGGCCTTGACCACCAACCTACTATTTTTGTTGCATAGAAAATGAAAATTAAATAAAGGCCAAAAAGGGGACCCTTTTTTTAGTAGAACTATAGATAAATAAATAAAAATCTTTGGAAACAAGCAAGACAAATAAGAAGCAAAATGCTACAGTGTCCATCGCACAGCCACCATTGCTCATTACTAATTATCCATATATATATAAATCCAAATATGAAATCCTGATCAAAGGACATAAAAAGGAAAAAACCAAATATTTTGTTGTGAATCAAAATATAAAATATAACAGTACCAAAGTCTACTGAAAATGTATTCAACAGAAATTAAAAATAAATAAAAAAGATAAGACGCCTTATAACTTGAGCAACCGACCCTCAATAATTAAATCCCACTCGGTACAAGCTTGTCCTAACGAATGCGCCAACTCAGGGAAATGCAAATTCTTGAAACTCCAACGCCGTTGATTAATCTCTCGCTATCACAAAACTCGCAGACTCAAGTGGGTCCTACACAAATGCGGGGTTTCACAATTTAGTGTGATTTGTCATTCCAAAATATACTTCCTTTAATAGAGCCTGATGGCCATTAATAGCAAAGGGTCGAACGCATGGGGGATAGTATTTGTCACCTGTAGAAACACATAATTCAACGCTTGCCACGATGCCCACCACCTGACCTTGCACCAGGGTAGCGAGCAAACTGCAGCTGTAAACTGACTGAGTCACGGTCATGCTCATCGAATTTATAACCTGCAAAATTGAGTTTGACTATTTCACGCCATGCAACTAACCACGCAGTTGAACCACGATTATGGATATCATCATATAGGTGACAATTAGACGTACAATTATCACTTCAAATCAAATACAAAAACTCACTCGTATGAAACGTTCGTCATCACTTCCCAGTACCCTAAGGTCATGTTTGTTTGGACAAACTGGATTGTGTATCCTATCCCATGTTTGGATTGGCTCAGCATTTTGAAAGGAATTGGCAAAATCTTATCAATTTTGCAATTTAATTAGTCTAAACGTCTCCTTAGTCCTCCATTTTGTATCCCACCTCTCTTGGGATCCAATAGTCCCACATATGGGGTTGCTATGTCCGGAAGGACTCTTAAGCCAGACCCCAATTTTCTTAGCCAAACATCGGATCGGATTATACATTTTGTTGGATTATTGATCCAATGTCAAGTCCATGTCCACCCAAACAAACATGGAATATGGTCGCAATTGTAGGTCCACCACTTATTATCTGGTTAGGCAAGGATATGGACATACGAGCAAATGGAAAAATGGCCATGGTGGTAGGTAAGTACAGCCAGGTATTGTGTTGTCAGAGATCGATGGATTAAAAGCACACAGTAAGGTGGAGTGTTGTTGGCAGGGAAAATAGGTCAAGGTGTCGCTAAACATATGATTTATTAACAGCATTGTTGTTTTGTTAGACAAAACAGCACTGCATGTCTGACAAGTGATCTGAGAAGCCTCCTTCAGCAATCCAGGCCTATAGCACGTGCATAGACAAGGCACTCATTATCCTAGCTCTCAACATTGAGTTTTTCACATCAACTTGAAAAATTTGAGCAACCAATATTAGATAGAAAAGTTTTGGGAATTTTCATAATTTGGCATATTTATTTCGGAAAATATCATAAACTTTGGGACTTTAAACACGTGAAAATCTACAGTTCTTTATTCTTAATAGCTCTAGGTGAAAAAATTTATATTGTCCCAGTAAATTTATTTTCTTTCTATTTTAGTTTATTATATTGTTAAAACTGATTAGAAAATCTGATTTTAATCAAAGAAATGAGGTAATGTGCTGCAGAAAACAAAAACAATAATCAAGGAGCAGACTGATCTTCTTTTTCAGCTCAAATAAGTCATGCCCAAAAGGAACTTTGAGATCCCTAGAACTGATTAGTATGGTTCTAGATTTTGCATGGATTTTTCTCTAAGTATTATGAGGTAAGGCCTTAGCACAACATTAAACAAAAAAATAGCTTCACAGCAAGCAGGTGAAAGGTTTCACACATCTAACTCTCCCCATACTTCAAATTCAAACTAGGGGTGAAAGAAAAGCAGGTCACACCGATTGGACTGCCCAAAACTGACCAAAGCAATTGGTTTTGGTCGGTTTTTTATTACTCCTAATCTGCTTGGATTTTTTATGAACAAAAACTCGATTTTCAATTATTTTTGGTTTTCAAAATGTAGGAACTAATATCAACCAAGCCAAACACCCATATCCCTCTCTCTATATATGCTATAATTATCTCTCTTTTGCACTTTCCAAAAAACCCACATTTTATACATAAGAATCTCACTTCCTAGTAAAAATAAACCCCTCGTCCCTCTCACTTCATCCATTCATTTCAGTCATATTCTCCAATGAAAGAAAACCCTCTCTATCTCTGTTCATCCATTACACCTCTCAATTCTCTCGCTTTTCTTTCATCATCTATCCACTTCATTTTGTTTTATTTTTTTATTTTTTTGATGTCCAAAACACTCCAAGGCAGGACCCTTAAGATCTACCCTTACAAGCCAAACTAGGGGAAGCTAACCAATCCAACTAAACCGTCGGACTTCCACTTGAGTAGTAAAAGATTCGAACCCTGGTCAGTAAGGAGAGGAGCAACCTCCCTTACCAACTAGGATGGCCACTTGGTGGTACTCCCTCTCTTTTCTCACTCTATTATTTCTTAATAATTTCTATCCGCCTGTTATTCTTTTCCCCACATTTTATTCAACACTTTCCCCTCTCTCCTCTTTCTCATTTTTTTTCCCCTCTATTTGCTATCATCTCTTTCCCCAGTTTCAGGTCTCCCACCTCTCCACTACATTCTCTTTTCACTCTCTACCCCTTATACTACAAACCATCAAAATCCAATTAGTGTATAATTTGGAGCATATGTTTTGAAGCTTGAGTTGTTGATTCCACAGTGGTCGACTGGACTGTGAGGAATCCATGGCTTCTAGTGTGTTCAAGCATGAAGAAATGAGCGAAAGAGATAACCCCACCAACATTCATTGAGTTACTGGTTTCTATGGCAAGATCCAACACAAGATCTATCACCTCAATGATTTTGGACTTGGAAAATTTTTCATCAACTATTTGAATTTTTCTTTTGCAGATCTGGAAATGTAAGTCGTACATCTCATTTCCATATTTTGATTTCGTGGTTGGTTTTTCTCTATTTATATGTATATCTATAAACGTATTGTGTGTTTGTACGCAGTTGTGGCTGGAAAATGAATTCTCTTTCTTATTCTAAATTTTCCAATTGATCAAACCAACCAAACATAACCGTATTGGTACACATCAGTTCGGCTCAGTCATTATTGGTATAGTCAGCGTCGGTGCTTGTTTTAACAGAACTGATAGATCCAGTTCAGCGTATACCACCAGACCGATTGGGTCAGCGAGAATGTTTCACTATAGACTACAAATCACACCGCCTTGTGCACTACGCTGCCCTTTTCTATTTTTTTTTTTTTTCTCTCTCTAGGTATTATGTATGCCATACATTGCATACTTGAATGTATAAAATCCAGCTATGAAGCATAGACACAGGACATGGATACGACACAATAAGACACAGACATGTCAACACAAAAAATTCCAAAAAAGTATGACATCGACACAGTTCAAACATGGCACAAATATTATATTATCTAAAAATATATTACATAGTTATATATGTCCATAATATATGCAAAATTAAATAATTACTTTATATTAAGTAAATTTTGTATCTAATTCTCTTCCATTAAATTTTAGACTATTGAACCAAAGTAGTTAAAAATCAGACATATGTAATTGTGACATTTCCTTCATGCTCCTTAGCCATTGCTAATACATTCACATATCGTTTCCATTTTTCATTTAATTTTATGTGAAACTTCTATAAGATTATTCTTAATAATTATACTTTTTTTAAGGGTATAAGATAATTATATCAAATTCTCAAACTAAAAAATGTAGCTAATTACATCAAATTCTCAAACTTAGAAAATTATACTTTAGCAAATTTCCAATAAGTGTTGTTCTCATTTATTTTTTAACGATAGACATTGTCAATAATACGTCACAAAATGTGTTTCGGATGTCTCTAAAATTTTATTTTTAATTATGGACATGGAAAAAAGAGTACCGGACACGTGTTCAAGAGTGTTCAAGGAGTGTTGGTGTTTGACACAGACATGCCACATTCTTATAAGTGTCCATGCTACATAGATTTTCAAGCCACCACGGTTTAATTTCAACAATTATCTATATGCATATAAAAAAATAAACACATCACCACCACAGTTCAGCAAAAGACAGTCATTCCCTATTCAGATCATCATAAAGAACATATGAGATCTCACTGGAAGAAAGAACTGAACCATAAAAACATAGCATGGGATGCATCAAATGTAGCAAAAGAAGAGACAGACTAGAGAGTTCAAAATTTGCAAGAGGATGTGACACTGCAGCAGATATTGCCAGAACTACTTATATATAAAAGGAATGTGCAACTAAAGCTCACCTTGCAAAGCATCCTTAGCAGTGGCAGCATGGGCTGGACTCACAAAATCAACAAAACAAAGTACCAAAGGATCATCCCCAGACTGCAAGAACCATTTATTGATGAGATACTAATTATTGATTAGCACAAAAGTTTTAAAAAAAATGATTACGAAAGAGATTAAAAAGGAAAACTTACACGTCTTGGTTCCTTGGTCACCAGCCTCACTTCTTTGTATCCTACGAAAGGGCGAAAGATATCTACAACCCAAGTTAAGGAACACAGGTACAAGCTAAAAATGTAAAGCAAAGCATTAAAAGAATAAAAATTATCATATTGAGAAAGGATACGAGAAACTTCCCTTCGTGTACAGTTTGCAGGCAAGCCCTCCACAAACAGAGTACTGCTAGCATCAGAAGGAAGTGGCCTGCCATCTCCCAATCCCATGGAATGGCTTTTTGTGGTCACCACTGGGTTTGATCCCAAAATTCCAATCCTCCGTGGGTCATCAATAGAGGGACCACTTAGTCCACCACTCAAAGGTCTAGCAGAACCTCCCCCACCATACAATGAAATTTGCTGGTATATTAAACCTAGTATTAGATCTACATATATAACTACAAAAAAAGTCACAATATTGGCACCCAATTTAGAATATGAATAAATAATATATACCGCACTGCGCATGTAACGATCATAGGATGCTCCAACAGAGTCGGAATCTCCAATAAAACGGTGTTTCACTCTTTCATCATCACGACCAAAATAGC
Organism: Camellia sinensis; assembly: GCF_055761805.1. Taxonomy (NCBI): domain Eukaryota; kingdom Viridiplantae; phylum Streptophyta; class Magnoliopsida; order Ericales; family Theaceae; genus Camellia; species Camellia sinensis. The sequence continues at coordinate 11,016,040 of NC_138968.1, forward strand.
TAGGAAAATCATGACCAAGGGAGACATCTACAATTTTAAGCAACAAAATTTCAACAATCATATGAGAAGGAGGGTGGTGCCGTAAGTAGCATAGACACGGACACGCGACACGACATTTACACGACATGGACATGCCAACACTTTGATTTTGAAAAAATGCAAGACACGACACGTTTAGGACACATTAAAAATTTATATATTTATAAATTTATTATATCTCATATATGAATACTTTATTCAAAAATAATTATAAAAAAAGTAATATCACCTTGTTTGGTTTTGATTGATTTTCTAAAAATTGAGTTTTTTGTTTTTCGTATTATTATGTTTTCAATGAATTTTTTTACTATTTTAAGTAATTTTTTTACTTTCCACATGCACATAACTTAGATGCACCTAAAAAGTAAAATATTTGTGAAAAAATATTTTAAAAATTCAATAAATACACAAGCATACCAAAATGCACCGCATTTTTGTATATTTTTTGATGTTTGATGAATTTTTTAAAATATTTTTTCTATAAATATTATACTTTTAAGTGTATATAAGTTAGCTGCATCTAAAAAAAAAAATACTTAAAATATTTAAAAAATTTACTAAAAAAAACACAAGTAAATATTACACTAAACTTATTTAAAAAGTTACATATTTTTCATAATTGAAACGTCAATATAACATTCACACAAGAATTACATTCTAAAGAATACAAAAAAAAAATTACAGAACATTATAATACATATGATGTATTCATCTTATAAATGTTTCAAAACATAAGTTTTGTTTTGAAGAATGCAAAACATTGTAATTATGAAGTGATTCATCACATAGGACAAATCTGGAGGGTTCAAGAATTGCCGCCGAAGTGTCAATAAAGTATCCAATAATATAAATATGATTTTTTAATTAAGAAACGTTGAAGAAGTGTCAGACATATTTTTAGAAGTGTTTGAAGAGTGTAGGCGTTCGACATGGGTGTCGGACCTAACATGCTTCCTCCCTAGAAGTGACCGTGCTTCTTAGGTGGTGCATGTAGCTGCGATTGGGGGGAGAGGGTGTTTGAAGAAAGAAATAGAAAAAAAGAAAAGAGCAACAAGATGGAGAAATCAAAATCAAAGTTGCCTCAATTTTTTGAAACCAAACAAGGTAAATATTACACTAAACTTATTTAAAAATTACATATTTTTCATAATTGAAACGTCAATATAACATTCACACAAGAATTACATTCTAAAGAATACAAAAAAAATTACAGAACATTATAATAATACACATGATGTATTCATGTTATAAATGTTTCAAAACACAAGTTGTGTTTTGAAGAATGCAAAACATCGTAATGATGAAGTGATTCATCACATAGGACAAGTCCAGAGGGTTCAAAAATTGCCGCCGAAGTGTCAATAAAGTGTCCAATAATATAAATATACTTTTTTAGTTAAGAAACGTTTTTAGAAGTGTCGGACACGTTTTTAGAAGTGTTTGAAAAGTGTCGGCATCCGACACGGGTGTCGGACCCGAAATGCTTCCTCCCTAGAAGTGATAGTGCTTCTTAGTTGGTGCATGTAGTTGCGATTGGGGGGAGGGGGTGTTCGAAGAAAGAAATTAAAAAAAAAAAAAAAACAAAACAAAAAAAGAGCAACAAGATAGAGAAATCAAAATCCTACAAAGCAAAGGATCACCATTAGAAACTGAGAGGCATTACTGAATACTTTTCCTTACTGCACTACTTTTTAAAAAACAAATAAACATATAAGTTTTCACAATATAAGAGTACCCGAATATAACTCATAAATCTCACAAACAGCCAAGTACTACAAGCCAAGAACTACCATGTTACTCCTAATGGAGATGTTGAAATTGCTCTTTAGGGAGGGGGATAAAGAGGGAAAAATTCACCTTACCCTTTGTGGTATGACCCCAAAAAGCACTTTGCCTCCTTGTGTTTCAAAAATAGCGAAATACCCCCCTATGTGGTTTTCACCTAAAGTGCTACGGTAACATTTCATCCAAACTAACAAAATATGTGCTTCCCGCGCCAGATTTGAGAGTGGGAAAGAAAAAAAAAATAGTCAAATTCAAAGTTTTTAAAGTGAAGTGAAAAACAAAAACGTTATATTCACCTTTAATCTTAAAAACCCCAAACCTAAACTATTCACCCCTCCCACCACCACCTTCCCAACTTCTCGCACATCCCCCATCTCCCCCACAACCGCCAAGTGCTAATAGCCAAGAACTACCATGTCACTCCTAATCGAGATGATGAAATTGCTATAAAATAGTTTTTAAAAAAAAATCAATAAAGAGGGAAAAACACCTTACCCTTGTGGTATTACCCCAAAGCACTTCGCCTCCTTCTGTTTCAAAAATAGCCAAATACCCCCCTATGTGGTTTTAACCTAATGTGCTACCGTTACATTTTTCTTCCAAACTAACAAAACATATGATTCACACGCCAAATTTGGATGGGGAGAGGAGAAAGTTTAGTCAAATTCAAAGTTCTATATTGAAAAGGACAAGCACCACCCTCATCCCCCCTCCATCTCCCCCACAACCTCCCCTACTACCACTTCAACCTCCTTCGTCGTCCCTCAACCTCCCTCCTCCCCAATCCAATGATGCTTTCGAAGTTCAAGGAGAGTTTCAAACTGCAACTTGTTGTGATTGGAGGGATTGATAATCTTTCGGCGTCGGTGTTCGCCAAGGAAACAAAGAAGAAGAAGGCACTTGAGATGAAGTTGAGCTTGTAAAGAAGTACGGTTATGAGAAGTTGGGAAGAAGTTGGGGAGCTGTAATCTAGATTTATAATTATGTAATCCATATGTATAGATCAATAATTCATTTCGAGACCTATATCTATAGATCTGTAATTCATTGAATGGGAATGGTGATTAACATTGTGTATATATGTATTTCTATGTATATATGAAAATATATAAATGTATAATAGGAAATGTTATTAAATTAGAGATCGTGTAAGAAAGTTAGAAATTTATGTAAAGAACTGTTATTTATTCCTAGATCTATATCTATATTCATAGATTTGTAATTCAGGGAATGAAAATGGTGATCAACAGTGTCTATATATGTAAATATAAATGTACAATTGGAAATTTAATTAAATTAGAGATTATGTTTGAAAGTTATAAATTTATGTGAAGAGCTATAACTTATTCCCATATATATTCATCATAGAAATGTAATTAATCCATAGAATGAAAATTGTCATTAACAAGTGTGTGCACAATTGGAAATGTAATTAATTCCAGTTGCATGAAGTGGGGACGGAAGAGCAAGGACATATAGAAGTTTTAAAGATTTGAAGCACCTATGGGAGCATGTATATAATTTATATATTTAAAAGCATACAAGTAAAGTTCAATAAATGCGTTGGCGCATAAAGGTGAGAGAGATAAAAACAGCAACGTGCACGGGTTCGGAACAAGTCATATATCTTGCTTAGCAACGGAATCAATGAATCATTAGCCGAAACGATACTCTCAAATGATGAACTCAATCACTCTAAACTCACTTCTATATTTTGCAGGCAGATCTAGGACAACAAACTTCGAGACAGCTAAACAAACCTACCAACCCAAAAAACCCTAAGATTTCAGACTCAGGAGGTTTTTATCATAAAAAATAACCAATATCCTAACAAATTTAAACCACATATGTACGTGTGTGTGTGTGTGTATGCAGATAGGCATTAATCCATTAACATCTGAATCAAAATCTGAATATTTATGCTGAATTGGATATAAATAAATGGAAAGCTCACTGCTCACCTCCACTAGGTCAAACAGTTGAATCAATCACAGTTTTAAGACGAACTATTTCTTTCAAAATTCGTAACCTCAAACAACGGAAAATCAAAGATTGGAGACTTCTAACTTATTTGCAATTTTTTTTCTCGGCCAACAGACGGAGAATTAATGGCCTATCACCATAACAGGAAGAAAAAAGAATAAATCAAAACATCCATCTCGCGAAGCCGAAACCCTAGCTCCTCGGCCAACATGTGTGTACCCGAGGGCGTGCACACACATATAGATAGATAGATAGATAGATATAGAGAGAGAGAGAGAGAGAATACCGAAATCGGAGCGAGAGCGTTTCGAGAAGAGAGAAGGAAGAGTTGGCCTCCTGTCGTCTAACCTCCGGTAAGAATCCTCCATTTCAGAGAGAGAGAGAGAGAGAGAGAGTATGAACAGGTCGAGACAAGCTGGTTGCGATTCTTTGAGGAGGAAAGTAGCCCTGTCGCGAAACAAGCAAAAGCAAAAGCAGACGAAGCAAAAAAAGGGTCGATCGGTGGTTTATAGGCATCATTATTGGGCCGGGCCGAAAAATTGAGCCCATGCGCTCTCCTGGACTAGGCCAAGTTTAAATTTTTGGCTTTGGGTTGGGCCACATTAGCTCACTCGAATTATCCCAACTTACAATTCCACTTTTACCTTTATTCATAATTTTTTAACTCTCATTTTTCAAATCCTAACCCTAATCACCTCCGGTAATCACAACTATTACCAACCACCTCTCACCACCACTCACTTGGTCGTAACCAACCACCACATCCACTAACAAGCACCCACATCCATTACTTCATCATCGTAGCCCATCTTTCAACTCCTAGATCTTCTTTTTCTTTTGTAATCACAGAGAGAGATCAAGTGAGAGCGAGAGAGAGAGAGCCACACAGAAAGAGATCTTTACCTTAATCATCACCGCTGCGATTGCGATCTTACAACGTTCACAAGAGAGAAAGAAAAGAAGATGAAGAAAGAGGCGAAAACGTGATGGTTGTGGCTTCAGCAGTAATGATGAGTGGCTGCGAATGTGGTGGTTAAGACGGTAGTGATCGCAATGTGGTGACACTGGTGACGATCAAAAATGCAGCAGCGGAGGTAAGCTAGCAGTGGTGGTTGCTGAAGTTGGTGGGGGATGGAATTAAGGTTAGGGTTTGGATTAGGGTTAGGGTTTAGGTTTGGGTTTGGGTTTGGATTTTGATTTGGGATTAGGGGTATAATTGTTATTAAAATGGAGGTGTAAAGAGAAAATTGAAAGGTTTCATTTTGTTGAGTGGGGATTTAAAGAAGTGGGGGTTCAAAATAAAAAGAAAGGGATAAATAGCCGTCCTCATTTTAAAATTTTAGTTTATATTGTATTGTAATATAAATTTATTAATAAGAATAATACATATTAAACATTAAAATATAATATAATTTTTTTTCTCATGATACACTCAAATTAGTTATGCATATTCTTCATATTCAACTCTTTTCATCTTATTTCCCAAGTTTTAATTATTTTCTTTTCATCTTTTTCCTCACTTCAAAACTTAAATCTACTCAGCCTTCATTTGGCATCCCAATCTTGGGCTAAAATAACCACAAAATAACAAAATAGGTTAAAAAATCAATAACACAAAATGTCACATCTAAATCATAATTATTTCATTTTTTCTCTCACAAAAGTCAAAAAAACAAAAAAACCTATCACAAGCAAGACTTTTTAACCCAGACTAAAATGACCAAATAGCCAAAAAGCCAACACACATCCCAAACGAACCCTCAAGCAAAACTCACTATTGTCATCAATATTATTGTTTCTTATTGAAAAAGTAAAATAAAAAAATTGAGTCGTGAAAAAAGACTGATTTTGTGACAAAACTCAGATTGTTATATCAATTTTATTTTCAAAGCTCAACTTCTCACTACTCCACGTTTAATAATAAAGATTAAAATTTTATTTTGATATTTTTTTAGATAGTAATATTTTTACAAAAAGAAAGTATTGACAACACTATGAACCAACCCTTATCAACTCATAATTTACTTAAAAAAAGAGATCAATTGTTCAAATTCGTTTTACTCATGGATTTTACACTTCATCAATTTAATTTTCATCACATAAATCCATTCGAGATAAATTACGAGTTCCTAAGGGTGGGTTCATAACATTTTTCAAAAAGTATCCCCTATCACACCTTTTCATATTCAATAGCCCACACGGTCTCAAACAGCATCCACCGGTAAATCTCAATTACAACACTACTCATTCTCACTCTCCCATGGTGTCACTCTCGTAAAACCCTCTTTGATGGAACCCATTTCTAGGGTTTTAGTTTTTGCAAAGAAATGGAGAGGCCAAGCGTACCCAACGATGAAAAGATAGCAAAAACTCTAGTTTCTTTTTTATTATTTTACTTTTAATTTATTTGAGTGCACTTTGAAGGGTAATTTGAGAAAAGAAAAACATAAGGTATATTAATTACATGTTTGGCATCTCCTAAAAAAAACAAAAAGTTAAAAAGTAACTGAAAAAGTAAAAAAGTTAACACTATTCACATATTTGGATGGGAAAAAAAAGGCTGAATAGACAAAGGGTAAAAAGATAGAAATGCCCTTGGTTTTGTCCTTTTCCAATAGTGCACTTTTTAGTGGGGGGAAAAAAAAAACAGTACAGCATAGTTGGGCACAGTGCACTGACGACATAGTGCAACACAATGCGGGATGGTCACTGACATGCATGGAAAACATGTCAATGCTCAGAAGGATATGAAGGTAATTTTGCTAGTTGATATAATATTTTAAGAATGCTGCTATTAGCACTCTATAAATCATTTTGGACCCCCAATTTTTAGTTTTTTTTTTATTACAATAATAACCTCAAACAAAATTACTACAAATGACATCATTAATTTTGGGACACCGCATCTCACAATTAAACCTACATACCCACTACATCATGAATTAAGATTTATGAGAGCACCCACCTCCATCATTGTAATAACCTCGACCTTTGATTAACGTTAATTCATGATTAAATATGCATAATAAGTAATTAAGGTGAAATTCTAAAGAAATTGCATGTGTGTCACATTATTTATACTCATATTTGTCTAATGTAGAAATATTTGTTTGAATTCCTGTTTTGTTTTGTGAATTGAACGCCTTATCGACATCTGATCATGGAATCGACTTGCTGTATGTGTTAGTTGGAATTTTTGGAACTTTATGGTAGGTTTAATTAAAATTCGGTTTGGAACGATTGAATTATAATAATTTAATGCTTATTAGATTAGTGGTAAGCTAATTAATTAATTTCTTTAATCAAGCCTATTTAAGGCCACCTCAATATCTCTTATAGACTTTTGCACTCTCATTACCTCTTGTTTGAGCTCAAAAACGTGTAGAGAGAGAGACTAGGGAGAAGTGACTTCAAACAAAGGAATTGCTTGAGAATTTGGAGATTTGGATAAGAACTTCAATCAATTAACTCTAGAGAGCATAGTTGAGCATCTAAGGTAAGAAATCCAACCCTTAGTTGTGTAATTGAATTAGTTTTGTAAGAATTCTAGTGAAAGAGGTAGAATGACATGAGAATGAAGCTAGGATTATAGAATTGTAACCCAAATCATGCATGCATGCATGTATATATGATGGCATTTTGAGTAGATTTTTAAAGAATTGTCACATGCATGTGTTTATCTTGACTTGGTTTTGAAAATTCATCACATTTCTTACCATTTGACCTTAATTGATCATGTTTTGGAAAGCTTAGTTCAAAGTAATTCATGCATGTCATGTTTATGGCATATTCATAAATTTCAAGTTGAAGTTTTGATTAATTAGCATGCTTTTGGGCCTTGATTTAGTGAAATGATCTTCAAATCATGGTATTTTGCAAGTTTCTAAAAGTTTTATGGAGTTTTGGCCCAAAAAGATGAGTTTTGAAGTGTGTAATTCGAGTTTGAAGCTTGAGAGTGTAATCTAGAAATTCTAGATTCTGCACTTCCGTTCGAGCGACCACTCTGTGATCTTACACAGAAGTCCGTTCGAGCTACCAAAAGTCCGCTCGAGTGTGAAATGCGAGCTCCCAGAAGTTTCATGTTTTTGCAGACCGCTCGAGCGACAAGAGTTGTGCTCGAGTGAGGACCTGAGTCTCACGCTCGAGCGATCGTTAAGTGTCTGTCGAGCGTAAAAATCACACAACCAGTACTTTTTCAAAGTTTGCAGACCACTCGAGTGAAGGAAGTTGCGCTCGAGCGGCCCCTCACATGTTTGTATGTCCGCTTGAGCGGAACCCCTGTTTTGAACAAGTTTTGTTAAGGTTCCAAAGTGCATTTTGGCATCCACATTGCATCCTAGGCATTCCTAGACTATGATTAAGACTCAATAAGAGGTTAAGACCTAGAAACACACTAAGAATGAAATGAAAGAAGTTATGTACCCAACGAGTGTGTGTTTCATTATGTGTTTCTATTATGTGTATGAAGGTCACACGCCACAAGTTATCTGATTTATCTGTTCTGTAAGTGAAGTCATCTGTGAGTAATAACTTTGTAAAGTTATATTTACATCTAGTAATTTGTTATATGATATGATATGACAAGAAATGCTTTGCTTTATGAAATGTTATATTATGTCCAATAAATGATTGTTCAATTTCTAGCAAGTATTCGTGGCATCCTTAGCACAAGGCCCTTGCCCGGGAGTAACAATACCGTGGTTTATAAGCAAGGCCCTTGCTTGGGGGTAATAATACAGTGGTCTCATGGCCCTTACCCGGGGATAACAATACCGTAGCCCAAGTATATTACAAGTTCCCGATACCGGAGGTTCCTTATGGAACTAACAAGTATGATAACGTTATTGGATGTACCATGTATAATGAAGCATGAACTTTAATTTTTGTATGAAGTTGAACATGAAAATGAATAGAAATCTATTTCTGATATAAACTCTGGTTTCTGATTCTATTATGGACATTATTTATTTAAACCCTTTACTCTGTTATTATTCACTAGGCTTACGCTCACTGTTTATATTATGTATGTAGGTGAACAGGCGCGTGACTAGGCCTAAGCTGCTGCTTGGAGTTTTTGGTCAGCCAGCCACTGTGCCTCTCGGGGAGGTTCCCTTTTGAAATGTTTAGTTTTATAACCTTGCTACAGATGTTTTCGCTTTGTTTTGCTTATTTGTACATTGGGCTAAGTTCCCTTTTGGCTTTTTCTGTGTAAATGGGTGGCGTAAGACTAATGTATTTATGATGTCACATATATATATAAGTTGTTTTAAAGTTTTCTGTCTCATATATGTTAACACAGCTCTATGGACATTGTATTTTGTATAATTGCTTCCGCAGCCCCTTATATTTTTGTTATTCTGTTAAGAGGCCTTCGGTAATCCAATGATTACTGGGCGGTTACGACGCTAAACCCATAGGGGTGGGTTTAGGTTGTGACAATCACCACCCATCCATCTTTCCCAAATCCCACCTTCAAAACCTACTAACTCTCAAAACCTTGAAAATCCTTTGGCGGCAATGTTGTGGCTATAACGATGACAACTATTTGATTATCTACACTTTTCCGGCTATGACAATGAGTGAAATTTTTTCTGGTAACCACAACTCTATAAGACGAGGGGAGTACAACAATAAAAACTTAGAGAAGGTTCATAACTTTGATGTTGTTCTTAGCTTAGAGGAAATTGGCCTTGTATGGGTAAGTTTCTTGAAAAAAATGCCAAAAATAATAAAATATGTTCGTTATTTTTTTGGGACTGAACTCCAGAACATATGATCGAAATTCGAGAACACAGGCCCGGACATTGTTTACTTGTTCGGGATTCGGTAACCGAACATTGATTTTGAACTTTTTGTGATCTGGGATGAGTTTAAAATGAAGAAAACTAGAAGAGCTAAACCATTTTAAGAATTGGGAATCGGAGATTTTAATCTTTAAAAAGTGATTGTATGATAGGCTAAGATAAGTAAGGTTGGTGACAACCATAGACAAGTTTTGTATTAGAACATCCCCTGAAAGATTATTGTGGCTCAAATAAAGAGCTGGGATTTGAGAACAATGAAAAATATCAGATGTGAAGTTGGTTAATCGACAGATGTAGACCCGCCCCGAGGGCTTTGTGCTGTGCTACAGTTCGGACTCAAATGTCACGGTTCTTAATATGATCTCACAATGTGCAATGTGAGATTGATAAATTGCCAAAGAGTACAAATCTGATAAATCGTTTTGGAAAACTGATTTTTGTAAAGAAGTTCCAAGCAGGGACTACTTTGCCAGATACAGAGTCGCCACTTAAATATTTTATTTTGGAAAATTTAGAAAACCCTGACTCGTGCCTAAGGCCACGTGTCCGTCATCACCAAAGTTGCCTCGGCTCGGGAACTTGGGTACAAGAGGGGAAGGTCATGCAATGAGCACCCTCGCTCGCCCGATCGAAGATCGGCCTTTACTAACATGATATCTTATTTTTTAAAATACATGCGTTCTTATTCTGGTTATTAGCCTAGAATTACTATGTGATGCGCACAAAACACAAGTATAGACTAGATCGCCTAAGTTGGAACAAATCATCTCATGTTTGTTTGTTTGAAAATTGTTTGAAGGTGCTATTCGCAAGTAGGCTAAGACGTGGATTTGCCACCCTCAAGTGGGCTTATAAAACATGATTTTGCCACAATCAAGTGGGCTTAAAACTCGCATTACAATGAATTGTTCCAATTCAAGTAATCTAACCTTTATCCACAGGCATTCAAGCAGTTATATCGTATAAGCAGTTAGTCTCATGGCAAGCATGTGGTCATGTTAACACTCACACTCATGCAAGATGCTAAAGCATAAAAGCTTACCCAGTACTCCGAGTCAAAACAATAGCTAGTTAGTAACCAATGCATGATCCTAGCTATGTTAAGATGCCTAATGCAACACATGCAAAATGCAACTAGAGATAGGCTTGACTATCTAAGAATGACATGTGAAATACGACAACTCGATACACGTATTCAAGTTAGAATTCAAATACTATGCGGTTAGTATGATGCGCCGAGCTCGGTGCATGCAATACAGATGAATGATGCAAACATGCGAGCATAAGGATGCTAATTGAAACATGACCTAAAACTAACCATTGAAAGCAGGTAAATAAAAGGAAGAAAGACGTGGGGTTGGAAGACATTCACACACTTACGCATACTTATTACAAAATTCGTCCTCTCAACGGAGGGTCCGAATAAATAATACAAATCAACTAATAAATTAACTACCCTAACTAATTAATTATTACATAACTCTTAACTAATTTAAACAAATTAACTAAGCTATGAAACTAAAGAGGTCGCTACAGCTCCGCCTCGAAATGATTGAATGATGCATGCTCGATCGCCTCGCTTGGAAACCCGTTGCTATGCCACATGTTGCCTCTGTTTGCACTGTTCTGCACCTCTGAAAACTGCAAAAGTCCCAAGGATGCTTCAGAACCACTCCCTGAGCACTGTGAGGTGTCACTCGCCAAAATATAGGAACATCGACCATGTGGAATTGATCATCGACCATTTGTGAGGATCTCGGCTAACAATGTTTAGTCGATCGGCACTAAAGATGGCCGGCCAGCCATATCTTCCTGCAGAATATTATTTTGCTGCAGCAGAGGACAAACAGAGCATGTCAATGCATTTTCAAGGCAATGTGTGCACAAACACCCTCCCTATCATGTCATGAGCTCAAGGGAGTGTAGTGCTCGACCCTTGGGCCATTAATCATGCATGTCGATATATGATGGCCAAAGAAGCCAAGTGTGCGATTCAATATGGAATGAATGTACAAAAACACATGAATGCCTAGAACCCTATCATGTTGGATCAAGAGTGTCGGCGATCGAGGATTGAGGCACGTTTCGTCACTTCAAGTACAAACGTCCCTCGGTCCTCGTGTTTGGTTCGACACCCAAACCAAACATAATGCAATGTAAGTATGCCAAATACGATGCAACATGGAAATGCAATACAATGCAACATGAGCATGCCAAAGGCAATACAACGCAACCTAACATGTAAACAACATGGCATACAACAAGTATGCAACAATACTATGTAACCTAAACATACAAATATGCAATGTACGAAGCATGCAAAATGCAATGTACCAAGTATGCAATAACGACGAAATGGAACAAGCATGCAACAACATGCAAGAATCGTGCAAGATGGACTTAAACTAAAATGGGCAGACCTCGGCCATGCCCAAATCAGTGGCCAAAACACTAAAACTAAGGCACCAACATGCAAAACAAACATGTACACTTATTGGTCCATCACTTAGGCACAAAGAGGACAACTCTCGAAAGCACTCAAAAAGTGAAAAGCATGCAAGCGTGACAACACTACATGCTCTGAAATGATGTCAAGGAAGATGCCAAATCATACATACAAGTCAAGCATAACATGTAAGAAAGCTCAAGGCTTAAGGCTAGCCAAGAAGCTTGTACTAAGGCCACATGAAACAAGCTCCAAAGAGCCAAGGACAACCAAAACAGTCCTAGATCATGCTAAAGGGAGTCTAAAACATGTAAGGGCCAAAGCTAAAATAAGCCAAAATGAAGGGCCGAAAGCAAGATGCAAGTAAGGCCAACAAAGGGGATTACACTACACCTTTTATAACCAAACATGACATAACTTAACCAATGAAAAACAGAGACATGACATGTCAAAAGAGGCCCAAAAACCCACTTAGATGGCATCCCGAAGACCTAATCATGGAGGCATACACAATGACCTAACCTTAAGGCATAAGACACCAACTCTTCAAAGCTTTGAAAGGATGATAAATACAAGTGTAAGGCTGCACTACATGGACTGAAATCAGATATGAGATGATGCCAAATCATGAAAAAAGGTCCAAGTAGTGCATGCTAATGACTTGGACATTCAAAGCTAGTAAGCGAGGATGTATGGTAGCTATACAAAGCAATGCATATATGATCAAAACAACACCAAACAGAGCTTTAGCATGCTAAAATATGACCTAAAGTTCCTTTGAGTTGAGCCAAAATATGTAAGTATGATAGTCCAAATGTTAAATGCATGTTAAGGCAATAGAGGGGATTACAGGGCAAGTATATGGTGCATGCAAGAAGCCATTAAACCAACCTAGAACAGAGGTATATCATGACCAAATGACACCAAATACTTGCTGAAATAAAGCCAAAACATGCTAAGCAAACATGCTACCATTACAAGCCATTAACACAAGCAAATGAGACACAAGGAGAGAGGGGTGTCCCTCTCTTATACAAGACTCTAAAACCACCTTTCCATCACTGAAAATTCTCTGGATTTCAGTGGTAGAAAGGTCAAGCCAAAGCAAGAACAAAGGCCAAAAGAAGTGGCTCAAAATAAGGCCAAACAAGGCTTAAGAGGGGGTAGATAACCCCCAACCAAAAAGTGACCTTAAACAATCATCTTAAGCACACAAAAACAGAACTTTTTTCAGTTTATAGTTAAGCTTAAAACAATATGCAAATAGGTCTAAAAGCTTAAGCCAAAATAGGAAAACAAAAGGTTAGTTGCTCACCCTTAAAGAACACTTTCAAGAACACAACTCCAGCCACTCACTTGGATCAAAACCAGCCCAAGAACTCTGAAACCAACTTCCTAGTGCCTTAGCAACCAAAGAAAGGTGTTCTACTAGGTGCTATAGTGCAAAAGTATGAACAAAATACACTTTTAAGGCACTAACACACACACAAATATAGAGAGAGAGATATATAGAGAGAGAGGGATATATGAACTCTATATCTATTTTGCTGAACCTCTGGAAAGGGAGGGGAGGCTTCCCTCTTATAGGAAATCAAATTCAAAGCTTCTTAGAGAAGCTAAGCTTTGGTTCAAATCTCTCCATATACGTGTATGGAGGGGAGGGTCTGTGCTCACCAGCTGGCACAACTGGCATGCACAATGCTTAAAAAAGGCAAAGAAAAAGCCTCGGCCAGAAAATATGGCCGATCGACCAAAATAAGTGCCGACCGACCAACAAAAGTGCTGACCGGCCAACATTTATGGCCGATGGCAAGGAAGCAAGGCCGATGGCATCATGCCATAGCCGATGGGGTATGGGGATGGCCAACAAGCCACCCCTTCCCTCAGAAGCAAAATCACAAGTCCTTGGTCCACAACCAAGCATAAAATAGACAAGTTGAGAGATCCTAGGGCAAGACACGCAGCCGAGACCTTTGAGAACTCAAAATGAACACGAACGTGGATGATTATCGAGTGTTCAAACGATGACATCCAAGTCCTGATGACGGTCAAAAATGGGGTGTCTACAGCAGAGATAGTATTCTTTTTCTTTTTTTTCTTCTTCTTCTTCGTGGGTTCTGAAAAGGATGAGACTCTTCTTCTTCTTAGTGGGTTTTGTTAGGGTTTTTTGGAAGTGATGTTTTTTTGGAGGTGTGAGTTTTGCATTCAATGGGTGGAATGTTTAAGGATAATTTTGGTATTATTTGGGGAGAGAAAAGAAATTTTAAGGGTTTCAAAATTTATAAGTGGGGGTCCAAAGAAATGGAGGGTCCAAAATAATTTATGGGGTACTAATAGCACCACTTTATTTTAATACATATTTTTTTCGTAAAAAGTCAAAAAATTATCCTAAATATACATCTTTTTTTTCTCTACTTTTTTAGCTAAAAAGTCAAAAAGTGTCCTTATACAGTTCATCTCAAACAACCCTTAAAAGTAAATTATAATCCCAAATAATTTAATAAGATAAACCAAGAAATTAGACATACTTAATGAATATTTTAATTAATTAAAATTAAAAAAAAAATTCAATTCACTTAGGTCAAGTTTGGGAAGACTAAATAAGTGCACTTTTTGACTTTTTATGAAATATGGGTTGGATTTGGATTGGGTTTGAAGTGATGTGTTAGAGAGGTGATGTGACTTAAATAAGATGATGTAACTTAAATAAGATAGTGACTTTTTGACTTTTTAGATTTTTTGGAGGACACCAAACTTGGCCTTAATCTTTTTAATATACTTAAAAAGTAAAAATTTTGTACAAAAAATTTAAAAAATCCTTTGAATATAACAAAATATGAAAATATATTGAAATTATATATATATATATATATATGTATATTTTGTGTTTTTTAATTAGAGGTATCTAAAAAAAAAAAAAAATTAAGACCGTGTGCCCTGCACACGGGCAGACACACGCTTGAGTCCTCATTCTATCTTATAGAGGCCGACGACGTGAAACCTCTTGTGCGAGTTCTTGAAGAGCAAGATGTCAATGCGTGTGAAACGTCTTTAGATGCACTCTCGACACTGATTGAAGGTGAACAATTGCAGAGGGTTAGTAAGGTGTTAGTTGAAGCCAATGACATAGTTCCGATGATAAAATTGTTGAGCTCGTTGACGCCAACGTCATAAGAGAAAGCTCTGAAGGCCGTAGACATGATGTTTCAATGGGTCTAATTGAAACAAAACAAATTATGGGATGTATCGGGACAACTGCCATTACTTGACATCATTCAGAGAGGAACTAGTAGTATGATATCTCTAGCTGCGAAGGCACTAGCTCATTTGAATGTCCTTCATGATCAGTTTTCTTTTTTCTGATCGAAATTGGCAAGGATTTTTCATTCCATTTATGCAAAAATTGGGCACTTTCATCTTCTCATAAATTGATTGAATTTATGCATGTATGTATGCATGAGACCCCTGGAGAGGATAAAAAAATCATTAAAAAAGGACTCAAAAAAGAGCAAGGTCTGATATATGCCCTTGGAGACCAGAAAGAACATTTAGAATGCAAATTATTGAGGAAGGGTCCGGAAAGCCCTCTGAAAATTTCATCAAAATATGTCCTCTATTTAGGCCTTGTTTGTCAAACTATACATTTTAGTCAAAAAATCACTATAAATTGTTACATCACTCTCTCTACTTTTCTGTACATTTTTTTGTAAAAAGTCAAAAAATTACTAAAATAACTTATTTTCAAACGAGGCCTATGTTTGAATCATGAATTTAAATAGAAATTTTGAAAATAAAAAGGAAAAAATGAAATATTTCATTCACATCTCACCAATTTTTTTCTTCTCTCTTTCCAAATCCCTATCAAAATCCATGGACCAAATACCATCTTTCAACCTTAGGATATGAATAACACCAGTCTGTCTGAGTGCAATTATTTTTTTTAAAAATAAAATTAAAATATTTACGAAAGACAATTTTCTAAACAGCCTGAAAAAATAACTGGACAGTTGATCAACTGATATTCCTTAGTCATTTTCTGAGAAGATGCCAATGGGTTACCGATCTGGACTGCCACTGCACCATTGAAGGGCCATGAATATCAACACCAACACGATGGCTGTTCCGGCATTAAGACCACCAGAAAGGACATGCCATGAACAGAGGCATCATAGAAAACATGGTCCACAGGGCCTGCCCACTCACTGTTAGGCTGGGCAGCAATGAGGTATCATGATGGTTGGTGATGGTTCCTATCAGCCACCACGCAGTTGACTCGTATACAATTACTGACACAAGTGTGAAATGTTTGCAGAAAGCACCACCTGAAATGCAATCAGTTTTAGCTTTCGGTATAAACATTGTTCTATTCTAGGTTGGAATCTTGGCATAAAAGTAAAAGAATTTCAAGAGAGAAAAAATTTGTCTAAAATGTCCAAAAATGGGTTTGTTTACCTTCCATTCCGTTGATATGCACTTGCTGAAAGTCAAATCAATCACCATATATATCCATGACAAAGAAGGTGCTCATACGTAGAGAAACCATATTTCCCATAAGCATTCTAGCCATTGTCATCAAGATGAGATTCAGAATCAACGATGTTCTACATATCACACACTGAACCATTTGACATGAAATGAGTGTCGCAAAAAAATTATTGGAAAATTATATTTGTTTTTTCCCCCATAAGCCACTGATGAAGGTTGAGGAATAACTGGGTCCTCATGTCGAGCTCTGCTCTGCAACAGTTACATACATGCCTTACAAACTTGGATAGTGAAAGTACGCAAAAACAATGAAATTGGAAAATAAATAATTGTCAAGACATGGATGCCTGAATAATGAGACTTGAACCAAATTACCCTTAATGTTGGAGACTCATAATTTAAAATTTATAATTCACCTTTAATGATATTGCATGAGAGTTAGGCCAGGTTAAAATTTGAGACAAATTAAAAGTTGACACATAACATGTCATGTCATTGTGGATAAATTTGGAGAAACTTTTTAGAAGTCTCAATCTTTCCGGGGTAAGGGTTAGTTACACCGAGACCCCCTCAACTTTCAGTGAATATCATTTTACCTCCCTCATTTATCAACGTACATCTTGACTTCCTCAACTAAAAAAAAATATCACTTTCAACTCTCTAAGCCACCTACAAAGGAAATGTATTTGTATAGTTTTCAAAATTGAGGTGTTCAATATGTACGGATTGATAAATTGATAAATAAGGGAGCAAAGGTAATATTCATTAATAGTTGAGGAGTCTTGATGTAATTAACCATATGTAGCTATAATCATTCATGATAATGAGCTAGTCTGATTTATGCAGCTACAAAAGACAAAAAAGCCACCATTGTACATCATCTATATATATAAACATGTTTTGGCCAAGACAAAAGGCAATTATATTATTATTTCAGAGAATTTCAAAATTTTCTCAAGTTCTGTCAACTTCAAAAACTGCTCGTTACTTACCCACCTATGGCTAGTAAACCAATAAGAAGATTATCAACAAGACAGAGAGAACATCTGAAACCAAACTGCTTAGGATAATTGCATTTGAAATCCTAGTACTGCTATGTTACTCCTAAGGATTGTGTATCCTATCCGATTTCATATACTATTTCACACAAACCCAAAAAAAAAAAACTTCTATTTAACATACTATTCCCTCTGTTTTTTTTGTCCACAAATTCCTTTCCAACCATTTAACTGGAGTTCAATCAAATACACTCTAGTCTCCCTGTTTGTTTGGCGGATGTTTTACAAATTAAATTGGACGAGTTTATAATTACAGTAAAACTGAGTGATGAGATTATTAGCATAGTAGTACTAGTTTGGAGATGTAAAATAAACTGTATTTATTCATACACTCGTGTAGTGGTATTAGTTAGTTGAGACTAAATCTATGAATTTACATAAAAGCTCTTATTAGATATAAGATAACTTTGTTGCGGTGGAATTGATTGATGAGATTCTTAGTATAGTAGTATTGGGATGGAGATGTAAAATAAATTTTATTTATTCATACACTCGTGTAGCGGTATAATGGTATTAGTAAGTTAATCTATGAACTTACATAAAAGCTCTCATCAGATATAAGGTGACTTTGATGATTTTATGAAGTAAGAGGCAAAACAGTTTTTCAACCACCAATCTATGAGATTGGATTAGTAATCACAACCCCCGATGAGAATGCTAGTCTTACCATTGGAGGGATTGCTAATCTCACACTAATTTTCCTCAAACAATCATGGGTCAACATAAGGTCCAAAGAATACTAATGTAATCCCCAAACAAACAAATGGGTACAAAGGATTAGATTGGAGAGAGAGAGAGACCTGGGAGTTCACGAATTCCCCCCATGACAAAAACATACCAAATAGTTTGATTGATTAGAAGTCACGAAATTTCAAAGCATTTTGTTCTCAATATGTAATGAGTTGGAGAGAAAAGCAACTGACACCTACATGTCTACATTTAAAGAAATATAAATGTTGTTTGGTCTGTGTTGATAAGCAATATATGAGACTCGAAATCTGAGACTGACTGGTATTATCAATTACTTAAATAAGATAGGCTCTCAATAGTGTTTCTTGGCAATCTAAGAACCAACCAGAGATCATATTTTTTCTTTTTAATTTGCACTTACTGGACAAAACAATGGTGACCCCAAATTCATTATTTTACATTCCTTGAGAAATATCGCAAAACTATTTGGAAAAAAAATGACCAACACATACACACACACACACACACATATATATATATATTATTTTCCAAGCAAATTTACTGTCTTCCTCTTTCTAACAGAAAACACAAAGCGGTATCGACAGCAACCCCTAAAAAGTTTTGATTGACAAATATGGAAAGGCAACGAAAACACAGCGCTGTCCAGTGACCGTTTTTATTTCTTTCTTTCTTTTTTTTCTTGTTCACCAGGCTGAACCACTATTGTTGTGTCACCCTAATATCTCCCAGGTTACAGCAAGTCCTCATAGTTCCAACGACAGAGGAAGCAACCTGCTTGCTGTGACAGGATGGCCTTTTTCTTTCACAATAGGAATTGGACAATCATCCCTACCCTCAATAGCTTATGAGTTGACATCCATCCAACCCTTGACCTACTGCAATGGCATTTTCAAGATGGGTCAGGCAGAGCGGATTGTAACGCGGATAATTTTAGCATACGGAAACAAGACCATGTTGCAGTCAAAACATGGGGACACCAAAAATTAAGTCCTCACAATGGTCTTTTTCAGAATAATGCCCTCATCGCGAAACTTTTCAATAGTTGATTGCAATCATTCTTCAGATCAATGTAGACTTCTACGAACATGCATACCTCCGTAAAGAAGCAACAACTGGATAAATCAAATTCACAAATCAAGCTGCTTTTCTTCATTCATCAACAGCAAAGATCCACTAGTTAGCACATCCAAATCCTCTAGCGCTAATATGACAGGTTTAAACGATCGATTAAAACTATAATGGGACAAGTACACATTTTAACCCTTTCGAGGTTAAAATAAGAACATTGAATGTTACAGCCCAAGTGGTTCAGGTCATAGGCAAAGCTTTCCCACATCTTTAACAAAGCCAATCACAGTTATTAGTTTCCTTCCATAATTTAAGAGCATTAAACACAACACTACTTGAGATTAGGACCTCTTACCATCGTAACGCTGCTTCAACTGAGCTAAACCCCTTGAGGTGCATCTGCATAGTCATGATTTTCACTCCCCAAAAAGAACTCATGGGGCACTTCATTTAAAAAAAGAAAAGAAAAAAAGTAACTATTCTCGAGACACAGAATTCCAGAACGATGACTCATGCTACGCCCACCATGTTGTTCATCCATCCACCTAATAAGAAGTCCTCAGTTCCAACAGCAATTAAGGTAATCGAATGCATCAGAATTGTTCGCTGTTTAATTCTCATGAAACCCATTACTGCTGTTTGCCAAGAGAACGGTGACTATATCCAATGCAAAGTAAATCTTGCAACAACTTTTTACGCCTTCATTTTGATAGATTGGAGATGAAAACAAAAGGGAAAAATACTTAAAAAAACCAAAATGTTTGAATTTTGCACAGCAAAAACAAAACATTTGAAGGTGGGAACCTTGACCACTAACCAAATATTTTTGTTGCATAGAAAATCAAAATTAAATAAAGGTCAAAAAGGGACAGTTTTTTGTGTAGAACTATAAATAAATAAATAAAAATAAATCTTTGGAAACAAGCAAGACAAATAAGAAGTAAAATGCTACAGTGCCTATCTCACAGCCACCATTGTTCATTACTAATTATATATATATAAATCCAAATATGAAATCCTGATCAAAGTACATAAAAAAGACATAAGCAATCTTTTGTTGCGACTCTAAATATAAAATATAAAAAATACCAGAATCTACTGAAACTGTATTCAACAGAAATTAAAAAAAAAATAAAAAAGATAAGATGCCTTATAACTTGAGCAACCGACCCTCAATAATTAAAATCCCACTCGGTACAAGCTTGTCCTAACGAATGCGCCAACTCAGGGAAATGCAAATTCTTGAAACTCCAAAGCCATTGATTAATCTCTCGCTATCACAAAACTCGCAGACTCAAGTGGGTCCTACACAAATGCCGGGTTTCACAATTTAGTGTGATTTGTCATTCCAAAATATACTTCCTTTAATAGAACCTGATGGCCATTATAGCAAAGAGTCGAACGCATGGGGGATAGGATTTGTCACCTGTACAACCGCATAATTCAACGCTTGCCACGATGCCCGCCACCTGACCTTGCACCAGGGTAGCGAGCAAACTGCAGCTGTAAACTGACCGAGTCACGGTCATGCTCATCGAATTTATAACCTGCAAAATTGAGTTTGACTATTTCACGCCATGCAACTAACCACGCAATTGAACCACGATTATGGACATCATCATATAGAGGACAATTAGACGTACAAGTATCACTTCAAACCAAATACAAAAACTCACTCGCATGAAACGTTCATCATCACTTCCCAGTACTCTAAGGTCATGTTTGCTTAGATGAACTGGATTGTGTATCCTATCTCATGTTTAGATTGGCTCAGCATTTTGAAAAGGAATTGACAAAATCTTATCAATTTTGAAATTTAATTAGTCTAAACCTCTACTTAGTCCTCCATTTTGTATCTCACCCCTCTTGGGATTCAATAGTCACACATATGGGGGTTACTATGTCCGGAAGGACTCTTAAGCCAGACCCCAATTTTCTTAGCCATACATTGGATCGAATTATACATTTTGTTGGATTATTAATCCAATCCAAAGTCCATGTCCGCCCAAACAAACATGGAATAAGGTTGCAATTGCAGGTCCACCACTTATTATCCTGTTAGGCACAAGGATATGGCCGTACGAGCAAAAGGAAAAAAAGACGATGGTGGTGGGTAAGTACAGCCAGGATTTTTGTTGTCAGAGTTCAATGGATAAAAACCACATGCAGTAAGGTAGAGTGTTCTTGGCAGGGACAATAGGGCAAGGTGTCGCTAACCATATGATTTATTAACAGCATTGTTGTTTTATTAGACACAAAACAGCACCGCAGGTCTGACAAGTGATCTGAGAAGCCTCCTTCAGCAATCCAGGCCTATACCACGTGCACAGACAAGGCACGCATTATCCTAGCTCTCAGCATTGAGTTTTTCACATCAACTAGAACGATTAGGGCCACCAATATTAGATTGAAGAGTTTTGGGAGTTCTTCATAATTTGGATTTTTTATTTGGGAAGATATCATAAGCTTTGGGACTTTCAACATGTGAAAATCTACTGTTCTTTATTCTTAACAGCACTGGATGAAAAAAATTATACTGTCCCAGTAAATTTATTTGCTTTCTATTTTAGTTCATTATATTGTTAAAACTGATTAGAAAATATGATTATTAACCAATTTGATTTTAATAAAAGAAATGAGGTAATGTGCTGCAGAAAACAAAAACAATAATCAAGGAGCTGACTGATTTTCTTTTTCAGCTCAAATAAGTCATGCCCAAAAGGAACTTTGAGATCCCTAGGAGCTGATTAATATGGTTCTCGATTTTGCATGGATTTCTCTCTAGGTATTATGACCTTAGCACAACATCAAACAAAAAAACAGCTTCTCAGCAAGCAGGTGAAAGGTTGCGCACATCTAACTCTCCCCATACTTCAAACTAGGGGTGAAAGAAAAGCAGGTCACACCGATTGGACTGCCCGAAACTGACCTAACCAATTGGTTTTGGTTGGTTTTTTATTACTCCTAATTTGCTCGGTTTTTTTATGAACAAAAACTCAATTTTCAATTATTTTTGGTTTCCAAAAGTTGGAACTAATATCGATCAAGCCAAACACCCATATCCCTCTGTATATATGTTATAATTATAACTCCCTTTAGCACTTTCCGCGAAACCCACATTTTATACATAATAATCTTGCTTTCTAGTAAAAATAAACCCCTCGTCCCTCTTACTTCATCCATTCATTTCAGTCATATTCTCCAATGAAAACAAAACCCTCTTTATCTCTGTTCATCCATTACACCTCTCAAATCCCTTGCTTTTCTTTCATCGTCTGTCCACTTCAATTCTCTTCTCTCTTCTCTCTTCTCTCTCTGTACTATTTCTTCTTAATTTCTATCCGCCTGTTATTCTTTTCCCCACATTTTATTCATCACTTTTCTTTCTCTGCTCTTTCTTCTCATTTTTTTTCTCTATTTGCTATCATCTCTTTCCCCTGTTTCACGACTCCCTCCCCACTCTCCACTACCTTCTCTTTTCACTCTATCCCCCTTATGCTACAGACCATCACAAGCCAATGAGTGTATAATCTGAGCATATGTTTTGAAGCCTAAGTTGTTGCTTCCACAGTGGTCGACTGGATTGTGGGGAATCCGTGGCTTCTAGTGTCGCCAAGCATGAAGAAACGAGCAAAAGAGATAACTCCACCAACATGCATTGAATTACTGGTTTCTATGGCAAGATCCAACAGAAGATCTATCACCTCAATGATTCTGCACTCGGAAAATCTTTCATAACTATTTGGATTTTTCTTTTAGAGATCTGGAAAAGTAAGTTGTACGCCTCATTTTCATATTTTCATTTGTGGTTGGTTTTTCTCTATACATATGTGTATGTATATACGTATTGTGTGTTTGTACGTAGTTGTGGCTGGAAAATGAATTCTCTCTCTCTCTTATTCCGAATTTTCCAACTGATGGAACTGAACAAACAAAACCGTATTGGTACATATCAGTTCAGCTCGGTTGTTATTGGTATAGTCAGCGACGGTGCTTGTTTTAATAGAACTGATAGATCCAGTTCAGCATGAATGTTTTGTTATACCACCACCAGCCCGATCTGGGTCAGTGAGAGTGTTTCGCTATAGACTAGACCGAATCACACTGCCTTCACCCCTACTCCACAATGGAGGGAGCCTTGTGCACTATGCTTCCCTTTTCTCTTTTTTTCTCTCTAGGTATTATGTATGCCATACATTGCATACTGGAATGTATAAAATCTAGCTATGAAGCATACACACATGACATGGACACGACACAATAAGACACATACATGTCAACACAACAAATTCCAAAAAAGTAGGACATCGACACAGTTCAAACATGGCACAAATATTATATTATCTAAAAATATATTACATAGTTATATATGTCCATAATATATGCAAAATTAGATAATTACTTTACATTAAGTAAATTTTGTATCTAATTCTCTTACATGAAATTTTAGACTATTGAACCAAAGTAGTTAAAAATCAGACAAATTATAGCAAACATATATAATTGTGACATTTCCCTCATCCTCCTTAGCCATTTGCTAATACATTTACATATAGTTTCCATTTTTCATTTAATTTTATGTGAAACTTCTATAGGATTATTCTTAATAATTATACATGTTTTAAGGGTATAAGATAATTATATCAAATTCTTGAACGTAGAAAATCATACATTAGCAAATTTCTAACCAGTGTTATTCTCATTTATTTTTTAACGATCACGTCTCAAAATGAGTTTCGGATGTGTCTAAAATTAAAATTTTAGTTTTAATTATGCACGTGGAAAAAATAGTACCGGACACGTGTTCTAGAGTGTTCAAGGAGTGTTGGCGCCTGACACAGAAATGTCACATTCTTAGAAGTATCCATGCTACTTAGAATTTCAAGCCACCACAGTTTAATTTTAACAATTATCTGTATGCATATAAAAAAATAAACACATCACCACCACAGTTCGGTGAAAGACAGTCATTCCCTATTCAGATCATTATAAAGAACATACAAGATCTCACTGGAAGTATGAACTGAACCATAAAAATGTAGCATGGGATGCATCAAATGTAGCAAAAGAAGCGATATACTAAAGAGTTCAAAATTTGCAACAGGAAGTGACACTGCAACAGATATTGCCAAAACTACTTATATGTGAAAGGGATGTGCAAGTAAAGCTTACCTTGCAAAGCATCCATAGCGGTGGCAGCATGGGCTGGACTCACAAAATCAACAAAACAAAGTACCAGTGGATCATCCCCAGACTGCAAGAACCACAGAAAGAGAATTTATTGATCAGCACAAAAGTTTTTAAAAAAATGATTATGAAAGAGATTAAAAAGGAAAACTTACACGTCTTGGTTCCTTGGTCACCAATCTCACTTCTTTGTATCCTACGAAAGGGCGAAAGATATCTACAACCCAAGTTAAGGAACAAAGGTACAAGCTAAAAATGTAAAGCAAAGCAATAAAATAAGAAAAAATTAAAATTTACGAAAGGATACGAGAAGCTTCCCTACGTGTACAGTTGGCAGGCAAACCTTCCACAAACAGAGTACTGCTAGCATCAGGAGGAAGTGGCCTGCCACCTCCCAATCCCATAGAATGGCCTTTTGTGGTCACCACTGGGTTTGATCCCCCAATTCCAATCATTCGTGGGTCATCAATAGGGTGACCACTTAGTCCACCACTCAAAGGTCTAGCAGAACCTCCCCCACCATACAATGAAATTTGCTGAGATATTACACCTAGTATTAGATCTACATATACAATTACATAAAAAGTCACAATATTGGCACCCAATTTAAAATATAAATAAATAATATATACCGCACTGCGCGTGTAACGATCATAGGATGCTCCAACGGAGTCGGAATCTCCAATAAAACGGTTTGCTGCTCCTTCATCATCACGACCAAAATAGCTAGGCAAATCACGACCACTGGAAACATCTACAATTTTAAGCAACAAAATTTCAAAAATTATATGGGAAGGAGGGTGGTGCCCTAAGCAACACAGACACTGGCACAGCACGACATTGGCACGACATTGACACGATATGGACACGTCGACATGTTAATTTTGAAAAGATGCAGGATACAATATGTTTAGGACACGTTAAAATTTAATATATTTAAAAGTTTATTATATCTCATATATGAAAAATTTATTCAAAAAAAATTTAAAAAAAAAAGTAATCACCTTGTTTGTTTTTGATTGATTTTTTAAAAATTGAATTTTTTGTTTTTTTTTTTTGTTTTTAATGAATTTTTTTAATATTTTAAGTACATTTCAAGATGTGCATAACTTAGATGCCCCTAAAAAATAAAATATTTGTGAAGAAATATTTTAAAATTCAATAAATACACAGAAATACAAAAATTTACCGAATTTTTGTATATTTTCTATATTTGATGAATTTTTGCTATAAATATTACACTTTTCAAGTGTATCTAGGTTAGTTGCATCTTAAAAATAAAAAATAAAAAAATTCTAAAAAAAGTAAAGGGCTTGTTTGGTTTGTTTTTCTGAAATTTTTTTGAGAAATTCTCTACAAACAAATTTTCAAGAGTAATCAAACTAAACAATTTTTTTCAAAAAAAATCTCAAAATTTTGTTTGGTTACCTATTTTCTAAAATCACTCTCTCTCTCTATACATCAAATCAATCACTTTTTTTTAAAACTCTCTCCCCAAAACAATTTTCCAAACCATTTCTGAAAAAAGGCAAACAAACAAGGTTTCGTACTTTTTATCTCAAAAACTACTCTACAAACACAAACCAAACACACCTAAAATTTTTCACCAAAACAAAAAACGAAAAAAAAAAAAAAAAACTCAAGGTGTGTTTGGTTTGCTTTTGAGAGAATAATTTTCAAAAAAAAAAAATTGAAGAGAGAGTTTAGAAATTTTTTTTGATTTGTTTGGTTGTATATTTTGAAAGTAGTTTTAGAGTTTTGGAGTTTGGGATGCTTTGATATTTGTTATAATTGAGTAGATGTGTGTCAGAGAAAAAGTGATTGAGAAGAAGAAAGAAGAGAGAAAAAGTGATTGATTGATGTATAAGAGAGAGAAAGTGATTTTGGAATTTTTTTGAGAAAAATCACAAACCAAACAAAATTTTGGAAATTTTTTTCAAAAACAATTCTCTTAAAAACAAACCAAACAAACCATCAGTTTCTAAAAAGGGGCCTAAATTTTGCGAAACAATACAAGGTGAATATTACACTAAACTTATTTAAAAAGTTACATATTTTTCATAATAGAAACATCAATATATCATCCACACAAGAATTACATTCTAAAGAATAAAAAAATTACAAAACATTATAATACACATGATGTATTCATCTTATAAATATTTCAAAACATATTTAAAGGGCATAAGTTGCGTTTTGAAAAATACAAACCATTGTAATAATGAAGTGATTCTTCACATAGGACATGTTCGGAGGATTCAAGAAGTGTCATCGAAGTGTCCGCAAAGTGTCGATAAAGTGTCCAATAACATAAATATGATTTTTTAATTAAGACACGTTAAAGAAGTGTCAGACACGCTTTTAGAAATATCTAAAGAGTGTCGGTGTCTAACACGGATGTCGGACACGACACACTTCCTCCCTAGAAGTGACCGTGCTTCTTCAGTGGTCCATGTAGTTGCGATTTGGGGAGGGGGTGTTTGAGGAAAGAAATAGAAAAAAGAAAAGAGCAACAAGATAGATAAATCAAAATCCTACAAAGCAAAGGATCACCATTAGAAACTGGGAGGCATTGCTAAATACTTTTCCTAATTGCACTAATTTTTAAAAAACAAATAAACACAAAAGTTTTCACAATTTAAGAATACCCAAATATATCTCATAGATATCACAAACAACGAAGTATTAAAAGCCAGGAACTACCATGTTACTCTTAATCGAGATGCTGAAATTGCTATTAAAAAAAGATGAATAAAGAGGGAAATATTCACCTTACCCCTTGTGGTATTACCCCAAAAAGCACTTTGCCTCCTTGTGTTTCAAAAATAGCGAAATACCCCCCTAAGTGCTTTTCACCTGAAGTGCTATGGTTACATTTTCACCCCTCCCACCACCACCTTCCCAACCTCTCCCACATCCCCCATCTCCCCCACAACCCCCAAGTACTAATAGCTAGGAACTACCATGTCACTCCTAATTGAGATGCTGAAATTGCTATAAAATAAAAAAAATAAAAAAGGGTAAATAAAGAGGGGAAAACACTTTACCCTTGTGGTATTACCCCAAAGCACTTAGCCTCCTTGTGTTTCAAAAATAACCAAATACCCCCCTATGTGGTTTTAACCTAATGTGCTACGGTTACATTTTTCATCCAAACTAACAAAACACATGATTTACTCGCCAAATTTGGTAGTGGGAAAGGAAAAAATTTAGTCAAATTCAAAGTTATAAAGCGAAAAAGACAACCCCCACCCTCATCCCCCCTCCATCTCCCCCACAACCCCCTCCATCCTTTCCAACCTCCCCTACCACCTTCGACCTCTTTCCTCGTCCCTCAACCTCCCTCCTCCCTGATCCAATGACGTTTTTGAAGTTCAAAGAGAGTTTCAAAAGCAACCTATTGTGATTGGAGGGACTGATAAGCTTCCAGCGTCGGTGTTTGCCAAGGAAACAAAGAAGAAGAAGGCACTTGAGATGAAGTAGAGCTTGTAAAGAAGTATATAATTATGGGAAGTTGGGGAAGAAGTTGAGGAGCTATAATCTAAATGTATAATTATGTAAACTAAATGTATAGACCTATAATTCATTTCGAGATCTATATCTATATCTATAGATCTGCAATTCACTAAATGGAAATGGTGATTAACATTGTGTATATATGTATTAGTATGTATATATGAAAATACATAAATATATAATTGGAAATGTAATTAAATTAAAAATCGTGTTAGAAAGTTACAAATTTGTGTAAAGAACTGTTATTTATTCCTAGATCTATATCTATATTCATAGATTTGTAATCTATGGAATAAAAATGGTGATTAACAGTGCCTATGTATGTATATGTATGTGTGTAAATATATATATGTACAATTGGAAATGTAATTAAATTAGAGATTATGTTGAAAGTTAGAAATTTATGTGAACAGAAGAGCTATAATTAATTCCCATATATATATATATATATATATATTCTGAATATGTAATTAATCCATAGAATGAAAATTGTGATTACCAAGTGTGTGTGCAATTGGAAATGTAATTAATTCCAGTTGCACGAAGTGGGGACGGAAGAGCGAGACCATATAGAAGTTTTTAAGGTTTGAAGCACCTATGGGAGCGTGCAGATAATTTATATATTTAATATAAGAATATAATCTAACAATTTTTTTATGAGTGGTTTATAAGGTGAGTGCAAATTTAGGAATGGGCAAGTTTTACGTATTCACAATTTGTGAGATTAGTATTCAAATTTATAATAGAAAAGATAGGCACACACCCAAAGAGAGAGTGATATGGTCGTACTGACTATCTCTATGGGCGTGTATTTGGGTGTGATTGTAGCAAAGTTGAATTTATAAATTTATAAATATAAGTGTTCAAAATACTCTCTCTATGGATGTGTTTGGAAGTGTAAATAAGTATGATTGTAGTAAAGTTGAATTTATAAATGTTGGTGTTCAAATAATGAAAAATTGGCTGATTAATATATATTACTATATATATACAAAGAAAAGAAAAGGAAAAAAAAAAACTAAGGGTATTCAATTACTGTTGGTTATGAGTGCCGCCACCTCAGCCCCCAATAAATCAGGACAAAGGACCATTACCACTAGTGAAGAAAAAAAAACTTGAAAGCATATAAGTAAAGTTCAATAAATGCGTTGGCTCATAAAGGTGAGAGAGATAAAAACGGCAACGTGCATGGATTCGGAACAAGGCATATATCTTGCTTGGCACCGGAATCAATGCATCACTTGCTGAAACGATACTTTCAAATGATGAGCTCAACCACGCTAAACTCACTTCTATATTTTGCAGGCAGATCTAGGACAACAAACCTACTAACCCCAAAAATCCTACGATTACTGACTCCGGATGACTTGATCATAAAAAATAACCAACCTATCCTAACAAATTTGAACCAGATATGTATGTGTGTATCTGTATATATAATATGGAGATAGGCATCAATCCAACAACATCTGAATCAAAATCTGAATATTTATACTGATTTGGATATAAATAAATGGAAAGCTCACTGCTCACCTTCGCTAGGTCAAACAGTTGAATCAAATCACAGTTATAAGTCGAACTATTTTCTTTCGTAATTCGCAACCTCAAACAAAGGATAATCAAAGATCGGAGACTTCTAACACATTTACATTTTTTTCTGGGCAAACAAACGGAGAATTAATCACATATCACCATAACATGACGAGGAAAAAAAAAAAAAAAATCAAAACATCTATCTCGCGAAGCCGAAACCCTAGCTCCTCCGCCAACGCAAACACACACACACACACACACACACACATAGATAGATAGATAGATAGACAGACAGACAGATAGACATATATATATAGAGAGAGAGAGAGAGAGAGATTGAGACAATACCGAAATCGGAGCGAGGGCGTTTCGAGAAGAGAGAAGGAAGAGTTGGCCTCCTGTCGTCTAACCTCCGGTAAGAATCCGCCATTTCCGAGAGAGAGAGAGAGAGTATGAACAGGTGGAGACAAGCTAGTTGCGATTCTTTGAGGCGGCAAGTAGCCCTTTCGCTAAGCAAGCAAAAGCAAAAGCAAAAGCAAAAGCAGACGACGCAAAAAGGTCGATCGGTGCCTTATAAGCATCATTATTGGGCGGGCCGAAAAGTGGAGACCATGACCGCTCATGGGCCCAGCATCATTTTTTGATGTTTTGGTTTGGGCCGGCTCATGGGTTAAAATTAGTGGTAAACATGGTCCTCTTTGGATCGATTTAGGATGAAATCAGAACTAATCTATTATCTATTAAACTAAACCATTAAAATCATGGATACGATTCGAACCAAATTATTTAAATACGGTTCAATTCAGTTTGGAATCGCGATTTTACATAATCTATTAACAAGAAAAATCGTATTAGATTTTAAAAAAAAATCAACCTATCATAAATTTTAAAAACAATAATAAAATGTCTTATCAAATAAATTACTCTCATACTATTCACTAGTTAAGCAAAAACATAATTTTAAGCAAATATTATTCAATATTAATCTAACATGATTTTTCGAAACATAAATTTTCAAAATATAACCGTGCACGTTGCTCCACCATTAACTTAAACAAACATAATATCTAGCAAATAAACATATATGGATTAGATTATATGGTTTGGTTCGATTCAAATCCAGAATCATGGACATAAATTCGAAACTAATCCACGGAGATAGGTTCTCTAATTTTTCAAACTAGGACCAAACCACGAATTAAAAAAATAAAACCAAATCCATCGAATGGGTCTAGAACGATTTGGTTTGCAGATTTTTCAATTTCCTTACTCATCCTTAATCAAAAATTTAGGTTCAAATTGCCTAATGAGCTTGGGCCACACGAGCTCTTTGGCACGGATAATAGACGGCTTGTTAACTGCCTCTCACGGGCCAACAATAGATAGACAAGATTTAAGTTTTATTTTTAGGTAAATTACAAATATATCCCATAAAGTTTGCTCAAAATAAGAATTACTTCATGCCATTTTGAAAATGATACCTTTAATTTTTTAATCACATAACAAATGAACTATTTTATTAAATCAATTAACAATTTATTATTGGGGTAATTACACCCTAGTTGATGTCAAGAAAAAAATACATACTCATGAAAAAAGTTTATAATTTTTCTTATTATAAAGGGTCTAAGTCCATAAATCCATTTTATAGACTTAAAAGGCCATAAATCCACACGGCTTTTGTTTTGGGTCCATAAAGACAACCACATACTCATCATTTGGGTCCATAAAAGACAACCACGTACTCATCATTCAAAATTAAAAAGCCATAGACCCACGCATTTATATTTGGAGTGCTGCTATTAGCACTTATCAAAATTTTTTGGACCCCCATTTCTTTAGATCCCAACCCTAAATCCTAAATTTTAATAATATTTTTTTGGACACCCCACTTATTACCAAATCTACCCATATTCACAATAAAATGCACACCCACCTGAACCCATTCCAATTCCCTCTCTTCTCTCTCTCTCTCCTCATCAGTGATGTCTCTTCTCACTCTTTTCTCTCACTCTCTCAAAACCCCTTTTGTTCATATGAGAAAGTGAAGATTTTTCTCTCTCTTTTCTCTATTTTTTTTCTCTCTCTCAAAACCCCTTCAAAACCCTATTTTTTTTCTCTCTTTTCTCTCTCTAACATTAACCGCATCTAAAAAGTGGTTCCTAAAAACACAATGCATTTACTTGTGGGGTTGGTGTTCTTCATCGATTAGGATTTCGACGACGTGGGTCTGTTTGGAATTTGCCATTGATTGGGAAATTTAGATGAGAAAGTGAAGATTGATGTGAATTGTAGGAATAGAAAACAATGTATATATATGGAAAACTAATCTCTATAATATTTCCATAATATTTTCAGAATAGAAAACTAATCTTCATATTTTCACAATGAAAAGCACACCCACCCAATTTGTTCACCACTGTGTAGCCGAAAAAATGTATTTTGTTCAGAACTGTTTTGTCGAACAATAATGATCCCGTCAGCACTGTATGTCCGAAAAAAATTTGTTAATCACTGTATAACTTGAATCCATTCTAATTCACAACTTAAAATAACATGAATTAAATCCATTTAAAATACATAACTTAAATACGTTCCAATTCACTCTTTTTCATTCTAAGTTAGTTTAACAAAGAAAATTACATAACTGACTATCTGCATTAATGTTCGGAACTTATGTATTGAACGAAAGGATTATGTTCAGTATTGTGTTACCGAACATAATTGTAACAGTCAGCAAACTAGTACCGAACAGCTCGAACGAAATAAGAACGACCGAGAATGTTAATACAAGACAGACAAACGACCGAGAATGTTGTCCTCGTCCTTCATTGCTCTACACCGTGAAATAAGTGATGAAGTATACGTTATACTTGAAGCAAAACTTTCAAGTTCAATAGCGTTGATGATGGTGATGAAGATGATACATTCAGGATTTAAGATGATTATGAAAAATAATAGATTTAGGGTTTATGTTAATTGGTTATAAAAAGTAATAGGTTTAGGGTTTACAAACATGGAATACGTATAGTTGGAGTTAGAGGTGAGGGTGGGGGTGTGGGTAAGTGTCTAATATTATAGAGTATTAGTTATTATTGATAGGTGGGTGTTCCATTTCATAATGTCTTTTAATGTAATTTTACTTTAGGGTATAATTGTAATAAAAAAAATTATAAAATGGGGGGTCCAAAGAATTTTGGCAGGTGCTAATAGCAGCACTCTTATATTTGTCCAAATTATGGGGCAAATTCAAAATTAATACTACGTACCATCTGTTCAAATTGACGTGTCTATCTGTCAAAATGATGGGATAAATTCAAAATTAATATTACGTACCACCTGTTCAAATTGACATGTCTATCTATCCAAATTATGAGACAGATAAGTTAAAATAATTTGGACAAATAAGCAAAAATACTAGGACATATATATTCAATTTGGATGGATAAGCAACAAAAACTAGGAAAGATAGGGGAAAAAAATCCTAAGATTGATACGAAAAAATATTAGTACAAAAAGATTAAAATAATTTGGATAGATAGATTAAAAATATTAAAATAATTTGGACAAGTAGATTAAAAGTACAAAAATATTGGCATATATAGGTTAAAATAATTTGAACAGATTAGTTAAAAATATTCGAACACATATGTTAAAATAATTTGGTTTGGACAGATTAATATAGTTAAGTTCAAATAATTTGGACAGGTATGTTAAAAATATGAGTAGTGATTGGTAGCTTGAATTTGAGCCATCCGAATTCAAAAAACGACGTCGTTTTTGAAATTTATTTTATTTATTTATTTATTTATTTTTTCAGAAGAAGAAAATCAGAGAAAAGAGGAGGAAGAAGGAGGAGGAGAAGAAGAAGAAGAACTGGAGGGGAAGGGGCCAACAAAATCGGGCTGGAGGCGGAGGCGACGGCGGCCGAAGGCGGGGCTGCGACGAGCTGCTGCTGCGAGATCGGAGCTGCTACGACGATCGGCTGGTCGATCTGCCATCGATCGGCGACGGCGGAGGCTCTCTCTCCATTCCCTCTTCTCTTTCTCTCTTTCGGGCTGTTCGGGAGGGGGGGATTTCGGGGGAAAAATCATTTCCCTAAAAATATTGAGAAAGATAGGTTAAAATAATATGGATAGATAGGCTAAAAAAACTGAACAAATATGTTAAAAAATATTGAGAAAGATAGGTTAAATAATTTGGATAGGTAGGTTAAAAAATTGAACAGATAAAGTTTTTTACTGATTTGTAATTATTTTCTCAAAAATCCACTTATGTGATATTTCCCCTTTATTATTTATAAGGAAACAGACACACTTCGATTCTAAATACTACCATATTTCAAGTTCATTCACTTCACAAATTTACAATTTTTATTTTTTCTTAATACACTTACCCCACCTACCATCTCTCCACCACCTATTTCGATCGCCACCGCATCCACCACAAAAATTGGAATGTAAAGAACAACAGATTATTAGAGTTAAGGCAATAAATGACAAATTTATTCCAGTTAAGTTCGTCAAATTAAAAAATTTGTATTAAAGTTGATATATTAGGGACTTATTTATTCATCAATAAAAAATATAGATGAAGAATCTTTTTTACTGCTTTAATGATAATATGGGAAGGAAAGACCTTCAATGGTAACAATACACGAAGATATATAGCCGGCTTTAGGAAAGAATGTTTCATAAATCTAGACCAGTAATATTGTATTTCTCATGTAAATTTGTACAAATATAACAGAGAT
Source organism: Camellia sinensis (assembly GCF_055761805.1). NCBI lineage: Eukaryota > Viridiplantae > Streptophyta > Magnoliopsida > Ericales > Theaceae > Camellia > Camellia sinensis. The sequence goes on from NC_138968.1 coordinate 11,050,408, forward strand.
CTTATGATAATGATGAATAGTTTTTACATACTTGTTCTAACTGCTGTTCTTATATGAACTGTCAAATGATCTAGAGTAGCATAAATCTCCTCTGTTCTCTGATGAGATGTGTCACACGCAACAAAAACATGAATTTGATTTCTATCTTCAATCCAACTACATCCTGGATTCTTCTGCATTTCTTTCTCCTTAATCAACTGTCTCGTTCTAGCTACATCGCTCCATCTCCCTACAGAAGCATATAAGTTTGCCAACATAACATAATTCCCCGTGTTTTGTGGTTCCAATTTTATGAGCTTCTCCGCTGCAATTTTTCCTAAACCAACATTACTGTGAATCACACAACCCCCGAGCAATGCACCCCAAATCACATTATCAGGGTCCATAGGCATTTCCTTCACAATGGTGTATGCTTCTTGAAGGTGTCCTGCACGGCTAAGAAGGTCTACCATACATGTGTAGTGTTTTAATGTCGGATTCATGTTATAATAGCCCATCAAGTTGAAGAATTCAAGTCCCCTCTCAACCGATCCTGCATGAACACATGAAGAAAGAACCAACAAGAAAGTTATGCTGTCTGGTTTGAAACCGTCTAGCAGCATTCTACAGAAGAGACCAATTCCTTCCACTCCATGTCCGTACATGGCATATGCAGAAAGCATGGCGTTTTGGCTAATCAAATTAGGGTTGTCAATCCTATTACAAGCCATCAATGCATGTTTTATGTTTCCACATTTTGCATACATATCCACAAGGGCTGCTCCGATGTGGACATCTGATTCAAACCCACTTCTGATTGCATGTGCGTGAACTTGCTTCCCTCGTTCAATTGTTGTCAATCTTGAACATGCAGGTAAAATTATTCCAACTGAATAAATGTCGGGTCTCAAATTTGAAGTCTGCATTTCAGAGAACAATCGCATTGCTGATTCATAGTGGCCATTTTCGACATGACCTGAAATAATTCCATTCCACGTGTATATGTTCGGATCAAATCCGTCTTCCTTCATATTTTCAAGAATATTTGGAATACTTTCAATCTGATTGCAACGGGCATAGCCTGAGATAAGTGCATTCCACGTGGGTATATCCTTTTCAGTTACTTCATTGAAAGTCATCTGAGCAGCCTTTACATCTTTACATTTGCAGTACATCTCGATCAACTCTCTACCAACAAAAGGATTCGAATGCAGGCCTCTAACAATAGCATGTGAATGTACCTCTTTCCCTAATCTTAAAGAACCGATTTCAGTACAAGCGGTTAGGACACTTCCTAAAGTAAAAGAATCAGCTTGAATCCCTTCTGTCATTAGCAATTCTTTATACAAACTCAAAGCCTCATTGAACATTAAGTTATCTACATAACCCGAAATCATTGAATTCCATGATATTATGTCTTTCCTGATCCCTTCCAGTTCCATTCGATTAAACAACTCCTCTGCCTTGGAAATTTCCCCATTCTCACAGTACCCAACAATCATTGTATTGAAAGAGACACCATTTTTCACTGAAAATTTTGAAAATATCTTGAAAGAACTTCCTATATCAGCACACCTCCTATAAACATCAAGTAATCCGTTGACAACAATAGGGTTAGACATAAATCCATGCCTTGTGATATAGCCATGGATTTCCTTCCCCAAGCTTAGCTTTTCTAATCTTGCACAAGCAGGTAGAACACTTGCTAGTGTTTGAGCATTCGGTTCAAAACCCGCAGCTTGCATTTTAGACAACATCTCAATCGCTTCGTCGTCATACCCATTTTTCGAGAATCCACCAATAACAGCACTCCAAGAAACAATATTTGAAGTTGATTTATCCAACATTTTTTCCAGAACCTCCAATGCCTCGTAAACCATGCCATTGGTAGCGCAAGCAGTAGCTAAAGAATTCCATGAAACACAATCCTTCTCCGGCATCATTTCTAGAACTTTCTTGGCAGCATCTAGACTTCCACATTTACCATACATATCTATCAGAGCATTCCCCACATATATATTACAAACAAACCCATTCTTTATCAAAAACCCATGTAATTGCCTACCCAATCCCACCCCACCAAGACCAATACATATTTTCAACACCACAGGAAACACAAAGAATTGTAATTCCAACCCAATATCCCCAAACAACAATTCTTGAAATACCAGAAGAGCTTTCTCAAAAAACCCATGACCCACATATAAATTGAGAATTGCCACCCATGAATATAAGTTTCTCATTGGCATTTCGTCGAACAAATGAGTTGCATCTTGAAAACAACCACATCTTCCATACATTTGAAGCAACTTTGTTTCCACAAACTCATGCCCATGAAAACCCATTTTGAGGGCATGTGCGTGAACTTGTTTTCCGAGAATAGGGTGATTGCAAGCTTCGAGAATCGAAGCATAAGTGGTTGAATTTACAGGGCCATCTAGAGAAGAGAGATGGGTTTGGCAATTGGTTGTTTGAGAATGAGATATGAGTTGTTTTTGTTTTACTGTTTGAAATGGGAGGCTAGTGGGCTTGGAATCATGGGAGGGTAATCGTGCAGGAAGAGGCGTTGGAGTGATAGGTTCTAAATGGAAGGCCATTTGGTCTTTGTGGACTGTGACAGTGGGGAACACAGATAGCTAATAGGGTGGGTTTGTGGTTGATTTTTTAATTAAAATTTTTTAAATTTTTGAATAAATGACAAACATTTCTCCTGAGATTTACTTAAATTATCAATTATTTTTTTATATACCTCTTAAAGTTTTTAATTTCATAACAAATAGGTATTTTTATTAATAAATCATCAAGTTAATTAACAGTTTTTAATGATATTAAAATTTTATTTCAATTAATAATTCAGATAATTTTATTATTGTATAGGAGAATAGTTAGAAATTTTATTTTTTTAGTTAATTTTGTTAAATAAAAAATTCTAACGATGAGGTATTTGTAATTTTTCAAATCACAAGGAATAATTCATATTTTAAGTAAATCTCAGGAGATGTACTTGTAATTTATCATAATTTTTTTTATTTGAGAGTTTTAAAATTTTAATTTGGATAAATTACATATATACCCCTTAAAATTTATTTAAAATACAAATTGCTCCATATATTTTTGAAAATTACATTCTGTCCCTTCAAGTTTTTAATTGTATAACAAATAATCTATTTTATTAATAAATTACCAAGTCAATTAAATACTTTTAATGATATTAAAAATATATTTCAATTAAAAATTAATATAATTTTATTGTTATATTGAAGAGTAGTTAGAAATTTGATTTTTTCTATTAATTCTGTTTAAAAAAAAATTGATAATGAGGTATTTGTAATTTTCAAAACCATATGGGACAATCTGTATTTCAAGTAAATTTAATAATAATAATAATAATAATAATAATAATAATAATAATAATAATAATAGAGTTGACTCAATAGAAGTAGCAAAGCAGTAAGCAAAAGATCTCAACATAACTTGGCTCTGATACCAAAAGGGACGGAAGCAGAAATATAAAGAACATGAAGAATGAAACAACACTAATAATACTAAAAATAAGATAAACTAAAACTGAAATATAATACTAAAAGAAAACAGTTTAAATAAACATTAATAATAAAACTTACAATTGTTTAATGGAGTGAAATAAACAATTCTTCAAAATACATAACTTGAAAACGAACTTGAAAAGAAAATTACAGGGATAGGTTTTTCTCTTGAGGAAGGAATGCTCTCAATTTTTTCTAACTCTGCCTTATTCTTGACTGAAGAGGCCCATTTATAATAAAAAGAGACCACTGTTAGCCTTGTAAGTGAATACTATGAGTCTTGTGAGTGAATAGTCTTGACTTGAAAGGAGTATCAGAAGCACATGAGAGTTGTCTGCTGCTTTCGGTGAATGACTAAAACTTTTACTGTGTTGAATTTGTCGGTGGGATGAATCATGATGAATGATGAATAGTAATGTTGACTTTTTGATGAATAGCGAATAGTAAAGTTGACTTTTTTTACTATTTATTGCTTGGAGGCATGTGACTGAGGGAATCAATATAGATATATATACCAGCAGCTTTTCTCAAAAGATGAGTATTGATTGAAGCTGATAATTATAGCTATATAGAATCCAATGACTGAATTAAGCATATGGGTCCTGAGCATCTTGGAACTTGGGTCCATATGGATTTTGAGTAGTTGAACCTTCAGAAGAGGTTGAACTGTTTGAACCATCTTCTGAATTGCTGTTATCCGAGTCTGACTTGGCTTGGGCCATGAGTAGACAAGCCATTTGGAGGAGCTCATCTTTGGATAACTTGGACTTGGGCTTAATCTTTGATTTGGATTTATCCTTTGACTTGGGCTGGTCAGAACTGGGCTTTGCGGACTTGGATTTAATCTTTGATTTGGATGACTTGGGCTTGGAAGAACTGGATGATGGGCTTCCAAGATTGACTGGAGGAAGTTGGCTTCCTTGAGTGACTGGAGCAGTTGGGATCTACTGAGCTTTAACCATGGCAGGTATAGGAGCATGAATGTTAATAGGGAACTCAGTTTGAACAATTTCAACAATTCGTTGAATCTTGAAGTTATCCCACCATTTAACCTTATGTAGCCGCCGAATCACTTTACCAGAAATACCATATTGCTATTTGAATATCCAAGGGATTTTATATTTGGATATAAAAATAAGCAATTGAGGCAATTCTCTTTGCTGTGGAGTAAATGAGAAAACAGTGGAGAAGTAATTGACTTGATCCAAAATTACTGATGGGAAGATGTCTGGAATGGCACCATAATGGGTCCACCATCTCAGAAACCAAGTAGGTAATTCTGACTTAAACTTTTGATCAAATTGAAGAAACCATAAGTGACTAAATGTTTCATTTTGATATAGGAGGACTTTGAACCAGGCATTAATATAATCATAATAATTATACTGAAGGGAGTGATTAGGCAAATCTCGAAGTTGATAAGGAGAACCTCATTCAACTAAGGAAACAAAATTGTGAATATAAAGTGAATGGTAAACCACTTTACTAGTGTAAGTACGATCATAAATGGGTTTAATCACAATTGACTGATGGTTGAGCAGAATGTCTTTATAGAAGGTGATTGTTTTCTCTGGATGGAGAGGAACAAAATGCCATCCAGGAGGGAAATAAGTTTTAACCAGATCATTAACAGATTGACTCTTTGGGTGACTAGGTTCTTTGAAAAAGAGATTAGTAGTTGTTGAGCCAACATAATCAGATCGAGCAGTTTTAATAGGATTAGCAGGGTATGGAGTAACTGCTTGGCTGGATGAGGCAAAAGGATCAGTGGCCAAAGCAGATGTGAAACTAGGTCGAGGAATATTACTAAGAACGTGGTAACGGTTAATCATTTCAATAGGCTGGTATTGGGTGACTAACTCCAAAGGAGGAATAAAAGGTTGACTAGTTGGGACCAAGGCTTTAGAAGGGGGCCTTGGGGGAGACATCTGTTTGAAAAGAAATAAAAGTTAGCAATAAAAATTAGCAACCACTAAGGAGATCTCAATAAGTTTGATGAAAATCCAAACAGTTGTAATAATCAGCAAGTAAATGGCGATGAGCTTGAATTTGGTGGTACTGAATGTATTGAGCACGTTTAGTAGTTTTTCTGGCTAATTTTAACTGGGCAATGCGATAAGCAGTTTGGTGAATCAGATCATGGTAATGGGTAATTTGGGTTTTATGGTAAGCAATAAATGGAGTGGCCATCCCTATCCCCCCTGTAAAAATTCCCGGGTAAGGAAATCAGGAATGGAATTGTAACAACCCTCATGCTGCTTACTGACTAATGACTGATTAACCGCTAATTACTGTTAACCGAGACTGATTATGACTGATAATTGAACTGAATAAACTACGGAACTGACTGACTGAAAACTGGAACTGAATTGACTGAGTATGTACGTTTGAATTGCATTTTATCTGTTGACTGTATGTTTGATCTGTTCATGACTTGTGTTTAAACTGCTCATTGAAGGCCTTATCGGCGGCCGAATTAGAAACCGATTGGTGTTTTATGATCGCCGTAATTAATGTGATTTTATAGTGTATTTATTTGAAAACTGATTAGGTATGATTAAATTAGATTAAATATTGATAAAATACAGAGTTGGCCTTAATTACAACCTTGCCCTTGAGTGGGCCACTACCTATACACTTTTGAGTTCATTGCACTTGAGCCAAAAACGTTTACCTCAGCCTTCTTCCTTGCCTTGCCGACTAGAGAGAGACTAGAGGAGAGAATTGAGTTCATTTTGTTGAATTGGCTTGAATTGCTTGGTGTATTGCTTGCTAATTGAAGTGTGGATTGCTAAATTGAACCCCTAGACTTGCATCCAAGGAACTTAGGTATGAATCTCACCTTCTCATTCTTGTGTTTGAACTAATTCTTGCATGGTCCATGTTAAATTGTAGAGCTAAGTCATGAATTGGTTCATTAATGGTGAATTGAAGCTCATTTCATGCATGCGTGTTTGTAATATAGATGTTTGAGTTGTTTTCATGGCAAAAGGGTACATGCATGCTCATAATTATGTTTAAGTCCATGATTTCACCATGTTTTGAAAAGATTGGCTCCTTAGAGCATCAAGTTGGAGCTTCAAAATGATTTGAATTCATGCATGTTTGCATGTTCATCTTGTTCTTGAAAAATGGTTTGAAATTGAGTTTGAATTAAACACCCTTGGGCTTTGATTTCTCAAATTGAGCTTTGAACCATGTTATTCTATGTGTTTATAAATGTTTTCCAGAAAATGGGCCCAAGAGGATTGGTTTTGATGTATTTGAATGTGAGTTTGAGCTTGGAGGTGCAATCTGGAATTCCCAGATTCTGCACTTCCGCTCGAGCGGGGGAAGTGCCGCTCGAGCGTGGAATTCAAGCATCCAGTATCTCTGCACTGTTTTACAGTCCGCTCGAGCGGAGGATTGGGCGCTCGAGCGGAGTCATGTCTCAAGCTCGAGCGGGCGTCGAGCGGAGATTTCACCCATCCAGTACTTTTACAGTACGCTCGAGCGGGAAAATTTACGCTCGAGCGTGTACCTCTGTTGCATGTCCGCTCGAGCGGGGAAACATGCGCTCGAGCGGGACTCTGTTTTTCTGAAAATTCCGAGACTGTTTTCTGATCACATCTTTGCATCCTCATCCCATTTTAGACATTCTTAGACCTAGTCTAAGGCATCTCATTGAGGATATAGATGTAGAACACACCGAGGCAAATTAGGGATTAAGTTGTTATCTTTCCTAACTGTGTAACTTAGTGTGTGTTCAACCTGTGAACTGTGTAGGGTTGGCGACTGGGGAGACACGCTCTAGCATACTGTAGCCCAAACTCTGTGAGTAACAATTGTGTAAAGATATGTTCAAATGATTATCTTCTGAATACTGAACTGAACTGTTTACTGAACTGATATTGTTTATTGAATGAATGTAATGTATGTCCTATCTTCTAAACTGTATTGTGGCATCCTTAGCACCTACTGTTTACTGTTATTGTTACAGAGATCTCTGTCGGTTTCCTCGTGGAACCACTACTGTTTACTGATTGATGGCCATCATTACTGTTCGGTCTTTAAGACCTACTGTTTACTGCTATGCTAATGGATGTACCACATATGACTGAATAACTGTTCTGACTGAAAGACTGAAGTATTGTTTAATGAACTGATTTCATTACTGTAAGAACATTTTATTCATAACCCCTTTACGCATTATGTTATTCACTGGGTTTTAGCTCACTGTTTATATATATATGTAGGTGCTCAGCCGCCAGATCGGAGCTAGGAGCGTGGGTTAGACTCCAGTTTTGTCAAGCCAGCCTTTGTGCCTCACTGAGAGGTTCCAAGTTGCCATGTTATGGCTTTGGGGTGTCTTGTTTTTCCCCCGTCTGTCTCCATACTGTTTGGATTACTGTATAGACTGTTAACTGCTAACCGTACTGTTATCAAGGGATTAGGTCCCTGTACTGTGACTGTAAATTTTGTATAGACTGTACTGTTTGTATATGTGAATGCATGAAAAATCTTTTTGGCATACAGACTGACACAGCTCAATGGACACTATTCATTTACTGTATTGGCTTCCGCCAGGCCCTGTACTCTGTTTTATTATTTTACTGTTCTGCAGGCCTTCGGTAATCTCGGATTACTGGCCGGTTACGGTGCTAAACCCATAGGGTCGGGTTTGGGTCGTGACAGGAATTTTGACAACCAGGTATATATTCAATAGTAAAATCGAAAATACTTAAAATAGATTGCCAACGGGCAAAAATTTGCTTACTAGCAAGATTTTGAACATCTTTTTCTAAAACATATTTAGCAGATTTGCAATCAACACGAAGTAAAAATTTTTGATTTAAAATATCATCTTGAAATTTACTGATATATAAAACAGTAGATAAAATTTCTTTTTTAATAGTACTATAATTCTTTTGTGCTTTATTCCAGACACCAGAATGATAACGAACAATTTGTTCAGATGACTGAGGAGTAATTTGCTGTAGAAGGATGCCGCCATAACCGATATCAGAGGCATCAGTTTGGATAATTTTGAATGAATTTTCAGTAGGAATACCAAGACAAGGAAGAGACTTGACATATTGTTTAACCTGTTTAACAATAGTAGTATGAGTAGAAGACTAAGGAGGAGGATTGTCTTTTAACCGATCAAACAGGGTTTGACAAGTTTTCCTAAGGTCTTTGTAAAATTCAGCAATATAATTCAGCGATCCTAAAAAACGTTGTAGCTGAGTTTTATCTAAGATTTCATCAAGGAATTTAGACGCAAATTCAATGGAATGACTAATAGGTAAAATAGTATTCTGGTGAATATCATAACCTAAAAATCTGACTTTGGTTTGAAACAATCTAATCTTAGGAGCAGAAATGACTAGACTATGACTCTTAATGGTATAAAAGAATGCAGTAAGATGTTTCCAGTGTTCACTAATTGATTTTGAAAAAATAAGAATATCATCTATATAAACTATGGAAAAATGACTAAATGGATTGAAAATATCATTCATTATATTTTGAAATTCACTAGGAGCATTTTTTAACCCAAATGACATGACATTCCATTCATAATGACCAAAAGGTGTAGTAAAAACAGTTTTATATCTATCTTGAGGATGAATTTGTATTTGTCAAAAATCACTTTTTAAATCAAATTTACTAAAAATAACAACTTGACTAAGTCTTTTAATCAAATCTTTTTTATTAGGAATAAGATATCGAATCCATTCTAAAAGTTTATTTAATGGTTTATAATTGATGACTAAGCGAGGGACACCTCGTTCTAATTCAGCATTTTTATTTACATAAAAGGCAGGACATGACCAAGGTGATTTACTTGGACTAATTATTCGATTTTTTAATAGTTCATTGATTTCTTTTTTACACATTTCAAGTAATTCATGATTCATTTGAATAGGTCTAGATTTAGTAGGAATTTGACTTTCATGAAAATTCTTAATATATGGTAATGCGACTACATGTTTTTTCCTATGCCAAAATGCAGTAGGTAAAGTAGAACAAACGGTAGTTTCTAATTTTAATTTAAATTCATTAATTTGAGAAATAATAACTGGATTAGTTAATTGTTGATCAATTCTTTTGTAATTAATTTCTTCCTTAAGATATCTTAAATGACGAGTTAATCGATTAATCGTTTGAGAAATAGAACAATCTTTTAATTGATTTAATTCTAATATTTCAGGAGGAGATAAGAATTTAAAAGTAACAGGTTGCCCTAAAACATGAGTAGTTATTCCTTTACTAGAGGTGGTAAATGGGTATAGTAAAAATATAAATGGCGTTCCTAAGATAACTTTATCAGTCATATTTTTAACCAAAACAAAGGAAGTTTTAAAGCAAACATTATTTTGACATATATGAACTTTAGGTATGTTATATTTAATATGCATTTTACTACCATTAGTAGAAGTTCATTTTTCACGACATTTTTCATAATATTTAGTAGGGAGTAACCCTTCTTGAATACAATTAAGATCGGCACCAGTATCAATTAAAACGATAACATCTAATTCAAAATTACTAAAAACTATTTTAATTTTAGAATACCATTTTTGAATATGGATTTTGTTAAGGAGATTTAATCTATTATCTTCATGATTATGAGATTGAGATTAATGTGATCAATTATCAAATAAAAGATTATCAGGGTTAGTAGGTTCATCAGATTCATGTTCAGATTCATTAGGAGAAACATTATTGGTTTTGAAATTATCTAAATTTTTATTAAGTTTTAATGTAATAATTTCATCTTCTAAATGTTGATCTTTATTTTGTAAGTATTTAATGGTTTGTTTAATCTGATTAATTTCTTGTTGTAAATCTTGTAAGGTAATTTCTTTGTGTTTATTTTTAAATCTTTCTAAGGTTTTAGATAGACTAATAATAGGCTTATCAAACTTAAGTTTATGATTAGTATTGATTAACAAAGATTTTAATTTATCAGTATATTTCTTTTTTAATTCAGAATCTTCAAGTCTACTAATTAATTCAATAAGAGCAGTTTCTTCTTGATTTTGTTTAGTAAGAACAGTAATTTGTTTAACAGGTTTACAACAAACATCATTACATCCTAATTCTATATTATTATCAGAATCTTCACTAGGTGAATTGTAATTAGATGAAGTATTAGAATTATCAGGAGAGGAATTGCTAACAGATTGATTTAATTGAAAGATTTCAAATAATTGGTTTTTTGATTCATCATTAATTTGAAGTTGATTAACTTTATCTTTTAATTTCTGTTTTTCTTTACATTTATTAGAATAATGACCTTTTTGACCACAGTTGTAACAAGTAATATCTTTATTAGATTTAGCTTTTGGATGTGATTTCTTGTAATATTTCTTTTTAGGTTTAGTATAGAATTTATCATTTGATTTAGAAGGTGAATAATTCTTTTTATACTTGTTTGAATATTTGTAATGGGATTTACTATGTTTTTTTATGTGTTTTCCCACGGGAAGGTGCAACAGGAGGTAAACTATATTGTTCACAAAAATTACCTAATTCATATTTAGCCTTATGTTTATCTTTAGTAGCTTTGTGACTGAGTTTAAGATCAATACACATTTTTAATCCTTCTTTTTGAATAGTGCTAATGATATCACCATAAGTTAAAGTGTCATATGCAATGATACCAGTAGGTTGACTAAGAACATCTCTAATTTTGTGAGCAAAAAAACTAGGTAATCCGTTAATAAATTTTTCTTTTCAAAAAGATTTAGTACAATCTTCTCTTAACATAATTTTAGAGGTAAATACATCTTCATACCATCTAAAATCACTTAATTTTGGACAAGTAAGGTTACTAAGTTGATCATGTATGCGAGAATATATATTAGTAGGAGTACCTATGAAATGTCTAACTATGGTATAGATTAATGTGTTAACACCATCAGGTTTGTAATAGCCAATAGTTTCATCAAAGATTGGCAAATCATTTTCATCTTTTTGATTTGCATGTAAGATTGATTCTCTTTGATCTTCAGTAAGGTATTTTTCCCACCAAGATTTGAGCATACCGGTAAAATCAGAGGTAATTAAAGAAGTAATTTCAGGTTGAGAGTAATCAGGGTAGTTAGTAAGATAACTATTTGCAACCATAGATAAGTGATTTAATTTTTGAAGTATTTGATCTTCACTAAGACCATCAATATTCCATTCATATAATTTTTTAGCAGATACAGAAAATTGATTAGAAAGATTAGTTTCTTCATATTGGAGGTCAGGTGGAGTAGGTCGAGAATACCAATTTTTAGTAAGAGTAGTCGATTGAGGTTTAGGATAGTGGAGTTTATTAAGATGAGAAGATTGAAATTGTTGAGCTAATTGATCAATTTCATTATCAGTTGTATCAGTTTCTGATTGAGTAGAAGTCTTGTCTAAAGGTTGGTTTAGGACAGTAAGACCTTTTTCCTTAGATGGTGAAGCTTGTTCCGAAGTAGTTAATTTAGTGAATAGTTGTTCTATAGCTTTAACAGTAGAAGTATCTTGAGTGACTAAACTATTTCTTTTAGAACGATTATTGGGTAAGTTAATCAAAGGTTGATCTAAAGATTGTTTAGTGGATGTAGTGTTAGCAGAATAATCATCTAAATTAGTTTATAGTTTATCTAATTGTTTACCAATTGTTTTTAAACATTGATTAGTATAATTATTTTGTTCAATAACTTTTTTAATTTCAGGGTCAGTGCCAGGCAACTTAAAAGGAGAGGCTGGCACTTCAGATCCTTGATGTTCAATAATAATATTAGATAAAGGAGGATGACTAGAGCTAACAGAAGTATTTGGAGAAGTTTTCCATTTATGTTTTGTGATTGTATTAACCTTTTTGTAATAGTTGTCTAAATATTAATAATAATAATTGCCAAGTCACAAGATGAAAACAATGCTTCTGATGGTTCAGCCTCATCCGAAGCCTCCACAAGTCATAATCCATATGGTCCACAATTTCAAGATGCTCAGCACCCATATTCCTAAGCACATTCATTGGATTCCATATATACATCAGCTTCAATCACTACTCCCTTTCCGTTAATCATGCAGTCACATCTCTTTATCGAAAGTAAATGAATCTTGAAAAAAGTCACTATTCACTATTCATGGCAAAAGACAAGTTAAAGTAGACAGCTCTAAATCAGTCATCGAAAGCAATAGATAGCACCCATGTACCTCATACTTTCCAGTCAGAATTGCTCACAAGTCTCACAGTCATCTCCTTCTCCTATAAATAAGCTTCTTCAAAGAGAGAGAAGGGAGGAATTTTACAAGAATTGAGAATTCACATCTTCTATACCCTCTGAAAAATTGTATGTTTAAGAGTTTTTCAAATTCAGTTTTTCCACTTCAGTTATGTATTTTGAAGTTATGCTTACAAGCTACTTCTAGCAAACAATTGTAAGTTTATTATTTCAAGTTAAAGTTTATATTGTTACTCTGTTATTATTCTGATTATTTGGTATTAAAGACAAGTTGGTGATATAGCTTATTAATTAGTTATTTCTGATTATCTACTCTACTTCTATCTCTATAAATCGCTTCAAGTTATCTTTATTCTCTTAAACTTATCACTTATTTTCCACTCTACGAGTAGCCACCCACCTTTCGTCCCACATCCTGTGTAAGTCCTTAGGTTAGGCTGTTGACAGATATAGGGGTTCCTGGAAAGGGTATGATCAAAAATATGGTATGTGAAAATATGATAAGTTATCCAAGAATATAGATTACTTGAATCTTTTGATAGTACTTAGAACAATAAGTCAATTATTCCGAAATAACTTTTCAGTCAGCTCTAGAACTACAACACTAACTCCCATACCTAATACAATAGTAAATGAAGAAGAACATGAATTTCAAGGTTTAAAGATACATTTAAGTTGTAATATCCCAAAAGTACCAATTAAAGAAATCTATAAAACCAATTTTTTAAAGTCATTTTTTAATATTGATTTAAATGTAAAAACTATTGAACAAGTTTGTACTTTAACAAAAATCCAAGAAATGTCAATTATTGACTAAAGCATCAATCAAGAAACACCTGTCCACTGGTCATAATTTTATGGGTAAATTACAAGTACACTCCCTAAGATTTGCTTAAAGTATGGATTGCCCCTCTGTGGTTTCGAAAATTACAAATATCCTATTGTTAGAATTTTTTATTTAACAAAATTAACTAAAAAAATGAAATTCATAATTGCTCTCTAATACAATAATAAAATTACCCAAATTATTAATTGAAACATATTTCTAAAACCTTTAAAAACTGTTAACTAACTTCATGATTTATTAATAAAAGGAGCAATTTATTACGAAATTACAAACCTCAAGGGGTGGAATGTAATTTCCAAGACTATAGGGGGTGAATCGTATTTTAATCAAACCTCATGGGGTATAATTATAATTTACCCTAATTGTATTCATATAGGCTTAATTCAAGTCGTAATCAAACTATTAACAACTCAAGGACGTATCTCTTCTGTTTTGTTATGTTTGCGAGATACTCGATTTATCAATTATTATGATAGTTTAATGGGTGTGATAGAATCTAGTCTTCATAAAAGACCTGTCCATTTCAATCGTTTTCCTGATTTTACTTTAGGTCTCCATGATCCCACATATTAAAAGCTTTAATATAAAACATCCAAATTTCTGGTGCATTTACCAATATGCTCGGTGGTGCTCATTTTATTGCTTTAATATATCATATCTATTACAAATGTATTAAAACCAATCTTAACGTTCATGTCTTAGTTAAAAGTCCAAAAGATAAAACCTTACGCATACAAGGTAGTACTAATGAAACCAATATTGAGGTCCCTACAACTATTTGTTGGAAAGAAGTCACTCTTCTTGATAATTGGGTTACAGTTAATGAAAATTATTCTCACCCATACCAATCTAATAGTAATGATGTCCAACAAATCCAACAATACGATGATGGTTTTGTCCACATACTTTTTAATCGCCTCACTTGTAATCAATCCTCTCGTCATAGTACCTCCAGTATCCCCACTGTCGATGATGAAATTTTTAATACCCCTTTATTTACCCGAAGAGACAGAAAGCTTCAAATTAGTCAACCTTCTCACCCTAATGATAGTAAGTTAAAAGGCATAGATAATTCTTTTACCTCTTTGATTAGTAAACATGTTTATTCAACACAACCACATCTCCATGATAAAGATACCGTATCTCAGGATTCATCCACTCAAATTGATTTTGAAGTCATTCCTCCTGTTAATCCTCAATTATTAACCATTACTAAACCCTTTATGCCCAATTTAAATAAACTCCATGCTGAATTCAAGTCGAAAGCTAATAAATTAAAATGACAAGCTTACAAGACTAATTATAATGAACAACAATAGTCTAAAATCACTAGGAAATGGTATAAATTTATGAATGAAATAGGTACTGAAGTCAATTTCTTTGATTATCTGGAAAATTATTATTAAAAAATAAATACTATTACAAATACCAAATGGAAAACTTCCATGAATAACATAGTTTCTTCCAGTCATCCTCCTTTGGAAACTATCTTTATTGAACATAAAGGCTCTACTTTAATTGCTTCTCCTTTTAAAATACCTGGTGATGAATATGAAATTAAAAAAGTTATTGAGCAAAATAATTATAAAAATCAATGTTTAAAAACTACTAGTAAACAATTAGATAAAATTAAAACTACTTTTGATAATTACTCAAATAGCCATACATCCACTAGTAAAACTCTAGAAAAACCACTTATTAACCTTCCCAGCACTAGGAATCGGTTAAGTCTAGTCACTCACGATATTAATACAGTTAAAGCCATTGAACAACTATTTACCAAGTTATCTACACGTTCCAAAGACAAAGGAATTATTTTATTAACTCAACAACTACCTTTAAATATTGACTTTGACTCGGACACATCTGCAGCTACTAATCATGAAATTAGTCAATTAGAACAACAATTTCAAACTACTAATCTAAATAGAATAGTACATCCAAAATTTAACCCTACTACTCTTACCAAAAATTGGTAAACGAGACCAATACCGCCTGATCGTTAATTTGAAGAAACTAATATCAATAATCAATTTTCTGTTTCTACTAAAAAATTGTATGAATGGCATATTGATGGTCTTAGTGAAAATCAAATTTTTCAAAAATTGAATCATATGTCTATGGTAGCCAATAGCTATCTTAGTAATTATCCCGATTATACCCAACCTGAGATCGTCTCTTTACTTACCTTTGGTTTTACTAGAATGCTTAAATCATGTTGGGACAAATATCTCACTAATGATATGCGTGAAATAATTCAACTTGCCATCCAACTAGATGGAAATGAATTCCCTATCGTTGATGAAGAAATAGGAATGAGTAAGCCTAATGGAATTAGTACTCTAATATTTACTGTAATCAAACATTTCATAAGAATACCCACTAATGTTCATTTCCAAATCCATGATCAACTTAGTAATTTAACTTGCCCCACCTTAAGCGATTTTAGGTGGTACAAAGATGTCTTTACTTCTAGAGTTATGCTTCGAGATGATTGCACTAAATCATTTTGGAAAGAAAAATTTATTAATGGCTTACCTAATCTTTTTGCTCATAAAATTAGAGATGTCCTTGTCAACCTGCTGGTATCATTGAATATGATAATTTAACTTATGGTGATATTATTAGTATCGTACAAAAAGAAGGATTAAAAATGCATAGATATGAAACTTAGTCAAAAGGCTGCTAGAGATAAACACAAAGCTAAATATGAATTAGGAAACTTCTACGAACAATACAGTTTACCTTCGATAACACCTTCGAAATGAAAACATAATAAAAATAAATCTTCACACAAATCACATACCAAATATCGTAAAAAATATTCGCCTTCTAAATCACCTGAAAACTATTATACCAAACCAAAAAAAAAAATATCACAAGGAAACTAAGCATATTAAAAAGTCCAAATCTACTCAAGATGTTACTTGTTACAGTTGTGGTAAAAAGGGTCATTATTCTAATAAATGTAAAGTCAAAGAAAACCTTAATCGACTACAGATTCCCCAAGAACATCAAAGTCAAATATTTGAAATATTCAAATTAACCGATACTCCAAATCAATCTACTACATCGAGTAACTCCTCAAGTGATATTAACCCATCAAGTTCTACTTACTATTCTCCCAATGACACTGCTAACAATGATCAAATTGAATTAGGATGTAATGATACTTGCTGTAAACAAGTCAATGTTTTTAGTAAATCACAACAAGAAGAAGATTCATTAATTGAATTAAGCAGTAAATTAGATAATCGTGAATTAAAAAGAAAATACACTAATAAACTAAAATCTTTATTAATTAATAGAGAAAGTAAACCTCATCAAGATAAACCAATAATTAGTCTAACTACTACTCTAGAACGATTTAGAAAAGATAAACATAAAGAAATAACTTTACAAGATTTACAGAATGAAATCAATCAAATTAAAACAACTATTAAAGAACTAAAAAATAAAGACAAATTATTAGAAGAAGAAGTTGTAATATTAAAAATTAATAAAAATTTAACTGATTTCCAAAAACATGATGATACCTCATCAGATGAATCTAGTTCTAGCCATGATCCAAATTGAGTCATCTTTGATAATAAATCCACTAAAACTCATAGTGATAATGGTAATCAAGAAAGTCATCGATTAAATATGATTAGGGATGGAAATGAGGGTTAATAGGGTGGATATTAATTCCCTATCCCCATTCCTCTATAATAAATCTTCCCATTCTCCATTCCCCATGAGTACTACCCTTCCTATCTCTTAATGGGTTTGGATTTTCCCTAACCTAACTTGACCCTATTATTTATTTATTTATTTATTTTTTTAAGGTTCACAACCAAAGCTAAATATACATTTAATCTTATTTTATTTTATTTGGTTCAACAACAAAATCAAATACAC
Organism: Camellia sinensis; assembly: GCF_055761805.1. Classification (NCBI taxonomy): domain Eukaryota; kingdom Viridiplantae; phylum Streptophyta; class Magnoliopsida; order Ericales; family Theaceae; genus Camellia; species Camellia sinensis. The sequence goes on from NC_138968.1 coordinate 11,067,891, forward strand.
ATTAATTAATTAATTAAAAAGTTTAAAATAATCAAATATATAATTTTGAGACAATCAAATAAGTTTTAGTAATTGAAAAAAAAAATGTGAAAGAACGTGGAAGATTAAAAAAATTAAAATAAATTACAACCATCTCTCTCTCTCTCTCTTCCCATCCCCCCTACAATGTTATAAGGGCCTGTTTACAATGTTATAAGAGCTTGTTTGAAGAAATAAAATGTGAAAGAACCTATTTGAAGAAAGTGTTATAAGACTCATATTAAATTGCATCAGGGCATAAACAAAGAATTATTTGCTGATCTCTATCAACCAACACTAATACAGAGCTACCAATGTACATCCCAATGGTAGCGCACACAAAAAAATAAAAAAATTGTGCCACGCCTCACTTTTTATTACTCGGAGTCATTACCAAATTCTTTAACTTAATCCAATTTCAGAGATAACATGCGGAAATAAACTCATACATTCAATCCGTAGAAATGATTAACAATACTCTCATTCGTATGCAAAGTAAACATTACATGAACTAACTTAATAAATTGCCCTTGGGCTTACATCATTAAAAGTACAAGAAGAAGGGTGTAACCCTTTACAACAATGGCATTCCGCCAACATAACTAAGGCCCCGTGGCCAACATGTAAGAAGATCCAAATCTTGTAGCACACCCTGCTAAACACCTGAAAAAGATTCAACAACGTGGGATGAACATATAGTCCAGTAGGGAACTCAACATGCTCCTTAACAATAACAACATTACAGATAGCTATGATCATGAACATCCATTCTCATACTAGAATAATAATGTGACAGTTTATACAAAATATATATATAAATATATATATGAACTTTTCTTAAAAATAATCGTTTAATTCACCGCTATAAGCGATTTATCCTCCCTTTTTCCTTTCATTAACCCCCGTTCCCAATCTTTTATAACATTAACAACTACTTAGAAACATAGATTCACTAAGCCCATTACTCTTCCATTTGCCACACATACAACAGATGTGCCTTTTCAAAACATATTTGGCATTTCGATGCAATTCCAATTATATCATAATTATCCATGCACACCTCTATAAAAAAGATAACAACTCAACTACGTACATAAAATCAATCAATGAGTCAACTCGTCCCTCCAACACTGTAACAAATACAATCCACAATGTTTCCAGATACACTGAAACAATAACAAAACAACACTGCACTACTAGCTATATGCGTAGTAAGCCAAAGATACACTTCTCACCACAATCTACCAGTTTACCAGGCGCTAACTGGAAGGGTATGGTACCTTAGATTATCAGCGCGTCAGTTCTCCAGGCGCTAGCTGGAAGGGTATGATACCTTTGATTATAAGCGCTGAACACATAAGTGTGTGGAGTCCATCCCCTATCTTCTCACACACACTGGAGTACAACCCCTCTCTTCTCCCAAACCAGTATACAAATATAATGTAATTCAGCATTTCATTACATATATTGTTCAATCAACAATGGTGTATTACATACACAGCAATTCAACACAACCACGTCATCTTCCACCGATGACCAAGGATAAAACCTCTAGATGCAAATATTTAGTACACCTATTAAAGACTCAATTACTATGAGACCACAAACCCGACAACAACATTAACATGGTAGTTCAAGATACAATTCCACACATGTGTGTGTTCAACACTCATGAAACAATAATCCAATTTTCATACGTATTTCAAAACACTTTTCCCATTTCACAAAACAAGTTCCACTTCCCTCTTTGTTTTAACAAAACCAACTCCGTCTCTTTAGTTGTCACAAAACCAAACCCATCCCTTTTATTTTACAAAAACCGATTTCTACCAATAAGGAAGCCATAACTCACATTAGTACACTACATACATTTCAAACCCATTTCAAAGCCAAAGTTAACCCCTTAGGCATTAACACCTTCACCCACTCACATCAGCAATAGAGAGTTACAATTTGGGCTCATTATTCTCCATTTTAATTTATCAATCAAAATATGATTTAGGCCTTTTTCCTTTATCAACTACAACATGCTAATTTACACTCCAATTAGCCCAAAACAACTCTCAATGATAACATAACCATTTTCAAATACCCAACCCTAGGTTCCTTCCCATGATTTCAAACAAATCCAACATGGATATGATTTTTATGCAATACAAAATTACCACATGTCTATCTATAGACGAAGTATTGAAAAAGAACAAGGAGAATCCCTACCTCAAATGTAGAACTCAAGGAGAAGATGAGTAAAACTCGGAAGTGCTCCAAATCCCAAATTTCTTGGATCACAACGAAGCCCTCGACGATCAACACACTTCTTACAAAGGCCCAAGGTGGGGAAAACACTCTAGCTAGATCAATCCTAAGAGAGAAGTTAGGTTTTAGAGTGAGGTGCTCTCCAATGGAGGTTTTGAAAAAGTAAGAGAGAGAAAGGAAATCAAAAAGTGATCAAAAAAAGTGATTTCACGGACTGATATAAAACAGGTCCGCTCGAGCGTACAACACCCCGCTCGAGCGTCAGACACAGGTTCACGCTCGAGCGTCCAAAGATCCGCTCGAGCGCCGGATGCACTCTCCCAGAATTTTCTGCAGACGACCAAAATGCTGAGAGGAGGAAATTCACGCTCGAGCGTCCCAACTGCCGCTCGAGCGGAAAGGCAACAACAAAAACCCGCTCGAGCGTCAAATCGCCGCTCGAGCGTAGAGACCAAAACCTGGGCAAAAATTCTAAGTTTTAAAACACAACCAACTTATTCCCAACTTGCCCAACACAACCCAAAACTCTAACACAAAGAGTAAGGGATAGAAATGAGAATAAAACAACAACGAATCCATGGAACCGAGTCCGGATTACGGTTAAACAATAGCAGGGAATACCGGGATCGCTATAACCTCCCCCCCTTAAAGAATTTCGTCCTCGAAATTTAAGGATACACCAAAACACAAGGCCAACTGATCACACAACACCAACACCCGAGTACTAGGAAAGAAACTACTCTCACTACAAACCTTTAATCCACTCTTACCAAGGAAGAGACAAACCGAGGGAACACGTTCCAAATGACAACACTGTAGGCATAAAAGCCACAACAAAATCAACCCTTCTGAAACAGTTTACTCACATCTGACCAGCGCTTCAAGCTAAGTCACTATGCAACAACACGACCCAAACAACTTTTGGAGTAAATAATAAGAAAACATTTCCTTGTTCAAGAGACATTTCTCAAAGATAGCCAAATTTTCAATGCTGACATTGCGAAATAAATTTTGCATTTTCCATGCGAAACTCAAAAACTTTGTATACATTTTTCACCAACACGGTGTTATCTAAAACACAGTCATCCATCATTTATTTGCCAAAAATCATTCATTTGAAATTCCTCAAAACCCTTGAATTAAATCAATCTCTCAACAACACATTTAGATGGCCCAAACACTAGGAAAATTTTGTTTTCCGTTTCTTTTCCAAAACAACACCATCAACAACCATCACTCACACAGTGATGTCACAACCAACATGGAACAAAACATTTCTATAATGATAGTTAATAGAAATAACAATAGTATTATCAACACAAAAGGCATAAGAAATTCACAGTTTTGCAATTTCAGCCGGCCTCCCTTTACTTAATCAGTTTAATAACATACACCTGGCTCAGAACCTGGCCAACAAATTAAATGAGATAGTAACCCATATAAAACATTTTTCACTTCACCATAGACAAGCATATAAGCTATATCAATCTTTCAATAGATACACATTTTGGTGCTGTATCGTCGGAGTCCATCCCCTATCTCCTCCCAAACAATATACATATATAATGTATAAAAAAAAAATCCAATCATTTACAATGATCATTCAATGCACAAATTTGCTGTATTATTATAACCGTCATATTCAATGACACAACCGGATGATTAGTTTCGGTTTTCCTCAATCAACACACAAAGTCTACAACGAATGAGACTAACTTCACGGTGACCAAGGTCAACCCAAAACCCTATACCAGTGAGCTGACTAATCAACTCAATAAACTCCACACTCAGTAATCCACCCACTGATGTGCCACTAACCCCACACACGGAGTTCCCCACACAAACCCCCAAATTTTGGAATCTCACTGGATCTCCTAAAATCAAACCACACCAACACTATGTCTAAGGGAATTACTATTTCCCCCCCCATGGCTACGTAGTAAGCCTACTCATCTCCTCGACCAAAAACCGACTTGGTAAACCTCAATTACAATAACCCAATCACGAAGGACAATTTTGACCAACGCTATTCTCATTACTCTAGAACTCAAACTGTTCTCCCTCCAAAGAATGTTGCCAGCATTCACTCACAAACCATACCCCACAATTGATAACCAATCTCAATACAAACACTACCCCCATACAATCGATGGGGTCACCACGGACCTCTTAACTAGCAGGGCCCAAAACACAAATTTACACATAGGTACCAAGCAAACAACAACATCAGGATCATTGATCCCTTACACAACTCCTCAGCAGAAAAAGAGGATTCGTGTCACGACCCAAACCCGGCCCTATGGGTTTAGCACCGTAACCGGCCAGTAATTCGAGATTACCGAAGGCCTGCTGAACAGTAATACAGTAAAACAGAGTACAGGGCCTGGCGGAAGCCAAAACAGTAGTTAAACAATGTCCAATGAGCTGCGACGGTCTGCATGCCAAAAAGATTTTTCATGCATTCATACATACACAAACAGTACAGTCTATACAGAATTTACAGTCACACAGTACAGGGACCTAATCCCTTGATAACAGTACGGTAAACATTCAGTCTATACAGAACAGTTAGACAGTATGAAGACAGGCGGGGGAAAACAAACAAAACACCCCCAAGCCATAGCATGGCAACTCGGAACCTCGCAGTGAGGCACATAGGCTGGCTTGACAAAACTGGAGTTACCCTGACGCTCCTAGCTCCGATCTGGTGCCTGTACACCTACATATATATATGAGCAGTGAGCTAAAGCCCAGTGAATAACATAAAGCGTAAAGGGGTTTAGAATGAATGTCCTTACAGTAATGAAAACAGTTCAATTCAATCAGTATTTCAGTTGTTCAGTACAGCAAACAGTCATATGTGGTACATCCATTAGCATAACAGTAACAGTAGGTCTTAAAAGACCGAACAGTAACGATGGCCATCAGTCAGTAAACAGTAGTGGTTCCACGAGGGAACCGACAGAGATCTCTGTAACAGTAACAGTAACAGTAAACAGTAGGTACTAAGGATGCCACAGTACAGTTCAGAAATAAAGGACATACATTCATTCAGTAATACCAGTTCAGTAAACAGTTCAGTATTCAAAAGATATCAGTTGAACATATCTTTACACAATTGTTACTCACAGAGTTTGGGCTACAGTATGCTAGAGCGTGTCTCCCCAGTCGCCAACCCTACACAGTTAACAGATTGAACACACTAAGCTACGCAGTTAGGAAAGATTAACAACTTAATCCCTAATGCCTCGGTGTGTTCTACATCTATATCCTCAACAAGATGTCATAAACTAGGCCTAAGAATGCCTAGGATGGGATGAGGATGCAAAGATGTACACTTAAAAGCATTTTCAGAAAAACAGAGTTCCGCTCGAGCTCAGGTTTCCCCGCTCGAGCGGCAATGCAACAAAGGTACACGCTCGAGCGTACTGTAAAAGTACTGGGTGGGTGAAATCTACGCTCGAGCTCCCAGTCCTCTGCTCGAGCGGACTGCAAAACAGTGCAGAGAGATGCTGGATGTTCGGATTCCATGCTCGAGCGGCACTTCCCCCGCTCGAGCGGAAGTGCGAAATCTGGAAAACCCAGATTGCACCTCCAAGCTCCAAAACCAAGTTCAAAAGCATCAAAACTCGACCTCTTGGGCTAAATTTCCAGAAAACACATGTAAACTCATAGTTAAACATGATTCAAAACTCAATTTGAGAAATCAAAGCCCAAGGGTGTTTTATTCAAACCAGATTTCAAACCATTTTCCAAGGACAATCCTCAAACATGACATGCATGATCTTTAAATCATTTTCAAAGCTTTAATGCTGTTTCAAAAGAGCTCAAACCTTCAAAAACAAGATGAACTCATACAGTATGACCAAAAGATGGACATGCATGTGAGGTATTATGAACTACAACCTCAAAACTCCAATATATGTACATGCATGCAACAATCAAGCTTCAATTCAACAACAATGAACCAAAACAAGACTTAGTTCTACAATGAAGCATGAATCATGCAAGAACAACTTAAGGACACCATTAAGATGATGAATGATCTACCTTAGGTGTAGAATTAGAAGTGAGGGAGCTCAAATAGGCAGATACACTTCAATTTCAAGCAATTCTTCAAGTTGACTAAGCCAAACCCCCAAGAACAATTCTATTCTCTCCCTCAAGGTCGGTGATGTGCTCAAAATGAGCTGAAGAAATGTTTTGATAAAGCATACACAAGGCTCAAATATGAGTAAACAAAGGCCCCACTAGATGGCAAAAGTGTAATTACGTCAAACTCTTTAATTAGCTTATTTTAATCTAATTTAATCATACCCAATCAGTTTTCAGGTAAATACACCATAAAATCACATTAATTACGAGGGTCATGGAACATCAATCGGTTTCTAATTCGGCCGCCGATAAGGCCTTCAATTAGCAGTTTAAACATATAAGCATGAACAGATAATCATACAGTCAAACAGATAGAATGCAATTTAACTAACATATACTCAATCAATTCGGTTTCCAATTTCAGTCAGTCAGTTCAGTACTTTAATCAGTTCAATTATCAGTCATGATCAATTCAGTTTAACGATAATCGATGGTTATCGGTAATCAATCAGTCATAAGTCGGTAAACAGTATGAGGGTTGTTACAATTCGAGATTCCACACATACTCCCCAATGCATGAGGGTTTAACAAACAACAATACGCATACATAAGCGATACATAAACATGGTGCCTCAGCATCCAACAGTACACCGGTCAACAACAAAATGATTCATAAGATACACCACCGGTCAACAATACAAAAGTCCCCCTCCAGGGTAATACTATAGGACTAACTAATAAGTCGCCCCTCGCGAGGCTCCCGAAGCCTGGCCTGACCGTTTCTGGTACCGATAGCGCCTCCGACTGGACGGGTACGACTGAGTCTGACTAGGTTTTGAAACACTTGCAGAGTTCACACGCAAAGGGCAAAAACATCTACTATGGCCATGCTGGCAGCAAACGAAACAACCATCAGACCCCCTACTCTGAGACTGGTCTGAAACCTGCACTTCCCCGGACCTTCCAACCGAAGTGTCTGAAACCCCTGGCGAAGAAAAGGAACCAGCCCCTGACTGAGCATGTTTCCGCCTCCACCCCTTACTGAGCCTAGAGTATTTAGGAACCGAAGGACTTACCACTATAATCTCCTCCTTAATCCCATCATCACTCGCAACCATGGCCTCCACATGGGCCGCTGCCTCAACTAAATAATAATAATCATTCCAAAAGGATCCAGCTACCTTCTCCCGAATATTGAAACACAACCGCCTTTCAAACTCAAAACAACGACGCTCCTCTGTTGCCACCAACTCTGGAGCAAACCTCGACAAGCTAGCAAACCGCATCTCAAACTGTGCCACAGGAGTATCATCCTGACGCAACTCCAAAAACTGATCCCTCAACCTTTCCCGAGCAGAAGGAGGGAAATACTTGGCCAAAAAGGCCTCGGTAAAAGCAACCCACGTGCTACCTACGGTATTCTTAACATACTTCCACCAATAACTCGCATCACTCTTCAATTGAAAAGTTGCCAAAGAAACCCTCAACTCCTCATCTTCGACTCTGAGCATATCAAGAGTCTTGGTAATCTGTTCCAACTAACTTTCTGCCTCCAACGGTTTAGCCTCCCCCGCAAACTCTGGTGGGCCGGAGCGGAAAAACTCCTTAGTAAGCTTGAGAGCATGTCCACTGCCGCCCCCAGTGCGAGCTAGGGCGTCTTGTACTGCTCTCACAATCTCACGTGCGACATCCTCGCCGACAGCCGATGCTGCAACGGCAGGTACTAAAGGAACTGTTGTGCCTCTACCGACACTCCTACTACTCAACCGTCCTCTACTTCCTCATGTAGACATCCTATAAAGCACAAAAGCAATAACCACGCTTAGTGTACAACACAATAGCCTTCTCCGAGGCACACTCCACTACTAAGTCACAAGATATGCACCTCTATTGCATATAAACATCTAAACATATAAACACATAATCGAATCAAGTCTACAAAGATAGCCACTCATCCTAGAACTCTCAAGGAATTCCCATCAGAAACCACGTTGATCAGGCGTGTTTCCAAAAGGACCTCAAAGCAAGTTCACCGGCTATGAATACTATCCGAGAGACTAAATCCCATGCTCACATAAATGCAACACATAAGTCCTAACTTTCATGATATCTATATGCAACGTCCTCACAATACGTAGTAAACCCACTGTGGTAAAAAACCACTTCCCACGAGCCCAAAGTATTCAAACCCGGCTCGCTCTGATACCAAGTTGTCACGCCCCACTTTTTATTACTCGGAGTCATTACCAAATTCTTTAACTTAATCCAATTTCAAAGATAACATGCGAAAATAAACTCATACATTCAATCCGTAGAAATGATTAACAATACTCTCATTCGTATGCAAAGTAAACATTACATGAACTAACTTAATAAATTGCCCTTGGGCTTACATCATTAAAAGTACAAGAAGAAGGGTGTAACCCTTCACAACAATGGCATTCCGCCAACATAACTAAAGCCCCGTGGCCAACATATAAGAAGATCCAAATCTTGTAGCACACCCTGCTAAACACCTGAAAAAGATTCAACAACGTGGGATGAACATATAGTCCAGTAGGGAACTCAACATGCTCCTTAACAATAACAACATTACAGATAGCTATGATCATGAACACCCATTCTCATACTAGAATAATAATGTGACAGTTTATACAAAATATATATATATAAATATATATATGAACTTTTCTTAAAAACAATCGTTTAATTCACCGCTATAAGCGATTTATCCTCCCTTTTTCCTTTTATTAACCCCCGTTCCCAATCTTTTATAACATTAACAACTACTTAGAAACATAGATTCACTAAGCCCATTACTCTTCCATTTGCCACACATACAACAGATGTGCCTTTTCAAAACATATTTGGCATTTCAATGCAATTCCAATTATATCATAATTATCCATGCACACCTCTATAAAAAAGATAACAACTCAACTACGTACATAAAATCAATCAATGAGTCAACTCGTCCCTCCAACACTGTAACAAATACAATCCACAATGTTTCCAGATACACTGAAACAATAACAAAACAACACTGCGCTACTAGCTATATGCGTAGTAAGCCAAAGATACACTTCTCACCACAATCTACCAGTTTACCAGGCGCTAACTGGAAGGGTATGGTACCTTAGATTATCAGCGCGTCAGTTCTCCAGGCGCTAGCTGGAAGGGTATGATACCTTTGATTATAAGCGCTGAACACATAAGTGTGTGGAGTCCATCCCCTATCTTCTCACACACACTGGAGTACAACCCCTCTCTTCTCCCAAACCAGTATACAAATATAATGTAATTCAGCATTTCATTACATATATTGTTCAATCAACAATGGTGTATTACATACACAGCAATTCAACACAACCACGTCATCCTCCACCGATGACCAAGGATAAAACCTCTAGATGCAAATATTTAGTACACCTATTAAAGACTCAATTACTATGAGACCACAAACCCAACAACAACATTAACATGGTAGTTCAAGATACAATTCTACACATGTGTGTGTTCAACACTCATGAAACAATAATCCAATTTTCATACGTATTTCAAAACACTTTTCCCATTTCACAAAACAAGTTCCACTTCCCTCTTTGTTTTAACAAAACCAACTCCGTCTCTTTAGTTGTCACAAAACCAAACCCATCCCTTTTATTTTACAAAAACCGATTTCTACCAATAAGGAAGCCATAACTCACATTAGTACACTACAAACATTTCAAACCCATTTCAAAGCCAAAGTTAACCCTTTAGGCATTAACACCTTCACCCACTCACATCAGCAATAGAGAGTTACAATTTGGGCTCATTATTCTCCATTTTAATTTATCAATCAAAATATGATTTAGGCCTTTTTCCTTTATCAACTACAACATGCTAATTTACACTCCAATTAGCCCAAAACAACTCTCAATGATAACATAACCATTTTCAAATACCCAACCCTAGGTTCCTTCCCATGATTTCAAACAAATCCAACATGGATATGATTTTTATGCAATACAAAATTACCACATGTCTATCTATAGACGAAGTATTGAAAAAGAACAAGGAGAATCCCTACCTCAAATGTAGAACTCAAGGAGAAGATGAGTAAAACTCGGAAGTGCTCCAAATCCCAAATTTCTTGGATCACAACGAAGCCCTCGACGATCAACACACTTCTTACAAAGGCCCAAGGTGGGGAAAACACTCTAGCTAGATCAATCCTAAGAGAGAAGTTAGGTTTTAGAGTGAGGTGCTCTCCAATGGAGGTTTTGAAAAAGTAAGAGAGAGAAAGGAAATCAAAAAGTGATCAAAAAAAGTGATTTCACGGACTGATATAAAACAGGTCCGCTCGAGCGTACAACACCCCGCTCGACCAAAATGCTGAGAGGAGGAAATTCACGCTCGAGCGTCCCAACTGCCGCTCGAGCGGAAAGGCAACAACAAAAACCTGCTCGAGCGTCAAATCGCCGCTCGAGCGTAGAGACTAAAACCTGGGCAAAAATTCTAAGTTTTAAAACACAACCAACTTATTCCCAACTTGCCCAACACAACCCAAAACTCTAACACAAAGAGTAAGGGATAGAAATGAGAATAAAACAACAACGAATCCACGGAACCGAGTCCGGATTACGGTTAAACAATAGCAGGGAATACTGGGATCGCTATAAATTGTAACAAAGCAAAATGCATAGCAAAGATCCTAAAGACATAACCAACAAAATAATGTCAAAAAACTATTTGCCAACCAAAACCCACATATGGATAGCTTCACTCTAAATACACATGTATGTCAAAGTATCTATCTGTGTAATTCTAAACATCATAAATGAATTGCACAAAATTATTAAAGTAGTTAGATGTTCATAGTAAGGCTTAATTCAGCTAGAAATGAATTGCACAAAATTATTAAAGCAGTTAGATGTTCATAGTAAGGCTTAATTCAGCTGGAAGCAAAACCCACTAAACTCCCAATGTACATTATTTGGCATTTCAACTCCCAATTCAACAAAGTGCATTCTTTGACATTTCAACTTTAATTTTTTACAAGTTTCTTACAGCAGCAACACTCCAGTAGCAGTAGCATTCTAACAGTAGCAACGCTCCAGCAACAAAACCTACACAAGTATAATAAAGATCAAAGAAAAAAATGTTGCTTGACTCTGATTCACATCCATATACTAAAAGACAATGTATAACATGTAAAAAAATCCAACTATGAAAGTTTGAGCTGCCCAACAAGAGAAATGCAAAAGAAAGATCAACTCTGATTCACATCCATCTCATCATATATAGTAGCGTAACCAACTAGTTCCAATGTTGAATTACCTTGAAAAAAAAATAAAAAATTAAGTGCTGAGACTATTCAATGAAAATATATTTATTTTAAAAATAATTACATATTGTTTTATTCAAGTACCTTACGTCTCTATAACCCACAACCAACTTTGTGCACACATCAATGCTTCCAAAGTATGTGGATGAAGTCTACTCCGATACAGGCTCACCAACCTACCACTAGTGCTAAATGCAGACTCAGAAGTAATAGTGGATACCAGAATAGCTAAAAAATCCGTAGCTATTGCCGGTAAAGTTGGATACTTCGATGCATTTGATTTCCACTAAGTCAACACATCAGAATTGGGGGTTCTCGTCACAAAATCCTCTTCTAAATAATGGTCTAACTCTGACGTTACATTGTTGACCTTTTTTCTTCACTTTCTACTAATAAACAAATCATAATCTGAAACCACTTCTGAATCCCCAAAATTTGAATTTGTAGAAGATTCAACATTAGCATCCGTCCCCAAACTAAGTTATTTTTGATACTCTTGCAACAAATCATAACAAAGTTGGCGAATCTTCGCAATTTTCTCTTCAACTGTATCTCCATAAAGTTTATCAAAATAAAACTTCAACACACTGAGTTTGTACCTAGGATCAAGTACAACAGCAACTCCTATAAGACCATGTATAATAACCTAATATTTATCAAACTTTCCCAACATTTTTTATGCCATTAATGTCGCGACCCAACCCCAAGGGCTTAGGGCTGGAATCGCAACTAACTAAATAATTATAATCGTAACAAATTAAGTGGCGCAAGTGTAGACAAAATGGAAGTAAGAAAATAATTAAACAGAAAATTAACTTCATACGACTATTTTGATAAAAGAAAGTACATTTACAGGGCTTTTATTTATTTATATTATTCAGTGACCGGCCCTCAGTAAAACACAAAAGGAAGAAAAGAAAAGAAAAGATAACAAAAATAACGTATCAATATCAAATTCTTATGTTCGTTCCACTACACGAGATTACGGGTATTCCTTACATCTCATCACCTGAAAGGGAAACAGCTATAAGCACGCAGTAGAGTGAGAAATATTATGCTAAGAGTATAGGAAACAGAAAATAACCATGGATAGTTACTTATGCTAAAACATTTACATAACGTAATTTGAATAAACAAATTATTTACATGGCATAAACTGAAATACAAAAATTAGGTAAATAAATAATCATAACCACGGTACAAAACAGAACAGAATAGAGGTCACTAGAGTGACAGTCAGAATAGAGGTCAATGGATCCATGACAAACAGAGGCCCACAAAGTGGCCAAACAGAGGCCAATGGTTATTTAAGTCTCTCAAGGCATGAAACTCCTGTGGTGGTACTTATAACAAATAACTGTTTACAAAATCATTGTCAAATAATTTCTAAAATTTAAATAAACATATCCATGAGTTTCATTTTAAGCAAATAGAGTTCAGAAAATAATTAACGTAATCAAAATATTAATATAATTTATAAAACATAGATTGCATAAAATAATTTATGGTAACCCAAAACATACGTAAAATATATTATGGTGACTCAAGGTATAATATAACTCACCTTAATATTGATCCTTTATATTACCAAAATTCCCCCATTTGTACTGACTTATTTGAAGCACCCTTCTTCCGTTCCTTATTTTTGTTTCTTATCTTCCGATGGTTAGACTATGCTTTGTGCTCCTATTTATACTTGTGTTGCTCCTGTAAACTTTTGCCACGTTTCCTAGGTCTATTGTCCTAGGAGCTAAACCTCCTAAGCCCTATCTCCAAGCAACTTAACTTCCAAAGATGCAGGAGATTAGTCTAGAGTTCATGCTTATTTATACCTAGGCCTAGAGTTCATGCCTATTTACACCTTGGCCTAAATATCCAAAATCATTACACTTTTTTTTTTTTAATAATTTCTATTGAGCTTATCTATAACTTTGCTTAATTCTATATTTATCCTAATTAGTATAATAATTGCGCAATAACCCCTAATTTTAAATTAAAATACATGTTTATCATATACATTTATAAAATTCAATATTTTATTTTACTTTTGTTCTTATTATATTAATTCAATGTTTGGGGTGTCACATTTCTCCCCTTGTAAATAGAAGTTTGTCCTCAAACTTGACGTACCTTAGCTTTCGAAGAAGTGCGGGTATTTGGCTCGCATTTGACTTTCCGTTTCCCACGTAGCTTCTTTGACTCGATGATTTCGCCACAAGACTTTTACAAAAGGAATAGTGTTGTTTTGGAGAACCTGATTACGACGGTCGAGAATCTGCACTGGTTGTTCTTCATACGAGAGATCTTCTTGAACTTCCAGATCCTCGTAATCAACAACGTGCTCTGGATCTCGAAGGTACCGCCGAAGCATCGAAACGTGAAACACATTGTAAATATTGGATAGTTCAGGTGGTAGGGAAAGATGATATGCTACTGGACCAATCATTTCTAATATCTCGAATGGCCCGATGTAACGTGGGTTTAACTTTCCTTGCTTTCCAAATCGGAAAACTCCTCTTGTTGGTGAGATCTTGAGGAACACATGATCCACTACTTGGAATTCCAAGTTTCGTCTCCGTGTATCTGCATAACTTTTCTGGCGGCTCTGGGTAGTGTGAATTCACTGCTGGATGAGTTGAATTTTATCACTCGTTATTTGTACGATCTCAAGGCCTAATAACCTCCTATCTCCGACTTCCGCCCAACACAGAGGTGATTGACACCTCTTTCCATACAGTGCTTTGTACGGTGCCATTCTGATGCTTGCTTGATAACTGTTGTTATAGGCGAATTCCATTAAAGGTAGGTGCTCTACCCAATTACCTTTGAGGTCCATCACGTATACACGTAATATGTCTTCCAAGGTTTGGATTGTTCTTTCGGATTGCCCATCAGTTTGCGGGTGATAAATAGTGCTAAACTTTAGTGTAGTCCCTAAATCCTCATGCAATTTGTTCCAGAAGTAAGACGCGAAGTGGGGTCTCGGTCAGATACAATTGAAACTGGAGTACCATGCAACCGAATGATTTATTTGATGTGCAAAATGACAAACTTATTAAGGGAGTACATGATTTTGATTGGCAGAAAATGCGCCGACTTCGTCAATCGGTCTACTATAACCCATATTGTATCATTCTTAAAAAATGACTGTGGTAGCCCGACCACGAAGTCCATAGTAATGTGCTCCCATTTCTATTCAGGAATAGGGAGTGGTTGCAGCATTCCTACAGGTCGTTGATGTTCTGCTTTAACATGTTGACAATGCAGATATTTGGAGACATGGGTTGCTACATCTCTTTTCATTCTTGCCCACCAGTAGTGTTCCTTTAGATCGTGATACATCTTCGTATTGCCAGGGTGGACCGCAAACCTCGAGCTGTGAGCTTCTACCAATAGCTTCTTTTTGAGTTTCGAAATGTCAAGTATGTAAATTCGATTTCAAAATTTTAGTATCCCATTGTATATAGTGAACTCAAGATCAGGCGTACTCCTTTGCTCCTCGTATTTTTTCTTCAAAAGTTTATCTTCACATTGGCGTGCTTTAATTTCTTCAATTAAGGTAGGTTCTACGGTTATGTTGGTGAGCAGTCCATTGATCTTGCGGGGAAACGAGAGTACATGCCAAACTTCTGGTCATCTTTCGACTCGGTGCATCTACTACCACGTTAGTTTTGCCTGAATGGTGATGGATCTCTATATCTTAGTCTTCCATAAATTCTAGCCACCGTCGTTGCCTCATATTCAGTTATTTCTGTGTAAACAGATATTTCAGACTCTTGTGATCAGTGTAAATCTGGCAGGTTGCACCGTAGAGATAATGATGCCAGATCTTGAGGGCGAAGATCACCGCAGCTAATTCTAGATCATGGGTTGGGTAGTTCTTCTTGTGAGTCTTTAGTTGTAGCGAGGCATAAGCAATGACATTTCCGTTTTGCATAAGAACGCAACCCAAACCATTGTATGAGGCATCACTATAAATTACGAACCCATCTGCTCCTATAAGGAGTGCTAGTATAAGAGCTGACACAAGTCAACTTTTTAATTCTTGGAAGCAACGCTCCTATTTGTCAGTCCATTCAAAGGGTGTGTTCTTCTGAGTTAGCTGGGTCAAAGGTGATGCTATTTTTGAGAAATCTTGCATGAAATGTCGGTAATAGCCAGCTAGACCCAAGAAACTTCGAAGTTTTGACACATTAGTAGGTCGTGGCCAGTACACGATTGCTGTAACTTTTTGGGAGTCAACCGAGATGCCATCTTTGTTAATGACGTGACTGAGGAAGTCTACACTAGACAATCACCAAAGAGTCCAAATCTGGAAAATCTTTTAAAAAATTGATTTTGAATCAAATTGCCAAAAAATAGACTGCTTTGTCAGATACAGAGTCGCCACCTAAATATTTTAGGAAATTTAGGAAACCCATGACTTGTGCCAAAGGCCACGTGTCCGTCATCACCAAGATTATCTCGGCTCGGGAACTTAGGTACGAGAGGGGAAGGTTATGAATTGAGCACCCCCGCTCGCTCGATCAAAGATCGACCTCTACTAATCATGATATGAATCTTATATACATTATATGCTCTTGTTCCGGTTTATTAGGCTAGCATTACTATGTGATGCAAACACACACAAGTATAGACTAACTTGCAAGAATTAGAACATTTGATTCATGTTTATTTGCAAAAATTGTTTCAAAATATGTACCACTTGATAAAGTAATCACATATGAACATTACTCAAATTATTCCAATTCAAGCAATAAGTCTTCATCCATAGGCATTCAAACAATTTATCAATTAAGCAATTAGCCTCATGGCTAGCATGCTAAACATGGCAACAATCACACGCATGCGATATGCTAAAACGAGTAAATGCTCACCTAGTACTCTAAGCCAAAAGAGAAATAAGTTAGAAAAATGCATGATCCTAACTAGGTAATATGACTAATGTAACACATGCGACATGCAATTACTAGGCTCAGCTACTAATATGGCATATGGATCAATTTGATAGCATGCGGTCTAACCATGTATTCAAAGAAGTGCTAAACTAACAATGCAGTTAGAATGATGAACCGAGCCCCAATGTATGCAATACAAGTGAATGTAAGGCATAAGAGATGCTAAACAAAACATGATGCCCTAGAACTAACCATCATAAGCTAGTAAATAAAAGGGAAAAAGACGTTGGGTTGGAAGACATACACATTATTACATTGCGCTCTCACGAAGGAGTGTCCGAATGAATAAACTAGCTAATTAACTAACTAACTAAAGCTAAGCTAATTATTATAAAACAAATGAAATTAGTTAAATTACTAAACTAATTATTACAACAAATGAATTAACTAATCTAGTTAACTAAAACAATTACAAGACGAAATCGAACAACTAGTTAACTAACTAATTAATTACAACACTTTACGAAATTAACTAGCTACAACTAGTTAATTACAACAAATAGCTAAACTAAGTATTTAAACTTAAAACAGGCTCGGTACGCGAGGAATGCTCATGCACATGCTCGGTTTCCACCCGAAAAACCACTATTTTGCTTCTAGAAGGCCTCTGTTTTACAATAGAACACTAACACCTCTGTCCACCTCCAGGATGGCTCTGCTATGCTCAAAGAACACATTGTTGAATTTTGCATCAGTGGCTGGCCGGCCAGTAGTGAGGGCCTGTTGACCACCAATGATAGCTGGCCGACCATTAAAGGTGGCCTGCCGACCATGGAAAGTGGCCTGCTTGCCACTACTGCCTAGTTCATCTTGCTACAACAGAGAACAAACAGAGCATGCACAGGGTATTTTCAAGGGTTTGTCTGCACAACTCACCATTCGTTTTCATGAACAAATTAAATGAGAGACAAAACTTGATTCACAAACCATCAACTCAAGCAATTTCATTATATGATGGCTTATGAACCAAAGTGTGTAAGTTCAATGAATGCAATAAAATAAGACACAAACCTCCTCCCTTTCATGAATTGATCAAGGGAAGTAGTGACCTTGAAAACTTGAACCATTTCATCACTAATGAGTATAAAATGCCTCAAGCTTCTATGTGTTCAATTAACATTCGATTGAACACAAAACTGAATTCTTATCTTGCACCATTTTAATCCCATTTTAATTACTCCATTTTAGATTACCAACCATCCTTTAATTCATTGAGTCCAATGGTGAGTTTAAGTCCTCTAATGGAAAGAGGCTCAAACCAAGTGTTGTTTAAGGCATGAAAGAGACATCATACCATGGGTAATGAACCCCAAAGGGATTAAACCATTAAGCATGACACCTCAATCTCATGCTTTAAACAAACAAGTTGTTTGAATTACTTTCAAAGCAAAACAAAAGCCAAGAAAGGAGGGGGGTTGAAGAGATGATTAAGAGTGATCACAAATATGGAAAGCCATAAATAAATGCAATCAACTCAAATAAGATGATGCCTAAGGCCTAGAACACCAAACTCATGAGGACAATTACACTATAAGCATGCAAAACAAAGCTCAAATGCAACTATCAACAAAAAACAGTGCTAAAATAAGTCCTAAAATATGCTGAAATTGAGACAAAAATAGCTAGATTAATTAGCTAAAACATAGCACAAGCTAGGCTAGTAAGCAAGACACAAGGAGGGGAGGCTAACCCCTCCAAATTTGGACTTCAAAACATGGTTTTGGCCATTGAAATAACTCTAAAAAATAGTGTTTAAAAGCTCAAAAATAGATCATAAACGGATGGGAAACACAAGGGAAATGGCTTTCAAAACAAGGTGCAAAGAATGGTGGACTACCCCTTAACCTTTAATGACCTTAAAACCCAAGTTTCAGCCCAAAAATACAGAGTTTTTACAGCTCAAAAATAGTTGGAAGATAGCAAGAATAATAGCAAATAAAACAAAGCAACAAGCAAAGCCTTATACCTCTTGAAGAGAAGACCCATTCTAGGCAACAAATCAAGACAACACACCCTTCAAGAGCTCAAACCAAGCTCAAAAGTACCTTAGCTCAAAGATGAGAAGGTTTGGTTAAGGGTGTATGGGCAAAGGTTAAGGATATGTAGGCTAAAGTGTAGGAATTTAGAAGAGAGAGAGAGAGGGGAGAAATTTTGCTCTAAAATTTTTCTAACCTTAAAACATGCGAGGAAGGCCCTTTATATATAGAAAACATGAATTTTCCTCAAGAACATCCAGCCCTATACGTAGGAGTAGATGCAAGCATCTATGCAAACAGTTGGCACAACTGTCACAAAATATCTGCAAACGTGGTGGCCAGCAACCAAGAGTGATGGCCGACAGCCCAAAAAGGTGGCTGCCCAGCCACCAAGGGTTGCAGGCTTGAAAAACCAAGGGTTAGTCCAAGAACAAAGGCAATATGGGTGCAGGGTTTGAAAGGCTCAAAGTCGTGGCATTCCGCTGAGGATTTCGAGCACTGGACAAGCATATAGACTCATCATTGGGTGTACATGCAATGACATCCAAGTCATAAGAGCCGTCAAAAATGGGGTGTCTACACATGCACACATGTATTTGCTGATATGTACACAGGCAAATACATGACCTAAGAAAGGTTTTTGCAACTCAAATTTTCACCTATGTATGCTTGTGATGAATGTTGCCATTACTATGGTAGCATTTACTGTTTATATTTTATACGTATTGATTGAAAATAGTGGTCTTTCAGTATTGCACATTGGAGATTAGGTTGGCTAGCTAATTTCCCGGATATGATTTTCTACACATAAACTTGCTAAAAAAAGCTTTGTTTTTTTTTTTTTGAATTAATTGAGAATGTAGGTCTAGTCAACAATTAATAGCAACACAAAAATCAAACCACTAAACAATTACAACCTATAAGCTGAGAACAAAAACAAGGGAGAACAAAAACAGAGAAAAGTTTTAATCCAAGCCTATATGAGATGGCACAAATTTTGACACTATAGACTAACAGATAGCTTGGCAGATCACATAAAACAGGCACAAAAATGAACACAAAATTCACACGAATGGATAGTATTTTACAGAATTTGCTGGTCAAAACTACTTTTGAAAAATCTTATCTATTCATATATATTATATTTTCGATTTTTGTGTTGATAGTTTTATTCGATCCAAAAACATCAACCATTTCTTATTGGTATAGTGGAAGCAGGTATCGCCCGTTTGCAGAGGCCGGTGTCACGAACTAGAATTGCTTGTTGATCAGAGCTCGTCTCACACACCTTTCTTGCAGAAACGTCCTGATCACTCTCTGATGAATTTCAGTGCCACAGATTGTTTAGAATTCAGCAAACTATAACTATTCAATAGTCTGTTTGGTTAAATATTTTGTCCCAATTCTACTAATATCTCATATGATTAAAAAAAAATTATGAATTTAAAATTAAAGAGAGCATACAATTATGAGAAATTCTTTACAATTCTAAATGGCTCTATGTAGTTAACTAATGACAGTGGTGTATGGTTATGTATCTAAAGTTTTAGCAGATGAGAGATCTCAAATAAGGTGGCTAACTAATGACAGTGCTAGAAACATAGTTTTAAATGACCAAATTCTGTAGCTTTTTATCTCTTTCAAACAAACACACAAACACATGTTGGGTGTGCAAAAACCACTTACAAAATGCACACAATTGCAAATTCTCAATATAAATACTAGTTATTGTACTGATTTCACAACTTCTTACCTACATACTTAAAACCAAATAAAACCCATTAAAGTTATTGGCAAAAAAAGTGAAAATTGCAACAAACTATCCCTGAACTAAGAATCAACATAACCCAATAAGCACCAAGCAAAATGAGTTCAAATAATAGAAGAAAAGTGGAGTACCAAGTTGGGGAAGAACTTCTGATACATTAGAGAGGGTTCAAAAGTGAAAGTTCTTCTTTTTCTCTGTAGAGATTTCAATTTCGAAACTGCCAAAAAGGGTGGGACTTGTGTTGATTCTTGAAAGAGTGAGAAGAGGCTGAATTGATGGAATCTGGAGTAGCTAAAGGAACTAAAAAGGATTAAAAAAAAATCCACTAAACAAACGTAGATGGGCAGCGCTGTTGTTTCTCTAGAATTTTGTAAATACACACAGAACAAGAGAGAAAGAGAGAACGAGATAGAGAAACTCACCATGCCGAAGAACCACCGTGGTAATGCCGACGGAGATCACCGTTGCTAGATCGTTGCCTTCGCAAATTCGATGGAGATCATTGCCTTCTCTGCTATATGAGAATGAGAATCAGAAGACTGTGAGATTGAAAATGAGAGAACCCTAAACACAACATATGGGGAAATAGGCAGGTGCCTATCCTCAACCCATATCCTATGGGTATTTAAAAAACACCATTTAATTAATTCGATGGGTAAAAAAAAAAAGAGAAAAAATCCATATGTTTGGATTGAGTCTCCATGGATATCCATAGGGTAGGATCCCTATTGTCATCCCTAAATATGATTAATCGAATTAATATTCAAAAATAGCATTCAAAAGTCAAATTATTTATTAATGATTTTGAAATCGAAGTCATTGCCCTAATAGATACAGGAGCCGATTTAAATTGTATTCAAGAAGGTTTAATTCCTATAAAATATTATCATAAAGCTAGTGAACAAATAAGTCCTGCTAATAGAAGTCAAATGCATATTAAATATAAATTACTTAAAGTTTATATTTGTCAGAATAATGTCTGCTTTAAAATATCATTTGTTTTAGTACGAAACATGACAAATAATTTCATCTTAGGCACTCCATTTATTTTCTTATTATATCCATTTACCACTACTAATTTTGGTATAACAACACAAGCCTTTGGTCAAACAATAACCTTTAAATTCTTAACTCCTCCTGAAATAAAAGAATTAAATCAATTAAAAGAATGTTCCATATCTCAATCTATTAATAGATTAACCAAACAACTCAAATTCCTTAAAGAAGAAGTAAAATTCAAAAGAATTGAATCTCAGTTAACTAATCCAATTCTTATTTCCAAAATTGAACAATTTAAAAGTCATTTAGAAACTACAGTTTGCTTTATTCTACCCAGCATTTTTTGGCATTGAAAAAAATATGTAGTCACACTTCCTTATATTAAAAATTTTAATGAACGACTAATTCCTATTAAATCCAGACCAGTTTAAATGAATAATGAATTAGTAGAGATGTGTAAAAAAGAAATTACTGAATTGCTACATAATAAAATCATTAGGAAAAGTAAGTCACCTTGGTCTTACCCTGTTTTTTATGTCTATAAAAATGCTAAACTTGAACGTGGAGTCTCGTGATTAGTCATTAATTATAAACCATTAAACAAAGTTTTAGAATGCATAAGATATCTAATCCCCAATAAAAAGGATTTAATCAAAAGACTTAGTCAAGCCGTCATATTTAGTAAATTTGATCTTAAAAGTGGATTTTGGCAAATACAAATCCACCACAATGATCGATACAAAACTGCTTTTACTACACCTTTTGGTCGTTACAAATGGAATATAATGCCTTTTGGTTTAAAAAATGCACATAGTGAATTTCAAAATAGCATGAATGAAATATTCAATCCCTTTAGTCATTTTTCTATCGTTTACGTAGACAACATTCTCATTTTCTCTAAGTCACTAGATGAACATTGAAAACATCTCCATTCATTCCTTCAGATTATTAAACATAATGGCTTAGTCATCTCTGTACCCAAAATTAAGTTATTTCAAACCAAGGTTAGTTTTTTAGGATATGAAATATACCAAAATACTATTCTTCCAATTAGTCGCTCTATTGAATTTGCTTCTAAATTTCCTGATGAAATCTTAGACAAAACCCAGTTACAACGTATCTTAGGTTCTCTTAATTACATTGTTAAATTCTATCAAGACCTTAGGAAAACCTGTCAACCTCTTTTTGATTAGTTGAAGGATAATTCTCATCCATGGACTCGCAGTCATACTGCTATTGTGCAATAAGTCAAAAAATATGTCAAAACTTTGTCTTGTCTCAGTATTCCTACTGAGAATTCATCCAAGATCATTCAAACTGACGCCTCTGACATTGGTTATGGGGGCATCCTCCTTCAGAATATTAACCCCAAGTCATCTAAACAAATTGTTCGTTTTCATTATGGTGTTTGGAACAAAACACAACAAAATTATAGTGCTATTAAAAAAGAAATTTTATCTATTGTATTATGTATTAGTAAATTTCAAGATGACATCTTAAATAAAAAATTCTTAATTCGTGTGGATTGTAAAAGTGCCAAATATGTTTTAGAAAAGGATGTTCAAAATATTGCTAATAAGCATATTTTTGTCGGTTGGCAGTCTACTTTAAGTATTTTCAATTTTGATATTGAATATATTCCAGGTAGTCAAAATTCTATTCCTAACTTCCTTACCTGAGAATTTTTACAAGGGGGATAGTGTGCCATGCATACTCCTTATATTTCCACCCACAAGTTACAAGTTACCCGTTATTGCAAACTAATTCGTTGTTGGGCTTTTAAAATATCTTTTTTAAAGACAATAGACCAAGACCCTTACCTTCAATTTCAACAGATTCGAAGTCAATGCAATTTGATTACCCATTACACTAATCTACTAAGTTTCCACATTGACAAACTAGATCTCCTCAGCAGATGCTAATCTATTTCTGTTTTACAGATGTCAAGCCACAAACCTTCTACAAAACCTCCTGCCATTGCGCCTATTGTTGCTCCTCTAATTGATTTAGTCAACAGATATCAAATCCTTAGTAACATTCTTAAACCTAGTTATACTTCAGCTCTGGCTTCAGATCCATTTGCGTGTCAGTCAATTACTCTCATGCCGCCTAATTACCCACACAGATTGTCACGACCCAAACCCACCCTTATAGGTTTAGCGTCATAACCGACCAGTAATCCTGGAATTATCAAAGGCCCATGACCTGAATATCATGTAACATAAGCGGCTGCGGAAGCAAATATACAAAATACAACGTCCATTGAGCTGTGCAGACATACATGAGATAGATAATTTAAAACTTTATGTATAAAATATATACATATATATGACGTCATATCCACATAAGTCATACAACACCATACAAGTATTATCAAAAGGGGACTTAGCCCAATGTACAAACAAAAACAAAACAAAACGTAAACATTCTTAGCATGATTAACAAAACTTGACTTCTTTAAACGAGAACCTTCCCGGGAGACACGGTGGCTGGTTGACCCAAAACTCCCCAGGTAGCAACTTAGGCCTAGTCACGCGCCTACTCACCTACATACATAATGTAAATAGTGAGCGAAAGCCTAGTGAATAATAACAGAGTAAATGGTTTAATGAATGATGTTATAGCGATTCCGGTTTTCCCTTTCGTGCTTAACTGTAATCGGGATTCGGTTTCGTAAGGGTGCCGTTTCTTATCCTCTTTTCATCCCTTTCTCTTTATGTTCGAGCTTTGGGTCGTGTTGGGCAAGTTGGGAATAAGTTGGTTGTGTTTTAAAACGTAAAATCTTCGCCCAGTTTTTGGTCTCTCCGCTCGAGCTGCACTTTTGACGCCCGAGCGGGACTCTGTTGTTGCTTGTCCGCTCGAGCGGGGAAATCACCCATCCAGTATTTCGTCTGCAGTGGTAGACGCTCGAGTAGAGGATTGGCCGCTCGAGCGGGAGTTTGTGTCTGACGCTCGAACGAGGAGTTTGACGCTCGAGCGGGAACCATGTCTGTAAAAGTTCTGGGAGCGTGCATCTGCCGCTCGAGCGGGGAATTGGACGCTCGAGCACGGATCTGTGAGTGACGCTCGAGCGGGGAGTTTGGCGCTCGAGCGGGGCGACTTTTATATAAAGCCGAGATCTGACCCTTTTTGTTCACTTTTCAACATCCTTTCTCTCTCTTACTTTTCCCAAAAAGCTATTTTGAGAGTTCCTCTCACTAAAACCCCAACTTCTCTCTTAGGATTGATCTAGTAGGAGTTGTTTTCTCACCTTGGGCCTTTACAAAAGTTGTGTTGATCGTCGAGGGCTATCTTCTAATCTGAAAATTTCGAGATTTGGAGCATTTCCGTTTTTTCATCTCCTTCGTTGAGTCCCATTATTTGAGGTAGGGATAACTTACTCCATCTTATGAGCTTTGTCTTTGAATTTTAGCATTTTGATATTTTGGGAGTTTGTTGGGGAATTTTGAGAAAGTTTGGGGCCTTTGTGTAATTTTACAAAAGTTGAGGTTTAAAATATATAAACCTATATGCATGTTAAGCACAGAGAAATGAGATTTATGTTGGGACATTGATGAAAATGGAACCTTAGAGTTGTTTTGTTAATTAAGGTAATTTGCCCTAATTGTTTTAATTAATTAATGCGTATAATTAATTAAAGGAAATGAGGAATTGAATTGGAAATGTTGAAATTGGGAATGTATGAGACTAAAGGGTGTAATTAGATCATTCATTGCTCACCTAATTGAAATGTTGATATATTATCTGCTTGTGCATTTATTTCCTGCTTAGAAATAATTGCTTTGGGCTACCGGTGGAGGGTAGTGTTGATTGTTGTAGACAATGCATGATGATTAGGCAAACTAAAACTAATCAATTGGATATGTCATAGAGTATGACGGTTGATGGAATACATTAACTTTATGTGTTGGTTGATTGTGCTTATGGCCAATGTGTTTATATGCATTATGTGTAGACAGTTGATAGAATACATTAACTTTATGTATTGATTGATTGCGTATGTGATTCTGTGTTTATATGCATTACTTGTGTATGGGAGGAGATGGGAGATGTACTCCACGGTTTAGGGGAAGATGGGGGATTTCCCCTAAACCGGTTAATGGTTAAGGGAAGATGGGGGATGGACCCAGGGATGCAGCTCATGTGCTCACCCATTGAAGTGTTGATACAGCTCATATGCTTATCTATTGAAGTGTTGATACAACTCATATGCTTATCTATTGAAGTGTTGATACAGCTCATATGCTTATCTATTGAAGTGTTGATACAGCTCATATGCTTATCTATTGAAGTGTTGATACAACTCATATGCTTATCTATTGGAATGTTGATACAGCTCATATGCTTATCTGTTGCAGTATTGAATATAGCTCATATGCTCATTTGTTGAAGTATTGATATAGCTCATATGCTTATCTGTTGTGGTAGTGATATAGCTCATATGCTTATCTATTGAAAAGTTTGATTGATTTGATATAGCACTAAAATGTATGTCATCATCGTTTGTGAAGTATGGAAGTAGTTTATGTGTTATTGATACAACACCAAAATGTGTATCCACCTTGAACTTCAAAAGTGTTCTAGTGGTGAAACTATGATCTCATCAAATGTTTGGATCAGAATACTGAGCCTTGTTTCCAAACTCAAAGTTGAATAAGAAATGGAAGGTAAATTGGAGCATAGACTTGACCGTCATGGAATTGTAATAAGATGTAAATGGAAGTGTGAGTGTTGACCATCTATCAGTTGCTAATCTCTTAGTCATTGTTCATAGTTGGTTTAGTATAATTCTACTGGGCTGTGGCTCACCCTATATGGGAACATCATTTTCAGGTACAGGTAACTTGCCACCTCCGGGGACGTAGCTTGAGAGGCTAGGGGGCTGATGGACTTTTGTTGTTTGTTCCCTTGATGTAAAGCATGTAATTTCAAGCCAAGGGCTTAATATACATTTGAGTTAGTACTCTATTTTTTTGTAACCAAGTGTTGACTTGGAAAGCTGTAAGCCCGTAGGGCATTTATTATTGTTGTTAACTTGTAATGCTGCTATAAGAACTACTCTGATGAATGAAAGTGTTGATTTCTCTTGTATCGATGCATGTCCTAAGTGATGGGTTTTATGTTTTTTTGAGGGCGTTACAGATGTCCTATATCAGATTCAGAAAGTAGAGACAGATTCATATTCTTATTCATAGTTCAGAAACATGTACTTATTCAGTTCATAGAGGATCATACGTGGTACACCCATTAGCGCTAATAGATCATATACAAAGCATTAAGGGTCATACTTGACCAGTTCTTTAAAGGAACCTTCGGTACCGAGAACATATAACATACTTGAGTCACGATATTGTTACCCCTAGGCGAAGGCCATGAGACCATGGTATTATTACCCCCGTGCAAGGGCCTTGTGCTCATAGACCACGGTATTGTTACCCTCAGGCTAGGGCCTTGTGCTAAGGATGTCACGAGTACTTGTCAGAAATTGGATAATCATTTATTGTACAGAATATAACATTTCATTAAACAGATCTTATTTCATTATACAGAAAAATAAATAAAGTTGAACATAGCTTTACTAAATTATTACTCACAGATGGCTCCACTTGCAAAACAAATTAAGTAGACAAATCAAATAGCTTACAGCGCGTGACCTACATAAACATAACAGATACACATATTGAAACACACACTCGGATAGTACTTAACTTATTTCATTTCTTTCATAGTGTGTTTTTAAGTCTTATCCTCATTATTATGTCTTAATTAGGGCTTAAGGATGCCCAAGATGCAATGAGGATGCCAAAATGTGATTAAAAACACTTAGTTAAATTTGTTGAAAACAGTGTCTTCACTCGAGCGGAGGTTTAAACATAAAGGTGGTCTCTTGAGCGCAACTTCCGTCGCTCGAGTGGTCTACAAATCTCTGCAAAAGTACTGGTTGCTTGATTTTTTCGCTCGACGCACGTTCGACAGTCGCTTGAGAGTGAAACTGAGGTCTTTGCTCGAGCGCAACTCTAGTTGCTCGAGCGGTTTGCAAAACTTGTAAGCTTTTGGGAGTATGCATTTCACGCTCGAGCCAACTTTTGGTCGCTCGAATGGAAGTGCCAAATAAAGAGTGGTCGCTCAAGCGCAGGTTCTGTCGCTCGAGCGGTGATGTAGAATTCTGAAATTTTTAGATTGCTATTCATGGTGCAAAACTTAAATTCAAAGCCTCAAAACACATTCTTTGGGCCTAAAAATTAAGAAATCTCTTGTAAACTTGTAAAACATCATGAATTCAAAGCCATTTCACAAAATCAAAACCTAAAGGTAAGCCAATTGAACCAAGATCAACTTAGAGTTTAAAGAACATAACATATATGCAGCAATATGAACTCAAACCTTCCAAAACATGATCAAATGAGGTGTTTAACTCAAAGACATGTTGAATTCTTAGAATAAGACCAAAATAAGGACATGCAACAGGAAAATTCTTTAAAATCAACTTCTCAATTACATGAACTATGCATGCATGTATGAATTGATTTCCAATCCATCATTTAGCTCATTTCTCATGTTATTTCACCTAACTCACTTAATTCCATGCATTAATCAACTTAATAACAAAACTAAAATCTAGAAATTCTTACCTTAGAAGCTTAATTGTATTCTAGAGACCAAATGCTTGAGGTTCCAAGCTAATTCTTCCAAATCCTCCTCAATTGCCCTTGTCGATCTTAATTCTCTCTTGGTCTCTCTCTCTCTCTCACACGTTTTTGATGTTCTAAGATGAATGAATGAGAGTGTAAAGTATATTCTAGAGAGTTCACATGCCTTATATAGACTTGAATTAATTAAGCTAATTAAACTTGATTAGGCTTAGTTAATTCTATCTATTTGTTCTAATTAATTCGTTTCAAATCGAATTTCAATTGAATCTACCATAAATTTCCTAAAATTCCAAATAACACATAACCTAAGTCAATTTTGTGATCAGATGCCGATAAGGCCTTCAATTTGCAGAACAGAATAGAAACGCAAACAGATATTTCTACGACAGACAGATACAAATGCATATAATATATAACACTTGCAATTAACACAAAATTTCATCTTAATTACTTATTAGGCATTCTTAATCATAGGTCTTAAGGTAATCACAGGTCGGGATTGTTACACAGATCTACCTCAAAAATAGATTATGTTCTTAAACCTTAGTCATTCAATCTTTTCTATAAAGAACCAGTCCACAAAAACATTGACAATGTCATTGACCTAGTTAAAACATATTTTCCTTTTGGATGGTATTTCATTCCTTCCCATCCAAACAAGTCAATTACCTTTTATTAAAAATATCCTCTTTCATCACAAATTCATAGTCATTAAACCCATTTATGATAGAATCAATGCCAGTAAAATCATCTGCTATTCCTTATACATATATAATATCATATCCCTTGATGAATGTGGCCTTCCTTTCTTACTTCGAGATCTTTCCAATCATAAGATACAATACAGTTATTATGATTACATAATGCATGGTTCAAATTCCTTCTGCATAAAAAATGAGTCATTCAGTCGTTCTTGGTTTTTCTCTTTTGATAAAAAATTCAAATCAAAATTTCCTTTTTGGTTTCTGAGATGGTGGTCTTAACATGGTGCCAGCGTCTATATTATCCCTTATGATTTAATAGAACAAGTCACTTATTTCTCTTCAGTTTACAAATTAAGTCAACACAAGAGTCAGTTCCGTATATTGCTCCATTTTATGTCCAAATACAAAGTCCCTTGGATATTTAAATGGCAATACAGTCTTTCAGACAACATAGTCATTTGATAGCATTTTTTCAAATAATGGGATGCATTCAAAACCCATCGCATTATTGATCAAGTCCAACAGGAGTTTCCAGTCAATATTCATGCTCCTACTCCAGTGTCAAGTCTTCTTAGCAGAACTCCACTGCTTCAGTCATACAAGGAAGCCCAACAACAAGTTCTGAACCTTCCAAATCCAAGTTATCCAAGTCCAAGCTCAAAGCAAAGCCCAAGTCAAAGACCAGTAATGAAGAACTCATCCAAATTGCAAAGTTATTACTGGTCCAAGCCAAGTCACAAGATGAAGACAATGCTTTTGATGGCTCAGCCTTATTTGAAGCTTTCTCAAGTCATGATCCATATGATTCACAATTCCAAGATGCTTAGGACCCATATGTCTACGCACAGTCATTGGATTCCATATATACATCAGTTTCAATCACTACTCTTACTTTGAGAAAAGCTGCTGATATATATAATGATTTCCCTTTCGTCAATCATGCAGTCACATCTCTCCACTGAAAGTAAATGAATAGTGGAAAAAGACACTATTCACTATTCACGGCAAAAGACAAGTTAAAGTAGATAGTTCTCAATCAGTCATCGAAAGCAGCAGACAGCACCCATGTGCCTTCTACTTTCCAGTCAGAATTGCTCGCAAGTCTCACAGTCATCTCCTTCTCCTATAAATAACCTTCTTCAAGGAGATAGAAGGGAGGAATTTTCCAAGAATTGAGAATTCACATCCTCTCTACCCTCTGAAAAATTGTATTTTTAAAAGTTTTTCAAATTCAGTTATTCTGCTTCAGTTTTTATTATTATTATTTTGCATTTTAGAGGCTACAAAAATTAATTTCTTTAAAAAGTTGCTAAAAAAATTATTTTCTTGTGGGTGAAAAAAGTTGAGATGATATTTAATTTTTTTAGTTGATAACAAACAATTTAATTTGTCTTTTTTATTTGATATCAAATAACTTGGTGACTTTCTAATTTTTGTAACAAAAATTAACTTATTTATGTGTACCCTAAACGCAAACAATAAAGATGAAAAGAAGAGGATTTTCTTTTTTTGGGGGTCACTTGATAGAACTTACACTAGCCTAATCTAAAAGGAAAGAGAAAGGGAATCATCCCTAATGTCCATGAAAGAATTAAATTGACCTGATAATTATGACTATAATGTCTTCTTATACTTGTCTTAAAAAAAAAAAAATGAAAGATCAATTTTCAAAATAATTTTTGTAGTACATGTTTTGAATAAAAAAAAATTATTAGATAAATTTAAATTGTTATTATTTTTTTCATAAAAGATCTATACAAAAATAAACAAATTAAATTATCAAAAAAAAAGGCCCCATAATGGTTCATAAGCCCAACTGAATTGTTTAGTCCACATAGATAAATTGACTTCTTGTCAAATTATTGTTGTTGTTGTAGTTTTTTATCTAACAATTCGGAAGAGGAAATAGCCAAAATGAGAAGTAACAGAGCTTAAAGTTTCAAACCCAAGCACCAACTTTAAATGAGCACTTTATCCATCAAGCTAATTCTTAATCTTTACAAAATTGCTGTTGAGTTTGCTAGTACAGAGAACCTTTCCTCTTTTTGAGAGCAGCATGTGGACTTATCTTAGGATCCTATCAATTGTTCCACATGTTAAACTAAGATATTGGTGATGTAAATATAAATTTTTTGGCCACTTTTCACTTGTCACATGTAAAAAGAAAGAAAGGCCTTGAGAGAATAAAATGTACGAAAGGAAAAAAAAGTGTAAATGTATTAAGTCATGTTGGATTTGGAATTTTGCACCATCAATAATGAAGTCGTGAACACTTCCACCCCAAAGTGATTTAATCATTTAACATTTGTGCACATAATTAAATTATCCATTTTTGTACGGTATGAAATGTTTTTACTTTGATAATTTTCAAGTTTATTGGCTCACATGAATTTTATAGTCATATTTGAATTTTTCTGGCTTTAGATTTTCTGTCCCGCTTTCATGTTGTCTTGATTATTGGCAACATGACAAGAAAGAACAATTATTCACTACCACCAATGATAGTGACATGATCATACTATAAATACGTTAATTTAAGTCATTAATTTCTATAAGTCTTACATAAATCAATACCTTCGATGTGTTTGTGGCAATTCAATAGGTGATGCTAAGGAATAAATTTTCAACAAATAGAGGGTTTTGTGATTTTATTTTTATTTTTTATTTTTTTTTCATCTCTAATTTACCACGGGTTGGTGATGGCTTATTATCACTGTCATATTACATTTTTACTCATGGAAAAACTACTTAGTCGATCTTTTATCAATTAATTTTAACAACATAAAAGAATGTCATTTTCACTAAACAGTAGAAATAATCCATTTACTATAAAAAATTTCTCATCTATTCAGGGACAACCAGCATAATATTATGTGATTTACACTTAGGGGTGTGTTGGGAAGACGGTTAAAAGTTGGTTTTTTGGTTTTTTTTGACTTTTTGACTTTTTTTTTTTTGGTTGTGAGAGAGGAAGTCGGTTAGAAGCTAGAAAGTGACTTTTAACCCATTTCCCATATAGCGTTTCTGATTTAGACCCGATCTTTTTTGTGTTTTGGACTTGGATTTCTTAGCCTTGTATGGTTGTTCATGTCTTTTCCCTCTCGTTCCCCCTTAAATTTGGTTATTGGATTGTAGTTGTGTGTTTGGAACAAGTCGGTTGCTTGTTTTTTCAAACCTCTGTTGCTCAGATTTTTACTCTTCCACTCGAGCGGGCTTTCCAATTTTTGCTCCTTCGCTCGAGCTGCCATTCTTGCGCTCGAGCGGGCTTTGCATACTCTCAGTATTTTTGCAGATCTGCAAATATTAGAAGAGTGTATTCTACGCTCGAGCGGCATTTCCTACGCTCGAGCGGGTGGACGCTTGAGCGATGTCCTTCGCCTACAAAACTTCTGAAAGTGTGTATTCTACGCTCGAGCATCACTTCTTGCGCTCAAATGAAAACATTGTGTTTGACGCTCGAGCGGACTGCGTTTATATCAGATCGTGAAGACAACTTTTTGCTTCACTTTTTCACTTCTCTCTTTCTCTAAAACTTTTAAAAAAAAACATAGATCTTGAGTTTCTCTCTCTAAAACTCATCTTCTCTCTACTATTTCACCTAGATCCATTGGGATCTTCACCCTAGTGCCTTTGAGAAAAATGTAGAATGCCTTAAGAGTTCCGTTTTGATCTAAGTAAAAGTTGGCTTCGACGTCTTTGAAGTTTCTCCTTTGTTACTTTGGTCTTCTAAGCTTGAGGTAGGGATTTTCTACACTCTCATATGGTTTTTAACTTGGTTATTTGGTGATTGTGTAACAATTGTGAGATATGGGAGTGTTATGGACAAGGCTAGAGTTTGGGTTGTAAAATCAAAAGAGGGGTCTCTAATTGCATGTTGTAGAAATAGTTATGAGGATGAATATAAGGTTGTATGGTTACAAAATAGTTGACTTTGGCTTTTGGGTTGATATTTGGGACAAAAGAGTTTGCCCTAAAATGATTCAAATATTTATTTTGTATAAATAAATGAAATAGGTGTTGTAAATATGAAATTGGGTGAATATTGAAATAAATGGTTGAGTTGGATATGTATTACCTCACTCCTTTGGAAATTTTGAATAAGTTATCGGTCTTGAGATTGAATATCTGTTTAGAAATAACTGTATTGAGCTATCGGTAGAAAATAACTATGATTATTGTAGAATTTGTATGAGGATTAGTTGAATTAAAACTAATCTATTGTTAGTTGTCATTGAATATGACTATGTTTTAAATACATTGTGTATGTATGATGTTTGAGAGGAGAAAGGGGATGTACTCCATGTTTGAGAGGAGATAGGGGATGGACTCCATTGAAATTAAGTTGGCTAAAGTGTCTTGGGTAAAGGTCCCAAAACCGCATGTATACATGGGTGCCGATCCTGCGGACGAAATTTTCGTAAAATGGCAGATTGAAGTGTTTGTGTAGTAATTGTGTTAATTGGAAAACCATTGAATTATAATCTCAGTTGGGTTGTTGAAAGATAATGAAATTGGCTCATGACTTGAAATGAATTGAAGGAAAATGGATTAAGATATAAACTTGGTACTTTATGATTATATAAAATGTGAATGTTTTGGTTACAGGCATTGTATATGCACATTGCACTTATATCTTTGTTAAATCTCATATATTGTGCATCCTACTGGGTTTTGGCTCACCCTATTTGGAAAAAATCATTTTCAAGTGTTGGTGATATGCCTCCACCAAGGCAATAGTTTGGAAGGACATTTGGGAGTAATAGCTTCTTTTTTTTTTGTGTATTCTTTTGTATAACCAAGGACTTTAATTGTATTGAGCTAGACTCATTTTGTTATAACCAAGTAATGACTTGGAAAGATGTAAGCCTAAACGGCATATGATTACTTGTTTAGTTTTTAGTTCTCTTATCATTGTAACACATTCTGTAGATTCAGGATAAATAGTTTGTAAATGTATATCGTATGTGTTATCTTTTGTATATGAACTTTGATGAATAAAAGCATGTTACTTCTATTATCTTTCCACTTATGGTTATATTTATTGTATAATTTTAGGGGCATTACAACTTGGTATCAGAGTGTACTGGGTTTGAATACTTTGGGTACGTGGGAAGTGGTTATTACCACAATGGGTTTGTCTCGCTTAGTTGAGGCGTTAGTATATATTGTATGCTTATGTGATAACATGCTTATGTGATTATATGGGTATGGGATTTAATTTCTAGAATGTTGATCGAGTCTACGGGTTTCTAGGAGTCCTCTTGGAAAGGCACCTGATCACTACCGTTTCTAATTGGAACTTTGGCAACGCCGCGGGACGGTCATTATTCGGAAATGAAATTCGTATGTATTTATGGGACTACGTGCTTAGATGGAGTGAATTACTGTTGTCCAACGTATTAGGATGCAACTGAGTTGGTTTCGGTATATTTGTGAATGTGCTAATCTCTTGTGCTACCTTTATTAGGATGTCAAGACATGATCGTGGTGGTAGGCATGGTAGGCTTAGGAGGCACGAGGTGCCTATACTAGATGAAATTCCAGCACAGGAAGAAGGGGTTGGCCAAGCTAATGTGGCTGAACCAGTTGGTCAATAGGCCATGGTCGCTTTAGCCTGCGAGATAGACGGAGCATTGTGAGAATCCATAGACATTCTCAAAGCTAAGAATCAAGTCCATGCCCAAGTAGCTGACGCAGGGCCATCTTTTCTGAAGAGAGAGTTTTTCCGGTCAAATCTGGATGAGTTTTTGGGTGATCCCAAGGAGCCACTGAAGGCAAATGAGTGGCTAGGACAAATAGTGAAGACGTTCAAGATGCTTGGCATCGATGACGATTAGTTGCGGGTCAATAGTGGAAGTATGTGCGTGGGCGCATTGGGGTGACTTGGAAAGTTTTTGTCGGCGCCTTCCAAGACAAGTTTCTACCTCCCACGGTTAGAGAGAAATTAAGAGACCAGTTTTCCAAGCTAGTGCAGTTGAATACACTAGTGGCCGAGTTTGAGGCCACCTTTACTAGCTTGTCTAGGTTTGCACTTGAGCTTGTGGCGACTGTGGAGCGCCATTGCTTAGAGTTTAAGAAGCGATTAAGGACCAGACTCATGTTTAGAGCGGCTGGATCCATGATAAGAGATTATGGGAGCCTTGTCGAGACGGTGGCCCATCTGGAGACTATTATGCAAGTAGAGGAAGAGAGGATAAGGGGCTTCAAGAGGAGTCAGGATAATCAGGGAGATAGTAAGAGGCAAAGGGGTTCTAACCCTCAATCATCCCAAGGAGCTCAGTCGCGTCCACTTTTCCAATACCGAGTTCGGGTTCTAGGAAGGGTGGTCAAGGAGATGTTACTTGTTATAAATGTGGTCAGTTGGGCCACTAGTCTCCAGCTTGCCCGCAGAGGGGATGAGGGCAACGGTCTGCACCATCTTCGGTTCGTTTTTAAGACCAGAGTTAAGAGAGAGGGCAGCTGCTCACTTGTTATCAGTGTGGGAAAGCGGGGCACATGAAGAGATTTTTTCCTTAGTTGGGTGACACATCTGGTACATCTGGTTTGAGACAGACATAAAGCCACCAGCCAACACAGTCGGTACAAGCCTCAAGGGCCAATCAGGGAGCCTCTTCGGCTCAGTCAGTGTATCAGGCTTATGCTCCGAGGGGTGAGGAGGTTAAACAGAGACCTACGGGGCGTGTGTATGCTATTACAACACCAGATCTTGTACTTGCTCCTTCTGTAGTGAGAGGTACCTTCTCATTTTGCAATTTAGTTGCTAATGTATTGATTGATATGGGTGCATCCCATTCATTTTATATCATTTGCATTTGCATTAGTTTTGGGGTTAGAGTTGGCTCAGTTAGCATCTTCTATCTATGTAGAGTCACCTATCGGTGGTGAGGTTATTTTGAAGTAAGGGTGTCGGGCCTGTGACATAGAGGTTGCCGGTCGTTGACTTTCATTTACATTTATATTGATTGATATGTCTAACTTTGATGTTATATTAGGTATGGATTGGTTATCTTCATATCGGGCTGTTATAGATTACTATCGTTAGAGGGTTACTGTATGTACCCTAAGCGGTGATTATTTTTATTTCTTGGGAGATCGGGTGGATAGAGTTTTATCACCAGTATATGATTCACGGAGGCGGAGTGAACTTAGTTGCCTTTTTGCAACCTTCGTGGGTGATGAATGTGATGAAGTCTGAGTTGAGTTGCCAAGGCGGTTTGTGAATACCCCGATGCCTTTCTCAAGGATCTTACTAGTTTACTACCTCACCGAGAGATCAAGTTCTCTATTGATTTGGTGCCTGACACGACACCGGTTTCTATGGGACCGTATAGATTTGCACCTGCTGAATTGAGTGAGTTGAAGATTCAACTTCAGGAATTATTAGATAAGGGTTTCCTTCGCCCTAGTACTTCACCATGGGGAGCACCGACTTTCTTTGCTAAAAAGAAAAATGGAGTGTTGCGACTTTGTATGGATTACCGGAAGTTGAACTAAGTAACTATTAAGAACAAATACCTAATGCCTCGTATATATGATCTGTTTGATCAGTTGAAGGGGTCTTGTTGCTTCTGTAAGATAGACCTAAGATCGAGTTATCATCAGTTGAGGGTAAGGGAGGAGGATATCCTGAAGACGGCATTCCATACGCAGTATAGCCATTGCGAGTTTCTAGTGATGCTTTTTGGGCTAATCAATGCTCCAGCTGTGTTTATGGATTTGATGAATTGGATCTTCCGAGAGTTCCTAGACCATTTTGTGATCGTCTTTGTGGACGACATCTTGATTTACTCACCCTCCGAGGAGGAGTATGGGGAACACTTACGAGTGGTGATTGAGTTTCTTAGAGCCCATAAATTATACGCTAAGTTTGGGAAGTGTGAGTTCTGGCTGAAATAGGTTAAATTCTTAGGCCATGTAGTATCTGGGGAAGATTAGGCATAACCTAAAAATGGCCTAAGATAGAGGCAATGCAAGATTAGGCATAACCTAAAAATGCTTTTGAGATCCATAGTATCTTGGGATTGGCCAGGTATTATCGTCGGTTTGTGAAGTATTTCTCTAGATTAGCCTCACATTTGACTAGGTTGATGAGGAAGGGAATCAAGTTTGTATGGAGTGAGTCTTGTGAGAAGTCGTTCCAAAAGCTTAAGGTTAGACTCACCACTGCTCCAGTGTTGATTATTTCGAAGAGGGGCTTAGGCTATTCGGTATATTGTGATACCTCACGAGAAGGTTTGGGTTGTGTATTGATACAAAAGGGAAAGGTAGTAGCCTATGGCTCACGACAGTTGAAGACACACGAGGGGAATTATCCTACTCATGACTTAGAGTTAGTAGTGGTGATTTTTGCCTTGAAGATTTAGAGGCACCATCTGTATGGTGAGAGATTTGAGGTGTTTTCTTATCACAAGAGTCTGACATATCTATTTACACAGAAAGACTTGAATTTGAGGCAGAGAATGTGGATGTAGTTCATGGAAGATTATGATTTTGAGTTGCATTATCATCTGGGAAAGACCAACGTTATAGCCCATGCTTTGAGTAGGAAATCAATTAGTAGTATAGTTTGTATCGCCATTTGAGAATAGAAGATGTTGAGTACTCTTGGTAAGTTTGACTTGTATCTTGGTGAGTCCGTTGAGTCTGCAGTATTGTTTACGGTAGTTACACAACCTACACTTGTGAA
Organism: Camellia sinensis; assembly: GCF_055761805.1. Classification (NCBI taxonomy): domain Eukaryota; kingdom Viridiplantae; phylum Streptophyta; class Magnoliopsida; order Ericales; family Theaceae; genus Camellia; species Camellia sinensis. The sequence continues at coordinate 11,105,333 of NC_138968.1, forward strand.
TCGAGTGTTAGAAGCGCAGAGGGGTGACCTTGAGGTAGAATCCCTCCAAGAGAAGGTTTCCATTGGGAAGGTAGAGAGAGGCTTGATTGTGTATCCTGATCAGAGTGTGAGATACCGTGACTGTTTGTTCGTACCGGAGTCTCACTGAGAGGAAGTACTCTAAGAGTTTCACTACTCACGCATTGCGGTGTATTTGGGGGGCACAAAGATGTATCACAACCTTAGTCGGCAGTTTTGGTGGAGGGGTATGAAGAAGGATGTAGCTGTGTTTGTGTCGAAATGCCTTACTTGTCAGCAAGTGAAGGCCGATCATTAAAGGCCAGCGGGTTTGTTGCAACCCTTGCTGATAGCTTAATGGAAGTGGGAGCATGTCACGATAGATTTTGTTGTGGGCCTTCTCAGGACTCAACGGGGTAGTGATGCCATTTGGGTGGTAGTTGACCAGTTGACCAAGTCGGCGCACTTTATATCTATGCGTGTAAGCGATTCGGTAGACTATTTTGCCGACCTTTATATTAGGGATATAGTGAGGTTGCACGGGATCCCTGTAACGATTGTTTCGGATAGAGATCCGCGTTTTACAGCTCGGTTTTAGCAGAGCTTGCAGAGTCACTAGACTAACTTTTAGCACAGCGTATTATCCTCAAAGTGACAGGCAGTCCGAGTGTACCATTCAAATCCTTGAGGATATTCTTTAAGGTTGTGACCTTGATTTTAAGGGGTCGTGGGAGAGGCACTAGCCCTTAGTGGAATTTACCTATAATAACAGCTTCCAATTGAGTATTGGCATGGCACCATTTGAGGCCTTGTATGGCTGACCATGTAGATCTTTGGTGTGTTGGGCCGAGGTGAGTGACGTACCTTTGTTGGGTCCAGAGTTGGTTCGGAAAACAACGGAAAAGGTGGCACTTATTCGTAAGCGATTAGTTACGACTCAGAGTCGCTAGAAAAGTTATGCCAACCGTAGAAGGAGACCCTTGTCTTTTGAGGTGGGAGATCATGTCTTTTTGAAGATATCACCTAGACAAGGTTTGATGAGATTTGGGAAGAGTGAGAAGTTGTTCCCTTAGTTTATTAGGCTTTTTAAGATCCTTAAGCGGATCGGGGAGGTAGCTTACCGTTTGGCATTACCGTCACAACTTTCTGGGGTTCATGATGTATTTCATATTAGTATGCTTCGGAAGTATGAGCCAGATCCATCGCACGTGTTGGATTGGACCGACTTATAAGTAAATGAGGATGCTTCATATGAGGAGAAACCGGTGAGAGTCTTGGATACACGGGACCAAGTCTCGCGAGGCAAGACGATCCCCTTAGTTAAGGTATTGTGGAAATATCATGGAGTTGAGGAAGCAACTTGGGAGTGTGAATTGGAAGCCTGAGAAAAATATCTGGACTTATTTGTTGGTGTTTGATTATTTATTGAGATTTTGATAATGTTAATGAAATGTAAAGGCATTGTATATGTTGTGTAAATTTTGAACATTGTAAATGTTTTGGGAAATTATAAATTGCACTTTCAATATGGGACTTGTGTATCGAGTTGATGAAAATGGATGACCGAAGAGTGGGTCATGATGTTGAACTTGTTAGATTAACGTTGTTGTGAATGGTTTAAAAATGATTTTGAACTTGATTTGAAATTTCAAAGATGAAATTTTTTAAGGGGAGGAGGTTATAGCGTTTCTAGTTTAGACCCGACCCATTTTGTGTTTTGGACTTGGATTTCTTAGCCTTGTATGATTGTTTATGTCTTTTCCCTCTTGTTCCTCTTTAAATTTGGAACATGTTGATTGTTTGTTTTTCCAAACCCTTGTTGTCCAGATTTTTGATCCTCCGTTTGAGCAGTCATTCTTATGCTCGAACGGGTTTTGCAATTTTTGCTCCTCTGCTTGAGCGACTATTCTTGTGCTCGAGCGGACTTTGCAAACTCTCAGTATTTTTGCAGACCTGCAAATACTGGAAGAGTGTATTCTACGTTTGAGCGACATTTCCTACGCTCGAGCGTCCAATCTTGAGCTTAGGCGTCACTTCTTGCGCTCGAGCGGAACATTGTGTCTGATGCTCAAGTGTCATTTTTCACGCTTGAGCGGACTGCGTGTATATCAGATCGTGAAGACAACTTTTTGCATCACTTTTTCACTCCTCTCTTTCTCTAAAACTTTTTTAAAAAAACCTAGATCTTCAGTTTCTCTCTCTAAAACTCATATTCTCTTTACTATTTCACCTAGATCCATTGGGATCTTCACCCTAGTGCCTTTGAGAAAAATGTAGAATGCCTCAAGAGTTCCGTTTTGATTTGAGTAAAAGTTGGCTTCGACGTCTTTGAAGTTTCTCCTTTGTTGCTTTGGTCTTCTAAGCTTGAGGTAGAGATTTTCTACACTTTCATATGATTTTTAACTAAGTTATGTGGTGATTGTGTAACAATGATGGGATATGGGAGTGTTATGGACAAACTTAGAGTTTGGTTATAAAATCAAAAGAGGGGTTTCTAATTGCATGTTGTGGAAATGGTTATGAGGATGAATATAAGGTTGTATTGTTACAAACTAGTTGACTTTGGCCTTTGGGAAAATAGAGTTTACTCTAAAATGATTCAAATATTTATTTTGTATAAATAAATGAAATGGGTGTTGTAAATATGAAATTGGACAAATATTGAAATAATAGTTGAGTTGGATGTGTATTACCTCACTCCTTTAGAAATTTTGAATAAGTTATCGGTCTTGAGATTGAATATCTGTTTAGAAATAATTGTATTGGGTTATCGGTGGAGGATAACTATAATTGTTGTAGAAATTACATGAGGATTTGGTGAATTAAAACTAAACTATTGTTGGTTGTCATTGAATATGACTATGTTTTAAATACATTATATATGTATGATGTTTGTGAGGAGAAAATGGATGTCCTCCATATTTGAGAGGAGATAGAGGATGGACTCTATTGAAATTAAGTTGGTCGGAGGGTCTTAGGTGAAAGTCCCGAAACCGCGCGTATACATGGTTATCGATTTCGCAGACGAAATTTTCGTAAAATGGCAGATTGAAGTGTTTATGCAGTAATTGTGTTAATTGGAAAACCACTGAGTTGTATTATCAATTATGTTGTTGAAAGATAATGAAATTGGCTCATGACTTGAAATGAATCGAAGGAAAATGGATTAAGATATGAACTTGGTACTTTATGATTATATAAAATGTGAATATTTTGGTCACAGGCATTGTATATGCACATTGCACTTATATCTTTGTTAAATCTCATATATTGTGCTAGATTATTCCTATTGGGTTTTCGGCTCACCCTATTTAAAAAAAACTATTTTTAGGTGTTTGTGATATGCTTTCGCCAAGGCAATAGTTTAGAGAGACATTTGGGAGCAAGAGCTTCTTTCTTTTGTGTATTTTTTTTGTATAACTAAGGGCTTTAATTGTATTAAGTTAGGCTCATTTTGTTGTAACCAAGTAATGGCTTGGAAAGATGTAAGCTTATTAGGCATATGATTATCTGTTTAATTTTCAGTTCTCTTATCATTGTAACACATGCTGTAGATTCAGGATGAACAATTTGTGAATGTATATCGCATATGTTATCTTTTCTATACGAACTTTGATGAATGAAAGCATATTACTTCTATTATCTTTCTGCTTATGGATTATATTTATTGTATAATTTTGGGAACGTTACATCCCAAAATAGGCCTTGGAATAAATTATATTCGTATTTTTTTTAACACTTTTCTAAGTATATGAATACAAAATTTTGTTGGAAAATAATGATTTTTGACAACTTTAATTCAAAATTAAAGTGGGACCCAACCGCTGGTTGAGATGGGTCAGAGTGGTTTTGTATTATCTTAAGTGAGAAGATTGCAATACAAAAGTAATGAGCCGAAACCATTGAGTTGTGAATGCAAATTATCTCATAAAATGGGCATCACTAAAATTAGACTTAGATTTGGACTGGGCTTAAGCTTATGCTTGTGCATATGTTGGGTTTAGTCTTGAACTTAGACTTAATCTTGAGCTTGGGCTAAGTAATGTTGTGTTGGGCTTAGCTTGTACATGTGTTTGAGAATTGGGCTTGGATCGGATTGTGACCCAACATTAGTATCCATTTTGTGATCCATCTAATTGATTTATTCAAACATTATTATATACATATTTATTTGTATATATTAAGCACATGACATGTTTTAACCTTTGTAACTCTTATATTTTGATGATGGAGTTGATGACCATATTAGTGGCCATAAGTTTTCAACCTTTGTAACTCTAGCCCTAATGGCTAGAGTTGATGGCCTTAATTTATGGCATTTGATGACCCTATTGATGTATAGTCTTCATGGTTAGAGATTCTCCTACTTGTATAAATAGAGGTCTTTCCCTTCTAACTTGAAAAAAAAAAGAGTTTTGGAGAGATTTTTGATGAAAAGTGGAGATGGTATTTTGAGATAAAAAAGTTAGAGATGATTTTTTACATCAAAGAAATTTTTTCCTATCTTCTTTGCTAGCCCATTTTTTAGTACTTGTTAGAGAACGTGCAGCCATTGTCAAGTTTGCTGAAACTATTCAGAAAGTATTTCTGCATTAGTTGGTTTCGACCGTCGTATCCTGGGAAACAGACGTCGGCGTACCTCTAGCATCCATCGGAAGGTAGTGAATCTGTTTTAAGGAAACTGTGATATCACACAAGTTTCGATTTGCTTCTTTATCTTTTATTCTTCAAAGTTTTAAATTTAAATAATTTCTCGTATATTATTTTATATATCAATTTCAATCCATCTTGTAATATATTCCATGGCGTGATCTAGTTTATTCTTGAATTTTTTTAGTTTTATAGTTTATTGTATATTTTATTCTTTAAACAATAATAATAATTGTTTTGTCATTTCTATTTAATTCATTATATATATATTTTTCTAAAATTACTAACAAATTCAATAAAAGAAAATTAAATTATCTGATTTATATACTCAAAATGAATTTAGTTAATACATTTTATTATCTGGGCACTATTCTCTGTCCATAGCATTATTGTATACAAAATTTATAAATAAAAACAAAAAACTAAAAAAAAAAAAGTGAATTATTTATGAAGCAAGCCCATGCTTTATTCACAAGCTTCTTTCTTTTTTTTTTCTTGCACAAGCTTTGCCAAGGCCATATCATCAATTGTCGTGTATGAATAAATTTTCATAGTAATTTTTGAGAGAGTGACATTATTGTAGGTCAACATCACCTACCTCCGATGGGTTACAATCCTAGGGGTACAATAACAATTTATAGCAACTCTAAATTGCGGCCTGTCGGGGTCTTTAATGGAAACTGGAAGCTTAGTAGGACCTTTAGGGTGGTTGTAGGTGAAAACTCTTATGAATGCCATGACTAGAGATCATGGTGAGAAATAAAAAGTTTTGCTTTCTAATAGTTTAAACTTTTGAAATAATTAATAATTTAACATGATATCAGAATTCGGGATCTTTGATTCAAGTTTTGTTTATGTTATTATATACATATTGTTTCTCCTATTTGTTTCTTCACATGTGTGATGGGATCGCATTGTGTGAGTATAGGGAAACAAAGGTTTTCGGTAAAGGCAAGAGTCCGCTGCCATGATTTTGTTGTAATCTTTGTCATAATAGAAATATGTCAGCGAAAGATACAATTCAATGCCTTAATTTAAAATTGAAATCAGATGACAACTAATTTTTTAAAAGCAAAAATCAAAATAAAGTAAATTTGACTTCAACTTTAAATTTGAATCATTAAATTATCAAATTAAAAGTATGACGGATGATCCTAATTCTTTGAGTGTGAAAGATACTTGAGCGCCACTCTGTTTTTTAGAAGGTTGGGTAATGTATTAAGAATGAATAGCCTGAGCCGAAATCAAGTTGGGCCAACACAATTAAAAGCTAGTCTACTTAACTAATGAGCAATTGAATTACCCTCCCTAAAAATATGGCACACACATGGGCCATACTTAAAACACATATTTCAAACAACCTTCATAAACCCTAATTCCAACCAGCATTGGAAATTGAATTTCAATCAATAAACTTGCAATTTTTTTTGCTATTTCATGATTCACAAATTGAGAAGAGCATAAGGGAAAAAATCACATGAGGGCAAATGGGAGAAATGCACAAGTTTGGCAAGAAAAGGGACCCCGCCATTTTAGGGTGGTGCACCACTATTCTATATATACCACTTAAAAAACCTAACTAGTGGGTTAACACACCATACACTAACAACTATATATTTATATAATATGAGTAATATTATGTATAAATAAAATTTTTAATTGATATTTATATTATTAAATGTATAAAAAATGAGAATTACTTAAATAAATACATATGAAATTTCTAAGGAAAAAAATTGTATATGTAACAATTTTTTTTAGACTAAATGGAGTGTCTCTAATATAATTGTAGATGATTTTGTGCAATGAAATAACTCTAGAGCACGGTTGTCGACGAGAATGTTTGTGGGTCCAGCCAAAACTAAAAAGATAAGAGAGAGTACCAGTCAAGAAGTGAAATTTAAAAAAATAATTATAAATTAATGAAATTTTTTACACATCAATAATTAAAATTATAATTTTTTTACTCTAAATATGTAATTTTTTTTCTACACCCACTTGGGTGTAATTATCCCTAATATATATACATTTTTTTTTTATATACATATATATTGTAGTAATAAAGAAGGAATACGATTTGGGTAAAAAAAAAAAAAAAAAAAAGAAAAGAAAAGAAAAGAAATATGACAATGAAAGTGAAATTAATGATCACTAATGGAAATGGGACACACTGATGTCCATGGAAGAGTACTCAAAATTTGAGTGTATAATTTTTTTTTATGATATATAAAAAATTAAAGTAATGATATATTAATAAAATTTTTGTACACAACTTTTATTCAAAATGAGATGACTTTTTATGATTCCTTGATTTTTAATTAAGTGAAAGGCTCCTTCTAGGCGAAATACTACACTATTTTCTTAGTTTAGTGACATTTGAAAATGTTACAAAATTATTAGTTTAATAACATTTTTTAGTCTTGTGACATTTTGAATAAGTGTCATTTATATCCGTGTCACAGTAGATACTTGCAAGTGCCACTATACCATCATGGTTAAAAACTTTCAATAACATTTTGATGTTATGGTAGATATTATTTGTGGCACTATCAAGCGTCATTAAAAAAAGAGTTAGTGACAAGTGTCATTATACCATCAAGACTAAAACCTTTCAGTGACACTTTAATGTCATGGTAGGCACTATTCATGACGCTATCAAGTGCCATTCATGACGATAATTCGTTGTAAAACAATTTGATCCATTCTTGCGGAGACTCGAACCGCCAACCTCCTGCACCATAAACCTTATACACCACACTCTTCCCACTATAGCACCATATGATTATATATACAACATATATTATTTATATAGTATATACATCCATATTAATATAAAAGTATATCTATAAACATAATTATTTTATTGAACATAATTTATGTAAAATAAACTATTTACTAGCAAAATAAAAAAAGATCACTTTTGGCGACTAAAAATATTTTTTAGTTGCTAATTCTATGCTTTTGACTACTAATTATTTTTTAGTTGCTAAAAACTTAACTTTTGCCGACCAAAATCGGATTTGGTCGCTGAAGATGCACTTTCAGCTACCAAAATTTTGGTCGCTAAAAAATTTAATTTTCGCCTTAGGATTTTAGTTCTCCCGTGCTAAAAGTGATCACTTTTGGCTACTAAACTTATTGTTTGGTCGCCAATTGTAGACTTTTGGCTACTAAAATTTTTTTAGTCACCAAAAAGTTTTACTTTTGGCTACTAAAATTTTTTTAGTCGGTAAAACCCATATAATCAGCGACCAAACTTATTTTTAGTCGCCAATTGTAGACTTTTAGCTACTAAATTTTTTTAGTCGCTGAAAAACTTTACTTTGGGCTACTAAAAATTTTTAGTCACTAAAACTCATATAATCAGCGACCAAACTTAGTTTTAGTCGCCAATTGTAGACTTTTGGCTACACATCAATAATTAAAATTATAATTTTTTACTCTAAATATGTAATTTTTTTTTCTACTCCCACTTGGGTGTAATTATCCCTAGTTTTGTCGCTGATTGTAGACTTTTGGCTACACATCAATAATTAAAATTATAATTTTTTTACTCTAAATATGTAATTTTTTTTCTACTCCCACTTGGGTGTAATTATCCCTAATATAGATACATTTTTTTATATATACATATATATTGTAGTAATACAGAAGGAATACGATTTGGGTTAAAAAACAAGAAAAGAAAAGAAACGAAAAGAAATATGACAATGAAAGTGAAATGATCACTAATGGAAATGGGACACACTGTGATGTCCATGGAAGAGTACTAAAAATTTGAGTGTATAAATTTTTTTTATGATATATAAAAAATTAAAGTAATGATATATTAATAAAATTTTTGTACACAACCTTTATACATAATGAGATGACTTTTTATGATTCCTTGATTTTTAGTTAAGTGAAAGGCTCCTCTCTAGGTGGAATACTACAATATTTTCTTAGTTTAGTGACATTTTAAAATGTCACAAAATTATTGATTTAATAACATTTTTTAATCTTGTGGCATTTTGAACAAGTGCCATTTATATCCGTGCCACGGTAGATACTTGCAAGTGCCACTATATCATCATGGCTAAAAACTTTCAATGACATTTTGATGTCATGGTAGATATTATTTGTGACACTATCAAGCGCCATTAAAAAAAGAGTTTGTGACACTTATAAGTGTCATTACACCATCAAGACTAAAACCTTTCAGTGACACTTTAATGTCATGGTAGGCACTATTCGTGACGCTATCAAGTGCCATTCGTAATGATAATTCGTTGTAAAATAATTTGATCCGTTCTTGCGGAGACTCGAAACGCCAACCTCCCGCACCATAAACCTTATACACTACACTCTTCCCACTACACCTCTATAGCACCACATGATTATATATGCAACATATATTATTTATATAGTACATACATCCATATTAATATAAAAGTATATGTATAAACATAATTATTTTATTGAACATAATTTATGTAAAATAAACTATTTACTAGCAAAATAAAAAAAAGACCACTTTTGGCGACTAAAAATATCTTTTAGTCGCCAATTCTATACTTTTGACTATTAATTATTTATTAATTGCTAAAAATCTTAACTTTTGCCGACCAAAATCGGATTTGGTCGCCGAAGATACACTTTCAGCTACCAAAATTTTAGTCGCTAAAAAATTTAATTCCCGCCTTAGAATTTTAGTTCTCCCGCGCTAAAAATGATAACTTTTGGCTACTAAACTTATTTTTTGGTCGCCAATTGTAGACTTTTGGCTACTAAAATTTTTTTAATCACCAAAAAGCTTTACTTTTGGCTACTAAAATTTTTTTAGTCAGTAAAACCCATATAATCAACAATCAAACTTATTTTTAGTCGCCAATTGTAGACGTTTGGGTACTAAATTTTTTAAGTTGCCAAAAAGCTTTACTTTGGGCTACTAAAAATTTTTTAGTCACTAAAACTCATATAATCAGCGACCAAACTTAGTTTCAGTCGCCAATTGTAGACTTTTGGCTACTAAAATTGTTTAGTCGCCATAAAGCTTTACTTTTGGCTACTAATACTCTTTTGGTCGCTGAAAGCTATACTTTCAGCAACCAAATTTTTTTTAGTCAGGAAATTTAGTCGCCGAATGTGCTTTTTTCCTATAGTGTATATTGAGTTTAATTTATTTATTTTTAATCATTTATTGCATTTTAAAAATTTAGAAAATATATTGGCATTTTTTATTTTTTCAAAAATGCCATTATAAGCTTGAAAAGTTTTTGGCTTAGTGGCATTTCTCAAAATGCTACAAAATATTTGTTTATAACACTTTTCACCTAAGTGCCATAAAAAATAATTTGCACTTACCTAGTGTCCTCACATTTTTTTTTAAAATGTCATTGCTACTAAAGTTTAGTGGCATCTGTTGGTAAATGTCACAAACATAATTTTTTGTCATTATTTTATAAAATGTCATAAAATTGATGTGACATTTCTTTATTGAAATGTCACTAGAGCCTTATATGTTTGTGGTTTTGTGGCATTTTTCTAAAACATTTAATGCCAATTTTTATTTTTGTGGCATTTTTTTAAAAACATGCCACTAGTGTAGTGTCACTAAAGTGTAAATTTGTTCTAGTGACATTTTTATTGTGGTGAAATGACACTTTTTTTTAATTGAAATGCCACTAGAGTCTTGTATGTTTGTGGCTCTATGACATTTTTCTAAAAAATGTCACCAAATATTCTTTTTGTGACATTTTTTAAGAACATGCCACTAGTATGATGTCACTAAAATGTGTTTTTATTGTAGTGGAAAATCCAACTGGAGGTGTTGTTGGACCTTTGTCAATCCATCACTAAGCCCATATCGATGACCAAACCGTTAATGTATAAAACTTATTGAGTATTTCATTCCTATAAAAAATCACGTTAATCAGATATCAATAATCACTTGATCAGATCACATTTGTGTCAACAATTTATTTTTAAAATCACACTTACCGTTAACACAAATTTGATTTGATCAAATAGTTATCGATATTTGGTCAATATGATTTTTTACAACAATGAAGTACTCGGCGAGTCTTACATATTGAACAGTTTAGATCATCGATGTAGACTCTATGGTGGGCCAACGAAGACCTAACAGCATGCTCCAGTCCAATTCTGCCTTTAATTAAAACATCTACCATTGTTTATTTAACAAATGACATTAAAAATAATTTTTTATGTATTTTTGTATAAATTTTTTATTTACATATCACTCTTCAAAAAATTATATATAATGGCGTGTTCTATTTATATTAATTTATTATAAATCAACAAATCCATCACATTGATTTATAATTATACAAATTTCATTGTCATATCATTTTGTATATTTTTTTTTTATACAAAAGATTATGAATTCATTAAAAAAAGAACGCATTGCAATTTGTCCGATCATGTTCTGAATTCTCGTGCCTTGATCATATGATCCAATGAGTAAAAATATTTCAAGACAGAAAGAATAGAAAAATATCAAGTACATGAATCCCCTGCCAATTTTCAATATGGATTATATTGATTCCATTTCATAATTATGGGTTCTACTTATTAGAAAGTAAAGGTTATCTTTCAAGTTCTTTAATATTACTATGTGATGCAGAATTCCAATATTAAAATCTCTCCTAAAAAGTGGTGTACCATGTGAAGATTCAAATCATGGGTCATACATACCTTGGTGTGTATGGCTAAGTTATATATTCTTCTCCATATTCAACTTGCTTTCAGGGCGCTTTAATGGCTGGCCAAGACAAAGATGGTGATGATAAGACCTGACAATCCTGAACTGTTTGGCAAACAAAAAAGAAAGCAAAAGAGAAAAAGTAGCTTGGTGGAAAAAAGGATTGCAAACCCATCATTCCAACACACTGAGTCTGAGCACTATAAAATAAAATAAAATCAATTCTTTGTCATGCAAATTTTACTAGTCTTCAACATTTCACTGACTCATTTCTATATATGTACTCAAAAACAATTATTTCATGCAACATCAGCAACATAAAACTGATAGAACATTTTGAAGCTATAACCTAAACAAGCTTCAAACATTCAAATTGATCAACAAGCATATTAGAAAGGAAAAGAAAAAAAAAGAAAGAAAAAGAAATAAAGTGTAGAAAGGGAAAAAGAAGATCCAAACAGGAGAGAGAAAATAAAATCAAGTCATTTTTTCCCCCAAATTAAACTCAAATAAATATCAAATAATACCAACTTCACTTCTTCATGTTGTTGCTTTCCATTTTTTGAATAATTTACCAAATTACCATGCCCCTCCACCTAACATCCCACTCCAGTACCCACTAGGTCCTCCTTGTCCACTATTCTGCTCAATCTCAGCCGTGTTTGGTGCTTGCTTCAATTCCTCAAATGGAAAAAACAACCTCGCGCTACTATTTTCTTGATGATGATGATGATGATACCCACTTTCAAACCCATCTAGAGAAAAATTGAGGCTTGGCTTGAATTCTTGCATAGGAAACCCAGATGGGTAGATTGAATTCGAGTCCGGAATTGGCATCGGCATGAAAGAACTGAGTCCCCTTGAAGAAATCCCAGTCTTGAGAAGCTCCATGGCTGACACATGAGGTGAAGTAGAGGAAGGGTTAGGATTAAGGGCATTATGGTAATTATCACTTGTACTTGCTGGGTAAGCTAGGTTGAGGTTTTCATGGATCCTAGGGTTTTGAGAGGCAGACTGAGATGAGAAACTTGGTGGGCCCAGATGATCGGGAAGCTTTTTTGATGATGGTGATGGTGATGACGACGACGATGATCTCTTGTTCTTCCTTGAACCTCCTCCAACTGGAACGTTTCTGAGAGACCCTCCTTCAGTCCAATATCTTCTACAAGTCTTACAAAAGTACCTAGTTGGGATATGTCATTTAGCGATGAAATTCTATTTCTTAATCCTTATTTTCTTGATGTTTTAGTTTTGCAGATAAAAAAAAAAAAAAATGAAAACAAAAAGGTACCTTGGTTGAGTGAGACTGTAATTATTGTAGTAACAAAACTTGGTGTTGGTTGAATTGCACCTAGGGCAGTTCAAAGCTTGTTCCTTTTGTGGTCTTGGCTTCCTTTCAGTTATAGCCCTTGAGCCTTCCATGGGTTTCACCAACCCTACCCCCTGAAAAGAAAAGCAAAGAAAAGAAAGATGGAAAACAAAAACCCATGACTCTACATGATCAAAATAAAAGGATTTGTTGACAAAGATAAAGAGTGAAAAAAATATAGCAAACAAACAAGGCAGAGGAAACAAGAATATTGCTTTATGCTTTGAGGATTACAATAGCAATAAAAACAAATTAGAATAGCTTTTTTAGGTCCCTTTTGGTGGTGAAAAAGAAAGAAAAAAAAGTGCAGGCAAGGCATGACAGTACTTTCAAGCACACAAATGAAAGATCTCAGACAACAACAAAACAACATAAATTCAAAGATTAGTGGGGGGTTTAAGAAAAGTTGCTTTTAAAAACAACAAACCCATCATTCAACAAGAAGAACTTTCAAAACCCAAAGAAAAAGAAAGAAAGAAGAAGACGGTTTCATAAATTAGGCTTTGAAAACCCCAACACAAGAAAGCAGAAATATCATGATTTCAAAGAGAGAAAACATGCTTTTGCTTTACCTGTGGCCACTGAGCACTAGTATCCATAGATCAAGAAGCTGAAAAAGGGAGAGAAAAAGCTAATTGATGAGTCTTCAAAGAGATGAAAATCAAACCCACTTGGTTGGTACTTGTCTAAAAGCAAGAATGACACTTTGAGAGATGATATGTGTATTGAGAGACAGAGAGTATTAGAGAGAGAAAAGGGCAGTTTTGTCTTATAAATTAATGTTTCATTGACATTTGGTATCCTTTTATTTGAGAATGTTGCATATGTGTGTATATACAGGTTTATTGATATACATTTTTTTCCCCTTCCAATTAGTCAATCATAATCTTTTGTGTGGGACTGTGGTGGATTTCTTTTTCTGACTAGGAAATAAATGATGAAAGTTTGTTTCTTTTTCTTCTAGCAATTGCTTTTTGATTTTTACCTTTCTTTTATTTTTTTATTCACATTTTAAAACACTTTGTTTTTTTTTTTTAGAGAGGATAAGCAATTACACAGAGGAAGACGCCTCAGACATCACCAACGCCATTAAAGAAGGAGGAACCTCCTCCATCCAAATACGTGGCGACTCAAAATCAAAGGCTAACCTACTTAAACAATGAGCCACCGAATTGCCATCTCGACAAACATGCGAAACCGATGAAGAAGGAAACCGCAAAAGGAGCGCTTGAGCCACCCCCACAAAATGACCATAGCAAGAGAAGTTATCCGCCTTACCTTGAATTGCAGCCACCACATTTTGAGAATCACCTTCCAGATGAATATGGCCCAATCCCAAATCACAAGCCAATTGAAGAGCTTTTATCGCTCCCATTGCTTCCACACAATCAACATCCTCCATATACTGTAACCGCTCAACCATAGACGCAATGACTTCCCCATGACAGTCCCGAATAATAATGCCGACCCCAGCACTGGCCTGGGCCTTCCTAACAGAGCCATCAAAATTCAATTTGAAGACACCCTCGCGTGGCGCAACCCACCGTTGCATCCGAACCTGGGCCGGAGGAAGATGACCACGGTCTTGAGCTTGAGCATATTCGGAAACATAATTTACCGCGAAAGAAACAACTTCCTCCACCGTCCTTGATTTATTGCCAAACACAATGGAGTTTCTATTATTCCAAAGGCTCCAACAAATAGCCACAAATAATTGCATGGATTCCGGACCAATTGTGGCCATGAGTTGATATACCCACTCAAAACAATTATGAACAGGATTGGATTTGATAAGCAAAGTTAGTGAGCTCAATCGCCACACTTGCATGGCAAAGCCACAATTGTGAAAACAATGGCCTACCGATTCAATCTCCACTCCACACCTAGGACATAAGTCCATATTGACGATATGACGTTGCCGCAAATTGGCCCTTACCGCTAACAATCCAAGGCACATTTTCCATCCAAAAATCTTAAGTTTGGTCGGTAAATTAAGCCGCCAAAAACCTTGCCAGAACTGCTTATGCGACTGCCCATTAGTGGAGGTATCACTGTGGCCATCCACAGAGGCCATATCCATACACAAATGGTATGCCGATCGTACTGAAAATTCACCATTTCGGGAAAAATGCCAGACCAATTTATCCGAGGGTAACGTGGGACAAAGAGGAATGCATCAGATAGCCTCCACATCCATGCCCAAAAAATTTTGCGTAAGCATCTCATCATACCATGCTCCCTTCTCAGGATCAATTAAATCACTAACCCGCGCATCATCCGGAAGATTCGAAGGTGGCATAATTATTTTAAAAGAGTGAGGCCTTGGAACCCATTTATCGTATCTAACCGAGATGCTTTCACCATTTCCAACTCTCCATCGAAGCCCAGCATTTAATAATGTTCGAGATCCGACTATACTCCTCCAGGTGAAGGATGGATTACTCCCGACCAACGCATCGAGAAATGAAGTTTGTGGAAAATACCTAGCCTTAAAGACCCGCGCAACCAAAGATTGAGGCCGTTGCAGTAGTCGCCAACACTGTTTGGCCAGCAAAGCTGAATTGAAATGTTGAAGGCACCGAAATCCCATACCACCACATAATTTAGATTTACACAATTGTTTCCAGCTAGTCCAATGAATTTTACGGGTTTCCTCTCTTTGTCCCCACCAAAAATTGCACACCATAGACTCAATTTCGTGGCACACTCCATCTGGGATGCGAAAGCAGGACATAATATAAGTGGGTATGGCTTGAGCAACAGACTTAATGAGGACCTCTCTACCCGCCACCGATAACGATTTTTCCTTCCAACCATTTAACGAGACCATACGCGCTCCTTGACAAACCCCAATACGGCGCGCTTAGAATGCCCCACACAATATGGTAATCCCAAATACTTCCCAGACGGCTCCAATGACCCCACCCCTAGAATAGATGTCACCACTCGCTGAGTAACCAAGTCCGTATTTTTACTAAAGCAAACAGCCGATTTTTGAAAATTAATTTTTTGCCCCGATGCTTGTTCATACTTTTGGAGAATATCTCTCAAGACACCCGCCTCACCTTCCTTAGCAGCCGCAAATAGAAGACTATCATCGGCAAAAAATAAATGTGACAAGCGCGGACTACCTCGGCAAATTGAAATTCCGGACAACCGGTTAGCTGCCATAGCTTGGCCAAGAAGTGCCGACATTCCTTCCGCACAAATAGTAAACAAATAAGGGGAAAGCGGATCCCCTTGGCGGAGCCCCCTTGTTGGGTAAAACATGCTAGACGGCTTTCCATTAACAAGCACTGAAAAAGAAACAGTGGACACACAATTCATAATAAGTTGCACAAACCTTTGCGGAAAGCCTAAGAGGATCATCATCTGATTAATAAATGGCCATTCCACTCGGTCATAGGCTTTGCTCATATCAAGTTTCAAGGCCAGGCAGCCATCCTTTCCGGCCCTCTTATTCTTAAGAAAATGGAACACTTCAAATGCCACCAACGCGTTATCAGTAATGAGCCAGCCCGGAATAAACGCACTTTGAGTGTCGGAAATTACAGAAGGCAGCACCTCTTTAAGACGATTGGCCAACATTTTTGCAATTATTTTATAAACAACATTACACAAACTAATTGGCCGAAATTCTGTCATGAGCTTGGGGTGCTTAATTTTGGGAATCAACACAATGAAAGTATGATTAATATGTGAAATCTCATCAACCCCATTCAACACCCTAAGCACCGCAGAAGTCACACTAGGGCCCACCACGGGCCAAAATTTTTGAAAAAATAAAGCAGGCTTACCATCGGGCCCGGGAGCCTTTGTTGGATGCATTTGGAACAGCGCATGGTGGAGCTCAACTTCAGAAAATGGTCTACTCAAATAAGATGCACTGTGAGCGGGAACTCTAGCCTGAATCAACTGCAACACTGGCCCCATGTTCAGTCCCTCACCCGCCGAAAATAATTCCTGAAAATATTTCACAAAATTGTCCTCCACCACTCGTTGATCCTCCTGCCAAATGCCATTATGATCCATAATGCCAGCAATTTTCTTCTTCTTATGACGTTGGGTGGCCTTGGAATGAAAAAACGAAGTATTACGGTCCCCATCCTTAAGCCAATTAGCTCGAGCACGTTGACCCCAAAAAATAGATTCCCGATCCAAAATCTCATCAATATCACAACGTAGCCTACCCATTTCTGCAACGTCGTTCGGAGAAATGAATCGTTGCGTAAGTAACCGCTGTAATTGATCGGTTTTCTCCTTTAACTGTCGCTTTACACATCCAAAAACATTACGATCCCACAGTCGCAGCGAAGAACTTACACTTGTAATATTAGAGACCAAATGTCGAACATCCGCATTAGAAGAATTCAGCCAATTATCAGCAACTATTTGCTCACAACTTGCATGCCGTAACCACATAGCTTCGAACCGATACATGCGATAGCCACTAGCAGGAGATTGACGTTGATCTTTAGCCCCACAAATGTCAACACAAATCAGTAGGTGATCCGAGGATGTGCACGCAATAGGATAAACCTTTGCATGTGGAAACAAGAGTTGCCAAGCATCATTAGCAAATCCACGGTCCAATCGCTCCCGAACCAACGCGTGGCCACCGCGGTTATTGGACCAAGTGAAAATTGGCCCAACAAAGCCCAGATCCGCCAAGTGTGCATCTGCGATCACATTCCGAAAATGTTCCATTTGGGATGGACTACGCCCCATGACACCACACTTCTCACGGCTAAACAGAATTTCATTGAAATCCCCCGCACAAAGCCAAGGCATTTGGAAACATGTTGATAGTTTACGCAATAATTCCCAAGATGTTTTCCGTTGTGCCATTTCCGGGTGTCCGTAAAATCCTGTAAATCGCCAAGATTGTTCCCCCAAACCAGCGTCTATAAAAACATCAATATGGCCAACCGAATAACTCTTCACACTAACTTGGATTCCTTCTGTCCAAAGCAAAGCAAGTCCGCCTGCTAGTCCAACTCGGTTAACATAAAAACCACCACAAAAACCCAGTTTTTGCCGAATCCCATCCATGTGCTTCGAATCGAGCTTGGTTTCCATGAGAAAAACCAGCCCAGGAACTTCCCTCGTCAGTAGAAACTGAAGAGATCGAACTGACCGTGGGTTCCCAAGCCCGCGGCAGTTCCAACATACCACATTCATTGCGATCGGCGGGGCTGAAATTCAGCCTCCACCGTTGGAATATTGTTATGTGGGTTGCTGGCATCATCCCCGTGCACACACAAACGTTTCCCATTCATCACATCCACGGTTTCATCATTCAAATTCCCAACCTGAACTCCTACCTCCTCAATCACTCTCTTTGACCCCGTAACAGGAGAGTGAGCCTTAATGGAATCCATATGCTGACGTGCCACTCTCTTCCATTTCTTTTTGGCCAACACCGAATCAGTCAGTGAGCTATCTCCCACCTCCATCTGGAGAATCGAATCCATGGAAGGCAGCTGGGCCACCAAACCGGACACAATTACCGGGGGTTTGGCCCCGTCTAGGCCCAATCTGGAATTCTGAGATTGATGCCCCAGCCCTTCGTTTGCATTAACTTCCCGCCCATGCGAATATTCAAAATTATTAGACGTGGGTGGAGATATGTTACTTCCCGAGATTGTTGCCTCATATACCGCGGTTCCGTGACCAACGCCCTCAATCACGTGGGTCAGAGTTTCTCCACTGGTTTCTTTCCTATCCCGACGCCAGTCGGCTTCCACCGGAGCACGGGTTGGCGAAGCACTCGGAGGTGCCCCCTCCTCCAGATTCACCTGTGCAGAATTCGTCCGCAGCGGTGTCCCCTGCCCACCAGGATGCGTCCCCCCTACTCCTTTGTCAATCGAACCAGCGCGACGAGGCCCCTTACTTTTGATATTATCCATCCTCAACCATGCCCCATATTGCAAACTATCAACCCGAGTGCCATCGGCAGAGGAGAGTTTGGCATCACACTCCCGGTCGCTGTGGCCGAGCCTTCCGCAAAAATAGCAATAGATCGGGAGGCGCTCATATTTGAAGTCCACCCAGATTGGTTCGGCCGAGGACAAAGCCAATTTCATCCCCCGTCGTAGGGGCTTTCGAACATCAAGGGCTACCCGAATGCGCATTGTTCGGCCCCATGCAATGCCACCATCTTCATAATCCATATCAATAAATTGGCCAACAGCGTTGCCAACGATTTGTCCAACCTTTTTATTCATCAGAATTAGAGGAAGATTGCAAACATGCACCCAGAATTGCACCCATGTTAATTGAATGTCGGATGGTTGAACATTGGGATCCATCTCACCCAACATTAGAAGATGCTTGTCGAATGTCCAAGGGCCGTTCGATAGTATTCTCCGTTTATCCACAACATGACCAAACACGAACACAAACAGGTTGTCCCCAATGACCCGTACTTGCATTCCTTTAGTGGGTTGCCACACCGAGAGCAGGGTACTCTTCATGGCTTCGACATTAAACGGCCTACGAGTGAGTAACTTGCCAACAAGACACATATCCGATTTGCCCATCATCAAGCTTGTAGAATCCCCCCCAATCCTCACAACTACGTCCTCCTCCGAAGTAAGGGATAGCGTACGAGTAAGGTCGAGAAGGTGTCTATAGTTTAGGCCGGTTACTTAGGCCTCGTTTGATAACATGCCAGTTTGGTTAAAAAATAAAAAAGTTATTAAAAAAGTTTAAAAGTCAACAATTCATATTAAAAAGTCAAATATTATCTTCTCTGTACTTTTTGCACATCTTTTCGTAAAAAGTCAAAAAGTCATCCCAAACATACTAATTTTTTTAAGCTATGTTTTAGCCAAATAGCCAAAAGATTACTAAATTAGCCTGTTAGTGTTCTTAGAATAAAATCATGTGGTCTATTTTTTTTTCTTCATATATTTAATTATTGCATTTTCAATATTAGGCTATAGTTATATTATAATTTAAAAATTAATCATAGAATCAAACACAATTTACAAAGTATCAGAATTTCGAGTCATGTTTTGTGTTAATGTAATTAGTTCTTATTTTATGAGATCCTGTTTGCACCAATTTTTCTCGCATAAGTCTATTGACAAGTTTAATGGAGGTAAGGGCGAGAATAGTAATAAGAGTGGTGATAGTAATTGTGACAACAATAGCTATTGTGATAGGGTAGTGGTGGCAGTTACATTGGTGGTGACAGAGTGACGGTGATACCAACAGTGTTAACCAAGAAAAGGGAGGCCAAACCTAATAATAATAATAATATACTAATTAAATCACCGGAACATTATTAAAAGAATGAGATAAGTATTTTTAAAATTATTGTGTAGTTCTATAATACAATTTTGTGTTAGTTTGAAAAATTATTAAGTAATTTGGAAATATCATGTTATGTTAGTTATGTGATACTCCTGTCAAACTAGGAATTATAGAAATACTAGATTAGAATATTTATATATATTTTTTTCACAGATATCAAAACAAATTACATTAGACTGAACAATCATACACTTTATTAAAGTCTAACAATACCCTAGAAGCCTAACATGTCATTAACAATCAGGAGTCCTATAATGGGTGAAAAACAAACAACGAAAAACCCTTTAATACAAAAATAAATAAATAACAAAAATAAATAAATAAATATTTATCATTGATTAAAATTGACCCCTTAATCTCTTAGTTAAGAGTGTATATGGCCGACTAAATTAACCCAAAAACAAATTTTTATTGAATTTTACAAAGTCAAATATAATTCATGAATTTTGGCTTAAATTGAAACAATCAACACTACTCCACTCAACTCAACAAATCTTTCAATTACGTGAGCTTTTCCAGATGAATTCATTTCTTCCAAACAATTCTACTCACAATCAAATCCTTAATTGAGTTGGGCACGTCGCATTACTTTCTTAGGTAGACACTTTATAATTGAATAATTTAGAAATTTTATAAAAGTGAAAGAAGAACAAGAAAACTAGGCTTGTCCAAGCTACCTTAGACGTGAAGTATAGAATATTTTGACTTGTTTAACTTAGCACTTCTAGGGGGTGCACGAAAGAATCAACTAACTGGAAATCCACTTAATCTGTCTTTATGGATTGGTTAGTTTGATTCTAGCATTCAATTTTTAGCAACTCAGAATTATTGTCCAGATTTGTGTTCAGAATTTGATTTGAATTAATGTATTGTGGGGTTCATTTATAGAATGAATCGGGATTACACATTTGCCGATTCATCAACTCCCTCTGACCAAAATCAATCCGTACTATTTGAGAAGGTGAGTGGATTGTGGGGATGGTCACGGGTCAAGTTTGGGGCGAGTTTGTCGTAATCTGCCCTCGCTTCATTTTATATCGGGTGTGGGGCAAATCGAGGGGTGATGGTAGTTGGGTGGGTGCGGGGCGGGAGCAGCTTTTTTTATAAGTTGAAAAATAAAAATATTAATAAAAATTATAGTATATTATGAATAATAATTCATACTTAATAAGAATAATAACAAATAAGATAGAAAATAAATAGTGTTTTAATTTTATTATATTGAAAAAATTAAATTATATATATATATATTATACATATAAATATATTTAATAAATGTAATCGGGACGGGGTTTGGGTAGAATGGGGTGGGAGAAGCAAAACCCATCTCGGTTCCACTTCCTCAACTGGGCAGGGAAAACCTGTGCAGTGCGAGATGGGGGATACGGGTGTAGGGAGGGGCGGGGAAAAATGCCCATACCTAGTAGATTGGGTTGGGCAGCTAGTTGAATGCTAAAAATTGATCGATTGGTTAGCTTGAAAATTAAAATTTATCAATTTACCTATAAACCGATCTAACCCGGTTATATGTACTAGTGGTTAGACACATGGCACGTGATTTTTTATTAATTATTAGTATTGTAATTATATGTTTCTTAATTGGTATGCGATATGCATACAAAGTATGGAGACTTGTATGAGTAAATTGATCTGTATCTAAAATATAATTAAGTAAGAAATGAATACATATTCGACTGAAAAATTTAAATGATAAATGATAAATTTTATAAGGACCTTTCTTTGGTGTGCCTTGTATATGGTATGCAAGGCACTTACACTATTTCTATTTTGCATTTACACCTTTTATTTATTGAGTTATACCAAATTTTTTGAAAACTGACACATTGGTGACTTGCTAAACAGGTCACTTACCAGGTAAATTAACAAAATAATATATTATATGACTAAAGGTGTAAGTTGTCACAAAAAGACTTAAATAATTTCACAAGAAGGCGTGAGTTTTCATAAAAGGCGTAAGTAATTTCAGAAAAAAGTGTAAGTACTTTCAAGAAAAGTTACATCTTTTGTGAAAGCTTAAACTATTTGGTCTCTAAATGTATTATTGTTAGTAACTATAATTTTTAGTTGGTAAATGTATTGTTAAAGAGAATTTCATTTTGATTTAATTACCTTTGGTGAATAAATATTTCGTCACCAAAACGTTATGCTTGGTGACTAAGTTCGTTTTAGTAGCTGAAGATAAGATAATTAGTAATTAACGTCAATTTAGTTGCCATTAACTATTGCCGACAAGGCTTTGGCGACCAACAGGGCGATAAAGAACTTTAGTCGCCATGGCGGTAGGGTAAAGGTGGATGTAGTGATAGGGTGGTAACAATGATGGTGGTGGTGGTGTAGGGAGTGACTGTGGTGGTGGTAGAGTAGTAATAGTAGTGGAGTTCAAATGGTGATAGGGCATGACAACTGTTGTAACAGTGGTGATGGTAGTGGTGAAATCGATGGTGTTGGTGTAAGAAGCGGGGTACCCCTTATGCAAACCATTTGTTTCATTAAATTTTAAGTTTGTAAGATAAAAGTCATTTAAATTATGACAGATTTCTCATATAAAATTACATAATTATTTAATACTAATTGAATTTTTAAATATTTATATACAAGCATCAACATACACCATTATAACCTCACAATCGCTACTATTATCACCAATATTGTTGCTACCATCATCACCGTCAGTGTCACTGTCACCAACACACCATTATCAAGCCACCATTGCTATTATCACCATTTTCATTCTTATTGTCATCATCACCATAAAACATACTATCATTTCACTACCAGCATCACAATTTCTATTATCATTGTCACCACCTCTCTACCACCATCACCTCTACTACTACAATCATTCACCTCCATAATCATTACCATCATTACCAATGATTTTTTAATTTTGGGCTCTCAAAAATCCGAACTAAAAGTATGTTATTTTATTAGTCGGGCACATGAACACGTGGTATTCCTGATCTATTAGATAATATATGCAAACAGTAGTAATTTTTAATTAATTTGTTGTCTAATTGATTATAAAGTATTAAATTACCAAAATTTTAATATTTTTTAACTAAAACTTGATGGTAATAATTATTTTATTATATTCAACTAGTGAAATTTCATTTTCTTCAAATAGTGAATTTAACTTTAATGTTTAAGTGAAATTTAACTATTAGTAAGGTGAAATTTCTAGTAAAGGAGTAAAAATTATAAAATTAAATGCCAAAGATAGACTAATAAGTAAATGTTTAGGTGAAATTTAACAATTAACATCATGACCACATCTAATTTGGCATTTCACTTTACGTGTAGTTTATCCATCTAATCTAATTAGATACGTGGCATGATTAACGATTTGAATATTATCAAATTAGCCCGTCCTTCTAATGGCGACGTAGCGCAACCATGTCAACACAATTATTCTCGCAACTTATAGTTTTTGTATTAGTATATTTATTGAAGGGTGAAAAATCTAGAAATTCCCTAGATATTGATTTGTGATTATGTATCAATTTTAATCAGTAAATAGTAATCCCAATCAAACAATCAAAAACAAATCAACACAACGATTTTACGTGGAGAAAATCACAATTGGAGCGCCTCCAATTGTGAAAAAAAAATACTGGCAAAAGCCATAAAACAATCCACTAAAAAGACATAAGGAATTACACAGGTATACTCTCAATTGCCTAGCAAATTCACGCCCAAATTGAATCAACTCCTATGTGCTTCTTCCAGCCCCGTCTTCACCTCGGAATTGTCTTTCCCAATGTTGAATCCACAATGCCGATGTCGAATCACGACAATGAGCCATTCTAGAATCCACTAAAGCTTCAGACTCGAATTCCCTGGAATCCATCGAAGAACAACTCTCTCTTTTGTATAAACAAACAATCCTTTGATGTATACTTCTTAAACCATGAATTGAATACTCAATCAAACATCAAAGAAAATTAGTAAAATAGCCCCAGATATAAACCCTAATATCCAAGAAGAAGATCTGGAAACGTCACTTTACAATCTGACTAAAACACATATTTAGAGCAATCTGTTCCGCGATCTCCGCTCAAGCGCTAGAATGGCCGCTCGAGCGGACCGACGCTCGAGCGGGAAAAAAGAAACACATAAGTGTAATCAAAACAAGATATCATGAGTTCGAGTCAAGTTCTCTAAATCCCCAGCAGAGTCGCCAGAAACTGTAGATGTCCCCGAATGCCCCGGGAGGAACGAGGTCCCGTTCCGTTCGTATTGGGGTGAACTACAGCTCGGACTCTCAAATTGTCACGGTTCTAAATTTGAACCAAAGAGTCCAAATCCGGAAAATCGTTTTGAGAAAACATATTTTGAAAGAAGTGTCAAACATGGACTGCTTTGCCAGATACAGAGTCGCCACCTAAATGTTTTATTTTGGAGAAATTTAGGAAATCCTGACTCGTTTGCCAAAGGCCACGTGTCCGTCATCACCAAAGTTGCCTCGGCTCGGGAACTTGGGTACGATTGGGGAAGGTCAATTCGTGAGCACCCCCGCTCGCCCGATCAAAGATCGGCCTCTACTAACCATGATATCTATTTTTGAAAACATTATGCGTTCTTATTCCGGTTATTAGCCTAGATTTACTATGTGATGCGCACAGCATACAAGAATAGACTGGATCGTCTGAATTGGAACAAAACATTTCATGTTTATTTTTTAAAGTGGTTTGATGGTGCTACCCGCAAGTAGGCTAAGACGTGGATTTGCCACCCTCGGGTGGGCTTAGAAAAACATGATTTTGCCACTATCTAGTGGGCTTAAAACACACATTTGATGAATTGTTCCAATTCAAATAACCCAACCTTCACCCACAGGCATTCAGGCAGTTATATCACATAAGCATATAGCCTCATGGTAAGCATGTTATTCATGGCAGTCACTCACACGCATGCAAGGATGCTAAAGCATAAAACTTACTGAGTACTCCAAGCCAAAACAGAACCTAATTAGAAATCCATACATGATCCTAATTATACGGAAATGCCTAATGCAACACATGCAAAAATGCGACTATAGTAGGCTCGGCCATTCTAAACATGGCATATGAAATGCTACAGCTAACATGTATTCAACTTGGAATTAAAAATACAATGCAGTTAGTATGATGCGCCGAGCCCGGTGCATGCAAAACAAATGAATGAATGCAAACATGTTATCATACTGTATGCTAATTGAAACATGCCATAATCTAACCATCATAAGCGGGTAAATAAAAGGGAGAAAGACGTGGGGTTAGAAAACATACATCACACACACGCACACTTATTACAACACTGCCCTCGCGCAGAGGGTCCGAATAAATAATACAGTCCCGAATAAATAATTACAGTTCAAATAATTACAAAACCCTAATTAATTAACAAATTAAATTAGGAAAGCAATAAATTGGCATGCAAGCCAGGGACTGCCTCAAATCTACTCCGGATGATGAATGATGCATGCTCGGGTTGCCTTGTGCGGAGAATCCCTTGCGATGCCCCGGTTTGCCTCTGTTTGCAATTGTTCTTGGAATGCGTGCCAAGCTCCGGAAGGCTGTCGATTTCTGATTTGCTGCAACAGAGAGCAACAAAGGGGTATGGCAAAGTATTTTCACATATGTATGCATGACTACTCTTCGGGGAGTGTAGTCCTCGATCCTAGTGTCACCAATCACGCATCTCGATGCATGATGGCCGAGGAGTCGATTTGCACAATTCAATATGAAATGAATGCACATATGGACACAACAAGGCCTAGACTCCATCATGGATAATTCGTAGTGTCGGCGACTGAGGAATTGAGACACGTTCCGTCACTCGGAGTACGAAACGCCCCTCGTTTCCCGTGCTCGGGCTACCTCCTATCCCCAACACGATGCAATATGCATGACATGCATGAAATTCAACTAAGATACAACCTATCATGCACAATGCTAGGAAATGGCATACACGATGCACGAGATAACATGGCATACACAATGCGCTAACATACGGCCTAGCATACACAATGCTATGAAATGAAATGGCATACACAATGCAATATAGGCTTACACCAACATGAGTGGGCCTCAGCCACACTCACATAAGATGTCATGAGATGAAAATGAGACACTCGAAATGCGTGCACACATGCACGCAAACCAATGACCGAACCTAAGGCACAAATGCCACTCTAACAAGGCATGGCAAGGCATGAAACTTGGTATGCAAACATGCAAATTTTAGTGCTGAAATATGATGCAAAACAATCCCGAAACATGGAAACATGGCACCCGATGCATGGAATGAACCCGAAATACAAAACGAGGCATATGCATTGGCTTATAGCTATACAAAACATGCGTTATTTGAACATGAAGTGTGAAGACAGATTCAAGGAAGTCCCAAAAAAAGCATATTTACAGTTTTAAGCAAGGCCAAACAATGAACAAAAATAGGACTAAGCTAGCATGCAAAAATGGCCCCGTAAAAGAGGTAATGAAGCAAGTAGCAGATTCTGGACCTAAATGGAAAGATCCCTTCAACAAAGTTGAAGAGGGTCTCAAAATGAAGCACTTTACAGTTTACAACAAGCCACGGATCTAAACACAAACAGGCCTAAAACATTGTGCAAGAAATGGGCCAAAAGGGAGACAAAGAAGCAAGTGATGGTTTCTGGCCTCAAACAGAGGAGGGCCCTTCAACAAAGTTTAAGAGGGGCCCAAAACATGATATTTTACAGTTAGTGACTAAACCCAAAACAGTGCACATGCAAGCTTAAAATACTATGCAATATAAGGCCTAAAAAGAGGTTTAAACACAAAGAGCAAAAAGGGAGCTTCAAACAGTAAAAGTCCCTTGATCAAACATGAAGAGGGGGTCAAAATAAGGCTATTTATAGTTTGGACCAGAGCCCAAAAATACAAGCACAAGGGGGTAACAAAACATGCAAAAATAAGGCCAAAAGAAGGATAAAGAGGCAAGTGAAAAAAGGAAGTCTCAAATAGTGGAGAGCCCTTCAACAATGTTGAAGAAGGGCTCAAAAGAAGCCACTTCACAGTTTATAACCAAGCTCAAAACAATTTAAAAATGAGTCTAAAATACTATGCAAGAAAGGGGCATACAAGAGAGGTAAAGAAGCAAGTGTTAAAAGGAATCCTCAAACAGGGAGAGGCCCTTAAACAAACATGAAAAGGAGCTCAAAAAAATGCTATTTTCAGTTAGGGTCGGAGCCCAAATATGCAAGAAAGTATGGCTAATATATTGATCAAAATAAGGCAAGAAAGAGGGAGGAGGAGACTTACCCTTTAAGACCAGGTCTTTAACAACTCTTGGACCAAGTTTGGTGGCTCCTTAGCTCTGGAAAACAGCTCCAAGTGGCTGGAATGGATGGTGGTGGTGTGGTGCTAGGTGGTGTAGTGTAAAATGGTGTAGGATTTGAAGGATTTTGGTGCTTGGAGTAGAGAGGGAGAGAGATGTAATGCAAGAGTCTAAAACAATTTTTTGCAACCCTCCAGATGGGAGTTGGAGGTGCTATTATATAGGCAAAAGAGGGGGGAAAAAAGGGGGGGAAAGGAATTCAAGTTTCCCCCCAAAAGTTGGACCCCCCGGATACACAATCTAGGGGGAAACAAAATACATATTTGTAATGTACCTGGAGAGAGGATCATGGCCGGCCGGTTTCCTAGGGTTTAGGTGGCCGGTCGGCCTTCCCCATGGCCGGTCGGCCAAGGGTCAAAAGGGTCAATAAAGATTAATGGCCGGCCATGCCAAAAAGAGGGCCTCTCATGTGTGCACAACACAACCATGTGGTCAAAAACTGAAGAGAATGAACCAGGAGAGAGAAAAGGCCACTTTTAGGAGGGGTTCAAAAGGGTCACACACAATTACTGGCC
This sequence comes from Camellia sinensis, assembly GCF_055761805.1. Classification (NCBI taxonomy): domain Eukaryota; kingdom Viridiplantae; phylum Streptophyta; class Magnoliopsida; order Ericales; family Theaceae; genus Camellia; species Camellia sinensis. The sequence goes on from NC_138968.1 coordinate 11,133,267, forward strand.
GGCCATGTGATATTGGTGGCCTCCCAGGTGTGTACAACACAAATATGTGGTTTAGGGCTGGAAAAAGTGGCCTTAGGGTGGTCAACATTAGCTTTCAAGTGAGAAAAACGGGCGACGGAGGGTGATGGAGGAATAAAACTGGTTGTCAGAACAATTATTGGCCTCCCACCCTTCTACGACCTTCTTAACAATGAAACAGAGGTCCCTGCCAAAAATGAACCCAAACCGATGCAAAATGAAGGTTCGGGGGCCGAAACGCGCAGTCCGAGGCCCCGAAAATTGACTGTTAGGCACCGGAAGTGGTGTTCGACCACGAAGTTGGTCTCTCGAGCCACAGTGTCCCTCGAAAGGGAGCAAATAAGATGCATGCCAAAAACCGGAGCAAACAGAGGTGGTTAAGCGGTCCCGAACCGAGGCACACGGCCAATGACTCCGAAAAATCGGAAACTAGACTCCAAACGGGCAAAATGGCCTACGGCCACGAAACGTAGCCTACGGCCACTGAGAGATGATCTACGAGACCTCTCCCTCCCTTCGAGAAGAGAAAATAGAGAAAACAAAGCCTGGTTCGCAAACCGAGACAAAGCATGAAAGAGTCCGGAAGTCCGGAGGCGAGGCTCGCAGCCGAGACTCTGAAACCTCTGAACGAGCACGATATGCAACATCACCAAGCGCTCAATCGGTGACGTTTGAGTCTTAAGGTCGGTCAAAAATGGGGTGTCTACACCTCTTTGACAGAACTCGAAAGTCATAAGTGACGGGAGTGAATGTCAAAGCCCAGAGACAACCCATTTTTGACAAGGCTGAAGACTTAGACAAACAGGCGTGATAAACAGAGATGTGCCCGCAGGCAGGGGCAAAATGCAGCCGACAATGCAAGAAGCTGAAGGTACTCAATGATCATGCAAATGCAGCAAGCATATACAAATCTAACTACATTTCATGCAGTAAGGATCATGTAAATAAAGCTGTAACGAAGCAAATATTCACAATAAATGCGACAGTTTTAAGCGGGAAGGCAAATCAAACTACATTTCATGCAGTTATGATGCAATCTTAGCGAGCATGTGTGATAGATACACAAAAGTGAAGAGAGTGTGATGGATACACTATATGAATAAAGTGTGATTGATACACTAAGCGAACGTGTGTGATGGATACACAAAGCGAACGCGTAATAGACACACAAAATGAGCATAATGTGAAGCGAGTGTGATGGATACACTATATGAAGCAAAGTGTGATAGACACTAAAAGTGAATACAAAGTGTGATAGATGCACTATGTGAAGCAAAGCATGATGGATTATACAAAAAGTGAACGCAAAGTGTGATAGATGCACTAAGTGAACAGAGTGTAATTGATACATTGAAGGTGAACACAAAGTGTGATAGATACACTATGTGAACAGAGTGTGATTGATACACACAAAGTATGATAGATGCACTAAGTGAACAGAGTGTGATTGATACACTAAAAGCGAACACAAAGTGTGATAGAAGCACTAAGTGAACAGAGTGTGATTGATACACTAAAGGATGAACACAAAGTGTGATAGATGCACTAAGTGAATAGAGTATGATAGATATACTGAAAATGAACACAAAGTGTGATAGATGCACCATGTGAACGGATTATGATTGATATACTAAATGTGAACACGGAGTGTGATAGATGCACTTAGTGAACAGAGTATGATAGATATACTGAAAATGAACACAAAGTGTGATAGATGTACTATGTGAACAGAGTATGATTGATATACTAAATGTGAGCACGGAGTGTGATAGATGCACTTAGTGAACAGAGTATGATAGATATACTGAAAATGAACACAAAGTGTGATAGATGCACTATGTGAACAGAGTATGATTGATATACTAAATGTGAGCATGAAGTGTGATAGATGCACTTAGTGAACAGAGTATGATTGATATACTGAAAATGAACACAAAGTGTGATAGATGCACTATGTGAACAGAGTATGATTAATATACTAAATGTGAACACGAAGTGTGATAGATGCACTTAGTGAACAGAGTATGATTAATATACTGAAAATGAACACAAAGTGTGATGGATGCACTGTGTGAACAGAGTATGATTGATATACTAAATGTGAGCACGAAGTATGATAGATGCACTTAGTGAATAGAGTATGATTGAAATACTGAAAATGAACACAAAGTGTGATAGATGCACTATGTGAATAGAGTATGATTGATATACTAAATGTGAGCACGAAGTATGATAGATGCACTTAGTGAACAGAGTATGATTGATATACTGAAAATGAACACAAAGTGTGATGGATGCACTATGTGAACAGAGTATGATTGATATACTAAATGTGAGCACGAAGTGTGATAGATGCACTTAGTGAATAGAGTATGATTGAAATACTGAAAATGAACACAAAGTGTGATAGATGCACTATGTGAACAGAGTATGATTGATATACTGAGAATGAACACAAAGTGTGATAGATGCACTATATGAACAGAGTATGATAGATACACAAAATGAGAATGTGTGTGATAGATACACAAAAGTGAATGAAGTGTGATTGATATACTAAGTGAATGAAGTGTGATTGATACACTAACTGAATGAAGTGTGATTGATACACTAAATGAGTGAAGTGTGATTGATACACTAAATGAATGATCTTAAACGGAACTTCTTTGAATGAATCGTACATACAATATCGTGCATGAATGAGAAAGAAACTTGATAGGTACAATGCATTACAATGCATGATGCTTAAGGAACGCAATAAACAAGCATAGCGGCGCTTTAGAAAGCACCTCATGGGGTGAGTGGCGATGAACCACTCTATTCTGACGGGGATCTCCCCTCGTGCTCTTCGAACACTTACCTTCAACTCACAGTACAAAGGCTCTGAAATACTGACAAGGATTCTTCACGTAGAACACTTTGAATGTTGTCTTTCTTTCTGATCATATTCACAACTTTCCCTATTTTCCAACGGGGTGATAGACTAGGTTGGTTCGGTATCCAGAATTGAGGTGCATATACGCTATCTTAACCTATGGGGCTTCCATACTGATTTCAAACCGGGGACACACCCCGGGGTATTTAAACCAGACTTTAGTCTCGGTAATCCCGAACCTTTACGTTCTAGGCAACAGCCATTCGAACTCTAGTTTCCACTGTCACAGTTGGTCTCCTAGGAACTCATTGCAAACACAGCCAAGATGTCCCTGGCAGGGAATGGTACTCAGGGAGAGCACTTTTGATTGCCATTCTGGCTTGAAGCAGACTTGATCTTGAGCTTGAGGTAGAGGCACACTCGTATTTCAGAGCAATGGCAAGACCCGAAGAGGTACACACGGAATGTAGTCTCGAAACTTACTAAAGTTGAAACAAATTCAGATACCCGACATTTCCTCTTTTCTTTTGCTTTGTAGTCTGGAACCCATATAGCTTCAAATAGGTCCTAGTTTTACTATTCTGACATGACCTGGGTTGAACCCTGCGGTTTTATGAAAGAACGAATCTTGTTTTGCACAGATGTAGAGAACGGCACGGCACTCGGAGCGCAAAATGATTTTATTTTGAAATTGAGAATGAGTTCTCGACCAAGTATTGAGCCTACGACTGAATACAGCAAAACGACTCAACAAGGAAATAAAAGGCACACAACCTAGACACATCGAGTAACACTCGAAACGACTCAAAACAAGAATCAAGATAAAATAAAAAGACACCACATTCAGACGTGCACAGGGAGCCTGTTTCACTAGGTAGTGTTTCCCACCCTTTCTCATTTGTGGTTCTCACATCACTCGACCCTCAAGCTCTGTTTTTCTAAAAAAGCCCTCTTCTCACTTTTCCTCTCATCGCACATCTCTCTATTCTTCAATCTGTCATTTTTCATCCCTCCCCTGGGTGGTTGATGGATAAACAGCAAATTGTGGGCTCATGCCCCTAGCATTCTGCTAGATTCTCTTTCTTCCGCTCACAGCTAGTGAATTCCTCCCACGAAAAGGTTGCGCTACAACTGGGTGTGTAGCAAATCTGCAGCTAGCATCAGTTAATGATGCTTTGCTGGGGAGTTTGGACGTGATAAGATCTACCCAGATAATGGAGTGGAATATCTTTCCCCATTCTAGTTCGTGCTTCGCACTTTGCTTGATACCTCGTTGCTTGGAGGATGTGAGAGCTTTCTGCCATTTGTTGTGCCCTTTTCTGGCGAATACGGTGCCCTTTCTGGCAAGTATTTTGACAATGGGAAAAGACAGAACACTTGACTCAACTGTGCCCCTAGTTCATCATTTCGACCATTTTTTGTTTTTTTGCTTTCTACTAAAACAGTTTTGACCAAAATGAGAGTTAGATTAACATACTTGTTCAATTTTCTGATTTAAAATCATGCAAGTTAGGCTATGAGCACTGAGAGTTTTCCTTTTTTGGATCCAAGAAATGGTCCAGTTTTGAAAAAATGGAGTACTTTTCGAGAAGATTAGTCAACCTCAGTAAAAATTCTCAAAAACTATTTTTGCAAACGACCACTGCTCAACGAGCACGGAACCTACTCTTGAGATGCACAACCTCGGACCCATAGCAATGGAAAATTGTCCCTTGTCTGAAGGACACTGCATGGCAACAGAAAGTTGCTCCTTGTTTGAAATGACATTGCGGCGTTTTGAATGGCAACGGAAAGTTGTCCCTTGTTTGGATAGCACCACAGCGCATTGTAGTCAGTCCTCAGAGCGACGAACACAACCAGACTCTCAGATACAGAGAAGACAAAGATGACCAAAAACCATCACATGGACACAATCAAATTTGAATTGTTTTACGGCTAGACTTCAGAATGAAATTGCCTACGTATCCCATACATGGGAATCAAGCCTTACGTATTTCGGGGTTAAGGTACACTCGGGTATTAACCTCTCCTTTTGCGCTCTAACTTTTGCCAAGGCCGCCCTTTGCGGGTTTTCAACCTTGCGAGCTATGTTTTTCTTCTTTTCAATTTTTGTGTTCTTTTCTTTTCTTTTCATTCCTTTTTTGATTTTCTTTTTTTTTCCTTTTCTTTGCATCTTTCTTTTTTGTTCTTTTGTTCTTTTCTCTTTTTTTTGTTCTTTTTCTTCTTTTCTTGCTCTAACTTTTGCCTGGGCCGCCCTTCCGGGTTTTCGGCCCTGCGAGCCTCTCAAGGGTAAAAGTATAGCTTTGTCCATGTCAAATGGTTTTAAGATCCCAAAGTCATCTGAATCCAGGAGAATGGCTGTTGTTTGCTGACGATGCAAGTGTCCATCCAATGGAGGGTGAATTTGCCCCTAGTGTTTGTGGATAGGAACTCGGTTGTCCTTCAACAATGTTTTCTTCTTTCCTCTCTTCTGGGGTTTGGCATTCTTGCCGATCTTTATCTTGGACTCTTCGAGCACATTTGAAATTCTTGCCCCTAGTTTGAGGGCTTTTGATCTAGCTTCGCAAGCTTCCTTTGAAAACACTTGATCTCCTTGATCTGACTTTTCTTGCCTCTAGTTCGAGGGCTGCTTCGAATCTGGCCACGCAGGCTTCACATTATGGTTGACCTTTGAACTTTCTGAGTCCGAGTTCGAGGTTTGAAAGCAAGGGGTCGAGTCTCGAGGTTGAGAGCGATCCTAGGCTGCACAATCTCAAGAGCGATTCCACACAGGTCTTCGCAGGACCGCGCAAAACATTTTTTGAAATCTTTTAAGAAAGTGACTAGTCGCTTGCGCTGAAGACAATGTAGAACCAATCCGAATCAAGCCAGGATCCTTCTCAGTACTCACATTAACAAGCATGATCTCATTCATTAAGGGCTTAGCACGCCTCTCTTTCTCTCAGTTGATCAAATTTTTGCAAATCCCGAGGAATTCCTTCCCCTTTGTTTTCATCACAATGTTCAAAAGGTTTTGAAAAACTTAGGTCAATACAATAATTTTCAAAGGACAGAAAAGCAAGTGAAAAGCACTGTCGTTTCATTTAGAACTTCTGGTATAACTGGCACAAGGCAGAAGCAAGCACAAAAGCATGAAAAACCACTACTGTTTCATTCAAATCTTCTGGTGTCATTGGCTCCTCGGCAGAAACAGACTCACAAGGAAGCGAAAAGACAGACGCAAAACAAAATAATGATATCCGAGGTAACACCCCCAGAATCACCCGACTTCTGTACAACAGGACTGACTCAATACAACAAGACAGACCCTTAATCAAAAAGACTGACCCAAAACAAAGAGACAGACTCAAAACAAAACTACAGAACTAACTCAACACCCAAGTCGAAAGCTACAAAAACCAGCATTCGCAAATGCTCAAAACAGTGCGTGCCACACGTCACATCTGGAGTAAACTGAGTGCCGCCCACAGGTGGTTCATCCCCCGATCACATAATCACATTATCCCCCCACAAGTTCACTGATCAAGTGCCGATAGATTTTGTAGGACCTGGTGCGGCAATGACCCCGTTGTCAAACAGATCTTGTACATCATGGCGCAGACGAAAGCAACTGTCGGTGTCATGACCGGTTTGTTGATGGTAGGTGCAGTATTTAGTTTGATCATGCTTTGCAGGGATAGGATCGGGTAGGGGCCGTTGTTCCAACGGTTTCAGATGCCCTTTCCGGATTAAGACCTCTAGAGGCGCTCCAATTGTGATTTTTCACCCTTCAATAAATATACTAATACAAAAACAAATCAACAAACAATCAAAAACAAATCAAAAACAAATCAACACAACGATTTTATGTGGAAAAAATCACAATTGGAGCGCCTCCAATTGTGAAAAAAAAAATATTGGCAAAAGCCACAAAACAATCCATTAAAAAGATATAAGGAATTACACATGTATACTCTCAATTACCTAGCAAATCCACGCCCAAATTGAATCAACCCCTATGTGCTTCTTCCAGCCCCGTTTTCACCTCGGAATTGTCTTGCCCAATGTTGAATCCACAATGCCGATGTCGAATCACGACGATGAGCCATTCTAGAATCCACTAAAGCTTCAGACTCGAATTTCCTGGAATCCATCGAAGAACAACTCTTTCTTTTGTATAGAATAAACAAACAATCCTTTGATGTATACTTCTTAAACCATGAATTGAATACTCAATCAAACATCAAAGAAAACTAGTAAAATAGCCCCAGATCTAAACCTTAATATCCAAGAAGAAGATCTGGAAACGTCACTTTACAATCTGACTAAAACACATATTTAGAGCAATCTGTTTCGCGATCTCCGCTCAAGCGCCAGAATGGCCGCTCGAGCGTCGGTTCGCTCGAGCGGGAAAAAAGAAACACATAAGTGTAATCAAAACAAGATATCATGAGTTCGAGTCAAGTTCTCTAAATCCCCAGCAGAATCGCCAGAAACTGTAGACGTCCTCGAACACCCCGGGAGGAACGAGGTCCCGTTCCGTTCGTATTGGAGTGAACTACAGCTCGGACTCTCAAATTGTCACGGTTCTAAATCTGAACCAAAGAGTCCAAATCTGGCAAATCGTTTTGAGAAAACATATTTTGAAAGAAGTGTCAAACATGGACTGCTTTGCCAGATACAGAGTCGCCACCTAAATGTTTTATTTTGGAAAAATTTAGGAAACCCTGACTCGTTTGCCCAAGGCCACGTGTCCGTCATCACCAAAGTTGCCTCGGCTCGGGAACTTGGGTACGATTGGGGAAGGTCACTTCGTAAGCACCCCCGCTCGCCCGATCAAAGATCGGCTTCTACTAACCATGATATCTATTTTTGAAAACATTATGCGTTCTTATTCCGGTTATTAGCCTAGATCTACTATGTGATGCGCACAGCATACAAGTATAGACTGGATCGTCTGAATTGGAACAAAACATTTCATGTTTATTTTTTAAAGTGGTTTGATGGTGCTACCCGCAAGTAGGCTAAGACGTGGATTTGCCACCCTCGGGTGGGCTTAGAAAAACATGATTTTGCCACTATCTAGTGGGCTTAAAACACACATTTGATGAATTGTTCCAATTCAAATAACCCAACCTTCACCCACAGGCATTCAGGCAGTTATATCACATAAGCATATAGCCTCATGGTAAGCATGCTATTCATGGCAGTCACTCACACGCATGCAAGGATGCTAAAGCATAAAACTTACCGAGTACTCCAAGCCAATACAGAAGCTAATTAGAAATCCATACATGATCTTAATTATACGAAAATGCCTAATGCAACACATGCAAAAATGCAACTATAGCAGGCTCGGCAATTCTAAACATGGCATATGAAATGCTATAGCTAACATGTATTCAACTTGGAATTGAAAATACAATGCAGTTAATATGATGCGCCGAGCCCGGTGCATGCAAAACAGATGAATGAATGCAAACATACTATCATACTGTATGCTAATTGAAACATGCCATAATCTAACCATCATAAGCGGGTAAATAAAAGGGAGAAAGACGTGGGGTTAGAAGACATACATCACACACACGCACACTTATTACAACATTACCCTCGCGCAGAGGGTTCGAATAAATAATACAGTCCCGAATAAATAATTACAGTTCAAATAATTACAAAACCCTAATTAATTAACAAATTAAATTAGGAAAGCAATAAATTGGCATGCAAGCCAGGGACTGCCTCAAATCTGCTCCGGATGATGAATGATGCATGCTCGGGTTGCCTTGTGCGGAGAATCCCTTGCGATGCCCCGGTTAGCCTCTGTTTGCAATTGTTCTTGGAATGCGTGCCAAGCTCTGGAAGGCTACCGATTTCTGATTTGCTGCAACAGAGAGCAACAAAGGGGCATGGCAAAGTATTTTCACATATGTATGCATGACTACTCTTCGGGGAGTGTAGTCTTCGATCCTCGTGCCACCAATCACGCATCTCGATGCATGATGGCCGATGAGTCGATTTGCACGATTCAATATGAAATGAATGCACATATGGACACAACAAGGCCTAGACTCCATCATGGATAATTCGAAGTGTCGGCGACCGAGGAATTGAGACACGTTCCGTCACTCGGAGTATGAAATGCCCCTCGTTTCCCGTGCTCGGGCTAACTCTTATCCCCAACACGATGCAATATGCATGACATGCATGAAATGCAACTAAGATACAACCTATCATGCACAATGCTAGGAAATAGCATACACGATGCACGAGATAACATGGCATACACAATGCGCTAACATACGGCCTAGCATACACAATGCTATGAAATGAAATGACATACACAATGCAATATGGGCTTACACCAACATGAGTGGGCCTCAGCCAAACTCACATAAGAGGCCATGAGATGATAATGAGACACTTGAAATGCGTGCACACATGCACGCAAACCGAGGACCGAACCTAAGGCAAAAATGCCACTCTAACAAGGCATGGCAAGGCATGAAACTTGGTATGCAAACATGCAAATTTTAGTGCTGAAATATGATGCAAAACAGCCCCGAAACATGGAAACATGGCACCCGATGCATGGAATGAACCCGAAATACAAAACTAGGCATATGCATTGGCTTATAGCTATACAAAAAATGCGTTATTTGAACATGAAGTGTGAATAAAGATTCAAGGAAGTCCCAAAACAAGCATATTTACAGTTTTAAGCAAGGCCAAACAATGAACAAAAATAGGACTAAGCTAGCATGCAAAAATGGCCCCGTAAGAGAGGTAATGAAGCAAGTAGCAGATGCTGGCCCTAAATGGAAAAGATCCCTTCAACAAAGTTGAAGAGGGGCTCAAAATGAAGCACTTTACAGTTTACAACAAGCCATGGATCTAAACACAAACAGGCCTAAAACATTGTGCAAGAAATGGGCCAAAATGGAGACAAAGAAGCAAGTGATGGTTTCTGGCCTCAAAAAGAGGAGGGCCCTTTAACAAAGTTGAAGAGGGGCCCAAAACATGATATTTTACAGTTAGTGACCAAATCCAAAACAGTGCACATGCAAGCTTAAAATACTATGCAATATAAGGCCTAAAAAGAGGTTTAAACACAAAGAGCAAAATGGGAGCTTCAAACAGAAAAAGTCCCTTGATCAAACATGAAGAGGGGGTCAAAATAAGGTTATTTACAGTTTGGACCAGAGCCCAAAAATACAAGCACAAGGGGGTAACAAAACATGCAAAAATAAGGCCAAAAGAAGGATAAAGAGGCAAGTGACAAAAGGAAGCCTTAAAAAGTGAAGAGCCCTTCAACAATGTTGAAGAAGGGCTCAAAATAATCCACTTCACAGTTTATAACCAAGCTCAAAACAGTTTAAAAATGAGTCTAAAATACTATGCAAGAAAGGGGCATACAAGAGAGGTAAAGAAGCAAGTGTTAAAAGGAATCCTCAAACAGGGAGAGGCCCTTAAACAAACATGAAAAGGAGCTCAAAAAAAGGCTATTTTTAGTTAGGGTCGGAGCCCAAATATGCAAGCAAGTATGGCTAATATATTGACCAAAATAAGGCAAGAAAGAGGGAGGTGGAGACTTACCCTTGAAGACCAAGTCTTTGACAACTCTTGGACCAAGTTTGGTGGCTCCTTAGCTCTGGAAAACAGCTCCAAATGGCTAGAATGGATGGTGGTGGTGTGGTGCTAGGTGGTGTAGTGTAAAATGGTGTAGGATTTGAAGGATTTTGGTGCTTGGAGTAGAGAGGGAGAAAGATGTAATGCAAGAGCCTAAAACAATTTTTTGCAACCCTCCAGATGGGAGCTAGAGGTGCTGTTATATAGGCAAAAGAGGGGGGAAAAAGGGGAGGAACGGAATTCAAGTTTCCCCCCAAAAGTTGGCCCCCCCGGATACACAATCTGGGGGGAAACAAAATACATATTTGTAATGTACCTGGAGAGAGGATCATGGCCGGCCGGTTTCCTAGGGTTTAGGTGGCCGGTCGGCCTTCCCCATGGCCGGTCGGCCAAGGGTCAAAAGGGTCAATGAAGATTAATGGCCGGCCATGCCAAAAAGAGGGTCTCTCATGTGTGCACAACACAACCATGTGGTCAAAAACTGGAGAGAATGAACCAGGAAAGAGAAAAGGCCACTTTTAGGAGGGGTTCAAAAAGGTCACACACAATTACTGGCCGGCCATGTGATATTGGTGGCCTCCTAGGAGTGTACAACACAAATATGTGGTTTAGGGCTGGAAAAAGTGGCCTTAGGGTGGTCAACATTGGCTTTCAAGTGAGAAAAACGGGCGACGGAGGGCGATAGAGGAATAAAACTGGTTGTCAGAACAATTACTAGCCTCCCACCCTTTTACGACCTTCTTAACAATGAAACAGAGGTCCCTGCCAAAAATGAACCCAAACCGATGCAAAATGAAGGTTCGGGGGATGAAACGCGCAGCCCGAGGCCCCAAAAATTGACTGTTAGGCACCGGAAGTGGTGTTCGACCACGAAGTTGGTCTCTCGAACCACAGTGTCCCTCAAAAGGGAGCAAATAAGATGCATGCCGAAAACCGGAGCAAACGGAGGTGGTTAAGCGGTCCCGAACCGAGGCACACGGCCAACGACTCTGAAAAACCAGAAACCGGACTCCAAACGGGCAAAATGGCCTACGGCCACGAAACGTAGCCTACGGCCACTGAGAGATGATCTACGAGACCTCTCCCTCCCTTCGGGAAGAGAAAACAGAGAAAACAGAGCCTGGTTCGCAAACCGAGGCAAAGCATAAAAGAGTCCAGAAGTCCGAAGGCGAGACTCGTAGCCGAGACTCTGAAACCTCTGAACGATCACGATATGCAACATCACTAAGCGCTCAATCGGTGACGTCTGAGTCTTAAGGTCGGTCAAAAATGGGGTGTCTACAGGTAGCCTTGCAAAATATGGAGTTCAAACCACACTAGTGTTAGTTGAAGCAATGACAATGCAAACCACAAGGACTAAACAGTTTTTTGGAGAGTTGCATTTTTCAATTGTACTATGATTGACACCTATATCAACACTATCATGTCCTCCCTGTATCACAATAATCAATGACAATGCAACCAATGCAGCTTCCTACAAATGGCAACTAACAACTAAGGACATTACAAATTGCATATGAATGAAACTACATATAAAATTGTTACCAGTTTAGCAAAAACCCTAAAAGTAAAATTATGGTTCCTAGATACTACATTAATTAATTAATGTTAACCCTATCGAAAAAAAATGGTATAAAGTTTTTACCAGTTTTGGCGAAAACCCTAGAGTGCTTGACCAAAAACTAATTCGTAGTTTGACTAACTCTTGTTCAAAATTCTGAGATAATCCAGAGAACTAGAGTGCCTAACCAAAAACATCTTCTTCTTCTTTTCTTATTTTTCGGTGTGTAAGTGTGCAATTGCACAATATTTAATTGTTTTCCCTTTAATCCATGACGCACCCTCATAAACCAATCTAGGCACTATCTGACATAATACAAAGGGAATAGCAAAACCTATAAGAAGACTGAAAGCGAGGGAAAACTCTGAAAAATTGCCATGTTTTCCTGCTAGGTCTACCATTTTTAAAACACTTACCACAAGTGCATGAGTCTATTCCTAGAAATACATCTCTTAATTATGCTTCATAAAATTAGTAAGATAATCAAGTACTCTAAAACCTCCAACATTTTACCTTTTGCAAAATTTGAATTTTGATGCAAAATGTGAGTCCCAACCTTAACTAAAAGTTGTGATCTTAACGAATCAATTCACAAAACCTTGACTCTGAAATACACATGAACCTATCATTGAAGAACTACTACTTCCTTAGAAAATTTATTTGTAATAGACATCCCTCATTCATACCTCTTCATTTTATTAGAAACCCATCAAACCCATTTCATAAAAACCCATCTATATAGTTAGACAAAGAAATTCATAGAATCATTTAATCGAAAGAGACCCATTTCACTTCATAGAAATCCATTTCAAAACCATTTTACATAAATCAAAACCATTTGACAAGAGTAATCATGCCTATTATTTGAAGAGTGCTCCAGGAGAAAGGCCATGCTAATACCTTTAATAAAATAAAATAAAAAAGGCCACTATGCAAAACAAAAGGACAAAACACATCTTCACATACATGTGCCTAACTGCGAATTCTTCAAATTTGGTTTTCGCATGAGTCACATAATTGGTGTTTTGTTTTGGTTTAAAATTGGCAAGTGGCTGCTAATTTAAGGTTATGTTCATAGTATATGTCACAATTAAAGAATGTTACTTAGAATCTAAATTATTATTTTATAAGAACCATTTAAGTACGCCGTGCAGGTTTCTTTCATAGTGTTGATCATCAAAATCTACTTACTATTTTGTTGCTTATATTTTCTTGAGAATATGTTGCACTCAATCAAACATTGCAAAAGCAGCTCAAAAAAAATTTATTTAGAGTCAAAGTTTCCATATATTAATTATCCAAAATGAATCCCTAAGCGAACTCTAATTTTTTCAACCCATCAATAGTTATTGGCCTCCTTCAAGCCTATCAACCACTTCAAATGCTTTATTCAATTTTTTGTCATGAAGCCCATATTTCAAGTTCTTTCATTGGAAACCCATTGAAACAACCAGGGCGAACTTTCCTACAATAAAAATCGACTTTGTTGGCTAGTCAAGATTTCCACTCTTTTGACACCAATCAATTGGTATATAACCCACCCCATGACTAATACAACAAGATATAACTACATTATTATCTTTTAAGAAAGTCACATTAACACATAACAAAACAAAACAAATTTGAAGTCAAGAGAAAAATCACAACCCTCAATCGACATAATTATTATAGAAAAAAAGCTTACGGTGAATTTTTTTTTTTTTTTTTTACCTTAGTTCCTATCCTCATGGTTTCAATTTTTGTCCATTTGTTTGTGTGTACACGTGCGTGTATTGAAGTTCACTATCTTCTCAAGAGAAGGAAAAAAATGTAGCTATTTCATTGTGCATAAAAAAATTAGAACAAAAAGAAAAGAAAAAAATTAAGCTTTAGTTTATACACTTCTTCTTGTTCAAAAAGATTGAAGCAAAAATATGGTTCCAAAATACAACAAATGTATACATGCCAACATATGAACATATTCACAAATTATTTCATTACAAGAAAGTAATCAAAACTTCTTTATCGCCCTGAAAGTTAACTCGAAATTGATAGGTAGAGGAAACCAAATAATCTCATCAAAGAAAGTCACAAATAATGAGCTATTAATAAGTGGTGTTGATTTTCCTAACTATAATTGCATATTTGGAGCATCCATGTGACAATTGTGAAAAAGGGAGAAAAAAAAAAGTCCAAGAAAGAAAGGAGCAAAGGATTGCATTATTACAAAATATAATTTCTAGAAAAATCTAAAGCTCACTGGTTTTAAATAGAAATTATGGAGAACTTCATGTTTTCTTTGAGTACTTAAGTGGACATTAACAAGCTTAATTAATAATAGTCCATAGTAATGACACATAGTAGTAGAGTGAGTGGCCACATAAACATCTTCTCTAACATCAGAAAATTGCTTAATTCCCCAGTAAACAGTTAAATATATATATATATATATATATATATATATATGTTGTGTTGGATTGTAGAGAAAATATGAGAAAAGCACAAAAGTTCAAGTTTAGAATATGAAAAATTTAACAAAAAAAGAACAAAAAAGAACAAAAAAATAAATAAAATCTGCACAAGCATGTTGCAACTTAGCAAACCAAAGTATGGAAACTTGGATCTGTTCTTTTCCTCGCATTAGGTTTTCCGAGTAGCCAAAAATGAAGGGTTAGTGAAAATTATGATAAATAGGTGATATGGGTTTCACCCCCACAAACAATGAACTTAAAACAAGCAAAAATCAGCAACTAAAGTTCACATAATGCAAGGAGAGAAAGAGAGAATATATGAGAAAAAGAATATGCAGGTACTTCAACTTCTATATATTAACACAAGCACAACTGAAATAAGGCTCACAAAATGGACCAAAATATCTACTGGATTTTAGGAAATACAGAGAGAGAGAGAGAGAGAGAGAGAGACTGTGACCTAGGGCTTTGACAGGCAAAGTCCAAGGGATTCTGCGCCAAGAACGAATGCAGCAAATCCTGCGCCAAAAGGATGGTAGCCTTGCAAAATATGGAGTTCAAACCACATTAGTGTTAGTTCAAGCAATGACAACACAACCACAAGGACCAAATCCAAATAGATATTTTCAATTTTACTATGATTGACACCTATATGAACATTATCATGTCCTCCTTGTATCACGGTAATCAATGACAATACAACCAATGCAGCTTCCTACAAAAGGCAACTAAGTACTAAGGATATTACAAATTGCATATGAATGAAACTACTTATATTTCAAAACTCAAATTAAAAATGTAATGCCTAATAACCAAACACATTTGAAAATAAAGTGTAATTGCCACCCATGTGTTTCACAATTCAAAACAGTGTATAATTAGTGGCAATGCTAGATTTTTTATTTTTTATTTTTTTCCAATGGGTATAAACTAGATCAAAGAACACACTTCATTCAAATAACTAAAACACACACATGCAAGACTACACTTTAAACCACATTATGACCACACCTTCAATCACACCATCAAGAAGTGTAAAATTTTCATTAAGTCTACATAGACAAAATTTAATAACATAAAATTCTATAAAAATATGCACATCAAGACAGTAAAGTATACCTGTGACATCCTCATTCACTTGATATCCTTATTATTTTCACAAAAGTAATTTTTTTGTAATTTAATTCTAAATATATATTTTTTGATATGTTAATTCTAGTTATGTGAGATTTAATTTTATAGAACTTTACACCATGTTTGGGACTCACAACATGGTGTAAAAGTCCCAAGCATGGCATAAAACCCAATAAATTCACACCTTAATAGAGTATGACTGACAATAATAGTACACTTTAGAGCATCTCCAATCCTTAACTATCATCAATTGCAAATAAAAAAAGTATCACACCTGGTAATGCCCTATTATCAACTAAAAGAAAACAAATAAATTAGCACATCTGCTAGTATCCTGTTATAATTTAAAAGCAAATAAATAAATTAGCACACCGACTAATGCCATGCTATCATTTAAAAGTAAACAAATATCATTTTTGCACATATGCTTTCACATTAACAAACCACATAAGCAATACAAGAGATGAAACTTTTAATACATTTGTTTGAATTATCAATAGCCATTACATAAAGACTTAGAGTAACGTACCAAAACCAACGCTTCGAGAAATTAAAATGAACAAAAAGAGCCAATAGTTAGGGAGAATATTATATGCAAAATATTATATGCAACCCTTAAGGGGTAGCATATTGAAACGGATTCTTTTTTCGCATGGATTTTTCAAAACGTGAATGGATATAACTCTTGAGTCTAGTGATTAGTGTGGAAACTTAAGTCAAAGTGGGGCGCATAAGCTCTAAGTCTCAAGCAATTTTTGTATAAATTTTTATGCACAAGTCAAAACATTTAGATACCAAATAATCAATCTTGACAAAGCTCACATTCTTATTGCTTTACTTGTTGGTTCAACCATTTAATAATTTATAAAAATACGTAACACAAATATTCTCTCTTTTATTCTTTGTTTTTAAAAGTTTGATACATATTCCTTCATGATTTTTCCTTCTTTTTTTTTTTTTTTTTTGTTCACTAGAGTGTCAAGCCTTGCTCAGACTAATTTCTTAGGTACATATAATTCTCCCACTTCATACATATCATGTAATTATCAAGCCAAAACATTGGGAGTAGATCATCACCACCTTGCATAGTTTGGACTTGTATCTTTTAACTACAGTAAAGAGAGAGATGGTGCAGAGTAGAGATGGGAAGGGACTAGAGAAGTTTGGGGGGGTTTCGATGGCTTGGGTTTGGGTTTGCGTTTGGGTTTGGGTTTGCGTTGATTAGGGTGTTAGGTTGGATGGGCTTGGAAGGGGCTTGTATAGAAAAGATAGAGGATAGTAGCGTGAGGAAGTGATGGAAATGGGTGGGGAGGGGTTTCAAGTGGTGGAGGAAGGAATGGCAGGTGGGTGAGGGGTTGGTGGTGGCAGGCAAGGTGTTAGGGTTGGTCAAGGAGGGAGGAAATTGGTTGTATGGGACTTAGTGACCAAATTTCCAAAGCAAAGAGAAGGAAAAAGGAAAAAGAAAAGGATATTTTGGTAAATCAAACAGACGATCACCACCTCTTTATATTTACTTTTCACTTTCTCATTTTAGTTGTAATTGTAAAAAAAAATTCTCATTGATTTATTAATTGCAGCCCTAATGTCCTTGGGATGTAGTTCCCCAAATTGAAATTACTAAATTACACTATCCTGATGATATTTTTCCCTCCTCTTAGGCATATGTATATAAGCAATCCAACTGAAACCAATCATCTAAGATACTAATATAGTATTTATAAGATAAATTTTACAAGTATATAATATACATATATAAAGGAAATGTTACTATTCACATCCCTTATCATAAGAACGTTACTCAAAAAACAAAGTACAATTCATTAGGTCAAAATTAACCAAGTGTAAAAAGCTGCATGTTTATATAGGAAATCAAAAGTGACAAAATAGTGAAAAAAAAAACATTCTTTGTTTTTTACAAGAAACATTTATGTATAATCAAGGCATTCTTCTCACACCTTCTCATTCCTTCACTCTTAATAATCTACTTCATGTTCCTCAAATCTCCTCGAATTTAATTTCCGTTTATCAACTTATTTCTGATAACAATTGCACGATTACATTTGATGTGTCTTGTACAAAGGATCTCACTCTCAAGGCCTTTATCAATTTCATGTTTCATATCATCTTCTCTCCTCTCATAAAGCTTGTGTTACTACCACTGGTTCTAATGTGGATTGGCATTCTAGGCTGGTCCATCCTTCCTCTCACAAGTTCAAAGTACTTTGTAATAAATTTCATTTGTCTAAACCTACTCTCTACTCTGTTGTGTTGGAAGTCCCTCAACACAACAATCTTTTAACTACAATAAAGCCTCTCGATTGTGTAAACATTGTTGTGTTGCTAAGAGCCGTAGACTTCCATTCAGTCTTTCTATTACATTTGTAAATCAACCTCTTACTCTTATTCACAGTGATGTATGGGGTCTTTTCACTGCTTCTTCTTCTCCTACTGGTTATAAATATTATGTGTTGTTTGTGGATGATTTTAGCAAATTCACTTGGTTGTTTCCTTTGCATTATAAAAGTGAAGTTTTCTCCAAATTCATTGCATTCAAACAATTTATAGAAAAACAATTTGATGTGAATCTCAAAATTTTAAGAACTGATAATGGATTTGAATTTCTAAGTAATGAGTTTCAGACTTTTTTAAGGAATCATGATATTGATCGTCAACTAAGTTGTCCTTATACTCCATCCCAAAATGGAGTTACAAAAAGAAAACACAGGCATATAATTAAAACCACTATAACTCTCTTGCAACAGTCTAGTATGTCCTTATCTTATTGGTTTGATGCAGTAGCCATAACTGTCTTTTTGATTAACAGGTTGCCTAGTTCTAAGCTCCAAATCTCACTTCTTTTCAAAAACTGTTTCAGACACATCCTAATTTTTCTTTCCTTCGAGCTTTTGGTTGTCTTTTTTTCCCTTGGCTCAGACCTTATGCCTCTCATAAACTCCATCCCAGGTCTATTCCCTGTGTTTTCTTAGGTTATATACCCTCCACTAAAGGTTATCGATGCCTAGACCCAATTACATGCAAGATTTATATTTCTAGACATGTTGTCTTTCAAGAGGATGTTTTCTCTTTTTCTACTCTTCCTTCTTTTCCTTAGACCTCTTCAGATCAGTTGCAGTCATTCTTTTGGTCTTCTTCTTAGCCTATGTCTCCATCGAGACCTGTGTCTCTAGATTCTCTGTCTGTTCCATCTCTGTCTGCAGCCCCTTCCTTTCGACCTACTACTGTTTCTACTGTTGTGTCTAAGTCTATTTCTCTGCATGTTGCTACTTCTATTATACATGCTCCTGTTACTGCCATAGTTTCTGCTGCTATTGTGTTTCTCCCTCCTGTTTCACCTACTGGTGCTATACACACTATTGTTACTGCCTCTCTGCCTACTCCTGTTGCAACTGGTGTTCTTTTTTCTCCAGCTTTCCTTCCTCCTCTATTTCTTTTGGCTCTTTAATTGTTATTCTCTTCCTCCGACTCCTGCCAACATACATCCTATGGCCACTAGGTCTAAGGCTGCTTTTTCTCGATCTCAGCCCCTTTCTTTATCTACCATCACCATTTTTGACTTTCTTGAACATGTTTTCTACAAATCTACTATTCCATCTCCAGCTTGGTCTCAGGGCCATGAATGATGAATTTCAAGCTCTTCAACGGCAAGCTACTTAGACTCTAGTTCTTTTACAACCTATGTCACACCCCAAACCCGCCCCTAAAAGTTTGGGCATGACCACCTCAGAAACAGACAGAAAATCCGATATGTATAACATATGGGGCCTGAACGGAAGCATTAAACAACACAGAATAACATCCATTGAGCTAATACTAGCATGCTAGGATCACACACTCGATGTCAGATAATGTATCATATAATAAACACACACACAGTCATATAGATATAAATAGATGTACAGACCCATCCCCGAGTCTGGGGATGTAACCAAACCGGGTTAGGAGAAGTTACTTATATTTTACAATAACCGACAAAAGGCTCAGTACACGAAGCCAAAATCTCTGCAAGGATCCCACAAAATGGATGAGCTTCGTCTAGGGTTTGGTTGTGGTGCAAAGCAAGAGACCAGTGGTCCAGGTTGGACTAGGACTGACCCCCAAACTGAGTACTTACAGAACAGACATAACACAAAGTGAGCGAAGCTCAGCGAATAATAGTACATAAACAATCTAATGATAACTTAAATCAAAAGGTATAAAAATGCAGAAAACTTATGGTTAATCTTATCTTGTAATTGTTTCCAGAACGACCTTGGGCCTAGTCTTCACACAGAGTGGCTTTAAGCCCAGACTACAGAACGACTTTAGGTCTAACAGAGTTACAGATTAGCCATAGGCTCATAGATTCCACAGATTGGCCATAGGCCTCACAGATTTCACAGAACGACCCTAGGCCTAACAGATTGCACAGATTGGCTTGAAGCCCAGAATGCAGAACGACTTTAGGCCCAGTTCATGCATGTATGAACTCAAGAGGTGTCTCGCACAAATTCTAGAGGTGACTCACGCTGTAGCACTTAGTTCCGTACAGCACTTTGTTCCATATCAGAAATCAATAGATCTAACTGATCATACAGAGTGGTCATAGGCCCAGATACTAACAGATTGGCCATAGGCCCAGAGTTCACATATGTATGGACTCAAGAGGTGTCTCGCACGGATTCTAGAGGTGACTCACGCTGTAGCACTTAGTTCCGTACAGTACTTTGTTCCATACCAAAGATCAATAGATCTTAAAGACCGAACAATCCATATCATGTCATAGCATAGCATAACCAGAATGGATAAACAGAAACAGAATAATCTCAGTTTCCTAAGAATACCGTTATACAATAGTGCACATAAGTTTCCCATGGTTTAGTTACAGATTGACACAGTTGTTTCGCGTATAACAGAATAATAATAATAACTATTAATAGAGGCACATATATCATTATAGTACGCTTACTAAGGACAGAACAATTCACATACTAACGTGGGTCACATAATGATGTTAGACCTTTGCATTCATGTCAAAGGTTCTGATCGACCTCGGGTCCATATGTAACACAACAGAATAATCTCAGATTCATATGGATACACATAGCTTTTTCAATTATTCTGATTCTTCGGAGGTGTCCACATTTGATGACTTATAACTGAACGGCCTCTGGCTCATTAGTGACAAAACAGAATGATCTTAGATTCACACAGATACCATGGTTCAAGAATGAACATAAGTTTCATTTATTCGTTAAGAAATGACGTAGTCTGCTTATGAATAACAAAATATTAATATCAGTTATTAATAGTACACCAAATGTACTACATAGTGTTATTACTCACAGTGCGGTGGCGGAGCGATGGTTCCTTCCGGAGTGTGTCCTACACACATATATAACGCACACATTAGTTCCTTTTTCTTTCAAATCATTTCTTGAGTTACTACACTTCAAATGAATTTACAAATATCAAAAAGACGTCACATAAAGATTTTAAAAATATCTGAGAGTCAAGCACGTAAAGCGAAGAAGACAAATTTTTTCGGCCTGGGCCGCACGTGCGGCAGTCCCCTCTGCACGTGTGGTACCCCTTCCTCGCACGAGTGGCCGAAAGCAGAATGAATTTCCCTTTTTTTTTTCCCTTGTCCGCACGTGCGGCCATGACCTCCGCACGTACGGCCGTAGTCCCTATTTTGGGTAATCCGAATTCAACTCAAAATTCAGCAAAGTTACAACATCTCAAGGTCCAAAAATGGAGAAGTTAAGACAACATAATGGTATACTCATCACATTAACATGGATTACACATTCAATTAGGCTTTTAATTCTTTGAAACTCATAAACATAACTCAATTCCATGAAATTCCTAACTTTTCACACACATGGATATACATATATATACATGGCCATTTGGCCACATAGTTGAGCTCAAGCATGATAGTCAAAGATATAAAATATAAATTCTCACTAAATAGTTCAAAATCATTCCAAATCCATCAAACATAAGAGACATCATCTCAATTAATCACTTAATCCAATACATAAATGAGTTTCCACATGAAATAACACGAAAACAAGATGCAATTCCTTCATATAGCTCACATTAGTTCCCAAGACCACCATATGGTAAGTATAGTTTTCTAATTAAACATTATCACACACAAAGCTTCAAACATCAACCCTAGTTCTTACACATGAAGGACATGCTTACTCAAATCCAAGAAAGAGCTTATATAAGGTGAAGTTTACATACCTTGGTTCAATTCTCTACTAATCCTCTCAATTTCCCCCAATTTTCCTTCCTAGATGAATCTTTCCTTTTCTTCCTCTCTAATTCTCTCCCAGGAGATATTTCTGAAATGAGCTTCCCCAAGTCAAATGGTTAAAGAGCTTTGATATTATATATAAGGTGAATAAGACGAAAATCAATTAGTTTAATCATTTCTAATCAAATTTTTATAAAAATGCTTATTATAACTTAAAAATTATGCTGATCACATATATAAAATCAATTTCAGATTATCAAGCCTCTAAGGTTCTCAATTCCTGATCCAAGCATTTTAATTGTGACAGATATTTCCTTATTGAACAGATATAGGTCTCTAATCATAAGATCCATTTGCTTAAACTTAATTCCACATGAAATTTCACATTAAGCATTTAAATGCACAGAATAAGGGACTGAAAGTACACCAGAAACATGTGCGAGGGTCGAGTTATTACAACCTAGTAAACAGGCTATTGGTTCTAAATGGGTGTTTCATCTCAAAAAGAATTTTGATGGTTCCATAGCTAGACATAAAGCTCGTTTTGTTGCTAAAGGATATCTGCAAAAGGAATGTTTGGATTATCATGAGACTTTCAGTCAAATTGCCAAGTAACCTACAATTCGCATTCTACTTTGCTTGGCCTTACATTTCAACTGGCCTATTAAGCAATTGGACATCTCTAATGCTTATCTTCATGGGATTTTGGAAAAATAGGTGTATATGACTCAACCCCAAGGCTTTATTGATTCTTAACATCCTCATCTTGTTTGCAAGCTTCAAAAGGCTTTATATGGGCTCAAACAAGCACCCCGAGCCTGGTATTCTATATTTTCTAAATTTCTTCTTTCCACTGGTTTTGTCATCAGTTCTTCTGACTCTTCTCTCTTCATTCAGAAGACCGATACCACTCTCACTATCCTGCTTATTTACGTTGACGATATTCTCATTACTGGCACTAATTCATCCCACATTGCTTCTTTTATTGCTCATATGCATTATGCTTTTTCTATGAAAGAATTAGGGAATATCAATTATTTCTTGGGTATTTCTGTTGCCCAGTCTACTTCCAGATATTTCTTGTCTCAGTCCAAATATGCCCTTGAGATTCTTAGCAAAGCTGGTATGACTGACTACAAGCCTTGTGTTTCTCCTATGTCTGTTAAGCCCTCTTCTACTTCTTCCTTCTTCGTTGCATTTTCCTGACCTTCTCTTTATCGGAGTATTGTTGGTGCTTTGTAGTATCTCACAATTACCCGGCCTGACATAGTCTTTGCTGTCAATCATGCCTGTCAATCTATGCAAACACTTTCAGAGGCTGATTTTGCTGTTGTTAAACATCTCTTATGCTACCTCAAAGATACCTTCACTCATGGGATTTATTTCCCCCCAGGTTCCCTGGACTTATATGTTTTTTCCGATTTCGATTGGACAGGGAGTATTGTTGATCGTCATTCTACTACGGGTTATTGTGTCTTTCTTGGCCCCAATCTCATTTCTTGGTCGGCTAAGAAGCAGTCTACTTTCTCTCGATCTTCAACTGAGGCCAAGTATCGTGCTTTGGCTCAGGCTGTTACTAAGCTTAGTTGGCTTCACATGCTTTAGCTAATCTCCATATTTCTACATCCTATCTTATTTTGTGGTGCGATAATCTTTTTGCCATCTCCTTATCCTCTAACCCTGTCTTTAATGCCCATTCTAAACATGTTGCTGTAGATTATCATTTTATTCGTAAACGGGTTGCTTCTAAACAAGTTCTTGTTAAGCACATTGCTTTCTCTGATCAGTTGGTTGATGTTTTCACCAAGCCGTTGTCTGTGTCTCAGTTCCAATTTCTTCATAGGAAGCTCATGGTTCAGTCCCCTCCCTTAAGCTTAAGGGGGCCTGATAAAGAACTAACTGTTGCTGCCTCTGTAACTACTGCTTCTCAAGAACAGAGCTTGCCTCAAGATTATGGTCAAGGCAAGACGTGCAAGACAGTTCAGGCCCAAGGTGGTTATAATTGTTATGCAAGTGTTAAACATTTAACTGAAGTTAGTTAGAGTTAACATTGTAACCTCTCTTAGTTAGAACCTGAGCATGGTTAATAGTTGTAACAAACTCTTATAAAGAGCACAATTGTATTCTACATAATTAAGGCAAGTAATACAGAAGCTTTCTTTAAATTTCATAATTGTTTTCATGATATTTATAGATCCATGCTTAGTGTTTATAGGGTCACTTTCACAAAACTGTCAAGTTACATAATTTATTATGTCATTTGTTTGTAATCAACATATAACAAAAATTGATCAAAACTTTTTATTTGATGTAATTATTTTCTATATCATTGAGTTGCTGCGATAATGTTTGGGTATCATTTGATTTTTTTTCCTTGTAATTTGACTAATACATTTTTTTTCTTGAAGTTCACAACAGATAGGACAATTCTTACTTCAGCTTGTCTAACTTCACTTGGAGAGCATGTTACAATAGATCTTCTTTAGTTTTTGTTTCACCATATTCTTATTTTTCTTCTTACTCACCATTATAACTCATTGTAATAAAAATATTTTGGTGAGTAAAAGTTTGAGGCAATATCATATTGTCATAAATTTCAAATTTCATTTTTCCTCAACAATGTTATTTTTCTGTGACGAAAAAAAAAGTACAATTATTGTCGTGATGGAAGTGTTTGGAAAAGTCTTGTTTTATTATTGAAAGTGTTCGTTGTGGGCACTTGTTTGTATAACATGTATGTATATATAGGAGAACGATATACAATTCCGCAGTTTTTTTTTTCTAACAAATATAATTATATTACTAAAGCAATTTGTAATATACATATTAGAAAATTAAAGTATCCGATGGTAATATAACATTACGGATTAACAATGTATAAATGCATTAACATATATAAGTTTACATTTATATGTTTTTTTATTGGATAAACTACTAATAGATCTTAATAGCTGGATTTAATTCCCATAAAGTCCTATTGAAAATAAGTCTTAGTAAAATTATTGCTAAAAATAATTTTTTTGGATGAATTTTTTGCATGTCACTAAAATTTGATAATTAGTGATTTTTTTTTTCACAATTTTTGTAAATTGTTGCTAAAACTTATAATTAGTGACTTTTTTTGTAATAAATTTTTCAAACTGTCGTTGAAAGTTGAAAATCAATGATTTTTTTTGACAATTTTTTTAAACTGTCGCTAAAACCTATAATTAGTAACATTTTTTGTAACAAAAAATTTTAAACTATCGCTGAAAATTAACAATTAGTGATTTTTTATAATAGTGTTTGATGAAAAATGTCATTAATTATCATATAACTTATTGGATAATAAATTCACCTATTAAAACATATACTTAAGTCCTCCATTTTTATATATTTATATATATATAGACACTGACATATATAAGATATCACAAGTGAAATCTTTTGCAACAATATAATACATATAACAGTAAAAAAATTAATTATTCATAATTAAATATTTGGTCATAATACAGATATAGTGTTACATTTTTGTGTTTATGTATATGCACTATTTTTTAATTATATTATTAAATTCACATAAAAATTGAAAGAAATTTATGAATAGTTTATGTAAAATTAAAAATTAGTGAAGAAATATTTTTAAAAAAGCAAAGCTTACAGCATTTGGTTTAATTTGTTTTTTTGAACTTTTGTTTTGTATTTTTTGGTTTTAATGTTTTTTTGTCTTTGATACTATTTTTCTTAATAACTAAATTCACTTAACTTAATAATACTTTTTTTAATTTCACTTTTAGATTTTGATTCACTTAATCTAAATACACTTGGGAAATAATTTCTTGTGTATTACTTTTGAAATTTTTTTATTAATAATAATAATAATAATAATAATAATAATAATAATAACAACAACAAAAAGAAAATATAATAATAAAAAATAGTACATGTTCGAATTTATAAAAAATTTTACAAATATTTTATCTTTTATTTCTACTTAGATTATTAGATATTAGATATTCATGTAAAAATATAATTTAAATATAAAATATGAAGAAATTTCAGTATCTTTAATCACCAAAGATGAGAAAATATGAAAAAGGAACAACAAAAATACGAAAAACCAAAAATTGGAAAACAGATTTTAGAATTTTGATATCTTACTTTGGTTATTAAAATACCATGTAAAATACTACAGTTCAAAAAATCTAATCTAAACAAAAAGAAAGTGTATGAAGATAACCTGTGAATTTTTGAGATGCAGCACAAATCTCAGTTTTAAAAAAGTATGCGATTTTTCTGTCTAAATTTGAATGAATGCATACAACTTTAAGATTTAATCAAAATTATTCACAGCGATTTCATTCATGATGGACAATTGCAAATATTATGTATATCAATAAGAAAGAGTAATTATTTTTAATTTTTCAATCATCATCAATGTAAAAAAATAAAGTGACATTTTTTTTTTATAAGAAGGGAGACGATTTGTTTATATAGGATTTTGGAAGGAGATATTTCGTTTTAAGTGTTCAACTCTAAAAATAAAGAGATAGTTGATTTATATAGGATTTTCATGATTTTTAAAAAGAATAATAAATTTGAGAGGATAAAATTAAAATTTAAAAAAAAATAAAAAAATATGACAAATTCTTCACATTTTTATTATAGTAGTAGACATGTAAAATATGTTTATTATAAAAAAAAATATGACAAATTGTTCATTTTAATTTGTAAAATATGTTTTAGAATAATATCAAGCATTCGATTAATTTGTCCGACACTGAGAAGGGCGAGTTTTTTTTATAGATATTTATAATAAATAAATAAATAAAAATAAATAATTTAGAGAATTGACCCACTTTTTAAACTATTTGAAAAATTAACCTACTTTTTAAAATCACATTTTGAAAATACAATTTTAAATTGAAATTGCATTTTCAACATGTAATTTTACCTTAAAATCGCATATTGAAAATGTAATTTATGATGACATGGACTTCATTTTTTGAAATTATATTTTTAACATGCAATTTCAAGGTGAAATTACATGTTGAAAATACAATTTCAATTTCAAAATTGTATTTTTAAAATGCGATTTCAAAAAATAGCTTAATTTCTTAAGTAGTTTACAAAATGGGTCAATTCTCTAAATTGCTTTTTTTTAGAGAGAGGGGAAAAAAAAAAAAAAAAAAAAAAAAAAAAAAAAAAAAAAAAAAAAAACTCCAAGAAGGGCAGAGGTACAAAATCCAATACTATTATATAATGATTTTTTCTTTTTTTTAACGGGTAAAAAATAATTTACTAATATCTTGAGGTTGGACATTTAACTATTTGATAATTTTAGCCCTATGATTTTAGTAAAAAAAAATTGAGGACTAATTCAACAAAACTTGTTTAAAAAATGTTATAAGGAATAAAATGGCTAAGGATGTGTTTGATTTAGTTTTGGAATTGTGATTTTCTTTTTGGAGTTGTGATTTGAGTGCGAAATTGTGAGTTGAGTTTCGAAAAGAGAAAATTTGTTTGGTTATAAGTTTTGAAATGAGTTTAGAAAAGTGTTTTGAAAATAGTTTTTGAATTTTGAAAAGAGTTTTGAGTTGTATTTTGAATTTTTTAGATTTATTTTTTTTAATATTAAAAAAATTAAGAAAAAATTATTTTTTTATTTAAATATTTTTTTATTTTTTTATTTTAAATGTTTTATTTTATTTTGTAAATATTTTAATTTTTAATTTTAATATTTTAAACTCATAACACAATTTCACACTCAAATTGTAACCAAACACATAACTCAAAACTCTACACTATTTTTAAAGGAAAATGCATGGGACCCCAGTGGGGGTGCTAGGAGTCTCTCTTGATTGGCCAAAAAAACTGTTTTTTTTTTTTTTTTTTTGGTTTCAGCCAGTGGCAGCCCCCCACGTGGAGGTGGGGGTGCTGGGGGTCATGTTCTGCTGGGATCTCCAGCAAAACTGATTTTCAAAACTCTACACTCAAATCATAACCAACACATAACAAAAAAATTATAGTATTTAAAAATATATTTATAAAATTAAAAATATATATATTTAAAATAAAAAATATTTAAATAAAAATTATATATTTAAAATAAAAAAAATTAATTTTTTAATATTAAAAAAATACAACACATAAATGTACAAAATAAAATGCACATTAAAATAAATAATTAAATATTTAAAATATAAAATATAAAATATTTACCCTAAAAAATTAAAATTAAGAAATTTTTTAAATATTTTAAAAAATAAGCCCAAAAAATTTTAAAGTACATCTCAAAACTAAAATATAACTCAAAACTCTTTTCAAAACTTATAGTCAAAAATTTTTTCTCTTTCCAAAACTCATAACTCAAAACATGACTTCAAATCATTATTCTAAAAATAATTTTAAAAAATAAAATAATATAATATTTTTTTGAATTTTTTTCTTTTAAAATAGAGTTTTGAAAAGAGTTTAGTTTTGAGTTTTAAAAAAAGTTTTGAATTGAATTTTAAATTGTGTGTTTAGTTATGAATTTTAAAATTAATTTTTTAATTGAATTTTGAGTAAGTTTAAATTGTTTGATTATGAATTTTAAAAAGTAATTTGAAAATTTTGCCTTTGAAATCAAAGGGATGCACGTTACTAGGAGCTAAAGATAGCATTCGCTTAATAAGCTATCTACTACAATCTCTCTGTAGCAAGAACCCTGTGAAAGCCATCTCATAGGTGATTAAGTCACTGAAAAAAAGGCTTTATTTTGTAAGCCTAGCTTTTTTAAAAGAAAAAGTAAAATATCGACTTTCATTCCACTTTAAAAAACTATGGTAAGGTTGTCTGCGTCTTACTCAATTTCTATTTAGACAGCTTTGATGGAGCATTCATCAACCGCTTTCCATATCTTCCTTTTGTTTGCTATGCCCATGAAATTATTCTTGCTATTCCTTTGAACAATCAAGATTTTCTTTTGAGATCCAAAATCTCTTGAGAAAGCTGCATCTTTCTGCAAAACTCATTTACATAGTAAGAGGTCGGTTTCCAATTTCCTGTCTCGATGGGCACTTATTAGAGTGCATTCCCACCATGTTAAGTATTTCTGTTGCATACATCACCCAAAGAACATTCCTTGCCAATACTATAAATACTTTAAAAGAAGAAGAAAAAGAAGAAGAAGAAGAAGAAGAAGAAGAAGAAGAAGTTGTATTTCATGTTGAACTTGTTAAAAAGCTTATTTGAAACTAATTAATCATATAAATAAATTTAATTTAAATATATTTTATAATTTGTTAAGATTTTTAAGCAGGTTCGCTCATGTTGGAAGGAACGTTCCCACTTCGTTACAGGTAGAGTGATTGAACAAGTAATTGAAACGAATGCGGAACAAGTTGTCCAACTATTGATTGAGGGCTCGGTAAACAATTTCCAATTCCGAGGATTAGTAGAGGATGCAAGGATCATCATGCAAGGCTACAAATACGAAATCAAACACATCATGAGAAAAGGAAACACCTGTGCTGATGCTCTTGCAAAACTTGGAGCAGAGCAACCGGAAGACTTGCTTGTTGTAAATGCCCCACCGATGGGGATACGAGGCCTCTTGGTAGTTGATATCTTATGTGTTTCGAGGGATAGGGCTTAATCTTCTACCCTCTGTTTATTTTTCGATGTACCTAAAAAAAATATATATAATTGAAAATTGATGGCCAAAAAGGGAAGAAGTATTTCAAGAACCCTCTCTTGTAAAGCCAAAGACGTTCCAAGACAAAGTACAACTGTTGAGAAAGGGACGTGATCAATAGAGCCTGGTTGAATTTTGAACAACCTATTGTTTAACTCGATTATATCCATTAGAAAAAATCAATCTACTCGACTTTAGCTCGTCATCAATTCAATTAAAATTTAATTTGAGATCGATTCAAAAGATAAAAAAAACTAAATTTAAACATATTTTAAATTTAAATTTCTAACTCAAATTTAAATAATATATTATTTAGCTCAACTCAACTAATTTACAACCTACAAACATAAAAGAGCACCTAATCTATTAATTCAACACTCATCTTAAAACTAATTACTTTGCTATACTTTACTTTAATTATAGTTAAAAAATTAAAACATCATTACCCATGTTTCAAATTTACTAAGAAAAAATATTTGAATTAAACAAACGTTGGATCCACCCACTAAGTAGAGGTAACTTGTGGGGTCTACACACAATTTAAATTTGCATTTTTGTCTATTGAACAAAGGGTTGAAGCTTCCCACCACTCGTGAACTCCACCTTGAAAAGTTGCACCTGGTTTATGCTTTTGGCTAACAACCACTTTGAGTTAATAAAATATTATAATAATGTTGTTAGACCTATTACATATAACATTAGTGCTTTAACCACCCAACTCAAACATGTGTGAAATTAATTGTAGACCTACCTACATTATTTAACAAAAGAAACTCAATGGTTCAAATTCTTTGAGCCTTGTTACATTGCTTTTACGTAACACCATCATTAATCAATAAAATAAAATAATATAAAATTAAATTAAGTTGAGCAATCCTTGCATGTTGTTCTCCATTGACGTATACAGAAAAAATTACAGATATATGTAAATAAAAATTAATGTGTAATTTAGATTTGATTTTAGGTGTAATCCTTTTTAAACGTTAACTTTTTGAACCACTTACCTGTATATACGTAATATTATCAAACAAACTTAAGCTGATCTACAACGCATGATTAGATTTGTTTGGTATCACTATATAAGTCCTCAACAGATTTATCTCTAAATCTTTCAATCCTTTTATTTCAATTAAGTTTTAATCATTCAATCTTGACAAATTCACAGAAGGGCCCAAACAATGGATGTGGATGCTCCAATATGTGGTTCCCAAAAATGATTTTTTTTTTTTTTTTTTTTTTTTTTTTTTGGGAAAAATAACATGACATGGTTAATCTTCGTAGACATTGATGAACACATTGATGAACCTGTTTGGTATAACTTATAAAAACCGTTCATAGTTTTTTACTTCAAAAATTTATGTTGGAGTATTTGGCACATATTCAATTTATATTTTTTGAAATAAAAATAACTTAAGAAAAATTTAATGTGTTTGATACGTATTCCGCTTATAACTTTGAAGCAAAATAATTTATATAAGTTAAAAAATTAATTATTGAAAAGTAATGGGGGGAATGTTTTTAATTTTTGTTTTATTGATTAACTTTTTTCTTGGAATAAGGAAATAGGGAAAAATTATTTCATGTCCAAGACCATTGCTCTACTCCATTCATAAATGGACAATGAATCGCACTGCTTTAACTAATAAAAATGAATTTGCGACACCACATGATCTTGCATATGTATCCTTTGCAATCTCTCTCTCCCACTGCTTGTGTCGTAATAATATTTTTTTTTATAAATAAATTTGTTTTTGTGTTTTACAATCAATACTATAAAACAGGAAAAGATAAATTTAACTTAAAATATTAAAACTCGAACCTAAGCGTTAAGCCTATAAAAAAAATTCTCATTCACCATATCGACCCTTGGGTTAGTAGCATAGTAAGTTGATATTGTAAGTGATTTTATTTTTATTTTTTATTTTTATTATATGATAGGATGTTAGTAGGTGAGTAAGTTAGATTAGACGACGGAAAGGTCACAGTCTATAGAAATCTGCTGCCTGTTCATGGGCCAGTGGACCTATTCTAGATGGTGAAATAGCCCAACCCAAGTTATGAAGTTGTAGCCTAATCATTATTGGCCTGTAAGCCCAAATTGATTTGCGGAAAACGGAAATAGTCCAATCCACCCTTCAAACCGACACTCCACCAAAGAAAGCCCACCAAGAAATTCTCATATGCAACGGGTACACAATAATTGCCTGAATTCTAGTAAATATTAAATACTGAGGCCTTGTTTGGAAAATTAGAATTTTAGCCAATAAGTCAATACAAAAAGTTAATTTATTATCTTTATTTTTTTACATAAAAAATTAAAAAATTACTAAAAAAAAAAAAAAAAAAAGTCAATTATCATACCACCTCTAATTAATCAATTGAATATCTACCTTTTAGAGTAGGGCATATTTGGTATTTCAGTTCTACCATATTATCCTAGTACTAATGTAATTATAGTTGAAATGCCGCATCTCTTTGTCAGGACAGAGCCACATAGAGTCCAGAGAGGGCACGTGCCCCCTCTTATTTTTTGAAAATTATGCTTTTACTTCTAACTAATTCTTCATTTAACTTCCTTTTAATTTTTAAATATGTTTCAAAATATTTACACTTCATCTTTCTTTTCTCTTTCTTTTTAATAAATTCTTTATAATTACCATTACAACTGTTTAATTTTATCAAAATATTATTTTATAATTATTGCTATCTCTCTCATTTCTCTCTTGTGTTTCTCCACATCTATCTTCTTCTTCTCCTTCTCCTCTCTCTCTCTCTCTTTATTTTTTTGTTATTACATCACATTGATCTTTGGTCATTCTATCACTAAATAAAAATTGGATTTAGTTAAGTTTTGTAATTGATATCACTAAGAATTAATGTTGCCCCCCATAAATTTAAAATCCTAACTCCATTACTGCTCTTTACATTAAACTCTATGTCTTTTACATTATAATGAAACTATAATAACAAAGGACATAGTGCTATTATTGAGTAAGCCACATAAATTTTTATATTTTTGTATAATTATTCAGATTTTTATATGTGTTTTGTGTGTTATATTCTGATTGAATGTGTAATATAATTAACCACACTAATCACAAGTGGATCTCGAGGACACCATTGTGGTGTACCCATCACGCAAAATACCTCCTTTTATAGATATTAGATGGTCCATATCACAACACGCATAGGAGATCGGTATCAAAATGGCAATATTAAAGCCAAAGTCTTGTATGTGACAATATTATTCAAATATTGCAAATATCATTTCTACAATTTTCTTTACAAAAAGTAAATATAAATGCTCATTGTGGGCCTCATCATGAAGAAAAAAAAGAAAAAAAAGACAAAAAAGCTTTAACCAAATTTTAACAATTTGATAAATTTTGTACTAATTTCATGCAAAATTTGACAATACTATAATTGAAATAAATTATTAGATGCATTTAGAATAATACTCTATACCAATTATCAATTGACACATCATATTATCATTTAAAACAACAAAAAAGTAACCCTAGACTAAACCAATATCTACATAAATTTGTCCTAGTAACACGAGTTTGGGGTTGCTGTTATGCATGGTGCGGAACAACAACTGTTGCGCACTTTATTGGGCCCATTTTAAGGACTAGTTTGATAATCTGAATCGCTCACATTTTAAAAGATATTGAATGGAATATACCGTAAAAAATCACGTTAATTAGATATTATTGACCCTTTTATCAAATCACATTTGTATTTATAAAATAAAAAAAAAGAAGGAGATAAATGTAATTTGAAATATAAAACTCAATGCAAATGTAGTTCGATGAAAAGGATAATGATATTGGATCGACGTGATTTTTTACAGATATATTCTACTCGATACTTTTTAAAATGTGACAGTTTAGATTATCAAATTAGGCCATAAAATGAGGCCAATAAAATGTGCAACAGTTATTGTTGCACACCATGCACAGTAGCAACCCCAACCACCAGAACACTAAACAACTTCTTTCAATTTGTCATATAAATAGCAATCAGCTTGTTTGGTTCCAGTTTTCAGAAAACAGTTTTCAGAAAATTCTACTTTTTCATTTTTCATATTTTAATCTTTTCAATGAATTTTTTTAATATTTTAAGCAACTTTTTTTTTAAATTTTAGACATACCTAACATAAATATGCCTAAAAAGTAAAAAAAATATGAAAAAAATCTTTTAAAAATTCACTAAATACTAAAAATACGAAAAAAATATGAGAATTCAGTACATTTTTTATATTTTTATGTATTTATTAATTTTTTAAAATATTTTTTCACAATTTTTGTACTTTTTAGATAAATCTAAGTAAGGTGCATCTAAAAAAGTAAAAAAAATATTTAAAATTTTAAAAATATTCAATAAAAATAAAAAAACACGAAAACTAAAAAATTCAATTTTTAAAAAACTGAATTCAGAAAACTGAAACCAAACACACTGAATATTATTGAAAGAACTTTGATAATAAATAATATAAATTTTGACTTTTGGCATGAAAATACAACTACTCTAGGTTAAAATGTTGATCATACGGTGGTAAGTGAAAACACTGCCTCCGTTTGGCAAGAAAAAGTCCAGGCTTTTTTGGCTAAAATAGCCACAAAAAATAAAATAGGCTATTTTAGTCACAAAAAACAAAACATCAAATTCAACCCATAATCATTACAATCCTCTCTCACAAAAAAAGTCAAAAAAGTCAAAAAGCCAAAAAGCCCTTCCCAAATCAAGCTAAAATAGCCAAAAAGCCAAAAAGCCAACCCACTTCCCAAACGGAGGCTGAAGAAGTTCAATGTCATGACTACCACTAAAGCGTACAAAATAGGTGGGACATGTCAGTCCAGGAAAAAAACATTTCAAGCTTATGATTATGATAGAAATTTGGACCACCCTACAAAAAAAATCAGGAAAAAAATAAATGAATAAAAACTGTAGGGTGGTCCATATTTATGGAAAATGATTGGTGGCTCTAAAAAATTTGTCCCTAATGTCCCTAATTTCCATTTTTAGAAACTGTTTTCTTTTTTTCTTTCTTTTTTCCTTTTTTTTTTTTTTTTTTTTTACCTAAAGTGGAATTTTCGGGGCATTCGAGCCCCGAAATTCGGGCCCTCAAGCAGCGCTGCATATTTATATGGTGTACCATAACCACAGTAGCTGGCAAACCATTCATACAACAAACAGAGAGGAAGAGGGGGAGAGGGAGAGGACAGAGATCAGGGTTAGATCAGATGCATACAACCCCAAGAAAGTTGTCATATTTACTCAGATGGATAAAATATTTGTGCACCGTCTGATATCGATCAGATGCTAATCAGTGAAGTGGTGGTCCCACTTACACTTGGGTACTTGCCACTTGTCTTTGTTTGAGTGTTACTATGCTTTAATTAAGTGTCCGTTTTTAGCAGAGATTTATTGATTGATTCAGGACGCCAATCCCAATGAGACAATTATCCATGTTAAAATAAAAAAACAATTAATTAAAATATTAATCATTTGTTTTATTTCTTATTGTCTCAAAATATTAATTTATTTTTAAAAATTTAAAACCAAAATAATACAAATTTTCTTGTTATTCTTTTAATTTCATTAACATTAATATACAGAAAAAATATAATTATGACAATTAATATTTTAAAAAAAGTCAAAGAATAGTTTTAGAAAGTTTTGGTTTCATAATTCACTTTTCAAAAAATTAAAATTTTTTGTCTTTCATTTTTTTTTTGTTTTTATTGAATTTTTTTTAATATTTTAAGAAATTATTCCAATTTTTAAATACACCTAAAATAAATACACTTAAAAATTATAATATTTGTAAAGAAAAATCTTTAAAAATTTTACTAAATACCAAAATTACAAAAATAAATACGAAAATTCAATACATTTTTCATATTTTTGTGTATTTATTAATTTTTTAAAATTTTTTTTTACAAATATTTTACTTTTTAAATAAATCTAATTAAGATGCATCTAAAAAAATTTAAAAAATTCACTAAAAACAAAAAAAAAACACGAAAAATAAAAAACTCAATTTCTAAAAAATTAAATTTAGAAAATTAAAGCCAAACACAATGAATAGTTTTTTAGCGTAATAATTGTACTACAAAAAAGTTAAATTTTTTGAAAGGAACAAACAATTCAGAACGGAAAGAGTATTACATAATCATGATAAATTTATAATTTTAATTATTAATATGTATAAAATTTATCATAAATGCAAATGGTGAGTTAAAGGCATCTTCAATTGGTTTTTATGGTTAAAGGTGGGGTTTGATATAGTTGTCTAAGTTTTTTTTTTATTTTTTATTTATTTTTATTTTAATTTACAAAAAATAAAATTTTATTTGGGGTAAGGAAACATATATATATATATATATATATATATTATAAAATAAAGTAATATGTTTAATGAATTGTTATAAATTGTGGTGTACAGGAGAGGATGAACCCATGTGAGGAGAGAGAGTGCTCAAGGGTTTATGTTGAAGTTAATGGTTGAATTGTTATTGAATATCACGAAAAATTTTAAGATTTAAGATTTATGGGTCATCAAAATTAGACGGTCATTACAAAGTCATCAAAACTCCACCAGTTAGTTTGGATTTTTTTGTTTGTTATTATAATGCCAAAATTAAGTATATAGAGAAGGTTAGTCTTGATATCAAATTAATAGCAATAGCTATTGTTCGGTAACGGAAAGAAAATGATGAAAAATATATTTTTTATAATTTATTTAGATGATTGAGTGGATAAGAAATGTGTTAGGAGAAGAGAGATGGAGAGAAAGACAATTCTTTCTTCTCACAAAAATTAACTGACTTAGGTTACTCGTTTAAAAATAAATAAATTGAAACAACTATTATATTTTATATTTTCTTTCATGTTCATCCAAATCATATATATATATATATATATTGTTAAGTTGTGATCTAGTGGATGGTAAATAGTTATATATAACTAATGTTGTTGATCAACTTTGTATATCACATTTTTATGTGATGGGTAATGCTATGTACCATATGTATTCTTATTATGTATTTTTGTGATAAATATCATGTATTTTTTTTTAAAGTTGCAACAATTTATGATTCAAAAAATAAAATTACGCATTTTGTGGTAATATTATATATATATTTATTAGAAAAAATGTTTGGATCAAAAAATGAGTAAATTACTACAAAAATAAGTAATATTATCACAAAATGCGTAATTTTATTTCTAAATTACAAATTATCATAATTCTAAAAAAAATTATATAATATTTATTTACTACAAAGATGCGCAATATGCACAATAAGAATACATAAGCAGCACATATAGTACACATCCTTTGAGGGAGTATGTATCATACAGTTTTCCTTATGTGATACAATCATAATTATTAATACAATAGTCATAATATATAAAAATGATAAATGTAACATTATTGCTTCAATAAATTTTGAAAATACTTTTCTTTTTTTTTTTTTTTTTTTTTTTTTTTTTTTTTTTTTTTTTTTGGAGAAGATGGAAAACATGGAAAACATAGTGAAAGGGGCTAAGCCAGCCAACCAGCCCATATGCATGGCATGGATGGTTAAAGACAAAATGGGTGGGTACATAGTGTGTGTGGGTAGCCAATTGGATAAAACAACACACTCCCCTCACAGAATTGATGCAATCAATAGGCCCACACACTCTCACCACCCCACCAGCTTGTTTGGTTTGGTGGAAAACTATCTACAACCCCATTCACTTCACTCACACCCTTTTTTCTCCACTCAGATTTCATTACATGCATCCATCCGTGGTACTTTAAGATGATGGCCACCATTCAGCTTATATATACACTGCTGGAAAATCTGCTTTTAGCGGCGTTTTTAAAACGCCGCTATAGGTACAACAAACGTCGTTAATTCTTTTTGTGACGTTTAATACCAAACGCCGATGCTGCGGCCGTCGCCATAGCTTTCTGACGTTTAAAAAACGTCGTTATATGACTATAGGCGGCGTTTTTAAAAACGCCGCAAAATGTCCCACTAAATATACTACGACATCACTATAATTTTAACGACATTTTTCAAAACGCCGCCATATCTTTTTAAAAAACTTACCGTTACCTTTTAGAGTTTAGGTGGCGTTTTCTGAAACGCCGTGATATCCCATTTTTTAATTTTTTTTTTAATTTTAAATTTAATATGAACAAGGACCTATTGATGTAGTAATAAATAAGAAGGCAACCTAAATAATAATATACATATAGACGGTTTTAGAAACACACAAACGAAGATATTTAAACTCAAAGCATTAATCTTTACATGCTTACAAACTCCAAAGGCCTTGTTACATAAAGATTTAAAAAACAAAAAACAAAAAGCAAAAAGTTGGGTCAAGAGGGTCTCATCAGAGAGTAAAATCCATTTTTCTGGTGTAGCCAATTTTCAGGTCAGGTAGTTATCTGCTGTGGGAATCCTGATGATGCTGCAGCAATTGCAAACAGTTGCGGAGGATTGATGAACGGCCTTTGCTGATTGTTGCTCATTGACAGGGAGAGGTGATTGCCTCCAGTGGTGGCTCCAATTTGACCTCCATTGTTGTTGCTGCTGCTGCTAGGATACTGAACCTACAACCACACGATTAAAACAATTTATTAGCCGGTCTAATTAATTAACCCAGTTATACCCAACACATGAAATGGGTTTCAATACAGACTTGATAGTTTGATGAGGGTGAAAACATGTGAAGCATTGAGTTTTCACTCTCATTGATGAATTGCCCAGGCCTTAGTGAACTCGGAGATTGAATGTGCGTTTGGCTCAGAAGTTGCACTGTCTCAGTCTCATTGTTGTGCAGATTTCTCCATAAAGCAAAGGCATGGAAGAGCCTTTTAGAAGAAATTATAACAAATGTGTTACGTACAAGTTCTAAACGTACTTTATTTTATCTCTTTTCATGCTGCAACTTATATTAGTACCTATTACGTCCCACAAAACATTCTATTCAATTTATAGACTTTGCTCTGAGACCAGAACAACAATTATATCCTGCTTAAAATCTATTATATCTTCACTTCTCTCCAATCTTATACAGAACAAGGATCTGATAGGAAATCTATATTGGTATCACAATCAATAGTGCATTGAGCCATTAAATATTAAAAGCAGAAGTACTGAATAATAAATGTTAAACAAATAAAGCTCCAAAAACAAACAAACAAACAAACAAACAAAAAATAAAAAATTTAAAAAGAGTTGTAAACAAGGTAATATCTCTTTACCGGTACTCCATCATACCGGTTTTTCTACACACTCAAAGCCTAATTTCAAGCTAGAATTATCAAAGCCGCCATTATAGTATCTTGAGTACGGCAATAGTATCTAGACCAGATCCCAACAAATTAAGCTGAAATTTTAACAACTAAATACAAAAATTCGCAGTTTCGATTTCAGTAAACAAACCACAAACAAGTGCAAAGAGCAAGAGACATTTCAAGGATGCAAAAACAACTGATTTTAAGCGAGTAAAGCTGTGAAGTGAAAAATAGAACTAACCTTTTCTTGCTGGAGACCGTTCGTCGGAATTAAGCTGTGAAGTTAAAGCCGCTAGAATACCAAACTGGAATTGGAATTGGAAAGTAATTTCACAGCTCAATAGAAGTTAACAACTATCATAAAACCATAAATGTAATTTCATACTTACAGTAAAACTCAATTAACTTATTGTAAAACTCTTCAAAACTACATTTTGAAAACACTATTTCATACTTGAAGTTGTGTTGGCAAAATACGCTTTCCTAATTTCCTTAACTTATTTTTGTTTTTTATTTTATGTTTTTATTCCAATGTTGGTTTCGTAGCAAATATCTCTTTCTTCGACTCATCAAAACAATTATCTACTAACCGCCCAAGGACAGATTTTTCTTCCTTGTACTTTTGGCTCTTTTCATGGGCAGTCTCCTGAAAACAAAAACCTAAAGTAATTAAGCACCACAGTCAACTAAACACGTACCCAATGCAGAACTACTTGGTATCTATCATGATCCCTGTATCCTACTTATGCTACTTCTTTGCTCGTTTTATGGCAACTACCTGACCACCTGGTAACAGGGCCTTGTAGACAGTTCCAAAGCCTCCTTCACCAATAGATGGCTTTTAATACAACATAATGCCCACCACAAAATCCTAATGACTGTCTTCTGTTTGTTTTCTAATTGGACATATGGCCTGCACTGAACAGGCACTAGTTTTTGTTTTTGCTTCCTCATTTTTTGGGGATGGGATGGCTCAGTTTTGAAGATTCAGTTAGGGCAGACCCCAAAAACAAAGACTAGATTGAGGTTAGCATTTCCTAACCCAATCATATACATGTCAAATATGTGTTCAGCTCCAGGACTTAACTCAACCAGTTCCATGCTAGACATGGAAGAAACATAATCCAGAGGTTTTTAG
This sequence comes from Camellia sinensis, assembly GCF_055761805.1. NCBI lineage: Eukaryota > Viridiplantae > Streptophyta > Magnoliopsida > Ericales > Theaceae > Camellia > Camellia sinensis. The sequence goes on from NC_138968.1 coordinate 11,173,280, forward strand.
TCAGGGATTATTTTTATTCTTACTAGTGTTCTTCTTGAAGGGAAGGATGCTAGCTTTTGCCAGGCTTCCTTCAAATCTCCACAGCCATTGATAGTGGCCAGTTCATGTAGTCCTTCAGTAGCCACTAAGATTGTTATCTAAAATTTGAAATATTCATATGACAAACAAACTACTGGTCATAGTGTATCAGGTCAGCCCTTCTTCTTCATGACAAATATTATAAATATTAATAATTAAAATTATAGACTTTTTCATGAAATTGTAATAATCTTTAAAAGTCACCACTGAAAGGTAATTTGCCCTTCTTTTAACTCCCTTTCAATTGAAATTTAAATAATAAAATCTTATTTTCTTGTAATTTTTTGGAAAAACTTTCTACTAGCCAAAATGCATGTTCAAAAGTTATTTTTCCTTTCATTGACTCCACTTTCATTTTCTTTCACATTCTCATATGTATATTTTTAGTTCTAACCAAACAAAGCCTTAAGCATTGAACCATTGTCATGAAGAAGGGCTGACACAGAAATTCATGGTCAAAGTAGAAAATAGAATAAGTTTACAGTTAATAATTTATACCAACAGGAAGAAGCCAATGTGTAATGTCACAAGCAAAGATAAATGAATTTCAGTATAATGGTTCAAATAAATAAAACCACTTTCCTCTTTGTCATTTGACGCACTACTATTAGACCTTGAATCAACATCAAGCCAATCCTCAAGAAGCATAGAATCTACTATGGTAAACAACAGAAAAGGGAGACACAAATCATACCTGAGAAGAAAACCAACACACTCAGTGCAATAGTAACTCGTGCCATTCTTTAGATTTTCTGATTTTAAAACATACCTGAGAAGAAAACCAAACAGATCAAAAAATGACCATATAAAGATTAAAAGAGAAACAAGATATAGAATTAAAGCATCAGGAAAAAGAAATTCAGAAATTGACTAGAAATGCCTCCTTTCCATTTCATCAGTAAATTCTTATTGAATGAATCTGTGAGACCTAACTCAAGAACAACAATGCAGCAAAATAGGTAAAATTGGTGTTCTCCTAAAAGAGAGTCGCTAGTACAACCAAGTTAACAATGATATGTCAAAAAGATAGAACAAAATAGTTTAAGTAAAAGACTGATTATAAGCAACAGCAATTAAGAAAATTAAACAAAACACAGAAGTATGAGTGAGAAAAAAATATTCACAGTTGAACCTCTTCTTTCTATAAATGATACAGGAATTGAATCACCAATAGCAAACTCAGCTGACCTGTCTTGCTTGTTTCTCTCAAGAGACAGTGCAGGAGGCAACATAGCACACCAGGTTGCTATCAAGGCAATTCATTACAAGCCTTGTAATGTAACGATCAAAGGACTTTTGTCAATACATCCTTATTTTGGAAGCGAAAAGAGGACTGACAGAGAGATGGGTGATGGAGCAGAAGGGGATGTGGCAATGAATGGCTTGTTTTGGGGGCTAAGTTTTCCTGCAGGGCCAAATCGTGACTACTTTGGATGTAATTTTGAGATGGACGAGGTGTCCACAGTTGTATGGCAACAGTTTCCAAAAGTGGTGGTTTTCGTGGCGGGGTTGGATTTCTTGAAGGAAATGGGAGTTATGTATGTAGAGTTTCTAAAGAGGAAAGGAGTGAAAGGCGTGAAGCTGGTTGAAGCTGATGGGGAATCACATATTTTTCACATGTTTCGTCCTGAATCTGAGGCAACTCATTTGCTCCAAAAGCAAATGAGTGATTTCATACACAGCTTTTAGAGATTAACATGGTCATTGCTAAGCATGTTGCTATATCAGAATCTAGGGATTAAATAAACTGATGAAAAATAAATGTTGTATTCTTTTTGGAAAGACTATAATCTAGAATTATATGCACATGATATTGCAGTTCTAGCAATTGATTGACAACAAAAGATCCCAACTAAACCTACAAGACTTGACTACGCAAAATAAAATTGCCTTCAGAAAATTTTAGACATATTGGCAACTGATAGGCTGTGGTAAAGAAGAAAAGATCGAGATTCATAAACGCGTAAAGATATTATACAAAACTATTTAACTGGCCTAATATGAAGAAATTGAAAACAGCTAAATTATGGAGTAGAGGTGGAAGAATTATAATTGTCTACCAAGTTGCAGTACCTAAATTTTTTATGATTATGTATACACAATATGATACATGGCTTTATGTAACATTTATACACATTCATACTCAATGCTAAGAAGGTTTTCTGTAACTGAGATTGCCTTCCACTTCCACTTAATGATACTACACTTAATGATCGAAACCACTCAGGAAACCACCTACAAATCCAGCACCATTGCAGTTTCCACACAACATATCCTTTTTCCCCCTGCAAGACAAGTAGTTTAGTTTGCAGAATATGGTTGACACAGTACAAGAAGGCAAGATAAAGTGTCTTCCATGTTTTGACAATAATCTTCATCTAAACGTAGATAATAAACATATGATTTTGTTTAGTGATCTGGTGATATATGAGCATATTAGATACTAATTTGACAGAAATTAAGACTTATACAGTGGGTACCCGCAAAGCCAACATGATTCACCAGCTTTAAATTGTCCGCCAAAATAATCAATAGGATTCACCCCACTACCTTTGCATTGTGAGCATATAACTGCACCTGGCAATTGGATATCAAACTGTCAATTTGCATGAATCAAAATACTCTTTCATTCTCAAATTTACCATCAGAGCATATAACCTCCTGCACTGTCTCAAAACTTCATTCTCAAATTTACCATCAGAAAACCACAAGTTTCCAGCAACAAGTAGCTTAAAATGGATAGTTCTTAAATTCAAAACATGTTGGGCAACATCCAGTAATGCCAATGCAATGAATATACATGAAAATCCTAATAATATACTTAAATTCGCATAATCTTACCACAGATTGTAATAATATAAAGCATCATATTAACAACAAAGCCAAGAATATTAAATGTATAGAAGCATAATCTGTAACAATAAGATCACTACAACTCTTCTATAATTCTGTTGATTATTAAAAAAGCTTTAAAAAAATATTAAATAAGAAGGGTGGAGTTTTAAAACAGAGCAAAATCACAGCAAAATCAAATGAAATGGCTTTTGAAACAAAGCAAAATCACAGCAAAATCTCATTTGACTCCTCCCAGGCCCTCCACCACAGCAACATCACAGCAAAATCAAATGAAATAGAGTGATATCACAGCAAAATCAAATGAATCTCAAATGCATCAAGTGAATGCTAGAACTGACATTACAACATATACAACTACTTACCAGATAACAGTAGTATAAATTCATAGTATTAAGTACTAAATAATTATTTAAAAGAAAACCAATTCACTCACATAATTTGGGAAGATAACCATATCAACATTCCCAAGCACCTCTGCTAACTGCACATAGAATAATAATAAGAACAAACACAATAACTTCTAACTGCACATAGAATGAAGAATATACCATCATAAAAAGCTGTCAAAATTTCATAAGTACCATAAACCTAAAAAAACCCAACTTATAACAATTTAAGACAGAGGAAACCAGAAACCCAAAAAAACCCAACAATTAGGCATTAAAATTCATGCTGCCCGTCAAACATCATCACAAGGAAATTATAGGTAATTTTTATACATATAGTTAGCCAATGGATACGAACATAGATGTCCACAGTCTTTATTGTTCATCTCCGGACGAAGTACTACCCCTTGCAGCTTGAATTGATTGATGTTCAGATCTTGCAGAAAGCAATATTTTGTCCCGCACTTTCTTCTTCTTGTAAACTCCAACATATATGCAAACTGCCAATAACAGCACCCCAGCAACTCTTGCTATGACTCCAGCTGATAATCCTGCTTATATAAATAGCAAAACATTTTTAAATATTAGTAAAGACCCATATTTATCATCTCACATTTACATCTGAGCCAGGAAATTAAAAGTCAACTTTGAACCAATAGCAAAGAAAGCAAGACACCTGTGCAGCAAAAGGAAAAATAATAAATTGGTATTAGATGTTAAAAATTTATAAAAGGTGGCAAAATGGCAACAAGTAACATGAATCTAGTATATCTAAACATCATAGTTACAAAAGTTACCTGGAGTTCAGGGATGGATATTTTCCATTTTTATCTGCAAAGAATTGGGACATCTATGGACAAAGTCAACCGCTTCAGATTTCAGAGATGCCTCAGAAGATCAGCTTCAGGTCATGTAGATCTAAATCTTTTGATTGGAGATCAAGTCCATCATCTCATTCGAATCAATCTCGCATAAATTTGAATCATGGATAAGATTTCAGCAACTACAAAGGACAGAGTATGTCTGATCATGGTGGATTCAGAAATCTTCTGGGTCATAACAGATACCTGCCTCAAGCTTGGTCTCTTAATATGTTCAGAAATTTAATCAGCAATTGAAGATTGACCAACAAATAAAGATGTGATTTCCCAAAGACAACAATTTAAAACCAGGAATTAAAAGTCATGATGTGCTGTTGTGTTGAAGAGAAGCCAGTTTCAAGAATAAAAATTCAAGTTAAGGTAAGAGTAATTAGACAAAGACAACTAGTTGAGTTTGCTTCCATGAATTTTATTTTCCTGGAGTTTCAATAAGCAATGCAACATCATACATAAGATTCAGAATTCAGATTCTTTTTGTTCTGCTCAGTAGTTCTCACATCTTAAATGGCCACTTAAAGAAAAGATTAAAAGCAAAGATTTTATTAAAGATTACAAATTTTCTATAAATAGCAAGTACTATCTATTATTTATTATCACACAATTTCTTTTGGGAAAAATATCTAGTTTTGCTCCATAAATTAGAAGAAAAATTCCTCCAAGGTTTTTCATTATTTATTTTTTATACATATTCAACTACAATTAAAAGAATAAACGCCACATCAATCCTAATGAAACGGGCAAAAGTTGGGAAGTTAAAGATGCATTCTGACCTTAAGCAGCTTGTGAACGAATTGAATAGCATCACTTGGTCCAAAAACCTGACAGTTGCTAACAACATCAACTTTATAATAGAACTCGGAAAGTGTGTTGACAAAATAGTTTTAAAATGAAGGCAAAAGAGATAGTGGACAGATGATATACCCCCCACAGGCCATCACAGCCAAGAATGATGAAGTGGTCTCGCTCTGTAAGCTTCGATGGAGCTTCGAAATCGGTTCGATCTGGAGCTTCGATGGAGCGTCGAAATTGCTTCGATGGAGCTTCGAAATTGCTTCGATGGAGCTTCGAATATCTGAATCTTCGATGGAAATCACTGAATCTTCAACGAAGCTTCGAAATCGGTTGGATCTGGAGCTTCGAATATCTGAATCTTCGCTGGAAATCACTGAATCTTCAACGGAGCTTCGAAATCGGTTGGATCTGGAGCTTCGAATATCTGAATCTTCGCCGGAAATCACTGAATCTTCAACGGAGCTTCGAAATCGGTTGGATCTGGAGCTTCGATGGAGCTTCGAAATTGCTTCGATGGAGCTTCGAATATCTGAATCTTCGCTGGAAATCACTGAATCTTCAACGGAGCTTCGAAATCGGTTCGATCTAGAGCTTCGATGGAGCTTCGAAATTGCTTCGATGGAGCTTAGAGAGGGTTGTGAGAGAGAGAGAGAGAGAGAGAGAGAGAGAGAGAGGGGGGCTCAGATAAAATGATGTATGCGTATGGGTTGAGAGAGGGCCAGATACAAAATAAGGATTGAGAGGGGCGTGCGGTACACCGCATTCGGAGGCGTTTTTCAACGCCTCCTATTATAAAACGGCGCCGTTTTGGTTAAAAGAATATGCGGCGTTTATAAAACGCCGTTAAATGTTAATAACAGTGACGTTTAAAGAAACGTCGTTAAAAAAACGCCACTGTAACCCATTTTTCCTGTAGTGATATATATATATAATACTGTATTCTTACAAAAAAAAACTAGACAAAAAAAAAATGACAAGAATAATTTAAGTAATATCATTTTTTTGTGATAAAAATTATCTTTATGAGTGTTTTCTTTTAAAATGACAAATTCATGTTAAGCTATATCAGTATGTACAAATATTTTGTTTGAACTATTTTTTATTTATTTTTTATTTTTTAAGAGTAAAGGTACTTACAAGAAAATTTAGAAATTATTTAATAAGTCTAGTATATAATTTATGTAGCGTATTGTACGAGTAAGAAATAATCTTCTCATATAATCCTGTTGATCAAGTTCGCGCTCCTCCAAATGTCGTCGCTTTACTCTCTGAAAACACAAACGTGAGCTAGCCGGCGGGTGTATGCCGAATACCTCTCCGATGCCTAAGTCAGCAAAATAGACAAATAGGCAAAAGTTCTGTGTATTCGAGTATCAAAGTTGTGTTATCTCTCCATAGGTGATGTTATGAGCTTTTTATAGGTTCCGTATGGCACAATCCTAGTAGGGCTCTTATTCCTCCATGTAAAGTCCTCCTGGGAATCACATTCTTGAAAGATAATGCTTATCCTTCAATACCCCTCTCACTGCTTAAACCAAGTGAGATGGTTTTATTATGGTTGGATGTCAATACGACCGGGATAACATGGCCACACTAAAGCCGCAGACTAGACTGAGCTCCAACTAGCTCGGTTCTTCCTTTCACTGCGCGTGTACCCTGGTTGACATATTCCAACTGGGTTGTCTGAAACCGTGCTATCCACAACCAGCTTGGACCGAGCTATCTAACAGCAAGGTCCTATGCAGAAGCCAACATACTTCGACAGAATATGGTATGACTGAGCTAACTGTTACCGCTCTTTTGGACCGAGCTAACTATCTCTACTCCTTCCGTGGTTATTCTTAGATTGAGCTAACACTTTGCGAGGTTACTTCCATACTTGGACCGAGCTAACACTTTGCGAGGTTACTTCCATACTTGGACCGAGCTAACACTTGGATTGTGGTCCACTTACTAAGCCCTTCTTACTATGGCCCATAGAACGCCCCATTATCCAGCTCGGCCCAATTTACATATAAATTACCTTCTCAATTGTCCCTTAATTCCATCTGCGCAGCATGATAGGGATTACCTGTCACCAGTCGAGCTAAAAGCTTTAACTTGTCAACCAAGCTAAAAAACCTTAGCCTTCCAACCGAGCTAGAAACTCCAGCCTTCCAACCAAGCTAAACTCACACTGGGCTACTTTAATATGCCCGGTCAAAAAACGTCTCTTCAATCTTTATAACTGAACCGCTTCTTATTCCAAGGACACATGGCACACCTTTATTGGCCCAGTGTGGCTGTCACGCCGCCCTCGTACCTCGCGATATTTGAACAGTCCCGCCCAAAACTTGAGCTTTTCACCAAAAACCCTACTTTTTGAATCATTTACCCGTACTATTCATCTCCCTCTCTCTTTGAGCCTCCATTTTTCCAAGTTTCCTCTCATTTTCTCACTGCAACGGTAAAGTTTGTGTTCTTGCTGAGATTGCTTTCCTTCGATTTCTTCATCCTGAACTGGTACGTAACTCAAAACTGTTTTGTTTCCGTTGTTCACATACTGTTTTTGCAAACACACAGCATGCTTATTTGTATGTGTTCCAAAGCATATACCATTTTTCTGGAAAATACCCTCATAATAGAACTATCGTATTCGCAAACAACCTTAAAAAAACAATATTTTTGATCCAAAATCACACTTTAACCGAACTAGGTAGTTGTTTATCTTAGGCGAGACCGCAGCCATACTAAATCACCGAACTGAAATTTCATAATATCCATGTAGTTTTGATAGGACTTCAGTACCTTCTGTTTTATTTAGCCGAGCTAAGGAACCGCACTAGATTTGCGCAATATCGTGCTAGAAAGCCTCACCCACTGACCGAGTTACGATTTGGGGCTTAAACCAGCTTCTTTAGTAAAAATCGAGCTAAAATTGCTCCATCAATAGCCTTAACCACCGACCGAGCTAAAACTTGGGGCTAAACCAACTCCCTTAGTTCAAACCGAACTAAGGGTGCTGCCCCAAAAGCTCAACCGGGCCAAAAATCCCCTTGATCAAACCAAGCTAAAAACTGATAGCATCTTGCGTAGCTGAGCTAGGACTTCATTTATCTTGCCCTTGTTTCTTGTAGCACGGTCTAATGATCAGTACTTAACACCTTTCTTTTTTACTTTGCAGACTTAGGTTGGCCAGGCACTCCTCTGATTGCTCAACCGAGCTACTAGGCGTCTTTTCTTGACCGAGCTAATCCTTCAGCTAATTTATTGATAATTTAATAATCAATGGGTAAATATAGGTTTTTAGTAAACTCACCAGGAGTCATAGCCGAATTCCGTAAGGACTACCAAATTCCGGATGATGTCTACCTTTCACTAGCCGAACTAGACACCGTTCCCTGGAGAAAACAAGGCTTTGTTCCTTTTAACGTTATTTCCATCGTAGAGTGCGGTCTGCGATTCCCTGTACAACCCCTACTTTGTGAATTTCTTAAACAAACCAAGCTCTGCCCTACCCAACTTTCCACCAATTCTTATCGCATAATAAACGGCATTGCCGAGCTAAACTGTCGGGCTGGCCTTAATCTCGGTCTAGCCGGGCTCTTCCATCAATACTCCATAGGATCGGCCGAAGATGGCTGGGTTTACTATTTAAGAATAAGGCGCTGGCGTGAAAAAATAATACAGAATACCCCGGATAAAGACGTGAATGATGATGATTTCTTCTGGGTATCTGGGAATTTGGAGGACCGACAAGCCCAGATCCTTGGCCACAGAATAAATTGGAACAAGGGTGTAGCAGGTAGGGTTACCTCGGCTTTATTGCATGCTTTTCTTTACTTCAGTTTTCACTTCCTGAACCAAACTAACTGTTGTCTTCCTTCATGTAGATTTAAACTTTCTCAAGTCCTAATACAGCTACCCCAACTTGAATGTTCTTCGCGCCGCGTTGCGATATCCAAACCGAAGTTGGACCGAGCTACTGAATTTTGAGCCGATCTACCATTATAGCGGTAAACGAAAGACCAAGGTAACTGACTTTTTGTTGGAAGCCTCTCCTGAACCGAACCCAACCTTGCCCCAAATCAAATTGATCCCTCTAACCACTGAGCAAGTGATGGCCAAGAAACAAGCTGTAAGGGCCCTCATGACCGAAACAAACTAGCCCGAGGCACTAGTCGGTCAGACTCAGGAGACCGTGGTGGCCCTTCCATCCCATCAACCCTCATCATCTCGTCTAAACAAGCGTGCTCGGACTTCCACAACCGAGCCACGCCTTACTGATGAAGAAGATCTCATCCTTCTGCCAAGCCCTCCACCAAGCCCACAACCGGAGCGCTCTAACCGAGCTAGCTCTTCCAAGTGGGCTCCAAAGATCACTTTTCAGAACCGTGCTATACGGGATACTGATTCAGTGGTCGCTGAAAAAGGCCACCTAATGGCATTCAATTTGGCCAAGAACGTTTGCCTTCCACCCGACATGGAGCACCACGACCACCTAACCGAGTTGAAGGCCCTTCGCTCATCCACAAAATCCATGGTGCTGGTAAGTAGCTACTTTGCTTTCTTTCAAATTCTTATAACTTTCTACTCGGTTGTACTTAAAAAGTTCCTTTCCATCCTTTTGCAGGCCATACAGAAGAACCGCATCGCTCACAAGCGAGTGTTAGAACTTCGAAAAACCACTAGGCAGGCCATGGCAGAGGCTAATGCCAAAAACATCGAGCTAGAAGAGTCAAAGAAGCAAATAGCCGAGCTTCAAACCGAGATGGCACGTCTGAACGGTCTTGTCAACTCGGCTGAAGCAGATAAGCGAAAGGCCGCGACCGTGGTAAAAGACAAATACCTGTGCGAGCTGGCCAAGCTTAAGGGGAAAAAGGATGCCGAGATAAAAGAGTTGGAGAAGAAGCTGGAAGACGCAGAAGACCGAGGTTATAAGGAAGGTGAAGCCACGTACATGCTGCAGTGTGAAGCTGCTAAGGATCTATTTTTCAAATGCGGTTGGAAAGTGGCGGTGGAACAGCTCGGTCACGGTCCAGAGACTGAGGTTTTCCTAAACCCTCCATCGTATTTCATACTGAGCTATATGGCGGAGTATGCAGCCGCCATTCAACAAAAATTCCTTGAAGCTGAGGACGATGAAGAAGAAACCATGCCTAATAATGTCCCGGTCGTCGATAATTCTGCCATCCAGCCAGTTCGGGTGGAGCCACCGGTTGAAGACCTGACAACTGAGCTACCAACTGAAACCGGGCTCCGAGTTGAACTGGATGCGGATCTTGATGGCCTGTTTATTTGACTTTGTACTTTCTTCTTTGTTTTGCTATTTTGGAAAGAAATTGTAACCGGGCTGAGGCCCCTCCTTTTGTACTTGATTTGAATCTTCAATGAAATTTTCTTTTGTTGGAACTGTTATTTCAGTTAACTGCCATGCATGTAACTTTCTAACTGTAATATGAATGAAGTATAACATTTTCCAGCCGAGATAAAATGTCTCGGTTTTAGCTTTGCAATCTGACTGGCCATACTTGCCAACCTCTTTAGCCTTGATCCTTATCTCGGCTAAAGAACAATAAGCGTTGGTTTTTTCAACCAACAACTTTTCAGCCTTGATCCTTACTTCGGCTGAAGAGTACTAAGTGTTGGTTTTTCTAGCCAACTTCTTCAGCCTAGATCCTTATCTCGGCTGAAGAATAATAAATTTTGGTTTTTCTAGCCAACCTCTTCAGCCTAGATCCTTATCTCGGCTGAAAAAATAAGTGTTGGTTTTTCCAGCCAACCACTCTTCAGCCTAGATCCTTACTTCGGTTGAAGAGTACCTAAGTGTTGATTTTTCCAACCAACCTCTAAGTTGGTTTTTTCTGCCAACCTAGAGTGAAGTGTTTGGTTATTCCTGCCAAACATCCTGCAGCTTGGATCCTTATCTTGGGCTTAGGAGAGGTGTTGGTTTTTCCAGCCAACCTCTAAGTTGGTTTTTCCTGCCAACCTAGAGTAAAGTGTTTGGTTATTCCGACCAAACATCCTGTAGCCTGGATCCTTATCCTGGGCCTAGGAGGGGTGTTGGTTTTTCTAGCCAACTTCTAAGTTGGTTTTTCCTGCCAACCTAGAGTAAAGTGTTTGGTTATTCCGACCAAACATCCTGCAGCCTGGATCCTTATCCTGGGATTAGGAGGGGTGTTGGTTTTTCCAGCCAACTTCTTCAGCACTAATCCTAATCTTAGCTGAAGAGGGTGCAAAGTTGGTTATTCCAGCCAACTATGCTTGCAGTGCTCCTAACTTACTAAAATAATCTTTTACAGAAGGTAATAACTATTCTGAAAAGAAACTACTTGTTTTATTGAGAAAGAAAAAATTACAAATACTGGAAAGAAAAGCTAAAAATAAAATAGTTTGAGATTGGCAGTGTTCCATGGCCTGGGAATGGCTTTGCTGTCATTATCTTCCAAGTGGTATGCCCCTTTTCCTGCTAATCCAACCACCTTATAAGGTCCTTCCCAATTAGGCCCTAACTTGCCATCTCCGGGTACCAAGGTGTTTCCCATCACTTTGCGCAGTACCCAATCTCTAATTTTGAATTGTCTTGGATGTACTGTTTTATTATACTTTCTGGACAACTCTTGCTGATACGAGGCAATGTGAACCAGTGCTCTTTCTCTTCTTTCTTCAACAAGATCGAGCTCTAATACTATGGCTTCTCCATTTAAGTCTGGATCAAAATTTTCATTTCTAATTGTGGAGAGGCCAACTTCCAGTGGGATTACTGCTTCCATGCCATAGGCTAAGGAAAATGGTGTTTCGTCAGTAGATCGCCGATGTGTGGTACGGTAAGCCCATAAAACGTGGGGAAGCTCCTCAACCCATTTGCCCTTTGCTTTCTCTAATCTTTTCTTTAATCCATCCAAGACCACTTTGTTTGATGCTTCTGCTTGGCCATTTGCTTGGGGGTATGCCGGTGTAGAGTTGTAGAATTCTATCTTGTATTCCCCACCAAAGCCTCTAAAAATTTTGTCGTCGAACTGAGTGTCGTTGTCTGATATTAGAGCTTTTGGTATGCCAAACCGAGTGATGATATTCTGCCAGATGAACTTTTTCACATCCTTCTCCTTGATTGATGCCAATGCTTCTGCCTCCACCCACTTTGTGAAGTAGTCTGTTGCTGCAAGGAAGAACTTTCTGTTGCCGGGTGCCGTTAGAAGTGGTTCTACCATGTCCAAGCCCCACATTGCAAAGGTCCATGGGCTTGTCAATGGTAGGAGTTCTCTGGCTGGCTGATATATTTGGTGTGCGAACTTCTGACATTTCTCGCACTTCTTTACATACTTCTCCAAATCTGCTTGCATGTAAGGCCACCAATATCCTTGCGAAATTGCTTTGTAAGCCAATGATCTTCCTCATTGGTGGCTGCCGCATATACCTTCGTGAATCTCGAACAGGAATGCTTCGACTTTGCAGGGGTAGACGCACTTCAGGTAAGGTCCTGTGAAGGATTTCTTGTATAATGCCATTGATGGGGAAAGCCAAAAGTGCTGTGACTTTGCTCTTATTTTGTTGGCCTCTTTCTTTTCTTCCAGTAAGACGCCGTCTTTTAGGAACAGTATGATGGGATCCATCCATGAGGGGCCTAGTTCGGCACAACATACCTCTTCTACTTCGGGTTCTTCAATACTTGGTCTTGGTAGGTAGTCAATCAGCAATGGATGAGGGATGGAGGTATCTGCCATTGAAGCAAAGCCTGCTAGTTCGTCCGCTCTACTGTTTTCTTTCCTGCCGATCTGCTCTATCTGCACTACTTCAAATTTCTTGATCTCTTTTCTGACTAACTCTTGGTGCTTAGCCATCCTGCCATCCTTTGCCTTATAGTCACCTAAAATTTGATTTACCACCAGTTGTGAGTCACTATAAACCATTAGCTCGGTGGCCTTCATGTAGGATGCTAATTTTAAGCCTGCCAGAAGCGCTTCATATTCTACTTCGTTGTTTGATGCTGGAAAGCCAAGGTTGACTGCTTGCTCCACCACTAGGCCATCTGGTGAGATGAGGACTATACCTAGTCCTGTACCGTGCCTGTTGGACACTCCATCCACGAAGAGCTTCCACATCTCTCCAACGAACAGTTTCCAGCAAGTGGAGGAACCAGATGATGCCTTGGGATCAAGAGTGTTGCTGGTGTTTTCTTCAAGGTCTATGCTTGCTGTTTGCCCCTCATTATCTGATTGTACCAAGTCTTTATTTGTTGGTTAGTCTTGGCTTGGTGTAGCATGGTTTGCTTCTTCCTCCCTTACTTTACTCTGGTCTGCCTCAAGGTCTGACTGGGTATCCTGTACCAGGGGTTGCGCTATTCCGGTGTCAACTTTCAACCCTAGTTCGGTTGTATCAATCAGGTCGACTGGGCAGATATGATGACTTCCTGGGGTGAATTCTGCTACAAAGTCTACCAAGGCTTGGGCTTTTATCGCGGTTCTGGATTAAAAATTGATGTCGAACTGTCCCAACTCGACTGCCTACTTCAAGACTCGTCCAGAAAAGTTCGCCCTCTCAAACAAAGCTTTTAATGAAAAAGCTGTGAGGATGATTATTGTGTGGGCGCGGAAGTAATGTGACAATTTCCTTGATGCCATCACCAAGGCTAAGGCCAATTTTTCCAGCGGTAACTACCTGGTTTCCGCGCCCAACAATGTCTTGCTGACATAAAAGATGGGCAGGTGTTGGATTCTTTCCGCTCAGACCAACACTGCGCTGATTGCGTACTGGGAAACTGCCAGGTACAAAAATAGTTCTTCTCCAGGTATTGGGGTCACTAGTAGTGGTAGAGAAGATATGTATTCTTTTAAACTTTCTAGGGCGCGGTCACATTCTTTATCCCACTCAAACTTGGCCTTTAATGCTTGAAAAAATGGTCGACATCTGTCTGACGACCGACTGATGAACTGGTTGAGCGCGGCTGCCATACCGGTGAGATGTTGTACGTCTTTTACTGAGTTAGGCCTCTCTAGATCTTGAATTTCTTTGATCTGAGAAGGGTCTGCCTCTATACCTCGGTTGGTCACCAGGAAGCCTAGGAACTTGCCAGATCCTACGCCGAACGCACACTTGGATGCATTAAGGCGTAGTTTGTGCTTCTTCAGGATCTGAAACATCTCACCTAGGTCCTTGAGATGGTCATTCTTATCCATGCTCTTGACCACCATGTCGTCGATGTAGGATTCCATTGTTCTGCCTAACAATGGTTTGAACATCTTGGTGACCATCCGTTGGAATGTTGCCCCTGCGTTCTTAAGGCCAAAGGGCATGACCTTGTAACAATATAGTCCTCTTGGCATCGTAAAAGATGTAACATCCCGGTCTGGCTCATACATAGCGATCTGATGGTATCCTCTGTACGCATCAAGAAAGCTAAGACGGTTGTGTCCTGCCGTCAAATCTACCAGTTGGTCTATCCGTGGAAGAGGAAAGCTGTCTTTTGGGCATGCCTTGTTAACCGTTTTGTAGTCCACACAGACGCGCCATTTTCTATTCTTCTTAGGCACCACTACTGTATTGGAGATCCATCTGGGGTAGTGCACCTCTCTGATAGCTCCTGCTTCTAGCAGGTTTTCTACTTCTTCCGCCACTATCTCAGCATAGTGGAGTGCCGATCTGTGAGTGCACTGTATAATTGGTCTGGCAGTTGGGTGGACATTCAATTGGTGACAGATGAAGCTTGGGTCAATGCCAGGCATGTCATACGGTGTCCAGGCGAACACTTCGATGTTAGAGGTCAAGAATTCCATGACCTCTATTCTCTCAGTGCTGGACATAGATGAGCCAAGCAAAAAGAACTTATCCGGGTTCTTTTTATCTATTCTTACCTGTACCAAGTCTTCCACTGCCTTTTGTTCAGCGGCTTTGCCAATATCCGCAAACAATTCATTACTCTCGGGCTCTTCCACTATCTAAAAAAAACCCTTGGCAGCTCGGTTGCCATTTACTGTGACGAAGCATTGCTTGGACATAATTTGGTCTCCATAGACCTCTTCAATTACCTCGGATTCGTTGGGGAATCGCATTACTTGATGGTACGTTGATGCTACTGCTCTCGTGGGAGAGATCGTGGTTTTGGGAGGCTGGCTGCGTCCCTCCTTCTATGTACCGGTCCAGGTGACCAGCTGCCACTAACTCCTCCAGATGCTGTCTCAATGGCGTGCAATTTTCAGTGCGGTGCCCCTTTTCCTTATGGAAGGTGCACCGAGATCTTTCATCGTAGTCCTTTTGTGCTTCTCCCAGCTTAGCTAGCCATCTGACGAAAGGTTCATCACGTATCTCACTGAGAATTCGGTAGATTGGTTTCTTGAATACCGTGATAATGGCAGTGCGGACTCTCAACCATCTTTTATCGCGGTCCTCTTCGTTGTCTCGTCTGCCTCGTCCATTCTTGCTTAGACGTTCTACCGTGTTGACTTTTGTCGTGGTCTTCTTATCTGGTGTTGCTGTTGTACCAGATTTTGCTTTTGCACGGGCGCCATCCTCCTCACCCGAATATGCTAGTGCACTCTCTCCATCAAGGCTTCCATCGTGAGGGGTGGAGTCATAGTAATCGAATCCCTCAATCTGTTTCCGACTGGAAGTCCTCTTTTGTATTGTGCGATGGCGAGTTTGGTGGGGTAGTCCCCTATCTGGTTGAATGTCTCCCAGTAGCAACTGTTGTAGGATCTCAACATCTCCTTGTCGCCCATGTTAATGGAGAGTAGCTGATCGATCTTTATTGGCATCTTAGTGTTCGTTCTGAACCTTGTCACGAACGCCTCTGCTAACTGTGCCCAGAAGGCTATGCTGCCTTCTGGTAGCCTTTCGAACCAGGTTAAACCTAGGTCGCCAAGGCTGGATAGGAATAGGGTGCACATCAAAGCCTCGTTCCGCCGGTATACTGCCATGACCTGGAAAAAGTAACTTAGGTGCATGTAAGGGTCTGTCTTCCCCTCGTAAGTCGTAAATTTAGGCTGGATGAAGCCTGAAAGTAAGGGTGCGTTCTCAATTGCCGAAACGAACAGCGAGCTATGTAGCCTTGCCAATGCTTTATCCATTGGTTCGTATGCAAGGTGCGGTATTGGCATTCCAATCTCGACGCTTCCATGCGTCCGAGGAGCCAACCGCTGAAGGGCTGAAACTCTGTGCGGGTCGCGTGCCCTAGCATCCTCCTTCCGTCGTGTCCTTTTTTTAAGCACGGTTCGTAAGTCGGACGACCTAGGCAACTCCGTTTTCCTAGATGATGTCTGGTGCGTATGTGAGGGCCGATAGGTGCTTCCCTCAGTGTAAGACCTCAATGATCTCGCTCTCTCAGACCTGGAGTAACGAGTTCTGGAAGTCCTTGATTGAGTGTCGCCTATCCTGAGGCTCCTACTCTCTGCTTGTGATGGCGTGGTATGTCTCCCACGATCTTCAGAGCGGCGAGAGGGCGTATTGCTTTTGCGCCCCTCTCTTGTCGCCACCCCTTTCCCTTTTATCTGGCGCTTCATCAATTCCATGTCCGCCGCCATCTTCCTGATTAATTCGTTCTGCTCCTTCACCCGATCCTCCAAAACTTGAGGATCGATCCTCCGCCTCTGCCAAACGGGGCTTGATGAGCGACGGGGGCTGTTACCCCGCCTTCCCCTTGCATCCTTCTGGGGATTCTGTCGCTGGGGCTCTAGATCTTTCATGGGAGGGATGAAAGGCAAACCTTCGCGCCTTCCACCTCCCTCTGGGGTTTGCCCGTCAATGGCAGACTATGGCAAATCTTCATTGTGTGCCATTGCGTCTAATCTAGTGAGGAACACTTTGATCAAGAGGTTTTGTTCTTTCTGTGTTTCCCACAGACGGCGCCAATTGTACAAGTAAGAAATAATCTTCTTGTATAATCCTGTTGATCAAGTCCGCGCTCCTCCAAACGTCATCGCTTTACTTCCTGAAAACACAAACGTGAGCTAGCCAGCAGGTGTGTGCCGGATAACTCTCCGATGCCTAAGTCAGCAAAATAGACAAATAGGCAAAAGTTCTGTGTATTCGAGTATCAAAGTTGTGTTACCTCTCCATAGGTGATATTATGAGCTTTTTATAGGTTCCGTGTGGTACAACCCTAGTAGGACTCTTACTCCTCCATGTAAAGTCCTCCTGGGAATCACATTCCTGAAAGATAATGCTTATCCTTCAATACCCCCCTCACTGCTTAAACCAAGTGAGATGGTTGGTTGGATGTCAATACGACCGGGATAACATGGCCACGCTAAAGCCACAGACTAGACCGAGCTCCAACAAGCTCGGTTCTTCCTTTCACTGCGCGTGTACCTCGGTTGACATATTCCAACTGGGTTGTTTGAAACCGTGCTATCCACAACCAGCTTGGACCGAGCTATCTAACAGCAAGGTCCTAAACAGAAGCCAACATACTTCAGCAGAATATGGTATGACCGAGCTAACTGTTACGGCTCTTTTGGACCGAGCTAACTATCTCTACTCCTTCCGTGGTTATTCTTAGACTGAGCTAACACTTTGCGAGGTTACTTCCATACCTGGACCGAGCTAACACTTGGACTGTGGTCCACTTACTAAGCCCTTCTTACTATGGCCCATAGAACGCCCCATTATCCAGCTCGGCCCAATTTGCATATAAATTACCCTCTCACGTATCTTTCTAATTGTATAAGGTTGTGCAACTATTTTTTTTCAATTTTTCTAATGTTTTTGGCAAACTAATTATATGCTTTCTGGCTACAAGTGGGTAAACAACTATTTAGTAAATTGGACTTAAATTTTATCAAGAATGACAAAGTATGATTGATATTCATTTGTGTATTGAATAAATTTGGATGACACACATTAATGTTCTAAATATGAAGTATTACTAATTTTTTATTTGTATATTATCTCTATAATGTCATAATATATATGTACTAGCGTATGTTCGTACCTGAAGGCATGGTATAAATAATATTATGATTAGAATATAATTATAATCCCAACACTATTTAAATTTATTTTTTAATTGGATAAAATCACAAATTTATTATAAAATTTTGGAGTTCTCACAAAACTCCTCACGAAAACTCGCTTTTGCTTATATAATATATAGCTAGATAGATAGCTAGATAGATGTGCTTGGCATACATATAATTTCCACTTGCATACATGTAATATTACTTTTGCTTATATAATTATATGGAAATTGTATGTATGTCCATAATGTCCTAGTGTATTACGGGCATACATACATTCTATGAAAATATGTGTAAAATATATTGAACAAAAATGAGAAAATAAAAAAATAAACAAATAGGAAGAAAAATAAAAACAGGAGAAAATAAAAAAAAAAAGAGAGAGAAATGTGGGATCATGGAATGATGGGTGAGAAAGAGAAAAAGTAGGAGAGAGAGAAGCAGGAAAGTACAAAATGTATATGTAGGATATTTTTTGAGAAAATATATTTCAGCCATTGTTTTATAATTTGAGTAGATCTGAGCAATCTAAATGTCCTAATAGGACAAAAATATGTTAAAGATTCAAAAACCGTCGTGTTTTATTAAAATATGTTGAAGATTCATATAATGTCCAAATTTATGAAGTTTATCAAGTATTCAATATATTTAAAAATAATAATTAATTATTCAAATTCATTTAATTTGTGGAGTATAAAATTCATTAATTTAATCTCCACTACACAAAGTAAAATCTGACTCCTAATTCTGGAATTGTAAACTTTTCCATATAATATGAATAAAAATAAGTGAACAAAAAGGAGAAAATAAAAAAAATAAACAAATAAAGAAAAAAATAAAAACGGGAGAAAATAAAAAAAAATAAAAAGAAAAGAGAGAAGAAGGTGGGATGAAGGGATCATGGATGACGGATGAGAAAAGGAAAAAGTAAGAGAGAGAACAGAGAAAATAGAAAATGTACATGTAGGACATTTTTTGAAAAATATATCTCAACTGTTGCTTTATAATTTGAATAGATCTGAGCTGTCCAAATGTCCTAGTAGGACAAATGTGTACATGACAAATTCAAAAGCCATCCTACTTTATTATATAGATGTTGAAGATTCATATAAGGTCTAAATTTATGAAGTCTATCAGGTATTCAATATATTTAAAAATAATAATTAATTGTTCAAATTCATTTAATTTATGGACTATAAAATTCATTAATTTAATCTCTACTACACAAAGTAAAATCTGGCTCATAATTTTGGGATCGTAAACTTTTCCATATAATATGAATAAAAATAAGTGAACAAAAAGGAAAAAAAAAACAAAAATAGAGAGAAAAATAAAAATTGAAGAAAATAAAAAAAATAAAAAGAAAAGATAGAGGAATGTAGGATCATGGGATCATAAATGACGGGTGAGAAAAAAAAAAGAGAGAGCGAACCGGGAAAATAGAAAATGTACATGTAAGACATTTTTTGAAAAATATATCTCAGCCGTTGTTTTATAATTTGAATAGATCTGAATCGTCCAAATATCTTAATAAGATAAATGTGTATAGGACAAATGTATGTGTCTTCTCTTTTTTTCTTTTTTTTTTTCTTTTTGAATTTCTTGAAAGCATAGAGCCTCATTCAATGGTAGTTTGAATGTTGTGTGTTTAATGCCCTCAGGCCCGTTCGTTTGGGGTTATAGGGAGGTGATTGGGTTTGGTAGTGAGGAGGAGATTGAGAATGGGGTGTTTGTTTTGAGAGATATGGAGAGGATTAGTAATCCCTTGGTATTAGTAAGGAGAAAGAAAGGGGATTGGTAAGGAGGAGGTATAGATGGTATTAGAAAAATAATGAAGGGATTAGAATTTTTTTTATTTTTTATATATTGAGAATTTTTTTAAATATAATGTTTAATTTTTTATATTTTTTTATTTGTTTTATTATTTTATATAAAAATAATTTAATAATTCATCACTATTAATCCCTTTATTATTAATCCCCCCATTCTATCTCTGAAAACACACGGACTCAATTTCTAAAAAGAACAGGGACCACTTCTACTTCCCTTACAAAATAGATAGAAATAATAGGTGGTGTCAAAACTCAAAAGTCAACCGATATTCAGACTATTCCCGATATTTTGATGAGACATTCAATGATACAGCTATTGCATGAAGGACAAGCTCACTTCACAACACTCATCACTGTATGTAAGATCAGGGGAAGAAGGTTAAGTTATGTTCAGTTTTACTTTCCAGGTAAAAGAGGAATTTATTAGTTGCACGACATGACCATATCATGAATAGATTTAAACTGTCCATATATGTGATATGAAATAATTTTTTTAATGTGGAAAGATTTCTCAGTTTATGACAATCTCATCACCATTATAAGATTAGAAGAAGATAAAGTATGTTCAGTTTTGCTTCACATATGAAAGTAGAATTATTTATAGTCTTATATAACAATGGTGTGGCCATATCATAAATAGGGCTAAGCTGTTCACATGTGACATGAAATAATTTTTTAATGTGGAGAGATTGTTTTGTATTTTTACTAACGCGTAAAATTGTTAATTTTAAATATTCATAATGAAACTCACGGCAAGATGATTAAATTCATCTTTTTCTAGCTTTCCACATAAATTTATTAGATTCTTATAGTATATTATGTGATATTATTTATGTAATATTAAATCGCAACACAAATTATAAGTTTTCCATTTATTTCGTAACCGTTTAACGAAATTTAGCCAACATTTACTTGTAGATTTTAAGCTACGTAAATAGTTTAGAACACTAAGTAGATAATACATGATATTGTAAAATTACTGAATAATCATCTATTTTCAATAGACATACAACATTAATCATGTGCTAAACCTTAAATACACTTTGAGTTTAAAAATAAATTAAAAAAACCTTAAATAAACTTGTAACGGATAGAATTTAATCTGAATCCATTAACAAATATTTAATTTGACAATTCAATAAAATCTTAATCCCATGATCTTACTCATTTTTTTTTCCTTTTTCTTTTTTCTTTTTATGTATGTATGTATGTATGTATGTATGTATGTATATAGGACTTCATATTTTAAGAGAATAATCGTAAAATCAAAAAGTGAAATTCCAATAAAAAAATAAGAGTATTAATAAATTTGATTGAATCGGATTTTGATATCCAATACCCTGATTCATATTCAAACAATCTCCTATTAAAATTTTTTATAATCAAATCGTATTATGTTTTGAAATTTTTATAATCATATCACATTTTGGTCTAAATTGATCGGTTGACAGCTCTAGAGGTATTGGCAGCCATTGCAATCCTTTATTGGTCGAAAAATATTATCTATCATGAACTTTTATAAAAAGAATTTACTTAAAAATAAGATATATGATATAAATTTAAAATTGATAAAATACATAAAACTTAAAAAAAAAAAAAAAAAAAAAACAATCGTGATCATTTATGTACTCTCATAAATACTTTTTTTTGATCATTTTATGAAAAATAGCATATAAGTTCACTTTTTAAACTTACATTATAGATTTGTGATGTGTCAAGAAGATGAATTATTTTTTTGACACATCACTAAGGCACTGTTTGGCATCCTTTACAAAATTGTATTTTTCTTATCTTTTTATTTTTTTTTGGATCACATTATCTATTTATTTTTTACATATCTTTTTATAAAAAATCAAAATGTATATTTAGGGGTGGTTTGAGATGATCTAAATAAGTGTACTTTTTAACTTTTTATGAAATATGGGTTGGATATGGATTGGGTTTGAAGTGATTTGTTAGAGAGGTGATGTAACTTAAATACGACAGTGACTTTTTGACTTTTTTAGATCATATCAAATAAGGCCTTATTTAAATCATCTCAAACACCCTCTAAATATAAAAAATAGGTCTAACTTTTATTATATAGACCTCTTTTGGGAAGATAAAAAAAAGCTAACTTTTATTGGTTCATTGGTTTATTTGGATTGCATTATTTTTTTATTTATTTTTAATAATTTTTTAAAAATAATTAATTAAAAAAACAAAAAAAAAACAAAAAGCGCCTTCTCAAAATAGGTTATAGTACAATGTTATTAGCCAGATGCCACCAAAAAGGATCTGTGTCACATCAATGGGCCAATGCAATCCCACAAAATGACAGAAACATCAGAGGTTTTTTTGGGCTGGTTTTCATTGGTACCACTTGGTTGATTTTAATGATAACTAGCCCTTTTTTCTTTTTTGCTCCCAAACCTGTTCCCATTGTTTGGGTTAAGTACGTTTTTCTTTAGTAATGTTTTTTTTAAGGATAAATTACAAATTATTTAAATTATAAATTATTCTTTGTAGTTTTAAAAATTTTATTATGTCTCTTAAGCTTTTTAATTTTATAATAAATATGTCATTTTATTAATAAATTATCAAGTTAATTAATAATTTTTAATAATATTAAAATTATATTTCAATTAATAATTCAGATAATTTTATTATTGTATAGGTGAACAGTTAAAAATTTTCACTTTTTTAATTAATTCTCTTAAATAAAATTTTTTGATAAGAAGATATTTGTAATTTTTCAAACCACAAGGGGCAATTTGTATTTAAAAAAATCTCAAGAGATGTATTTGTAATTTATTCTTTTTTTAAATAAAATATTATCAATTATTCTACTTTTAGGTACTTCTAAATTAGGAGATGACTACAAAAAAAATAATAATAATAATAACAAATAAATAAATAAATAAATTGACCACATTTTTAAACAAATCACTTGAAGACAAAAAGTAAAAAATATAAGAGAAAATAAAAAAAAAAATTAGGAGCAAAAGTTTTTTAAAGTCTTCCCTTCTCATCTTAAAAATGTTTTAAAAAAATATAAAAAATTTAAGGGGCAAAGTTTAAATTTAAATAGAGGTATAATATTGGATCAATATTGAGGTATAAGAATTCTCTTCAAATTTCTCTCCACTTTTTCTTGCAACCCAAAAAAAAAAAAAAGAAAGCCACACACACTCTTCTATTTTTTCCTTCTCATGCTGTCTTTTCCCCACTATCAAAAATAGCATTTGTCAACTTAATTAATTGAGTTATTCTATCTATATACAATCTGATCATAAAATTAAACATAATTATAATGAAAATATATGTATTTAAATTTTTTTCAATTAATTAGCGAGAAAAGAATAAGTTTTTTTATGTGATTGAACAAGATATGTAAAAATTGACATATACAAACAAACAAGTGCACGAGCTCACAAGCTTGATTAACTTGTCATGGTTTTGATAATTCGTGTGGAGAATCTTCTAGCACGTCCCACTTACACCACGATTTATATACATGTTAGTTGAAATATTAATAAAAAATAATGATTTGATTTGATGAAGAATGGTAGTATAAAGATTTCCCAATTAGATAATTCTAGTTAATCATATAACAAATTGAATCATCGGTTTTAATAGGAGTGGACAAATGGCGGATCGGTCTGCCTTCGGTCTGGGACGATATTATATACTCCTTCCGTCTCAAAATAATGGTCCATTTTGGAGAATTTAACTTTTTTTAGTAGTACAATTATTGTACTTTTAAAAAGTTAATTTTCCAAAATTACCCTTTGATAGTACACTTTTTTGAGAATATCAATGTCATAATTGTACTTTTTATATTATTTATGAATTTAAAAGAAGGGCAAAATGAGAAATTTATATTATTTTTGTACTTGATTTTTGAAGAGGGACAATATTTTGGGACAATGAAAAATGGAATAAGGGACTAATATTATGGGACGAAGTGAGTAATAAGAAATTTGTATATCTGTTCAAGTCCAGCTCGGTTCTAATATCAAACTTTTATGTTTATCTAAACTCAGTTAAAAAAATAATTATAAATCTCAAATTCATCCATCGAGTTATACGTTTAAGAAAAATTAAAACACTTCATAATTAAATTCAATCATATTATGTTTCTTAAATTAATATATTGACATCATTATAAATTGAGACACTTTTTCATAAATCTCTTTTCACCTATTTATATTTCATATAGTCTACAATATTTTTTTATATTCCAATAAATCATATGAGTGACAAGTTACCGAAATACCTTTAATAATATTCACATTTACAGTGTGAATGTTTTGTGATGTGAATGTTCACACAGTTAATGTGAATGTTAACACTATCAATGTGAATGTTAACATATAAATGTGAATGTTCACGCTATCAAAGTGAATATTCACATTGTAAAATATGAATGTTCGCATCGCCAAATTGCTAATCGTTCAAAAAATATTTGTAAGAGTAAAAATATCCATAAAATACTTTAAATATGAGAATTAGGATTTGGTAGATCAAATATTCAAATAATAAGACTTATTGGAATACAAAAATATCTTATGGATTAATTGGGATACAAATACTTGAAAAATAATTTTCTAATAAATCTCCCATATAAATTGAAAGATTTATGTATAAATTGATTTTTTTAAAAATAAATTCAATTACATATTACTATAAATGCGAGTTTCAATAAAATCAATAAACATAAAGTCTAAATTCTAAATATATATATATATATATATTCTGATATTTTATAAATAAATAAATAAATAATTAAGTAGGGGGCCGGGCTGGGTTGAATGTACAAATCGCAATCCCAAGCCCAACCCATTAATATTTCGAACTGAAAATATTGACCTAGCCCGGCCCTATGAGTTAAAACAATCTTTTCAAATCCTAAAAAAATAGGACTAGACTGGGTGGATTGGATAGGCTAACTGGCCAATGTCCACCCCTAGTTTTTAATATAATAATCCCAATTATGTTATAGTATTAAGGAAAAATTAGTGATAAGTCCACTTTTATAGGTGTATTATGTATATGATATTAATTCTACTGATTGATCTATTTTGGTTTTA
Source organism: Camellia sinensis (assembly GCF_055761805.1). Lineage (NCBI taxonomy): Eukaryota > Viridiplantae > Streptophyta > Magnoliopsida > Ericales > Theaceae > Camellia > Camellia sinensis. The sequence goes on from NC_138968.1 coordinate 11,198,106, forward strand.
AAACCTTGGATAATGAAATATATCGATGAGAAGTATAAATCATTATTTTAGAGAACATTTCTTTTCTAGATTGTATTTTTGTACTCTTTCTATTTTTTCTCTCTTTATTTACACACAATATCAATTGCCACCCGTGAGAAAATAGATAGATTGGTGGAGGTAATATTTTTTTTATCATTATGGACAAGAAAGAATAGAATTTGAGATAATTACTTCATTTTAAATTTGGACCGGTAGCGCAAGCGCCTTAAATTTATCAAGATTTGATGAAGGATAGTATAAAGATTTCACAATTAGATTAATTATAGTAATCATATAACAAATCGAATCATGGGTTTTTAATATAATAATGCCAATTATGTTATAGTATCAAACTATGATAATGCCAATTATGTTATAGTATCAAGCTATTATAATGCCAATTATTTATAGTATCAAGATATTAGTTAGGGAGTTCATTTGTCGGCCAGCACACAACTTGATTTTTTATTTTGAGAAACATGACTTGATTGAAAGTGTAGATAAATCAAACTATTAAATTTTTTTAATATTCAAATCGAGTGGGCTACTAATTTATGGAGTAAATTAAGGAACCATTCATGTGGACAATACAGCAAATACGTGAGCTCAGTTTTAAATAACATTATGTATTTCTAAAGCACACAACTCATTTCGATGAAGTTTGCTATACAATTTCTCTGCGTCGAAACGGAAATTTATCAGAGTCAGTCACAAATGTTGAGAAATTTTAACTACTATGAAAATATTTTATGTCTTTTATCTTATAAAATCTTAATATCAAATATCTTAAAAAATATTTTCCTAATTTATTAATTTTGTAGTATATATATTTATACTAGTAGTTGATCGATACGATACACGAGATAAAAGAATTTTTTTTATCATTAACAAAAAATAAATTATCACTTATAAAAAAATTGCTGCTATTTATTTTATTTAAATATATTTTTTTTCTATTTTTTAATATTTTTCTATTAATTTACATTATGTATGTTTTTCTCCTAACAAATGGTGGCATTTTTGTAAATAATTTCAGATTTAAGTGGCATATACATAATTTACCTCAATTTCTTCCACTTTAGGCGTTAATGAGAGGAATTATTTCAAGATACACCCAACTAAGGTTTTATGCAGATGATTTGTCAAAAGACCAGACTAATTCGACAATTATAGTCATATAAATATTTTATTAAATCAATCTAATTTTTTCATAAATGGTCTACACAAACCAAACAATGAATAGAGTAGAGTGGATTATCAAAATAGAACCAACTCTCAAGAAGGGTGACAGACTCTCGAGAAGGTGGACTGAGTATTCCAATCATTTTGAAGGATTGGAAGTATTTTTCAAAAATAGCACAATTATTAGGTCACTTAAGTGGTTACCTAAGGCCCACAAAATATTATATATATATATATATATATATATATATATATATATATATATATATATATTAACAAAGACCTCAACTTTTTAGTCAAGTAATTTTTTTAGTCAAAAAGTCACTAAAAAGCCAGCAACTTATACTAAAAAGTCAAAGATTCTCTTTTCTCTCTACTTTTTGTACATCTTTTCATAAAAAGTCAAAAAATCATCTCAAACATACTAGTTTTTTTTATATCATATTTTAATCAAAAAGTCAAAAAGTTACTAAAAAAATCTGTTCTCAAACGAAACCTAGCACTACAAGAAAACACATTTTTGGCGACCATTTTTGGCTACCAAAACAAATTTAGTCGCCAAAAGTTTGGGATTGGCTACCAAAATTAATTTTAGTCGGCAAAAGTCAACTTTTTAGCTACTAATTTTTTTCAGTAGGGGAATGTTGATTATTGGCCACTAAAATAAATTTAATAGCTAAAAATATTACAATTGGCCACTAAAAAAATTTTCAGTAGCTAAACATATCACAATTGGCGACTAAAATAAATTTTAGTAGCCGTAGGGGCACCTTTAGCTACTAAATTGTTTGGTAGCCGAATGAAAATTAAAAAATTTATTTTTGATCTTCGGTGACCAAAATTTTGGTTGCCAAACATATATTTTCAACGACAAAATAACGTTTAGTCGCTGTAGACCTACTTTTAGCTACTAAATTGTTTGGTAGCCGAATGAAAATTAAAAAATTTATTTTTGATCTTCGGTATTTTATGATTAAAAATTTAATATAATAAACTAGTTACAACTGAATAATAAATTAATTAAATCCACTTGACACATGATTTCTTTATCTGTCTTTATCTATGACAAAATATACATATTGCATGTTCTAAAATTCTAAATCAAATTGATTAGTGCCTAGTTAGTCATGCATGAGTCCCAAAAAAGAACTAACTATAGTTTACAATATAAGAATATAAGAAAATTTTTAAAATATAAGAATATAATATTTTAAAATATATAAGAACATATTATTATCTGTCATAAAATTTTAAAATATAAGAATATAAGAATATAACAAAATATAAGACTATAATATTTTAAAATATATTATTATATTTTTCAGTAAAAAAACATACTAGGACAAATATTTAAGATATTTTAATATTTTTAATTTATATTTAGTCGGTATTTAATTTACTTTTAGCGACCAAATTTTAGTCGGCAATTATAATTAAAAATTTTAAAAATTAGACTTCAGATTTTGGGGGGCAAAATTAATTAGCTACTAAACATTTTCGTCGGAGAAAAGGCTTTATTTCTTATGGGCGACTAAAAACGTTTGTCGGGAAAGAATAAACTAGGTTTAAGAAGTACACTCCCACACCACACGCTCTAACTCTCTCATACATCTCTGTCTGCCTCTGCTCTCCTCCCGCTCTCTCTGTCTTTCTCTCTCTCTCTCGCTTTTGTCTTCATCGTTACCGGAGCATCACCGCCATCACACATGAGCACCACCGTCAATCCCCAGGTATGTCCTCTCTTTATCTTTCGGTCTCTCTTCCCCTAATTTCAGCCTCTAGGGTTTTCTTCTTCCATTTGCATACCTTCACACATACCCGACCCTAAATCGATGGGGTTTCTTCTTCTTCCATTTGTTGAATTTGTGCTTTTCTTTGTAACTACGATGGCTCAGAAGTAGTTTGAAACAATGCCTCTCTTAGTCTAGAACACCATCTGGGTATCTCTCAAAAGACACAAATCCAGATGGGTTCTTCTATTTTCTCAATAGCTTTGTATGTGCAGGTCAAATTAACATGAAATGGATTTGATTCTTAGCTGTGACTCTGCTTTTTAGTAGTTATTCATTCTGTTTTAATATGATTTTTATTGGATTGGTTTGGAATGGTGTTTTCTCTGTTTGTGTTGGTTTGTATACATAGTGTGTATACATAAATCTGTAGTATGTATGATTTAAAATCTGTTTGTATATATAAAATCTGTTTGTGTGTATATATAAATTTGGTTGTATAATTCTGTTTGTATATATATAAATATGTTTATATATATGAATTTTGTCATAAACAGGCCTGAAGGAATATATAAAATATGTTTATATATACAAAATATGAGACTGTCATCTGTATATATAAAATATATAAAATATGTTTATATATATAAATCTCATCTGTACTTTTATAATAATTCTATTTAATTGCATTTTCTTGAACAGGCCTAAAGGAACTGAGACTCTTTGTTCAGATCTGCAAGTAGACCATACTAATGTCAGGATATTGATGCTTGCCTGGTAAGTTTCTTTTGTAGTTAGTAAGACTTCCCAAGTTATTAATCTTTAAAACAATATAATTGATGGACTACTCATTTCAGGAAGATGAAAGCTGAAAAATAAGGATACTTTACCCTGGTAAGTAGAACAGTTCTGATATACACATTGAATATAATAATCCTATTTGTTGAACCTACTTCCTAGTGCTATTGTCATATACCCAAATCTGCAACTCCAGCAGTCTATCCATCATCTAAATCTTCAATATGCCATGTTCTTGAAAATCCAACCACGAAAATGTCAATGTTTGACTTCAAAGCATTGACTTGGTTTTCATTAAAAAGATGTTGAATTTTTTTTTTTTTTGGGTGATAAATTTGGGGTAAATTACACCAAGACCTGAGCTATGACTCTGTTTCACTTAATCCCCTTCACCTGAAAAACATGACAGCTTGTATACATTTTCCTTTTTGTTTGCCGCCGTCAACCCCTCATAAATACACCATATTTTTATATATGTATTGTGACGGAGAAGATATTACCAGCACACTGTAAGTTCTTGCTCTTCACAGCTCTGCTTTTGTGAACTTAGGAACACTAATGTCTCGTTGTTTTGTAAATTCTATGATCACCATGTTTGCTAATTTGCCTTGGGTTTTATAACTATAGCTGTTATTTTTCTCATTACTATTATGTGCACTTGCATAGGACAAATTAGGACCACTCAATATGAGTCAAAATTTTGTTTGAACCTCGTTCCCATCGAGATAGAATTCGATTTCAACTGGGATGGGACCACTCAAACATATGAATTTGGTTCTCTTCTTAGGAATTAAAGGATTGAGATTTTTTTATGGATATTTCAGTTTGGACTTGTGAGGATTGAAGAGTAAAGATATATGTTATTGGTGATGAATTGTTACTTTTGTAATAAGAATTTACTATATTTATGAGTTTAAGTGAATTTACTATATTTATGAGTTTAAGTGCTAGTACAATGTTTGTGAATTTACCTTTCTAATATGTCTGTTATACAGTAGGCATAATAATGGGATCCTCTTATGTTAGCTGGGGACTTGGATTCCTTGTATAAGTATATTCGTATAGATTTGGCTTCTATTCGGTGAAATAGATTGTAAGGGTTTGCTTGGAAAATTTAAAAAGGGTTTTTTTCCCCCATTGGTTCTGCACAAAATTTAGAGTTGGATTTGACATAAAGGCAAATATTCATTATCTTTTTGTTGGAAGTTAACTTTCTCTATCTTTGTCGCTCTCGCTGCAGTGGTTGTAGTAGGTGAATATACTCACAAGGAAATGAATGTGTATATAATATATATTTCTAAGAATTTTTTTCCCCACTATTATAATGTTGTTGTGAACTCAGTGCTTGGTGGGCCATTAAGTCAAACTTCATCAATTTAGAAGAAAACTAGATAAATAGTGTCCTAGTACAAAATTTTTAATGTTTAACTGCTGTTGAGTCATATTTTATTCTTTTTTTTTTCTTTTTCTGCTAGGCCACAATGGGAAGGTGGTCAGTATGGGGGTGATGAAAACATGCGGTTGGATACACTTCGTTTAGCTAAAGAACTGGGAGCAAATTATATTGATTTGGAGCTCAAGGTATTTGTATTTGACATCAATTCATCTGCAGGAAAATACATTGAATTCTGTTAGATGATGTCAAGTTATTTGGAATTTTACATGCTTTCTCCAACAAAATTTGAACTAATTACAAGCCAAGAAGTCTAATCATATTCAAAGCAACTTAAACAAACTGCAATCTGATGTCATTTTCCCTGGCTCAATGGTGGCCCTGGTTGCTCTAGCTTTGATGGATTTGTCTATGAGCACGGTAATCATTCAATCAATTTTTTTTTTTTTTTTTTTTTTTTTTTTACATTCTAAGAATATATTATTGATTATGTTTAGTCATTTTTTTTCTTTTCTTTGTGTTACTGTATGGTTTCCATATTGTCTTTTTTGGTTTGTTGAGGAAAACTTGATTGAAGCTTTTGCTAATCTTGTGAATCACTGAAACTGCTTGGATTGCTTGGATTGAGGCACAAATGAAAATTTTATACTGTGTACTTCAAAATATGTGAAGTGTGTACTTCAAAATATGTGAAGTGTGAAATGAAATAACAAGAAAATGAAAACGGGTATAATATTGATTTTACATATAGTTGCGTTCTAATATGTTAAAAAGATCAAGTTTCTTGAAATTGTTATTGTGTAACAAGAAAATGGAAATGCTTTTGTTCCGTTTGCATATGGGAAGGGCCTCATCTCACAAGACCTATTTGAGGTGGTGGAGCTTTTCATTTTTTATCTACAATAGTCATGCTAGTTTCATCTACCTCATTACCCAAATATGCTTTTGAGTTTCAATGTATGGTGAAAGTATTGTTTGAGGTTATGCCCATATCAATGGTTTAAAATTGATGGAAAATTTGAAGATTTTGACACTTTATTATTTTGTTGGGTTCATTATCTATGGCCTATTATTATTTAGAAAATTTAGATCATAAACTCTGTATTTGGATCATTGGTTTAGGTGATTCTCTGTTTGATATGTGGATTGTTAAATTTTTTGCCCACCAAGTGTTTGATTCTATGCTCAAGTGACAAATTTATCAGAAACAATTGGAACATGGAGTGTTTGAATCTGTTTCAATCTGCTTTCACAATTGAACATGGTCACCAATATATGTACACCATTGTAACTCTGTTACATAGTATTGTGATTTTATTGAGAGATAGACATTAATGAAGATCATTAGAGAGATAGACATTAATAGCAAATCAAACCACTGCATAATTAGCCAAGTCCCATGGAACATGGTCATCAAAAATTGGGATATAATCTCACCATTGTGTTTGTTTGTATGCATTTATTGATGAGATATATTGTGGTTAAATTCTCATTCGTTGATGAATCCCCATATATTTTATTCATATTTAGTTGGAACTAGGTGGATTGAAGACAATTTTATGCTCTAACTCACTCAGATTCTTGTACTTATTTGAATGTGTTGGTTAGTTTAATCATATGAAAAGAAGTCAATTTTGGGCATTCTGCATATTGAAGACCCATTTCTACTACTTGGTCTAAACTTGAGCACATCTAATTCTTTGGAGAGTAATAGAGAAGTTTATCTTGCAGGATAGGGCTATGGGTACAACAAGCTGCTGTGAGAGCTTGACTGAGTCCATTTTAGATAATTTTAATAATTTAAATTATTTATTATGCAAGGCTCATTGACTACTATTAAAAAAAATTACGTTATGCAAGGCTCATTTGAGAAGAGTTTTCCATGATTTTTTTCATACTAAATTCCTTTGTCTATTTCCTATGTGATTTATGTGTGGTTGTCATTTATATAACTTGGCATAAACATTGAACTTCAAATTATTTTTTAAATGCATAATTTTTATTTTGTTGTTTTTTTTATATATAAAATTTGTCCTATTCACCTAACTTTAATTAACTTTGCATAATCATTGAACTTCAAAGTTGAGCATATAGGATACTACAAATCTAGACAGGAAAGAGATGGATCTTGTTATGTAGTTTTTGTTTTGTGTTTTGTATATAGCATGTTTTTTATGCATTACATGGTTATGTTATATTTTGGCAAATTTTGTTGAAAGATAGTAATCAAGTTAAAGTTTTGTGTAAATATGCTTTGTTATGTGCCCATTTAAAATTTTTGCCAATTAGGTTTTTGCTTCATGGGCATGTGATAATTATCAGTTGTGCCTCTAATTTGCAAATTCAATTGTTTAGCTTTTGGAAAACTTGGTATGCTACTATCTATTGTTCGATTTGGCTATGGCAAGTTTAGGGCAAGAAAAACCTGTAGATTTAAGGTTCTAAAAGAATGTATAAGAAAGGTTGTAGGTGTGTGGGGATTGAATAGGACAACATATTGTTTGGCTTTGACTTTCTTCAGATAGTTCTTTGGCAATTATTACATGTTGAGTTGTTTACACTTTTCTATAAACATTCAATTGAGTATATTCATTCAGTGAAGCTCATGATGTGTAATTTCTTTTCTGAAGCTGAGATGGGTGTATTGGAAATGTTCTTGCATCTTTCCATTCCATTTCTCGATTTTCTGATTGCATTACTACATTTGCATTATTTTGCAGTTGGTGTCTTCAGAAAGAAAGGTACCAAACTATATGAAGCAAGCTTGAAGGATGAGAAGCGTTTAGATGAATGGCTCCATTGTTAAATTAAGCAAGTGTTTTAGTAAATAAATTTAATTTTCCCATCATGTTTACACCTTCAAAATATTCTGTAAATGACATTTGATGTAGAATTTTTTGTACAAAGGACATCTTTTTTGTATGATTTTGTGTTTGTATGGAATTATTATTTTGGGTTGGATTGTATTTGATTTGTATAGAATTTGATGTTAAAAGATCAAATTTTTGTATTGTTGAAACGAAATAGAAATAGATATATGTATTATTTTGTTTAAATACAGGGTGCATGTTGCACGAAATAAATACAGGTTGTGAAGAAATTAATTATAATAAAAAAAACACAAAATAAAGTTTTTGGTAATTAAATGTTTAGTAGTGAAAAAAAAAAAAGAAGTGAATTTGTTAGTGACTAACCAATTGGTAGCCAAAAAGGAAATCAATATTTTTAGTGACTAAATATTTGGTAGCCATAAAGAACCAAAAGATTTTAGGTGACTAAAAATTTCGTAGCTAAAAGTATAATGAAGACTTTCGGCTACCAAATGGTTAGTAGCCAAAAGTTTAATAAAATGAAAAATAATTTTTTTGGCGACTAAATTCTTTAGTCCCTAAATGTAGTAATGTTGTGACTAAAACTTATCTACGACAAAAAGTTTTAGTCGCTGAAAATTTAATTAATTTTATTTGAACACTTTTGGCGACTAAATATTTAGTCGCCAAAATATCACCTATGCTTACTTTTGGCTACTAATATTTTAGTCGCCAAAACATAACCTTTGCCAACTAACGAAAATTTAATAGCCAAAACGTTCACTTTCAGCGACCAAAAATAGTTTAGTCGCCAATACTATCGCCGACAGGGTATAGGCGACGAGTTTGGCGACAAAATATTTTAGTCGCTAAATGGTTTGGCGACTAAATATTGAATTTTTGGCGACCAATATTTTGGTAGCCAAAAGTGACATTTCTTGTAGTGTAATTAGATAAGGTCTCATTTTGATTTAACGTCTTCAAAAATCTTGAGTCGTTGCCGTTTTTCATATATCTATACTATTATGTAAAATACACATAACTCACTTGATTTTGAAATTTTATCACACAATTTTAATTTTAAAAATCACAGCAAAACTAAAGTTTTTACTTCTCTTTGGCAATTATTATAATCATCAAAACGTAAAAGCAACATACCATAATTTGTTGCCCACCATACATGGCAGACGGTAATGTGTTTAGTCTTGTGGAAAAGGTTACAGGCACATCTCAAAAAAGTGTGTTTAGGTCTCAATGGGGGAGTTTCAATTTTAATTTAAAATCAAAAAGTTAATAAAAAATAAAATAAATTATATAAAAAAAGCTAAAGATTTTCTTATTTTTTTTACTTTTATATATTTTTTCGAAACATACTAATTTTTTTTTTTATCTCATACTTTAGTGAAAAATCTAAAAAATTATTAAATAGTTTGTTCCCAAACAAGGCCTAGTTTATACTTTATACATAAAGTATTATATTTTTCTCATGAGAAAAATTATAATTTTTATTATAAAAAACATAACTTTAACAATAATACTAGAAACTCATCCTTATCGACTCAGAATTTATACGAAAGAAGAAATTCATGACTCAAATTCATTTCGTATATGAATCTCACAATTCATCAAGTCAATCTTTATCACACAAATACATGTGGGGTCTGTAAAGGTGAGTTCCTAATATTTTTCTAACTTTTAGTATTAAAATTTTAGGAATGCACACCTTAACTTCGATCAGAAATTTAATAATTTTTATTACAAAAATCATAACTTCTCTTACATGAACACTTTTTTAAATGTATTCATATATATATATATATATATACATAGAGAGGGGTAGGTTCATCCTCTCTTCACCAACCCTTTTATCTATTTTTGTGGATGCAGCACTCATTGGAAATGATAGGGTTTCATGGGCATGGGGCGGATGTAAAAATTAAAATAAAATAATAAAAAAAAAAGAACGTATAGGGGTTGACAAAACAAGGATTGTTTGTGGGGAAGCGGACCCAACAAACATCTAAAAAGCTGTGATCATGCAACGTTCGAAAAATGGAAAAACAAAATTGGATGATCATGGAGGAGGGTCAACCGTTATCAGAATCTGGTGCTGTTTTCAGAGGAACAAAGCACACACCATGCATGGAATACATTCACTCTTAAGACATCAATTATTATTATTAATCCTAGAATCTTTGGTGATAGTGGTGTTCTCTAGATAGAATGATTTTTTGCTTAAGAAGCAGGCAATCCCATCTATCATTCATGTATATAAATATATTTGTAATATATATATATATATTAATAGTATGTACATACCTGATGAGTGTGTTGTTAAAATTATAATTTATAATTTGAATTCAGTTTTTTACATTAGTTGATTAAGTAGGTCGGATACCGAAGAAAATTATAATTACACAAGGTTATTTTGGGAAGAGCAAAAAAAAAAAGTGATAATTTATACCAACTCAAAAAATATTAGGGATTCCAAATCACCAAGGATCCTCTAGAGTGAAATTTCCCTAAAGTTTCCTAGAGTGTTACATTATGTGGTTGAGATTTACTGGCAAGTCACATCAATTTTTCTGATGTGACTTGCCAGTAAATCTTAACCACACAATGTAGCACTCTAGGAAACTTTAAGAAAAAATCACTCTAGAGGATCCTTGCTCATTCCAAATATTTACCAACATTTCTAATTCCACATAAATATAAAACATTTGATAAAAATATTAATAAAATATTTAAAATCTCTACCCTTACTCATACCAACTCAACTGTAGGTTTTATTCTTTCAGAAGTAAATGTCTCGGCATCTACAGCTCATTCCCATCTCACAAATGCTTGCTCCGGTCTAGGGCAAAAGTTATTGGAAATTTTTGAGGAAAAATGATAATGACTGTCACTAGTTTGCGTAACTGTATTAAAAAATATATTAATATATGTAAAAAAGTGTATCGTAATATATGATAATTTGCATTGATTCATTTTAAATTAAAAGGCCCATTAAATTTGTTTCTTATATAAAATGTTATGATAAAATTATTCGGTTGAAATTTTTTGTCCAAAATTTGAGTTTGCAAATCATTTTTTTAAAAAATATATGAAAATGCTGTGTAAAAAATATTTTAAGATTTTAATATTAATCCGCATGACTCAATATTTTATCTAATTAATACGTGTAGATCTTTTATCTCGAATTCTAATTTTAGTTTAGAAAATTTCCCAATTGGAATATTGTATTTATCCCAACACGATTCTAATATAAATTTTTTTTAGAGCATTGATAGGATAGGGTCGAATATAGTAGATAGGTCAAAACTGTCAAGATTATCATAAATAATGATATTGAATCACTCAAATAATTAAGTTCAAAATTAAGAATTCATGTGTGAAACTTGCACCAAAAAAAAAAAAATCACCTGTTGTCATCCTTTAAATACAATATAAAATATAATTATATATAAACTTGAAAAAAACAGAAAATTCCAAATAAGTAAGGGGTATTGTTAAAGAGGGCTCTAAGCTATTGAATACAAAAACTCAAACTGGGGTTGTTTGGAGTGTCTTAAATAAGTGCACTTTTTGTCTTTTTAAACTAAAAAGTTGAGGTTAAAAATATGAATGTTTGGGTTAATTTTTTGACTTTTTATGGAAAAATGTATAATAAAAAATTGTAAAAATTGGTTTGTAGAGAAAAATTAGAATTGAGAGTTGTACAGCCGTAATTGTTGACTTTTTGTGAATATTAATAGCTTTTTAACTTTTTAAGTAACTTTTTGACTTTTTGACTTTTTTAAGACTTTCTAAACTTGGCCTGATTATGCATTGTTTGTAACACACACCTTATTAAATAAATGTATAATTATTTTAAAATACTGAAACAAAAGTGAAATAACACCAGTAAATCAACGAAGTGGCACCAACTTTTGTCCATATATTGTGGGGTACCAAAAGCAATAAATGTCAAGCCAACAAGCCACTTGCCTGTCATGTGCTTAATCCATTTGATGTATACAAATTGGGAAAATTTTAGCTTATACATGCAATGGCAAAGGCATTAACTATCTTTCCCCAAAATTAGAAGTTAGAACAGACAATTCACAAAGAAATTATAATAATTAACATGCATCTAATTGTTTGATGAAGTCCAAAATCCCAATAAAAGAGGTATGGCATTGAGGGTTTACACTTGAATCTTGTTGGAGATTTTGCCCTTATGTTGCTCTCTATAACTGGATCTAAAATGAACTGAGCAGGGCATTATTAAAAAGAATAGGTAAAAAAAAAAAAATACAAAAATCAACTTTAATATCATTTTATTTTTTCATCTTCTCTTGCAAAAGGATCCACCGCCTTATGAGAGAGGCGATGAAAAATGCAATGATAAAATTAATGAATGCAGAACATTACATTGACTAAACAAGTTAAAGGACGATACAAATTTATGTGTTACTTTAATCTCTGTATTTTTTTTTTCATTGATGAGGTGCCTCAATCATTTCATGTCAATAGTAACGGTGAGTTAAAATGCCATATTACATTTTTATTACAATGGTTACCAATGCTCAAACTTAAGTGCTCATACGATACTTTTTAGTGCCTTGACAGTAACATTTTTAGGCTAAGTTTGGCAACACCAAAATAATTTATCTTTTTATCTTTTTTCCATCACATCACTTCTCTAATTTTATTAGTCTCTAATAAAATTACTTTTGAGGTACCATAAATAATCCCAATACAAGGTTTATATCAAGGTCAAATAATCCAAGACTAATAAGACTTTTAGACACCTTAATCTGCTAATCATGAGTGTTACATAAAACTTAGAATCACATTGATACAAGCATGGTTTGCTATATTTCTTTAATAGTAAAACCGCCCAATCTGTCCCTTTTCAAGACTATTTTGGCACTCCTAAAATCTTATTTGTGTCGTAGCAGACTCACATTGGATTCAACCGAGAATCTCATATAATTACAGTTACTCACAAATTACGAGATTATTTGGAGTGTCCTAAATAAGTATATTTTTTTTATCTTTTTGGATTAAAAAGTTAAAGAAAAAAATATGAATGTTTGGGTTAACTTTTTGCCTTTTTACGAAAAAATATATAAAAAAAATTGTATCAATAAAGTGTATAGGGGAAGAAAGTTGAGTAGGTTGTACGGCTGCCCTATTGGGCAGTGTGTCTTACACAGCAAATTATTACCTCCTTCGGGGTAAAGTGTTTGGACAGTGATGGTCGGTCTGTGTGGGCCACCATGGGTCCTATTTTAATAATCTGAACCGTTTAATATATACAACTCATCGAGTATTATATGCTTGTAAAAAATTAAATTGATCGGATATCAATAGCTATATGATCGGATTAGTTTTTTTTTTCAACAGTTAACTATCACACCATCTATTTTGTTTATACAAAAATGGTTTGATCATATAGTTAACGATATCTGATCAACGTGATTTTTTACAAGCATATATTACTCGATGAGTTCTACATATTGAACGGTTTGGATTATCAAAATAGAACCCTTAGTGGGCCCTCAAGGGCCCAACATTACTATCAAATTTTGTGACTTTAAATATGTAATTTTTTTTTTCCCAAAAAAGTGTATGACTTGCCTTTTTGCTGGGGCAGTACGGCTGATAGTGGCCCCGTTTGGTGTAGCTGTTAAAACAATTTATAGATTATAGCTTAACAGATTATAGATTATGACTTTAATCAGAAGTTGTTAATCTGTTTGGTGTAGCTGTTGGATTATAAATTTAAGTTGCTGAGTAGTATTTGTTAAATAAGCTGTTAAATAACTTTTTCAATTAATTTTTATTTTTTGTTTGTCTACATTTCTCATAAAAAATAATAATAATAATATATAGTCCATTTGAGTCTTTTTCTATTTTTAAAAAAATTAAAAATAAAAAAATTTAAGAGTATAACCATAAATTAACATGTCCACAGCAAAAGCTGATAATCAGAAGCAAGGGGTGAGCAGCTTCTCAGAATCAACTTTTTTGAGTTAAAATAAACTGTTAGAATCAGAAGCTGTTCGAAATAAGTTTAACCAAACAGTCCAAAATAACTTTTTCAATGCTAAAAGCCATAAGTTGACTCTAAAAAGCTGAAACAAACACCCCCAGTGTAATTCAAACTTTTGTATTATAAAAATGTATAAAAAAAAAATTTTAATATTTTTTATTTGTGAATAATAATGACTTCTTTTATTTTTTGTGTAACTTTGTAACTTTTTAAATTTTTTGAGACTTGTCAAACCTAACCTAAGTGTATATCAATTAAGACTAAGCGCAATATCAAATGGAATCAAACCTAAAAACATCGCAATTACCATTCCTATCCCTAGGGGTGTGCGCGGTGCGGGTCGGTGCGGTTTGAGAGAAAAATAGAAACCGTATGGCGGGTGGCGGATTGATAAAAGTGTCACTAGAATTTGCCATTTTCCTTATCAAAAACCGGCGGTTCGGTTGGCAAATAATGGCGGATTTGCCTTGGCGGTTCGGGCGGATTGGCGGTTTATAAAAAATATAATTCAAATTACAAAACTTAAATCAAAGAGTAAAAAAAAGACGAGAGACATCGTGATGTTAAGCATCTTGCGAAGCTTTCTTCTGATGCAGCAAGTGTAGCAACAACATGATAATATCAACGACTATGCCATCAGTTCATTACAAGTATCTGTGGAAGCTGCAATGATCAAATACAATACATAAAATTCCCCTCGAGCATTAATGTAATACTATATTCTAAGGTATAGAACAACAAGCAAACTTAAGTAAAAAAAAATTTTTAGAATCCTATAAAACATGATTTAATAGCGGTGCGGGTCGGTGCGGTTTGGAAGAAAAATAGAAACCGGCGGATTGATAAAAATGTCACTAGAATTTGCCATTTTTCTTACCAAAAACCGGCGGTTCGATTGACAAATAATAATGAATTTGCCTTGGCGGTGCGGTTCGGTGCGGTTTTGGCGGTTTCGGCGGTTTTGGCGGTATTATGCACACCCCTACCTATCCCTAAGACAAACCTCTTTATCAAATGGAATCAAACCTAAAAACATCGCAATTACCATTCCTATCCCTAAGACAAACCTCTTTAAACCTTGTGTACGAAGTAGGTAAAACTTACACTTCTCTAGCTAGGGTACAAAAAGTAAAAGGTGTGGACATATAGCATATCCTTTTTATCGTTCAAACAATGCATGATTAAGGGTCTCCTTTTCTCACAAAGTAAGTGATTAAATAGAAGCTAAACAGTGTTTGATAATCATTATTATTGTCTTAAATGTTTGAAGACATAGACTATCACCAACAAGGGTTGGTTCAATTGGTAAGGCTTGTTCCTTTCGCCCATTTGGCTTAGGTTCGAATCCCGCTGCCGGCAGCCCTTTGTTGGTAGGCAATATTGCGTAACGCTTTCCCTGGCCCTGGAATGAGGTAGCCTCCCCTCCTCCTAAACTTTTCTTTGAATCAAAAAAAAAAAAAAAAAGACATAGACTATCACTTCAATCCCAATTCAATAAAAACAAGAAATTAACAAATATTAAGAAATAAGCTATTCATACATAATTTGTCACTAGAACAACATAACAATAATATTCATGTAATTAAATGTCATTTTTAACCGACATTCTATTTTAAAATAATAAGTTCCAATATAACCACATTATCTATATATAAATTTTGCATTTTTTTTGGATATATGACTACTCATATTATCTAATCTATAATTCTATTAAAAAATGTTTGATACCCTTAAAAATCTCTTACAATTTGACTTACAATGATGTGTTATGATATGTGTTGATTTTTAATTTATGTTATACTCAAATTATCTTGTAATTGCTTCACTTTTTATTTTAAATTTCAAATTTTTATTTCTTCATTTTTTTTTTAATCTTCATCTATAATTTTTTGTGTCAATCAATAAAAGATCAATTGATTAGTTTTCATAACACAATTATCAATATGCACACCTTCTAGTAATATTATAATGAACATCATTGCATGTCTTTCTTCTTTTTGTTTTTTGCTTTAGACAACTCCCTAAGAATAATGGTTTAATGTCTGTACTTCACGCTTCAAAAGTGCAAAATATGAAAACATAGTTGGCAATGACAACAAAAGCAAGGGGTGAAAAAAAATAAAATAATAGTTGTGGGAGGGTTGTAATCAAATTGATTGAAGTAAGTTGTTGGAACTAATGGAAGCATAAGCAACAACTTGTAGGGCTTTAATGGAGGCATAAACTTTAATTAAATTGACCTTATTAGTAATTATGCATTGAATTGTTGCTCCTATAAAGAAAATTAGTCACTCTTGCAAACCTAATGTACTAAGTTACTACACATGAAGTGTTATCTTATTAAACGTGATATCTGAGTTTGAATTTTATCAGTATAATTTCATTTAAGTTATTTTCCTTCTACAAATTTTTTTTAAAAAAATAAAAATAAAAAATTAGAACACCAAAGTTAAAATTTTAAAATTCAATGAAATCGCCCTTCAAATAAGCCTTACCTCTTGCTTGTGAATCTTGACAATTTGTTTGGTATAAGAATAGGGCATAAATAATATCACGAGTTTATCATGAAGGATACGTTGCCATTGTTTAATCAATGTTGGAGCATATCCAATAGTTGATGTCAAAATAATAATACCAAAGCTAAAATTTGATATATTACAGTATTAAAATATTATAATTTGACAATCATAAGCATTTTTAAGAGGTTATTTAGACCAGAATTGTTAACTATCATAACTAGTACCATCATATTTCAGTCACTTTAAGGGGTTGGCTATTACAATAGCTATTTGAACAAAATTCTTCAAGATTTACTACATTTGAAAAGTTTTGAAAGACTCTTTAAATAGTTTGTGTACAAATAACTAAAATAAAGAGTAATATTAGAATACATAGATAAAAAATGAATTAGACAAAATAAAGAATGGAAAATGTTTGGGACCTCCTTTGGGGGTGACCTCCACACTCCCAAAGTAATCCTGACCCTCCATGTATGCGTATGTGTGGGGTCCACATCATGAGTGGTTCAGATTTGTGAGGTCTTGTAGGGGTGAGGTCTCAACTATTACTCTTAAAGAATATAGCATTTTTGTATTTTAGCTAGGAAAAAATAAAAAGTATGACTAGAGTTGCTCTAATAGTATAAATGCTATTTGTTTTATTTTTCTTGCACAATGTCAAATAAAAATGTAATTTGTGAACCCATTAGGAAAGAAATATAAAGAAAAAGTTATACGGAATTGAGTTAATTACCAAAATTTGTACCAAAATTGCTACCAAAATTTGACAATATTTTTGGGAAACTTGCCAAATTTTAACTTTGACAAGAGTTATAACATGCCATTATGATGGGTTTGATAATTTTTTATAATAGTTTATTATGGTTTTTTTAGAATCTAAGAAATGCTTATGCATGCAATAATTGCTAGAAAAGTCCCCCCCCCCCATCTCTTATGGAGAAAGTTTTGTATGTCTTTTCAAAATTTTAATCTTTGGTAAAAAATTATCATACTATTTTTATAGTTTTGTGGAGTTTTTGTAAATATATTTAAAGGAACACAGTGAAATTTCTTCAAATATAGAGTATTGAAATTTCTAAAAAAATTAACTAAACCAAATATTTTTGACTTTTTTAACCAAAATTTAAGACGAATATTGATTTTGTAATTCCTATTTTGACACCCATCACTAAAAATGCTATGGGATGTTATTCCATAGACGAAAGTAGAAAGACCCTTTTGTAGTCATATTCCATAACAAGTATAATGTAACCTTTTTGGAAACTACTGTAAAAAAATAAAAATAATAAAAAAAAATCTTTCTTTTGGTTTCGGAAATAGAAAATAATACTTTTTCTTGTGTGTGGTTATATTTCAAGCCTCCAATTAGAAATGCTTAAGGTTTACTCAATTGGTGTAGGTTTGTGTATTGATTACCATTTACAGAGCATCTCAAGTTCATGAAACAATTATATGATGATATTTAATAGGGTAAAGTTTGACTTAAATTTTATTTTAATTTTTATAGTTTTTATTTGAACAATTTACTCTTTACACTTTTTTTTTTTTTTTAGAGCGACTTTACACTTTTAAATCCAGTTATAATTTGATCTTTTCATCTAAATTTTTATTAATTTTTTCTATATGTACATCTTATCAGACTAACAAGTATTTCAAGATTATTAATTTTAATCTCCAATTTCAATGGATGGACCAAACTGAAATTACAATTAAAATGTAAGGATCAAATTATTCAATTTAAAATAATAGAGACCAAAGTGAAATTTTGATCAAATTATGAGAGTTAATGTTCCAATCTTCAAGGTCATTGTAGTTAATAAATTTTGGGAATATTATATTAAATTCTAATTTGGATATTTAAACTTGAGTTTTTCCTATTAATAAAAGTTAACTTTAAGGATTTGATACTTGACATAAAGGTTTTTTTGTTTTTGTTTTTTTTTGTCAATGGGTAATATATTAGTTATGAATATAAAAAATATATATTAAATTGAACAATCATGATTAAGATACCGATCACATACTTAACATTAAGATTGAAAGACTAATTACATATGTACTTTAACTTTAAGCTGCATAAAAAAAACAAAAAATTTAATGGGAGTGAAATTGGTCATGAATAAAATTTTCAAATTGAAATTTATAATTTCTTACATTGAAAATTTCAAAATTTATAATCAGTTTCAAATAATTTAAGATAACAAATTCAAATGGCTAAAAAAACATACATGAATATCCTATGCTTATAGTATAAAACAATGAGAAAATCATACAAAAACTTAAAGAGTGAAATACATACAGAATTAAACTACAAAAAAAAATAAAAATAAAAATACATGTACATGCACATGTATTGAAATGACATTTAATCTTGTAAATGTAGGTTTACTCAAAACTTAGTAATTAATGATTGTATTCATTACATTTTTTACTATATCCAAAGTGATTGAATTATTAAAGGGTTCCTCTATAGATAAATTTTACTATTCACACTCTAAAATAACTACATATTATTATATTATACATGGTCTCACTTTCAGTTGTTTTATCCAAAAAAATGAATTTGATTATTGACATGTTAACATTAAGATATATCCAATATTACTTCCAATCGTTGAATGGAATATCATTTTTTTTTTATACTAAAAAGAGAAAAAAAAAACCACTTCAATTGTATTAGAACCATCACAATGTAATTATAACCAACATAATTTTTTAACATAACTAAGTATCACAATGAATTATAATAAATTTTGATTTGATAATGTAGAAGTTTATATTACCTCACTTTTTGAAAGCAAGATGGGTCAGGAGCTGATAGAGTGTTCGGTCGAGAGAGCACTTAAACGATCAAGTTAATATTTTCATAATAAATGACGAATAGTGCAAGTGAATTATTTGTATGAAAATTGTTGCATATGTCGACCCTACTCCCTTGGTCTTCTTTTATACTTGGACATCAATTTTCTACACATCTAGTGCTGAAATAGTGGCCTTGTTGTTATCACGATCTTATATTTTTGTAGTACGGCATCGCTTTGACGCTATTCAATCTGATCGTCATTGTATCTCTTTTTTGCTGATCTCTTTTAATCGAAAAATTAATGATTTTTCAATCTTTATATGCTTATCATCTAACCAAACAACCCGTTTTGGACCATCTCTTCAAAGTCCTTCTACATTAGAAATTTTCTAACCATCACAAATAATTTGAACTGTATCTTTCTTTTTTGATTGTTCATTATGTAAAAAAAATTTAAATTTTAACGATATCACTCTAATTAACACAATCAATTTTAATATAAAATTTTGACAATTAAATCAATTTTCAACCCATCAAAAAAACAAAATTTATTTTTCAACTAGGATTCTGTTGTGTTTTAAAAAGTTGATAAAAAATTAATTTTTTTTATAATTTTTTTGTGTAAAAAAATTTAAAAAATTGACTTTTGTTCTCACAACGCCTCTCTATAGTCATAATTGTTCTTTGCCAATATGACAACTTTAGAAAGTGAAATCTTACCAAATTTAATGCAAGATTTGGCACACCCATTACACAAGATTTTTTTGTTTTTTATATAAAAACATAATTGAAAATGATTTGCTCACTATTAAATTCATTCCAATAAGTATGTGTTTTTGAAAGGTGTATTTTTTTTTTAAGTTCAAATTTAACTTGTGAAGTTATTATGGATTTATCTCGACGATATGAGTAATTTATTTTACAATATCTTTTATGTATATCATTTATAAAATAAATAAATAATTAAAATTTTGGATAAAATTTAAATTTCAGAAAATCTTTAACTATTTTGAAAATATATATCGTAAAAAAAAAAAACACACACATATATATATATATATATATATATCAACTACCAAGAGGAAAAACAAAAAGAAAAGGAGAAATAACAATGGGGAAAGGAGAGAGAGGGGGAGGTGGGTAGTTCTGAAAAGAGGGAGACCAAAGTACGCTCTCCGCTCACAAACACAGACATACCTCAACGCCCCACCGCTCTCTCTCTCTCTCTCTACTGCCCACTGCTACTACTCTCCAATCTCGTTTCTCGAGCCACCCCATCCTGAATTCCAATGAATTTCCTTGCGCTCTAGCCCTCCTCTCTCCCTATTTTTCCCACTTCAATTTTCATTCGGCTTCGTTCTTCTTCCAATTTCTGAAACTGGGTAAGAGAGATAGAGCTCGAAATCGTCATGGGTCGATCGAACGATGCCTTTTCCGGACTCCATTCAACGTCATAGAACCAAACCCATGTGAGCTCATCAAATACCCATGTATCAATGCGTTAATTTTTTTTAAAATTATTTTCTAATTCAATGCTTTAAGTGCAAATTTTGATCTCCGATGTTCTCGCAATCGTCATTCTGATACTGGGTTTCACCTGTAATTTGTCAGACAAAGCTAGGGTTTTTCTTTTTTTACTTTTCTCTACAATCTGAATAAAATATGTGGATATATGTACCGTTAAATTATGGGTTTTTATTGTATTGGAGACCAGGTTCAGTGGGTGTGGATTGGGATCCATATTCTTGTTGTTTGATTCAATATATATATATATATATATATATTTTTTTTTGCTGTTATACTGATATTGGTTTTTGTGTTTTTTTTTTTTTTTTTTTTGGGTTTTGGTTTAGAGGGAATTCTTCAACACAATGAATGCCTAGGGCTTAAAAGGTTGTTTTGTTTAGCTGGGGTTTCATGGGTTGAACTCAAGGAATGATGGGTAGCTTACGTGAAGAAGATGAAGAATATAGATTCTTTGATGCCCATGAGGGCAATGCGTCAACACCCAATTGCCTTGAGTCCTTGGACTCTAGTTTTGGTGTTGATATTAACATATCAAGTAGTTTTGAATATGAAGTGTGGACTAGAAGCCCTCAAAGTGTTCAGGAGCGCCGGAGTAATTTCTTGAATTGGATGGGGTTGAACTCGGATCGATTGGTGTTGCAGAATTCAGGAGATGAATGCAGTGGTCTGCTCAAAGAAGGAGAGATTGATAGAATTATGAAGAATAGTGGGGCGGTGTTGAGGACACCAATCTTTGAGGACGAGTTTTCTTCAAGCAGATCTTCCATGTCAAGTTGGTCTAATGATGCTTCAGATGTGTCATCTGGCTCAGATTTACACAGAATTGGGAATTTGGGAGGTGGAATAGAGTATAGTGCACAGGAATTGGGGATGGAAAGGAAGAAAAATAAATCTCAAGTATTGGGTTTGGACCAATTGGTGATCCCTGAAGAGCTTGAGAACACTATTGGTTCATCTCCGGTAGTTCAGCAACATAAACAGAGAGAAACTGAGGTTAATAGCAATTTAGCGAGGACTATGAATAGGGTTAAGAACCGGTGGCTGAGTAGATTACGTTCCATGACGTGCGTGGTAGATGATAGGCAAGGGGTAACTAATAATTTGAGACCCATTCAGGGGGCTAGGGTTCAGAGGGTTAAGGTTCGCCATTCCAGAAAGCAATGTAAGGAACTCTCTGCTCTATTTATGGGACAAGATATCCAAGCCCATGAAGGTTCAATTTTGACAATGAAATTTAGCCTTGATGGGCAGTACCTTGCGACTGCGGGTAAAGATCGTATTGTGCGTGTTTGGCAAGTGGTGGAAGATCCAAGATCAAATGAAATTGACATTCCAGACATCGATCCTTCATGCATTTATTTCACAGTGAATCATCTTTCTGAGCTTTCACCCTTCATCGGGCAGAAAGAGAAATTGGATAAATTGAAGAGCCTAAAAAAAATGGCAGACTCAGCTTGTGTCATCTTCCCACCGAGGGTCTTTCGGATATTGGAGAAGCCACTACATCAGTTTCATGGGCATGGTGATGACATCTTAGATCTCTCATGGTCGAAGGCTAATGTAAGTTATTAATTGTAAAGTAGTTAAGTTTTCCCAAACTTGGCAGATATTAAATTGAATTTTAATTATTTCTGTTCTTGTTGCAGAGCCTTCTTTCATCATCAATTGATAAAACTGTTCGTTTATGGCAAGTCGGATGTGAGCATTGCCTTAAAGTTTTTTCACATAGTAATTACGGTGCGGCTCTCGCTGTTTGCGTTTTTCTTCCTTAGATAGTTCTGATTAGTGGATCATGCAGAGTTTTATTAAATTACTATTTTACATAGTAATTAGTTACTTTTTTCATCATATTCTTGTGTCATGCAGTGACATGTGTTCAGTTTAATCCTGTGGACAATAATCAGTTCATCAGTGGTTCAATAGATGGAAAAGTTCGGATTTGGGCAATTACTGGTTGCCAAGTTGTTGATTGGACATATGTAAAAGATATTATCACTGCTGTGTGCTATCGCCCTAATGGGAAGGTTTGAAGATTGTCTTGTCTTTGCATCTCTTTCAATTGAGGCTGTAATCTTAGAAACCGAAAGACATTTAAATTGAACAGTTTCCTTATCTGTCATACAGGGTGTGATTGTTGGCTCCATGAAAGGCACTTGCCACTTTTATGACATGTCAGGTAAATTAAAATACTATTAAGGCAATTGGTATTAATATATTTTCTCTTTTAGTGTGTGTGCATGGGGGTTGATTGATGTTCTGACCCTTGTGCTATTGTGCATTGCAAAGAAAGCCTATCACTGTGGGGTTCTTTTAGCAGTTTTAGGTGTAATGCTTGGTTAATATCTGAACACTTATGATTTATTGTTTAGTTTGTCACAACATGTACATTCATTTTGCTTGTTTTTGCCTTTTATCTTTTCTATATCCTATCCCATGATTGGATTGTATTGGGATTGCAAGGAGGGATTGAGAAAATATTATCATAATTTTGCAATTTAACTAATTAGTCCGAATCTCTTCTTAGTCCTGCATTTTGTATCCCATCCCCTCTTGGGATTCAATAATCTCCCCATATGGGGGGATATACTATGTTGGATGGATATTAGTCCGGACCCCAATTTTCTTAGCCAAACATTAGATTATGCATTTTGTTGGATCATTAGTCCAATTCCAAGGCCTTGTCTGCCCAAACAAACATGTCTTGTATGGATTGTGGTCTAGTTAGTTTTTTGGGTATAGGACGACTTAGTTTAATACTTTAATATGAGTAACAAGTTGCATGGTTGTGGTATGTGGAGTTCCCAAGCTCAAAAATACTAGTGTTATTGTGGCATGCAATTTTGTTTCAATACACTTGTGGCATGTGTCGTGCTTAGTGTTTAATCTTTTATATAGCTAGTCCAAAGTCCAGATAAAGGAGTAGGGTTGTGTTAGCTAGCTTGACAGCCAACACATAAAATCCCTGTCAGATCCCTTATGAACATGAATCCCTAATATGCATATAGCCCTTGATAAGGTTGAATGGCAAAACAGATTCATGTGGCCAACCCAACTTGATTAGGACACAAGGCTTAGTTTGGTTTGGTTTGGTTACACTTTTAGTAAACAAGGTCTTGTACCGGACCAAAGTGGAAAGGGTTTTCAGTTTTCATATTGTCTTCCCCGTGAAGATGTTTTGATATTGCATTATGGATTTTGGCTAAAAGGAGTGGACATGTTCCTGTTAGCTCTCTGATTTTGAAAAGAAATTAAAAGTCAGTACTTTTAGATCTCAATAGTTGACTTGCAATACTTCGGCTGGAATGTCCTATATAACATATTGTAAATTGTTTCAAAATCTCATGAATTCCAAAGAAAACTTTAGATTTACGAATTGGTCCGTGCTTTGCTTGTATCAGATGGCCATTTTCAGCTGGATGCTCAGATAGATTTACACAGCAAGAAAAAGGCACCATGCAAAAGGATAACTGGCTTCCAGGTAGTCATCTTTAATCATTTTTTGCATGCAATGGTGCTTCTATTTATTACAAATTCATTTTTTATTCAACTAAATGTATAACTCTTCCTAATTTCATGTTATTCGATTGCAGTTTTTCCCACAAGACCCAAGCAAGCTTATGGTCACTTGTGCAGATTCACAAGTCAGAATTATTCGCGGGTTTAATGTTGTTGGCAAATATGGGGGTATGATCTTTCTCTCTCGTCTTAGATTCTTCATAGATGGCCTACTTGATGACTTGCCTTTTGCTGTATTAATCCATATTTGTTTCCAACAATGTAAATCCTTCTGAGGTTGTTATCAGCATTGTGTCGGCCTGTTTGGTACAACTTCTAGCAATCTTAAAGTTGATAATTAGAAAGCAGAAGTTAAAAGCACCACTTTCTGTGTTTCTCAATAATTAGTGTTTTTCAACTTATTTAAGCTATTTCTGCCGCAAAAGTTATAAACAGAAGTTGCACCAAACATTGACACGAATTTCCAAAACAAAAAAAATATAAAAAATAAAGAGCTATAAGCAACTCCATAACCTGCACCCAACAACGCACTGATTTGATTTTATTGGGCGTCAATAAATGATATTTCTATTCAAAAGAGTGGTGTTTTGTAACTCTGTTCTTGAATGTGACCCTCTTTGAAGCTTTGTTTCAAATTCTAATCTGCCTCTTTCTCCAGGCCTTCGTAATACAGGAAACCGACATTTTGCATCTTTAACCTCGGATGGAAAGCATATTGTCTCTACATGTGAGGATTCTAATGTATACATATGGAACTGCATTAATGAAGAAGAGCTTTCTCCGTCCCAACCAAAAATGTCAAGGTCATGGGAACGGTTCTCTACCAATGTGTCAGTTGCCATACCATGGTCCGGCTTGAAATCCGGAAATTCAGAACCCGGATGGCAAATTCGCATCTTGGACGATGAGACTTCACCAAATACATTGCCTCTCTCTTCACCTCTTTGTTTCTCTCTAGGCCAAGAGTTCGTTTTAGAGTCTTTTCCCAAGGCATCCGCAACTTGGCCTGAGGAAAAGCTGCTTAGTTCAAGCCCGCGGACTGTGTCGTCTGCAATGCATAAATCCCAATTCAAGTTTCTGAAAACATGCCAAAGCACGTCCGGTTCTCATGCCTGGGATATGGTTATTGTTACTGCTGGTTGGGATGGACGGATCAGATCGTTCCACAATTATGGCTTACCAGTGGTTCTTTGACGTCATCTTCTATCATTGCTCTTTTAATCTTGGTTAAAAATTCATTTTTAGATTGATTAGTTCACAAGGCACGTGCGATGTGGACAATGTTTTAGAATTTTGGGTCATGACAGGTGGCAGCAGTTTCTTGGTTGTATTATAATCTGGTTGGCTTATTTGCATCATGAACGCCCACGCCCAGCCTAATTTAGGATTCTTTAATTGTGCAGAAAGTTGTCTGCTGGCCCGGAAAAGAAAAAGTTGAGTCACGTGTTAGGAGGGCCGATTTGATATGCATGTCTTTGCATAATAGAGGTGGGTCGTGGGGCTCCATTAAACCTTTTTCATATGTTCTGTAAAATGGGATGAGAGGCTAGAGCTGGTGGTTGGAATTTGTTTGGCCAAAAAAATGGGGCACTTCGCCTTTTATGGTATGCTGGCTGGTCTGAATGATTGAATCGCTTGTCTGCCATTTGGTTTATTTGATTATGGGGTCGGAGGTGGTGGTGGTGGGGTATTTGTCTTCTCGGCTTTGCTGGTTGCTGAGTATTTTTACAGTCAACACTTGTGGCTTCATTTTTGGTGGATCGGTTCTTCATTCTGACAAGCAAACCTTATATCCTGCCTGGCGTGCCGGTAATCCTTTCTTTCACTAACAAAGTCCATAAATGTGATTTTCACATTTTGAGTTACTAGGGTTGTTAGGGAAAAAAATTTATATATTTTTAGTATGTAATTAATTGCTTCTGTACACAAATTCTCTATTGCATCGACAAAGAAAAAAGAAAAAAAAGAAAGAAGGCAGCACTAATATATAAGAAGCGTTTTTGCCTGTGTAAATGCTGCAGCAGAAATGCCAATAAAACTAACGCCTGAGAAAACAGGCTTGAGCCATTTTCACTGTTGTGGTTTCATGAAGATGACATTTGTTTGCTTGCTTTCTTGATGTAGTTTATTCTATTCTATTTTATTTTTTGCTCTCTTTTTTGTTTGATTGGTTTTGGAATCAAGAGGGAGAATTGTGAGTTGTTTGGGAAGTTAGGGTTGCAAGGCTGAGTTCTTCCAATGCGCTGATACGAGGCAAGTTAGGTTTTTGCCGAACATGGCATGTCCAATATTTCAGAATGAAAATTGTTTGAGACCACTAAAACAATGAGCTCTAATAGCTCTAAAAATACTGTGCTCCTAATTGATTTGATGTTTTGCTCTTTGTTTTTTTTTATTTTTTTTTATTTTCTCGACTGCCAGCTCATTAGAGCCGGCTTAGTAGTCCATTTTTAGTGGGATCTATCACCACTGATTTCAGAATACTATGGTGGTTCTTGACAAATTAGGGTTTTAGCAATTATCTGAAATCTGTTGTGATTGGTTGTTAAGTAGTAATGGGAAGAAAATCTAA
The DNA here is from genome assembly GCF_055761805.1 of Camellia sinensis. Taxonomy (NCBI): domain Eukaryota; kingdom Viridiplantae; phylum Streptophyta; class Magnoliopsida; order Ericales; family Theaceae; genus Camellia; species Camellia sinensis. Next base: position 11,225,017 of record NC_138968.1, read on the forward strand.
TCAAGAAAAAGTATGGACCTCATTAACTATTTACACTCTACTTGATATGAAGAATACTGTATAAAAAAATGTTTCTTGAAAAAAAAATGAACTAAAAGAAAGAAAAATAAAAGATAAATGAGTAAGAAAATATTGTATGACATGGTAAAAAAATTATATTTTGTTAAATATATGTATATATTTTAAAATCTTAAAATAGTGTGGTATATTTTTCTACTCAGCAATGTTGTTGCACATAGAAAACTAAATACATAATCAAACACAGAAATTGTTTTATTGGATGTTCGGCCGGACGATCGAAAGATATTATGACAGCTGTGATTGTGATTGATAAGTTCTGACCGATCATTCTACCGGACAATTAGATGCACAATTTTTGTGGCCAGACACAATTTTTGTGTCCGGTTGTCTGTTCGTCTAAACGTTTTGTTTTCTACGTCAGAGTGATGAGACAACCCAAAATTAGGACAGCCAGGTGTGGTCCTACGATGTCCCCATATGTATAAATATATATATATATATATACATTGAATGAGAAAGCAACCCAAAGTCCCCACTTTTATGGCATTGTCCAGGTGAAGATGACAGCAGTATATGCCAAATGAGGCATATATTATAATTACCCTTTATTCCATGCTATATTCTTCATATGGTAAAAATTACAGAAGTATTGCTTGTCAATGTGACAATATTTGTTTTTTGGTCAATGTAATAATTAATCTCTATAAAAATGTCAGTGAGTGCTATCATTGATGCATCCAGATTCTAAGTTGTCTAGAGTATTTGTAGAGTGAATCAAAATGATGTTTTCATAATGAAAAATTAAAATAAAAAAAAGAAACAAAAGGAGAGAGAGAGAGAGCGACAACAAGTCGTTGCCGTGCTTTATCTGTTTGTTTCGTCTATTTTATTTTTACATTAATCAAAATGACGTTTTGACTCACTCTACAAATACTCTACACAATTTCACTCTATAGAATTCGGACGCAAGCAGCCAACCATTTGGCAAAGATGATATTGAAATATGTTTTTTTTTTAATAAAAATATGTATTACTTTGAATACACAAACCAACGCCAAAAAGATGAAAATATATATATATATATATATATATATATATATATATTTTGACACACGAGTCTCAAAATGAGATAAGATCGTATATCTTTTTCCTCTCTAAATTTTGTTTTAACAAAATATATATATATATATATATATTTTGGGCCTACCTAAACTTTTGAGGTATTTCAAATTCTGGATACAAAATAGAGCACTAAGCGTCTGTTTGGGAAATAACATTTTTAGACTTTTATGTTTTTGATTAACATATAAGATGAAAAAAGAAAAATATTTGAGGAGAATTTTTATTTTTTACAGAAAAATATGCAAAAAATAGTGTAAATGAGAATACATCTTTGACTCTTTTTTTTTTTTTTTGTATAAATTGAGATTTTTTATATTAAAAAAATTATTATGTTCTCTTTATTTTTTCACATGTCTTTTCATAAAAAATTAAAAAATAATTCAAAAAACAATTTCTAAATTTCTAAATGAACCTGGAGCCTAAGTTCTAGGAATGGCAACGGGCCGATGCGGGGCCGGGGATCACACTCCCCGTCCCCAATCCCCAAAACTACTATATTCCCCGTCCCCGGCCTCGATCCCTCGCGGGGAACCCATCACCCCCCCACCCTTGCCCCCTAACAGGGATCGGGTTTCCCCGACCCTGGAAAATCCCCGTACTCATCATCAACAACATCATTCAGCAACATCATCAAAAAAAAAAATCATCAACAAAAACATCATCAACATCATCCAAAAAAAAGAAAATTCATCAACAACATCATCAAAAAAAATAAATTAAAAAAAAAATAGAGACAGATCTGGCGGAGGAGGGACGAAATCGACGATGGTGGTGGGATATTCTCAGATCTGTCGTGGCAGAGAGAGGAAGAGGCGAGAGGTAACAGAGCCGACAGAAGAGGAGGTGACGGTGGCTTGGAGGAGGAGGCGGCGGCGGCGGAGAAGGCGACAAGAGGTGGAGGAGCCGATTGTAGAGGGAAGAAAGAGAGTAAGAGAGACAGATCAGAGAGTGAGGGTGAGAGTGATGAGAGAGACAGATCAGATTGTATATAAGGGGGGTTATATATATGAATGGGATAGAGGGATATTATGGTAATTTTATTTCGAGGAGAAACGGGGCTGGGTCTAGGGCTGTGAAAGTGATTCCCGTCCCTGGCTCGAAACTGATCGGGGATTTATTTCAAATACCATCCCCAGCCCGTCGGGGGTATTTTTTGAAAAAAAACCGCTCTTATTGGGGGACGAGAGGTCGGGTCCCGTCGGGTCAGGTTTAAATTGCCATCCCTACTAAGTTCAAACCACATAACTTTCAAAGTGAAATTGAACTCAAACATATTCATCCACAAGGACCCCATTTTGCAATTCTTCATAGAAGTTAAAAACTTACGAAGCATATACAATTATGTTTTACATGCACTTGAAATGTGCACATGAAGAATGTAAACACATCAACTAGAGCAAACCCAACTCAAAAATAAAGAATTTGCATCAATCTTTTAAGCCAAACATAGACTTATTTAATGAATAATGGGTAGTACCACAAACATGTTCATTCATCGTGCCATAATAACATAGTCTTTCTCTCTTTAGTTTGAGAGCTTCTCTCTCTAAACTTTTCTTTCCTAGGGTTTTAGATTTTGTAGCTGCCGGCGGTGGAGGAGGGGTTTCTGGCGGCCTCCGGTCCCCTCTCCCCTCTCTCCTCTCTCTACCCCTCTTTGCTCCTTAATTAGCTTTCCCATAACTTGGAAGCCTTGGCTTTCCATCATCTCCCTCCTTTGTGAGGTGTTTTCCCACATCCTTTCACCGCCTCTTCCTCGTCGTTTTCTTCTCCTCTGCCTTCGCCGACGCCGATTTCGCCTCCCTAGCAGCCTTCATCGCTTCTTCTCTGCTCCTCCCGCCACCTTTATCGCCTCTTCTCCACCGCGTCTTCATCGCCGTTCTTCTCCACCGCTAGTTCCGCTGAAGCCGCTGCCAGATCTGTGTTGGATGTGGGTCTGTTCTTGTTTTGTTTTGTTTGTTAGATTAAGTCCTTTGTTTGTTTTCTTTGGTTTTTGTTTCCTTTGGTTTATGTTGATTATGGGTGTGTTTGGTTCTCTTAAGAGTCCATCTGTGCGTATTGTTAAGCTTACCCTCATTGCGGTTGGGATCTATGATTATTTCGGACATGCTCTATTGCCGATCTTTTATGATCGGCTCTGCGTTGCAGTACAAGCACGAGTACGATATGTACGTCCAGATATTTTCATAGTTTTCTTCCTTAGTACTTATTGTTTTATTTTCACTTTGTTTGGTGTAAGTTTGGGTTGTTTGGACTCTTGTAATTGCCATTTTGGCTTTCTTAATGACATATAAAAAAAAGTTAGGGTGAATTGCACTAACAATCTAATTTGGAATTTATGTTATTTTGATCTTTAACTTTTTAATTGTGATACATTTAATTTTAAATTTTAAATTTCATTTCAAATAAAGAGAATTGAAGATGTCATTTCTTTTGCAATTGGAAAATGCTCAATTTCAAGGATAAAGTCATCAATTTGATAAAATATAAACTAATTTGACAAAAATAAATATCAAAATAATATTTTTAAAATTTTAAAAATTATTTCTACCCACTAAAGATAAAATTATATAAAAATGATAAATCTTTTATATTTTTTTAATAAATTAATTTGTAATATGTGTTTGGATGATTAAGTGATGAGTGGTTGTTTTTATTTTATTTTTGGTTAAATTCATTTTATCCCCTTGTGATTTGGCGTTCAAATATAGTCAGAAAGCTCTCATATGGTTTTGGACTAAAGTGCTACTGTTCCATTCAAACTAATATAAGGTGCATTACACATTATTTTTTAGAATGAGTTTTATTTTTTGAAAAATTAGAATAAAATTAATACAACAAAATGACAATTTTACTTCCATTTTCTCCAAATCTAAAATTAAATTAACATGCTAATTAAAATAAAATAAATTAAATTAAAATATAATTAAGAATTAATTTAAAATATAATTAAATAAAATATAAAATAAACAAGAATTAAAAGTTGATCGAAAAATGTAATTAAATTAAAATTAGATTAACATTTTAGAAACTATAATAAATAATAAATAATTTAGGATTAATTGTGATCTAAAATATTATTAAATTAAAATAAGATTAAAAAGTTAGTACTTACAATAACTAGTTAAATATTTAGGATTAATTGTGATCTAAAATATAATTAAATTAAAATTAGAATAAAATTTTAAGAATTACAATAAATAATAAAGAATTTATAATTAATTGTGATTTAACTGAATTAATACTAGACATTATAAATTATATGTATGAAAGATGATAGAGAAAGAGAATAACAATATATATATATATATATAGGTTTTGAGGATCTTATAGCCATTTCACATCTATAATTAATGGTATTAACGGTTGCATTTTTGTCAAAAATCACATGGGTGGCATATGGTTATTTTTCAAAGATAGGGAGTAAGGTGCTATCAAGCCATATCACATGGAGGTAAAATAAATTTTGTCCATTTTTTTCACCAATTTAATTTTTAGTTTCTTAGAAAAGTGTTCTGAAAATAGATTCTGAAAACCAAACAAAATAGAACTTTATAACCAAGAAAGTGCCAACACTATTCATTAAAAAAGGTCATTACACATTAAACAACATACAAATTAACCAACACAAAATAAATTGAATGACGACTTTGTGTTTGAAATAGAAAAATTTTCGTTTGTAAAAGAAATAACTTGTTTGATTGTTCTTATTTAAAATGAAATTTAAAATTTAAAATTAAATATATTACAATTGAAAGATCAAAAATTAAAATGATACAAGTCCAGTGACTATTAGTGTGATTCTCAATTTGAATATGAAAGATCGTTTTATGATATCCCCCCCCCCTCCCCAAAGATGATATTTTCTTTTTTTGATAGCTCATATCCGACCACACAATGTCATCCTACTTTCCACTGAAATCGAACCTACTTCTAACTACAAATAATTTTGCTTCTCACACAAATATGACCATACTTACCACCTTTTATTTTATATTTTATTTTAATACGATATCCAAAATCACTAGTTTTGCCATAGTTGAATTGTACCATAGTCTCAATGTAGATCAATCATTAAATGTTACGCTTTTCAACTCTAAATTTGGAAAGTTTTAGTCTTAAGTTGTGGGGACGTATTTTCTAAGTACCAACACGTGACAAGGTGACGCCGACGTGTCAGCCGAGGTGCCACGTGTCCTGGTCATGACGCCGAGATGATCTCGGCAAGGCCGAGGTTATCTCCGAAGATATCGGAACCCGAGATAAACGGATAAGGGACAAGAAGCCCTAGAATGAATAGGAGACTTAGTCAAGATGAGGATAAATCTCTTAGAGAGTTTATCTTTATCTCTTGAAGAGTCCAAAGTAAGTACTGAGTTGGAGTCCATAGAAGTCAGGCTTCTGGTGGGACTAGGATTAAGGTAACTATAAAAGAAAGGCACCCCCGTGGGTCTAAGGTACGCAGTTTTATGCTTTGAGTAGTAAATTTAGTACTTGTTTATCTTTGAGAGATATACTGACTTGATCGTCGGAGTGCCCCCGGGTAGAAGAACCACCGTTGGAGCCTTTTCTTTCTGTTACAGGTTAACTGGAGCCATCTATTCTGCCGGTGCTCTCTAGCTGATTAGTAAACGGGCAGTGTGGTCGGAAAATCACTCACACAATTTGGTGTCGTCTGTGGGAAAGAAAGAAGAATAGATGGCCAGTAACGGATAGAAGGAAAACATTGGGGGCGACACTCCTGCTGGGAGTGGCAGACCAATTGACCTTGACGTTGAAGGAGACAACCACAATGCAGAAACTCATGACTAGGGCCACGGAGAGAAAGACGTCGGCCAGGAGGGCGACACTTTGAAGAGGACAGACCAAAGCAAGTACTATAACGAAGATAACCTTCAGGTATGGAGGGATAGGTGTCTACGGAGGGATGAAGAAGTAAAAGACTTGGCAAACAAGTTGGCAGACCTACATTCAGTTGTCAACTTCATGATGCAAAACAATGTCTTGCAGCCACCATACCCGTTGCAGGATACGCCGATGCCAGCTACTAATACCCAGAAGGGAGGAAGAAGAACAATCCCCGAAGTCCCTCAACACACCAGGAGCGGAAGGCACTCTCACCGACCTTCCAGGGAAGTCGGACGAGAGGAGCCGAGACGAGAGGAGTCCCGAAAGACGTATCACACGAAGGACCCAGAGCCCAAAGAACATCGGCATGTTCAAAGGCAGGCGCTCTGCTTTGACACAACCCATGAAGAAAGATCAAAACGGGCTCACCACGAGGCCGAAAGTAGTGTGCCGAAAAGATTGAAGTCCAAAGATAGCCGAGCTCCAGGGAGAAGTAAAGAAGACTTGAGAGATTTCCTCAAGAGGAAGCAACAGAATGCTGAAGCCGAAGTAACTTTCCCGGTTAAGCCGAGGACACCATTCTCGGTGGAACTGGATAAATTTCAAGCACCAAAAAGATTCAGTATGCCGAGGTTCCAAATATATGATGGAAAGTCAAATCCCAACTTTCACGTTGGACTATACATGAATTCAATAGCATTATACAGCGGGAACGAGCCGTTGCTCTGCAAAGTATTTCCCTCATCCTTCGGGGAAATTATATCAGATTGGTTCCATAAACTACCGAAAGGAAGCGTAAAGACTTGGGAAGGCCTGGCCGAGATGTTTGTGGCCAGGTTTGTGACAAACAAACTACAGCCCTTGAGGGTCGACGCATTGATGGCTTTAAAAATCACCAAGGATGAAGGCCTTAGGGCCTACGCAAAAAGGTACTACGAGGTGTTCAATCGAATACCCGAATGCAATCAAGAGGTGGCAGTCGTGTCGTTCAAAAACGGCCTGAAAGATGACTGCCCACTACGGAAGTCTTTGGCAAAGACATTGCCAAAAAGCATGAAAGAACTCATGGCGAGAATCGAAAAGTACGCTAGAGCCGAGGAAGATGCGTCGGGAAACAAAGAGACAAAACAAGAGAAAGGAAACGGCTCACCGAAATGAAGCCGAGGTAACAATGGACCGATCAAACAAGAAACGGAATTGAGGGCTAAACAGGCAGTAACGACTATATTCCGAGTCCCGATCCACAAAGTTCTGGATCAAATATGAAACCAACCCTATCTTAGAGAACCAATAAGAACACCAGGGGAATTTATGGGAAGAAACGTGGGTAGGCGTTGTGCTTACCACAATAAAGAAGGGCACCCAACTCAAGGTTGCAGAGCCCTAAAATCACACCTAGAAGACTTGGTGAGGCAAGGCCATCTGAGGGACCTTGTCGATGAGGCCAGGACAAGGGAAGAACAGGCAAGATTGCCTCAAGCACTAGCAGCTCCACTACCCCCAGCACAACAACCACAGGCAGGAGGACCACGGGTGGTTAATGTAATTCACTCAAAAGTGAACGAAAACGACATACGAGAGGAGACTCAGAAGGTAAAACACCTACAGCACATAAACCAGGTCGGACACAAAAGACCTCGGCCTAAAGAATGCCAGGGACCGACGATAGATTTTACTGAAGCCGACCTAGAGATGATCCAGCATCCACATAATGATGCTTTGGTAGTATCCCTCCAGGTTAAGGAGTGCCAAGTGAAACGCATCTTGATTGATCAAGGCAGCTCTTGCGACATCATGTATGTTAGATGTTACAAGGAACTGGGCCTTCATCCTGATGACTTGGAGCAATCCAGCGGCCCGATGGTCGACTTCAATGGAACGCCGACGTGGCCACTGGGCGCAACAAGCTTGGAAGTACAAGCTGGCACTAAAAAGATCAAGACAGAATTCATGGTAATTGACACGCTTTCGCTATACAAAATCATCTTGGGAAGGCCATGGTTGCATACAATGGGGGCAGTTCCTTCAATATTGCATCAACTACTGCGATTCCCAACAGAGCATGGGATAGAAGAAGTTAGAGGCGATCAACTGCAGGCAAAGAATTACTCCATGGTAGCAATGAAATCCACCTGCAACATTCGAGAGCTAGAGAAGGCAGAAATTGAAGATGAGGACGTGGAAGTCCTAGAAGACGTCGGCAAAGAACCAGCCGAGAAGAGCGAAGAGGCGCTAAAGAAGATCCTCGTCCAGGATGGAGATGAAGAACGCTTCTTTCTTCTCGGCTCGCGCTTAGCCGAAGAAGAGGAAAAAGAGTTGGAAACATTTTTAAGCGCAAATATGGAGGTGTTCGTTTGGACACCTTACGAAATGCCTGGCATTGACCCCGAGGTCACTTGCCACGAACTAAATGTTGACAGGTCGGCTAAACCTGTAATTCAGCGAGCCAGAAGACCAACGCTGATACACGTCGAAGCAGTAGAAGAAGAAGTAGACAGACTTCTAGAGGCCAGGGCCATTAGAGAAGTACACTACCCAATATGGCTATCCAACACAGTGGTGGTAAAAAAAAAGAACGGTAAGTGGAGGGTCTGTGTAGACTTCACCAAGCTCAACAAAGTCTGCCCCAAAAACAGCTTTCCTCTACCCAAGATTGACCAGTTGGTAGATGCAACTTCAGGGCATGGAAGAATGAGCTTTCTAGATGCCTACAGAGGGTACCACCAGATTGCCATGTACCCTCCAAACGAAGAAAAAACTGCATTTATCACCCCAAAAGGCCTGTACTGTTACAGGGTAATGCCTTTCGGGTTGAAAAATGCAGGAGCAACTTACCAAAGGTTGGTAACCAAAATGTTCAAGTACCTGATTGGTCGAACAGTAGAAGTCTACATCGATGACATGGTCGTGAAGACCAAGGAACCTAAGGGTCATCTTGCCGACCTAAAAAAAGTCTTCGATATACTCAAAACATACCGGCTCCGACTCAACGCATCGAAGTGCGCATTTGGGGTCGGATCAGGTAAGTTTTCGGGGTACCTGGTAACAAGAAAGGGCATTGAGGCCAGCCCAGATCAAATCAAGGCCATCCTAGAGTTGAAAAGCCCGACATCAGCAAAACAGGTGCATATGCTAACTGGAAGGGCCGCAGCCCTAAACAGGTTCATCAGCAGAAGCTCAGACAAATGTAAACCCTTCTTCAACCTGGTGAAGAAGGCCACAGACTTCCTATGGACTGAGAAATGTGAGGCCGCTTTGGCCGACCTAAAAAAGTATCTGACCACGGCTCTAGTCCTCTCAACACCTGAACCTAGAGAAGAACTGTTTTTGTATTTGGCAGTTTCAGAACACGTAGCAAGCAAAACCCTAGCCGATGCAGAAACAAGGTACCTACCACTAGAGAAATTAATGTTGGCCTTAATAATGACTTCAAAGAAGTTGAACCATTACTTTCAAGCGCACAAGATTATAGTGCTAACAAAGCACCCGCTGAAGTCTTTGTTACAACAAGGAGACTTAACTGGAAAAATTGCAAGATGGGCAGTGGCCTTGGGCCAGTATGACCTGGAGTTCAGACCAAGAACAACAATTAAGGGCCAAGTTTGGCCGACTTCGTAGCGGAATTCACGCTAGAATCCATCGAACATCGGGCTCCGTTGAGCCAAGATGAACAATGTCCAAGCAAACAAAGAGAAGCCTAGCCAAAGACAAAAGAACAAGGAAAGGAAAAACTCAGACCCTGCAGCATTTACATCGGCGACTCCTTTCGCCTACTTGTCGATGGGAGCTCAAACCTGCAAGGAGCGGAGGCAGGAGTAATGTTGATATCCCCTGATGCAGAGATATTGGAACAATCTATTCGATTAGGGTTCAAGGCCTCAAACAATGAGGCAGAATACCAAGCATTGATTGCAGGACTAAAGCTGGCAGTGGCAGCAGAAACAGATAAGGTAATAATTTTTTGTGATTCTCAACTTATAGTAAATTAAACAACAGGAGAGTTTGCAACCCGAGATGAGAGGATGTCGGCATACGCAAAGGAAGTCATCAGGCTGGCAGCCTGGTTTCGCAACTGCCGACTTCTTCAAGTCAGCCGAGATAATAACAACCACGCCGACGCGTTGGCTAACTTGGCAAGCTCAATGCAAAATGGAAAAATAAGGACAATAATGATTGACTATTTGTCAAGCCCGAGCATAGAACAACCGATCGCAGAACAAAAAGCAATGTGTGTGGACTTGGGACCAAGCTGGATGGATGCAATTGTTGCATTCCTGAAAGAAGGAAAGCTGCCAGAAGACCTTAAGGAAGCGCACAAGGTCAGATTGAAGTCGGAAAGATTCAATCTGACAGCAGACGGACATCTCTACAGAAGGCCCTTCACTGGACCCCTTTTAAGGTGCGTACACCCTTTGCAGGTTGAAGATTTTCTATATGAAATTCATGAAGGGATCTGTGGAAGCCACGCTGGGGGCAGATCACTAGCTCACATGGCCATTACTCAGGGGTATTGGTGGCCCTACATTCAAAAAGATGCAGAAGTATACGTGAAGAAGTGTGAACAATGCCAAAGGTTCGCACCTTTGATACATCAGCCAGCTGCTGACCTGAACCCTGTATCCAATCCATGGCCATTTGCCCAATGGGGCATGGATCTCATTGGGCAGTTGCCCCAAGCAACTGGGCAAAGGAAGTACTTGCTGGTAGCAACAGATTACTTCACGAAGTGGATAGAAGCAGAACCTCTTGCCAAAATCCGAGATGTGGACGTCAAGAACTTCATATGGAGAAACATCATCACCAGATTTGGCATTCCAAGAGCAATAGTTGCCGACAACGGAACGCAGTTTGACAGCAAACTCATCAAGAACTTCTGTGCAAAATTCAAGATAAAGAATTACTTTTCAATACCAAGTTTTTCCCAAAGCAATGGGCAAGCAGAAACATCTAACAAAGTAATTTTGGATGGGATAAAGAAGAGGCTGCAGGCAGCAAAAGGAAAGTGGGTGGACAAGTTGCCCAATGTACTCTGGGCATATCGGACTACGCCAAGAATATCAACAGGGGAAACCCCCTTTGCTATGGCTTACGGCACAGAAGCAGTTATCCCACTGGAGATCGGCATCCCAAGGATCAGAACCCAGGGAGTAGAGAATGAGACTAATGACATACTTCTAGCCCGAGTTCTAGATCTCTTAGAAGAAAGAAGAGAGAAAGCTGCAATTCAGCTCGCAGCATACCAGCAGCAGCTTGCTAGAGCTTACAATAAGAAGGTCAATCCAAGGGATTTTCAGGTCGGCGACCTAGTCCTAAGAAAAGTTGTTGGCAACAAGAAGGACCCCAGAGAAGGCAAGCTTGGACCAAACTGGGAAGGACCCTACAGAATCACTTCGGTATTGGGCAATGGAGCATACCGACTTGAAGACAATGAGGGCAAAGCATTGCCAAGACCCTGGAACAGTTGTAATTTGAATTTTTTCTATCATTAGATGTTCCTTGTTATTTTTTTACCGACATCATCAAAAAAAATTTAGCAGAGTTCTCCAAAGACTTATGAATTGATAAAAGATGCATAATGATTGTTTCTGAATAATGAGAACCCAAGTGGAACTCAGGTTCACATAAGGGACAGAGAGAAGACAGTAATGCTTAACGCTTGTTGAAATTTGTAGCAATTTACAAGTTGAAGTTAAGCTGAGATAATTATTTATCTTCACTTGTTGAAATTTGTAGCAATTTACAAGTTGAAGTTAAGCCGAGATAATTGTTTATCTTCACTTGTTGAAATTTGTAGCAATTTACAAGTTGAAGTTAAACTGAAGTAATGCCTAACGCTTGTTGAACTTTGTAGCAATTTACAAGTTGAAGTTAAACTGAAGTGATGCTTAACGTTTGTTGAAATTTGTAGCAATTTACAAGTTGAAGTTAAACTGAAGTAATGCTTAACGCTTGTTGAAATTTGTAACAATTTACAAGTTAAAGTTAAGCTAAGATAATTGTTTATCTTCACTTGTTGAAATTTGTAGCAATTTACAAGTTGAAGTTAAACTGAAGTAATGCTTAACGGTTGTTGAAATTTATAGCAATTTACAAGTTGAAGTTAAGCCGAGATAATTGTTTATCTTCACTTGTTGAAATTTGTAGCAATTTACAAATTGAAGTTAAACTGAAGTAATGCTTAACGTTTGTTGAAATTTGAAGCAATTTACAAGTTGAAATTAAGCCGAGATAATTGTTTATCTTCAATTTGTAGCAATTTACAAGTTGAAGTTAAACTGAAGTAATGCTTAACGCTTGTTGAAATTTGTAGCAATTTACAAGTTGAAATTAAGCCGAGATAATTGTTTATCTTCAATTTGTAGCAATTTACAAGTTGAAGATAAAACAAAGACAAGAAACTTGCTAAGGTATATCATCGGTTGGCATAACCAAGGTGTGTCACCCCAAGAAGGTTACACAAAGGAGGAAGAGTGTACATATGCAGGATATTCTAAATATAGAATCATGCAAAGACAAAAAAGAAAAGACAGGAGTGCAAGCACTTAGAAAAGAAAAAGTTATATTCATTCACTAAAGGGAACATCGGCCACACAAAAAGCATACATTGTTCCAAAAGATAAAGAAGCAACAAAATACAAGTAAGCAAAAGAAAAACATAAAACTAAGGCTCCTCTCCTCTAGATTGTTGAATTTGAAGATCAGATACCACCTCGGCCTCCTTCTCAGCCGCTATCTCGGCGTCGATTTCTTGAAGAGTTTCTTCAACAGTCTTGACCTCAGAAGGGATGTCGGCTGGTGCGATGTCGGGAACAGCTTCTTGGACAACCTCATCGCCTTCTTCATCTTGAGTCAAGTCTAGGACTTGCTTATTCTGAAGAGGGGACTTGGCCCCGTCAGCATCTTTTGATTTCCTAATCAAAGCTTTGTCCTCTTCCTCCTCGGCCTCATCCTCAGCATCAGATACGCCGACATCTTCACTCGGAGTTGGGGCTGGAGGAAATGGCAAGGGAATGGCGTCGGCCTTCCGCAATGGAGAATCATCAGGAACATGAAGCTTTTTAAGAAGGGGCATCCAACCAAGGGTGAAACCCTTGTTGCATGCCTCCTTCACTTGTTTTTCGTAGGCCTCAGTAACGTCGGCCATACCCTGTGAGTATGCCTTTTCGTCAGCGTCTTTGATTTTAGCTTCTTTGGTAGCCAGGGCCTCCTGAAGCTCTTTTTCAGCTTGGGCCATTTTTTCCTCGGCCTCTCTTCTTTGCGATTCGGCCACCTTCCTAATGGCCTCAGCAGCCTCAGCCTTTTCGTCGGCTTCGGTCTGAGCCTTGATGGCTTCCTCAGCTTGGTCTTCCAGCTTCTTCATTTTTGACTGGAGGCCTTTGTTGGTCATTTGGAGGCTGGAGACCTCCCTCTTCATCTCGGCAAGCCTCTCCCTGTTCTCAAAAGACTGCATTGAAAAAGAATGGGTATGCTGGATGGCCTGAAAGAAAACAGAGGTATTAAAGAATATTCAAAGTGTGAAATAAAGAGAAAGAGAAAGATACCAAATAGAAAAAATTTACCTGAACGGAGTGTTGAAGCATAAGGGCATAGTTCTCATACTCACTGTACTGGGCATTTCACTCCAGATCGCCTGGAAGAAACAGAGCAGTACTAAGTGCAACGCCGATGTTTATATCGTCGGCACTATCGCTCGCCATGACAGGCTTGTCTTCCAAAGTAATTGTCGGGGCCCAGGGGGCATCGGGTTTTTTTGATCCCGAAGTTGATGCGGAAGAAGACCTCGGCTTTTTTGATTGTTGGGATTCTGGTGGTTGAGACTCAGAACGCCTCTTCCCAGCAGAAGGCTGGGATTTATCTCTCTCAGCTAACTTTGAAATAGGGAGAGTGTCTTCAGACTCAACCTGAGCTACCTTGGCCTTTGGTTGAGCTTTTTTTATTCTTTTTGGCTTCGGTGAAGGAAGGGTTTGTGTTGGCTGTTCGTCAATGGATAATGAAATGTTGGCTAGGAGGTCTTTAGCAACTGGCTTTGCGCGACCCATCTCGGCTGTAAGAACAAGACGTCGGCGAAGCTTTCTTTAGGATGGTGGAATGAGGTATGGAGCTGAGATCGAAGGTTGTTCTACTGGATCAGAGGTTGATCCTTGGTCTATTCGCAATGTTGATACAGCTGGAAGAGTTGTAGCAGAGAGAGGAGATAAGCTCTTCTTCTTCTTTTTCCTGGGGACGTCGGGGAGAGTTGATTTGTATGTTGGGATGAAATTGAGAAGCAGGGATGCCTTTCGCTTATGGATTGGCAACTCCAGAAGTCTCTTTAAGTCTTTGCTGAGGACAAATGATTGGCAAAAATCTTTTGGTGGCTGACGAACAGCTGCAAAAAGAAAAGACGTCAGAAACAGACAAAGTATTTAAGACTTTGAAAGAAAACAGGCAAAGCTAAATACTGGGCTTTTACCCTTGCTCTCTAAAACTGATCAGGGAAGAGGGTAGAGATGGATGTCCTCGTCTGGAGCAAACTCCTAATTTCCCGAGGTAATGAGATAGTCATCTCCAGCCCCCTTGTTGGAGTCTGGGAGGTCGGCTATAATTTTGAATTCTGTAGACCTCGGCTTAAGATAATAAATGAAGCCTTTGTCTTTCAAGTTAAGGGCACACATGGTGTAACAATACTGTATATCGGCTAGGGTGATCCTAACGTTTTCCTGTTTAGCTAAGGCGATAATACCAAAAATCACTCGATAAGAATTGATTGCTAGTTGCATGGGGTTCAACTTATAATAGTGAAGAATCTCGCGAAAAGGATGTTGAGTGGGAGTCGGAGTCCGCACTCAGTAAAAGCTACAATGGGAAGGGGCATGGCGTTTTCTATAGGCATGATGAAGTCATCATCCCCAGCCAGTCTTAGGTGGACATCGGCAGGGATGGAAAACTCTTGCCTAAAGTACTCAAGTTTGGTCGGAGTATCTACCCTATGTCTCCACATACCCATGATATCGGCTTGAATTAGAAGGGTTGAAATTCAGAAAGATGTTTCTTATTGATGGGACCTTGGCAAAGACCTAGGTTTGGGCTGGTACAGAAATTTGTAAGGAGTGTTTCAGTTTTGCCCTAAATCGTGGATTCTACAAACAAATCCCAAACCTAAAACTATGGAGATGAAGATCAAAGGCATAGATCTGGAAAAGATGCAAAAAACAGAAAACAAAAATGAAGTTTCAGAAACAAGAACTGAGATGGGTTATCAAGAACATGAAGAATACAAGAGTATATGGCCAAGAACAGTAGCAAGGTGTACAAGAAGAATTATGAACAATACATGTATTCAGGGCATAAAGCGAAGTCGACACATTCAGGTGTATGAATCACAAAAATTAAAAGTTTCAATAGATGCAGTAAAGGCCACAAGTAATGAAGAATATCAACAGAATTGAAAACGAAAGGAACAGTGGCTTACCAGAAAAGAGTGAAGCCGGTATGAAGATTGCCGAAGTCAGACGAAGGTTGCAGGAGTAACGGAGTAGCGAAAGCTTCACAGAAAGGGAGAACGGAAGACAATTGCAGAGCTTTGGAAGCTTGAGCGATGGAGGGTTTCGAAAGCTAGAGAGAGATAGCAGGAAATTCGAATGAAAAAGTGAAGAGACGGAAAAAAGGGAAAAAGTTTTTGATTAAACAGAAACGGCGGCAAAAGCAATCAATACGCCTAGAAGAACGAGGGCGTCAGACGGTGCACATGAAGAAAGAGGCGGCTAACAGGCGCGTCACGTGTACGGACTAGTAAGAGGGAAACGCGTGGCTAAAACGATTGAGTTGAAGTGCATGACAGCTCATGCGCGTGAGAAGGTCCTTAAAATCTTGATTTTTTAGGGAAAACATGTCAGCCTGAAATGAATGATCTCGGCTGAGATACTGAAAACCGACGTACTGGATAAACGGAATGATATAGGTTCCATCACCTAAGAATGCCGAGGTAATAGAACCTAAGGGGCAGTTGTGGGGACGTATTTTCTAAGTACCAACACGTGGCAAGGTGACGCCGACGTGTCAGCCGAGGTGCCACGTGTCCTGGTCATGACGCCGAGATGATCTCGGCAAGGCCGAGGTTATCTCCGAAGATATCGGAACCCGAGATAAACGGATACGGGACAAGAAGTCCTAGAATGAAGAGGAGACTTAGTCAAGATGAGGATAAATCTCTTAGGGAGTTTATCTTTATTTCTTGAGGAGTCCAAAGTAAGTACTGAGTTGGAGTCCATAGAAGTCAGACTTCTGGTGGGACTAGGATTAAGGTAACTATAAAAGAGAGGCACCCCCTGTGGGTCTAAGGTACGCAGTTTTATGCTTTGAGTAGTGAATTTAGCACTTGTTTATCTTTGAGAAATATAGTGACTTGATCGTCGGAGTGCTCCCGGGTGGAAGAACCACCGCCGGAGCCTTTTCTTTCTGTTACAGGTTAACTGGAGCCATCTATTCTGCCGGTGCTCTCTAGCTGATTACTAAACGGACAGTGTGGTCGAAAAATCACTCACACAATATCCCCTCACAAAAATGATATTTTCTTTTTTTGATAACTCATATCCAACCACACAATGTCATCCTACTTTCCACTGAAATCGAACCTACTTCTAACTACAAATAATTTTGCTTCTCACACAAATATGACCATACTTACCACCTTTTATTTTATATTTTATTTTGATACGATATCCAAAATCACTAGTTGTGCCATAGTTGAATTGTACCATAGTCTCAATGTCGATCAATCATTAAATGTTACGCTTTTCAACTCTAAATTTGGAATGTTTTAGTCTTAGGTTTTTTTTGTTAAAATAGCCACAAAAAAATAAAATAGGTTTTTTAATCCAATAAGACAAAATAATACTTCCAACACATAATCATTACATTTTTTCTCTCACAAAAGTTAAAAAAATCAAAAAATTCATCCCAAACGAGCTTTTTTAATCCCAAACTAAAAAAGCCAAAAAGCTAACTCACTTCCCAAACAAACCCTTAGGCTATTCCCACAGATTTGGCACATAGTTATCTTATATCAGATTGGGCTTCTCTCTTGTTTTTAATCGAATTGAAAAGGTGGTGTTTGACTTATTAAGCTCACTTTTGAGTCTCATTTTGATGATTCAAATTGTTCATATTTTAAAATTTATCAAGTGTACCATTTTTGTAAAAATTAGAGTCGATCATATAATAATAACCATGTGTTTGAATTATTTTTATATGAAAATGTAAACCCAATAAACTGAACACTTCTCCAATCCAATGGAGAAAACCCAGTCCTTACCTTCTACATGTGAGACAGAGGACGAAGTATGCCTAAAAATTAGTTGACACAGCTTTGTATGCACCCCTCGCCAAAAAAAAAAAAATAAATAAATAAAGTAAACCCTTTTCAACATTTCCTAGAAAAACAAAGAATAAATCAAAAATTAAAAAAGAAGAGCAAACATCTATAAAGCCATAAAATCATTACAACTACTAAAAATAAATAAATAAATAAATTCATTACAAGTACCTAATAATGCTTCCTTTACAGTTCACCATCTTGTAGCAAACGAAACAAAAATATAAAAAATTACTATTTTTTAAATTTAAAACCTGGTTCTAGATAAACAAGCAACTATGGCTAAAGATATACATAAATAAACCTTTGCACATTGAGAGCATGTCTTACTATCATATACCCTACAACAGCAGAGTGTTTGCTTTCAACTACCAATTGTGTTAGTGTACAAACACAAGACAAAAAAGGTAACGCGGATGCACTAGACATTAGCCAAAGCATAATAGGTTCTTTATATACAGAAAATCGAAGACAGTAATATTTTTAACATGTTCATGGGAAGCAAACAACAAGGACAAAGTAAACTTATGTCCTATTCAATCGATTCTCCATTTGAAGGAAACAAGAAGATAAGAGACACCTGTAAAAATCACCTATGATATCATACAAGAGGATAATAAAATAAAAAAGAAAAGCAATTAGTGAACTCATGTTTTGGGTATGACTTTTTTTTTTTTTTTTTTTTGCTTATTACGAAAAGATGAGTAAAAAAAGTAAAGAGAGTGACTCAAATAAGACAATAAACAACTTATTTTTGGTGTTGCCAAAAGGAAAAAGTTTTCTCACAGCTGAGGGAAAAGCGAAACAATCATCACACAATGCCAAACACTAACAAATCCAAATTCGGGTAAAACATACTATAATAGTTCAATTAAGAAGCCAAACGATCACAAAGATAACAAAATTTTCCTCAATTGTTTTGGCTAACCACAAAGGACACAAACTTATGATTGGATGGATCCATAGAAGATGTGCCAAATGAAGATCAAATGATTAATTTTGCACAAAAATTGTTAATCAAACAAGCAACCGAACTCGATTCAGCTGCTCTCAATGGCAAACACTAACAAATCCAAATTCATGTAAAACACAAACAACAGTTCAATCAAGAAGCCAAACAATCCCAAAGACTACAAAATTTCTTCAATTTCTATGGCTAACCATAAAAGACACATTCGTTTGATTGGATACATACATAAAAGATGCACAACAGAACCGGATTCAGCTGCTCAGTGCCAAAAATAAAAAATTCAAATTCGTGTAAAACATAGGATAACAATCCAATCAAGAATCCAAACAATCACAAAGACAACAAAATTTCCTTCAACTTCTTTGCCTAAAACACACACACATCTTTTGATTGGAATACATAGAAGATGTAACCATACAAAGATTGACTGCTTAATTTCACACAAAAATAGTAAACCAACAAATTCAAATTTGTGTAAAAAATAGGATTACAGTCCAATCAAGAAGCCAAACAACAACAAAGACAACAAAAATTTCCTTCAATTCCTTTGGCTAACCATAAAACACACATTCTTCTGATTCAATAGATACATGGAAAATGTAATCAAATGCTTAATTTTCCACAGGAATTGTAATATAAAAATTCAAATTCGTAAAGCCAAATAATCACAAAAACAACAAAAAATTCCTTCAATTCCTTTGGCTAACCATAACATGCACATTCGTTCCATTAGATACATTGTGCCAAATGAAGATTGAATGCTCAATTTCGCACAAAAAACAAACAACCGAACTCGATTCAGCTATGCAATGGCGAACACTAACAAAATCTAAATTTGTGTAAAACATGCAATAACATTTCAATCACAAAGAAAACAAAATTTCATTCAATTTCTTTTGAAAATCATAAAATACATACTCCTTCAATTAATTAGATACATAGAATACGAACCGAGCAAAGATTGAATGCTTGATTTTGCACAGTAATTGTAAATCAAACAAGCAACCAAACTGGATTCAGCAACGCAATGCTAAACACTAGCAAATTCAAATTCATGTAAAACACAGGACAACGGTTCAATTAACAAAGACAACAAAATTTCTTCAATTTCTTTGGCTAACAATAAAATACACATTCATTTGAATCAAACAAACAACGGAACTCAATCCAGCTGCGCAACACCAAACAAACACTAACAAATTCAAATTCATGTAAAAACATACTATAACATTTCAATCACAAAGAAAACAGGAAATTTCCTTCAATTCCTTTGTCTAACCATAAACACACATTCTTTTGATTCAATAGATACATAGAAGATGTAATCAAATGCTTAATTTTCCACAGAAATTGTAAATAATAACAAAAATTTCCTTCAATTCCACCATAAAATGCACATTGTTTCATTAGATACATAGAATATGTGCCGAACGAAGATCGAATGCTCAATTTTGCGATCACACACACACAAAATGTGAATAAAACAAATTCAAATTCACGTAAAACATATTATATAACATTTCAATCGCAAAGACAACAAAATTTCATTCAAATTCATTTGAAAAGCATGAAATACGTAGTGTTTGGATTAGATAGCTAGATAGATAGATAGAGAAGGAAGAAGATTGAGAGATCAGACAGGAAGATCATCAACAGATGTGGTGGTATCGGCATTGCTTTGGACATCGGAGAACATGAAGGGGCGATCTCTGGCCTCATCTTCGGTGTCGTCGTCGGACTCGGAGGTAGTGAGGTTAACGCAAGCGAAGCGTTCGAGAGATGAGAAAAATGCCGAAGCAACGCCCATCGCGACCCAGGTTGCCAAGCGATCGAGCTTCTCGTTCAAGAAGCCTGTGTTCTCCATGGTTTTATTAGGGTTCAATCGAGACCAAGGTCTGATCAACGAAAATTAGAGACACAGAAAAGTGGAACGCTAAACAGCGAAATAAGGAGAGGCCTTCGGAACGGTTTTTTATATTTTCAGGTTATGTTGTAAGCCGGGTTTTTTTTTTCACCGGTTGTTTCCACGGTTTTTTATTCATACGGAAAACTCGTAAATTATTGACAACTATCATCTTAACTCTAAATTATGAAATGACACAAATGAAATTTTAAAATTATTGAGAAATATTATTTTTTTTAATTTTAAATTATAAAAGTGTGCAAATAAATTTCTTAAACTATGAAAGTAAACAAATTAAACTCTCTAGCAGAATAATAGATTAAACTGAAACATACTAATAACTTATTTCTATTTGTACATTTTTATAATTTAAAAATTAAAATAATATTTTTTAATAATTTAAAGACCTAATGTAAATAAGTTTATTTTACTTATATGATAAGATATTATTATTTTTACGATTAGTTATATTTTGACGTTTGAAATATGACTTTGCACTTTGGTTACTTTAGTCAATTAGTATTATTATACTTACACGGTAAGGTATTATCATTTTTAGAGTAAATTATATTTTACTCTCTAAAACATTGACTTATTTTTTATTTTTGTTCTTAAATCAATTATTATTTTACTTACATGTTGAGGTATTATTATTTTTAAGATAAAGCATATTTTGCTCTCTAAAAAAATAATTTTTTTTTAATATAACTATTTTGTAATTTGATCCTTAAATTATTTAATTTTTCACTCTAGTCCAATTGTTAACCACTTTTATAGAAATATGCCCCCCCAAAAATAAAAAATTTATGAGTAGATTGTAATAGGATATAAATCCATTTCAAGATTAGATGAACAATAAAAATTTGAAAATAAAATTTAATAATCTCAAATTCAAGTCATTACAAGAAGTTAATGAAAATTTGTCTAAGCGTTAACTTCAAGCATTTGAAATTAATTAAGATGCGTGTAAATTAATATAAACACCGAGTAACAAAAGCAAAAAAACTAGCTTCACATGTTGGGCGAATTAAGGACTTCATGACAGAAAATTTTTACAATTGAACTCATAATAATATGACATATTATGTATCAATTTTTAATTTATTATAAATTCAATAATATATAACTCGTACTAAAGAAGTTATTTGATAGTCCGGAGCCACAGTCATGTAGTGCCCCAGGTATAGTGTGATTGGTGGAAGGATAGAATTCACGATTTTATATTAGATGATTAAAAACATAAAAAAACATGATAATTTATGATTAGCCAAAAATATAGCCACACTCGTGAATCAATAAATAATTTTTTCTCGTACCATGTGCTGTTTTGGGAAGAAACAGAAAACGCAATGTTTGGCAACAACAACAAAAACGCAACACCACGCAAAAAGCCAAAACCCACCATTTGGGAAGACCCCAAAACGCAGCTTCTTCATTTACCGAACTACTCTCTGAAAAAATTATTATTAATTAATTTAAAATAGTGTTGACATGCCAAAGAGCAAAATAGTAAATCTAATTATAAAGTAAGGATATTTTGATCATTTTAGAGTGATGTGACACTTTTGCAAAAGAATAATGCTTGGGACCCCCTTTTGGGGGTCACCCCCTCACCCCCTTTGTCACGTGGCGGGTGGTGATTGGAGGAGCAGGAAAAAAAAGAAAAAGAAAATGTAACCAATGAGAGAGAGAGAGGGGGTCAAAGGGGGTGAGGGGAAAAGGGGGATGAATCAATGTTGTTTACAAAATATTAAATCATAAATAAAAAAAATCAATTTTTTACCAACTTCCCAAATCACTTAAAAAAAGCTAAAAAGCTTGGTAAAAAGCCAAAAATCAGCTTTTTACCAACTTCCCAAAACACCCCATATCATTATGAATAACTTGTAAATTTTGAGTAATATTTCTGTGGGTAAATTACAAATACACCCTGGAGGTTTGTTTAAAATACGAATTGTTCTTTGGGGTTTGGAAAATTACAAATACCTCCATATCAGAATTTTTTATTTAACAGAATTAATTGAAAAAGTAAAATTTCTAACTGTTCACCTATACAATAATAAAATTATCTGAATTATTAATTGAAATAAAATTGTAATATTATTAAAAACTGTTAATTAATTTGATAATTTATTAATAAAAGGACCTATTTGTTATGAAATTAAAAATTCTAAGGGCACAATGTAATTTCTAAAATTACATGAGTAATTTGTAATTTAAATAAACTTCAGGAGTGTGTTTGTAATTTATCCTATTTCTGTTGTGGAATATGCTGGGTTAATCTGCTCCTGCATCCAAACATGACCCACAAGCTGAAGCTGTCCGAAGTGTGTCGTGCCACGTGAGAGGGAAGTATGGATAGAACCACAGTACAGGTCATAAATTGAAAGACACTGAGAGACGCACAAATACTCAGATATGAAAATGGCCATCCTTTCCTTTTCAATCTCCCAAAATGCTTTCTCTCTGCGACATTCACGTCACCGTTTAAAGGCTCTCAATCTTCAGCCTCCGATCCGAATCAATTGCTCCGGTAATAATGTCACTTCTCTCCACAAAATTCATTTTGGGTTTAAATTTCTGCGTATGTATTTCATTTTTCTATGTACTTTCTTCATTCGATTAGAAATACATCATGTGTATCGAAAACTGGTTTATAAGACATGATCTCAATTCAAGAAAACTTGCGGTTTGGTTCATTACTTAATGCTTGTTTTGTAGGAGAGAATCAAAATTTTAACTTGTTGCAACTGCAACTACAACTGTCAATAAAACTAATAAGACAAATCAGTAAAATTTATATCAGTCTTTTTTAATATGTATTCTAATTATATCATACGATTTTTAAACTGTATAATTATAACCTTTTTAAGGCATTTCATTAATTGGTATAAATAAAAATTCTATCTTCATGAATATTATAAAAATAATGATATCATAAGATTGATACTATTATGTTAAACATAAATAGTTTAGAATCATCTTATATGCATTGTTATAATACTTATGTAATATAAGGAGCCAATAGAAGAATTTTTAAAATAATTAGAGGTTGTTCCATGTACCAACGTTTTAAAAGGCTTTACTGAGGCTCGCCTTGAGGCAAGGCTAAGGCAAAATGCCTCAAGGCTTTGATTTTTAGACTTTATTCCCAAAGGCTTGCGCACACAATTTGAGACATGCGCCTTAGGTGCGTCTTGTACACCTTTTACGCATATGCATGTGAGGAGTACATATATGAAGAGTTTATCTTAAGTTCTTGTTAAATTTAGTCTAGTAGATGGTTTAAACGTAAAAAAGTACAAAATAAAAAAAGCCCTTTTTACAATTATATGCTATAGGAAAAATTAAGTAAATGATCAATTAAGAAAAAATATAAAGTTAATGCTTAGTGAGAAACCCAATCACTAAAGCTAAGAATACCAATTTCACTTTCAAAAGAGCAAAGCTTCCTTCTCTGCAGTGAGCCTTCAGCAGAAAAGTATTTACACTTTTATATTTAATTTTGATGTATTTATTTATTGTTTTAAAATATATAAATTATTTACTAAATATAAAAATTTAGAATTTGAAATGCTTACGCTTCAGCGTTTGAAGGCTTACGTCTCGCCTCCTGAGGACTAAAACGCCTCACATTATGCATTCGCCTTTAAAAACTTTGCCATGTACAATATAAAAATGTTCACAAAATGGGATTAATTGATGATTTTGAAAAGTTTAAGGGGGCCTATGGCCACCATGGACATCCCCTATCTTCGTCCCTAAATGCACTGAATCGTGTCAAGTAGTAGGTTGTTTAAGATTGACTTGAAAACTTAATGGGTATGTTTGGTTTGTGTTTGAGAGATGTGTTTTAGAGATAAAAAGTACGAAAAGTTGTTTGGTTTGGTTTTTTTCAAAAGATGTTTTGGAAAATTATTTTGAGAGAGAGTTTTGGAAAAAGTGATTGATTTGATGTGTGTGAGAGAGATTTGTTTGGAAAACTTATTTGGTTTACAAGTTTTGAGAAATTTTTTTGGAAAAATTTGTTTGGTTTGATTACTTTTAAAAACTTATTTGTAGAGAAAATTTTTCAAATTTTTTTCAGAAATACAAACCAAACGAACCCAATGAGTTTTAAAATGCGAATTTAAGTTTGGCTTGTTTACCTTTTGAGTCGATCTTGAATGGCCTTAATTGAGCCAATCACCAGCGGAACTCAAATATTTATAGTTCATATAATCAAGTTGAGGTGAGTTGAGTAGTAGCCAATCGGTTGTTCAAGTTTGGCTTCAAAACTTAATGCATTTTAAAACGAGTTAAAGCTTGGAACATGAGAAGAACTCAAGTAGCTTATTTTTTATAGTGCATTGGCCATGTTTGGTAGAGCTTATTTCCAGTTTATTTCAGCTTTTAGCTTAATTTAAGCTATTTTGATGTGTTTGGTTCAACTAAACAATACAACTTATAGCTTTTTGTAAGTCAAAAATCAACTTATTATTTGAGTGAGGGAGGAGAAGCTTAATTTATAAGTAAAAAATCAGCTTATGTTCACAGCTATAAGCTATAAACTGTTAAGTTATAAGTTATAATCACTTTCCCACAGCTCTACCAAACGGGGCCATTGAGTAGTAGGCTGTTCAAGTTTGGCTCAAAAACTTAATGAGTTTTAAAAGGGTCTCAAATTTGGCTTGTTTACCTTTCAAGCCAATCTCAAATATCAGTCAAGCTCAATTAGCTTAGTTCGTTTTGCAGCCTATTTGCAGCTAATTGGATTGGAATGGATTGTTTGTATAAACTGTTGAATTATGTTAGCTTTCCCTCTGACTTTGCAGTAATGAAATGGAGGATTATATTTTTATGTTAATACCCCTTTTATGCCTTTACTCTTTCCTCTGAGTGTGAATCAAATTCCACCTTGCTTTGTCTATATCAATCTAACCGAGCTAATCTTGAGCTAATCAATGTTAACTATGTTTGTTCTATGTGGCAACAGCCTCTAGGGATGGTGACAAACTTGAGGAAAGTTCAGCTAGTTTGAAGGAACTAAGGAATGTCACTTGTGGCATTCTTGCTGTTTGGGCAGTGGCTACTGCCTCACCTGTAATTGCTGCTAATCAGGTTAAGAGCGTGCTCTCATTTTTTCTTTTCAAAAATTCCATTTACATTTTCTTTTTTTTACTGTGCACTCTTCAGCATATGAACATAATGGCCTTATGTTTTGTATGCCTTAAGGCACTTGACAATGAGTGGGGCATCAGTTCTAATGACCAACTGCAATTCCATCTCCAAACACAGGAAATAATCCAACACAAATCCCTCACTATCCCACTCAAGTTCTGAAAAGCGGTTGCAGTCGCCGTAACGGTGGCGGTGACGCGGTTGTAGTTGCGGGGTATAAAGGCCGTAGTGTAACGGTTGCGGTAACCGGAACCGTGAATTTTTTTATTTTTCTCACAATTTAAAAAAAACTTACCGATACTTATATTTTTTTTCCATGATCATATTTATTGGGTTAAAAATAAATATTAATCAATTTTTGTAAATTTTTAAGTATGATCCAATATATTTTATTTTTTTAAATCACTATAAATTGAGTTTTTAACATTTTATTTTAATAATTAATGACTTTATATTATACAAAAAATCAATCACTAACTATTATATATGAGATAAATAATGACAAAAGTAAGAAAATAAATAAGAGCCTAAATATTTATATATATATACATATTTTAACCAAGTCAAATAAATAATGACCACACTTATTATTATTATGATTTTCAAACAATATATAGATAGACACACACAAATAAAATGGTTTAGTGATAGCAGTTGAATAGAATAGCATAGGTCTTACAAATTCAACAAATTAATAACATGTTCTTCATCTTCCCTCTTCTCTCTCTCTATCTCTTGCTCCTTCATTGTCTCTCTTTATCTTCCCTCTTCTCTCTATCCCTCTATCCCTCTTCCCCTATTTTTAGCATTTTTTTGTGTGTTTTTTCGAAAGAAACAATTTGGAACCGTTACGTAACGGCTGTTACGGCGTGTTATGGCTGTTACAGCACCGTTACGACTGCTACGGCTGACACACCTGTGAATCTCAATCACACTGCAAAAGCGGCCGTAATAGGTGGCGGTAACCGCCAAAACAATTACGTAACGGCATTACGTAACGGTTGCGGCCGCTTTTTAAAACCTTGATCCCACTTGTTGCATTTAAACAATTTACGTTATCTTCCTATCTGGCATGTATAGAAAACTGGGAATTTTAATATCTTATTGATATTCTATAGGCTTCCCTTTGTTTTTGGAATTTCCTGGCCGAACTTCATATTTTACTACACCCTCCTTTGTCCTCCACTGCTATTAGATTAACCGGATTCCTCTGGAAACAAATTTTCTCTTCTCCATAATTTTCAAAGTTCTTCATCTTGGTTTAGCTAAATTTACACATTTTACACATTCTTCATTGATAATACTAAAATACGATAATAATACCCACTAGTTGTTGGGTGTGTCTTGTATTATGCACACCGATAGAGTTATTGGCTGGTACATGTACTTAGGTCAGGTTTGTGGGGTCATGAACCCATTAGGTGATCCAACTAGTGTATGGTGATCATAAATTGTATGCAAGGTTTAAAAAAACGGCCGCAACCATTACGTAACGCCGTTACGTAGCGGTTTTGGCGGTTACCGCCACCTGTTACGACTGCTTTTGCAGTGTGATTGAGATTCACAGGTGTGTCGGCCGTAGCGACTGCCGTAGCGGTCGTAACGGTGCTGTAACAGCCGTAACCAAGGTTTTAAAAAGCGGCCGCAACCGTTACGTAACGCCGTTACGTAACGGTTTTGGCGGTTACCGCCACCCGTTACGGCCGCTTTTGCAGTGTGATTGAGATTCACAGGTGTATCGGCCGTAGCGGTCGTAATGGTGCCGTAACAGTCGTAACGGCCTGTTACACACCGTTACGTAACAGTTCCAAACTGTTTCTTTCGAAAAAAACACACAAAAAAAAGCTGAAAATGGGAGAAGAGGGATAGAGAGAAGAGGGAAGATAAAGAGAGAAAATGAAGGAGCAAAAGATAGAGAGAGAGAGAAAAGGGAAGATGAAGAACATGTTATTGATTTGTTGAAACTGTAAGACCTATGCTATTCTATTCAGCTGCTATCACTAAATCATTTTGTTTGTGTGTGTCTATCTATGTATTGTTTGAAAATAATAATAATAATAATAATAATAAATGTGGTCATTATCTATTTGGCTTGGTTAAAATATGTATATATATATATATATATATTTAGACTCTTATTTATCCTCTTATTTTTGTCATTGTTTATCTTATATATAATAGTTAGTGATTGATTTTTTGTATAATATAAAGTCATTAATTATTAAAATAAAATATAAAAAACTCAGTTTATAGTGATTTAAAAATATGAAATATATTGGATCATACTTAAAATTTTACAAAATTGATCAATATTTATTTTTAACCCAATAAATATGATCATGGAAAAAAAATATACGTATCGGTAAGTTTTTTTCAAATTGTGTAAAAAACAAAAAAATTCACGGTTCCGGTTACCGCAACCGTTACACTACGGCCTTTACACCCCGCAACCGCAACCGCGTCACCGCCACCGTTACGGCGACCGCAACCGCTTTTCAAAACCTTGGCCGTAACACACCGTTACGTAACGGTTCCAAACTGTTTCTTTCGAAAAAACACACAAAAAAAAGCTAAAAATGGGAGAAGAGAGATAGAGAGAAGAGGGAAGATGAAGAGAAAAAATGAAAGAGCAAGAGATAGAGAGAGAGAAGAGAGAAGATGAAGAACATGTTATTGATTTGTTGAACTTGTAAGACCTATGCTATTCTATTCAACTGCTATCACTAAACCATTTTGTTTGTGTGTGTCTATATATATATATTGTTTGAAAATCATAATAATAATAAGTGTGGTAATTATTTATTTGGCTTGGTTAAAATATGTATATATATATATATATATAAATATTTAGGCTTTTATTTATTCTCTTACTTTTGTCATTGTTTATCTTATATATAATAGTTAGTGATTGATTTTTTGTATAATATAAAATCATTAATTATTAAAATAAAATGTAAAAAAACTCAATTTATAGTGATTTAAAAAAATGAAATATGTTGGATCATACTTAAAAATTTACAAAAATTGATCAATATTTATTTTTAACCCAATAAATATGATCATGGAAAAAAAATATGAGCATCGATAATTTTTTTTTAAATTGTGCGAAAAATAAAAAAATTCACGGTTCCGGTTACCGCAACCGTTATACAACGGCCTTTACACTCCGCAACCGCAACCGCAACCGGATCACCGCCACCGTTACGGCGACCGCAACCGCTTTTCAGAACCTTGATTGTATGGCAACTAAGAACTAGAATTTCTAGGTTTTTCCTATAAATGTAATGTGTGTGTTTTTAGTGATTAGCGAGATTGAAAGGGTTTGCGAAGATGTAGCCCGTAGCCAATAGCCAGTGTACCTTTGGGGCTCAAGACACTGAGAGTGACCATGAAAGTAGGTGATTGTTTTACAGCTCATTTATCCTTCAACAAAGAAATGGGGATTGTTTTAGGCCTCAGTAATTGTTCTTGAGTTTTTGGTCTCATACTTGTAATATTTCCTTTTTATGGTGGAGATATCTCTCTTCCCTGTGGACGTAGGTAGGTTTGTGTCAAACCACGTAAATTCTATGTGTTTCTCCTCCTTGGTTTGTGCGTGTTGCTTGTGTGCTTCCATGTGTGCGTGCGTGGGTGTGAATCCCAGGAAACTAGTTTGTGGTCTTATGGAATGAAGGCCGAAGTAAATTATGTCTTTTCCTTGCAGAGGCTCCCTCCTCTATCAACAGAGCCCAACCGATGTGAGCGTGCATTTGTTGGTAACACAATAGGTCAAGCAAATGGTGTTTATGACAAGCCAATTGATCTCCGCTTCTGCGATTACACAAATGATAAATCCAACCTCAAGGGAAAGTCTCTTGCAGCAGCACTTATGTCAGAGGCCAAGTTTGATGGTGCAGACATGACGGAAGTGGTAATGTCAAAGGCTTATGCTGTTGGAGCTAGCTTCAAGGGTGAGTTCCTTTATCTTCCTTTTTGTGATTCTTCTTCTTCTTATTGATGGATGTTTTCCACTGGTTCAGAGATCATTATATGTCCATCTATGCACATGTTCTACTTAGGAGATGTGGTTTTTGTATCTGCAGTTCTAATTCTAACAAAAACTGAATTCTCACAATAATTCAGTAATGTGCCTTTGGTTGGATGCTTTTTTTTTTTTTGGGGAGTGAGTTTTTTATTACTAGAAAGTAGAAATATAAACAATGGACATTAAGACATACCTGGAGGCAAACTCTCGTAGTGGGGAAGACACACAACACACGTCTAGCCTACAGAAGATAAACTCTAGCAAGTCGAGAGCCTAGGTCAAAAGACACTAAGAACACACCCTCTCACAAATCCATTATGGGACAATAAAGCGCACATGTTTTTTTTTTTGGGGTATGGGGAAGGGGGAGAGTCTTGCTTGGGGCAAGACTTGAACCCTTGACCTCCTATTGAGGTGTAGGATTTTGGCCAATTGGACTAGCCCCAGTTGGTTTGAAACATACAACATAAAACCACCAAACTACATCAATGCAGAATCTCGGAAACATCAACCTTCAACGTCTTTCTTCTTTGAGTTTGTAGGCTTGCTAGAAAATTTTGAGCATTACTTCCTTTGTCTTGATGGATATGTTCACAATAGCCTGCTCACTTTCAAGTTTAAGATTGAGAATCTTATCCTCAAGCCTCCTTTTATTTTTGTCCTTATTGGATGGAGAGCTATCCTTATTGTGCTTGGTCCCTCCCCTTTAAGGAGTGGTTTCTGTCTCAACCACCTCATTTGCTGGGGCGCTACTGTTCACCTCCATACTAGCTTCTCAGGTCTCCACTTTTTCTACACTAATCATATTACACATCATAAATTTTTATCGAAGAACCTGAAGATGTAGAGCATTCCCGATTCTTACTATCAACCCCTGGCACTTTCTCTTCTTTGAAAGAAAGTATATAGAAATATTTTGAAGACGAAGTCATTGGAGAAAGTATATAGAAATATTTTGAAGATGAAGTCATTGATCTCATATTTGCCCTACATTTGGGGATCATTCACCACTCCCTTACCTTTTCTTTTCTTCAGTTCTTCCTACTCAGCTTTTCAATTTCTACACTACTCTCTTTGGCTCTCTATTGTAGTTTGTTTGAGGCATTAGTTTGTATGGACAAGAATTTAAAGCATGACCAAAAGTTTGCATTGTCCACACTCATCAGACTTCCATGGCACCTCAACTTTAATTCATAAGGGTCACGATAACCTTAAGCATAAAAGATCTTGGGATTTCTTTTTTCTCTTCAATCTCAACAGAGACTTTAGCACAGGTCAACCCACTAAGTGATTGAACACTCACCTAACAATAACACTAGATGAGATATATAACAATGCTTTTCTTTAGGTAGATCTATAACAATACTTTTCTGACCATAGTACTAATTCTCGAAGCAAATTAAGCTTGAATTCTTAAGAATCGATTGCAACTGAGAGGGTGATCCAAATCGATTGCAGGTGTAGACTTCTCAAATGCAGTTTTGGATCGCGTTAATTTTGCGAAAGCCGACCTCAAAGGAGCTGTGTTTAGGAATACAGTACTGTCAGGTTCCACCTTTAATGAAGCTCAATTGGAAGATGCTGTGTTTGAGGACACCATCATAGGCTACATTGATCTTCAGAAGCTTTGTACAAACACTACTATCAGTGAAGAAGGAAGAGCTGAACTCGGATGCCGGTAGCCTCTTTCATCGTAATTATCCACACTGTTGTATCTTCTAATGACAAAGGAGGTAGGGTGCTATTTTATTGCAATTATTTTCTCAAGTGTTATAGAAAAATAGTGAAATGACTATGGTGAAGGAAAACTGAGATTGGTGATGGGTCTTTACTGTTTTTTGTATTATATTTTTGTATTGTTAAATTCGTTTCGACTTTACCCAACTATTAGAGGAAGGTTTTCACTAATTGTCCCCCTATATTGTTATATTTTTATTATGACGAGGAACCTCTCCAAGGGGAGGTCATTTTGAAATCATTCACAATTATCGTGTAGGTCAGAAGTCACCAATATGAATTGAACACAAGATTTCTGCTTTAACAACTTCATTTATATAAGAATCTCGAGACATAAAAACCATAATACATGATCAGACGACTTACAATATCTTGAGATAAGGGGACAGAGACGTGGTGACAGAGGCTCTTTTTTCTAAATTGGTTTGTTCTCTTATTTCAAAATTTTAACAATAGTAAGATCATGTTTTGAGATGTGAAAATCTCGAGAAATAATCTAGCGATTGTGAGTGTTTTGGAATAAGCAACATGGAGATTTGCAGACAAAAAATCTTCAGCCAAAACAGGGAAACAGGACCTAGGATAGTGTCACACAAGGAAACAGGGCCAAGGATATTGTCGTTAAATCTCTTTGACCTCTTGTGCCAAAATATTGACAACTGTTAGATCCTTTTTACCATGAATTGTCAATTTTCACAGACAAGGTTAAGTTGTGGAACTGCTCAGGTGACCTTTTTGCAGATTCTTCTATCATCCAAAACATGCATATGAGTGGGAAAAAAAAAAGGGGGTGATTGAATGGAAATGAAAGAAGATCAGAGTACTTGAAATACATATTCTGAGTATTTTCTTTAAAAACTTGTCTTATTTATTTTTTGAATTTAAATAAAAATTTATTGATGCTATTCATTAAGAACTGTTAATCATGAAACAGAGATTTTCATTTCATTATTGAAATACAAATTACATTTGTTGTGGAAGATTCACCCCCATGAACTGAGGATTAGAGGGCACATGGAAGAACAAAGGTACGAAGCATACCCAAATAACGGGAGATTTGTGCTACCCGATTTTCAGGAAATCTTTGTATTATGCTTAATTATGTATAGAATTAGTTATGATTAATCCTCTACATTATTAAAATCTATTCTGTTAACAAGTGGCCTTGTAGCCAAAAACATAAAAATATTCAAAAAGAAAAAAGTGGTACATTATTTCTTTTACTTAATTTAGTCCTCGTTTGGGAACAGGCTAATTTAGTAATTTTTTGACTATTTAGTTAAAATATGAGCTAAAAAAAATTAGTATGTTTGTGATGATTTTTTGATTTTTTATGAAAAGATGTTTAAAAAATAGAAAAAAAAAATTAATTTTTTAATATGAATTATTAATTTTTTTGATTAATTTAATAATTTTTTAACTAAAAAATTCGATTTTCAAACGAGACTTTACAATTTTAAAAAGACATTGGAAGTGTTCATCATTACATATACAAAAAAGTTCATTCCAATCTCATCATTCTCTTCCACTTGACATGACAAGACAAAACAAAACGTACGAAGGAAAAGACCAATGTTTCAATCCCAACCTTACCTTTATACAAAAAGGTTTGTTCATACCACTCATGATGCAACTTCGATTATACCAATCAATAAACTAATTAAAGATATTTACCACTTGTCCCACCAATTCAACAAAAATATTAGGTATAACAATCATATCACCATACAATATTACTCCCTCCGTCCCATAATATTAGTCCCTTATTCCATTTTTCATTGTCTCAAAATATTAGTCCCTCTTCAAAAATCAAGTATAAAAATAATATAAATTTTTCATTTTGCCCTTCTTTTAAATTCATAAATAATATAAAAAGTACAATTATGACATTGATATTCTCAAAAAAGTATACTATCAAAGGGTAATTTTTGAAAACCAACTTTTTAAAAGTACAATAATTGTACTACCAAAAAAAGTTGGATTCCCCAAAAGGGACCATTATTTTGGGACGGAGGGAGTACTATTTTTCATTTTCTTTTTGGAAAAAAAAAAAAGTAAAGAAAAGCTCTTAGTTTGAGATTTTGAGTTTGGGTTGTGAGAGTATCACTTCTGTTAACAACAAAATTTTACATTAGTTCTAATTCGGGATCAGATTGGAGGATATTATTAAATTCATAGGGGTTCATCACGGATCTCGTTTCGATAATTTGAACCGTTGAATATGTAAAAATCGTTGAATACTATATATTTGTAAAAAATAATGTTGATCGGATATCGGTAGTTATGTGATTAAATCAGATTTTTGTAAGCTGTTTATTTTTCACCGTTTATTTTTTTTTATACAAAACTAATTTGATCACATACCTATCGATATCCGACATCTTAAAAGTTTGAATTATTAAAACGAGATCTATAATAAATTTTCACGGGACTAACAGTACCCTCCAATTCAAGGGAAACCATTCCTTTATGTTATATTGTAGTTATAAAGCCTGTATGATTGGGTTAGTAAGAAAGTGTACTAAACTATGATAAAGCAGTAGTTTTTAAAACCTCTCTCTCTCTCTCTCTCTCTAAAAACCTCCACTCCCGGGCCTCACTTTTGGCTGGCCAGCCCCCGCTTTTGGCTATGGCCGTCGGCTAGTCCAGCTCCCTCTTTGGTCTTTTCTTATAACAACTTGATTCCCACATTATTTTCCCATTTAGGTGTGTTGCGGTGCTGCTGGTCCAGCTCCCATTGGGGTTGTTTTGTTTTGTTTCACCAGGGGGTGCTTGGTTTAGGGGTCAAAACAGAGTAGATGGTGGTCGGTTTTGGTCTGGGTTAGCGGTTGTTCTAATATGGCTAGGAGTTTCATTCGGGCGTTCCTGTGCGAGTGGGAGTTTGAGGGATGAATCTTTGGTTCAGATCTTTGGTGATGTTTCGGTCCAGATCTTAGATCTAAGAGTTCAGATCTAGATCTAGATTTTCGATCCAGATCTAAGATTTCATTCGAGCGCTCCTTTTCTAGTGGGTATTTGAGGGGTGAACTTCTTTCAGATGTATGGCGGTGCCTTGGCGGTTTGGTTGTTCTTTTGGGTGTTAACTTTAGAGCTTCTACAGCAGGTGTGTTCAGGGTTTGGATCGGAACAGAGGTGTCCAACCATGGAGCTGAAGTTGGTAGTGGGTTTTGTTCCGCAATGGCAGCGGGTTTTGTTCGTCATCAGGTGTGTTCGGTTGCTGTGAGTGTTCGGAGGTTTGAATCGGAAGTGGAGTGGAGTTGGGTGTTCTATAAGGAGGTGTTTCAACCATGGAAGTGGTGGTGGGTGTCCTATCGGGGGTGTGTGAGTTTATTGTTCAAGGGCTTGCAGAGAAGTTGGCCTTCAAATAGGTTGCTAGCTTGGAGTCAAAAGATGGTTATAGAGGCAAGGAGGATGGTGTACCAGGGTAGGTGAGCCAGCAAAGGGTAATCAGCAGAGTGGAGAAGAGGCTGATGATGGTCTTGGCAGCTCAGGTGGATTGGGAGTGCAGCAGCATTGGGAGATAGTTTGTTAAGCTTGGGTATTTTGGTGTTGGTTTTTGGGTTCGGGTTGTGTGGGTTGATTTTGTGGGGAGTCTTGTATTTTATTTTCTAGTTAAGTTCTTCTTAACTTTTTTTTTTTTAAAAAAAAAAAAATCGTGAGGTCAAGGGATTGGTTGTATGGATGCGAATAGCAGTAGTAGGAGTATTCTGTACTTTCCGAATCTCTCTTGATGCATGTCATCTTCCTGTACCTTTAATTTCATATTTTTAATAAAATTTTTCTTTACTGATCAAAAAAAAAAAAATGATTGGGTTAGTAAGAGTGAACAGTTGTACTTGATATTTGTGAGGAACTCAAGTTTGGCATAACCTAAATAATACAAAAAGTCAAAAAGTCACTATCCTATTTAAGTCACATCATCTTATTTAAATCACATCACCTCTCTAACACATCACATCAAACCCAACCCAAACCCAATCCAAACCCAACCCATATAAGCCAATAAGTCAAAAAGTACACTTTTTTAGAACATCTCAAACCAAACATTACTTTGGAAAGAGATTTGAGTTTCCATGACTAATATTAGGGATTATGAGAAAAATATTATAAAATATATTATAAATTCTTTTATTAGTATGTATTATTATTTTTTTATGATCTCTAATGTTACTCTTTTTAATTAGAGTTTGATTCATTTGGTTTCAATTTCTCAAATTCAATTTTTTAAAAATTAAGTTTTTTGTTTTTTATATTTTTATATTTTTTATGAATTTTTTAATATTTTAAGTAATTTTTTTTTACTTTTTAGATACAATTAATATAAATACAACTTAAAAATATAATATTTATAAAAAAAATCGTTAAAATTTTTTCTAAATACCAAAAATATATAAAAATTCAGTACATTTTCGTATTCTTGTATATTTATTAATTTTTTACAAATATTTTACTTTTTAGATATGTCTAAAAAGTAAAAAATTTACTTACAATATTAAAATAAAAAAATACTAAAAATATAAAAAATAAAAAATTTAATTTTCAAAAAATTAAATTCCAATTCAACTCAATCGTATTGTTCCCATGCAAATGGAGTTTAGGTGAGGCAATGCACTTGTCCTTGAAATTTAATGAGTCCGAATTTCGATTTCACATCTCCAATATTTTAATATTTTTTTCTTCATCAAATTTGAATAAAAGTTTGAGTAAAAACTCCATCTAATATCGCGTGCTCTAATAGTGCAATTTGAAATTTCATCAAAATACCGATCGACATGAAGGACGACCGGGTGATGTCTAGTCAGTCAACTGACCAATGTAATTTTTTTACAGATTTTTGCAAAGAGGTGGTCAACCGGGGGACAACTGGTTAGACATTCGGTCGATCATCCAGTAATGGTTTATGCCCTGCATCTCCAATAGCTATGAACAATAACTTGATGAAAGGCACAACCACTTTTAATTTGATAAAAACTTTAGATGTCTTAGATTTAATTTTGGTTTGATGAAAAGATTGCAACAAAAGCTTACTTTTTTCATCAAATTTAAATTTGATAAAAAAAAGGCACAGAGTTGGAAGATTAATTTGGGCCTATTTCGGTAATTTAAACTATTTATTGCATAAAATTAGTTGAGAAAATTATTCATGAAAAAAATGAAATTGATCTAACATTGATTCAAATACTGTCATATCATTTTTACGTATACAACTTGCATGTGTTTAGGAATAGACCGATCATTTATTATAATACATATGTGATTAATTACTTATGTTTGATTAACTCAATTTTTTACATGTATGTTTTTCTTAACGCATATTGTTATTCAAGCTCATAAATTAGACTTACGTTATAAATTCAGTGATGTGTCAAGAAGATTCATAATTAAATATTTTTTAATTGTCAACTAATCATCTTCTTAACAAATCACTAGGTCTAAAAAATAAATTTAAAAAGTAAACTTATATATCATTTTTCTTTTCTCAACTTATCGTATGAAAATGATTCAAATCCATGATATGGGTACAAATTGATCTCATCCGGAACTCATATATAGTATTGTTACAACATACAATTGTGGTTTCCATTGTCCAAAATCATTTCAATCATCTCCATTTTTTTTAAACCTCAGTTCTTCGTTTAATTTAAGCCTGTTATTTTATAAAAAATTTCTTTTGTTTTTAATGATTTTTTTTTTTTAAAGTTATCATTTTTAAAAAAAAAAGTTTTAAGTGTTTGTAACTAGAAATCTTATAAAATCTTAAAAAATAAAAATAAAATGTCCATTAAATACAAAAAATTTGATTCTTGGCTAAATAAATTCAAATGTTGGGTTAATAGTTCAAAAAACTCAATCATACCAAGATAGTGGATGTCTTTATTGGATGACTTTAAATAAAGAGAATAATATTTTGAAAAGCGTGACAAAACAGTCTTTCATAAATAATTAAGTTCAAAATACACATTTCTCTTCAAACTTAAATTCTCTCTCTAATCTAATAAACATATCTCATGAAACCGAAGTTTGAAGCAACAAACACCAAGATAATAGATTTTTATCACACTTAAGTGAAGATTTCAAGTAAACCATACAAGAATTTGTGGAAGATCACCAAAATAAGACCTATAAGAAACTGCTAAGGATGTCAAATCTCTACCAAGATTTGCAGTAGACCGCTAAGCAAAAATTCACGAACAAGATCTACTCGAAACCAAAGAACATGGCTGTTCCAAGACTAATGAATATAGATCCGCTAAGTGACCAAAGGCCTACCAATAAAACCTCCAAATAGGTTTATTACAAATCTTAACAAAGAGTGTTCTTATTAATACCCTATTAATTATTTTAGATTTTTTATTTTTTGGACCCCCACCTGTAAATTATAAAATCTTTAAAATTTCTTTTTTCTCCACAAATAATACCAAAATTATCATTGTAAAAACATTTCACCCATTCAAATGTACAATCCCTACACTTCAAAAAGCCTCTTTCTCATAATTCTAACAAAATCCACAATGGTGGAACCTCTCAAAACCAGTGAAAAAAATTTGTGACGATTAAGAAGTTTTTTCTCCGTTTCATTACGAGATTTGTCAATCTGTTTGATTTTTTTTTCTATTACCTCTTTTCGCACATACAACACAATCCACTTTCATGCTTTTCTAATTAGTTTTCTGTCATTTATCCATGGTCTCACTGTACTTGTATACACTCTGTATGAGCAAAACTGGCAGGATTTCACTCACTGGTCGACCCTCCGGTCGACCACCCAAGGGTGGTTCGACCTCCCAAGGGTGGTCTGACCTCCTTTGTTTGTCTTCTTTTATTACTGCTTTGGTTATCTGTTCCCGAATAAATAAAAAATGTCCAGTTACCCATTCCCGAACAAATAAACAATGTTCGGGCCTGTGTTCCCAAATTTCGATCAAGAGTTCAGTCCTGAAAAAATGACTAATAGCTTTTATTATTTCTGTCATTTTTTTTCAAGAAACTTACCCTTATAGGGTCAATCTCCTCTGAGTTAAGAACACTATCAAAGTTATGAACATCTTTTGAGTTTTTATTGTTATACTTCTCTCGTCTCATGAAGTTGTAGTTACTAAAAAAATTCCACTCATTGTCATTGTCATTATCGGAGAAGTGTATGTAATCAAATGGTTACCACCGTTGTCGTCGGAATATTGCCGCCAAACTGTTTTCAAGGTTTTGAGGGTGAGTAGGTTTTGAAGATGAGATTTAGAGATGATGGATGGGTAGTGATGGAGGTGAATGCTCTCATAAACCCTAACTCATGATGTAGTAAGTGTGTGAGTTTAATTATGAAATGGAGTGTCGCAAAATTATTGAAGTCATTTTTAGTAATTTCATTTGAGGTTATTGTTGTAATAAAAATAAATAAAAAATAAATGGTTTAAATAATTGATAGGGTGCTAATAATAGCACTCACAAACAAATTATCTCAAAACCAAATCAATTTGAGAGTAGACATTGAGCCAAAATCCATCTTCATTAGAATTTTTTTTTCAAAATTAATTTTTATTTATTTTATTTTAGGAGTTCTTAGTACTTAAGAAGCAAATAAAAAAATAAAATTAAAAAGTTAACAAAAAAAAATTGATAAAAGCTTACCATTTTTTTATTGGAAAAAAAAAAATTTGTCAAACAAAACATGGATACCGATGAATTTTTCAAGTCAAATGCTGAGATTTTGCTCTTTTCTAATAAAACTAGACCTTTTATATATATATATATATATATTAGTAGTGTAAAATAAATATTCCATTGATATTGATATAAAAGAAGTGAGTACACTATAAATTTTTTTTTAATAACTAAAATTAATTTTATTAATATAAAACAAGTGAGTGTATTAAAATTACAACAATATCTGAAGACAGAGTCGCCTTGAGCATAGACTCACCAGGTCATGGCTTAGGTCTCCTTAAAATAGATCTAAAAAAGGGACTCCCTCCTATTATAATTTAGTATAATATATTAGGTATGTTTTAAGTAAAAAAAAAATAAAAAAATGTCCAAATTAATTTAAAATAAATTGACCTATTAAAAAATTAAAAGGTCCATTCAAAATTAAAGGACTCATTCTCTCTCCCTATCTAATTCCTAACCTTAACTCTTAATTCAATTTTCCCAAAAATTTGAGAGAAACAGCATAACAGAGCACTAGCGAATTTCTTAAGAATTTAGAACAACAGCACAACACAAGTAGGTCTTTTTTTTCTATTCAATTAATTAAATATTTATCTTATCTTTTGCTCAATTAATTAAATTAAATTATACAAGTATAATTGATTTATTAGTTTCTAAAAATACAAGAAAAGTAAGGATCAAATGATATTTATTAGTTGTTATAATATAATGCTAAGTATTTTTTTATAATTTTGATACAAATTTTTAATCCTTTACTTTTTAAAAAAATTATTAAATAAAAAAAATATATAAAAAAATTCTAAATAATCTAATAATATTTATTAATTGATTATAGACAACAGAGCTCAAAAATCTGAAGGCCAGGCCTCTGAAAATGACAATAAATAGAACAACAATAATATTCCCTTGTCCCTACCGTTGATAATGTGATTTTTAATGCAATCTTGCAAGAAGTACATGAGTTGACACCGACACATGTACAGATGATACAAAAACAATTCATTATAATTTAAAAATAAAAAATAAATTAATGATAGATTTTAAGAGAATTGTTTTTAAAGTTTCTGTTATTAATATTTTATAAAATAAAGAATATATAATATTTTTATAGTAGTTAAACTTTCTTAATATTTCCATAGAGAATAATCGACTCAAATTTTTTTTGTCCTACTCAGAAAAATTTTGGTTTCGACACAGAAAAATTTCAATTTTCATAGAGAAATTTTTTTGATATGATTACAGAGAAAAATTTTTTTGGTATGATTATAGAGAAATTTCCTTGAAAGACCTTAACTAATAAAAAAAAAACATCTTGGACCTCTCCTACTGCACAAAGTTAGAGAGGGATGTTTTACTAATTTTTCCTAAATTTTATAAACTTTTATAAATTAAGTTTTAAATTTTTTTATGAATTTATAATTATTTTGAAAAGAAATATCACTTAATTGTAATTTTTTTTACATAGATCTAACAAGAAACTTGTTAAAATGTGTGTGTGTGTCTTCTTTTTTTTTTTTTATGTATAAAAATGCATTTATAAAAATAAGGTTTGGATTTAAAATTTTCAAATTTGAAGGTTATATATAGATTAATTTAATGTTTTATCAAATATGTATCACATAGAGATTTCAAAGATCACTTTGAGGCCAAGTTTGGCATATGATAAATAATCCTTCTTGTTATCTTTTTATCTTTTTCCACCACATTACCTCTTTACTTTTCTATACATCTTTTCGTAAAAAGACAAAAAGTACACTTATTTAGGTCATCCCAAACAACCCCTTAGAAGGCACTAGATTTTCTGTTCCATTTGTTTCTATCCCATGTTGCATATATATATATATATATATATATATACGTATATATATTTTTTCAATTCATGATAATCACATTATCCCATAATCCCATAATTCTCTATCTTTAAATTTCTAAATCGTTTGTTTCAATGCATTTCTAGCTAAGCATGGTAGGAATCATAAAGTACGAAAATCTTGTAAAATAGCCATATTGTTGAAAGTGTATTAAATCGAAGAAACGGAGAAATTTAAATAAAAAAATCTCAGTTTCTTGATGTGTCAACTCTAAATTTAAAAATTAATTATTTTGAAATAATGTCGATCACATTTTGAATGTCGGCCTTAATTCTCTCAACTACACAACTACTCTATGCCCCTATTTGGTAGGACTTATTTCCAGCTTATTTCAACTTTTAACTTAATTTAAGTTATTTTGATGTGTTTGGTTCAACTTAATAATACAGCTTATAACTTTTTGTAAGTCAAAAATCAACTTATTCTTTGAGTGGGGGAGGACAAGCTTAATTTATAAGTCAAAAATCAGCTTATGTTCACAGTTATAAGTTATAAATTATAATCACTTTCCCATAATTCTACCAAACGGGACCTATATCATGTGGTGATAATAATTGGAATGTGGTCTCAACTTTCTCAACTATGCAAGTACTACACATCGTGTGGCGATTACAATTTGAATGTTGGCCTCAATTTTTTCAACTACACAACTACTCTATATCATGTGGTGATCATAATTTGAATGTGGTCTCAACTTTCTCAACTATGCAAGTACTATACATCGTGTGGTGATTACAATTTGAATGTTGGCCTCAAACTGTTTTCTTAAGGAAAAATGATCCGTAACTCGAAATTCGGTGGCTCGATTTGGCTCGAAATCTAAAATGACGTCGTTTTGGGTTTCGATTTTTTTTTTCTCTCCTTTTCTTGCTTTTCGAATAGAGAGACAAAAAAAGAGAGTAAGAAGGATAAAAGAAGAAGAGAGGAGGAGAAGAAAAGAAGAGGAAGAGAGGAGGCGAGAGAGAAGAGAGAAGAGGAAGAGAGAAGGGGGCGGTCGGTGATCGATGGTGATGGCAGTCGGTGATGTCGGTGATCGGTTGGTGATGGCGGTCCCCTTTCCAGTAGATCTGGATTTGAGGATGAAAGTGAATTTTTTTTTTTTGTTGATGAAGATGATGATGATGTTCAAAATCTGAAGATGAAAGAAAAAAAAATAAAATTTGTTATGAAGATATTGATGATGTTGATCTGGATTGAAGATGAAGGGAAAAAAAAAAATTGTTGATGAAGATGTTGATGATGGTGACCTGGATCTGCAGAACTAGATCTTGTTGATGTTGATAAATAAAAAAAAAATTGTTTAGAAAAAAATTTGTTGATGTTGATCAATAAATTTTTTTTTTTTTTTTGTTGATGTTGATGAACCCAGCAGCGCAGCAGACCCAGCTCCTTCTTCTTCTTCTTCTTCTCTTCTTCTTCTTTTTCTTCTTCTTCATCTTCATCTTCAGAAAAACACGAAAAAAAAAAGACACCAAAACGACGTCGTTTTGGCACCGAGTCACTCTCAAGCCACACTCTTTTGAGCTACGAATCGAAACTGTTTCTCAAGTAAGCAACTATTATATATCGTGTGGTGTTAGGGAGAATTTATGATATGAAAATAGTAAAAGCAATAATTCTATAAACACTAACAACTATAATATCAATTAAGAAAGAACTTCCCACCCAAAAAAAAACAGAAAAAAAAAGAGAGAACTCACACATAGATCTCATCATTTAGTATATTCACTTAATATTATGTCTATGCAATATATTTACTGAAATGTTTATTGGTGTTTTTAACAGTATTGCATTAAAAATGAGAACAGAGAATTTATTATCATTAGAACCTCTTTCCCATTGTTTGAAAGTATATGAATTCAGAAAAATTATTAAATACTTTCAAAATATCATGTAACATTATCTATATATATAGTATTTCTAAATAATAAAAATTATTAATATAAATTAATAGAGTTAATATGTCTTGTCATGAAATTCTTCTTTACATAATTGAATTGGAGCACAACTTAATATTTCAAAATTATTAAATAATTACCTGACAATTTACCTACTTTAAGAAAGGAAATTATTCAATATTTTCAAAATAGTAGTGTTATATGTACTAATTAATATACTAACTAGTGTACCAATATTAGTTATAATATTATTATTGACCCCACTTATTAATCACATTACGAATTTCAAAAACTTCTTAAATTGTCCGTACTCCTTAATCAATCATTATTTAATATGATACATTCTGTTTCCTAATTACTTAATACAATAATCTACCCATCTATCTTGTTTACCAATTATAAAATTATGAAATAAGACGTACCATATAATTACCCTTAAAGAATATGTACCATCGATCAGTAGGTGGACTCATCACATGCACAACCCACCAAACCAGCCACAATTATTTTTGCCCATCCAAATTCTCGCCTTT
Source organism: Camellia sinensis (assembly GCF_055761805.1). NCBI lineage: Eukaryota > Viridiplantae > Streptophyta > Magnoliopsida > Ericales > Theaceae > Camellia > Camellia sinensis. Next base: position 11,268,119 of record NC_138968.1, read on the forward strand.
CCATAATAGGAATATTTCAATTATAAAATATTTATATACACAAAAGAAAGTCATAAAATTTGTAGTGACATGACAGCCCTTGAAAAGATGCATATAGGGGAGGTTGGGAATCACTTTTGAGATTAAAATAGCCTCAAACACTAAGAAAGTTGAATCTCAAACATATTAAATTAATAATTTATATTTATAAAAAAAAAAGACAAAAACAAAAAAATAAAAATGACTCCGCATGGGGCAACCTACACTGTCAAGTGACAATGTAAGCACAGTTTAGCTTCAGCCTAGTCCCACAGTGTAGGCACATATAATAAATGACAATTTTATTCCTTCAGATAAATTTTGAAAAAAGTGAAGATAGGAACAAATTTGTCATTTCAGTTTCAAATATCATTTCAAATACATTTTTCAATACAACAACTCAAATAAAAATCTATACTACTTTTTCAAACACAAAAACTAAAATAATCTACCAAAAATAGTCAAAAAGCTTAAAAAATAGCCACTACCCAAACACCCAGATAGTATAGGGTTCCACCTTCACATAAACACTCTTCACATCATTAGAGTTGCTCTCAAATAGGGTTCAGCATGTGTCCAGTCCGAGATTGGACTAGACGGTGCTGTTGGACTCGTGGGGGCCCACCACGGGTCCTGTTTTGATAATCTAAACCGTTCAATGTGTAGAACTCGTCGAGTACTATATATTGTAAAAAATCACGTTGATCGGATATCGATAGCTATGTGATAAAATCAGTTTTGTATAAAAAAAAATGAACGGCGAACAAATTCACGGTTGACAAAAAATTACTTTGATCACATAACTATCGATATCCAATCAACGTTCTGATTATCAAAACGCAACTTATGATGGGCCTCCACGGACCCAACAGTACCGTCCAGTCCGATCTCGAACTGGACACAAACTACTCCCCTCAAATATTATTCTACAGCATACATCATCACTTGTAAGCCATTACTATGTCTTACTTAACATCGTTAATTTAAAAAATAAATTTAAATCGTTAATTTGATTCATAATAAATACCATTGCAAGCTATTATTATGTCTTACTTAAGATCGTATCAAAAATTAAATAAAAAAAAATTACAGATCATAATCAAATCTTACTAAATTCATTCATAATCAATACCATTACAAGCTATTATTATGTCTTACTTAAGATCGTATCAAAAATTAAATAAAAAAAATATTACAGATCATAACCAAATCTTACTAAATTCATAATAAATTTTGATTTAATATATAAGTGGCCTCGCAACTAGCTCAATCGAGCATATAGTATAACAAAATACTACTAAAATCATAACTAAAAGTGTACGGCACACACCTAAAAGGTGAATGCCTGCCAAAGAATTGTTACAAGGAAAGTGCAAAAAAAAACTAGAGGTGTAATTTGGGCGGAGTCAACTTGAGCAATCTAAGTTCAATTTGAATTTGTTTAGAGTTTGGACAAAATATTTTTAAATTCAGTACGGATTTAGGCAAAAATTTAGAAGTCCGAATTAAATTTGGACGGGCTTGGGTAAAGACGTCAAACAATCCGAGCAACTCGAAACCTAAATTATATATATATATATATATAAATATATATAAATATTAAGTATACATATAAATTATTAACCATTACATGATATTAAAGTAATTTATATTATTAAATCATATCGAATATATATTATATATACAAATAATATAAAATCTTACTTTTTTCACTACTACAAAAATAGTTAAAGATCACACTTTGATAAAAAAAAAGATCTCACTTTTATTGGAAGTGTGATAAAAAAAATTAGATTGATATTTTAATCACACTTAATTTGATTGAGTGTGATAATATTTATTTTTTATGTCACTTTTCAATTAAGTGTGATTATATATATATATTTTTAATCACACCTTCTAATTAAAGTGTGATTATATACTTTTTAATCACACTTTTTAAACAAGTGTGATTATATATATATATATTTTTAATCACACCTTCTAATTAAAGTGTGATTATATACTTTTTAATCACACTTTTTAAACAAGTGTGATTATATATATATTTTTTAATCACACATTCTAATTAAAGTGTGATTATTTATATATTTTTTAATCACACTTTCTAATTAAAGTGTGATTATATATACACTACTACTTTTTAATCACACTTTTTAAACAAGTGTGATTATATATATATATTTTTTAATCACACATTCTAATTAAAGTGTGATTGTTTATATATTTTTTAGTCACACCTTCTAATTAAAGTGTGATTATATATACAATACTACTTTTTAATCACACTTTTTAAATAAGTGTAATTATATATATATTTTCTAATCACACATTTTAATTAAAGTGTGATTATTTATATATTTTTTAATCACACTTTCTAATTAAAGTGTGATTATATATACACTACTACTTTTTAATAACACTTTTTAAATAAGTGTGATTATATATATATTTTTTAATCACACATTCTAATTAAAGTGTGATTATTTATATATATTTTTTAATCACACATTCTAATTAAAGTGTGATTATATATACACTATTACTTTTTAATCACACTTTTTAAATAAGTGTGATTATTTATATATTTTTTAAGGTAATTAAAATGTGATTATATATACATTACTACTTTTTAATCACACTTTTTAAATAAGTGTGATTGTATAAAATATTTTAAATTGATTTTTATATAAAATATACAATTCCCAAATTTTTAATCACACTTAATCTGATTGAGTGTGATAATATTTATTTTTAATGTCACTTTCTAATTAAGTGCGATTATATATATATATATATATATATATATATAGGGTAAATTACACTGACACCCCTAAGGTTTATGTTTATTACAGTTCCTCCTTCACGTTTTGGAAATTACATCTCCCTCCCTGAGGTTTAAAGTTTCATTACAGATTCCCCCCTTAGCAATTTAATTTTTTTTAAATGCCAATTTTGCCCTTACTGGGTAAATTATATTGACACCCCTTACATTTTAGAAATTACAATCCCCTTCCTAAGGTTTAAAGTAGCATTACCAATTGTCCCGTCAGTTAGTATTAGTTGGAAAAAAAATTCATTGAAAAAAAATTAATTGAAAAAAAAATTGTTAGTAAAATTTTTAAATTTATGTTTAAAAACCAACATAAACTTATTTTTTGAATTTACGTTTTTTCCTCAAATTTACAAACTGAGACAACCATTTATAGATTAAAAAATTATCAAATAAATTTTTATGACAAATTTTAAAATTTTTGTAAATATAAATTGAAAACTGAAAACGAAATGGTTACCAAACAGGCTTCAAATGGTAAAAATGTCATAAAATTAACAAATAATTAAATAAGTTACCAACATAAGAAATGATTTATCAAAAGATTCTTAGGCTATGTATGGTTTGATTTTTAGAAAAAAAATTAAAAATTAATTTGGTTAAGAAATAAAAAATAAAAATAATTATCATTTTTATATAATTTTTATCTTTCGAGTGGTTAGAAATAATTTTTTACAAATTATATTGAAACAGCCATACGTATGTATATAACCTGCTCAAAAATTAAAATTATAATTATTTTTTACCCTTAAATAATAATTATTTTTTAGTTTTTATTTCTTAACCAAATTAATTTTTAATTTTTAATTTTTTTTTCTAAAAATCAAACCATATATAGCCTAAGAATCTTATGATAAGTCATTTCTTACGTTGGTAACTTATTTAATTATTTGTTAATTTTACAACATTTTTACCATCTAAAGCTCTAAGGTGCCATTTGGTAACACGTGTGTTTGGTAACGTTTACGTTTTCAATTTATATTTACAAAAATTTTATAAACTGATTTTTGTTTAATTTTTGTTTATTTTTAGAAAAACATAAACTACAAACGCGTTTGGTAATAATTGACAAAATGTTTAAAAAATTTTAAAAATATAAAAAAGAGTGAGAAATGGCAAGTGTTGGCAAGTTGCGGCGGAAGACGGTGGTGGAAAGTGGTAACAGTGGGTGGTGGGTAGCTGGTGGTAGTAGGTGGTGGCGGGTGGGTAGTGGTGGCGAGTGGTGAGTGGTGGTGGCAGATGACGAGTGGTGGTAGCGGACAAGTGGCGGGTGGTGGTGGTAGTGGTGGGTGGGTGGGTGACGGTGGCGGGTGGTGGGTCGTAGCGAGTGGGTGGTGGTGGTGATGGTGGCGGGTAGCGGGTGGTGGTGGCAGGTGGGTGGCGGTGGGTGGTGATGGTGGGTCGGTGGGTGACGGTGGCGGGTGGTGGGTGGTAGCGAGTGGGTGGTGGTGGTGGTGGTGGTGGTGGCCGGTGGGTGGTGGGTGGCCGGTGGTGGCGGATAGGTGGTGGTGGTGGTGGTGGTGGGTAGGTGGGTGACAGTGGCGGGTGGTAGGTGGTAGCGAGTGGGTGGTGGTGGGTGGCGGGTAGGTGGTGGATGGTGGGTGATGGTAGTGGCGGTGGTGGTGGGTGGCTGGTAGTGGCAGGTGGTGGATGGTGGTGGCAGGTGGATGGTGGTGAGTGGTGGTGGCAAGTAGGTGACGGGGATGGTAGTGGCGGGTGGTCAGTGGTGGCAGGTGGATGGCAGGTGGGTGGTGGTGGTGGTAGCAGCGACGGCGAGGGGTGGGTGGGTGGGTGGTGGGTGGTGGTGACAGGTGGGTGGTGAGTGGTGGTGGTGACGGCTGGGTGGTGGGTGGTGGTGGCGGCGGAAGACGGTGGTGGAAAATGGTAGCGGGTGGTGACTAGTGTTGGGTGGTAAAAAAAAAAACAAAACTCAAAACTCAAAATGGAAACACATTTTTTGTGTTTTCATTTTTTGGCCCAATTTATAAACTGAGACCACTGATTTATAAATCAAAAATTTTATCAAACAAGTTTTTATTTGAGTTTTTTAATTTTTTGTAAATATAAACAGAAAACTAAAAACGTAAGTGTTACCAAACGACACCACGTTTTCAGTTTTCTGTTTATATTTACAAAAATTTAAAAAACTCAAATAAAAACTTGTTTGGTAAATTTTTTATTTATAAATCAGTGGTCTCAGTTTATAAATTTGGCCAAAAGATGTAAACTCAAAAAATGTGTTTCCGTTTTGAGTTTTGAGTTTTTTTTTTTTACCACCCAACACTAACCACCACCCGCTACCATTTTCCACCACTGTCTTCCGCCACCACTACCCACCACGCATCCCCCACCACCACCTGCCACCACCACTCGCTACCTACCACCCGTCACCAACACCCACCTGCCATCTACCCACCACTACCATCCACCGCCCGCCACCTACCCGCTACCACCACTCAGCACCTATCTATCACCACCATCCACCACCAGCCACCCACCACCACCACCCACCAACCACCTACTACCCACCCGTCACCACCACCCACCACCACCACCACCACCACCACCACCCACTCGCTACCACCTACCACCTTCACCCACCCACACACACCACCACCCGCCACTACCCACCACCACCCGCCACCCACCTGCCACAACCACCCACCACCCGTCATCACTATCCACCACCCGTTACCACCATCACCACCACACACTCGCTACCACCTACCACCCGCCACCATCACCCACCCACTCACCCACCATCACCACCCGCCACCTGCCTGCCACCACCACCCACCCGCCACACACTTGTCACCACCACCGACCACCCGCCACTACCATCACCACCACCCACTCACTACCACCTGCCACCGTCATCCACCCACCCACCCACCACCACCACCGTCACCCACCCACCCACCTACCACCATCCGCCGCCACCATCTACCACTACCTGCCATTCCGCCACCCACCTGCCACCATCGCCCACCACCCGCCGCCACCACCACCACCACCACTACCCACTCGCTACCACCCATCACTCGTCAGCATCACCCACCCACCCATCACTACCACCACCCACCACCACCCGCTACCCACCACCTACCGTCACCACTTTCCACTACCATCTTCCGCCACCACTTGCCATTTCTCACTCTTTTTTATATTTTTAAATTTTGTTAAACATTTTGTCAATTACCAAATGCGTTTGTAATTTATGTTTTTCTAAAAATAAACAAAACCAGTTTATAAAATTTTTGTAAATATAAACAGAAAACGTAAACGTTACTAAACAGACCCTAACCATTTCATTTTCAATTTTCAATTTATATTTACAAAAATTTAAAAAACTGTCATAAAAACTTGTTTGATAATTTTTTTTGGTTTATAAATGATTGTCTCAGTTTGTAAATTTGAGGAAAAAATGTAAATTCAAAAAATAAGTTTACGTTGGTTTTTAAATAGAAATTTAAAAATTTTACTAGTAAAATTTTTTTTCAATTAATTTTTTTTTCAATTAATTTTTTTTCCAATTAATTTTTTTTGGTAAATTATACTAACACCCCTTGAAATTTATGTTTATTACAGTTCCCCCTCACATTTTGGAAATTACATTTCCCCCTAAGGTTTAAAGTTTCATTACGGATTTTCCCCTTTAGCAATTTAATTTTTTTAAATACTAATTTTGTTCTCAGTGGGTAAATTACATTACCACCCCTCACATTTTAGAAATTACAATCCCCTCCCTAAGGTTTAAAGTAGCATTACAAATTGCCCCCTTGGTTAGAATCAGTTAGAAAAAAAATTAATTGAAAAAAAAATTTATTAGTAAAATTTTTAAATTTATGTTTAAAAACCAACATAAACTCATTTTTTGAATTTACGCTTTTTCTTCAAATTTACAAACTGAGACGTCCATTTATAAATCAAAAAAAGTATTGAACAAGTTTTTATAACAGTTTTTAATATTTTTGTAAATATAAATTAAAAACTGAAAATGATGGTAAAAATGTTGTAAAATTAATAAATAATTAAATAAGTTACCAACATAAGAAATGACTTATTAAAAGATTCTTAGGCTATGTATGGTTTGATTTTTAAAAAAAAATTAAAAATTAAAAATTAATTTAGTTAAAAAATAAAAAATAATTATCCCTTTTATATAATTTTTATCTTTCGAATTTTTAAAAATATTTTTTTATAAATTTAATTGAAACAGTTATGGCGTTGTTTTAAAAATCGTTGTTTAAAAGGTTTTCAAAATATTTTATAGGTGTACTAACATATTTCCCCTTTAAGCCCACACGTTTTTCATTCTTCCATTTCTCTCGGTCCTGAGATAGATCTAGGGTTTTTTTTGTCCCCTCATCACTCCTCTTTCTTATGGTGAAAGTTCACTAGATCGAGCTCTCTATCCGGCTCTGACTCACGATCACGATCTCCATCTTGGCTCAAAGCTCTGATTCACGATCGTAATCTCTATCCGGCTCTCTCCATCTTGGCTCAAAGCTCTCGATCAATCCGATTTGAAGATTAATTTTGTGAGTCTCATTCTCTGATTTTTTGATTGTTTATATGCGAACTCAGATCTGTATCTATGATCTTAGATCTATTTGATATATATATGTGTACACTGATTTTTTGATTGTTTATATTCATTTTTGTTTATTTTGTTCATTTTTGCTTCAATGGGTTCAGAAAATATTGATGAAACAGAGAAGAAAATTTATACAGACTATTTTCTTTCTTTGTTTCTGGCTAATAGTAAAAAGTATTCATGAAAAATCAAAGATTACATCTTGCATATATTTGAAATTGTTGAATTTGGTTTAGTATTTGATGTTTCTTCGGATTTGGATAACATAGAACACAATTTAATGCTGTTGCATAATGGCCTGTCAACTGTTTGATAAAATGCTTATAAGTAATGGGTATCAAAGATCTTCTCAGGTTCATGAAACCCCATATTGAACCCATTCACATCAAGAAGTATGCGGGCAAGCGGGTAATATAATCACCTCCTCTCATTTCATATATAGCTATCTATGTCAGATTCTTCGTAGTTACATTTTTTGCATTCTTTTTTCAGGTGGGTATTGATGCTTATTCACGGCTTCACAAAGGATGTATGATTCTGAATCCATCACATCTTGTTTGACTTTGTCTTCACAAACTGTTTTTTAGTTTTTCTATTTTTGGTGATTTTTTAGTCACTTTTTAAAATTTTTAAATGCACAAAAAACAACTCACTAGTTCTGATAATTATGTGTTATATGCAAATTATCGAAACAATCAAGTATTCATACTCACTTTTCTGTTTTCACATGCAAAGGGCAGTGAGTATCACTCCATCAACAGCACATCAACTGATTCAGGTACCAAATTGCGACTCTTTATCAGCTATTTGCAACTTGGAATAGTATTTAGTGTTTTTCCATCACCTACTGTGAATTAAAAGTACCAATTTGCCATTTTTTATAATCTTTGATTCTTTCAACTGTTGATTTTTTAGATTCTGAGATCAGAGAACATTGAATTTGTAGTATCTCCATGTGAAGCTGATGCACAATTAGCATACCTATCCAGCCTAGAAGCAGAAAAAGGTGGAATTGTAGTAGTGACTTCAAAGGACAGTGATCTACTGGCATATGGCTGTCCAACTGTAAGAAATTCAACAGAACTTTGATATTGATGACTCAAGCCTCATTTTTAGCACTAATTATCTTTTTATGTTTTGCATTGGTTGCAAGCAGGTTGTCTTCAAGATGGACCGCTATGGCAATGGTGAAGAGATAGTGCAAAACAAGGTTTTTGAGTTTGCATCTCGTGTGCCTTCCTTCCAATGTTTTGATAAAGAACTTTTCACAGGTGATTTGAGACACTTCAAATTTATTTACAAACTTATAACACTAAAAATTATACAATCCTTTGCGGTTCCTTTCTATCATATATATGAACTAATTTGAGACAGGAGACGCACTTATCTTCTAGCTTTCTCACAGGCATGTGCGCTTAGCTGGCTGCGCTTTTCTTCCATCTGTTCCTGGAATTGGAATTACGAAAGCTTATTCTTTGGTTTCCAAGTACCGGAACTTGGATCGTGTAAGAGTGCCTTTTCTCTTTGTGAAAATGAATTGCATTTCATTTTGTACTTGAATTGCTTTCACTACATTTCTTATTACGGTAAGAGAAGATATAAATAAGAAAAGACATGCTTCAACTCCATTGAAATAGTTCTGTTATTATATATGCAGTGTGCACTCTTTTGGAATAATTGCTTTGAAAAAACCTGGAACCTAGATAGTTCTTTCATAACCAAGTGAGACTTCTCTTCAATTTTGCCATTTGGTGAGTTGAAATCTTCAGATTCAGTGCTCTCTAGACTGAAGTGTTAGTGAAAAATTGTGGCAATTTATTAGAATTAATGATATCAAATATTAGGTACAATTATAGAAATGAAAAAAATGGTGCATTGGCTTATTTAGACATTTGAACACACCGAAGGATAGATTTATGGTAACCTATGTATGTTTTGGTTGCTTAAGTTGTATCACACACAAGATTCTATTTGATTTCTCTTGTCTATTCACTTTTGATAAGATGTCATGAATCAAATATATGGACTTCTATAAGAAAAACATAAATGCATCTAGGAAATTATAAAACAAAAAAAACAGAACTGAGTGAGATTTTATAGAGAATTTGATAGAATCCATGAATTCAAGAATCAAAGAATTTGTTAGCATAAAAAAAGAGGAACAACCAGTGAGTCTTGAGAGGCACTGCTCAAGATCCCTGTTTGGCATTCATTAGAGCAGAACCCAAATACACTCAAATTCATATTTATATATATATATATAAATATAGAGAGAGAGAGAGGGAGAGGGAGAGAGAGATTTTGTTGCTAGAACATTAGAAGAAAAGGAAAAAAAAGAGAAAAAATAGTGTTATAGTTCATATTTAGATGAACTGATCTCATACTAGAACCTATTCCAATTTCAGTTGACATCAATATCTGTTGTTGTTTTTCTTTTTCTTTTCTTTAAAGGAAATTAGCTTTGTGTTTGGTCACATTGGTGCAATATATTCCTGAACAGGTGAATATATGGGTTCAAAGATTGAAATTGTTGATAGAATTGTATACAAAAACAAGAATCAGCACCGACGATGCTCATATTTTTAGTACCTTCTATAGGTTGTTATTCCCTATGAGCAAATATGTGCAAATAGGTACATAAATATATGTAATGCATGTAATTGTCTTTTTAATCTTAGTTTATCATATTCATGTGATGTTAGGTGAGGACCACAAGCTCATGTTCGGTCTACTTTTTTCCCTTAAATCCTTGACTGCAAAAATGGATCCAACAAGGTTTGTTTTGCTTCTTCAAGTTTTGAATTTCAAACATAATATGTTTGCGTGAGTATTTTGATTTCCCATAGAAATTAAAAAAATTTATTTGATTATATAAAACAGAAAATGTTTCGGTTGTGCAAAGAAAACTAATAAATTACATTATTTTTGGTGTGATCTAAACGTAAGTTTATAAATTAATTAGTAAGTTTATTCATATGCTTCTGGCGGTTTTTAAATTAATTTGTTTTTTTATTTTTCAGGTCAGAAATTTCTTGGAGAGATGCAAAATATGGTCAAAGAATTCAAGAACTTACTTTTTTCAAGTTTTTTATTTTTTATTTTTTAATGTATGTAATCACAGTTAATTTTTTTTTTATTAATTTCTTTGTATATACTTTTAAACATTTAACTTTCATTTATGAAATATATGATATTATTTCATTCAATATATGGTTGTGATTCAAAATATAGTATATAGTGTGTATTACATTATTCAAATGCGCGTGCAAAAATAATATTGATTATTCTTTAAATATGTCAATTTTTTTTTTATCACAGGTTTTATTAGTTATTAATCACACTTAAAAGGTGTGATCTAAATGTTTTTAATCACACTTAAAAGGTGTGAACTAAAGTTTTTAATCACACTTAAAATGTGTGATCTAAATATTTTTAATCACACTTAAAAGGTGTGATTTAAATGTTTTTAATCACACTTAAAAGGTGTGATCTAAAATTTTTAATCACACTTAAAAGGTGTGATCTAAAATTTTTAATCACACTTAAAATGTGTGAACTAAAGTTTTTAATCACACTTAAAAGGTGTGATCTAATGTTTTTAACCACACTTAAAAGGTGTGATCTAATGTTTTTAACCACACTTAAAAAAAAGGTGTGATCTAATGTTTTTAACCACACTTAAAAGGTGTGATCTAATGTTTTTAACCACACTTAAAAGGTGTGATCTAAATGTTTTTAATCACACTTAAAAGGTGTGATCTAAATATTATTAATCACACTTAAAAGATGTGATGAAAGCATTTTTTAATGACACTTAAAAAGTGTGATTAAAAATGACCATTTTTAATCACACTCCTAAAGACCACACTTTAATAAAACTTAAAAGGTGTGATTAAAAAACATACATCACACCAAAAAAGTGTGATCTTTATCTATATTTGTAGTAGTGTTTTTCTTTTATTTTCACTCATAAATTGTAAGGACTACTATAGTGGCATCTCTCTTACATTATATAAATTTTTTGTTTTGATGGTATTAATGATTTTCTATAATAAAGAAAAAAATTGTAAATAGAGTCAAATTTTAATAATTTAATAATGTAGCTACAAAAAAAAAAATGAAATTCATTTACAATTCGGGCAACTTGGTCAATTCAGGTTTAATTCGGGTCAGGCTTGGGCAAACAATTTCGGGTTACAATGTGAACTTGGGCGAGCTTAGGCAAGTCTCAGCACAACTTGGGTTGTACTTGGACAACTTTTTAACCCGACCGAACCCGCTGGAGTTGCACCCTTACTATAACCAGCCATATGGGTTGTTGTTAGTGTTGAAAATTATGTAAAAGTGTATTAAAATATATAAAAATTGTATAAAAATAATTTAAAATAATTAAAAAGTATATTAAGATTATAAATATTTTATTATTTTATATTTGTACGGGCAAATATTCGGTACCGCCCGTATCCCTTGTGTCCAAGTTCCGCTTCGATCCAATTAACCTGCGAGCACAACGACGGTGAGCTACCCGGCGGTGTGTTGCCGGAAAACCCCTTCAACGATCAAGTTAGCACGCACTTAGAGATAGAGAGAGAGAGGAAGAGAGTTTCTCTCACCAGATGAAGTTCCATCCTCAGCATGGGAGGCGTAGTCACGTCTACATACCTTCTACACGTGCCTTTGCGTCCATTCGCCTTTCGACGCGTGGACCTACTCTCCTATCCTACTTTTCCATGTGTCAGCGCAAATACAGTTAAACACCACCTAACCAAACTGCCAAACGACGTTGGCGCGAACGGACAGCCCGGCGGTGCTGCCCCATCTTCCTACGACCGTATTACTGTTGGGACATGCAATGCTCCGAGCCGAGCTCCGTTATGACCGAGCTTAGCAGCCTCCCATAATGACTGAGCACTTGTTCGGTTGCCTGGTCTGGGGAGGATCTTGTACGCTGATCTCAACGAGCAAACAACGCGAACCAGGCTAGCAAAGAAGTTATCCCGGCCAAATCGGACTTGGGCTTTAACCGAGCGCATTGCACCTGGATTGTCCCAGCCCAGCTCGACCCAAACATGCTCGGACCAATTTTAGCCCGGTCATTACCACGGCCCAAAGCCAGATTATGAAATCTCCCTCACAATTGCCCCTTAATTCCGTCCGTATTTGCGTGACCGGAATTACATTACAAGGCCGGGCTAGACTTTTTGCTCAGTGGTTCACTTTGCTCGGTTTCGAAACCTCAAAGTTGGCAAACAAAGTCAGCTCGTCAACTCGCTTCTTGGCGAGTAAAATCAGCTCAGTAACTTTCTGAGCGAGTAAAATCAACTTGGCAAGGACCTTCAAAGTTAGCGAGGAAAGCCAGCTCAACAATTTGATTCTTGGCGAGCAAAATCAGCTCGGCAAGGAACTCCAAGGTCAACGAGCAAGGTCAGCTCGACGACTTTTTTTTTGACAAGCAGGATCAACTCGGCAAGGAACTCCAAGGTCGGCGAACAAGGTCAGCTCAGCGACTTTCTTCTTAGGGAGCAAGATCAGCTTGGCAAGGAACTCCAAGGTCGGCGAGCAAGGTCCGCTCCGCAACTTGCTTCTAGGTGAGCAAGATCAGCTCGGCAAGGAACTCCAAGGTCAGCGGGCAAGGTTCGCTCGGCGACTTGCTTCTTGGTAAGCAAGATTAGCTCGGCAAGGAACTCCATGGTCGACGAGCACGGTCCGCTCGGCGACTTGCTTCTTGGCGAGCAAGATCAGCTCAGCAAGGAACTCTAAGGTCGGCGAGCAAGGTCAGCTCGGTGACTTTCTTCTTGGCGAGCAAGATCAGCTCGGCAAGGAACTGCAAGGTCCCGAGCAAGGTCCGCTCGGCGACTTGTTTCTTATCGAGCAAGATCAGCTTGGCAAATAACTCCACGGTCGGCGAGCAAGGTCAGCTCGGCGAATTTCTTCTTGGAAAGCAAGATCAGCTCGGCAAAGAACTCCAAGGTTGGCGAGCAAGGTCAGCTCGGCGACTTGCTTCTTGGCGAGCAAGATCAGCTCGGAAAGAAACTCAAAGGTCGGTGAGCAAGGTCAGCTCCGCGACTTTCTTCTTAGCAAGCAAGATCAACTCGGCAAGGAACTCCAAGGTCCGCTCGGCGACTTGCTTCTTGGCGAGCAAGATCAGCTCGACAAGGAACTCCAAGGTCGGCGGGCAAGGTCCGCTCGGCGACTTGCTTCTTGGCGAGCAAGATCAGCTCGACAAGGAACTCCATGGTCGACGAGCATGGTCGGCTCGGCGACTTGCTTCTTGGCGAGCAAGATCAGCTCGGCAAGAAACTCAAAGGTCGGCGAGAAAGGTCAACTTCGCGACTTTCTTCTTGGCGAGCAAGATCAACTCGGCAAGGAACTCCAAGGTCCGCGAGCAAGGTCCGCTCGGCGACTTACTTCTTGGCAAGCAAGATCAACTCGGCAAGGAACTCTAAGGTCAGCGAACAAGGTCAACTCGGCGACTTTCTTCTTGGCAAGCAAGATCAGCTCGGCAAGGAACTCCATGGTCGGCGAGCAAGGTCAGCTTGGCGACTTGCTTCTTGGCGAGCAAGATCAGCTCGGCAAGGAACTCCATGGTCACCGAGCAAGGTCTACTCGGCGACTTACTTCTTGATGAGCAAGATCAGCTCGGCAAGAAACTCCAAGGTCAATGAACAAGGTTAGCTCAGCGACTTTCTTCTTGGCGAGCAAGATCAGCTCGGCAAGGAACTACAAGGTCGCGAGCAAGGTCCGCTCGACGACTTGCTTCTTGGCGAGGAAGATCAGCTCGGAGACTTGCTTCTTGGCGAGGAAGACCAGCTCGGCAAGGAACTCTAAGGTCGGCGAGCAAGGTCAGCTCGGCGACTTTCTTCTTGGCGAGCAAGATCAGCTTGGGAAGGAACTCCAAGGTCGGCGGGCAAGGCCAGCTCCGCGACTTGCTTCTTGGTGAGCAAGATCAGCTCAGCAAGGAACTCAAAGCTCGACGGGCAAGGTCCGCTCCGCGACTTGCTTCTTGGAGAGCAAGATCAACTCGCCAAGGAACTCCATGGTCGACGAGCAAGATCCGCTCGGTGACGTACTTCTTGGCGAGCAATATCAGCTCGCCAAGGAACTCCAAGGTCGGGGAGGAAGGTCAGCTCGACGACTTTCTTCTTGGTGAGCAAGATCAACTCGGCAAGGAACTCCAAGGCCGCGAGCAAGGTCCACTTGGCGACTTGCTTCTTGGTGAACAAGATCAGCTCGGCAAGGAAACTTCGTGGTCAACGAGCAAGGTCAGTTCGGCGACTTGCTTCTTGGCGAGCAAGATCAGCTCAGCAAGGAACTCTAAGGTCGGCGAGCAAGGTCAGCTCGGCGACTTTCTTCTTGGCGAGCAAGATCAGCTCGTTAAGGAACTCCAAGGTCGGCGAGCAAGGTCATCTCCGCGACTTGCTCTTGGCGAGCAAGATCAGCTCCGCAAAGAACTCAATGGTCGGCAGGCAAGGTTAGCTCGGTGACTTTCTTCTTGGTGAGCAAGATCAGCACGGCAAGGAACTCCAAGGTCGCAAGCAAGGTCCGCTCGGTGACTTGCTTCTTGGAGAGCAAGATCAGCTCGGCAAGGAACTCCATGGTCAACGAGCAAGGTCAGCTCGGCGACTTGCTTCTTGGCGAGCATGATCAGCTCGGCAAGGAACTCTAAGGTCGGCGAGCAAGGCAGCTCGGTGACTTTCTTCTTGGCGAGCAAGATCAGCTCGGCAAGGAACTCCAATATCGGCGATCAAGGTCAGCTCCGTGACTTGCTCTTGGCGAGCAAGATCAGCTCGGCAAGGAGCTCAAAGGCCGGCAGGTAAGGTCCGCTCCGCGAGTTACTTCTTGGCGAGCAAGATCAGCTCGGCAAGGAACTCCATGGTCGACGAGCAAGGTCCGCTCGGCAACTTACTTCTTGGCGAGCAAGATCAGCTCGGCAAGGAACTCCAAGGTCGGGGAGCAAGGTCAACTCGGCGAGTTTTTTCTTGGCGAGCAAGATCAGCTTGGCAAGGAACTCCAAGGTCGCGAGCAAGGTCCGCTCGGCGACTTGTTTCTTAGCGAGCAAGATCAGCTCGGTAAATAACTCCAAGGTCGACGAGTAAGGTCCGCTCGGCGACTTTCTTCTTGGCGAGCAAGATCAGCTCGACAAGGAACTCCAAAGTCAGCGAGCAAGGTCAGCTCAGCAACTTTCTTCTTAGCAAGCAAGATCAGCTCAGCAAGGAATTCCAAAGTCACGAGCAAGGTCCGCTCGACGACTTTCTTCTTGGCGAGCAAGATCAGCTCGGCAAGGAACTCCAAGGTCGGCGAGCAAGGTCAGCTCGGCGACTTGCTTCTTGGCGAGCAAGATCAGCTCGACAAGGAATTGTAAAGCTGATTAAAACCATCAACAAACCTCTTACCGAATAAAATCCGTCCGACAAGGAATTCCAGTGTTGATAAAATCATCAACAAACCTCTTGCCGAGCAAAATCCGTCCGGCAAGGAATTCCAAAGTTGATCAAAACCATCAACAAACCTTTTGCCGAGCAAAATCTGCCCTACAAGGAATTTTGATCTTTCCGTCAAAATGATTGTTAGTTGCCCCTTGGACCGCACTAAATCCGCTTGGCGATGCAAAAATACAACAATTCTCAAGAAAATGGTCAACTGGTTTCATTGTGCTAATGGCAAAAAAGGTTGCAAAAATAAAACTAAGAACAAAACTTTAGATTGGTAGACTTCGATGTTCTAAAAATGGATCGGCCATTTACATTCCGCGAGTTTTATGCCCCTTTTCCTCGGCCTTCTTACAGACGTCTTCCAAAAACCGAACTCCCTATATCTCTTCCATTGTGGTTTGCATGGCCATCATCTTGTCCGACTGCGTGAACCTTTCGCACTACTCTCTTATTCTCTACTACCGGACTTGTCATCACGGTAGCTACGGCTGCATCGTCTTCGACTCGGATGTGCTCATTAATGTGTTGCGTGAGCAATTCCATGGTTGACGGTTGATTCATTGTGAGTGAGTATCTCAGTCGATGTCTAACTGGAAGACCGCGCTTATACTGAGTGATTGCAAGGTTGGTCGGGCAATCAAGGATCTCGTTGAAAGTGTCTCAATACTTAGTGTTATAAGCCTTCAAAGAGTCGCCGGGCTCTATCTTTACTCTCAAGAGATGGTCAATTTCCTTGGGCATTTTGGCATTTGTCTTAAATCTGGTGACAAATGCCTTTGCCAACTGTTGCCACCCCTCGATGCTCTCCTCCGACAGCCTCTTGAACCATTTTAGGCTAAGTCGCCCAAACTCGATGGAAAAACAAGGCACATGAGCGCATCGTTTCGCCTGTGCCCAGTCATAACCTGCCGGAAGTGGCTTACATGCATACATGGATCAGTCTTTCCGTCATAGAGCGTGAACTTTGGTTAACGGAACTTGGGGGGGGGGGAGCGATGTGTTCTCGATCTCTACAGAAAAATGGGTGGCACTTAGCCTTGCCAACTCTCTGTCTGGTGGCGCGTGTGCCGCCAAGCGTGGTTGTGGCATGGTGACCTTTTCACTGGCTCGCCCTCTAGGGACCAACCGCTACAGTGCAGGCACCCTCTGCGCCTCCTGCCGGCACCTCCTGCCGGCGAGCGCGTTCCTCTAACACATCCCTTAAGTCTTTCGAACGGTCGGAGCGAGAATACCTCGACGCCGTCGTCGGGCATGAGGGGTGGTAACTGCTGTCCTGCGGGCGAGATATCGTCGCCGGTGCTACGTAGTCTCTAGCTTTGAAGCTTCTCGTAACAGAGAGTGAAGGGGTGCGACGTCTATTAAGACTACCGGAACGGCGGGAATGGGCGTGCTCACTATGGTTTCCCACTCCAACAATGCCCTTTCCCTTCATCTGGCGTCTCATGGCCTCCATCTTCGTCGCCATTTTCTTAATGATGGTATCTTGGTCTCTCAGCTTGTCTTCCAAGTGTTGAGTGTGTGAATCTCGCCGTCGGCGACGCTCTTTTGGAATGACAGAGCGCCCAAAACTCCTTGCACGCTTGTTTCACGCATCCCTGGGAAGTCCTTGTGCGGAGGTCTCCAAATCAGCCATCGTTGGAATGACGGACAGGCCATCTCTGAGACAAACGGACTCTGGCGTAATGCCGTCGATGGTGAGTAACAGAATGTCGTCGTGGTTCACCATAAAAGATGACCGAAGAAGCTTGGAGGACAAGGTTTTATCTGTCGAATTTCCACAGACGGCGCCAATTGTACGGGGGGCAAATATTTGGTACCGCCCGTATCCCTTGCGTCCAAGCTCCGCTTCGATCCAATTAACCTGCGAGCACAACAGCGGTGAGCTACCCGGCGGTGTGTTTCTGGAAAACCCCTCCGACGATCAAGTTAGCACACACTCAGAGATAGAGAGAGAGAAGAAGAGAGTTTCTCTCACCAGATGAAGTTCCATCCTCAGCATGGGAGGCGTAGTCACGTTTACATACCTTTTACGCGTGTCTCTACGTCCATTCGCCTTTCGACGCGTGGACCTGCTTCCCTATCCTACTTTCCCACGTGTCAGCGCAAATACAGCTAAACACCACATAACCAAATTGCCAAACGGCGTTGGCGCAAACGGACAACCCAGCGGCTCTACCTTATCTTCCTACGACCGTATTACTGCCGGGACATGCTATGCTCCGAGCTGAGCTCCGTTATGACCGAGCTTAGCAGCTCCCCGTAATGACGAGGATCTTGTACGTTTATCTCAACGAGCAAACAACGCGAATCGGGCTAGCAGAGAAGTTATCCCGGCCAAATCAGACCTGGGCTTTAACCGAGCGCATTGCACCTAGATTGTCCCAGCCCAGCTCGGCCTAAACATGCTCGGACCAATTTTAGCCCGGTTATTACCATGGCCCAAAGCCAGATTATGAAATCTCCCTCACAATATTCTTTATTAATAGTCCTTAGACCATTACTATCATATTCTGATGATGTGTTATAATTTTATTATTTAAAATGAAAATATTCACCTTAATTATGAAATGGAAAAAATCAAAATCCAGCTTTAAATCACTCCAAGAGGAGGAAGAACAAGAGCAAAGAGACTTCTTGTCGTTGTCGGTAGTCTCACTAATAAATAAAATTAAAAAAATTATTTATTTGCAGAAGGGAGTGCTACTATATATCGTTGATTTGTATCATTGTTTTATTTTACTATACACATGATAAACTATAATTATTCTTCATTTTTTTATATGGTTTGACAATAACAAAGGATAATGAAACTTTAAATATATTTATTTATTTTTATTTATTTTGTATGTGTGTTCAGTTGTTGCAAGAAAATACAAATTTCACTATAATTATTTTAAAAAAACAAATACTTTCACCTCAAAAAAAAAAATTTGTTGCCAAAAGTATAGAGCTATTGTTTGGGAAGTGGGTTTGGAGCTAAATTAGTCCAAAAAAAAAACAAAATAGGCTTTTTAGCCCTAATAAGACAAAACATCACATCCAACCTATAATCATTACATTATTTCTCTCACAAAAAAGTCAAAAAAGTCAAAAGTCATTCTCAAACCAGGCTTTTTAGCCTCAGGCTAAAATAGTCAAAAAAATCAAAAAGTTAAAAAGCCAACCCATTTCCCAAACCAAGGCAAAATTATGCATGGCAAAAAAGTTTAAATTACTTTTGTGAACAATTAAAGAGAAAGTTGACATGGGTAAGCCCATAAAGATTATAACCCATCATTTAGGACCCAGTACTTAACTCAAATACTAAAGCCCAGCATTGCTGAAGCCCCACGTAGCAATAAGAGCCAATGACATCAAGACACATGGCAAGAGAAGGGTAAGCCACATAAGCAGACAAAGATCTGCAAAGTTATTGCCACTGCACATCGCCATTAATGAAGTCCCTTACAGCATTTATTGCGATAACCCCTCTCCGTCGAGACAGAACGCCTTCACCATGAATAAGGTAAGCTAGAGCATAGACTTTCGGCCAAGGTGACAGGTCGGAAGGGACAACGAAATGATTACCCGAGGATATAAGCAGACGTTGAAGACAAGAAAAATGTTAAGCTTTCTATCTCTAATCTATCTCTATGTTTCTCTTTCTAACTTACTCGTCGGAGGGTTCGCTAGGGGACTCCTCATTCCCTGTTGAACTCTGGTGCAGGTTCCTCTGTGGGCTTGATCACTCGGACACCGGTTTGGGAAGTGTGGATCAGTCTGACCCGTTCCATCTGGAACCTACTGTATCATCAGTTGGCGCCATCTGTGGGAAGCGTTTTGTTCCGCGCGCCAGTTGTGCTCATTGTCGCCGGAGACCCTCTTCCAATAACCCCCTCCTACCACCTGTGAAGGGTGATGGTCACAACTAGATCCATGGTTTCTCACCCCAATGTTACTGATCATCAAGCTGACCCTCCCAATCCAAATAACCCACCACAGTGTTTCACCGAGCTTACTAACAGCATTAACCGTCTGGCCGAGCAAAACCAAGCCCTGATTAATGCTTTACTCTAAAGAAACCTTCCTATGCCTCCTCCACTGCTTCCAGATATCCCCCCCAACCAAGAACGAGTCCCGAGCCATACTATCCTGCAACCTAATCCACCAAACGTGGAAGGCTTGCAACCCCTTCCCCCAGGTATAAACCTGCCACCCTGGGGCCCGCATCCATCGATCCCGGCACCAACCCGTGAAGGAGAGGCCAGCAGCGTCCAACCTCCGTTGCCTTCCGGTGGTGACAACATTCCTCTTTGGAATGCGAAACTCCGAGCTATGAAGCTCCATCTCCAAGGGGTCATGCAGAACATACAGCATAAACCATCTACCATAGCTAACTCCCCATTTGTTGCCTCCATCAGGGACAAACCTCTACCTCCTAAGTTCAAAATGCCCACGATCGACTCTTTTGACGATACAGTGGACCCAGTCGATCACTTGGAGACCTACAGAATCCTCATGATCCTCCATGCATTCCCCGATGAAATCATGTGTCGGGCTTTCCCCGTGACACTCAAGGGGTCGGCTCGACTCTGGTTTAGTCAACTGCCAGCAGACTCTGTCTTCACTTTCCAGCACCTTAGTGACTCATTTCTCAACCATTTCATTGGAACCCAGTGCCAGCGGCGTCCGGCAACCCAGCTCCTCAACATCCGTCAGACTGAGGGGGAGTCGCTGCGCAGCTTTGTCACCAACTTCAACACTGAAGCCCTTTAGGTGGCGAAAAACGATGACAAGGTCATTCTCACGGCATTCATGGCCGGCCTACGATCATCTGATTTCCTTTTCTCCCTCTCAAAAAACCCTCCGACCTCCATGGCAACCCTTCTTTCCAAAGCCCAAAAACACATGAACGTAGAAGATTCCCTAGCAGCTCGCCAGGACCCTACAACCAAAAACCCGACCCCCAGAGAGAAGAGAAAGGACTCAGAAACCAGAAACACCCAGTATAATAACCAAACACCTCAGTATACCGATCGACCCCCAGAGCCGACCGGTCGGCACCAGCCCGACCACCCGGCTGGTTCGAACGATACATAATCCTTAATTCCCCCATGTCAGTAGTCCCCCTCACCAATTTGACATCTCTTACCGGCCTCGAACGGCGATTAAAGGGCAGGCTATAGCCGATTTCATCCTAGAATTCACTAATCCCACTCCAACCACATCTCCTCCGCCCCCGCCACCCTCTACCGAGCTAGAAGACCCCCATTCTTGGACCCTCAACGTTGACGGATCATCTCGCTAAGAAGGTAGTGGGGCTAGTCTCATCCTCACCGCCCCTGAGGGTGGTTATTTCAAATGTGCTCTCCGCTTTTTGTTCGACGCAAGTAATAATGAGGCTGAATATGAAGCATTGATCGTCGATTTTCGCTTCGCTCGAGACATTGGTGTCAGCCACATCCAAGTGTTCAGCGATTCTCAGCTCATTGTCGAACAAATTTCGGCGGAATTCGATGCCAAGGAAGACACAATGCGGGCTTATAGGGATATTGCTCTCCCTCTCGCTCGCCTCTTCAATAATTTCCACATCAAGCACATCCCTTGGACAGACAACTCCAAGGCAGATGAAATGGCTCCGTTAGCTTCTGCAGACCACTCAGACCTCAGCCACGGTGTCCGCCTCGAGTACCTGGCCCACCCTGCCATTTCCCCAACTCAGCAGCAAGTCTACTACTTCTAAAATGAACTTATTCCATGGGCGGCCGACATCTTTCTATTTCTAACAACAGGGGAACTGCCAGCCGACAAACAGCAGGCTGCCAAATACAGGGCCCGGTCATCCAACTACATTCTTGTCAGTGGCCTCTTGTACAAACGTGGTTTTTCACGCCCATACCTGCGATGCCTCAACCCTACTCAAGCAACCTACGTGATGAGGGAAGTCCATGAGAGTATCTATGGTAATCATTTGGGCGCCCAGGCCCTAGCCCACAAAATACTTCGCACTGGTTATTTCTGGCCTACTCTCAATCAAGATGCGACAAACTTCGTGCTCAAATATGATAAGTGCCAGCGTTCTGCCAACATTCCCCATGCTTCTCCTACAGAATTGATCACACTTTGCAGTCCCTACCCATTCGCAAAATGGGGGATCAAACTAGTTGGCCCATTGCCTACTGGCCGAGGCTAAACCAAATTCGCCATTGTCGCCATTGTTTACTTCACTAAATGGGTGGAGGCAAAACCCCTTGCCACAATTACCGAGCAGAACACAACCAGGTTCATCTGGCAGTCGATCGTATGCAGATTTGGTATCCCTCAAGCCATCGTCTCTGACAGCGGCAAATAATTCGACAAGGCCAAGTTTAGGAAATTATGTGCAGAACTTCAAATCCAGCCATGTTTTTCTTCCCCAGGTCATCCCCAAGCCAATGGCCAAGTTGAAGTTACCAATCGTTCTCTTTTCAAAATCATCAAAACTAAGCTGGAAGCCGCTAAGGGACTCTGGGCTGAGGAATTACCGGATGTACTCTAAGCCTACCGCACTACCGCCCGAACCCCTACTAGGGAGACCCCATTTCGCTTAACATACGGCGCTGAGGCGGTCATCCCAGTGGAAATTGGTCTGCCTACCCCAAGAATTCTACATCCGAATCCAGAACTGACTGAGGAGCTGCGTCGGGCAGACCTAGACCTAATTGAAGAGCTCCGAGAAACCACTGTTGTCAGACGGGCCTCATACCAACAGAAAATGAGAACACATTATAACCGCAAAGTTCGACCGAGGGAATTCGCCGTGTGGGACCTTGTTTTGCGCGAAATAACCCTTGCCACCAAAAATCCGGCTGAGGGCAAATTGGCAGCCAAGTGGGAAGGACCTTACATTGTCAAAGCCAAACCCCGTCCTGGCACTTACCGACTTCAGGACATGGAAGGCCGAGACCTCCCCCATCCATGGAACGACGAACACTTGAAGCGTTATTTTCAATAAATCCCTATTTTTTTATTGATCAGTTATTGTATTTTCTTTTTTGGTAATCTACACCTTTGAATGCTCTTCTTCTTCTTCTCTCACATGCTGTAAATTTCTGATCAAATGGGCTACACTTTACATGATAACAATCATATATCTCAATTATCTGTGTGGTACCTCAATAACGTTTTGATTGCAGCACTCAGCTACAAGCCTCAGCCAGATTGAGCATGAAGAGCTCAGCCAGACTAAGTCACTTAAAGCCTCAGCCATACTGAGCACGACAAGCCTCAGCTAGACTGAGCATGAAGAGCTCAGCCAGACTGAGTCACTTAACGCCTCAGCCAGACTGAGCACGACAAGCCTTAGCTAGACTGAGCATGAAGAGCTCAGCCAGACTGAGTCACTTAAAGCCTCAGCCAGACTGAGCATGACAAGCCTCAACCAGAATGAGCACGAAGAGCTCAGCCAGACTGAGTCACTTAAAGCCTCAGCTAGACTGA
The DNA here is from genome assembly GCF_055761805.1 of Camellia sinensis. Lineage (NCBI taxonomy): Eukaryota > Viridiplantae > Streptophyta > Magnoliopsida > Ericales > Theaceae > Camellia > Camellia sinensis. The sequence goes on from NC_138968.1 coordinate 11,291,457, forward strand.
GCACTACAAGCCTCAGCCAGACTGAGCATGAAGAGCTCAGCCAGACTGAGTTACTTGAAGAGATAGCCCAACCAACCTGAGTCACTTAAAGACTCAGCCAGACTGAGCATGAAGAGCTCAGCCAGACTGAGTTAGTTGAAGAGATAGCCCAACCGAGTTAATCATAGCTCAACCCGGACTGAGCACGAATGAAGCGCTCGGCCAAGGCCATTCTTGCAACTTCATGATTGTGGCATAGTTGCCATACTTAGTCAAATTCCAGTTTAACGTTTTCCAAGTCAAACTGGCTCCTCGTTGGGTCGTGATTCATAACTTCACGTTTTTAACATTCTTATATTCCAGTTTAACGTTTTCCAAGTCAGACTGGCTCCTCGCTGGGTCGTGATTCATAACTTCACGTTTTTAACATTCTTACATTTTAAACTTCACTCGGCATTGAGATTTTCCTACATTTTAAACTTCACTCTGCGTTGAGGTTTTCTTACATTTTAAACTTCACAATAATTTATACACAAGTCCTGTGTAAGTCGCCACTTTCATTCTTTGCAGATCCTTAAACAATACAGACAATAGCATAAAAACACAAACACAACTCATAATTTTATTCATTCACAAACTTATACATAAGTTTATTACAGAAATGCCAAAAACACAAAACACAAAACACAAAACACAAAACACAAAACAACCAAAACTCTGAGTACAAATTTTGTTCACACCAATCATTCCTTTTCACTTGAGACGAGGTCTTCTTCTTCAACACCCTCATCTAAGGGGGTCTGGGCCACGTCGTCTTCGTCAATCTTTACACTGCTGAAGTCCAAGTCTGGGAACAACTCTTCTACTTTGCATTTAAACATCTTCCAGCCGTTGTCCCAGAACTCAGTCATCTCATGTTTGTAGAAATCCGACCGCTGGAAGCTTTGGATCACTTCTTCTTCACTCCTACTCCCAGCGGTCTCCCCCAACGGGCCAGCCCCCCCAGACCCCTTTCTCGCCAAGTTGTTGGCGATTGCGGCATCGACAACCATCTAAAAGTCAGTAGACCCCTTGAACTGCTTTACTGCTGCGACGCATAAGTCGGGGTATGCTGCCCTTTTAGAGGCTGCCTTGGTCCTTTCTTCCTCCAACTCCTTCTCCAACCCCGCTTTCTCTACCGCTACCCTGGCACGCTCGTCTGCTAGATCCTTCTCCAACCCCGCAATCTTCAGATCTGCTTCTTCTTTTTCTTTGATCGATTGGGCGCGCAGATCCTCGTTACAAGTCATCGCCTCCTCCGACCGTTCATTGGCGACGGTGTAGGCTTTCTGCGCCTCTTCCAACTTCTTCTGCTCACCAACTAGCTAGAACTCGAGTGACACCACCATGTGGCGTTCGTCCTCCAGCTTCAACTTGCCCGCGAGCAGTTCAGTATGGGCGCGATCGGCAACATTGCCCTGCACCATCGCCAAAACCTCCATCTTCTTGGCCTTCTGAGCCTCTTCCAACCTCCTAGCACATGTACTTCGCGCGGCCCTACACCACCCTGCAGTCTCTCCCTTAAGCTTCCAAGTTGAGCCTCCACTCCCTCTAAATTTGCCTTCAGTGGCCTCACTTCACCTTTTGCAGCCGCTGCCTTGTTCAGAAGGGCCCCTGCTAGGGCCGTCGCCTCCATTTGGGCAGAACACAACCCCCTTAGCAGCTCAGTCTTAGAGAAATTGGCCATCGAGAGCACGGCTTAGGAATGGCAACGGGGCGGGGCGGGGCGGGGCCGGGGATCACACTCCCCGTCCCCGATCCCCGATGGTAAAATTTTCCCTATCCCCGGCCCCGATCCCCGACGGGGACCTATCACTACCCCCCGTCTCCGTCCCCCAACGGGGATCGGGTTTCCCCGACCCCGAAATTCCCCGGACCCAAAAAAAAAAAAAAAAAAAAAAACAACAACAACAACAAACAAACAGAGAGGGATAGATCTGATATACATCATAAACATCACAAACAAATCAAACAACATCATCAATATCAGGGCAGATCTGATGCTGTTTTTTTTTTTTTTTGAGTCGATCTGATCTGAGAGAGAGAGAGAGGGAGTAGAGATCTGATCTAACTCTAAGTCGATCTGCTCGTCTGAATTCAAAGGGCAGATCTGAATCTGATCTGGCCTTGATCTGCTCGTCGCCCGTCGTCCTCCCATCTCTCTGCTGCTCGTCGTCGTCAGAGGTGGCGCTCCTCGTCGTCGTCCTAGTTGGAGGTGGCATCGTCGGAGATGGACTGTGTAGCGTCTCAGACGGAGAGGAAGAGAGAGAGAGAGAGAGAGAGTAGAGGGAAGAGAGAGAGAAGGCATTAATGAAATGAAACAAAAAAATAGAAATGAGAGAGGGTTAAAAGAGAGACGGAAACAAATAAAATAATAAAAAAATATATTATATATATATAGATCAGTTCGGGGACATGCGGGGCGGGGCCGGGCCGGGGCCGGGGATTGGGCACTTATCACCGTCCCCGGCCCGAAATTAATCGGGGATTGGTTTTTGAATACCATCCCTGTCCCGTCGGGGGTATTTTTCGGGGAAAACCCGCTCAAATCGGGGTCGGGGGATCGGGTCCCCGTCGGGCCGGTTTCAAATTGCCATCCCTAGCACGGCTGCATCCTCCACTACTCCTAGGAGGCGATCTGTAGCTGTTCTGGCCTCTATTCCTTCTCCTCCCAGCCACCCAGACACTGCAGGGACATGGAAAAAAGCGATTTTCAGCCAGGCCCTCCCTTCTTCTCCTTGGGGCGCAGGACCCCCCTTGGTCTGCTGCTCCACCCCCTCCAAGGGGCCAGTCTCCCCACCCTCTATTTGTCTTTCAGGGACAGTCCCACAACCCTCCTCCTCATTCGCCCCCTCCTCCAGCCCCACATCAGAGGTCTCTTCTGGCACCACCCCCTTTGTTCTTTTTAAGGCTGGCCCCTCATTTCTCTTCCTTACCCTTCCATTCTTCTTCACCACAGCCTCTACCTCCTTGTTGGCCCTTTCCTTCAAAGGATCAATTGGGGGCGATCGCGACTCAAATTCACCCAAGTCCTTTTCCCCCAGCGGTTTGGGGCGCAATCGGATCCTCTCCCTCGCGATCGGCTTCGGCGGCCGGTCTGCCTGTGACTCTTTGAATTTACCGGCCTTGGCGAGAATGGTCCTATCCTCCGCCTCTTGGGTCTTCCTTCTCACCTCTAATTCCGCCGGTTCTAGGTCTCTATCGATCGGCTGAGGGCCCAACCTTCCGGCAAACAAGGCTGACAGCTGAACGAGCTCGTCCCACTTGGCGCCCTCCTTCTCCCTGCATGCCTTCACCTTCTTCACCCTCTCCTCAGCTGCTGCCCCCAACTTTGGCTCCACCGACTTGGTGGGCACTCTTCACACCGTGCGCACTCCAACTCCTCTGTTTGCTAACACGTAGAACCACCGCGGCCTCCACCATTTTATTGATGACGACAACCCCGCCACCAGGTCCTTCCCTGCCGCCGCCTGCAAAGTGACCCAAGTTTCTTGCTGCCCTAAGGCCTTGTAGCGTGCAAAAAACTCGTCCACCGTCATAGCCACCCCCTCGTTCGCCCTCGGCCACGCGCTTGCACATGCCAGTACAATCTTCCACGCGTTGGGCATTAGTTGACCCAGTGCCACTTCCAACCGGTTTAGGACATCCACTACCACCTGTGGAAGTGGCAACCTCAACCCTCCCTTCAACGCCTCCTCGTAGAGGGTAAACTCCCCCGGTCGGGCGTCGGATGGCCTCTCATTTATTGTCGGTAGCTTTAACTTTATTTCTGCGGGAATCTAGTATTTCTCGCGTATACGCACCAACTCCTCCGCGGTAACGGTCGACTTGTCGGCCTTCGTATGCCAGTGATCTGGCTCAACCTGGCTGATTGGTTGCGCAGCTGCTATCATTGTGGACGAACGAGGTCGCCCCACTGGCCCCCCCTCGCTTCCCACTCACCTCTCCGTCCGGTATTGTTCTCCCCAATCCACCGTATCGTCGTCACCTAGTGGATCAACCCTTGCGGTTGTTGCTTCTTCTTGGGCCATCCCTTTTATGTGTTTGCGAATAGCTTCAGATGCTGGTGCAAGATAGTCTACAAAATGTTGTAAAGGGGTATCACTTGACACAAAGAAGTTTACACTTGGAATATTTTGGTTGTTTGCAAAGTGATACATAAAACGGATAATACCAAACGCCCAAGGTTTGCCTATATTCCAAGGGTCACAATCAAATTTCCCCAGATTGAAAATTTTCAAAAATCCGCCAAAACAATCTCTTCAACACCCTATATTGACCTATCATTTCATTTCTTGCTCAATGCCTAGCCTTCCCCATCATGGGATTCCGCTACGTGTACGCCCACGATCCACTGCCTTTTTCCCCTACCCTGTCTTTTCCACTTCAAATCACCACGTGCCCTGCCACCCCTCGAGCCCCGCGCACCGCCACTTGGTTACCCTTTGCGGTCAGCCCTCCTCATGGTTGGCCCCTCCACTCGGTCACCCTTTGCGGTCGGCCTTCCTCATGGTCGATCCCTCCACTTGGCCACCCTTTGGGGTCGGCCCTCCTCATGGTCAGTCCCTCCACTTGATCACCCTTACCGGTCGGCCCTCCTCCTGGTCGGCCCCTCCACTCGGCCACCTTTTGCGGTCAACCCTCCTCATAGTCGACCCCTCCACTCGGCCACCCTTTACGGTCGGCCCTCCTCATGGTCGGCCCCTCCACTCGGCCACCCTTCGGGGTCGGCGCTCCTTATAGTCGACCCTTCCACTCGGCTATCCTTCGCGGTCGGCCCTCCTCATGGTCGGCCTCTCTACTCGGCCACCATTCGGGGTCGGCCCTCCTCATGGTCGGCCCCTCCACTCGGCCACCCTTCGTGGTCGACCCTCCTCATGGTCGGTCCCTCCACTCGACCACCCTTCGCGGTAAGTCCTCCTTATAGTCGGCCACCCCTCTCGGTCGGCCTTCACCCTGCCGGTCTATCACAACCCTCATTTTCTTCATTATTCCCTTCGTTGGCCTAAAGCTGCACTTGGGAATGGGGGATTACTGACATGGGTAAGCCCATAAAGATTATAGCCCACCATTTAGGGCCCAGTACATAACTCAAATACTAAAGCCCAACATTGCTGAAGCCCTACGTAGCAATAAGAACCAATGACATCAAGACAAATGGCAAGAGAAGGGCAAGCCACATAAACAGACAAAGATCTGCAAAGTTATTGCCACTGTACATCACCATTAATGAAGCCCCTTACAGCATTTATTGCGATAACCCCTCTCTGTCGGGACAGAACGCCTTCACCATGAACAGGGTAAGCTAGAGCATAGACTTTCGGCGGAGGTGACATGTCGGAACGGACAACGAAATGATTACCAGAGGATATAAGCAGACGTCGAAGACAAGAAAAAGGTTAAGCTTTCTATCTCTAATCTATCTCTATATTCCACTTCTCTTTCTAACTTGCTCGTCGGAGGGTTCGCTGGAGGACTCTCCGTTCCCCGTTGAACTCTTGTGCAGGTTCCTCTGTGGGCTTGGTCACTCAGACACCGGTTTGGGAAGTGTGGATCAGTCCGACCCGTTTCATCTGGAACCCGCTGTATCATCAAAAGTAAATCATTTATATTTTTTTATCTTTAATTCATTATTAATGAGAGTAAATCATTTAAATTACTATACAATATTATATTAATGAAAAAATTATTAAATACCATTCGACAATATCTACACAAAAAAAAAATTACAATACACATTAAATAAGTTATTTTTATCTCTCAATTATATAATAAAATTAAATCTACATGTCTCACTTGTAAAATAATCGATCATTTTAAAAAATGAAGAGAGGTTAAAGAAAGTATCTGTTGGATCATCGTAGAATGCATCTCCACTATTACAAGCAAGGATGGATCTAGGGGGAGGGGGGGCGGAGGGGGGGGACCGCACTCCCAAAAAATTGAAAAATATCATATATTATACTAGAAATTTTAAAATAATTTAAAATTATAAAAGTTCGCACCCCCTATTTTTTTTTTAGATAATTTCAAAATTATATAGAGTAGCTTCCCAATTTTTTAAACTATTTGGAAATTTTTTTTTTTTTGAATTAGTTAACATATATAATAATCTATTTTAAATTTCATGTATATGTATTTTTTAAATTAGGTCAAGATGAAAGCAAAATTTTAGAAACTTTAATAGGTCAAAGTATAAAATATGAAACTTTTACAAATATATAAGCTATAAGGCTTGTTGGAAAAGCTTGTTCAAACAAAGCACTAAGTTTAAAAAAAGAAAAGAAAACAACTGATCTAAGAGACTTGTTGCGATTTGAAAGAGAGGTGATGAGCGAAGAGATGAGGGAAGAAACGGAGAAGCTTTGTTGTCGGACTTCGTCAGAGCTGGTCGGCGTGGACGGTGGAACCGTGGACTTTCACTGGTAAGTTATCTGATATCCCTTCAGCTTCAATGTGATTATGTTATTTTTAGATTGAATATTATGATTGATTGTGATTTTAGACTGAATAATGGGATTATTTTGCCATTAATTTGTTATTGGTTGTTATTGGTCACCCATAAGCCTATAGACAATTAGAAATCTTCAACCCAAGTTTCAGTTTTGGTATCTGTAACAACCCTCACCACTGTTTACTGATAATATTACTGATTAGTGCTAATCTATGATTAAGCATGCTTATTGACTGACTGACTGAATTACTAAACTGATTGATTGATTGTGCTAGTTTGAATGCATTTCTATCTGTTTGACTATTAAATGATTTGTCCATGTATTATGTTAAACTGCAAATTGAAGGCCTTATCGGCGGCTGAATCTGAAATTGATTAATGTTTTATGCTAATTAGGAATTATGTGATTTTATGGTAAATTTAATTGAAATTTATTTGGAATGACTAAATTAGATTAAATAAAGCTAAATTGCATTAGGTTGATTATTCACCAAATTGCCACTTAGTGGGTTATGCTAGACCACTCCTCTTCTCACCCTTACATTGTTTGAGCACCCTTTTCCTCAGCCACATTGAGAGCTAAAATCGACTAGAGTGAGAGAGTGGGAGAAATTGAGTTCAACTTGGAGGTTTTGCTTGGAAATTATAGGAATTGAAGGATAATTTGCATAATTGAGCTCCCATATCTTGCATTCAAGACCTAAGGTAGGACATTTACCTTCTTGTTTGTGAATTCAAGTTAATTGTTGCATGGTTCATGGTAAATAGGAGCATAAGATCATAAATTGGTTGTAGATTGTTTAATAGAGGCTTAATTCATGCATGCATGTGCATCTCTTGAAGTTTAAAGTTGTTTTCATGGAAATTCTTGCATACATGTCCATATTAATGTTATAGTCCATGAATTCCTCATGTTTTTGAAAGGATTGGCTCATTTGTTCTTGAATTAGAAGCTTTGAAGTTGATCAAAATCATGCATGTTACATTTGAGTCTTGTTCTTGAAAACTTTTTTGAAATTGTGTTTAATTGAACTACCTTTGGGCCTTGATTTTACAAATTGAGCTTTGAATCATGTTATACTGTGAATTTACAAGTGGTTTCCAGAAAATTGGCCCAAAAGGATCAAATTTGATGCATTAGAATTGAGTTTTGAGCTTGAGGTTCAAATCTGGAAATTGCAGATTTTGGACTCCCGCTTGAGCGGGGTAAGTGGCGCTCGAGCGGGAAATTCGTGTATCCAGCACTTTTGTTGTGTTTACAGTCCGCTCGAGCGGGGTTTTGTACGCTCGAGCGAGGACTTGTGTCACACGCTCGAGCGGGTATCGAGCGCCCATCGAGCGTGATTTTCACACATCCAGTACTTTTGCAGTCCGCTCGAGCAGGAAAGTTTACGCTCGAGTAGAGACTTTTGTTTGCATGTTCGCTCGAGCGGGGAAACCCACGCTCGAGCGGGACCCCTGTTTTCTGAAAATTTTGAAAATATTTTTAAAGTGCATCTTTGCATCCTCATTTCATTCTAGGCATTCTTAGGCCTAGTTTAAGGCATCTTAATGAGGATATTGATATAGAACCACACTGAGGCAAATTAGGGATTAAGTTATTATTTTTCCAACTGTGTAGCTTAGTGTGTGTTCACTCTGTAACTGTGTAGGGTTGGTAGGAATGGCAACAGGGCAGGGCGGGGCCGGGGATCACCCTCCCCGTCCCCGATCCCCGATGGCAGAACTTCCCCCCGTCCCCGTCCTCATCCCCGATGGAGAACCCACTACCGCCCCCACCCCCGCCCCCTAATGGGGATCGGGTTTCCCCGACCCCGAAAATCCCCGGCCAAAAAAACAACATCAACATCTCAACAACATAAAAAAAAAACAAAAAAAACAAAAAAAAAAAAATCTGTCAAATGGACGACAGAACAATCTGTTCAACACACCCACACATCAACAATCATCAACAACAACATATATATATATATATATAACAATCATCAAAAAAAAAATTAATCATAGATATATATACAGATATATATATATATACACAACAATCATCAAAAAAAAAATTTAGATCTGAGGGAGGGCTCACAGACGGAGGGAGGGCTTCATGAATCACGATCTGACGAAGGGCTTCCCGGACGGAAGGTTCTTCTTCTTCAGATCTGTTCAGACGGTGGGTTCATGATCTGACAGAGGGCTTCAAGATCTAACGGTGAAGGACGAAGGGCTTCACGGACGGAGGGATCTGACGGACAGAGCGCTTCACAGACGGAGGGAGAGGGAGAGGGAGAGGAAGAGGGAGAGGGGGAGAGGGAGAGGAGAGAGACGAGACTGAGATTTGAGTCAATGAATGAGGGAGAGAGAGATGAGGGCCACGGTGAGAAAGAGAGACACACAAAGGAAGTGAAATGGGAAAATAGGCGTGGTTTATATATATATATGAGGGGTAAAAGAGTATTTTCACTTCAAGGATAATTCGGGAACGGGGCCGGGGCCGGGGACGGGGACGGGGACGGGCCGGGGCCGGGGACGGGGACGGGCCGGGGCTTGAACATTGATCACCGTCCCCGGCCTGAAACTGGTCGGGGATTTAATTTCGAATACCATCTCCGTCCCCACGGGGGTATTTTTTAGGAAAAAACCATCCTAATCGAGGTCGGGGGATCGGGTCCTCGTTGGGCCGGGTTCAAATTGCCATCCCTAAGGGTTGGCATCCGGAGACACTCTAGCTTATCTGTAGCCCGGAACTCTGTGAGTAACAATGTTGTAAAGATATGTTCAATTGAGATTATTTTTTGAACAAATGACTGTACTGCTTTATGAAATGACACTGTTTACTGAATGAATGTTTGTCCTATTTGTGAACTGTATTCGTGGCATCCATAGCAATATACTGTTACTGAACTGTTACTACTACTGTTACAGAGATCTCTGTCGGTTCCCATGTTTGGAACCACTACTGTTTACTGATATGATGGCCATCATTGACTGTTCGGTCTGTTAAGACCTACTGTACTGTTTTGCTATTGGGTGTACCACATATGACTATTATAGTTTCTGAATTACTGTATGGCATGAATTATGAGCCACAAACTGAATGACTGATGTACTGATAAATGACTGTTTTCAATACTAAAAGGACATTCATTCTTAACCTCTTTACGCATATGTTATTCACTGGGTTTTAGCTCACTGCTCATATATATATGTAGGTGTACAGGCACCGGATCGTTGCTAGAAGCGTCAGGGTAAACTCCAGTTTTGTCGAGCCAACCATTATGCCTCACTGAGAGGTTCCAAGTCCTTAAAGCTAGGATTTTTGGGGTGTTTTAGTTTCTCCCTTTTTGTATCTGTTTTGTAATTACTGTATAGACTGAATGATATCGTATTGTACTGTTATGGTAGGGATCCGGTCTCTAACCTGAATATATGTATATGATGTGTGTATGTACTGTTTTGTTCTGAATGTGTATATGATATGAAAGTCTTTTTGCATACAGACAGTCACAGCTTATTGGACATCTCTTACTTACTGTTCTGACTTCCGCCAGCCCTTGTACTCTATATTACTGTCTTACTGTTAAGCAGGCTTTCAGTAATCTCGGATTACTGGCCGGTTACGGTGCTAAACCCATAGGGGCGGGTTTGGGTCGTGACAGTATCCCAAACTTGACAACCCAAATCCCCAACTTCCTACGTCACATATCCCACAATTACACCTCCACTGTCAATAGATTTCGCTCCTCTCTCCAAACACTCTTTTATTTTGCTATGTCAATCGAAAAAATAAATACACATACATTCTTTCAACACACACATCAGAACCCACCACCTCTAACATTATCTAGGTTAGCAATTGATTTTGAATTTTTTTTTAAAATAAATAATAATTTAATGACAATATGGGGCCAATGCAAGCTGGTTGTTTTTTTGGATGAAATTGTGGTAGAGAGGCTGGCATAGGGTGGAGAAGCTAGGAGTTGCGATGGATATCTGATAATTGTTATTGGTACAATTGTTAACTAAATATTGTGAATTTTTTTTTAATACTATGATTTATTGTAATTGGTAGGTACTGTGTTGTGTGATTTCTGGATAATTGAATAGGCTTTTTGGTTATGATTTGTTGATTTCCTCCAAGAATTTGGATAAAAATCTAAATGTTATTTTGTGCTGCTATATTTTATGACTTTTAGGAATATGATGGAAGATGATTTTCTAGCTAGTTACTTGATTATGTACATTGAAAAAGATATTGCTCGAGGGTTTGATGTAGACTCTATCATTCATACTTTTGATATTACGAAAGAGCGTCGAGCTCAATTGAAGATGCCTAATTTTAGTAAATAAATGCATGTAGAAATAGTTACTACTTTTTGTAAGTGAATATGGGCAAAAAAATATTCTCAATTGTATGATCATCTTTTGGTACTCAACTATGTTGACAAGGAATATATAATTCAATATTTTATTGTAACATTATTGATTTTTTTTCATGTTAGTAGAAATTGGTATTGAACTTCAAATTTTATTGGTTAGAGGTTAAACGTACTTTGGCCCCCCCAAAGTCATCATCCTGGGTCCGTCCCTGATTACAAGTAGGGAGGTAAGAAGAAAATGCAAGTAGAGGATCCTAATTCATTTAGGGTTTGTTTGGGATGCCCTAAATAAGTGCACTTTTTGACTTTTTAGACTAAAAAGTTGAGAAAAAAATATGGTTGTTTGGGTTAACTTTTTGACTTCTTATGAAAAAATGTGTATTAAAAAATTGTATAAATTAGTGTGTATAGAAAAATTAGGATTTGAAGTTGTGCAGCCGTAATTTTTGACTTTTGGTGAATAGTGATAATTTTTTAATTTTTTGAATAATTTTTTGACTTTTTAACTTTTTGACTTTTTGGCCACATGTAAAATTTGGCCTTAATCAATTTTTATTTATTTTTTTTTTTTTTGGGGGGTAGTTGCTTGAAAGGGTAGTTTGGGAATTGAAAGAAGAATCCAAACAGTGGAAAGGTGTTCTTGAAGTATGAAAGTAGTAGATGATGTGACTGGAAACTGGACAGTCAGTTTTGGACGTTGAGAAGCCGTGGAATTGTAGTTGGTTCATTGGAATGTTAGTTTGAACCTCAACAACCAACCCAATTGCTATTAACGTGGCCGTGTTAAGAGCATCATTTGGCATTTCATTTTTAATTCAAAAAGCATAAAGGTAAAATTAGGTAAATGATTGAATAATATAAAATATTACATTTAAATTATAATTATTATATTTTTTTTATTTATAAAAATTAAAAAAAATCAAGTCAAACGAAACTAAAAAAGTCTAAACACGAAAAAGTCAATTAAAAAAACTAATGCCAAATGAAGACTAAGATTTCGTTTGGAATGTGAATTGATTTTTTAGCTTTTCGACTTTTCGGCTGGGGCTAAAAAAACTGGTTTGAATTGAGTTTTTTTGGCTTTTTTTTTTATTTTTATAAGAAAAAAATGAAATGATTATAGTTTAAATGTGACATTTTATCTTATTAACTTTTTAGTTTATTTTATCTTTTTGTGTCTATTTTAGCCTAATAACCCATGCCAAACATGAGCATTATTTATTTTTCATTATTTCCTTGGTAATTATATCCAAGCAAATAAACTAATTATAAATATCCATATACACGTTAATATTACAAAATGGTGAGGGGACAAAATCGATAACATTTTTTTCCCCTTTTTTTGGGTGGTGCAAGTATGAATGTGTAGAGGGAGAAGATACAAAATTGCAAAGATACAAAACAACAAATAAATAAATAAATAAAAAGTTGCATTTAATTTCTTCCACTTGTTCTCTCCACAAATCCAAATTGAAAAAACAGAGGATGGTATTCTTGTAATTCTGAATCATTTTTTCTATTTATAACAAGGTGATACTGCTGGTCATCCTTATGAATGCTTTAGAGAGAGAGAGAGAGAGAGAGAGAGAGAGAGATAAAGATAAAGAGGAAGAGAGTATGTGTACATGTGGTTCCATGCAAGTGAATTGGATCCCTCCTGGTAATGTTTCTTGCTCAAATGAGTATTCCAAACAGCAGTTCCAATCTTTTGCTTCTAAAAATTTTCACTTCTATATATATATGTATGCATATTTATTAATGCTATATACTCAGAAAAAATATTTAGAAAAGTATTCAGATACATACTGCGTGTAATTACATGCGTATGTGTCTATGTTTAAAACCAAAAGTCAGTGAAATATATATAGATGTATGTATGTACATGCATGGTGGTGATGATGGAGCTGCTGTTTCTGAGTTGCTCATTTGACCAAGCAATGTTAAAAATGGAGGTTAACATTAGACTCCCCTGGGATGGTAGATGTCAGTTTTCTTCTCTCAGTTGATATCAGATAAGTTCTCTTCCACTTTTCTCACTCTGCTATTAACCACCTACATCTATGATGGATTTATTAACTGACTCAACATCTTTGTAGAATTAATACAGAATTCTCTATTTATAAATCTCTCTCACCATGTTTCAAAAACACTCACGACTATTGAATATATCATGAAATTTTCATATTTCAATATTTTCACATGAGATCCAATAATTATGAGTGTTTTACAACAGGAAAGGAAAGGTTCAAAGACGGATTTTTTGGCTGATACAACTAATTTGAACATTGAGATCATGTTAGATGGTCACAACATTAAATGGTTAATTAATTAGAGCAATCAGATTATGATTTATTTAAATAACAGTATCAAGATTATCACAACATTATGAGTAGCGGAAATTAAGTATCGCGAATGATTTTTATTTTGACTAATATAACAAATTGTATAAATACCATATTACCTGATATTTGAAACCATGAGTGTGAGAGATCAAGCTAGGGTTAAGTATTATTAATTGGTTTCCTGTTCTTAAGGTTTATCATAACATTATCCCTGGTTCAATGGAAAGCAATTCATTTAATATTTTTTGCTAAATGCTAGTCTTTCTTTACTGGTTTAATAATGAATATTAAAAAATGAAAAGTAGTTATGATTAATTGGTAATAATATTATGATCATCTGATATTCAGTACCACCATGCTCATATGTAGCAATGGTGTACTAAAAAGTAAGAACTTTGAAGCTTTTCTGACATCAAATGAAGAGGATGAGGGGGAGAGAGAGTGTGTAAGATTTCATTTTCAATTCAGATTACCTTTAGCTTTTAACATGTTATTTAAATGAATAAAAAAAATTTGATGAAAATATAATTAGTAATTTTTGACCAAGTACTAACCAGATAGACATGGAATTCATGACTCGGCACCAAAAAATAATAACTTATTAGAGGGTGATTTGGAAAGATGATTAAAAGTTGATTTTTTTATTTTTTTTGCTTTTTATGTAAAAAATATGAAAAGTGATGTGATTCAAAATAAGTTAAAAGTTAAGGGCTTGTTTGACATGCACTAAAAAAATATTTTTTTTTTTTACATACATATACTTATTTGGATTGTATCAATCAACATCTCTCAACATTTCCTCTCTATTTTTTTTTTTAATTACTTTCTCTACTTTTCTACATATTTTTTTATAAAAATTAAAAAAATACACTTATTTAGAATATCTCAAATCGCCCCTCAAAGTTAACTTTTTACTAACTTCCTAAATTGCCCCCAGATAATTTCAGATATCTAATATCATTTTGAAAAAGTGTGTTTATCTTATAGCATAGTACTCATTTTGAAAAGGTACAAAACACACGAGCCATCCGTCAATGTTTCATCCGTAAAGTTTTTCTCTACATTATTGATTGTTAGTATTGCAGGGATAATGTAAGAAAAATGTTTAGTAGTTTTTAACTATCAGCTTTAAAAGAGTTTAAGAGAGTGGATTTCACTTATTGATGTGATATTTTGACCTTAAATATTTTTATTTTTTTTGAATTTTTATCTCATTATTGCTCAATTAGAGCTTCAAAATTAGAGAGATGAATCATTATTGATAATGTAATATGATGCTCTAAAATTACTTAATAATTATTTTGAAAGTATTGGAGCACATCGTTTTGTGTTTTCAAAAATAATAAAAATTACTTTTATACTGTGTGAAAGTAATTTTTTTAAATTCAAAAACATTTTTTTAGAATTTCCTTTGAAGGGTTGTTTTTAGAAAAAAATTTGAAAATAATTTTCGGAAACAATTTGGAGAAAATTTGACATGAATAGTTGAAAGGAATTCTCCGAAGAGAAAATGGATTATGGGAGTGGTTGACTTGAACTATTGATTGGTCAGTGCAGATATATGCCTCTGTCTATCTACCACATTGGAATAAACAATCAAATGTGTCTTTCCTTTGTTCCAACCACTGTGTAAGCCACGTACATGAGCAGGCTTCGTAAGATCCGTAAGTACATGAGCAGGTTTTTATTCTTTTAATTTTTTTGATATATAAACAAAACAGAAAATGAATAGAGGGTGCAAATCACAATTCATGTTGGAAAATTGTCTCTTTCATTTGTAGTTCACCATTAAATTAAACACACAATTTCGTACAAACTTTTTTAAGGAAAAAAAATCGTTAGAATTACTAATCAGTCAAAATATTGTTGATTTTGGACACAATTAACATTTTAAAGATAAGGCGTGGCTTCTCTTTAGTCTGATCTAAAATTAGAAGGTGTTATTGGACCTATAAGAGCTCATCACGGGTTCTATTTCGATAATCCGAACAGTTCAATGTGTAAAACTCATCGAGTATTATATACTTGTAAAAAATCACATTGATCGGATATCAATAGTTACATGATCAAATCAATTTTGTATAAAAAAAGAACGGTAAAAAAATAAACAGTTGACAGAAAATTGATCCAATGAGATAGCTATCGATATCCGATCAACATAATTTTTTACAAACACATAGTACTCGACGAGTTCTATATATTAAACTATTCAAATTATTAAAATGAGACCTATAATGAAATTTCACAAATCTGACGAAACATTTTAATCTGATCTGAGACTGGAGGACTCTACGATCAACACGCCTCAAAGTCAGATATAGGCATTGTTTGGGGTGTACTAATAATTACACACTTTTTATCTTTTTTTTATCACATCACCTCTCTACTTTTCTACACATCTTTTCATAAAAAATTAAAAAATACACTTATTTAAATCATTTCAAACCACCATATTTCTTATTCCATTCCGTTACTTGAAGAAACTCTTAGACAGTGACCTAGCAAATAGCTTTTTTGATGTGGATATCACGATTTTTTTAGTTCACCCCCAAAACCTTCAAATTTAAATCAATTTTTTTATTTTGCAAATTGAAAGTGACACCTCTGGTGGGGGCACACACCATTAATACAAATAATAAAAAGAAACAAATGAAGATAATGTTAGAAAAATGGTATTTTATAAGGTTTATTTTGAGTCAATTTTGAGTTTAAAATTGAGTAGGTCCCGAACGTCTTTTGGGACGGATTTGAAGAGGTGAAGTGTTCCTTGCCATGTAATAAGTCACACGGTGAAAGCGACTCGTCAAAACCATTTATGAGTGAATAGGGACATGACGTCGTTTTCGGGTTCATGGAATGAACATTTAAAGTTTTTAATGTGGGTTTCCTTGTGAGACTTGTCCCACATTGAAACTTTAAAAGAGTTTTGTTGAGTCTATAAGCTCTAGCCTACAACACTTGGGTTGGGCCCCAAGGGGTTGGTTCTTGTATTAATGTTTTGGATAAAATTCGTTTGAATTTTTTTTAAAAAAAATATTGCGGGAATTTAATTCAAATATTTTTTTGAATTCCAAATTTTTGTCCAACATTTAAGTCTCCTTCTGTCCGAAATTCCTCTCAGATTCAAACTGAAAAACTGCCCAGTAGGTTCGGTTTTAACTGCCCATTAGTTATAGATCTGTTACTTCCGAACAGATTCATAAATCTAGACAGTTTCAACTGTAGTAGTTAAATCTGTTGAAAACAGTTAGCATATCTGTTTGTTTTCAAAACAGCATCTATTGGATTCAAACCACACCTGTTCATTTGAATTTTATACCTGTTCGGACAACACTTGTGTGCCTATAAATACCAACATTCCAGCAGTGTTATTGTATCCGAAAATCAGTCTGCAACTTTCATATTGCTGTCCAGAATTTTCTCCTTTGCATTTTAATCTTCATTCTAGTTTTAGAGATAAAATAAAGAGAATTTAAGAGCACAAGGTTCTAGTTCGCCGTACAAATTTGTGTGGAGTGCTACTACAAGTTTGTGAAGATCATTGTATCCTGGGAGATAGATGCCACTCAACCATAAGCACCGTAGCGGGGCGAATCTGTCTTAAAGACAGAGTGTCATACACTCGACTTGGTCTTTTAATTTTTTTAATTCGGTTCGATAAATAAATTCGGTACGTTATTTATTTATTTTGTTTGATTTAGTTTCAATTTATTTTTTTTACACAGAAGATTGTTCCTACAATCTTAAGACACATTCGAATTATTCTGTTTACAGAATTTTTCGTTTGTTTCCTTTTCTCTTTCTTCGTTTAAGAAAATTATTTTCTGTGGATTTACAAAATAATATTCTGGTTGGAAAAACAAATAGTGTTTATATGCTATTTGACAGATAGTAGTAATATACTGTCTATTTTCTTTGACAACTAGTTGTAATATACTGGTATCATTAACAATTCAGAATATATTTTTGTAGAATTTTTTCAGAAATTAATTTTGGTTTTTAGAAATTATTTTCTGAGTATTCATTAATTAAAATTCTGTTTCAGTGTTTTAATTATTGAAGTGTTACAGAAATTTAATTTTCTGTGTGAAATTAATTTGGTTAAATAAAATTTTATTTTATTTTCAAATTAATTGAAAAATAAAAGTTACATTCTTGTTTCTTTTATTTTTACAGAATTTAATTCTGTGAATTTGGATTAATTTCTGTGTAGTATAAATTCTAATTATTAATTTTGTTTTATAAATTAAAATTAATGGCTACTGAAACAAATGCTCAAACAAGTACTATTGTTGTGGCTGCAATGACGCCAACCCCCTTTTCTGTTGTGACAGTACCGGTAAATCACGGTGAAAAGCCAGAGAAGTTCTCAGGAACTGATTTTAAAACATGGCAACAGAAAATGTTATTTTATCTTACAACTCTGAACCTGTCTCGTTTCCTCTATGAGGATGCTCTTATTTTGAAAGAGGATGAAACCGACTGGCAAGTGGTTGCTGTGGTTGATGCCTGGAAACATATTGATTTCTTTTGCTGAAATCACATCTTGAACGGACTTGACAACACACAACGTCTACAGTCCAATCAAAACAGCAAAGGAACTTTGGGAGTCGTTTGAGAAAAGTACAAAACGGAAGATGCCGGCTCAAAGAAATTTGTGGTTGGTAAATTCCTAGATTTTGTAATGGTTGATTCTAAGACTGTGATCAGCCAAGTTCAAGATCTCCAACTCATTCTGCATGACATTCACACAGAAGGCATGTCTCTTAGTGAATCCTTCCAAGTTGCTGCCTTAATTGAGAAATTACCACAAGGCTGGAAGGAATTCAAGAACTATCTCAAACGCAAGCGCAAAGAAATGTCTTTGAAAGAATTAATTGTGCGTTTGAGGATTGAGGAGGACAACCGCAATTCTGAAAAACGGGCTGGTAAGCATCCTATGGTATCTAAAGCAAATGTGGTGGAACATGCTTCAAAAACCAAAAAACGGAAGTTTTCTGGAGAATGTTCATCACAAGGCTCTAAAGGGGAAGAGAATAAAAAGTACAAGTTTAATGGCAAATGTTACATCTGTGACAAAGAGAGACATCGGGCCAAAGATTGTCGTAGCAAAGACAAAAGCAAAATAAGAACAAACAAGAAGCCTGCTCAACCCAATATGACCGAAGTGGATAATATTTCTAATGGTGTAGATGATATCAATCTTTCTGCAGTTGTTTCCGAGGCAAATCTTATCGGAAATCCTAAAGAATGGTGGGTGGACACTGGTGCTACTCACCATATCTGTGTCGACAAAAGATGTTCACATCTTATTCTATAGTGGACAATGATGAACAACTTTTTATGGGCAACTCCTCTTCCAAAGTTGAAGGGCAAGGGAAGATTGTTCTCAAGATGACATCTGGAAAGGAACTCACTCTCAACAATGTGCTGCATGTACCGGACATTCGCAAGAATCTTGTTTCCAGATCTTTGTTGATTAAGAATGGGTTTAGGCTAGTATTTGAGAGTGATAAATTTGTACTTACTAAGAATGGGATGTATGTAGGGAAAGGTTACATGTCTGATGGCCTTTTCAAGATAAATGTAATGACCGTTGTACCCTCAGTTATTAATAAAAATACATTTTCTTCTTATTTGCTTGAGTCTTCAAATTTATGGCATGGTAGACTAGGACATGTTAATTATAGATCTTTACGTAGATTAATTAATATGGAATATTTACCTAAATTTGGCATTGATTCAAATCATAAATGTGAAATTTGCGTTGAAGCAAAATTATCCAAAACTCCTTTTCATTCAATTGAAAGAAGTACGGAACCACTTGAATTAATTCATAGTAACATTTATGATTTTAAATCAATTCAAACGAGAGGTGAGAAAAAATATTTTATAACTTTTATAGATGACTATACTAGATATAGTTATGTTTATTTAATTCGATCCAAGGATGAAACTTTGGAAACTTTCATTCAATATAAAAATGAAGTTGAAAATCAACTTGGTAAGAAAATCAAAAAATTAAGAAGTGATAGAAGTGGTGAATATGAATCACCTTTTAATGAGTTTTGTAAAGAACATGGAATAATTCATCAATCCACCACTCCTTACTCACCTTAGCAAAATGGAATTGCTGAAAGGAAAAATAGGACTTTTGTCACGACCCAAACCCGCCCCTATAGGTTTAGCATCGTAACCGGCCAGTAATCGTTGGATTACCGAAGGCCTCTGAACAGCTTAACAAAATTAAGGGGCTAGCGGAAGCAAATACATAAATATAGTTATCTAATGAGTTGTGCTGACTTATATGAAAAGAATATTTAAAACTTTATATACATAATCAAAAATCATTCATACATTATACCCACACACATTACAGTATTTTAAGTACAGTCAATGACATCAAATCAAGTCTTATATAAACAGAAACCACAGAACTTAAACACAGGACGCTTCGGAAACCTCCACGTGAGGCACAATAGTTGGCTGATAACGGACCACAGATCCAAACAAAAGCCTTCAGGCTCGAACTCTAGAATGCTCACCTATACATACATATATATATATATATACAAACAGTGAGCTAAAGCCCAGTGAATAACATTAAGGTAAAGAGGTTAGTGAACGAAATCCGAACATATCATAAGCAGAAAACAGATCATAGCATAATCATTCTCATATTAGAACATAATAATGGTACATCCCATGGAACACATCACAGAACGTGTTCCGACTAGAGTAATCGGTTCCGGATACCGATTAAGCACATATCACCACAATGAAGTGGCTAACGAGATCTCGTAATTACTTGTATGTCATGGACCCGCATTTTCATGCCGTCCCCCATGACTTGGGACTATCTATGGATGCCATAATAGATTTCAAACATGGAATATTCGTTCACGAAAACAGATATCATTTCAGAAATCATAGCTTATCACATTTCATTTGGAACATAATTTCATATAAACGTATCTTTACGATAACGTTACTCACAGTGGTTCCAGTAAGCGGTCAATCAATCCTCGAGTCTTGACCTACAATCACAAAATACATAACACAAGCATGTCTTATCATTACACATTCAAGTGGCCATTAAGGCTTAGCTTTCATTGCATTGGTTCTTATTCTTTCTTATCATAATGCCTAAAACACACACTTGCAGTCTCGGAATTTAGTACATTCTTTTCTTAGTGTGTTTCTAATCCATAACCTTATTACTATGGCTTAATTAAGGCTTAGGAATGCCTAAGATGCAATGAGGATGCCAAAACATGCCTTGGAACACTTAGGCAAAATTTCTGAAAACAAGGTCCACGCTCGAGCGTAGCTTTCCTCGCTCGAGCGGACATGCAAAATGTGAATGGTCGCTTGAGCGCACATTCCTTCGCTCGAGCGATCTGTAAACGACATGAAACTTCTGGGAGCTTGCAATTCACACTCGAGCGGACTTTTGGTCGCTCGAGCGGAGTGCACGCACACAGAGTGGTCGCTCGCGCGTGAACTCCCACGCTCAAGGGTAGATGCATATTCTGGAATTTCCAGATTGCACCTTCAAGCTCAAAACTCGAATTCCGACCTTCAAAACACATCCCTTGGGCCCCAAAACTTGAGATAACATAGTAAACTTGTAGAACATGATGAATTAAGCATTATTTCATAAAATTATGGCCCAAAAGTTTGTTAAAAACTCACAATTTCAACTTAAAACATGATGAATGTTCATGAACACAACATGCATGAATTTTTTCATGTATCAAACTCCTCAAAACATGATCAAACCCCACAAAACAACTTGGTACTTGATGATTTCCCTAAATGAAGATGAATTTCAAACAAGCAAGAGAGAATTTTTGGAAATCATGCTCAATTTGTAAGAAAATTGACATGCATGCATGAATTGCAACTCAAACTCTATTCTAAGCTCAATATACACATTTAAACTCATAATCTTGAAGAAATTTCATGTTAAATGACTTAGTTACACAATCTAGAGGTTGTAATCTTACCTAGAGTCTAGAATTAACTAGATTCTTGCACAAAATTAATGAACTCAAGCAAAGCCTTCAATTTCTACCTTTAATTTCTTCTTCTTCTCTCTCACTAGAATGCACTCTCTCTCTTTCTCAAGTAAACTCTCAGATTTTGGCACTCAAGGAATGAGGGGAAAGGAGCTAAATGTGTTGAATATAAAGTTATGATGCCAAAATACATTAGTTAGAATATTAGGCTAACCAAACATGACTTAATTAATCGTTCTGAATCAATTTTTAATAAAATTTGCCATATGGTTCTAAAAATTCCAAATAACATATCGGTGTAGTCAATTTCGGTTTCAGATGCCGATAAGGCTTTCAATTTACATATTAAAGTGGAATTTCAAACAGATATTTCTATAAGTAACAGATAGAAGGCCAAATATCATGCAATTTACATACTAACCCCAATAATTCATTTGATCCACTCAATTAGCATCATTAAATACGGATTAGTGGCTAATTACGGATAGGGGTTGTTACAGTCTCCCCACCTTAAAAAGTTTGGTCCTCCAAACTCAAGTTATCTTATATCAAAA
Source organism: Camellia sinensis (assembly GCF_055761805.1). Classification (NCBI taxonomy): domain Eukaryota; kingdom Viridiplantae; phylum Streptophyta; class Magnoliopsida; order Ericales; family Theaceae; genus Camellia; species Camellia sinensis. The sequence continues at coordinate 11,313,216 of NC_138968.1, forward strand.
GAAATGATGTTCATCAAAATATAACTGCAATTCTTTACAAAACAGAAGCATAACCATATTCATAAATATGCTCATAACCCAATCTCGACCTTAGCTTCATACCGAAACAGAATCACAAATCATATACAAAGATTAGGGTTCGTATCAAAACAGAGTCTAATACGTATTCAGATTTTGCTCAGAAACACATTCATATACATGTTCATATTCATATTCTTGCCCAAATCATACACAGATGTCACAAGTCTTGCTAAAACATATGTGGTGTATTTATTAACACAACAGAACAGATACAGAACAGATGCAGACATAGCAGATACAGAATAGATACAGACACGTTATGGTTATAAATAACTAGTTCCATAAAGGAACCTCCGAATCCGGGTAACAGAACAGAACAGAAGCTGAGCCCCCGTGACAGGGCCTCTAGTACGGGTAACAGAGTGCAGACAGAAATAAGTTCCATAAAGGAACCTTCGATACAGGGTAACAGCTAACAGATATCACATAATACCAAGAGTCACACGAATACATATCAGAGATTAGACAATTATTCATTGCACAACACATAATATTTCAGAAAATAGATCCCCTTTTGACATACAGAAAACAAATACAATTGAACACAACTTTACTACGTTATTAATCACATTACTCATATCAAGTACTTATCGGGGTCATAGATTCACACTGTTTCCATTTTCATAAGTAATTTCCCCCGTTAAGTTACAGAGATTTGATTATTCATTACCGAGTCATTCATCCGATCTTTGTTCAACTTGGTTTTCAATTCGGTAATCCATTACAGTTAGTCTAGGTCACCCAAAGTATAGCAGAAATACAAGGCAATTTCGTACATTAACCCCATAGCAGTAAACGAAATTCCGAAGTAATCATTCATATACTATTCATCAGCCTCAGTTTCCACAGATTCAATCGTACTTTGTGTTAACACAGAAGCAGTCATACTGATTACATATACCCCTAGGTAGTCAGAGTTTATAATCAACCAGTCTGTTGCCACAAATCCTATCAGTTTTGAAGTACAGTAACACCAAAACAATCATGCTCTAGTCAACCAAGTTCATGGTAGTAACGGTAATACCGGAGTAATTAACCACGTGTCATGCATACGGTATTTCCATATTTTCCAAGCACAAGTTACAAAATTTCATAATCTCATTCACATGTTTTCCCAATCAGTTATAGGCATATAGTAAGAAGCTATTCGTAATCGCATAGTCTGCTGTTGACAGTTCACATTCTTCCTAAGGGTTCAAGATTGATTCTAATTCCCATTCGGTTAGTTCCCTTAGCAACATGGCCCTGTTATTCAAGCATAAGCAATTCACAATCCCCCATAATGTATTCGATCAGATAATAGCTCTCAATAAAGGTCTCCTCAGACCAAATCAATGAAAGTTCAACCAGGTCATAGCAGACGCAAGTTCTACCCAGTCATATCAAATCAAAGTTCAAGCGTGAGTCCTCAAACAGAAGTTCTCTCAGGTAATCAAAGGTCTCATTAAACCATAGTTCTATCAGATTAGATCAGGTAAAGGTTCTAGTTCATACTTCATTCGCTTAGGTGCATAGTCAATAGTTCTACAGTTGTTCTAAGTTCCTCGGTTCTCAAATCACATCAGAGTTATGTATCACAATAGTTCACATCGAAGAGTTCAGGTCATACATAATGTTACATTCTCCAAGTAAGTTCACATGTGGATGCACAGGCATGTCATTGTTCATATCAAGAAGTAAGCATCACAATCAATATAACAATTTCCCAGAGTCATGGTCCCAACGGTCAAGTTATCAACAAATAATCATATCAAGCATTCTGGGCAACGGTATAGTCATATATATATACATGTCCAGAGTCTAATAACCTTCCCAATACAGATTCACGAGGTCTATGTACAAATGAACACAAAATAGTTTTCCCAGATACAATAGATAAGGCGACAAGTCATAAGTTTACTCAGTCTAAATACAATTGCAGTAGATACAAAGAATGTGTCGAGTTCAATTAATTAACATCCTACGCAAAGGTATAGGCATATGTAAGTCTAAGCATTTTCCATATCCAGTCAATAATAGTGTGTCTCCATATTTAACAGTTCAAGCATAGTTCAACAGGTCAGTCACGATAGTTCATATCAACCAGTAAGTCTCTAAGTGTTCATTAACCATGATTCAATCCCATCAATTCTAATAGTATTACAAGCATGGAAACATACAGACAAGTACGAGTCCAAAATCAATTATCATTTAGGCATTCGTTCACAATTCATAAGCAAAAGTTCGTTCTTCCAAACTGACATAGGTTCTCAATTTCAAAATTTCGTACGTGGCTGATTCATGTATATTATTCGAGATCACGGTCTACTCATTTGATGATGTCAGTCAATATATAACAATTTAGTTCAAGTCATGGTTGTACAGATTTCCCAAACTATAGTCAATCATAATGTGTTCCCATGTCTAATAATTCTAGCATAGTTCAAAGGGTCATACCTAATAGTTCATATTAAATTTTGCAATACGGTACAAGGATTTAACCCAGCAAATTCTCATCGTCCATAAGTCTCAACAATTCCCAAGGCTCAAGTGATTCGTTATAGGGTTTCGAGCATTTCACATAAAATTTACATTAAATAGTAAGTCTTCAAGACAGTTAATAACTAAGGTTCATAACTCTAATAATTCAATTGGTCCAATTAACATGTCCACAATCTATATCAAGTTAAGGAATATACACCTTCCACACAAATCCCTGTATAAACAATTGCACATAGTTAAGGTAATACCTGCGTCAGTCATTTCAGTATTCCGAGCATTTTCTGGAACTAGGGTGTAAACCCTTCTTTGCCTCTTGGTGTTGTTCGGATGAGTTCTCGACCAAGATTTAGCCAAGTGCCCTTTCTGACCACATCTAAAACAAGCCCCTGATACCCAATGTTGTTTCCCACATTCTTTACAAGTAGGTATACCATTGTTCACATTGCTTTCCCGGCTTTCTTTGTTCACAGTTTTCGCCCTAGATTTTTCATTCGCAGAAGTTATCGAATTACTAGTCATTTCGACTTTCTGTTTCTTCTGTTTCGTTCTTTCTGATTCAGTTGATGATGTTGATTTTGATATTTTCAAGGCTGCTATGTTTGCCTCGGACATTAAGGCCCTATTAAGAACATCCATGTATTTTGGCAATTTTAAGACGCCAACTCGATCAAACACATCCAAGTCAAGCCCACCTTCAAATTTTCTAGCCTTTTTGTAGTTAGTGTCTATCATGTGGGGTGCATAACGGGCTAACTCAGTAAATTTTGTTTCATATTCAGCCACAGTCATTTTGCCTTGTTTTAGTTGTTCAAATTCGGATACCTTCCTATCCCGGATGCATTGGGGAAAGTATTTTTCGAAGAAAATTTCTTTAAACCTATCCCATGTCACACCTTCATTATCATTCGGTACTAACATCCACCATCTCCTAGCTTCTTCCTTGAGTGTGAATGTTGCCAACAAAACTTTATGTGCCTCAGTACACAAAAATACTTCAAATATTTACTCAGTTTCTAAAACCCAAGCCTCGGCTTTTAACGGTTCAATACCCCCCTGAAATTCCGGTGGTTTCATCTTATTGTATTTCTGTGTCAGTGTTATCATATCATAATTAGCTGGTTCAAGTACGTGTATTTGCCCTTGTTGCTGTTGTTTTAGATTTTCGGATAAAGCTTCAACCATTCTTTCTAACCGGCTAATTCTAGTGTCAGAAGATTCAGATTCGTCTATATTCCTTGTCATTTCCATTGGCTACACACAAACAGGGTGCTTATTAATATAAGGAAAGTTCTCACTGTTCTCATATTTCATTTCATATCAGACGTGTTTATACTTTCATTTCAATTTAGATACAGTCACATGATCCCTTACTTTCATACGTTCATATTCACATAGATTCCACATTCGGTATTGAAATTAACATTACATGTTATTCCACTTAACTTCTTTGATCATGCGCAAAGGTTTCATTTCGATTCATTCTCAATAAGGATGTGTTCATACACTTAAACATGGTGATGCAATGCCCCTATTTCATTTCTAGGACATCCTATAGCTCATATGGACACGTGTGTGCGGTATAACTCGTGCTCTAATACCACTCTGTCACGACCCAAACCCGCCCCTATAGGTTTAGCATCGTAACCGTCCAGTAATCCTTGGATTACCGAAGGCCTCTTAATAGATTAACAAAATTAAGGGGCTAGCAGAAGCAAATACATAAATATAGTTGTCCAATGAGCTGTGCTAACTTATATGAACAGAATATTTGAAATTTTATATACATAATCAAAAATCATTCATACATTATACCCACACACATTACAGTATTTTAAGTACAGCCAACGACATCAAATCAAGTCTTATATAAACAGAAACCACATAAATTAAACACAGGACGCTTCAGAAACCTCCACGTGAGGCACAATGGTTGGCTGACAACGGACCACAGATCCAAACAAAAGCCTTCAGGCTCGAACTCTAGAATGCTCACCTATACATATATATATATATATATATATATACAAATAGTTCTAAAGCCCAGTGAATAACATTAAGGTAGAGGGGTTAGTGAACGAAATCCGAACATATCATAAGCAGAAAATAGATCATAGCATAATCATCCTCATATCAGAACGTAATAATGGTACATCCCATAGAACACATCACAGAACGTCTTCCGACTAGAGTAATCAGTTCCGGATACCGATTAAACACATATCACCACAATGAAGTGGCTAACGAGATCTCGTAATTACTTGTATGTCATGGACCCGCATTTTCATGCCGTCCCCCATGACTTGGGACTATCTATGGATGCCATAATAGATTTCAAACATGGAATATTCGTTCACGAAAACAGATATCATTTCAGAAATCATAGCTTATCACATTTCATTTGGAACATAATTTCATATAAACGTATCTTTACGATAACGTTACTCACAGTGGTTCCAGTAAGCGGTCAATCAATCCTCGAGTCTTGACCTACAATCACAAAATACATAACACAAGCATGTCTTATCATTATACATTCAAGTGTCCATTAAGGCTTAACTTTCATTACATTGGTTCTTATTCTTTCTTATCATAATGCCTAAAACACACACTTGCAGTCTCGGAATTTAGTACATTCTTTTCTTAGTGTGTTTCTAATCCATAACCTCATTACTATGAGTTAATTAAAGCTTAGGAATGCCTAAGATGCAATGAGGATGCCAAAACATGCCTTGGAACACTTAGGCAAAATTTCTGAAAATAAGGTCCACGCTCGAGCGTAGCTTTCCTTGCTCGAGCGGACATGCAAAATGTGAATGGTCGCTCGAGCACACATTCCTTCACTCAAGCGATCTGTAAACGACATGAAACTTCTGGGAGCTTGCAATTCATGCTCGAGCGGACTTTTGGTCGCTCGAGCGGAGTGCACGCACACAGAGTGGTCGCTCGAGCGTGAACTCCCACGCTCGAGCGTAGATACAAATTCTAGAATTTCCAGATTGCACATTCAAGCTCAAAACTCGAATTCCAACCTTCAAAGCACATCCCTTGGGCCCCAAAACTTGAGATAACATAGTAAACTTGTAGAACATGATGAATTAAGCATTATTTCATAAAATCATGGCCCAAGAGTTTGTTAAAAACTCACAATTTCAACTTAAAACATGATGAATGTTCATGAACACAACATGCATGAATTTTTTCTTGTATCAAACTCCTCAAAACATTATCAAACCCCACAAAACAGCTTGGAACTTGATGATTTCCCTAAATGATGATGAATTTCAAACAAGCAAGAGAGAATTCTTGGAAATCATGCTCAATTTGTAAGAAAATGGACATGCATGCATGAATTGCAACTCAAACTCTATTCTAAGCTCAATATACACATTCAAACTCATAATCTTGAAGAAATTTCATGTTAAATGACTTAGTTACACAATCTAGAGGTTGTAATCTTACCTAGAGTCTAGAATTAACTAGATTTTTGCACAAAATTGATGAACTCAAGCAAAGCCTTCAACTTCTACCTTTAATTTCTTCTTCTCTCTCACTAGAATGCACTCTCTCTCTCTCTCTCTCGCAAGTAAACTCTCAAATTTTGGCACTCAAGGAGTGAGGGGAAAGGAGCTAAATGTGTTGAATATAAAGTTATAATGCCAAAATACATTAGTTAGAATATTAGGCTAACCAAACATGACTTAATTAATCGTTCTGAATCAATTTTTAATAAAATTTGCCATATGGTTCTAAAAATTCCAAATAACATATCGGTGTAGTCAATTTCGATTTCGGATGCCGATAAGGCTTTCAATTTACATATTAAAGTGGAATTTCAAACAGATATTTCTATAAGTAACAAATAGAAGGCCAAATATCATGCAATTTACATACTAACCCCAATAATTCATTTGATCCACTCAATTGGCATCATTAAATACGGATTAGTGGCCAATTACGGATAGGGGTTGTTACAACTTTAAAAGAAATGATGAATGCCATGTTAATCAGTTCTGGATTACCTCAGAACTTGTGGGGGAAAGCAATACTTTCTACTAACTATATACTTAATAAAGTACCCCGAAAGAAAATGAATCAAACACCTTATGAATTGTGGCATGGAAGAATATCATCCTACAAATACTTAAAAGTGTGGGGGTGTTTGGCTAAAGTGGCTATTCCTAATCTTAAAAAGGCTAAGATAGGTCCTAAGACCATTGATTACATTTTCATTGGTTATGCTAAGAATAGTAGTGCATATCGATTTTTTATTCATAAATCAGAACATTCTGAAATGCATGTAAATACTATTATTGAATCTCAGAATACATCTTTCTTTGAACATGTATTTCCAAATAAGACTGGATAAGAGACTAGTAATAATAAGAGATCTTTTGATGATATTACTAATAATGATCAAAAACATGATCAAGAGTAAGAGTTAGATCAGAATGAGGAAGAGGAACCTAGGCGTAGTAAACGTGCTAGAACCTCAAAATCTTTTGGTCCAGATTTCCTAACATTTTTGTTAGAAAATGAGCCTTTAACTTTTAAAGAGGCTATGTCCAGTCCTGAGGCTCCTTTATAGAAAGAAGCTATCAATAGTGAAGTTGAATCCATCTTGCAAAATCACACTTGGAAATTGGTGGATTTGCCACCAGGTTGTAAACCTCTCGGGTACAAGTGGATTTTCAAAAGAAAATTAAAAGTTGATGGATCAATTAACAAATACAAGGCAAGACTTGTGGTCAAAAGTTTTAGACAAAAAGAATGTCTTGATTACTTTGACACATACTCACCGGTTACTAGAATAACATTCATTAGAATGTTAATTGCCATTGCATCTTTATACAATTTAGAAATTCATCAAATGGATATAAAAACCGCTTTCTTAAATGGTGAGTTAAATGAAGAAATTTACATGGAACAACCAAAAGGTTTTTCTGTTCTAGGAAAAGAAAAGAAAGTGTGTAAATTAGTTAAATCATTATATGGTTTAAAACAAGTGCCAAAGCAATGGCATGAGAAATTTGACAAGGCAATGATGTCAAATGTATTCAAAATTAATGAGTGTGACAAATGTGTTTATATTAAAAACACAGACAAAGGTTATGTCATTATATGTCTTTATTTAGATGATATGCTTATCATAGGTAGTAATAATGATATGATTAAAACTACTAAGAGAATGTTGAATAAACATTTTGACATAAAGGACATAGGCATTGCTGATATAATTCTTGGTATGAAAATTACCAAAACATCATAAGGATATGCTTTGTCACAATCTCATTACATTGAGAAAATACTTGACAAATTCAGCAAAGATGATGATCATCTTGCTAGAACACCTGTAAATGTTAATTTATATCTTTCTAAAAATGTACAGGAAAGTATTTCTCAATTAGAGTATGCCCAAATTATTGGAAGCTTAATGTACTTGATGAACTACACTTGCCCGGATATAGCTTATGCAGTAAGTAAATTAAGTAGATATACGAGTAACCCAGGAGTAGAATACTAGAAAGTAATTATAAGGGTTCTAAGATATCTCTGATTTACTCGTAACATTAGGCTTCATTATACTAGATATCCAGCAGTACTTGAAGGATACTGTGATGCAAACTAGATATCGGATACTAGAGACTCAAAATCCACCAGTGGATATGTCTTTACTCTTGGTGGGGCGGCTATATCTTGGAAATCTTCCAAACAGACTTGCACCGCTAGGTCTACTATGGAATCAGAATTCATAGCTTTAGACAAAGTAGGGGAAGAAGCAGAATGGCTTCGCCACTTTCTTGAAGATATTCCAATATGGCCAAAACCGGTGCCTGCTATATGCATACATTGTGATAGTCAATCAGCAATTAGTAGAGCACAGAGTCATATATATAACGGTTAGTCACGACACATTCGTCGTCGACATAACACCGTGCAACAATTACTCTCCAATGGAATTATGTCCATTGAATATGTGAAGTCTAAAGACAACATAGTAGATCCACTAACCAAAGGGTTAGCAAAAGAGTTAGTTGAGAATTTATCGAGGGGAATGGGACTAAAGCCTATTAAATAAGAGTTACCATAACGGCAACCCAACCTAGTTGATTGGAGATCTGAAGATCTAGGTTCAAAGGGACAACCGAGTTGTGAATGACTCAGAAAGATCACTGGGGAGTCTAACTCCTACCCATTTCTATGATGAAATAGTGATGTCTGCAACGTTTTAGGTTAAGTAATACTTTTAATGATTCTTATATCTAGGCAAACCTTGTGGAGTATAGCAAGATACTCTTCATAAGAATCACCTATGTGAATGTGAACTGGGCCGGTTCTATGAGATTTGTAAAGGGCTATAATTCTCTAGAGCACTCATGAAAGACCAGGTTGTTCAGGGCCAAAATGAACACAATAGTGAGAACTAAGCTGTGTTTGGAGATATACTGTGTGAGTTCTATTGTCTTGGTTTACACAAACGGCTGAACAGTTCAAGACATCATGTTCACTGATTAGCTAGTAAATCCGATAGTGTCTCACAAGGGAAGATTCAAAGCCAAAAGCTACATATCCTTTGCAGAATATTTCCAATTTTTGTACTCTCTGTATTTAGATCATGTTGTTGCATTTTTCTTTATCAAATTCCATTCATGTGGGGGATTGTTGGAACAATGGTGTTTTATAAAGCTTATTTTGGGCCAACTTTGAGCTCAAAATTGAGTGGGCCCCGAATGTCTTTTGGGGCTGGTCCGAAGAGGTGAAGTATTCCTTGCCATGTGGCAAGTCACACGGTGAAGACGGTTCGTCAAAACCATTTATGAGTGAATGGGAACATGACGTCATTTTCGGGTTCGTGGAATGGACATTTAAAGTTTTTAATGTGGGCTTCCTTGTGAGGCTTGTCCCACATTGAAACTTTAAGAGAGTTTTGTTGAGTGTATAAGCTCTAGCCTACAACACTTGGGTTAGACCCCAAGGGGCACCCTAAGTTTGTAGAAATTAGGAGTTATAGACAAAGTAAACCTTAGCCCAAACAACAACACGCACGCGCGCCGCCGCCGCTATCCGTCCGGTTGTGTCGAGCGCAGTTGTGGGTCGAGTCAGTTCTTGTATTAATTTTTTGGGATAAAATTCATTTGAATTTTTTCAAAAAAAATAATGCGAGAATTTAATTCAAATATTTTTTTGATTTCCAAATTTTCGTCCAACATTTAAGTCTCATTCTGTTCGAAATTCCTCTCAGATTCAAACTGAAAAATTGCCCAGCAAGTTCGGTTTTAACTGCCCAGCAGTTACAGATCTGTTACTTCCGAACAGATTCATAAATCTGGACAGTTTCAACTGCAACAGTTAAATCTGTTGAAAATAGTTAGCATATCTGTTTGTTTTCAAAACAGCACCTGTTGGATTCAAACCACACCTGTTCATTTGAATTTTATACCTGTTCGGACATCACTTGTGTGCCTATAAATACCAACATTCCAGCAGTGTTATTATATTTGAAAATCAGTCTGCAACTTTCATATTGTTGTCCAGAATTTTCTCCTTTGCATTTTAATTTTCATTCTAGTTTTAGAGATAAAATAAAGAGAGTATAAGAACACAAGGTTCTAGTTCGCCGTACAAATTTGTGTGGAGTGCTACTACAAGTTTGTGAAGATCATTGTATTCTGCGAGATAGACGCTACTCAACCGTAAGCACCGTAGCGGGGCGAATCTGTCTTAAGGACAGAGTGCCACACACTCCACTTGGTCTTTTAATTTTTTAATTCAGTACGATAAATAAATTCGGTACGTTATTTATTTATTTTGTTTGATTTAGTTTCAATTTATTTTTTTTTTACACAGAAGATTTTTCCTACAGATAAAACCGTCGCCCACTTTAAAAAGAATGGTCCAAATTCATTGCCTATCTTATTGGGGTGGTGTTCTATGTATTAATTAATATACTAACTAATATATCAATACTATTTATGACATTATTATTGATTTCACTCATTATATAAATTACAAATATCAAAAATATATTAAATTATGTCACATCATCAATTGATATACTAGTTAATACAATAGTTTCATTATATTGTTTTACTTTTTACCTCTCTCTTGCTGTGTTTGCTTTGAAAAAAATATTTTTTACAAAAAATGTATTAATATTTTATATATATATATATATATATATATTTTGTATAAATAATGCGATAGTAAGATGGTACAGTTCTAAACATTACATTTTCTACTATTTTTTCAAATCTTGCTATGCAACTGTCATTATGGTCGATTTAAAATAATAAATAAAATTAACACGATACTCAGAGTTATGCCACTTTGGAAGCAACTTATAGTTAATTTACCCATACACTCCCTTAATTATGTTAAATATCATTCTATTTATTTGTAGTATAATGTTATACAAATAAAATTCATATAAAAAAATTTCACAAAAAACTAATGTTGAAAAATTTTAGCCACTGTCTATTCAGTTATTGGAAAATAAGTAGATCCCTCAAAGCAATATTAATAGTTGAGCAAAAAGTACTTTTCCTACTTTAATTAGTCATTTTCTTATAGGGACAATTATCTGACAGTGGTGTAGAAAAAACAAACTATAAATTAGTAAAAAAATTACAATTTTAATTATTAATATTTATAATGTTTATTACTTTTTTTTAATAATTTTTTCTGACTCTCACTGTAATATTGTTTTCCCTTTTATATATGCTCTTTAACAATACTTTTTATTTTAACTAGTTAGTATTTAATTTTTTTTCTTTTTTGAAATTAAAATTATAAAGTATATAAGAGAAAATGAAGAGGGAGGAAAAAGAAATTAGAAAACAAATAAGTAATATTTGCTTGCCTAGTGAGCAATGACTAGTGAAATTTCTCTAGGCACGATAGCACTCAAACAAAATAGCTACTAATAATTGAGGAGGCTTGAGTTTTGGGGTACGGGGTACTCTTGTGAGATGAAACGACATCGTTTCATTATCGATATGTATATTCAATAATAATAATAAATAAATAAGAAGTTGTTAAAAGGGCTTGAACCTATATAACTTGGAGAGAACTCTCACAGCAGTAACTGTTGTGAGATGAAACGACGTCGTTTTATTATCTATATGCATATTCAATAATAATAATAATAATAATAATAAAATGATTGTTAAGAAGGCTTAAACCCAGATAACTTGGAGAGAAAAAGGGTCATGAACCACTGTGCTACACAAACTCATTAATACTTTGGACATATATTATATTTATTATAATCTGTATTCCATCATAAAAAGAAATTACAATCTACTATAATCCTTTCCATCTTCAAAAAAAAATTCCAATCTATACAATTTGATGCTCTGTTATGTATCAAACACAAATAAAATAAAACACAATAACAGCGGCTTCTCTTTAAATAAACCTTGAATCCATATCCAATCTACACAATTTGATGCTTTATTATGTATCAAACACAAATAAAATAAAACACAATAGCAGTGCCTTTTCCTTAAATAAACCTTGAATCCATTTCAATTTAATTCTTAAAAATAAAGCAAAAGGGTGGCCCGCTAGATAAATGTTTGCATTTCAATTTTGTGGGGTGGTTCCGATTGACTGAAAAAATCAAACAAACTATCATTATGAAAGACCAACTCAGCCACCATGGGACTGTGCTTTGCTAGATCAAATCCTAATCCCTACAACAACAACAATAACAACAACAACAAATATATATATATATATATATAAGGAAATACATTGGAATTAAATACAAATATATGTAAAACAAAAATCTAGATTACAAACAAGTATATTACACACCTGAGAACTTTGTGAATTGTACGATGCTTGGGAAGACAAAGGCGTTGATAATGGATAAGTTGGCGGGCATGCAAAATTAACGTCGTGCATGAGCAGATTATATCCAGAATTCATTAATTGTGGCCAATAGGGTATCTCGACACCCTAGTCCATAAAATATTGTTAGTAGTTTTATGATCATTATGTACTTAAGTAATATGATTTCAATAAAAAAAAATAAGATCTCACCAGTGTATGGTTTGAAGATGAATTTTGAATATTTCTAGTGTCGGTTGACTGTCTAATACTCTAAAGAGGTTGTAAAACATTTATCAGTACATTGCAAAATTTAAAAATAAATCTAGCCAATTTGAAATCAAGTACTTCGGTAAATACAATACCTGAGTAAGGCGGGTAGGTTGCGAAATAACTTTTATTCTCTTAATAGTATTCCTATGCTAAGGTTTTAATCTACTCCCACCCTTGTGTCTGCCATCTTTCTTTTTTAAGCCGTTAGCTTGTGCAAAGTTTGGATCAACTACAAATTCTTTGGTACCCACTTCAATATTGCCTCTACTACCAGAAACGCCTGAGCCATCTAATGAAGTCATCATATTGTCTACTTTTGCATGCAAATCCCTAAGAGTTTTATCAACTAATTGATAGGCAAGTTTGCATTCAGATGATCGAGCTTAATTTTACCATTCTAGGACAAAGATCTGTGTAGCGTGTTGCTATCACCAACTTAGGGTCATTTTCAACCACTGTAACTGTTTCCTTAATTGCACAATCCTTCGCATCTAGTCTCCATTAACCTAATATATACCTTTCAGGAATTTTCATAATATTCATTCTATCAAGCGCCTTCATTGCATGACCATATAAAATTCCAAAACTCTCAAATTTTTGACAAGTGCAATGAATTTCTCAACAATTATTGTCTCCTCTTGACTCATTAACTTCCACATTACCTTTCATAATATACTCTCTATTCTCTCCATATAAGCCAATCACATACGTTACTTCTCTTCCTAACTCATGGCATCACTTCACTTGACAACAAAGGGATGTGTCTAACTCATTATGAAACAAGTCAAAGATGGGAAGGGTATACAACTTAGCAACTTTAATTAACATAGGAGACATTTTCAACTTTATTCTTGGCAACCGTTGTCTAGAATCGTATATAGCTTTTACTTTTTCATACCGCTTATCCATAACAACTCGATTGAAGTGTGTAAAAAATTAAACAATGTTATGGTCAACTTTTAAATGCTTCTTTAATTCTACATTCAAGCTTTCACTGAGTTGAGTGCTTCGCATTCCTGCAATATATACCAACTTCATATACACATGTGCCCACTTCTCTTTCAGTTCTCAAGTCTTCTTAATCCATAAGTTCTCTTGCAAGTTATATTTATGAATCAAGGAATCCCAAGCATCAACCAACTCAAGTTCATCCTCATACCCAAAATGCAAGTTTTGAAATCGCAACCAAATTTTAAACCACCCTTGAACAAGTAGGCCTAAATGTTTCAAAACATTTTGTATTAGATGAAAAGTGCACAATCCATGAAATACTTCAGGCATGATTTTAGAAATTACTTTAGCCATTGCCTGATCTTGATCAGTGAAAAAACTAACATGTTTTTTCCCTGACATTGCATGCAGAAAGTTTCAAATAACCACTCAAATGATGTAGTTTCATTATATAATAATGCAGCATCAAAAATCACAGTCATTCTGAAGTGGTTAAAGCCAGTAAATAAAACAAGTGGACGATACTTTTTGTTAGTCCAGAATGTTGTGTCAAATGACACAACATCACCGAAAATGCCATAATATGTAATCATCTGATGATTAGTCCAAAAAATGTTAGTAATCATCTCATCAACATCCAACTGAAATGCAGAGTGAAAATATGGATTTTCAGTGGCTTGTTGCTGGAAATATCTCAACAAACTTCCTGCTTCATCATATTGCAAGTTTCGTTGCCTTTTTGCACGCAAGTAGGTTTTTTGGTCCTCTTGCGTGAACCCTACAAATTCCTTCCTCCCTGCTAAGACGCTAATAAGATCATGTAATGCCTTAAGTGATATACTAGTATCATCAGCTACATCGGCATTTATACCCTGAGCATCACACAACTTTCTCTGAGATGGCATCATATGTGTACATTGAGGAATATGCAGAAGGTGGTTGTGATTATCAGCAAATGTCATCAAAATCCATTTTGACAAGTCCCGTCTAAAAGATATATACATGAATGCATTACATTTCGTTCTTGTCTCATGTTGAGGATGTTTTACTATTACGTACCGTTATCTTTTTCCTTAAATTTTCTATTAATCATGATACCATCTTTCTTACTTTTTGTATGGTAATCTCTTCTAATAATAAATCCCACAATCCTTCCACATTCGTTGTAGAATTCATATGAGGCTTCCTCCGAATCAAATTCCATTCCAATACATGGCATGGAATTCTTGGCCAACTCCTCAAGCGCACCATCTTCGATTTCGGCACTACTGAATATAAAGTCTAATAACAATAAGAATAGCACAAAAATAATATCAACAATAAAATAAATTACCACATGCTCTAGAAAATTTTCTACTTTCTTGATGTGATTTATTATACAGGAGACAAATCAATTATATTACTAAAAGAGCGTACCTTTAAAAGAGATCATAAAATTTTATAACTTCCATTATGTAAGGACATAATTTTTCTCGCCACAAAATATAACTTTTACTATAAATTCTCCATTCTTGACTTTTATCACAAATTATCATAACACAACAAACGTTCTTAACTTTCATCACAAAAAAAAACATGTATTGATAACAGTACTTGCCTTATTATATAGCATTGTGAAAAGATAATGAAAATGCCAAGAGTTAAATCACCATATACAATAACAGATTCCTATACATATCAAATTGTGAAGTTAATTTAAAAGAGCATTAATCCCTAATCCAAAGCACAATAATAGATTCCTATAACGTATAACAAAATCCAATCTGCACAATTTGATACAAATCACCATATACACACATAACAGGATCCTATAATATTATATTAAAATCTCCAATCCAAAATACAATCTCTATTTGATATGAAAATAAATCACCATATATATATATATATATTTTAAACCTGAGTGAAGATTCTTATAAAGCAAATAAACAACCTCAATGACAATGGTGATTGTGGAGCTACGGTACAACAATGGCAGAGGAACGTCAGAGCAAACGGTGGAGGGACAACGAAGGAACGACAAAGCAATAGTGGAGAGATGGCAGAGAACCCAAACCCTCCCCGCTCCTGATGGACCTAACGTTTTGTAGGGTTTTCAGTGTTTTGTATTTTAATTATAGCAAATTGTAATTTTTTTTTTATGCTGGAATACAATTGTAATAAATATAACATATGTCCAAAATATTAATAAATACACTAAGTAGCACAGTGGTTCATGACCTTTTTTCTCTCCAAGTTGTCTGCGTTCAAGCCCTCTTAACAACCATTTTTTTAATTTATTCATCTCACAGCAGTTACTCACAGCAATACCCCCGGACCTTGAGTTTTGTCTTTCGGTGTTGATGCTTTCTAAAATTTACCATTGTTGAATATAGAAATTAAAGTGTATAGAATCTTTTTATTTTTAGTATTATATATATAATATGTGATTGTATCAATCACTGATTTCGTATTGTTTCCTTATTTATATCGTTTTTAAATTGTATCATGAATCTATTATATATATATGGGCTCTACCTCATTCACGGGTAAGTTAAATAATTCTTTTCATTGTTTTTGGTATCAGACTTAGGTTAAGTACCTAGTAATTTTGCTTCACTGACAGGTGGCAGCCTTGCCTTGGCCGCCTATCGGACCTTAACCCATTCCACTGCCATATTTTCTTTTAGTATCACTTTGTGGTGATCTTTTTCTCTATCCACTAGTTTATCCTCTCCCAAATATCTTTATCATAATTTTTTTTACTCACAATCCATTTTTTTGTGTGTTTATGTTCCACTTTCTTTTTCCCTTTTATTTCAACCTCAAATAGGTTTCTATCTCCAAACCTATTTGAGTTTGAGGGCAGGTATTATACCTATATCATGGTTGTTATTTAGGAAGGCAACCCAAGAGGGGGGGAATTGGGTAATTAAAAATTTGGTCTGAAAATAAATTTGCAAAGACTAAGTATTTAATGGTAGATGACAATAAATCAATGCATAGAAAATAAAAAGAAAGGAAAGAAGAGTTTGACACAAGGATTTATAGTGGTTCAACTCACCGGTCTACGTCCACTCCTCAAGACACCTTCTTGAGAATTTCTCCACTATGAATAGATGCACTACCAAGCTCCACCTAACTTGTGGATTTTTACAAGGACTTACTTCAATCTGTTGAGATCCTCTCAACTAAATGCCTCACTTTACAAGTGTGTCACTCAAAAAATAAGGAATAATAATAAGAGGTATAACTTTCCTCTTCTACAAATGTTCTCTCACAAAAGATGGATATGAAAGTGTAAGCTCTCAAGTAATTTAAGACTCACTTAGATATGAAAATAAAAGTACAAATGGAGTATAATAAAAGCTCTTGAATGCTCTAGGCTTGTTGTATTGAAGTAGTGTATTAAATGAACAAGGCGACCTCCATATTTATAATATTAATGGCTTCTAGCTATTAGAGAGAGAGAAGATTTGAATCTCCTATCCTTTGGAGAAGATCATAAGGGATTTGCTCCAACTGTGTTTGATTAGAACAAGAAGAAGGCAGACTGTAGGCAGGTCTTGGTAAGAGAGGATTCATCAAATGCATAAGCTTTTTATTTAATGCTCAACCTCATAAGTCAACTTCTTGGAGAAGATATGGTGTCAGAGGATCTACTCAGTGGTCAGAAAATATGACATATTCTGTACAGAAAATCTAAAAAGGTGGCTGAGAAATGATCTGTAACAATCTGGATCTGATTTGGCAGGTGGGATTTTTTAAACCCAGATTTACAGGTGTCGACCCCTACAAATTGGGTGTCGACTAGTCTCAAATGTTTCTGGTGTCGACCCTTATCATTCTTGGTGTCGATCCTTGCTGTTAAAATGCATTCTGAAATTTAGTGTCGACCCTTGTGCTTCTCGGTGTCGACCCTTATTGCTAAATTGCATTCTAAAATTTGGTGTCGACCCTTACTGCTAAATTATATTCTGAAATTTGATATCGACCCTTGCAGCTAGAACACTTGTGCATTTTAGGCTTCATTTTGGTGTCAACCCTAATACCTGTTTTAAGTATGGATAGAGTTTTGCAACCAAGTTTTGATGCTCATGTTTTGAGGGCACAAAAATGATTGAAAAATAATACTTAAGAATCATATAACTTCTAGAATCATGAAACACAATTTTTATTTTGAAAACTTTAAATAACAAAATAAGTTCAAAATATTTGTTCATGAACAAAATCAATAGAATTTTAAAGATGAATAACCTTGGGGCTAACAATCTCCCCCTTTTTGATGATGACAAATAGTTAAAGTTTTCAAAGTATAAGTGAAAGCATTAAGAAGAGTTACTTAAGGAATTTTTGTATAATAAAGGATTTGAAAAATAAGATCAAAAACTCCCCCTATAAAAAGGGCTTCATGGCCATATCAAAGATGATGAGAAATATATATAACAATAAAACAATCTTGATATAGATCAAGCTCCCCTTATCATTATGCACTGAAACAATCATTAGTAACATTAATTTCTTTAATTTATTTTCATTGAATGAAATCACAAGCATTTAAAGCAGATTCCATAATGCTTCAAGTATAGATATTCACAACACATCACAAGCATTCATAACCAATCACAAGTAATGACAGAATGTTTTCATACCATAGTATATTTGTGTTTCCAAAATAAATATCGAAAACTGCAATTTCTCAACAAGTAAGTGTTCCTCAAATGTTTGTGTGTCCAAAAACAATTGTTCCTAAGCATCCACATCTAAGCATCCACATCTAAAAACCATCTAAGCATCCATATCTAAAATAAGTATCCAAGGATCAATAAGAAAACTAAGTAAAACAATTATAGCAACTACAACTTTCTCCTCTTTTGTCATCAATAAAAAGCAAGCGTCAGAGTATCAGCAAAAGGGAGGAGGAGAGCGAGGCCAATGCGGGGCAGCTTCGCACCAACCTTGAGCAAACCATCGTCCCAGCGTTGTTGAAAGATTTGATGAAATTCTGCATTGGAGTTCTTGATCTCATAGACGGCGATCACCATACTTTCTACACTTTCTTTAGTAGCTGCAATGACTTGGGCTTGTTGTAACTTCATTCGATCAATGTCTTTTTGCATTCCAGTTTGCTGAGAAACAAGTTGTAGAACTAGGGTGCTCAACTCATCTATTTTTTCTTCCATGGCAGAAGAGGATGAAACAGGAATAGAGTGAGAAGATGATAGAATGTCAGAGGCAATGATGGATTGGGAATTGAGGTTTAAATTGTTAAGCCTAGAGTTGATTGAAGCAATCTCATCCATCAGGGGACCCTGAACCATAAAGTCAAGATACTCGATTTTTTGAGAGAGAGAAGAGAGGTCTGAAGAAGGAGGTGGAGAAGAGGGACCAGGGGTGGAGAAAAGAAGGGAAGGACTTGGAAGAGAAGACCCAGGGATAGAGAGACCAAGGGAAATCACAAATTTTTTGGTCTTAAATACGGTTGACCAATGAATATCCCATGTTTCAAGGAGTTTCAGCCCCATAACACAACGGGGGTCTCTAGGGACTTTTTCTTCCCCCTTCAAATCAATCTTGAAATGCTTGAAGATTTTAGTGAAAATCATTCCATAGTGGATAACCAAAAAACCAAAATCAGTGGCGAAATCGGTGGTTAAGGCCCAAATGAGATAGGTGTGGCCATATGTGACGGCATCAAGGTGGCCGGAACGTGGGATGATGTTGTATGTTATGATGTAATGTAACAGTCTTAGTTTTAGAGAGAGATATTTCCCAGAGACTGTGACCAAGTGATTTAAGTCAGGGTTGTTTGTAAGGAGACGGAGACTAGTGAGATGAGAGTATTGGGGTGGTTTAAGAGAGATAGATGGATTGACCCTGCGTCCATCATTTAAGAGTTTTAGAATAGAGTTAATGACAGAGGATGTTAGGGTGAAAGGGACACCTTTTACAAAACAGTCGAGGGTATGAAGAGAAGTGTCCACATCACAAGATAGATTTGCAAAAAAACTCTTTGATGAGTGTGGGGTAAATATCACAGTTGAGTTTCAAAAGGGATGACCACTTTTGGTTATCGAACCATGCTTTTACGTGATAGAATGTTTTTCAAAAAATGCGAGATCTATTGTATGACCAGAAATTACCTTTCGAAGATTAAAGTCCTTGTTGAAGGTAGATCGACATTCAGGGTTCTTGAATCGAAGAATGGGAGCAACGACAATGATGGAAGTGAAAGTGGTTCATGGTCGCTTTCATATTGCAATAGAAAGAGGGGCTTGAGAATCCATAAAGATGAAGAAGGAGCGGTCGCGAAGAGGATGGGAAGATCAGAATGAGAATCGTCGGAGAAGGACGCCAGAATAGGAAAATGGGCTAGGGCTAGGGCTAGGGCTAGGGATTTAATGGGTGTCACAAGAGAGAATGAAGGGTCACGTGGTATATTAATACTCTTGAGAATGTGTCAATCCTTGGGAAGAGAGGTGTCAACCCTTCGAATTTGAAAAGACCGTGCGGCAAAAATCTTACTTAAAAGGCAAGTGTCAACCCTTAGAGGAAGGGGGTCGACACTAAAAAGCAGTATCCTCAGATCCATCAGGTGTCGACACCTTCGAAGAGAGGTGTCAACCCTAAGCAACGGCACAACCCTGGTTCACAAGGTGTCGACCCTAAAGAGTAGGGGGTCGACCCTTAAGGGTCCTGAAAGGCAATAACTAGTGTTTCTCACATCAAATTTCTCAAAGAAGCATAATAACACATAGTTTAACATCATACAGGAATATTCAACATACCAAACTCAGTTCAAATAAAGTAGAATTGTTCCTCATTTAGAGGTTTGGTAAAGATATCGGCCAATTGTTGACTTGTAGGCACAAATTCGAGTTCAATGTCACCTTTAAGTACATGATCTCGTAGAAATTAATGCCTTATTTCAATGTGTTTAGTGCGTGAATGCTGTATGGGATTTTTTGAAAGATTAATGGCACTAGTGTTATCGCATTTAATTGGTAAGTGATCAAAGTGAAGTTCAAAATCAAGAAGTTGTTGTTTGATCCAAAGCATTTGAACACAACAACTATCGGCGGCAATATATTCTGCTTCAGCTGTAGATAAAGCCTCAGAATTTTATTTTTTACAAAACCAAGATGTGAGTGAATTTCCAAGAAAATGACAAGTGTCACTAGTGCTTTTACGGTCAAGTCTACATCTCGCAAAGTCGGCATCCGAATAACCATAAAGATCAAAAATATTTGTTTTAAGGTACCAAAGCCCCAAAAGTGGAGTGCAAATGAGATATTTGAAAATGCGTTTTACTGCGGTGACGTGTGATTCTTTTGGAGATGATTGAAAATGAGCACACATACAAATGCTAAATATGATATCGGGTCTACTAGCCTTTAGATAGAGTAAGGAACCAATCATACCTCGATATTTCTTTTCGTCTACCGGTTTACCTTGCTCGTCTTTGTCAATTTTAATCGAAGTGCTCATGGGAGTTACTGCAGGTTTAGACAAATCCATTTCAAATCTTTTGAGGAGATCTTTGACATATTTTGCTTGAGATTTATGAATACCATCTTGGGTTTGTTTTATTTGCAATCTGAGAAAATATGTTAACTCTTCTATGAAAGTATGTAATCCGAGTGAACATTTGGGATATATTCTCATCGGGTTTCATTTTGAAAAGCTCGCAATTGTGAATAAGCAAGCTCACTCTAGATTCTTTGACTTGAGTAGTTCCCTTATAAGTTACAACAAGTTTATCCCAAATTTCTTTCGCAGTTGTACAAGTGTATATTCTATTAAACTCAGTAGTATCAAGTGCACAATATAACATGTTAACAGCTTTGGTATTGGATTGAATATCTTTGTAATCATCATTAGTCCACTCACTTTCAAGTTTGGGGACTAACAGACCATCTATTGTTTTGGTGGGGACTTTAGGACCATTACATATGATTTTCCAAACCTCATAGTCGGTAGATTGAATATGCATAATCATGCGGGTTTTCCAATAGTTGAAATTTGTGTCATTGAAGAAATGTGGTCTGTTTGAGGCTTGACCTTCAGGAAGAGAAAAGCTAATTGTTGCCATAGATCACTCTAAGACGGTTAAGTCACAATACTAGAGACAAGGCTCTGATACCAAATGTTATTTAGG
This sequence comes from Camellia sinensis, assembly GCF_055761805.1. Taxonomy (NCBI): domain Eukaryota; kingdom Viridiplantae; phylum Streptophyta; class Magnoliopsida; order Ericales; family Theaceae; genus Camellia; species Camellia sinensis. Next base: position 11,334,970 of record NC_138968.1, read on the forward strand.
AAGGCAACTCAAAAAGGGAGTGAATTGGGTAATTAAAAATTTGGTCCAAAAATAAATTTGCAAAGACTAAGTATTTAATGGCAGATGACAATAAATCAATGCATAGAAAATAAAAGGAAAGGAAAAAAGAGCTTGACACAAGGATTTATAGTGGTTCGGCTCACCGGCCTACGTCCACCTCTCAAGACACCTTCTTAAGAATTTCTTCACTGTGAATAGATGTACCACCAAGCTCCACCTAACTTGTGGATTTTTACAAGGACTTACTTCAATCTGTTGAGATCCTTTCAACTAAATGTCTCACTTTACAAGTGTGCCACTTAGAAAATATGGAATAAGAATAAGAGGTACAACTTTCCTCTTTTACAAATGTTCTCTCACAAAAGATGGATATGAAAGTGTAAGCTATCAAGTAATTTAAGACTCATTTAGATATGAAAATCAAAGTACAAATGAAGTATAATAAAAGCTTTTCATTGCTCTTGAATGCTCTAGGCTTGTTGTATTGAAGTAGTGTATTGAATGAATAAGGAGACCTCCATATTTATAATATTAATGGCTTCTAGCTGTTAAAGAGAGAAGATTTGATTCTCCTATCCGTTAGAGAAGATCGTGAGGGATTTGCTCCAGCTGTGTTTGATCAGAACAAGAAGAAGGTAGACTGTAGGCAGGTCTCGGTAAGAGAGGATTCATTAAATGCATAAGCTTTTTATTTAATACTCAACCTCATAAGTCAACTTCTTAGAGAAGATATGGTGCCAGAGGATCTGCTCAGTGATCAGAAAATATGACGTATTCGGTACAAAAAATCTGAAAAAGGTGGCTGAGAAATGATCTGTAACAATCTGGATCTAATTTGGCAGGTGGGATTTTTTAAACCCAAATTTACAGGTGTCGACCCCTGCAAATTAGGTGTTGACCCTTTGCTTCTCTCTCTTCTCTGTGTTGAGTCTCAAATGTTTCTAGTGTTGACCCTTATCAGTCTTGGTGTCAACCCTTACTGCTGAAATACATTATGAAATTTAGGGTCGACCGTTGTGCTTCTTGGTGTCAACCTTTACTACTGAATTGCATTTCGAAATTTGGTATCGACCCTTGCTATCTTGGTGTCGACCCTTGCTATCTTGGTGTTGACCCTTACTGCTGAATTACATTCTAAAATTTGGTGTCGACCCTTGCAGCTAGAACACTTGTGCATTTTAGGCTTCATTCTGGTGTCGACCCTTGCTATCTTGGTGTCGACCCTTAGACTTGTTTTAAGTATGGATAGAGTTTTGCAACCAAGTTTTGATGCTCATGTTTTGAGGGCACAAAAATGATTGAAAAATAATACTTTAGAATCATATAACTTCTAGAATCATGAAACACAATTTTTATTTTGAAAACTTTAAATAACAAAATAAGTTCAAAATATTTGTTCATGATCAAAATCAATAGAATTTGAAAGATAAATAACCTTGGGGCTAACAATGGTGAGCATGGTGATATACCATGTGAACCACCTAAGACGCCCCCATCTGGCACACAACCCAAGTCGCTCCTTCAGGTGCACAACCCAAGTCGCCTCCTTGGAGCACCACCTAAGTTGCATCTCTGGCGCACTTTCTAATAAGCCACCCCTTGGCGTACTCAATCATCTGTTACTTTCATTGTTCAGTACCACGTCATAAGTTATGTGTGTGTCACGCTTGTTGGTTCAACATCCAGTTCTCTACATCTGTCCGACGTGACCCCTTAAACTGTCTTGACATTAATTCTGGTTAGTTCCTACAACGATCCGGCATGACCCTGTATTAACTCCGGCATCTGATGCAGACCAGGGTCTTGTTGGCTAGGGTGTTTTCTGACCATAGATACTTCGGTAGCTCTTCTAGGGTAGTTTAATCCTTATTTTATTTTTATTTTTTTCCCTTTTTAGGGTGTGGTGTTGATGTATTAAGCACTTTTTGGCCTTTTTTATTTAGTGGACTATCTGATTTGTTCAGTAACATTTATTTAGACTAGCCATTGAGTTTTTTTTTAACTTTTTCCAGTCATCTATTGCCAAGCTGCGATTGTTGAATATCCTTACACCAGTTTGAGAGGAAGTGTTGAATATAGAAATTAAAGTACATAGAATCTTTTTATTTTTAGTATTATGTATATAATCTGTGATTGTATCAATCACTGATTTAGTATTGTTTCCTTATTTATATCGTTTTCTATATTGTATCATGAATCTATTACATACATATACATGGCATCTATCTCATTCATGAGTAAACCAAATAATTATTTTCATTTTTAACATGAAATTCAAGATAAAGCTCTTCAATGGTTTACCAAGGTTAGCAATAGTTAAATTTTGAGAAGACATGTTTTTTCTTTTTTCTTTTTTTCTTTTTTTCTCATAATGGAGTCCACAAATAACATTTTTATTTGAAATTTATTTGAAAAATAAATTAAAAAAAATAACATCTGTACTGTTTAAGTAACATTGCTAAAATATAATATTTTGACATTATTTTTTTTATCAAAATTTAACTTTAACTAATTATTTTAACAATGTACATTAAAGATAGGATTGCGAGTCTTCTAATAGTAAAAAATAATTGCCAATATTTATTTTTAAATCCAAAAAGTCATTACCTGATGTCTTCTTAGTTTGTCAAGCTCTTGCTTATAGCAAGCTTTTGTTATAGAAAATTAGTTTGCGAGCCCTCCAACCATATGCCTATTTTAGCACTCTTCAAACAAAAAAATAAATAACAATAATAATAATAAATTACAACATTCTCTGCTCATTTAGCTAGGGTTATAAAATGAATCAATTGTAATCGGTTCTTAAAAGCTTATTTAAAATTAATTCATTATCTACACAAATCAAATGTAATATATTTTAAAACTCGTCAATTTTCTAAACTCGATTCAAACTTAGCTTGATATTTATAGTCACTATAAACCAGTGTATCGTGATCAGTTTGATTAAAACTAATTTAAAATCAATTTAAAACATCAATAAATAAAATTTAAGCACAATTTTAAAACTCGTTACAATTTTAAATTAAACTTAAGTAATTTACTACTCTACTCCTTTATTGTCCTAATTATATGTGTTGGAGCTATGATACATTCAAATGAGATAGGAAGAAAGAGGTGGAAAGAACAGATTCAAAGAGAAAGCCAAAAATTAAAACCTACCTTCCTCACCATGTACTCCAAACCTTTTTTTTACTTTGCATAAATCCATTTCCTAATCACAAAGAAAAGCATCTCCCAGGAGTACTCTTCTTCATCTATGGACCAGAACCACTATTATGCATATCATTAATGCAATCTCCACCTCCCAGCCACTGTCATGGAGAAGAATACCGCCACAGCCATTGTCACCGCCAACATTGCTTCAATTGTCAGTGGAATAGTTGCACTTCTCCTTGCTTCCACCCTTGTTCAAGGTATATTTTGTGTCCTTTTTTGAATTGAAACGATTGAAAATTTCGCAATTTTACAAGAATTTTTTTTGTATAGAATGCTTATTTAGAACATGGTTTTAAATATCATGCAATATGTATCAAATGAGTTTTTGTTGTTCTTCCAATACTAACATATCTCCGTATACTAGTTAGAATGAAAAATCACACACGTTTCGGCTAGTACTAGATACATCTTACTTAGATTCGCAACTGATATGATGAATTCACCATTTATACGGCCGGTTTGATTGTTATACAACTCTTTTTGTAATTGATATTTTTTTTAAATTTATGACTATCACACTTATTTCGCGATGTATTGTTCGAAATTCTTAATATTGTTAGGGCACAACCAATACCTCCCAACACCTTTATTTAAAATCATAATCCAAATATTTTTGAAATAATAGCCTATTTGACGAATCTTTTTATTTAAGATGATAAAATTTAAATATGTCATATCATTTTGTGTAATTCTGGTGCTTATATATGGTTACTCCTAAAAAATACTTGCATCGAGCTTGCCTAACAAGAAATAAAAAAAAAAGTTGGTAAAAAAAAGTTAAAAAACCACTAGGAAAAGCCTTTCCAACGTTTTTTCAGTGTTTGTCACAAATCCCAGCAAAAGCACTGTAAGAAAGATCCTAATAGTGATATATATATATATATAAAGAGAATTATGATTGAGAGTTTTAAATTTTGAATTTTTAAGAAAGTTTTAGTAACGGGTTAAAAAAATAAAAAATAAATAAAATCAAAACATGGCATTAATGAAGTGGAGCCTATTCCTAGAACTCCTTTAAAGTTCATGCTTTAAAATTCCAAAATATTTTTGATAGAATTATAACACAAAAATATATATATACAAAAGTGTACCATGTGATTTAAATTTATTTTAAATATAATTTCAATAACACTAATATACTTTGTGTGCATTTTCTGTATTCTAATTGAGTGCAACTATGGTTCAAAATAGGAATGGCGGGAACCATCGGAGTAAACTACGGCACGGTGGCGAACAACCTCCCGCCGCCGTCACAAGTAGCCCGTTTCCTCCTCGAATCCACCATCATCGACCGTGTTCGACTCTTCGATTCCGACCCACAAACCCTCCAAGGCTTTGCTCACACCGGAATAGCCATCACAGTCACAATTCCCAACGATCAAATCCCACTCCTCACCAACCTCACTTTTGCCCAACAATGGCTCAACACCACCATCAACCCCCACATCCCCTCCACCAACGTTGTCCGAATTTTAGTCGGCAATGAAGTCCTCGCCACTGCCAACAAACTCCTCATCTCAAGCCTCGTCCCAGCAATGCAAACCCTTTACAAAGCCTTGGTTTCAGAGTCTCTAAACCACCAAATCTCAGTCTCAACCCCTCACTCTCTTGGCATTCTCGCCGCCTCTACGCCGCCGTCCGCCGGAAAATTCCGGCAAGGCTACGATACCCATATCCTAAAACCACTCCTTAGCTTCCTCAGATCCACCAATTCGCCATTCATGATCAATCCATACCCGTTTTTTGGCTGCTCTGCTGAAACTCTCGATTATGCTCTGTTTCGGCCCAATCCAGGGGTGTTCGATGAAATGTCTAAACGAACTTACACCAACATGTTGGATGGGCAATTGGATGCTGTGTTCTCGGCAATGAAACTGCTTGGTTTCGACGACGTTGAGATCGTTATCGCGGAAACTGGGTGGCCATCAGTGGGTGATTTGGGGCAAGTTGGAGTTGATGCTGAGAGTGCAGCTGAGTTCAATGGGAAGCTTATGGAACATGTCATGTCTGGTGCTGGGACTCCTCTTATGCCTAATAGGACATTTGAGACTTACATTTTTGCACTGTTTAATGAAGATTTGAAACCCGGACCAACATGTGAGAGGCATTTTGGGCTGTTTGAGCCGGACATGAAGCCGGTTTACAATATTGGGATACTGAAGCACACGGTAGCTGCTGCTGTTGCTGCTACTGCCGCCACTGATACATGCAGTATTTCGTATTTGTTGATATTCATCCTTTGGCTCGGCTTATAGGTTGTCTTATTTTTTTCGCTTATTTTTGTTTTTAATGATTTTTTTTTCAAACAAAAATTGAGTCAAAATTTTTGTTTAGATTAGACATCTTAAAGATTGAATTGAAAAAAAAATTCACAAAACTATGGCAACTTTTGGCGAAAGCCAAAATTTGTTGAAATAGCCAAATTTTTCTACATTTTTAGTAGACCTTTTTTATTCATTTGATTTTTTTTTCAAAATTTCTTTTGGCCCTAGCTCCTAAAAAGAAACCAACAAAAATAAGTCGAAAAAATGAACCAGCTTATAAGTTGAGGCCAAACAAATATACATGATGGTTGATTGGTTTTTGTAAACTTGGCTCTGGCAGGCAGAATCGACCTTCCCATCCTACCCAACCCCCGTGTCGACACCACCAGCAGCACCTGCAATGAGTCCATTTCCAGCTGGAGGAGGAGCTAAGGGAAAACAGTGGTGTCTTCCCAAACCAGAAGCCGATGATGATGCTTTGCAGAGGAATATCAATTATGTATGTGGGTTGGATTCGGAGTACTGTGGAGCCATACAAGAAGGCGGTGTCTGCTTCAATCCTAACACCATTCGAGGGCATGCATCGTATGCCATGAACTCGTATTACCAAGCAATGGGTCGGAATGGATATGACTGCAATTTCGCAGAAACTGGGATTATCACTAATGTCAATCCAAGTATGTTGAGATTGTTATTTGCTTTGCAATTTCGTTCTTTCTGGCTCATGATTTTAAATAGCAATATCAGGAGACGTATCGATCAGTCACTTACTGAGAGTATCGAGTGATATGTATTCGAAGAATAGAATGAATTGCAGAAAAAAAGTTCTATAACAGTCAAACCAATTGTATTGACTGAATTAACTTTATCGGCCGTGATCAATTATGAAATCATTCCATTAGAGGGTTATTGGTAGATTATTTCTATTTTAGAATGAACTCCGTGATAGAGGCAAGGTTGAGAGATTTGGGGAGAAAAAATGAAAAAATAAGTGAAATGTAAATAAAATATACCTGCATTTCATTTAGTTTCACATATTTTTGTTGAGATAAACACTTGCGAAAGTCAAGTAGTTGCAAAAGTAAGGTCCAAGACGTGCAAAGTGAAAAGTATCTTGAGGTTTTGTCGTGAGAATTTCTTGAGAGTTTCGGACACTTTGAAACAATAAGTTCCAAAATATAGCAAAAATTCTGTATGATTTTTCTCTAAAAATTTTAATTGATATATCAAGTAAGATGTATCAATATTGAAAGGATAAAAATTCAATACGTATTTATTGATATTTAAAATTATATTGGTGCTATCAATCACTAATTTATTCTTTGAGATTCATGAAGTATTTTTCTTCTTGTGTTAACTTTTTTTTTTTTTCTCTTTTTTCCCCAGGCTATGGACGATGCAAATATTGATGTACATATTAGAACGAAGAGGATTATAATCCAGAAGGAGGCCAAGAATAAAGTAGTTCTTTAAATAATTTTTTTCTTTTTTCTTTTTATTGTAGAATAAAGTAAGTTGTAATTAATATTTACTGGCGGGTAGCACACGCGATACGTATGCAATTCAGATAATAAAAATAAATAATAGAAAAATTAGTATCATAATAAATATGTTATTTAAGTGATAAGTGTGTTCTTAGTGAAATCCAAGGTCTTGAGTTCAATCTTTACTTATACTTTATATAATAATTTTTTTATTTTAACATATACAAAGTCTACCACGTGACATGAAAAGAGAAAGATTTTGGCTCTGTTTGGATGTGTTTTGAAATTACGTTTCTATCCTATCACTCACGCTTCATGTTTGGATACCACTTTCAAAATAGAATTCCACCATATAATTCAAACTACTATTTGAAAACCCGTTGGCAATTTTGTGATTCATTTCTCCACTTTCAACGTCTTCAGCCTTCTTCCTCTTCCTTTCTGAAAAGCTTCCATGTCCATCGTTTCTGAAAAAGTTCACGTGAACTGATCTACTCATCTTTCTCTGTTTCAAAGATCAGGACTGAAGATTCGTCACGGGTAGTGTTCACAGACCATTTTTTAAATCATGAATCCTGTGAACCCGCTCCCTACTCATACCATCTCCCACAACTCAAGTGACTTACAATTTGTGCGTTGTGGAAGATTCATTCTACGGGCAACCAAACAACGACAACACCAAGGCCAAATAAATCATAAATTTATTTCACATATTTTCTTATAGGTCACTGATTCAATTGTTTTTTGTCTCCGGTCAAATTTATCAAACCTATTGTCGAATCAGACGACTACCAAAGAGTCGCACATTCAGTCACTGTACCCATTCCATCACCGGTGATAACTATTCAACTCCCACTAATCTCGTAAGTATATCCTTCAATCATCTGTTATGTGCAAATGAGTTCTGAAATGATTTCTGAGAAATCCAAACGAGTATAGAGATAGTTTCTAATCTGTCTGAACTGTTTGACTCCTTTTGACACCTTTATAGCTGAGCCGGTCGTCCCCCGGGTCATCTGGCCGGTCGACCTCCTTGCTGCTCCGGCTCTTCTTCTTCTGCTGCTTATTTCTTCTTCTCTTCTTCTGCTTATTTTTTCTTGTGGCCTTCTTCTTCTGCTTATTTGTGGTTATTTTTTTACTATGTAAACTTGCTTCACAAACTTTTTACAGACAATGTTACGTGATTTTTATTTCGTCTTTGTTTTGGCCTTCAAATCATCTGTCTTTCCTACAGTTCAAATAAACATTGATGTTATCTGTTTTTATTTTCTCTCTGTTGCCCTTCAAATCATCTGTTTCTCCTAACATTATTTAATAAATTCAAGTAAACATTAATGTTATGTGGTTTTATTTTTTTTATCTGTGTTGCCCTTCAAACCATCTGTTTTTCCTAACATTATTTATGAATTTGAAATAAATATTACTTTTGGTTCCTACATAAATAATTGTAATTGGTTTTTGCTCAGTTATTTTTTTATATCCACTCTAGAGTAGTTTGCTCTGTTATTCTTTTATATCCACTCCAGAGTAGTTTAAATATAAATTGTATGTTTATAGATGGATGGAAACAATTCCGATAACAATCAAGATACAAAAATATGGACTCCCAGAATAGAAATGAAATTAATAAACATGTAGAGAGAAGAGGTTAAAAAAAATCAAACAACGGGCCGTACTACTGTGTGGACAATTAGGCATCGGAATCATTTTGCAAATCAGTTGCACAATCGGTATGGTTTTCGGTATACAGCAAAGCAGGTGCGACAAAAATATCAGCGATTGAAAGCTGATTACCAGACGTTTAAGCGACTGCAGGCACAGATTGGTCTGGGATGGGATCCCATTGTAGGCACTGTTGTTGCACTCGATGAATTTTGGGATAAGATTTTTCATTAACCTGTTCCATTTTCATATTTTTTTTTTAACATTTCATCACACATACAGTATGCTTAATTCAATATTTTCAATTGTTATAGGCTACCAGAAATGTAAAGAAGTTTAGGACAAAAAGATTTGAGTATTTCCAAGAAATTTCAAAAATTGTTGAAAATTGTTTGCCACAGGGGCCTTGTCTTGTGCATCCACACAAGGAGCCCTTGACTCAGATGAAGAAGATGAAATGCTAAATAAATTTTGAAACCCTGAAGTTGGTGGGAGTAATGCTGCTGAAGCCATTCCTGTTGACTTATTCGGCGATGAGTACATGGATCCAGCGAAGGGCAAAAGTCACAAGAGAGGCCCTACAAGCAGCCAGACTGACAGTGGTCGTTCGAAAAAGTCACGGTCAAGTGGGTTCGATGATGTGTGCGCAGCTTTCACATCCTACGTACAGGCAAAAACAGAACATTCACGTACACGATCAAATGAGACAGAGGCTGTAAGTGCAGGTGGTGATGAGTATTCCATTGATGCATGTCAAGATGCATTACTAGAGCTTGGGGACATACCACCGGCGTAGTATGTTAGGGCACTGACGCTGTTTAAAGACAAGGAATGGCGAAGGTTTTTTATGCATACTCCTACCCATATGCACCTAGCTATGATCCTCGCTTTGCAGTGAAGTGAGAAGTTGTGGTTTGATTGTGTTAGCGAATCTCCTTGTTGTTCTGCAAGATGATTTCATGATTCCTGATTTGTTTTTTATCATTTTTTTTCATTCCATGAGATGCTCTTTCTTTTCCATCTTCGTATGTTTAATTTTATTGAACTTTTAAGTAGTTTCTGTTTTATATCAATATGTTGTGTTATTACAAGATGATTACATATTAAACAAATTTTCTTCTCATATATATTTTAGTAAATGCTGGTAAATGACTAAGGCCGACTATTCATGTTGTCACTTTTTAATTCAGTTTCACCAATAATAGTAAGCGTTACCATATTGTCAAACATTATTTTATAATTATGCTTTTACTGTGATATAGACGAAATAATATGTCATCTAACACAGAAAACAATGCAATGGAGATCTCATCAGAGGAGGATGAGGTTATTGAAGATTTTATGAATTTTTTGATGATTGTTTTCATGCATGACCATATCAACGCGTCAAGTAGTCGCCGACCGTAGCGAACTTGTCCATTCAAACGTGATGATTACATCTTCAGCTTATTAAATAGCCATCCAGAAACAATGATGGACATTATGCGAATGGATGCACAAACTTTCATTTTATTGAAAGACACCTTACTCCAAAATGGCTTTATCGATACTGAACATATGCATATCAGTGTGGAGGAATCGCTTGGAATTTTTTTATACACTTTTGCACAAAATGATCGCCATCGACTACTGGCAAATAGATTTCAACACTCCACGGAAACAATTTGTCGGTACATAAAAATTGTTATGCGGGCATTGTGCAATCTTGCATCAACGGTTATCAAACCACGTAACCAAGACGAGATATTGGCAAAAATTTTAAATGACAAGAGGTTTTTTTCCTGGTTCAAGGTATGAATTTAATGATTGTCCTATAAGTTTTACATAACAATAAGGGACGATATTTTTTTTTTCTCCTGTTATAAAAGTAATATCCAAGTTTGTTTCGCTTTTAATGTCAAACAAATATCTTTCAATTAGGATTGTGTCGATACTATCGATGGCACATTGGTGGATGCATGGGTCCCTGCTTCAAGACAAAATATATTCCGTGATCGCAAATCTACGGTATCGCAAAATGTACTCGCAGTTTGCAACTTCAACATGTTGTTCACATTTATTAATTCTGGATGGGGAGGTAGCGCTCACGACAACGCTATTTTAGTTGACTCTATTACAAAAGCTAATCTACAATTCTCACACCCACCCAATGGTAAGTGTCCCGAAATAACATATGGTACACATTTCGGAATTATTTTTTTGTACATCTGTTTGACAGAACAGTGCATTCATTATTTACATGTAGGCAAGTATTATTTAGTGGATGCTGGTTTCACGAACATGCCTGGATTTCTTGCCTCATTTCGTTCCCAACGCTATCACTTGCAAGAGTTTTATGGCCGTCATTATTCAGGACCTAAGGAATTGTTTAACCATCGATATTCGTCGTTACGCAATGTCATAGAAAGAACATTTGGTGTTCTGAAGAAGCGATTCCCAATATTGCGGTCCATGCCAAATTACAAGTCTATAAGACAAAGCCCTCTCGTGATTGCATGTTGTGTAGTGCACAATTAAATCCGTTTGCATGTAGATATGGACCCATTCTTCATGGAAGCTGATAATGAAATGGCCACAGAAGCGGAAGCAGACGGGTTTGTTGGAGACCAAGCTGACTATGATGACATGTCACAACATGGGTTAACGTACCAATCTAACTTTAGGAATGCAATTGATACTGCTATGTGGCAAAATCATGTTGGCCATGGATAGATTTGTGATATGAACAAGGCAAGTGAATATCGTAATGACTAATGGTTTAAATGTATAATTATTTTACTAGTTTCAATAATTTTGACACATTTATTACATAATTTCGCCCACTTGACATAACTGTGAATTTAATGACTTCTTTTTTCTTTTTGTAAGATAACTAACAATGAGGATAATGATTGGGCTAAATGGCAATTAAAGGAAAGGGAACACAAAGATCATCACATGGTCAATCAACAAAATGTTATTACGTTAATGAAGACACTTAAATATGTTGTTGATGCAATGTATAATATGCAGGGTCAAACACTTTATTGAATTTGATAGTTGAATGATGCATGCAAAAATTGTTGTTTATGATATTCATTCAATTTATGATGTTTATTAACTTTTTCTGAAAAAAAAAAATTTATTGGCCATGGATAGATTTGTTATTAATTTTAATTTTTTTATTAATTTCTATACGACACTTTTTTATTACTTTATTTTTTTCATTTTATTGAAATTTTGGCTTTGTTATTAATATAAATGTCTTTGTATTAATTTTTTTTTTTTTTTTTGTTCATGTTATTAATATAATGGTTTTGTTAGTAATTTTTATACCAAACAAGTTTTTATTAATTTTTTTTCCTTTTCATTAAAGAAAATATATAATTACTACTTTTAACTTTTTTTATTTCATTTTAGCCGAGTTTTTTTCTTAATTTGTTTTTTTCATTTCATTAAAATAATGGTTTTGTTATTAATTTAAATTTTTTAAACTTAATTTGAAGACGACATATTTTTATTAATTTACTTTTCTCATTTCAAAACAATTTGAAGGCTATGTTATTAATTTTAATTTCTTTTTATTAATTGTGTTTTTGTTCATGTTAACATAATGGTTTTGTTATTTTCAGATATTACACCAAACAAGTTTTTATTAATTCTTTTTTGGGGTGTCCTCAATAAGTCCACTTTTTGACCTTTTGGACTAAAAAGTTGAGAAAAAAAAAATGATTGTTTGGGATAACTTTTTTATTTTTTACAAAAAAATGTGTATTAAAAATTGTATAAATTAGTGTATAGGAGAAGATTAGATGGAATAGGCGGTACGGTGGGTTGAATGCAGGGACAGCGTTGGTAGAGTAGAGGCTGGGACATGTTTCCTTGCTTTTCGGGCATTGAATTGAAGGTGTTGTACAGCCCATGGGGACCCACCATGGGTCCCGTTTTGCTAATTAAAACCGTTAAATGTGTAGAACTCGTCGAGTACTATCTTCTTGTAAAAAATCACGTTGACTGGATTTCGATAACTATCTGATCGGATTAGTTTATTTTTCAACCGTTAACTATAACACCATCCATTTTATAAATTTTAACTGATTTGATCATATAGTTACCGATATCTGATCATTGTGATTTTTCACAAGTATATAGTACTTGACAATTTCTACACATTAAACGGTTCAGATTATTAAAACGAGACCCGTGATGGGTCCCCACGGACCGAACAACACTGAGTTATTAGTGCATCTAAATAGAAGCTCGTTTCCAAAAAGTGAGCTCTTCTTGTCCCACATCAGAGTTGTTTGAAATTTTGTTTTGTGTAAAAATATTTTTTAAATATTTTTTTTGGTGAATAGTGATAACTTTTTAACTTTTTGAGTAACTTTTTAATTTTTTGGCTTTTTTTTAGATCCCAAACCAGGCCTAATTCTTTTTTCCCTTTCATTAAAGAAAATGTATAATTATTAATTTTAACTTTTTTTATTTCATGTTAGCCGATTTTTTTTTCTTAACTTGTTTTTTTCATTTTATTAAAATAATGGTTTTGTTATTAATTTAAATTTTTTATAATTAATTTGTAGACGACATATTTTTATTAATTTACTTTTCTCATTTTCAAACAATTTGAAGGCTTTGTTATTAAATTTAATTTCTTTTTATTAATTGTTTGTTTATTCATGTTAACATAATGGTTTGTTATTTTCAGATATTATACCAAATAAGTTTTTATTAATTTTTATTTCCTTTTTATTAAAAAAAAAGTATGATTATTAATTTTTAACTTGTTTTATTTCATTTGAGCCGATTATTTTTTTTTTAATTTGTTTTTTTCATTTCATTAAAATAATGGTTTTGTTATTAATTTAAATTTTTTTGTTAATTCGTAGACTTTTTTAATTTTAATTTTAATTTGAATTTGAATTTTTTCATTTTATTGAAATGAAGGCTTTGTTACACAATTATTAATTTCTTTTTATTAATTTTTGTATGAATTTTTTTTTTAATTTCATAATATAACTTACAAATTGTTATAACATTGTCACTGGTTAATTTTACAGTGCAGAAAAAAATTAACTATTCATTACGTCAATACAAAATATTACAACAAAATAACAAAATAAAATAACCACAACAAAATGAGAAAATAAAATAACCACAACAAAATAAGAAAACAAAATGTAACCACAGCATGTGTGAACCATTTAAACGCTTATCGAAATAAGTTAAGCATCATTGTCAGGTGGAGGTGGTGGTGGAGGTGGAGGGAAGTAGTGATGGTACACCTGAATGACTCGATGGTCAATTTGATCAATGCGGTTCCTTGCCACTTCATCACGTCTCCCTGAGTCAACACGAAACTCACCAAATTGTTGAATTAGTGAGTTCTGAGCAGCGACAAATTCATCAAACCAAGTACCCAATGTATTGACCTGATTAGCCATTTGTTGTTCCCATTGTAGGCGCTGATTGTTTTGTTCTTGTTCCAACGCTAAATAATCAGTCCAATATTGGGGTTGTTCATTTGGTGGCATGGCATTGTCATTGGGTTCTTCCTCATCAGGTATTGGTTCATTTTCAAAATTAATAGAGCCCAATAAGTTTTCAGCACCACCAGCTCGAGTCAGTGTGTACTCAGAAATTAGTGAAGTGATTCTCACATCTACTTTACCTTTAAGGTTGACATGATGCGCTTTGAAAATTTTGGTTAACAAAGCTCCAAAAGGTAGTGACCGGCCACTGAGAGTACCAAGTTTTGCAACCATCATTTCACTCAGTAATATGTAACATAAATCTAATTTTTGTCCAATTTCAAAACAATATAACAAATAAACATTAAAACATGGAACAACATCAAAATGTCCTTTTTTGGGAGTGACATTTTCAACTATCCATCGATGAAGAATACGAAGGTGGGGTTTTAAATGTCTTGCTTGTAAATTAGTGCCGATGAATCGGCTCTCACAAATTGTGGTATAACCCTCATTTAGATCACCAACAATGTTAGCTAACTGAGCCTCAGTTTGAAAATGGCATTGCAAATCTTCTGTTTCAACTCCAATAATTTGTGCAAAAGTACGGGGGTTGAGTGTGATTACTTCTTCCTTTACATAAGAGGTCAGACTGAACGGTTCCACTTGTTCCTCAACAGATGTCAAGTGAAGGTAAAATAAATATACAAGACGGGGATATACCTTATGTGGTAAATTAGTTAAAGGTAACCATCCCATCGTATTCAGTCTGCCAAGCAACAATGGATCATATTGAGAAGGTAGCTTTACTTTTCTCCCCGTAACAATTGGTCGATTAGCAAAATTTGAATAAGCTGGTTCGTGATGATATGTGAGGAAATCAACAGTTGGATAGCGATGATGTAGTTGCTGTGGTTGACGTTGTACAAGGTTAGAGGTTTTGCCACGTTCGGGTCTTGCTCTTTTTGTTCTCGGCATGATGACTGCAAAAGTTAAGAGAAATGTATGAAAAATGTATAGTAAAATGTTTGATGTTGGTGTGAAAAAAAAAAAAGGAACAGATAGGCAAACTGAGCCTATGCTAAAAGGCAACCAACAGATAGCGAAACTGAGCACAGAAGGTGAACTATGGCTGAAACCAGATAACCAGCTGGTTTTCCCGTCTGGTGATTCTTCGCTTTCCTGCAGCTCAGCTCTAAAGCTATCAAGATTATGAACTGTAACTCAGCTCTAAAGCTATCAACAATATGAACTGTGCTTTTTGCTAACCTCTTCTCTCTTCCTTTACACGGATATCTACACTGAATGTAGTTAATATTGTGGGGGTGAAGGAGTTGCTGAAGTTGTTGGAATGAGATGGTGAAGATTGTGTGGTTAAACGAATGGATGGGTAATGACTTATATAAAGGGTCAGGTTCAAAAGGTCCAAAAGGGTTTTTTTTTTTTTTCCTTATTTACTTTTCATTTCTTACTGATTTTTTTTTTTTTTGTCCTTACTTATTTTTAATTACTGCCGTATACATGTGTGCAAATTTTTGGCTTCTTTTTTCTTTTCCTTAATCGCACTTGAGTGATAAACTGAATGAACTGACATGATGTGGGTCTATTGATGAACGAAATTACAGTATTACCCTTTTCATTTAGTTCTTACATAACAACATGCCATTCAAGTTAAGAGGGGCGAATTAGTCATTTTGTACACAAATATCACTCTTGCCCCCAATTATATGACCTTCACGGGTGGGTAAGAATCAGACAACAATAATGCACCAACGAAATGAAACAATTTTTTTATTAAATTAATAAAATTTAATAAATAAAAAAAATGTTGATAAAGTTTGGTAACGTTTACGTTTTGGTTTGTATTTAAAAATATTGAACACACTGATTTTTGTTAATTTTTATCAATATGTAATCTCCAAAGTTGTTCGCTTCAACAAAATTTTTGAAAAATATTAAAAACGTATTGTACAAAATGTTTGTACAGGCCGTAAAAATGAATTGACAGAAAAATTAATTGACACAAAATAATTGACATAGAAGTTATTTAAAAAAAATTATTTGAAAAAAAAAATTATTCAAAAAAATTACTTTAAAAAAATTAATTGAAAAAAAAAATCATTTTTTTATTTGAGTATTTTAAAAAAAGTTTGGTTATGATTGTTGATAAAAAAATACGGATATCGACATATGAGTTGTGTATTTCATTATCAATTATAGATTGAATTAAGTTTTGAAAACTATTTTGAAAACTCATCACCAAACAAATTTTCCTATTTCACATGTCATATCAAACTTTCAAAACTCAATTCAACACTCTATTCAAAAACCATAACTAAACAAATTTTCTACACTCAAATCATAGTTTCACAACTCACAAACTCAAAATACAACTCATACTTTCAAATCATATTTACAAAACTATACCAAACGCAAATTTTATTATACCAACGGAAGCTTTCATATAATAATAATATATAGATTCTATGTAAACCATACACCTAAGTTGGTGTAAATACTGTTACATTTTCTACTTTTTATTGTAACTGTCTTTTCCCATTCAGTATTTGTCATATCAAATAACTAGTTGAATGATTTCTTTCGTTCATCAAAAGCGTTCAAAACTGCTAATTAATATTTTTCTAAATCATCAAATTTTTAAAAGTATAAATATAAAATTATAAATGTATCATATTTGTACTCACTGTTAGTATATGTATATACATAGGGTATATATACATATATTTTTTTTTTTTTTTGAACGGAGAAAACAGGAACAACAACTAGCTTAACACAGCCTTTAACGGCATAGGGGGGTTAGCTACCCACTGAACCGGCAACATGCCCTTAAAAGCCACTCTGGCTGTCCAATGGGCAGCCTTATTTGTCGACCGAGGGGACCAAAGAAAAGAAAAATTACGACTCTCAGCAAGACAGTGGATATCGTTAATAATAAGGGCATAGTCCCAAGGGGGAGCATTCTCTGAAACACAAAGAAGGATCACGGACTTGTTGTCACTGGCAATTTCAAAGTAAGACAAATTAAGAGTTGGGCCATAAGACAAGCCTTTCGGACAGCCAAGGCTTCTCCTTGCATGACTAAATGGACCGCTACCTTTTGAAAATCTCCTTCAATTAGGTGACCCTTATAATCGCGAAACAGCACAGCAATAACAACATTCGAAATTCCAGGCTCGATAGCAACATCACAATTGGCTTTTAGGCATCCAGAGAGTGGAGGAGTCCAAGCCAAATTAGAGCGGGGAACGGGGACAGCAGCAGCCCCAGGACTAGCAGCAACCTGGGAGCCAATCTTGAGAGCACAAGCTTCGAATTCCGCCTGATTACTACTAGTTTGAAAAGTCACTGACAAAGGGTCCACAGGTTGATGATTGAAGACTAAAGCATTTCGTGATTTCCAAATAAACAACGCAACCCACAAAACTTGACTAAAAAAGGGCACTCTGGCCGCGGTGTCAAATATACTGTCAAACATAGTGCACATCTACAAAGAAATTGATGGAAAATTTGCCGGAAAAACCAGATCGAGATCACAACCAAACCAAACAGCCTTAGTCCATTCACAACCACACAGCATATGCTCAACAGATTCTGGTTCGTGAGAACACACGGGGCATAGAGCATCACGGTTACATTTGTGCCGGAAGAGATTCTGTTTAGTGGCAAGAGCATTATAGCAACTACACCACCAAAAATGTTTCAACTTGGGGGGGGACAGGTAAAGCCCATATCAACTACCAAACACGATCAGGAACATGAAAGAATGTGGATAGGTGGGAAGAGGTCAACGATTGCTGAAGCCTAAACGCCACTTGGTAACCCGATTTGACCGAGTATTTCCCTTTTGAGTCAAAGTGCCATATAATAGTATCGTCCTGATTGGTAACCGAGAGAGGAATAACACTCACTTTCTGGACCTTATCCTGGGAGATCAAAGTATGCAACAGCCTTTTATCCCAAGATTTAGAAATCGGGTCAATTGTATCACGGACTTGAGATATAACACATCTCGGCGGTCGAGCGGATTGGATACGAAAATTCTGTGATGATGGAACCCATTTGTCCTCCCAGAAACTGACCGAAGCCCCATTGGAAATTTGCCACCGGGTGCCCAAACGAAGGGTTTCTCTGCCTTGAAGAAGACTAACCCATGCCCAAGAAGCCCGAGGTCCTTTTGAAGCATTCATTAAGGTGGAGTTCGGATAATAGATGCCTTCCAAGAACCTGGCACAATACGAGTTAGGGTATTTGACTAGCCGCCACCCTTGTCTAGCTAGTAGAGCTTTATTAAACGCATGCAAGTCCTGAAACCCCATACCTCCTTTAGCCTTTGGCAAAGCCAACTTCCCCCACAAAAGCCAGTGAATCCCTCTGCCCTCCGGCTCACCCTTCCACCAAAAATTACTTACCAAGGAGTTCATGGAGGCACACAAATTCTTGGGGAAAAGAAAACACGCCATGGCATAAGTTGGGATGGCCTGTGCTACAGCTTTAATCAGGATTTCCCGACCAACGTGGGAGAGAAATTTGACCTTCAAGTCCTGAAGTTTATTCTGCATTCTCTCTATTAGTTTGAGAGAGTGAGAGAAGATAGAGAGAAATAATGAAAATGAGTGAATTGTTTCTATTATGTTGTGTATCTGTACAAAGAAATAGATGTCCTCTTTATAGAGAGGAGAGGCACTCATAAGATGCCAATTGGCACCGAAAGTATAAAGTAAATGGGGAACATCGAATTATGAAAGTTACAAGCAAATGGGGAACATCTAATTATGAAAGTTACATATCATTATTAAAGATATCAACATATTATTATAGACTATCATAATAATATACTAACATCCCCCCGCAAACTCAAGGAGGGAAAGCATCAACCAAGTTGAGTTTTGAAACAAGATCATTGAAGCGGCCAGGAGGATGAGCCTTAGTGAAGATATCAACGGGTTGATCAACAGAAGAGATCGAATGGAGATGGACAGTACCACGAGTAACGTGTTGACGAATAAAATGACAGTCAATCTCAATGTGCTTGGTGCGATCATGAAAAACATCATTGTGAGCAATTTGAAGAGCACTGTGATTGTCACAAAAAAGGTCAGTAGCACCAGATGAAGGAACACCCAGATCAGCAAGGAGCCAACGAAGCCAGAGAACCTCCTGAGTAGTATCAGCAAGAGCACGGTATTCGGCCTCAGTACTGGAACGAGCAGTAAGAGATTGTTTCTTGTTGCGCCAAGAAATAAGAGAATCACCCAGAAAAAGGCAGAACCCAGTAGTAGACCGACGGTCAGTAGGATCGCCAGCCCAATCAGCATCGGAAAAAGCACGAAGTTGGAGAGAGGAGCGGGCGGAATAATGAAGACCATGAAACAGGGTGCCTTTGAGATACCGAAGGATACGAATTAAGGCAGCATAATGAGGGGTACGAGGAGCCGACATAAACTGGCTGACAATATGAACAACATAGGCAATATCAGGACGAGTAACAGTGAGATAGACAAGACTGCCAACCAGCTGACGATATAGGGTAGCATCAGAGAGAAAAGTGCCATCAAGAGGTGTAAGACGACTCTGAGGCTCGAGGGGAGTGGAGGCAGTCTTGCAATCCGTAAGACCAGCACGAGTGAGAAGATCAAAGGTATACTTAGCCTGAGAGATAAAAGAACCCGTAGAATCATGGAAGATTTCAAGACCCAAGAAATAGCTGAGAGGACCAAGGTCTTTCATCTCGAAATGATGGCTAAGAAACTGTTTAAGGCGAAGAATACCATCGATATCATCACCGGTGATAATCATGTCATCCACATAAAGTAAAAGCAGGGTGGTCCCTTGAGCTGTTTTCCGGATAAAAAGAGCAGTATCATAAGAGCTGGAGGTGAAACCATAGTCATGAATAGTAGAGCTGAACTTGGCAAACCAAGCGCGGGGAGCTTGTTTGAGACCGTATAAGGCACGCTTAAGTTTGCAGACTTTATGAGGTGGATAAGTAGACCCAGGGAGAGGTTGCATGTATACCTCCTCGAGAAGATCACCATTAAGAAAAGCATTGGTGACGTCCAGTTGATAAAGATCCCAATGGCGGGAGGTAGCAACAGCAATCAAGCTGCGAACAGAGGTGAGACGAGCAACAGGAGCAAAGGTCTCTTCATAGTCAATACCATATTCTTGGTTAAAGCCTTTGGTAACAAGGCGGGCTTTGTAGCGCTCAATAGATCCATCAGAACAAGTCTTGATTTTGTATACCCATTTGCAGCCAATGGCAGACTTGCCAGGAGGAAGATCAACAATGTCCCAAGTATGAGTTTTGGCTAAAGCCTGCAATTCAGTAGTCATAGCTTGCTGCCAAAGAGGATTAGAGCGAGCCTCACGATAGGAGGTCGGTTCATAAGTAGAAAAAGCAGTAGAACCAACAATAAAGTCACGAAGACGAGTAGAAGGTTGGGTTACCCGGCGTGGTCGAGCAGACGGAGGAGGAGCCAGAAGAAGAGACTCAGCAGGAGGGGGGGAGCCCGAGGAAGCAAGAGCAGGACCATCAGAGGGAGCAGGGGCAAGGGACAGACCAGCAGGCAAGGCGATCTCGAGAGAAGCGGGCAGGGGCGGTGGAGTAGGCGGATCAGAAAACTCGAGAGAGGCTGGCTTGAGTGGTGGAGTAAGATCATCAGAAAACAGATCGGTGGAAGGATCAGTAAAAAACAGAGAGGGCGAGGGAACGGACAAACGGAAGAGAGAGAGAGAGGAAAACATTTGGTGTTCCCAAAAGACCACATGACGAGAGATACGAAGTCGTTGGGAGAGAGGATCCCAACAACGATACCCTTTATGTTCAATACCATAGCCCAAGAAGCAACAAAGGCGGGAACGAGGTTCAAGTTTGGTACGTTCATGAGGTTGGAGAAGAACAAAACAGGCAGAGCCAAAAACCCTAAGGTTGGTGTAAGGAGGACGGGTGCCATGCAGACGCTCATAAGGAGTGTGATTATGAATGACAGGTGTAGGGATACAATTGATAGTGTAAGCAGCAGTGAGAGATGCCTCTCCCCAAAAATGTTCTGGACAAGAGGAAGATAGGAGAAGAGCACGAGTAGTGTCAAGAATATGCCGATGTTTCCGTTCTGCACGTCCATTTTGTTGAGACGTACCAGGACAGGAACGATGAGGTTGAGTACCATGACTCTGAAGGAAGGAAAGAAAGTCAAAATCTTTATATTCCATGGCATTGTCAGAGCGAAAAATCTTAATAGTTTTAGAAAATTGTGTGTTAACCATTGCAGCAAAATTATAATAAAGTTGTTTGAGCTCAGAGCGAGTTTTCATAAGAAACAACCATGTAAAACGGGAAAAATCATCAATAAAAACAACAAAATAGCGGGCTCCACCCATAGTGGGAGTAGGAGAGGGTCCCCAAATATCAGAATGGATGAGATCAAATGGTGTAAGAGAAACAGAGTCACTTTTATTAAACGACAAAGCAGGTTGTTTAGCAAGTTGACAGGACACACAATCTAAAGCATCAGAATTGACAGGACCTAAATGACCACTAGAAATTAAAGTTTTTAAACGACCAGCAGAAAGATGGCCTAAACGACAGTGCCAAAGTTGAAAAGGAGATAAACGAGGAGCAGTGGGAGCAGTGGTAGGGGCTGTGATCTGAGAGGAATCCGGAACATGAAGATGGATAAGTTCGTAGAGGCGTCCATGCTTACGGCCTATCCCAAGGGTTTGCCCCGTCCGAGGGTCCTGCACCAAACAACCAGTAGGAAAAAAGGTAACAGTTAGACCATGCTCACATAATTGACTAATGGAGATAAGATTTAAAGTGAGAGCAGGCATAAGATAGACATGGGATAAAGATAAGTGAGAGGTGGAAACATAACCAACATGACTTACAGACAGAAGAGACCCATCAGCAGTATAGATAGAAGGAACATGAGGAGTAAAAGAGACAGGAGTAAAAATAGTAGAGTCAAAGGTCATGTGATTACAACAAGCGGAGTCAAAGTACCAGGAAGTGTTACCTGCGGTGACAGACAAGGCAGTAGAGGAAGGGGTACCGGATTTTTGCCAAAAATGTTGAAACATGGCTTCGACATCTGTGTGAGAGAAGACTGGAGTGGAAGGATCTATAGGGACAGGGGAAGGTAAATCCTCTAAGGCAGCAGCAGCAGTGGGTTGAGCAGGGAGAGATTTAAACGGAGTCCCAGAACGATGTGAGGTGCTGCGGGAAAAATGCCCGGGGGAAGGACCATTGCGAGAAGCACGGGCGGGATTGCGGAAGCAATCTTGCTGGAGATGACCAGGACCAGTCTTGTTGCAAAAGCGACAGAGGCGAACAGGACAATTAACCAGAAGATGAGTCGACGGAAGACTGCGATTTTGACAGTAGTTGCAGAAAGTTGATTGCTTGAAAGTTGACTTCTGCGGTGAAGACGGAGAACTCCGAGTCTGGGGAGTAGCAAGAACAGAGTCCACAGGGTGTGGATGGAGAGTACCAAAGCGAGTTTCCTCGGACAGGAGTTCAGAAATTGCTTGCTCAAGAGTGGGTAAAGGAGTGCGATGGAGGAGAGATGCGCGTACTGGCTCAAAACGGGAAGTAAGAGCCATGAGAAACTGAACCAAGCGATGTTGGTCACGGTAATTAGTAAACAAGGTAGCATCCTTAGCACAATCCCATGGAGGTTCAGAAAGAGCGAGCTGATCCCAAACATAATACATTTGGGAGAGGAAATCATTAATGGTCTGAGTTGTTTCTTGGCGCATACGGTGAAGATGACTCAGAAGCTGATATTGGTGAGCAAGGCCAGTAGTCTGATAGCGTTCTTGTAAAAAATCCCAGATGTCCTTGGCAGGAGAGGAAGCAGAGTCAAGTTGGAACCGACCAAACTGAAGGCTGATAGATGTAATAGAAGTATTGCGAAACCAGGTAATGATCTGATACTATCCCAATCCTCCAGACGATCAACATATTTGGCAGCGGAGTCCGTGGTGGCAGCGGATTCGGTGGTTGCTGGGATGGGTTTACATACATCCCCAGTGATGATGCGCCAAAGTTTCTTTCCTTTGAGAAACCCAAACATAGCTTGTGCCCATAAGACATAGTTAGTTCCGTCAAGAACAACGGAAATAGGATGATTAGAGGAGTCGAGGCGATCCATGAGGGCAAAATCGTACTTTCGAGGTAGAAGTGAAAAAATCCGAGGATACCAATGAATTCAGAAGGTCGAAATCAGTAGACAATGAGTGAACTGACCAAAAAATAGGACCAAAAAGGTACTAAATTGGCTTGTCAAAGTGAGTGGAGGAGTCTGGTCAACAAATCCAGTCAAACAGGTGATGTCACAGGCGATAGGGTTGATGTCACAGGCGTGGCGCACGTTAGCAGAGAGGTGCGCGGCGCACGTTAGCAGAGGACAGCAGGCGGCGCACAAAAGCGCTAGGGCTGACGTCGGCTGACGTCAGAAATACGCGGCTCACGTTAGCAGAGGAGGCCGCGGCGCACAGTAGCGCAGGACAGTGGAAGAGGCGCGTAGAGCGCGTCGGAGAACGGGGATGCGCGTGGCCTGAAGTTCGGGCGGCGCGTGGAGGCGCGTGGAACGTCGGCTGGGGATGAATTTGGTGGCGGTGGTTTCGTCGTGAGGAGACGAAGAGATTGGTGTGGTCCAATAAGGAAGACAGAGAAGGTCGAGATATGCACTAATCTGTCAAAATGTGAGGCAGACGAGAGACACAGCAGTCTGTGAAGAAAAAAATGTAGAGACTAGGCAACACACCTGTGCTCTGATACCATATTAGTTTGAGAGAGTGAGAGAAGATAGAGAGAAACAATGAAAATGAATGAATTGTTTCTATTATGTTGTGTATCTGTACAAAGAAATAGATGTCCTCTTTATAGAGAGGAGAGGCACTCATAAGATGCCAATTGGCACCGAAAGTATAAAGTAAATGGGGAACATCGAATTATGAAAGTTACAAGCAAATGGGGAACATCTAATTATGAAAGTTACATATCATTATTAAAGCTATCAACATATTATTATAGACTATCATAATAATATACTAACACTCTCAACCAGATAAATGTAAGCGTCCTTCTTAGAACGCCCCCAACACAGAGGCAAACCCAAGTATTTCGAACCATCCCTCACCGGGGCCATACGCAGCAAACCAGAGATCTCAGTTTGGTCCACCAACTGTGTCGAAGAAGAGAATTTGAGGCCCGACTTATCCCCGACTTATTGAAATTATTGATTGTCCGGATGCCTTGCAATACACATCAAAGATTTGAAGCACATTTTGGCATTGGTGAACATTAGCTTGCAAGAACTGTAACACATCATCGACAAACAGCAATTGAGACAGAACTGGGCATGTGCGTGCAACTTTCAAGCCTGAAAATTTCCCTCCTCGAAGGCCAGTAGTAAGGAGTTTGGAAAGAACCTCTATCACCAGGAGAAAGAGATAGAGAGAGAGTGGATCCCCCTGACGGAGCCCCCGAGTAGGTTGAAAGGACATTTGTTTTTCGCCATTCACAAAAACAGAGAAAGAAACCATGGTGACTGTGACACCCTAAATTTTTGGAACATCAAGGGAAATTAAATAAACAAAATGACTTAATAAATTAAAAAGTTGACATTTTAATTGGACATTTCAACTCTCGTACATAATCAAAGGTTCAAACAACAATAAATAAAAACTTAAAATTATCCAAATACAACATCAAATGAAATTATAAAGTCCTTAATAGCTATTATATAAAATAATAAAATTTATTCGACTATAATCAGAGCTTCAAGTTAGCCAAGGCTCTACGTTAGCGTCAACTTCATTTCAGCTTCAATTATTTCCTCACCAAAACCTGGCATAAAACGCCATGGTAATAAAAATATAAGTCATGAGTTTTGCAACACAGTAAGAAAATATAACCAACCTACCATTCTTTTTAAGAAAAAAATAATGAGATTATAAACATGAGATAACAATATAATTGTAAACATAAATTACGACCATTAAAATAATTTCAATTATTCTAATAAATTAGGTGACACTCGAAATCTCACCAAAGAGATTTAACTTACCAACCACTAAACATGGAAATGGTTAATTTGAAATCCCCCATTGGTCAAATATTCAAGTGTTACCAATTGTAACTACCAGGGATGCCCACGTCCGGAGTTATATACCCAAGTAGTGGCATCCGTGGTCTGCCCCAAGGAAGCGGTCTGCCAGGGGTACGTAACCTCCCTGTGTGCCACCTGCATATCCACCCTATTTCCAAAACCGAATACCGAAAAAGGTTCAAATAAGTCTCATGCCATCTTAGGGTTTCGCGACACAATTTACGTGAGAATTCTCAAAATCAAGGCTCGCCCTAAACAATCGGTATTAACCGTCAACCCTTAATTTCGTACGCTCTTTAAAACCAAGACTCACCCTGAACAACTGGTATTAACCGTCAATTGTTAACTTTGTATATGCCGTTAGTCATTTCAGTTAATTTTTATATTAATCACAAATATTTCAAATTTTTATTCACCAATAATGTTGTACCAACTCATTAAAATTCCCAATATAAAATATTACACATGTCACACAAAAATAAATCAATGTACAAAATTTAAATAAACAATTAATTTAAACTATGGTATAAAATAATAATGTAGATACCAAAAAGAAATAAATCATAATCACATGCATGCATGGATTTTTAATCTACAAGATTAGACTAGCACAATACTAAATTTTAGTCCAAATAAACAATTGAAAAGAAAATTTTTGATTTCTCATGAATTTGCCAAAATCTTCAGAATGTATATCTTACAAATAAAATTATAAATAAATTATTTATACAATTCTAAAATTCATATAAATCTACAGAATACTCAATAAAAATTATATGGTCATTTTTCAGAAAGAATTTTCCAAAAATAAATTATAAATAATTCTTAAAAATTCCAAGAAAGTTTATGACACAGATTTATCACATTTTCTTAAATTAATTTCATACTTAAATTTATAATTCAATTCCATAATCTAAAATTTTATTATGAAACTAAACTTCTCAAATTTCATTTTTTGTTTAGAAATTAACATATTTGGTTTAATATAAAATTTTTAATGATTTTTCAAACACATAGTAAAATCTGCCTATAGCTCCAGATTTGGTTTAAAATCTGTATAAATTCGTATAAAACTCAATAATTGTTGCAAAAATTCATGGATGAAGTAGACATCATTATAAACAACTTTGTAGAAGAAATCATCTCAAAATTTTGAGTGTAAAAGTGTCTAAAAATTTGTACAACTTTCTGGTAGATTTAGGGACCAAATAAAATCTTCAATCCTCTCTTTAATGGCATAAACTACACATGCAAGCCTATTTCCACAATAATACCATGACTTTAAGACTATCAATATTTTCAAATATTTGATATACACATCACAAAATTTACATACATATATATATATATATAAAAAAATTTATATCTATAAGTTAGTCATTTATCATATGAATATAATTTGAAAATTTCAACAATTAAAAAAAATGAGAGGGTTGAGAGGGTTTTCTTACTTAATTGTAGGATTGAAATGAAACAATGAAATAGTAGAAAATATATATCCTTCTTAATCTCCTCCTCCTCTTATCCTCCTACTCAACTTGGCAGTCTTTTTTTTTTCGTAGATGTCCTTTTCTTCTCTCCTTCACCAAATGCAAGCATGCATGTATATATATACAATGCATTGCTAAACACCCCCCTCTCTCTCACATTCTCTCTCTGTTTCTTTCTTTCTTTATCTTTCTCTTCATTCTATGTAATCAAATCTTCAATTTCCAAAGGCTATATTCTATACCACCTTGCATGCAACCAAGTGGCAGTGCAGCCACTTGAAATCTGCCGATTTGTGTGTGTATGTGTGTGTGTGTATTTGTGTGGGTTTTTTAAATTTGATACACTAAGATTTTTAACGAAACTATTTAGTAAGAATAATTCTCATGTTGGATCATTATTAAAATAATTTATAAACAACAACTATTGAGCATCCACAAAATTATTATTTTTAACAATGTCTTTGTTAGTGATTGAATTGGGTTATTTTAAAACTAACTTTTACACTAATATATAGTTCAAATAAACTATGGATAAAATTAATTAATTAATTAATTATTATTTTTTAAATAATTAAATGCGGGTTTTCACAATGACGCACTCCATAACCCAGCGAATCCAGCAATCATCAAACCCCATTTTTGACAACACAGCCTGAAGGAAGTCCCATCCCACCCTGTCATAAGCTTTGTTGAAATCAAGCTTGACTGCCATAGCAAAGTTGTTCCCTTTCCTCTTGATCTTGAGAAAATAAAAAGCTTCGTGTGCCACAAGAATATTGTCCTGAATAAGTCGACCTAGGACAAAAGCTAATTGGTTGGGAGAGATGAGACCACCCAAAATCCTTTTCAGACAATTAGCCAAAAATTTTGTGATAATTTTGAAATTAAAATTACACAAGCTAATTGGTCTAAAATGGGACAATTTTGCTGGAGTTGGAACCTTAGGAATTAGGACCAAATTGGTTTGATTCAATTCCTTGAGAAAAAAGCCCCTATCAAAGAAACTTTGAACTGCGAAACACACATTAGGACCCACCTCATTCCAATACTGTTGGTAGAAAAAGTTAGGAAACTCATCAGGGCCTGGTGTTTTAGTTGAACCCAGTTGGAAAACAGCGGCCTTGATTTCCTCCGGAGAAACAGCTCTAGTAAGTCCACGATTCATGGTTCTCGTAATAACAGGACTAACAGTCGCCAAAGCGTCCTCCAAATTGCGGGGCCCATATGTGCAGAATATATCCGTGAAGTATTCATGTAAATGTTGGTCGATCTCGCTCCGAGCTTTCAACCACTGACCATTATCTGTCTGGATTTTCAACAGCTGATTTCATTGCCTCCTCTGGGTGAGGGTTTCATGAAAAAAACTAGTGTTTTTATCCCCATAAATAAGCCAATTGATCCGTGATCATTGGTGTAAGAACATCTCCTCGCGTGCCATTAACAACTCCATGCCAAATTTAATAGTTTGTTGCTCCTGAATGTTTGAAGTTGTTAGAGGTTGACCCTGGAGCTCATCAAGGACACCTTTTAGCTTGGCCAATTTTCGCTTATTATTACCTAACTCCTCTCTCTCCAAGTTGTAAGACCCTTGCAGCAAGACTTTAAACGTTGCACCAGCTGAAACATGGGAGATCCATGAGCATCAACCACCCAATCCCTCTTAATGACCTCCTCACAACCCTGACTAATGGACCACATAGTCTCGAACTTTAAAAGATGAGGGATTTTGTTGGGGGGCACACTGTAACAACCCTCATACTGTTTACTGATTAATGACTGATTGATTACCGATAATCACCGATTACTGTTAAACGGAACTGATAATGACTGATAACTGACTGATAATGGAACTGATTAAAGTACTGAACTGACTGACTGAAATTGAAACTGAATTGAATGAATACATCTGTTTGAATTGCATTTGATCTGTTGACTGTTTATTTGATTTGTTCGTGTTTTATGTTGAAACTATTAATTGAAGGCCTTATCGGCGGCCGAACCGGAAATGGGTTAGTGTATTATGATCGTCATATTTAATATGATTTTATGGTATAATTATCTGAAAACTGATTAGGTATGATTAAATTAGATTAAATATTGATCAATTGCAGAGTTGGCCTTATTTACCGAACTACCCCTAGTGGACCACTATCTCACACACACACTTGAGCCTTATACATTGAATCAAATATTTCTTTAGCTTATTTGTGAGACCCTTAGCCGACTAGAGAGAGAGAGAGACTTGAGGAGTTGAGTTCATCTCAATATTGCTTAGAATTTGAAGGGAATTGAAGTGTAGATTGCTAAATTGAGCTCCTAGTCTTCTAATTCAAGACCTAAGGTAGAGTAATTACCCTCTTGCTTATGAATTGAGCTTGTTCTTGCATGATTCATGTCAAATTAAGGAGCTAAGTCTTGTTTTAGTTCATACATGTTGAAATAGAACATAATTCATGCATGCATGTTTGAATTGTTGGATTTTGAGTTGAATTCATGGCAAATTGTCACATGCATGTCCACAAATTTGTAATGGTCCATGTTTTCATCTTGTTTGTGAATCAATTGGCTCACTAGAGCATATTTTGAAGCTTGAAAGTTATTTAAAGATCATGCATGTCATGTTTGAAGATTGTTCTTGAAAATGATTTGAAATTGAGCTTGAATTAAACACCCTTGGGCTTTGATTTCTCAAAATTGAGCTTTGAACCATGTTATACTATGTGTTTATAAATGTTTTCCAGAAAATGGGCCCAAGAGGATTGGTTTTGATGCATTTGAGTGTGAGTTGGAGCTTGGAGGTGCAATCTGGAATTCCCAGATTTTGCACTTACGCTCGAGCGGGGAAAGTGGCGCTCGAGCGTGGAATCTGAGCATCCAGCATCTCTCTGCACTGTTTTGTAGTCCGCTCGAGCGGAGGATTGGGCGCTCGAGCGGAGTCATGTCTCACGCTCGAGCGGGCGTCGAGCGGAGATTTCACCCATCCAGTACTTTTACAGTACGCTCGAGCGGGAAAGTTTACGCTCGAGCGTGTACCTTTGTTGCATTACCGCTCGAGCGGGGAAACCTGCGCTCGAGCGGAACTCTGCTTTTCTGAAAATGCTTTTATATGTGCATCTTTGCATCCTCATCCCATTCTAGGCATTCTTAGGCCTAGTTTAAGATATCTTGTTGAGGATATAGATGTAGAACACACCGAGGCATTAGGGGTTAAGTTATTATCTTTCCCAACTGTGTAGCTTAGTGTGTTCAATCTGCTAATTGTGTAGGGTTGGCGACTGGAGAGGCACGCTCTAGCATACTGTAGCCCGAACTCTGTGAGTAACGAATGTGTAAAGATATGTTCACAAATGATTATTTTCTGAACAACTGAACTGTACTGTTTTCTGAACTGATTACTGTTAACTGAATGAATGTATGTCCTATATTCTGAACTGTATTGTGGCATCCTTAGCACCTACTTCTTACTGTTACTGTGACAAAATTCTCTGTCGGTTCCCTCGTGGAACCACTACTGTTTACTGACTGATGGCCATCATTACTGCTCGGTCTTTTAAGACCTACTGTTACTGTTATGCTAATGGATGTACCACATATGACTGTTTCCTGTACTGAGCAACTGAAATACTGATTGAAATGAACTGTTTTCATTACTGTAAGGACATTCATTCTAAACCCCTTTACGCTTTATGTTATTCACTGGGCTTTAGCTCACTGCTCATATATATATGTAGGTGTACAGGCACCGGATTGAAGCTAGAGGCGTCAGGGTTACTCCAGTTTTGTCAAGCCAGCCTTTGTGCCTCACTGCGAGGTTCCGAGCCTAACGTGTTAGGGCTTAGGGGTGTTTTGCAACTCCCCCTTTTGTACTGTTTCACTGTTTTGTATAGACTGAATGTTTACCGTACTGTTACCTAGGGTTGAGTCCCTAGTCTGAATGATTGTAAATATTGTGCATACCATTCTGTACTGTTTACGTATAAATGTATGAAAAATCTTTTCATATAGACTGTTGCAGCTCATTGGGCATTGTTTATTTACTGTTTTGGCTTCCGCCAGGCCCTGTACTCTATTTTACTGTATTACTGTTCAGCAGGCCTTCGGTAATCTCGGATTACTGGCCGGTTACGGTGCTAAACCCATAGGGCCGGGTTTGGGTCGTGACACACACAACATTTAAGAATGATAGAGCAATGGTCGGACCCCATCAAGCTTTCGTGAAAAACCTAAGCATAGGGAAATAAATCGCGCCATTCCGTTATAGCAAAAGCTTTATCCAATCTCTCCCAGACATTAGCAGGGCCAACTTGGTTATTAGACCAGGTAAATAGAGGACCATTAAACTCTAAATCCATCAGTGCATAGTCAAACACCCAATTTTGGAAACCTTCAATGAGATGCCTACTACATTCCACACCACCCTGTTTTTCCCACATCGAACCCACTTGATTAAAATCACCAACACAGAGCCAGGGGTAACGGTTATTAGAAGCTTGGGCTCGAAGAAGATCCCAAAACTCACATGTGTACCTCCGATTAAGGGGGGCATAAACAAAGGAAACGACCCACTTAATAGAACTACCACTGTAAGCAATAAGGCAATAGAAAAGATTTTTAAATTTAAAACGAACTTCTAAATTTACCTCATCCGTCCACCATAAAGCAAGGCCACCCGAAAAACCCTCCGGGTCAACATAGTAATGATTAGAGAATTGGAGACTCCGCCGAACTCTTTCCAGCTTTGAGACTGTATTTTTGGTTTCCATTAAGAAAACCACTGTAGGACGATGGGTTGACACTAACCCTTAGAGGATCTGGACTGTCAGGGGTCGTCCAATCCCCTGGCAGTTCCAGCTGAGAATCAGCATAAGGCTCGTGGCTGTTTAGGGCCAGCCACCATTGCCCATCCATCATCACCTTCACTCTCCGTAGGGAAAGTGCTTAGAACTTGAGAGCAGCAGTCTTCCACTTTATCACGAGGCCACTAAACCGGAATAGAGACCAACACCATTTCTGAAATGGGCGTATCAGAGCTGTCTACTGCATCCTTATGAGCCAATCAATTCATTTTACCCTTAGGTCGGCCC
Source organism: Camellia sinensis (assembly GCF_055761805.1). Taxonomy (NCBI): domain Eukaryota; kingdom Viridiplantae; phylum Streptophyta; class Magnoliopsida; order Ericales; family Theaceae; genus Camellia; species Camellia sinensis. The sequence goes on from NC_138968.1 coordinate 11,366,776, forward strand.
CTTAGAGAGCCTTTAGAGCCACAGCCACGGATAATGCTTTGCCTTCTGCTGCGGGACGAGAGGTTTAGAGCACTAATTTCAACCAACTCCTCACCTTTTAGTAATTTAGCAAGACAACCAAACACTTCAAAGTCAACCTAGGCTTTGTATTTAATCGATAGATCTTGGAAAATGTGGGCCATACAGCGATCAATTGTTGGGGCCAGCAAGCCCAGCTGGGTTAGGTTATTAGCCCTAATCTCTTCAATTCCAATCTCAAAAAAGGGTTCAAATTGGTCTAGAGTCTGTTGGGCTTCCACTAGAGGGATTAATTGGTCACTGGGCTCCGTCATGAAATAGGAAGGCCCGAGCCCAACTATATTAGAAGATGACAAATTAGGCCCAGTTTTCATTGCCTCACTCGTTGCTCCCAGTACCACTCCTGGGATCGTACTCTCAATAGTAACCACCTTCCCACCTTCTATATGCAGATCAGACAAAATGGCTCTGCCACCTGGCCCAATCACCTCCTCGTCAGCTGGGCTTGTAGACACCTCTAAAGGGATATCCCATATATCAGGTACAACCACGTTTGGGGCTACTGTACTATGGGGAGCCCCCACCTCAGCTCCTCCAAAGTCGACCCTACGCACCACCACTGACCGCCCTTGCGATAGGGCTTGAACCCTCATCTCCGCCTCATCCACCTAATGCTTGACTTGTTCCAATGGCATGTTCAATCTCGAGGCTTAACTAGTTCTCAAATCTGGTCCATAGGGAGAGTTCTTACCTTCTTCCCTTGAAACGAACTTACACACAGAGTTGACATGGCCAATCCGGCCACAATCATAGCAAAAATCAACAAGTTTCTCATACTTGTAATGCACCCAAGTCTCCATTTGCTCACTGCCAGGAGAGGAGTTGTGTTGAAGGAAGAAACCCAGTGGGAGAGGTTTGGTGACATCCATTTCCACCCTGATACGAAGGTAACTACGGTTCAGGAGCAATCCCTCATGCATAGCTTCGACCCCAATGAGATTACCTAACCTCTTACCAATAACCTCAGCATTCTGTTTAGTCATCTAAGCCACTGGGAGACCATGGACTTGAACCCAGAAAGGACTCCAGTGAAAAACCATCTCAGACGCGGATACCCTGGCGGAGAGGGGTTGTAAGACCAATAAATTGCCTATCACCGACCACGGGGCTTCAGCCAAAACACGCCGACGATCTTCAAGGTCCTCAAACTGGAATAAAAACCTATTTTTCGACCACGAAGATATCTCCAGTTTAGCTCTCGGTCTCTACGTATCCAAAAGGATATTGGAAACAGCCTGCTGATTCAGGGACTTGGAAGCCAAAATCTTTCCCAATAAACAGCGATTTGAGATGTCCTCATTTTCATCGGAGTCTTCACAAAGCTCAAACCAATCCTGGGTTGGCAGAGGAAGTAGAGAGTCTACCATAAGAGAAAGAGAAGAAGGCGAGACAAAGGGAAAAGAGGAACAAAAGAAAAAGTGGAGAAACAACTAACCAAGGAGTGCAAGAGGAGGCAGATACGGAAAAGAAGATGGGAAAACCCAAAAAACTACCAGAAGGTAGGGAAGCTCTCACAAGAAACGTAGAGAGAGAGTATAACTTTTATTTTTCATTCCATTTCCTTAGAATTACTAATCTATGGATTCACAATTCCATGTTTGATTGCAACTTTTATTAAGCGGATTACATAAATGATATATATTCAATCCGACGAAATTGATAAATTTTTACTATTGAGAAGGGTTGAGGATCATCTGCCTATTTTCTTGATGAAGCAAACCTCAATCAGAATGCTCCCTTATGCAATTTTTTATTTTTTTTATTTTTAATATTGTATTTCCATGTCGGATTTCTAAATAAAATTATAAAGAAAATGGAAAGGTGAATGAATTAAACGATTAGTTGTTTTCACTTTCTTTCTTTCTTTTTTTGCCTTCTATTGGAGGTGAGGACAAAGTTAATTTCTTTCTTTTTTTTTGACCACCAAGCTAACTCGTATGACTTCTAAGAAAATTTATGTTCGTAACATAGCTTTAATCTTTACAAGTGGACAACCCTATTCACTTAGAGCAACTACAATGGTAAAAATCATAACGGAATTTGTCAAAATTAAATTTTGTTTGTATCAATCAACGGTTCTCATGTTATTTTAACACAACCAACCATCATATCAATCTATGATCATTAGAATTATATTTCAAAAAGTATCTAAAGATCATGATTGACCTTTGTTGATGTAGCAAATTTCACACACTATTAGAGGATTTATTTTTATTTTTATGAAAGTATAACCCAAAATAACTTTGATTTAAAAATTTAACACACCATTAGAGGATTTATTTTTATTTTTATGAAAGTATAACCAAAAATATAACCAGCCACTATTTTTAATTTGTAATTTGTAAGGAAAACTAACTGGCCCCAAAGACTTCCAAAGGCTTACTTGTGACAATCAAAAATAGTCCTTGTAAGTGTTTGATAAATTACATTTTAAAAGGATTGAGATTCTTATTAATCCTTCACTGCATCATTCAAGAGTTGTGAAAAACTAATGAAATTTTTTTTTATTTAAATTTAAAAAATGTCATTAAAATTAATATTATTGACACAAAAAAAATTGCCCTGTTCTATTTTGCAAACTTAATTTTCTTGGGCCCTGGTTAAAGCCCTGTTGCATTCCGCCCACATCCGTTGGGCCTCTTGATTGAAGGTTTTTGGGCTCAATTGAAACCATGTTGGTTGTGTGCCCGCTAAGTTATGTGCTTACATGATTAAAAAAAAAAGAAAGTATAATAATAGTAAATCATAAAATAATATTGGCTAGACACATGGCCTTCACTTATTTTTTTTTATTTTTTTTTTTACTATGTGGCTATTTTAGCCTGAGTTAAAAAATCTAATTTGAAATGAGTTTTTTGATTTTTATAAAAGAAAAAATAAAATGATTATAATTTACATATGATATTTTGTTTTGTTAATTTTTTAACCTATTTTATATTTTTGTGACTAAAATAACCTCTAACTCACATTCCAAACATAGCCATAGTTACGTCTTTAGAAAATTAATTTTTTAAAATACACTTTCTACTTTGAAATTATGTTTTTTAGTAGACAATTTTTAAAAACAATTTTTTAACTTATTATACAGCTTTTAAAAAAAAATGTATAACAATATATAATTATTTTAAATTTTATCAATTAATTTTTTCAAAACACTATAAAAACTAAAAGAAACAAAGGAAGAGTTGAAAGAGTTATGCTAGGGGTCCCAAACAAATTATCAAATTTTCTACCAAATCTCTCACATAGATGTGGGACTCACACACATTGATTTGTGTGGATTCCACACCATGTGAGAAGTTTAGTAGAAAATTTGATAATTTGTTTGGGGTCCATAGCAATACTCAAGTTGAAAATCACTTTTGATTTATAAATAAAATGAAAAATCACTTGAATTTGATTACTAAAACAAAAAAATAAAAACAACAGTAAATTTTTACTATTTTTTTTAAACGTAGTGGGGCCCACCTGTTAATAGGGCCGCCATCTATTAACGTGCGCGTCGTTTGGAGTCTACGATGACCCATGAGATGAGCACAGGTTTTTCACATGCATCTCTCCTTCTCTCTGTTCCTCTCTCCTCCTTCTCCTCCAGGCGCCATTTCTTCCTTTACATTTTCCCTCTCTAGATTTCTCTCTCTCTGTCTCACTCTCTCTCTCTCTGAGATTCCATAATTAGGGCTAATATCTCCATCACCATAACCATTTCTAGGGTTTTTCCAACACTTCAAATCCCTAACATAATAATTTTATTCACCTCTATCAATATCTATATAGATACAGACATAGATATAGAACTAGATTTAGATTTAGATTCTCCTTCGTTATCTGAACTTTACCCAATTTTCTAGGGTTCAAGTATCAAGTTTTTTTTTTTTTTTTTTTTTGCTTTCTTGATCGCCATGGATGATTCGCCACAGCTTTTTCAATTCGTACAATCAGTGCTCATAGGCGTAATTTTCTCATTCCTTCTCGCGAAGCTCATCTCTGTAGTCGTCTCTTTCCGAGAAGAGAATCTCAGTATCGTTCGTGGTGACTCGGTTGAGAAGGAATTGAAGCCCTCATCGAGTGAATCGATGCCGATTATCGACGATTCAGAGAATTCTGGGGTTAGTGTTGTGGAACCATTGGTTATTGAACGGGCTAATTTGGATACAGTGATTGATGATGATGGTGGTGGTGGTGGTGGTGGTGGTGGTGATGATGATGCTGATAGTGATGATGATTGGGAAGGGGTTGAGAGTACTGAATTAGATGAGGAGTTTAGTGCTGCTACTGCATTTGTGGCCGCTGTGGCGTCGGACCGGTTGTCGCAGAAAGTATCTAATGATGTGCAATTGCAGCTTTATGGGCTATATAAGATTGCTACCGAGGGACCGTGTAGTGTGCCGCAGCCATCGGCCCTCAAAATGACTGCTCGCGCAAAGTGGTATTGCTCTATGCTCACAGTTTTTCAATTTCTATGCTGTTTTTAAGTATGCAGTACTGATTGTAAATTTTAATGTTTGATGGTGAGAATGTGATAACAGAGCTTAAAATTTTGACTTTCTTTCATATGTAGTAGCATTTGTTGATGATCATTGATTGTGCTGCTTGCAATAAATTTTTAAAGATGCCATGTGATGATTAGTGCCCAATAAGTGACAAGTCAAGGCAACAAAATCATTATTGGAGTGGGGCTAGTATAGCGAAAACTTAGGTTAGGTTCGTTGAGATTATTAAAGAATAATAACACCTAAGAAAGAAGAAAGTGTATGCATGAAATACAACATGAGGTTTCATTATGGCTAATAGTACAACATAGCCAATGGCTAAGCTAAGAACAATGCGTCGAAACTTAAAGACACTTGTAGGATGTGTTCTTTTTTCACTGCTCCTCTTTTTTTATTCCTTTATGAACTTAATAAAGCACATAAAGATAGAGCATGATGTTATCTTCAGTTATCCACTTTTAAAAGAGAGAGGGGTTGGGGAAGGGAGAAAAGAAGGGCGCATTTATGCCTTCATTTCGAAATTTAAACTTGTAGAAATCATATGGCGTCTTTTAAAGTTTTAATATAAAGTAGAAGATAAGAGTGTTTGTTTACTTATTTGTAAGGAAGCTTTACAAAGAAAATATTAGGATAAGATCATTTTTTTTTATAGCTCGGAATCTGGCCCATTGGACCAGCCAACTAATTTGGAAGACCAATTCCGCTATCCACTTGTGGGATTCCCAATTAAAACTAGGGCAAAAGCCCCCGTATGAACTGACCCCAAGAAATTGTTTGCACCTTGGACTCTAGGACGTTTCAAACCTGAGATCTGGGAGGGGGCACCCCCAAGTCTCAAGCCTTACCACCAGGCCAACTCCTTGAAATTTAGAATATGATCATTTAACCAACATGGTATCAAAATATTTAAAAAAAATGGAAATAGTATCTACACAATTTCTGACTATTTGTGGACAAAATAACCCACTCTAGAATTACACATGTTGTGTTTTCTTCATTTCTTTTTTGTTTAACATTCCGTCACTCTCAAGCTCTGTTATCAGAATCTTACGATTCGCGATTCGATTCACGATTCGATACGCAATTTTTGCAAAATTGATACGAATCTATGAGTGAATCTATTTTGGAAATGAATCTCTAGTGAATCGCACGATTCACAATCGATTCACGATTCGATTCACTTTTTACGATTCATGCAATTTTTGAAATTATTGTGTTCGACATATTTTCGACTCATTTTTTTCATTTTTTTAGTGAAAATGACATAATACAACTTCTAATAGTATTTATTACCAAAATAACCAACATATATATATGATTTGTTATTATTTTAGTGATCATGGAGTTTTTTATAGGATCCAATCAGATTCAGTCAAACCTAACATATTTTTAACCTTTCTTCTCATTTTTGTCCCCTTCAAAAAATTGTAATATATCTTCTAAAGATGTTTAAGATTAGAGTTACACTATGAATTATCTATTACTATTTTATTAAATTGAATACTACATGTGTGAGGTCAGTTATACCTGTTAAAATATTTTAGGCTTTAAAATAAAATATCCTAAATAATTCTTTCTTATTATTTGCTCACTCTTACTTAGAAAAGTATATATGCTTATTGTCCAAATATCAATATCGTTGTTAACTATTGTTACTTTAGAAATTAATAGTTTCTATTTGGTTATTACCTTTATTAAGAATGGTTGATAAAAAAATCTAAAAAGAAAAAGAAAAAGAAAAGGTAAGATGATGATTTTACATAGAAACCTTTGTTAACTTCTTACCTATTAAATTACGTGATTATCATTCAAAATAACATTTTTGTTGATTTAAGTTTAAATGTTTTATATTCATAAGATACATTTAACATCTAAATGTGTAGATATATGTTTTTAAGTGATTTAAAAAAAGTGACTGAATCTTTACGATTCACGATTCGATTCGATTCGCGATTTGGTATGAGATCATTTCGATTCACGATACGAATCCCGATTTGACAACTATGCTCTCAAGTTAAAAGCATTTCATGAAATATAAAATAAAATATACATTTGGAAAGCTATCTCTTCATGGTTAAGATAGAAATTGTGTTTCGAAATGGTTGGTGATCACTGTTAAGTCTTTCTCAGCCACTCTGTCTCTCTCTGTATATACATATGTGTGTGTGTATAAACTGTATGGTAGAAGAAAGATGATGAACTGTGATCCCGTTGTATGTTTACATAGAGATATAGAACCTACCCTGTTTTATCTCCATTTGCACACTATGCCATGCTAATTGGGACGATTTTCCTTCCAATATATATAAGAAGCATCAAATTATTATGATATTTTTAGTAATATTTTTATGTTATTAGCAGGATGTAGTTACGATATATTATCCAATGTATCAATTATTCTATGATGTTGTACGTAAAGGCTCAATTGTGACACTTGTTGATTTGACGTGCATGAGAGAGAGAGAGAGAGCATAGCTCATCCATTGTGTCATTGATTTTGTTATGAGATCATGATATCTATAATTTTTTCCTCTCTTTTTGGTTAGCTACTTTGTAATGATTTGTTGGGTTCTCAAGGTCTATTATTGTAGTTTACAAACTTACAGGTATGCTGTAAGTCTTATTGTGAAACATCTGGTGATTAAATAGCCCACGAAGTGGCAATATTGGTCAATGATAATTAGCAAATGTGGTAGAATACTCGATTTGTAATTTTTGGTATTTTGACATTATCTTACTGATGAAATCAACAATTTTTTATGTTCACATGGTAAAAGTTGTTAATTTTTAAAAATTACTTTACATTTTTAAGGTTGGGGACCTAAGATTTTCGTGGGCATCATTGGTTGTTAGGATAAAATTGAAAAGAAACGCATTTCTATTATTCTTGATATTTATTTGATAGATTATTCTTTGTTTTCCTTTTTAGTTTAAGTAATGATGTACTTGAGTTAGAAGGTTCCACATCTGACTAGTAGAAAGATTTTATTTTGTGGCGTGTGCTAGGCAAGCATGGCAAAAGTTGGGTGCTATGCCCCCAGAGGAAGCAATGGTGAAGTATATTGCAATTGTTACTGCGTTATATCCTACTTGGGCTACTGGTTCAACTTCTGTAAGTTCACAATCTTTCTGTTTAGTGGGAAGATGTTTTAAACTTTTTTCTGTACATCCGCTTAACATTCTTTTCTCTTTTGCATGCTTATACAACAAACTGATAAAAGAAGATAAAGGGTGGAGAGAGTAGTGATGCAACGAGTGGATATAATAAAGGACCAATGGGACCTGTTTTTAGCACATTTGTTTATGAGGAAGAATCTGGAAATGAGTTGTAAGGTTTTTTGAACCCGTACATGCATGAGACTGTCATAAATATTCTTGTTTTTTTTATGTGAAAATGGTCTTGCTTACCTTCTTGTGGTTTTGTGTAATTTTGTTGATAGACATCTGTTGATGAACTCATTGGTTCAGCTCTGAGTTGTTTAGCTAAAGGCGGAAGAATTAGTCTCTGGCCATTCTTTGCTGTTATTTTCTTGATAGTTTACTTTTTATCATTCTCCCACCTGCTATATCATCTTTATGAAATGCTGTTGGTTCAGGTAGATATAAAGTTGTATTTAACAAATTTATGAAAAGAAACCCAAGATATGCATGAGATGGTAGGGTTGAAGGTGGTGGGGCCTGAGGTGGAGGTTGGACTTTGCAAAATGATCTGTACTGATTCATGTTTTATAGGTATGGGAAGGTCAAAAAGAGTGTTTATTTTAGAGAAAGACGACTGGATTAACTTGTGAGTGAAAACATGTGAACACATGCAGATATGAAACACCATTCATTTTGTTTAAAATGTGTACTCGCTTCCTGCCAGTATAACGGAATATTAATTTCTTATACAGCTGTTTTTTTTACATGAATCATTTTCTTACTATTACTTCTAATCTGGGATTCAAATCTTGGAATAAGGAAGTTGATATTAGTGCTCAAGGTTTGTTGTTTGCTTTTCAGAAAAATGGATGCTATACATGCCTTTGCCAGAGAAGGAGACTGGGAGAACTTGCTTAAATGTATTGAGAGTGGTGTTCCAGTGAATTCGAAGGGTTTGTTTCCAAATATCTCTTCTTTCTATATGCTGTTGTGTAATTGCTTTTGTGATTTTATCAGCATTAAGATGTCAAATTGAATTGGTTGGGTGTAAAATTAAATTGGCCAAAATTAGAGATCAAGCTTAGATGAATGTTATCCTGTGCTATGCTTGGCTCATTCGCTCTCCTGATTATTTTGCACATGAGAGCTCACAAATGGAGGCACAAGTGTATGATCCTTGGCATGAGGTTCAATTGTTAGGATTTTTGTCCTCCTATATTTTCTTCCTTCGCTGAATCATTCAGACTAAGAAATTAGTGTACTTTTAGTTTCTTTGAAAACTTCAAATGCACAATTTCATTTGCCAATCTCTATTCTTGCTGTGTACTATGCCCTCCTTATCAATTCTTGCAGAAAAATTTCTAACATGAATTTTCTTGAAACAATGGTAGATAGTGAGGGTCGGACTGCGTTGCACTGGGCTGTAGATCGTGGCCATCTGAACATCACGGAATTGCTTGCAAGCAAGAATGCTGATGTTAATGCAAAGGTAATTTAAACTTCAATTAGTCACAAATGTTATGTAATTAGTTATCTATTGAACATTTAATCCTGTTAGATGTTGACAAAGTGGTTTGTCATCCTGCATGCATATCACATGTCCCAAAATAATTCCTACATGCATATCTTGTAATCCTCAGTTTGGTTAGAGGTTGTATATGATGAAATAAAACTGGTTGGTGGCTCGGCCATCAGATTGATTATTCTGGTTTGTGCCTTTTTTGTTTTTTGGGTGTTGGTTGATTATGCATTACATTGAGTCATTTCTTCTGTGGGCGGTCCTTGGAAGGATCTCACAATACCAGCTCTACAAGGACCTGTATTCTCTTAATTTTTTTTATTTTTTTGTTTTTTGTTTTTTGTTTTTTGTTTTATTTTCTGGATTTTACATGGTAGAAAACTGTTTCATCCTATACACATGGAGGCCGCAAGTTACAATTGGACCTACTAAGGCGCTGTTTGGGAAGTTTGTTTTTTGTTTTTTATTGGTTTTTTTTCACTAAAAGACAAATTGGTTACAAAATAAAAATAAAAAAACAAATCCAAACAAAATATCACATCGAACCCCATAATTATTTCACTTTTTCTCTCACAAATATCACATTCAACCACAAAAAAACCCAACTATCTTCCCAAACACCAAAAAAAAAAATTCTCCAATAATATTCTACAACTAAAAAAAGTTACAAAAAAAACCCACTGCCCAAACACCCACATAATAAGGAGCACTTTTGGGACATTTTTCTTTCATTGAAATATATATTGCTTTTGAATTTTTTAAGATTTGATAGACAAAAATAAAGAAGTTAGACATTCTTACATCAATCAATTTCCGTTATTTAACTATTATTATTATTATTATTGTGTGCTCATTTTTAGGACAATGAAGGACAAAGCCCATTGCATTATGCTGCTGTTTGTGAGAGAGAAGCAATCGCGGAGTTCCTTGTGAAGCAAAATGCTGAGATAAATCTAAAAGACAATGACGGTAACGCCCCTTTTGATCTCTGTGACATGAAGTGGCCTTTGTTGCAACATCCAGTAGCCTGACTGACTGACTTGTGATTGATTCTGTTTTTCAATTCCCAAACTATGGATTAGTTTGTTGTTTCTGTACATCCTATATACATTACCTCTCTAGCCTTTTCCATCATCTTTCATGATAACATTGGCATGGGGCTATTATGTTCTTTTCAGCCTCTTTCTATTTTATCATGCTTTCTTATGTTTGTTATTTGTTAGAGGTGCTGGATGAATTCAGAATGTGAAATTGATATGTTTAAAGCCTTGATATGCTTCAATTGTTTTTTCTATTTAAGATCTTTTATTAAGGTGGCGATTTCTAATGTTTGTCTTTTTTCTATTTTTTGTGTAAATAGAAAATAATAAACATTTTTGTTTTGTTTCTTTTTGAGCAAAAATATAGACAAATCTTGTTTGGTGTTTACAAATGTTTCGAAAAGGGCATGGCTTTCCTCCCACGGACTGGAAGGTGTGGGTCCTATTTTGATGATCTGAATTATTCAATATGTAGAACTCGTCGAGTATTATATGTTTGTAAAAAATTACATTAATCGGATATCGATAGTTATGTGATCAAATCAGATTTTTATAAGTTGTTTATTTTTCACTGTCCATTTTTTTCATACAAAACTGATTTGATCACACAGCTATCGATATCCAATCAACGTGATTTTTTATAAACATATAGTACTCGATGAGTTTTACACATTCAACGGTTCAGATTATCGAAACGGAACCTGTAGTGAGCCTTCACGGTCCCAAGAGTACCTTTTAGTCCGTGATTGGACTGGAGTATCTGAAAACAAAAGGCAAGAAAACATGTTTGCTGAGTTATCGGAGGTGGTGATTAGTAGTGGATGTGACTGGAAATGATATGGCAAGAGGATTGTTGAAGTGTGGTTGGAGGATTGCCCTTGGTTGTGGCCGAAGGTGGTGGGTGTAAAATGAAGAAATTAAAAGTTGTTTTGATTTTGACAAAAAAAAAAAAAGAAACACTTTTTTATTAATTTGTATTTATTTCAGTGTGTACTCGCTATCCACTTCAATTTCAGTTATTTTAACCTATCTAAAAGGAATACAAATTTGTGGAGTTTATTGTATTTTTCATAAATGGCAGGAGAAGTTAGTGTAATTTACTAGTTAAAAAATGTACAGTATTTAATGTATTTGGTATGGGGTCTAAATTTAAATTTACACTACATATTTTGAATTTTAAATATTTTTTCAAAATAGATAATATTTAGTTAAATAATTTAAAGAGTATTAGTGTAATTCACTATTTTTGTTTTTTTTCAAATTTGTCACATAACTTTCAAATAATCAATTTTTTTTGTATTATTTAAGTTATTTTTGCCTGATAAATAAGTAGAAGTTACCTCTAACATTTAGGCATATAAGAGTGTTAATTGGTAGGCATAAGAGTGTTCATGGGTCGATTTGCTTCGTTTGACATTAAATTTAAAATCAACTCAATTATGATCGGTTTTCAATTTTTGGATTCAAAATGCACTAGAACCAATCCAAATGAATGTAGCTGGAGTTGGAACTACAATTCCACTATATTTCCAATTCTATTATATTAAAAATAAGTGAAATTTAAATGTAACACAAACAAACAAAATGCAAAATATTATGGAAGAATTTTTAAAAAGTGGAGTGGAAAAAAAATTCCAACTAATGAAGGTACAAGATTTATTTGTATAATTGAATGCATAAATTACTTGTATTTTCATTATTTTGTAATTATTTTCTCACTCTCTATTTTTCTGATGTTCTCCCAAATATTAAATAAATTATTTTAAATCCTACAACCAATACAAATTAAATAAACTATGAAATAATTCGAGTTTCTAATACTTTTTTAGTTGACCTAATCATTTATGTATGTGAGAAATTATTAAATGCAATTAACTCCATTGTAATAGATCAATTAGGTGAAAACATGTCAACATAAATAAAATTTTAATACATATATAGGCTTAGTTCTAGGGTTGGTTCGGTTAAACCAAGAACCAATTCAAAATTATCAGTTTAATGATTTGAATATCTAGAACCAAACTAATATATTCAGTATGTTTGTTTGAACGGACTGGATAAGGGGAGATTGTACTCCATCAAACTGTTAGTCCTGGGATACATTATCCCCGGACTATTTGGTTAGACTGGATTTGTATTCTATGTTTGTTTAGTTATGGGATTAGATATCTGGATTAGATTATTTTTAGTAAATCCGATATTTGGTTGAACGGACTGGATAAGCATAAATGTTCAAAAGACTATTTTACCCTTGTAATTTATAATCTTTATTTAATATATAATTTTAAATTTGTAATCTATAATTTATAATTTAACAACACTAAAAAATTTTAATTTATAAGGCCATAATTTTTAATTTATTATTTTCAATTAAATTAAATTTATATTATATATTTTTTAAATATATAATTTTAATTTAATAACACTAAAAAAATAATTTTATTTAATATATAAATTTAATTTTTGAACAACACTAAAAAATTTTAATTTATAATTTATATTTTATATTTTATATTTTTTATTTAATATATAATTTTAAATTAACAACACTAAAAAAATAATTTATAAATGTTCAAAAGACCATTTTACCATTTTCCAATTTTTTATTAAGTAATAGCATGAGGGTTAAAATAGACATTCAACACATTAGCCCCATGGGATTACCAATCCCATGGAAATAATATCACCCATTCGATACAATAATCACTCATATAAGGGACTAAGGCCCCGTTTGTTTTGGGCTATAGGGAGGGTATTGGGACTAGTAATACCAAGGTATTACTAAAGCCCCTATTTGTTTGCAGAGAAAGTCTTGGGACTATTAGTCCCTTGGTATTGCTAATACCCTTGAAGGGGGATTGGTAAGGAGAAGGTAGAGATGGTATTAGAAAATAGTGAGGGGATTAGAAATTTTTTTATTTTTTATATATTGGGAATTTTTTTTTTTAAATATAATGTTTAATTTTTTATATTTTTTTATTTGTTTTATTATTTTATATAAAAATAATTTAATAATTCCTCACTATTAATCCCCTCACTATCAATCCCCTCACTATCAATCCCCTCCATTCTATCTCCTAAAACAAACGGGGCCTTAGTTCGAACGGACTATTAGTTCGAAGCAAAAAAATTGAACCAAACAACAGACTATTAGTCCGAAGGGACTAATAGTCCAATCCCATGGCCCAATCCTTCAAAACAAACACCACCAAAAATTAACCTAACCCAACCGAAGAGGTTAATTTGGTTCGATTATTCGATTCACTGGGTAATTTGAACACTCTTAATTTAACATAGACTCTCCGATTAAAATGAATTATAATTACCTCTTTTAGCTTGTAACAAACAATGTAGACTAAAAAAACATCACCCTATTGATTTACATGCATAGTCATTGACGATGAATAAGTTTGGGTTTGCACTATTAGGTTATGTTTGATTCACAAGACTAATAGTGAAAGTATTAATAATCCCATCAAATTAGTGTGATATTCACTATCCAATTCAACGACGCACCTAGGGCTAGGCATAGGTGACTGCAACCCAACCCAAAATTTAAAAAATCTGTAGAAATTTTTTTTCCCAGCCCAATCTAACCTCTCAACCTCTCCCAACCCAGTCCCAAATAAGGGCCAATAGTTTTTTTGTTTGTTTTTTAGATAAACAGCCTAATAGCAGCCCAATACTTACCCAAAAAAATAGATAGACAGCCCAATAGGTTTGTATTTGTTTAAAAAACAAATCTTTCAAAACAATCCTCATAGCTTCCAATAGATAGGCATTGGCCCTCTCTTTGTCGTCTCCAACAACTCCACTTTCCTAACATTTTTTGGAAGTGTAATTAACCAATTATTTTATTTCGTTGGTTAAGAATGGATTTGATTAACAATAGTTTTGAAATTTTGTCTTTATGCATCAAATATTATATTGCTCTAAATTTTTGAACTTTTAATGAGTTTTTTTTGACATATATAAAAATAAATGAAAGCCTAAATAAAAATTATTGAGGATATATATAAAAACTCTAATATTTAAAATTATTGCGAATATATCCTGGTTTAATATTAAATAGGGCTAATTTTTTTTTAAAAAAAATTTAGGTTATAAATAATGGAACCTCCACCACTCAAAAAAGACAAAATCCTTTTCTCATTCTATCAATTAAAACAAAAGTCTAGTAGTACAGCATCCAACATTTTCTGATGTGCAATCGCCTTTCATGCCTCAAGCAAATCAATCAAGCGAATTTGATTCAACTGTTATTGAACGGGATATTGGTTTACACTTGCAAATTTGTGAATATCTAGTTAATTAATGGGATGAGATTAGACAAGCTTATGTGAACTATCAACCTAAACTTGATTATCCTAGGTCTTCATTTGGAAAGCAGAATCGCCGATTCCAACATATTTGGTTTAAATAATTTTCTTAGCTAGAGTATTCTCCTTCAAATGATAAAGCATATTGTTTTTCATGCTTTTTGTTTGATCAGCCAAATATGTCGATCAATCATTATGTGCTTGCTGATAAGGGGTTTAACAATTGGAAGAGAGTAAATAATGGATCCAAATGTATTTTTTTGCTTCATGTTGGACTTGCATCTTCATCGCATAGTCATTGTGTTATTAGTCATGATAATTTAAATAAATCTTCCCAACACATTGAAAAAGTGTTGAATGCACAATCAAAAGAAGAGATTTTAAAGAATCGAATGCGGGTGAAGGCAACAATTGAAACCATTCAAGTATTTGCTCTTCAAGGACTTGGTTTTAGAGGTTATGATGAAACCTGACTTCATTGAATCAATGTAATCTAATTGAACTATTAAAGTTCAAGGCGAGAGCGAATGACACACTTGAGAGCATTTTATTAAAGAATGCTCTACAAAATGCCAAATACACTTCTCCGAAGATCCAAAAGGAGATTTTGCATATACTTGCTAACAGAGTTAGGAATATGGTTTTTGATGAAGTTATAGAAGGTTATTTTTGTATTCTTGTTGAAGAATCCTAAGACAAGTCTAAAAAAGAACAAATGGCCCTTATTTTCAAGAATGATGGTTTGCTAGGAGAACGGTTCTTTGATATCGTGGGTGTCGAAAATACATCTGCATTGACTCTTAAAAAAAAGATATCAAATATCCTTTCTCGATTTAAGCTCCCTATTCAAAGCATGCATGGTCAAGGGTACGATAGTGTTAGCAATATGCATGGCGAATGGAATAGACTTCAAGCTTTATTTCTTAAAGATTGCCCATATGCATGTTATGTACATTGCTTTGTACATCATCTACAATTGGCCTCAATTGTGGCAGCAAAAGATGAGCCTAATGTTTGGCAATTTTTTTCTCATTTGAGTTGTATTGTCAATCTTGTTGCTTCTTCTCCAAAGTACCTTGGTGAGTTAAAATCTTTTCATATGAGTGAGGTTCAAAATATGTTGGCTAGTGGTGAGTGTCAATCTGGTAAAGAGGCCAATCAAATTGGTACATTTCATCAAGCTAGAGCTACTCGTTGGAGCTCGCATTATGACTTTGTTAGAAACTTGATTGATATGTATAAGGCATCTTGTGTAGTTGTTGAAAGTCTCAAGAAGAGTACAAATCAACAAATTCGCAGGCAAGCTAATGGTGTTTACAAAGTAATGAAGAGCTTTGAATTTATATTCGTCTTGCACTTGATGGACAACAATTTGGGAATTGTGAATACACTCTATCAAGCCTTGCAACAAAAAACTCAAGACATCTTAAATGCAATGAAATTAGTCTCCACAACAAAAGTTTCTCTTCAAAAACTTAAACACAATGATTAAGATATTTTTCTTGCAAATGTGGTGTTATTTTGCAATCAACATTACATTGCGATGCATGATATGAGTTCTCCTTATTAAGATGGTACAAGTCGTCATCGTTAACAAGATCACATTATAATTGAGCATCATTATCACTTTGACATATTCAACTCTACAATTAATTTTCAATTGATGGAGTTAGAACATAGATTTAATGATAGGGTAGTGGAACTTTTTTCTCTTAGCTCGGCTTTGGATCTTAGTGGCAATTTTAGATCTTTTAATGTGAATAATATTTCAAATCTTGTCGAGAAATTTTATGCCCAATATTTCACTTCTCAGGACATCCATGCTTTGAGATTTCAATTAATGTATTATAAGCTTGATGTTGTTTGTAATCCCGAGTTTCATAAGTGTGTGGGTGATTTTCCGACCACACTGCCCCCTTAGTAACCAGCTGGAGAGCACTGGCAGAATAGATGGCACCTGACTGACCTGCAACAGAAATATAAGAATCCCGCGGTGGTTTTGACCACCTGGGGGCACTCCGACGATCAAGTCAGTATATCTCTCAAAGATAAATCAAGTACTAAACTCACAAGTTTGAGTATCAAAAGCATACCTTAGACCCATGGGGGTGCCTCTCTTTTATAGCCAACACAATCCTAGTCCCAAAAGGAGCCTGGCCCTAATGGACTTAGGATTACTGCTAATCTAGGACTCCCAGTGGGATTAGGATAAACTCTCTAAGAGTCTTATCTTTATCCAAACTGAAGTCTTCTCTCAATCTAGGACTCTTGTCCATATCCAAGTTGAGTTCCCTCTTCATTCTAGGACTCTTGTCCCTTATCCGCTTATCTCGGATTCCGATATCTTCGGAGGCAACCTCGGCCTAGCCGAGATGACCTCGGCACAACAACCAAGACACGTGGCGCCTCGGTTGACACGTCGGCGTCACCTTGCCACGTGTTGGTACTCAGAAAATATTTCCCCACAATAAGATATCTATCCTTGCCAATTTGTGCTAAGAACTATTTGTGACAAGAAAGTTTGAGCATTACACAATGATCTACGAATTGATTCGTCTTGTGTCGACCCTTCCTGTTTCTACGGTGACTACGGAAAGAGCATTTTCGGGTATGGAGCATGTTAAAACTGTCATTTGCAATTCAATGGGGGATGAGTTTCTTGCAAATTGATTGTCTCTCTACTTTGAACGAGACCTTACTTTGAAAATTGATCTAGATTCTTTAATCGATGAATTCGAATCTTTAAAAACTCGTCGAGTACAACTTAGTTAGATTGTTTGTAATCAATAAATTTAGATATTGATCTAGATTATATTATTAAATTCTCTTTTTTCTTATGTGGTTATACTTAAAAATATATTTTATAATTTTAGAATAATACTATAGATACCAATTAGTGTACTAACTAGTGTACAAATTAATGATGTGACATAATTTAAGAGGTTTTTGGTATTTATAATTTACTTAATGAGTGAGGTCAATAATAATGTCATAACTAATGTTGGTACACTAGTTAATACACTAATTAGTGCATGTAGCACCACCGATAATTTTACCTTAATATTAGTACACCTCATCGATGAATTCTAGGTCTACCCTTGATCCAATTGGATTAGTAGAATAAATTATCCCCTTATCCGTTATTTGATTTGCATTTGATAAGAAAACATATAAATATAAGATTATAACTATATTTATCTTCTTTTTCAATCTTTGCATCAATGTTTCTTCACAATCTTTATTTTATCAAAAAATTTTCATAAGCGTGGTTTTGAAAAAAAATTATAAATAAAAGCAAAATAAAAATACAAAATACAAAGGCCATGTTTGGTTTGCTTTTTAATTTTATTTTCAGAAAATATAAATTAATCTGATAAAATAAATATCAGAAATATTTTTAAATTTTTAAATATTATTTTTAGCCTTCTAAAATATAAAATTATATAAAAATAATAAGTGTTTTAATTTTTAGTCAACGGTAAAAGAG
Source organism: Camellia sinensis (assembly GCF_055761805.1). NCBI lineage: Eukaryota > Viridiplantae > Streptophyta > Magnoliopsida > Ericales > Theaceae > Camellia > Camellia sinensis. The sequence continues at coordinate 11,384,853 of NC_138968.1, forward strand.
TGTTTTTATTTTATTTTCCAACTCAGGAGATATAATCCCACCCTACCCCATTGCTAATAATCCTACAAATTTGTTAGATTAATTATCTATTGAATTAATAATCCTGAAACAAAATTTTACAACAAACACAGAATTATTGGGCCAACGGATTAATAACCTCAATCTCATGCTCTAATCCTATCAATCAAATAAGCCCTTAGGGTGTACTTGTTTGGACGGACTGGATAAAGAGGAATTGTAATCCATCAGACTATTAGTCCTAGGATACATTGTCCCCGAACTATTTGGTTGGATTGGATTTGTATCCTATATTTGTTTAATCATGAGAGTAGATGTTTGGATTGGACTATTTTTAGTGAATCCAATGCTTGGTTGGACGGACTGGATAAGAATAAATATTCAAAAGACTATTTTACCCTTGTAATTTATAATTTTTATTTAATATATAATTTTAAATTTGTAATCTATAATTTATAATTTAACAACAGTAAAAAATTTTAATTTATAAGGCCATAATTTTTAATTTATTATTTTCAATTAAATTAAATTAAATTTATAATTTATATTTTTATTTAATATATAATTTTAAATTAACAACACTAAAAAAATAATTTTATTTAATATATAAATTTAATTTTTTAACAACACCAAAAAAATTTAATTTATAAGGCCATAATTTTTAATTTATTATTTTTAATTAAATTTAATTTATATTTTTTTATTTAATATATAATTTTAAATTAACAACACTAAAAAAATAATTTTATTTAATATATAAATTTAATTGTTTAACAACACTAAAAAAATTATAAGGCCATAATTTTTAATTTATTATTTTTAATTAAATTAAATTTATAATTTATATTTTTAGTTAATATATAATTTTAAATTAACAACACTAAAAAAATAATTTATAAATGTTCAAAAGACTATTTTACTCTTTTCCAATTGTTTATTAAGTAATAACATGATGGTAGAATGGACATTTCACAAATTAGTTCCATGAGATACCAATCTCATGGAAATAATCACACTCTCCCTCTTAGGATACAATAATCCCTCATATAAATGACTAATAGTCCGGAGGAACTATTAATCCGAAGCAAAAAAATTGAACCAAATAATGGACTATTAGTCCGGATGGACTAATAGTCCAATCCCATAGAATAATTTCTCAAAACAAACACACTCTTAGGTCATGTTTGATTCACAAGACAGTGAAGTATTAATAATCCTATTAAATTAGTATGGTATTTACTATCTAATTGGATTAATATCCATTTGATTAATAATCTCATACCTACCTCATTATTAATAATCCTATAAATTTTTTAGATTAATTATCCATTAGATTAATAATCCTAAACCAAAATATTAAAACAAACATAAAATAATTAGGCCCACAAATTAATAATCCCAATTCCATATTCTAATATACCCAATTAAACATGCCTTTAGGCCATGTTTGTTTGGGCAGACTGAATTAGCATTCTCATGACTAATAGTCCTACGACTACGAATCCGTTGGATTATGTATCATATCTTAACTAATAGTCAAGTTTAAAATAATTAGTCTGTACTTTAATTGTTTAACCAAACATCGGATTAATAATTTTATTAGACTATTAATCCAATCCCAAGCTCATGTCCACCCAAACAAACATGACCTTACTGTATTGACAATATATGATGGTAGTTCTCTGTAATGTATGATGGTAGTGTATGATAACTATGGCGGTCTTGTCCGCATATAATCTCCCGAGTAAAGCTTTGGACCCCAGTGGGGGTACTGGGGTCCCCTCCCATTGGTCCAAAAAAACAGTTTTTTTTTTTTTTTTTTTTTTGAGTTTTCAGCCAACCCCAGGCCGACACGTGACACTGGGGGTCACTGGGGTCACCCCACTGGGGTCTGTACCATTGCTGTAATCTCCCCATAAATAATTACAAGTATTTTTTGGAAAATACAAAAAAATGTTTTGATTTCGTAATTCGATGTCCATCTTTACATTCGCCCCCTTCTTCATGTGTTCTCACTCTCTCTCCTAGGGTTTCTGAGCGGCGCTCTTACTCTTCTCAATCGGAGACTGTGAACTCTCTCTCAAGTCCTCATTAATCGAATTCAAGACTTAGGTAATTTCGTAATCACCTTTCCAAACCCTCCCTTTCTTTTACTCAATTTCAATCTGATTAGGGTCGCGTATGTTGATTTCTATGTTCGATCTGTTTTTCATCGATTCAATTTTCTCTGGTACTTAAAATTTTGTATCTTTTGTTTTAGCCAGAAGAAGAAAAAAAAATTGGGTCATCAATGATCATTGAAATGTGTTTAAATGCTTTAACTTGATAAATTTTGTTTATTAACCTGTGAAATGTCGTTAGATCGGCTATTTGCATCGGTAATTTTTTGGAAATTTGAACTGTTCAAGTTCTGGTGGATTGGTTTTTGAGATATTTGGTTTAGTAAAATTAGGGTTTTGAATGGATCTTTTTAAGTTCCTACTGAAAAACCCTATTGTTCTAGTGATGTTAGTTGATTTAACGTGTGTTAAGCTTTCATTTGTTATCTTAATGTTCTTTTCACGGTTGATACAGCTGTAACTTTGATAAACTTTATTTGTTTTTCTGTGAAATGTCATTAGATCGGCAGTTGGCACTGGTAATTTTGTGGAAATTGAACTGTTTAAGTTCTGATGGGTTGGTTATTCAGAGATTTGGTGTACTAAAATTAGGGTTTTTGAATGGACACCCCCCCCCCCCCCCCCCCCCCAACCCAACCCAAAGTTGCTCTAATGGTATTAGTGAAGTTAATCTGTGTTAATCTTTCATTTGCTCACTTAATGTACTTCGCACCGTTGATACAGCTGTAAACTTTTCTATTGTTTTCTGGCTCTACACGAATAATGGAGAAAAATGTTAGATTTGTTTGCTTTTTAATTTGGATATTGTATTTGCTATCTGTTCAGATCTGTAACAATTTGGTGTCACTGACTCGTGATTTTGCTAGTACATTAATGTACTGTTTTTCTCTTTCTAAACATAAAAATGTTTAAAGGGGAAGAACAGTGCTTGTTTGAATCTTGCAGTTCTCAATTGTGAGTTAGTTATTGTTTGTTCCATTTAATTTTGCTAACTCGTTGTGTTCCACTCCGGTTGCTTGCCCCTGTATAATTTTGTGTCCCCATTTCATAAGCTTTATATAAAATATATTTGGGATTGGATTGTATGTTGTGGGCAACTTCCTCTGGATTTGTAATCATTGTGTGTGTTTAATTTATAAACATGTGATACTCTCAGATACGGTATGGCAATGGAAGTCACTCAGGTTCTTTTGAATGCACAATCGGTGGATGGAGCTGTCCGGAACCATGCAGAAGAAAGTTTGAAACAGTTTCAGGAGCAAAATCTTCCAGGTTTCCTGTTATCTCTTTCGGGAGAGCTTGCTAACAACGAGAAGCCTGTAGATAGCCGTAAATTAGCTGGTTTGGTTCTTAAGAATGCCTTAGATGCTAAGGAACAACATAGAAAGTTAGAGCTTGTTCAAAGATGGTTGTCATTAGATGTGGCTGTAAGGAGCCAGATTAAGGCATGCCTGCTGCAGACCCTCTCTTCTCCTGTATCTGATGCTCGGTCAACTGCATCACAAGTCATTGCTAAGGTAGCAGGCATTGAGTTGCCACAGAAACAGTGGCCTGAACTAATAGGTTCACTCTTGTCTAACGTCCACCAGCTTCCAGTTCATGTCAAGCAAGCCACTTTAGAAACTCTGGGGTACTTGTGTGAAGAAGTTTCTCCAGATGTTGTAGACCAAGATCAAGTAAATAAAATACTTACAGCTGTGGTTCAGAGCATGAGTGCATCGGAAGGGAACAATGAAATTAGGCTTGCTGCTACCCGAGCATTATATAATGCTCTGAGCTTTGCCCAGGCAAATTTTAGCAATGATATGGAACGTGATTATATCATGAGAGTTGTATGTGAGACTACACTATCCCCAGAAGTGAAGATTCGGCAGGCAGCTTTTGAGTGTTTGGTCTCAATTTCTTCGACTTATTACGAGAAATTAGCTCATTATATACAGGACATCTTTAACATCACAGCAAAGGCTGTGAGGGAAGATGAGGAACCTGTGGCTCTTCAAGCTGTTGAATTCTGGAGCTCAGTCTGTGATGAGGAGATAGATATATTAGAAGAATATGGGGGTGATTTCACTGGGGACTCTGACATTCCCTGCTTTTATTTCATCAAGCAAGCGCTCCCTGCTCTTGTTCCTATGCTGTTGGAGACACTTCTTAAGCAGGAGGAGGATCAGGATCAGGATGAAGGGGTTTGGAATCTTGCCATGGCTGGTGGCACGTGCTTGGGTTTGGTGGCAAGAACTGTCGGAGATGATATTGTCCCACTTGTAATTCCATTCATTGAGGAGAACATAACCAAACCTGATTGGAGGCAAAGGGAAGCAGCCACTTATGCATTTGGTTCCGTCTTGGAGGGTCCGTCACCTGACAAATTAGTACCTATTGTTAATGTTGCTCTAAATTTCATGCTCACTGCTTTAACAAATGATCCAAATAGCCATGTCAAGGACACAACGGCTTGGACCCTTGGAAGAATATTTGAATTCCTACATGGTTCGACTATGGAGACACCCATAATTACTCAAGCGAACTGTCAACAGATTGTCACTGTTCTGCTTCAGAGCATGAAGGATGGCCCAAATGTTGCTGAGAAGGCCTGCGGTGCTCTCTATTTCCTCGCTCAAGGTTATGAGGATGTGGGTTCTAACTCTCCCCTAACTCCTCATTTCCAGGAAATTGTTCAGTCTCTTCTCACTGTTACTCACAGGGAAGACGCTGGGGAATCACGATTAATAACTGCTGCATATGAGACCTTGAATGAAGTGGTGCGGTGTTCAACGGATGAAACAGCTCCCATGGTGTTGCAATTAGTTCCGGTCATTATGATGGAGCTTCACCAGACTGTCGAATCACAAAGGCTTTCATCTGATGAGAGGGAGAAGCAGAATGAGTTACAAGGCCTTCTTTGTGGGTGCTTACAAGTTATTATTCAGAAGCTAGGGTCATTAGAGCCAATTAAGTATACGTTCATGCAGTTTGCTGATCAGATCATGAATCTTTTCCTTAGGGTTTTTGCTTGTAGAAGTGCCACTGTGCATGAGGAAGCAATGCTTGCCATTGGAGCCCTTGCATACGCAACTGGTCCAGACTTCATGAAATACATGCCGGAATTTTACAAATATTTGGAAATGGGTCTCCAGAATTTTGAGGAGTACCAAGTCTGTGCCGTGACCGTTGGTGTGGTGGGTGATATATGCAGGGCATTGGAGGATAAGGTTTTGCCTTACTGTGATGGAATTATGACCCAGCTTCTTAAAGACTTATCAAGCAACCAGTTGCACCGATCTGTGAAGCCTCCCATTTTTTCATGCTTTGGTGACATAGCCCTGGCTGTAGGAGAGAATTTTGAGAAATACTTGATGTACGCCATGCCAATGCTTCAGAGTGCAGCAGAGTTGTCTGCCCACACATCAGGTGCTGATGATGAAATGGCAGAGTACACAAATCTTCTGAGAAATGGGATTTTGGAGGCATATTCTGGTATTTTTCAAGGCTTCAAAAATTCTCCGAAAACTCAGCTGTTGATTCCCTATGCGCCTCACATCCTTCAGTTCCTGGATAGCATCTACATGGAGAAAGACATGTGAGTTCTTAGTTTCATTCTTGTAGTTGCAATAATACTTGTTCTGATTTATTTATTATAATTTCCGTCTTATCTATCTTGTACTCTCAGGGATGATGTGGTGATGAAAACTGCCATTGGGGTCCTCGGAGATCTAGCAGATACGTTGGGAAGTAATGCTGGTTCTTTGATTCAGCAATCTTTGTCAAGCAAAGACTTTTTAAATGAATGCTTGTTGTCGGAGGACCATTTGATTAAAGAATCTGCCGAATGGGCCAAGTTGGCAATTACCCGTGCAATTTCAGTTTGATGCTACTGCCACTTGGTTGGTACATATACTTTTCCTTTTTACAAGTCCCTGCATATGCATATGGGTGTGTGGAGTCAGGGTCCATGAGTTGCATGTTCACCGCGTCATCACAGGTCATCATCGCCATTGTCAGACAACAGAGGAGTGATCGTCAAGTTGTCACTAACTTTTGCATCAGCACCATGGGTTCACTAATTTTTGCATCGACACCATGGGTTTGGGTTTCCATTTGTCAGAAAGGTGGAAGTGGGGCGGTGACCGGTCCTCGGAAATGGGTTTGAGTCCTTCACTGTGAAGTAAACCACATATCTATATTGGAGGATTGGGGGGCTGTTTGGCAGGTGTGGTTGATATGCTGAATAGAGAGAACTTGACCTCTGCTTGGTCATTAGTTCTTCATTGGTGGTGGTTATTGTTGAGATGCCATCTTGGGAGAAAATACCCCATAACCATCTTGGTGATGCCATTTTCTCCAAGAGATGTGAATGTTATTTATGTTTTTTTTGTTTTTTGTTTTTTTTTTTTTTTTTGGGGGGGGGGGGGTTGTTCAGGTTCAGCAAGGTTAAATAATGTGTTGTAATTTACTTGTTTGCATATTCATTTGTGAGATTGCTCCTTACCTTTTGAGGCGATGAAACCATACTCTTTGAAACAATTTTTTTTTTTTTTGGGTGGTGGGGTGTTTAAGAAATTGCTGATGAAACCATACTCTTTGAAACAATTTTTTTTTTTTTGGGTGGTGGGGTGTTTAAGAAATTGCTGTTTCAATTAGATTGATTCTGATAGTTGAAGCTTCTAATTTGATCAGACATACAAACTATAATTGTGGAGTAGACGGGTATGGTAAACTTCAGTGTTATGTGTCTTTGTTTTTTTTTGATAATTGGTTGTTTGGGTCAATTTACGACTAATTCGATGTTGTGAATTTAATGACTGGACAAATTTCAGTGGCTTCTGACTTGAACTTAAGATCTTAAATATATTCTTCCAGTAATTATTGTTTGGCCACCTTCTTGGGGTTTATGACGTGTTATATTCAGAATGTTGGTTTGGCTGTGATTCAGCTTGAAGCCTAGGGTAGATTCAATATCACTTTAGTTTGTTTCATTTGTGAACCTTCCATTTAAAATTCGTTACATTGATCTTATTCTTCTTTTTCTCATTTCATTGTGCTCTAGGGGTAGCCAAAAACAGAGAAACATAATCCAAGTTCATCAGTTTTAAAACGCTTTTCATTGAATTTAAACTATTTAAATTTTGTTACTTTTAAAACACCTTTTATATAAATTTTAAGGTAAATTATAAATATATTTGTTGATATTTGTTTAAAATACAATTTTCCTTTCTATGAATTTGAAAATTACATTTCTTCTTTTAAAACTTTTAATTTCATAACAAATGGTTCTTTGTTAATAAATTATAAAGTCAAATAATTAACAATTTTTAATGATGATGTCATAAATTTATTTTAATTAGTACTAATTTTGATAATTTTATTATTGTATGAAAGAGTTGTTAGAAATTTTAAAAATTTTGACAATGAAATATTTATAATTTTATAATTTTTTGAACTATATAAATAATTTATATTTTAAGTAAACTTTTTAATATTAAACAATACTCAACAAGAATTTGTTGGCATTTGCTAAAAACAGCCTTAAAAAAAAAAAAAAAAAAAAAGGCAAATGGCTACATTAAAGCTGCCGTGGACTTTTGCTATATATGACTACCACAAACCCTATTTTGACAAAGTACTGGTGGCAAATTACTTCTCATTTTTTTTTCACTTTCCTTTTTATTCTTTTGAAACCCTGTCTATATGATATTCTAAAGACTTGTTTTTTTCGAAAGGATTGTTCAAACGGTAAAAATTAAAAAAATAAAATTTTAAATTTTAAGTGTGAATTACTTCAAAGGTTATTGGAGGTTTCTCAATCATTAATTTCATGACTTTGGAATTAGTTAAAATGCGCAAAAATAAATTTTAGATATTACTTTTTACATCCCCTCCCCCCCTCCCTCCAAAAAAAAAAAAAAAAATCTACTTTAAATCTTTCATCCAAACACAACTTAAAAATCTCAATTATTCTTGGTTCAAATAGCTAATAAATGATGGATCCAAAAAAAAAAAAAAAAAAAAAAAAGCAGCTAATAAATGATAAAAATGTGCAGAACACAAATTATCTTTACTATCAGATGGCACATTGGATATCCATTCATTTTTTAAATAATTTTTTATTTTTTATTTTTTAATATAAAGTTATATTGACATTTTTGAGTTTTATGCAAATAACAAAGATTTCTCTTTATTTTTTCCCTATTTATGCAAATTTTACAAGAATCTTCTTGAAGATTATTTTTATGTTTTTACTTTTTTTTTATTTATTAATTTTGATTTGATGACCAATGGCATTTTAGTCTTTTAAATTTTGGAAAAAGAAATTTGTGATCAACAACTAAAACTTATGTGAAGTTATTGTCATTTTAGAAACATGATAATTGTTAAGAGCAATTCAGTATAATTTACTCATTTATTATTATTATTGTTGTTGTTGTTGTTTTTGTACCGAGTTTTTCTTGTTTTCTTAAAGTGTTTTTCTCTTTTATTTCTTCATATTAGTTTATTATTTTTCTCTGTGACAATCATATTAATAATTTAACAGTCTAAGGGGGTGTTTGGGAAGGAAAAAAATAGACTAGTTTAGGCTAAAAATCACAAAAAGACAAAATAGACTAAAATAGCTAATAAGACAAAATATCACATCAAACCCATAATCATTTCACTTTTTCTCTTACAAACATCACATCCAACCACAAAAAAATTCAATTATCTTCCCAAATACAAAAATTTTAGCCTACTAAAATAGCCAAAAACTAAAATAGCCTACTAAAATAGTCACTTCCCAAACGAGGCCTAAGTAAAACAAAACGACCTCATTTTTTAAGGTATTTGGTTAAAACAATACATCATATTTTAATCTCATTATACTTTAATTTTAAATTTGAATAGTTAAATTACGTATTTTATTAACATATCTTCTTGTCATAAAAAAACAAGATCATTATAAGAAATTTATAAAACAGAATTTTCATCCTTGCGTTGGTGCAAATTTGGTAAATGAGATGGAATGAGATAAAATAAAAGGTAAATTACACTCACCTCCCCTGATATTTTTGATAAATACAGGGACTTTCCATGTAATTTGAATAATTACACAAACCTCCCCTACTTTACCTGACATTGTCAAGATTCCCCCATTCCGTCAAATTGGCACAAACGACGTTACTTACATGCACTAAATGACCTTATTACCCTTGCTTTGGAGCACGAAAAGACAATAATAACCTTTGTACCCTAAATCCCTAATTTACTATCTATTCTGATTTCGATCGAATTTGTGGAAGAAAGAAGAGAGAGAGAGAGAGAAAGAAAGAGACGAAATCTTTGAAGAAGATTGATCAATGTGAACAAACGATGAAGAAGCTTGAGATTTTGGTTCGATCATCGTTGCCAATGCAAAATGTGAAAGAGATTGATTGGTGAGAAGTTGGTTTTAGGGCTTTCAGGTAAGATTTTAAACCTTTTATACTTCGTCCCCATTTGTTTTCTAGAGTAGCAGTCCAGTTCTTTCATACTCATTCCTGTTTGTTTTGTGGACTAGCAGCCCATTTAGCTCATGTTTGTTTTGATTTTGGAACTCTGAATTTGTAGTTCCTTTCGGATTTATAAGCCTTTATGAACGGATAAGTAGTTTGGCTAGGAGATGTTGGGTGATTGTTCGTCCATGGGGATGTCCTGTGGACGTACGGCTGGACATCCAGCCAAGCCCTTTTTTTTTTTTTTAATACGTATTCGACATTTTTTTTTACTTTTTTTTTGTTATGATTTTTGATTTTATGCAATTATGATTGTATTATATAAACTTTTATTTATGTTTGTTATGAAAGTGGGGATTTGGTTTTGTTAATTTACTGTAAAAAAACAGTTTTCTTCTTAATTTTCTTAGAATAATGATTTAAGGATTTTTTTTTTTATTCTTTTCATTATGCAAGTATGATTATATGAGCTATTATTATTATTATTATTATTATTTTATGTCTTTTGTTTATGAATTTTTTTATATTTGGGTGAGTAATTGTAGCGATCCTAATTTTTCGTAGGTCATTACTTATTTATTATTATTTATTATTACTTTATTTTATGTTTGACTTTATTAATTGCGTGGATCTATGAGAATTTAATGTTGCATTTAATTAATTTAATGTAATAATCAATTAGATATAAGTAATTCAAATATTTATATATTTTATCTATAAAAAAAAGTGTTTTATATTGATAAAATATATATCATATTTATTTATGTTTTAATTATGTTGTATGTATATTATATAATATAAGAATTATTAGGTTATATAACAAGTGTTTAGGTTATAAACTAAGGCCTAGTTTGGCTACTCCCAAAAAAGTGCACTTATTTCATCTTTTTATCTTTTTTGGGTCACATCAATCATCATCTCCTCTCTACTTTTTCTACACATAATACAAAAAAAGTCAAAAAGTGTACTTATTTAGTCTTCCCAAACTAGGCCTAAATTAAGGGAAAAGAGAAAACAGAGAGAGAGGGAGAGAGAAAGAACTCAAAACATAGTGCTGTGTGTGGCGTGAAAGGGGGCAACGGAAGAGAAGAAAAGAAAAAGAAGAAAAATATTAGGGTTTTATTTTGATGGCTCTATTAGTTTTTCAAATAATTTTTTGATTTTTAAAATAATATTGTCAGTGTAAAACTCACTTCTCTTGATTTATATTTAATTCGTTGGTTTTATTTATTTATTTATTTATTATTTATTTCATGTTGAATTAATTTCGTATTTGCATGTAGATGATTGATCGATTTTGATTAGTTGTGTATGTAAGGTTTAGAGTTTTTAGATGATTGATTGATTGATTTTAATTATTTTGATTAGTTGTATATGTAAGGTTTAGAGGGTTTTTTTGATTTTAAATATTTTGATTAGTCGTGTATGCCATGTTTAGGGTTTTTATATAGATTTATTTTATGGTTGTAATCACACTCATAAATATATGAATTAAAATAAATTTAAAATTCATAGATAAATTCCTTATACTCCACCATAACTCCATGAATTGTTGTTTTATTTGAGTGTTGGTGATAAAGATTGTATAAAAAAAGTGAGGATTATGAGATTTGTTTGAATGTCTTAGGCTTGGCATTGTTATGTTTATTCTCATGAGTGAGATGTTTTGTATATGTATATTGTTGCCTCGTTCTCAATAGTAGACGAGTGCTTTGATTTACGCGCGTACGTATATGCTAACCATCCGGGGAATATGGGTCAAACTCGGGACGATATCCCCGTGCAAGTTTGGTTTTAGAGCGTTATTAGGTATACGGGAGGCACATGGGATATATGTGTAGGCCGGAAGTGGAGGGCCGAAGTAGTGGAGTTAAGGTACAAAGAATTAAATATAAGTTTATTATTATAGTGTGAATTTTATTGATTTGTACACCTTAAAAAATAGTAATCGACCTCCATAAATTATGAAATTTGAGCAAAGGCATGTATACGTGATTTTAGATAACTTTTGTGTTTTAACTTTCCATTAAAAAAATTAATTAGAACGAGATTGGAGGAGTTCTGAGAGTTGTTCTTTTGGGCATGGGCATTGTGGGTAGGTGAGGAAAACGTTCTTGGTATAAAAACGGAAAGAGGCTTGGCGAGGCGTTATTTAGCTTATTTAGTGATTAACACTTAACTTACACCGGTGTGAATGTTACTTGTCGAGACTTTATATAGGGGGAGGTCACACCAGCTGGGGGGGCGCTATATATAATATTACTAGCGCCCCCCTGTTGAAATTGTACCCGTTAGGCAATTTCATCCGTTGATGGACGTACGGATGGTGACGTGTAAGGCGGAGATTAAATTTGTACTCACACTAAATAGTAATCATTATTTGGTGTGAGTGGTGTGAGTAGACGTGGCCATCTCCTGTCCACCCACGTGTCACGATCGTAGTGGTTTTGCTTGGATATAAAGCAAAGGTGCACATAATTCCGCATGAATGAACAGTAATGGGCGGGAATTCAAATTTTAAATTCCAAATCTCCGTATGTACAGCTGTCTATATATCTGGGTCCAGCCTCAGATATTTGTCGGTGGAGAGAGATAAGAGAGATATGCTTTTGTAGTTGGAGAGTTATTACAATGAGATGATTTTCTGATACCTTGTTTCGTCCCTCCTTTTCTTTCTGCCAATTTTGTCGATTTATTTGGTATACAATGTTGTACTCCTTAGAAGAGTATCCCGAGAATTACGGGCAGTTCACTTAAATGTGTGTAGATCGCTTTTTGACGTGGCAACTAGGACTGTGGGAAGAGAGCCGGCGGAGAGCTCCGGTGAAGTTTGTTCCGGTGTACGAAGATCAGAGGGCAAAAATATCAAAGCTAAGGTGTCTGAACAGAAGAGTTAGCAGAGGTAACAGATCCTGTAGAAGTGTTCGTATAAAAGATTTTGAGTTATTTATAAAAAATGGAAGGAATAGGAAGCAGCCATTACCGGACCCCCCTTGCGTACCGGAGGTCAAGGACACCGGCGGCCAGTGGATATAGGCGTAGTTACCGTAGTCGTGCACCTTTTAAGACCCAGTATGTTCGCAGACGGTACAATATTCCTCGATTTATTAAGAAGACTAAGAGGGGAGTAAGGAAATTACAGCTATACGATGAACAATTAAGGGACGTTAAGTTTGATAATAAAGGCGTGGCGAGATTACTTAATGGTATTGAGTTGGGTAATAAGAGATCTGACCGTCAATCAGACAAGATCGTGGTTAAGGGTATCAAATTCATTGGTAATGTTCAATTGGGACATGATGCTAAGGACAAAGCTGTGGTCCACCACGTGTTGTTTTTTGTCATCAGTGATAATAGTCCGTCAGATTCCGTCCCTACACCTGACAAGATATTTATTGGAGTTGGCGAGGGTAATCCTAAGACCTGGATTGTTGATCCTGACCAGTCCGACCGTTTTCAGATGCTAAAGAAAATGAGATTCAAGCTCGTTGGTGGCAAGGACAAAGAGTACGTTCGTCACGGGATAGAAGTTGTAGACCGGTTCTTCCCAGTTGATGTTTGGACGGACTACAAAGATACGCTGTTGGGAAATGTTAGAAGCATTCAAAAGGGTGCCATATATTTAGTGGCTGCTACTGTTAGTGGAAAGGAATGCAAAATTACTTTAAGGAGTCAAATGTACTTTAAAACTGTTTAGAATTGTAATTTGATGTATTTTTATTTTTAATGTTCAGGTTAATGGAGGTGGACGATATAAAAACTGGGGTTGTTGAAGGTGTTTCGGCAAGTGATTTCAGTTGTATTGAACTTGCGTTGCCTAATTTATTTTCTCAATTGAGGTTAAGATACAAACAAAAAAGTATTAAGGTTGATAAAATATTGATAAAATATTCCCCCCTTTGCGCACCCAATGCTAGTGGGTTGGTCAGAGTAAATGTTTATGATCGGAGGTTAGACGGTAATGACAGTTTGCAGGCATGGTTTATTTTCCCAGTAGATTGTCAATGCGAGTTAGTCTATTATGGGAATGGTTATTGTTCAATTAACGACAAACAGGTGCCATGGATGGTGAAGTATCGACTTGAAAATTCCAATATTAAAAGGGGGGTTATGTATTGTAAAATGAAGGGGTATTTGAAGTATTCTACGAGTGACATCCCAAAAGATTCGTAAATGAGGGCCCCCTCTATTGTTGTGTTATCTAAAAAGTATACTAATGATAATGTTGATGTCTGCCATTGTCCTCCAACGAAGGCCATTCCGATTCTGACACAGACTAAGTCTGTTGGTTTACCGGAGAAGCGAAGAGATTTGTTGTTAGGAGGTTTTGGGGAAAGTGGTTCAGTTATTCATGAACGCAGAGGTCGTCTGAGTTTGTCAGAGACTGATGTACGCAGAGGTGGTGATGGCACTACTGATGTTGATCCTGGTCCGTCGATTTCAGAGGTTGGTGTTAGCAAAGAGGAAGTTGATCGTAGAGGATCAGTTGTTATGGATGCAGCAGAATTTTCTAATATTTTACGAAATGTAATCATCAGTGTAAAAAATAGTGATGTGGCACCCTTTTTATACGATCCCGTGACGAACGTACACCTTCAACAACCCCAGTTTTTATATCGTCCACCTCCATTAACCTGAACATTAAAAATAAAAATACATCAAATTACAATTCTAAACAGTTTTAAAGTACATTTGACTCCTTAAAGTAATTTTGCATTCCTTTCCACTAACAGCCACTAAATATATGGCACCCTTTTGAATGCTTCCAACATTTCCCAACAGCGTATCTTTGTAGTCCGTCCAAACATCAACTGGAAAGAACCGGTCTACAACTTCTATCTCGTGATGAACGTACTCTTTGTCCTTGCAACCAACGAGCTTGAATCTCATTTTCTTTAGCATCCGAAAACGGTCGGACTGGTCAGGATCAACAATCCAGATCTCAGGATTACCCTCGCCAACTCCAATAAATATCTTGTCAGGTGTAGGGACGGAATCTGACGGACTATTATCACTGATGACAAAAAACAACACGTGGTGGACCACAGCTTCGTCCTTAGCATCCTGTCCCAATTGAACATTACCAATGAATTTGATACCCTTAACCACGATCTTGTCTGATTGACGGTCAGATCTCTTATTACCCAACTCAATACCATTAAGTAATCTCGCCATGCCTTTATTATCAAACTTAACGTCCCTTAATTGTTCATCGTATAGCTGTAATTTCCTTACTCCCCTCCTAGTCTTCTTAATAAATCGGGAAATATTCTGAACGTACCGTCTGCGAACATACTGGGTCTTAAAAGGTGCACGACTACGGTAACTACGCCTATATCCACTGGCCGCCGGTGTCCTTGACCTCCGGTACGCAAGGGGGGTCCGGTAATGGCTGCTTCCTATTCCTTCCATTTTTTATAAATAACTCCAAATTTTTTATACAAACACTTCTACAGGATCTGTTACCTCTGCTAACCTTTCTATTCAGACACCTTAGCTTTGATATTCTTGCCCTCTGATCTTCGTACACCGGAACAAACTTCACCGGAGCTCTCCGCCGGCTCTCTTCCCACAGTCCTAGTTGCCACGTCAAAAAGTGATCTACACACATTTGAGTGAACTGCCCATAATTCTTGGGATACTCTTCTAAGGAGTACAACATTGTATACCAAATAAATCGACAAAATTGGCAGAAAGAAAAGGAGGGACGAAACAAGGTACCAGAAAATCACCTCAGTGTAATAACTCTCCAACTGCAAAAACATATCTCTCTTATCTCTCTCCACCGACAAATATCTGAGGCTGGACCCAGATATATAGACAGCTGTAAATACAGAGATTCGGAATTTAAAATTTGAATTCCCGCCCATTACTGTTCATTCACGTGGAATACTGTGCACTTTTGCTTTATATCCAAGCAAAACCACCACGATCGTGACACGTGGGTGGACAGGAGATGGCCACGTCTACTCACACCATTCACACCACATAGTGATTACTATATGGTGTGAGTACGGATTTAATCTCTGCTTTACACTTCACCATCCGTATGTCCATCAACGGATGAAATTGCCTAACGGGTACGATTTCAACAAGGGAGCGCTAGTAATATTATATATAGCGCCCCCCCAGCTAGTGTGACCTCCCCCTATATAAAGCCTCGACAAACAACATTCACACCGGTGTAAGTTAAGTGTTAATCACTAAATAAGCTAAATAATGCCTCGCCAAGCCTCTTTCCGTTTTTATGCCAAGAACGTTTTCTTCACCTACCCACAATACCCATGCCCAAAAGAACAACTCTTAGAACTCCTCCAATCTCTCCTCCAACTAGCCTGTCAGCCATACTACATACTTGTCGCAAGGGAGCTCCATGAAGATGGAAACCTTCACCTTCATGCCATGGTTCAATGCACGAAGAAGATCCTAACCTCCAACTCGAGATTTTTCGATCTCACTGGAACCAATGGAAGGATCTACCATCCAAATATAGAAAAACTCCACTCGCCAACAGCAAGTCGACAGTATATACAGAAAGGGGGCGAGTTCGTCGAATGGGGAGAAGTCCTTCGAAAAATAGAGACGAACTCTGGAGGGGAATACTTGGCGAAGCAAAAACGGAGGAATAATTTTTTGCTCTCTGTAAAGAAAGATGTCCCACCGATTACGTCACAAAATACCCTCAATTAAAAACATTTTCCAGGGATCATTACAAAAGAGAGAGGCCCCCATATACTAGCCCTTTTAATTCATTTCCTTTTTTAAATGAAGAAGTAAAAAAATGGGCATAAAATAATATTTTGTTTGTAAGTCGAAATTGCGTTCAGTACGAGTTATGTCAAAATTGCTGTCTCTCCGTTTGGAGGGAAAACGATTTCCTTAGATTAGGGATACACAAAAATAATATAAAAAATTTATATACTGACGAAGAACTCTCCTCCTCCTTTGATAACAGGAACCAGAGCAGAGGCCCATCCGTCCAATCTCCCTCTACCTCGAAAGACCCTCAAGAACAGGGAAAACCGCCTGGGCCAGAAGCCTCGGACGACACAATTACTTCTCCGACAGAATAAGCTTCAAGGACTACGACCAAGACGCCGTCTACAACGTTATAGACGACATCAAATACTCGACAGTAAAATTGGATAATTTTGGTTATAGTAGTTTTGATTCATTTTAGTAATGTAGATTTTAGATGCTGTTTTCACCCACTAAACGAGCTTATTTTTATTGGTTTCGCGTAAACTGAAGTAAAACATTATTTTGCACATTTTTCATGTTTTGAAATTTTTCGAAAAAAATCATCTTAGGGCAGTTTCTATTCGTTTTCCGCTTCAAATTTTTCGATTGAATTCCGTTTAGGTTCTTCTATCAAGTTTTTCTCTCAACCTGTTCAGTTTCTGTTAAATTCGTTTTCTTTTTCTTTTAGGAAATTTGATTTTGTACAACTTTATTCTTTGAGTTTTGGTCAATTCGAATTATTTAAGCATGAAACGGTGCATTTTTATACTTATTGAGCAAGTTACTTATGATTAAATTATGCTAACTTTATTTTTTTGCAGGATGGTGACTCTTACTAACTTTTTTATACAGGGCTGACCCACCATATTTTTATTTCTATTTTGTTTATTTTATACTCAATTTATATTTCGTTGTGTACGGGCAAGAAACTAAATGCCACCGTATCTCGGGAAACTACCAATTCGCCTCGGTGCGGTTGAAACTACTTGTCTTGTTCCGTAAGAAGAATTAAATGTATTTTTGTTTGTGTCTAGTAGACGTGTGAGTGTTAAATCTTATACTCATACCAGTATACCTATATACTGACCCGTTTTGTCTCTTGGCAACTCAGGTGCGTTCTGTTTGAGTGCAGCCGAGCTTCCTTTGCAGGTTTCGTTGAGGCTACGGTGGTGACGTGGAATAACTATAGTTGTTGGACATGTTTCTTGGATTTCTTTTGTTTTCTTGAGTTTAAGGTTGATATTAGTTTATGTATTTATTATTAGGATAATTTGGCATGGTTTGTAACCGTACTTTATTTAAGTTATTTTGACTATGTATTGTTACTTTAATGTTGGAGGTATTGGTTAGTTATGAAATTATGGTGGATGGTTTGGCTGGCGTTTAGTTTTTTTTGTTTCACTCATAGGATTTGAATGATGGAATATTAATTGGGGTTTAGTCCTAATTTAATATTTAATTATCCAAATTTTGGAGCGTGACAGCAATTGTTGAATGGGGTTATTTTTTGTAATTAATTGTTACTCATTATGATCACAGTATGACTGCATTCCCTTTTTTTAATCTAATCATCAACTCTAAAGGCAAAGTGGGCAGAGTATATGATGTGGACCCAAATATGTATTTCTATATTGATGCCTTGAAAGATGTGACTGCAACAGTCCTCTCTCACATTGCTTGTAATGAAGCAATAGCTATCACATTGCATTATGATATGCCTGGTACTGAGAATAAGAGATTAATAGAAAATGATCTTGATGTGTTAGATATGTTTTATGTGCAAGGTGAGAGTAAAACAATTAACTTATATGTTGATACTGCATGTTCTCTTGGAATGGAAGATGGTGGAGATAAAAATGATGCTGGAGATGGAAATAGTAAAGGTGATGGGTTACTCATGAGCCTCCAGCTGGAACAAGTCCAAGTAAGAGGTCTAGTACATTGAGATGTAAATTGTGCATGCAATTTGGACATAATAAGAGAACCTGCCAAAGAGGTCCAGTAAGGGGTGGAGCTAGTGGCAGTGGCACAAGTGCTAGTAAGGGCAATGGCACAATTGTGGATAAGGGCAGAGGTTCTGCGAGAGGCACTTCAACTGAAAGGGGAACTTCAACTAGAAAAGGCACTTCAATTGGGAAGGGCATTTCAACTAGAAGGGGGCATTCAACTAATAGAGAACATTCAAGTAGGAAAGTAAGTTCAACTGGAAGTGGCAGGGCCAAGGGCAAGGCCAAGCATGCACATGTAAGTTTTTCTTACTTGTGCTCTGTGAAGTTACATTTTTTTTTTCTTCTTTTTTTTCATTGCCTGAATCTTGAAAAAAGGGTTATTTTATTTTTTATTTTTTCTTGCAAATGACTTAGCTAAGATGATGATATTTTTGGTACAAGTTCTTATCACAAGTTTAAGGTATATAACGCATCTTGATGTAGTGCACAGTTAGTCTCAGATCATGTTTCACTTTTTGTATTTTTGTTGTGGACATGACATACTAAGCATAGCAACAAATAATTTCAGATGATGTACCCACTTTTGTTTTTTGTACTGGGTAAGAAGTATATTCACTTGGTGTTTATATTTATATTTTGTGTACTTAGTGGAATGCTGTAATTGAACAGACATGATGCTCCATAGTGTTTACATAATAGTTAAATAGTTGTGTTGTGCTTGGTTCTAGAGCTTTGACTTGTGTCACTTCTGGTTGCCTTTTTGGTTTTTCTCTTAGTTTGGAATTTTTGAGTTGTGCACTGTGAAGCTTTGTATTGTGCTTGGTATATATACCTGAGATCAACTGCCCTGAGGGCATTATTGGTATTTTTGGCTTTATTGGTGATGACATCAGCAAGTTCTGTTATCTGGGGTAACGGAGGTTCACACAGGAGGGAATCTTGATAATGTTAGGTAAAGCAAGGGAAATTTGTGCAATTTTTCAAATCACAGGGGAGGTCTCTGTATTTGTCAGAAACCTCAGGAGAGGTGAGTGTAATTTACCCTAAAATAAAAAATAATTAGGATTGCTTCAAGGCACGTTACAGCGTCACTTTCCTTAAGACGATATTCGCCCCCACCAATTATGTCTAATATGGTGTGTGTTGGCTTACCCGCAAATACGCCTCCATGATACAATGAATTCTCAATCTAAAGACCGATGTCTTCTGACTGCATTATTCACTAACAAAATTAGATCCCAAATACCTTTAGATTTTTTGTAATTCACCAAGTAAAGAGAAAAATAACAATATGAATCATTGAGAGAAATTTCATGGATTTTCTATGAATTTATGAATTTCATGTCTCAATTGCCAACCCATTCCACCTTTATATAGGCATGTGTTTGTATTTTTTAAACCAAAGGTTGTGTCCTTTAAATTCAAAAGTGACACCCTTTAGATCAAGTCATATCTTTTGATTTAAATCCAATAGTTACATCCCATAATTTAAATCTAAGAGATGCATCTCTTTATTAATTCATATAATTAAAATATACATTTAGATATATATATATATACACTAGCGTATGCCCGTGCTTGAAGGCACAGTGAAATAATATTAGGATTAGAATATAATTGTAATCCCAACACTATTTAACTTTTTTTTTTAATTTGATAAAATCACAAATTTATTATGAAATTTTAGAGTTCTCACAAAACTCATCACGAAAACTCACTTTTGCTTATATAATTGTAGACACCCCATTTTTGACTGTCCTCAAGACTTGGACGTCATCGTTTGAACACTCGATGATCATCCATGCTCGTGTTCGTTTTGAGTTCCCGAAGGTCTCGGCTGCACGCCTTGCCTTAGGATCTCTCAACTTGTCTGTTTTGTGCTTGGTTGTGGACCAAGGACTTGTGATTTTGCTTCTGAGGGAAGAGGGTGGCTTGTTGGCCATTCCTTCAACCCATCGGCCAAGGCATGATGCCATCGGCCTTGTTTTCTTGCCATCGGCCAAAAGTGGTGGCCGATTGGCACTTTTTTTGGTCGATCGGCACTTTGTGTGGTCGATCGGCCATATTTTTTAGCCGAGACATTTCCATCTGCTTTTTGCAGATATTTTCTGCCAGCTGTGACAGTTGGTGGGCACAATTCTCATCCTCCATACACGTGTATGGAGGGATTTGCACCTTGTTCTAGCTTCTCTAAGAAGCTTTGGAATTGAATTTTTATAAGAAAGGAGCTCCTCCTCCCTTCTCAGAGGTTCAAAAAATTAAGAGATAGAAAACATATATCACTCTCTCTCTACATCTTTTTCTCTCTATATTTTGTGTGTGTATTGGTGCCTAAGAGGGTGTTTTGTCTTCACTTTTGCACTACAACACCTAGTAATGCACCATCCTTTGGTTGTTGAGATCCTTAGGAGTTGGTTTTGGTGTTCTTGGGTTGGTTTGAACTCAGAAAACCTGTTGGAGGTGTGTTCTTGAAGAGGTTCTACAAGGGTAAGCTCTTAACCTTTTAAACCCCCATTTTTGCTTAAGCTTTTAGACATACTTGCATGCTATTTTAAGCTTAGCTTTCTAATACAAAAAATTCTGATTTTTTATGCTTGAGATGATTGTTTAAGGTTACTTTTTAGTTGGGGGTAGTCTACCCCCTCTTAGGCCTTGTTTGGCCTTATTTTGTGCCTTCCCTTTTGAGCTTTGGAACCATCTTGCTTTGACCTTTCTACCACTAAAATCCAGAAGATTTTCAGTGGTGGAAATGTGGTTTTGGAGTCTTGTATAGGAGAGAGACACCCCTCTCTCCTTGTGTCTCATTTGCTTGTATATTGGGCTCATAATGGTAGCATGTTTGCTTAGCGTGTTTTGGCTTCATTTCAGCAAGTATTTGGTGTTATTTTGTCATGCTATACCTCTATTTTAAGTTGGTTTGATAGTCTCTCACATGCATCATGCACTTGTCTTGCAATATTCTCATTTGCCTTAACATATATCATGCATTTGAACCATCATGCTTGCATGTTTTGGCTTGACTCAAAAAAGCTTTTAGTCATGTTTTACCATGCTTGAGCTTTGTTTTGTGTTGTTTTGATCATATATGCCATGTTTTGTATAGCTACAATGCATTGTAGCTTGTTAGCTTTTAGTGTCCAAGTCATTAGCATGCATTACTTGGACCATTTCCATGATTTTGCATCATTTGAAATGCTGTTTTAGTCCATATAGGGGGGTCATACACTTGCAATTGTCACTTCTTTAATGCTTTAAAGAGTTGATGTTTAATGCCTCATGAATGGATCATTGTGCATGCCTCCATGTTTAGGTTTTTGGGATGCCATCTAAGTGGGTTTTTGGGCTCATTTTGACATTCCATAACTTTGATTTTTATTGGTTAAGTCATGCCATGTTTGGTTGTAATAGGTGTAGTGTAATACTCCTTTTTAGCTTTGCATGTCTCATGCCTTTTGGACTTTTGTTCTAGCTTGTGTTGGCTAGGTTCGAACATGTTTTTGGTCTTGTATTGACCTGCCTTGGGACTGTTTTGGGTGCCCTTGGTCTTTTGGGGCTTGCTTTGCACGGCCATGATTTAACCTCTTTGCTAGCCTTAAGCCTTAAGCTTTATTGCATGCTATACTTACATTGATTGATTGATTTGGCATCATTCCTAACATCATTTCAGAGCTTACCTCATTGCCACATTATCATGCTTGTCACTCCTTGCTCATGTTTGAGAGTTGTGTCCTTATACCTAAGTGATAGGCCAGTTGGCATGCATGCTTATTTTGCATTTCATTCCATCATTTCTTAGCATTTTGGCCACGGTTTTTGGTATGGCTGAGGTCTATCCATTTTCAGTATAAGTCCATAGATCATGTGGTTTGTGTGTTGTTGCATGCTTATCGCATTGCATATTGTTGCATGTTTGTTGTTGATATTGTTGTTGCATGCCTATTACATTATATGTTTGCATGTTTAGGTTGCATTGCATTTTGCATGCTTGGCACATTACGTTTGCATGTTTAGGTTGCATTGCATTTGGCATGTTTGTTACTTTAGCCTTATGTGCATGTTTGAGTCATATTGCATTTGGCATGCTTATGTTGCATTGTATCGCATCTCCATGTTACATGCATTGCATTGTGTTTGGTTTGG
Organism: Camellia sinensis; assembly: GCF_055761805.1. Lineage (NCBI taxonomy): Eukaryota > Viridiplantae > Streptophyta > Magnoliopsida > Ericales > Theaceae > Camellia > Camellia sinensis. The sequence continues at coordinate 11,407,287 of NC_138968.1, forward strand.
GGTGTCAAACCAAACACGAGGAACGAGAGAAGTTTCGTACTTGAAGTGACGAAACGTGCCTCAATTCTCGGTCGCCGACACTCTTGATCCAACATGATAGAGTGTGAGGCATTCATGTATTTTTGTGCATTCATTCCATATTGAATTGCACACTTGGCTCCTTTGGCCATCATGCATCGAAATGCGTGATTGGTGGCCCGAGGGTCGAGCACTACACGTCTTTGAGTCTTAAACATGATAAGGGGTGTAGTTGCAAACATTGTCTTGTAAATGTATTGTCATACCTCTGTTTGTCCTCTGCTGCAGCAAAAGGAGCATTTTACAGAAAGAGATGGCCGATCGGCTATTTGGTGTGCTGATCGGCTAAAAATGTTTGGCCGATAACTTCATAAGTGGTCGATGACACCTTTCCTTTGGCCGATGGCTTCACAATTTGGCCGATAGCCTCTCAGAATGGCCATGAAGTGGTTCAGAGGCATCACATATATTTTCACAGTTCTCAGAGGTACAGAATAGTGCAAACAGAGACAACATGAGGCATGACAACAAGTTTCCAAGCGAGGCAATCGAGCATGCATCATTGAATCATTCTGAGGTGAAGCTGTGGCAGCCTCTTTAGTTTCATACTTAGTCTGTTTTGTAACTTAATTAATTTGCTTAATTAGTCAAGAGTTTTGTAATAATTAATTAGCTTGTTAGTTAGTTAATTAGTTGGTTTGTATTATTCATTCGAACCCTCCGTCGAGAGGGCAAATTTTGTAATAAGTGTGCGTGAGTGTGTGAATGTCTTCCAACCCCACATCTTTCTCCCTTTTACTTACCTGCTTTTGATGGTTAGTTTTAAGGCATGTTTCAATTAGCATTCTTATGCTCGCATGTTTACATTCATTCATCTGTCTTGCATGCACCGGGCTCGGTGCATCATACAAACTGCATTATATTTCAATGCTGATTTGAATACATGATTATCAAGTTGCATCTCATACGCCATTTTAGAATAGCCGAGCCTATTTCTAGTTGCATTTTGCATGTGTTGCATTAGCCATCTTAACATAAGCTAGGATCATGCATTGATTACTAACTAGCTTCTGTTTTGGCTTAGAGTACACTGTAAGTGTTTATGCTTTAACATCCTTGCATGAGTGTGAGTGTTGCCATGATAGCATGCTTGCCATGAGGCTAACTGCTTGTGCGATATAACTACCTAAATGCCTGTGGATGAAGGTTGGATTACCTGAATTGGAAAAATTCATTAAAATGCGAGTTTTAAACCCACTTGAGAGTGGCAAAATCATGTTTTCTTAAGTCCACTCGAGGGTGGCAAATCCACGTCTTAGCCTACTTGCGAGTAGCACCTTCAAATCATTTTCAAACAAACAAACATGAGATGTTTTATTCCAACTTAAGCGATCTAATCTATACTTGTATGCTGTATGCATCACCTAGTAAAGCTAGCTAATAACCGGAATAAAAATACATGTCTTTTCAAAAACAAGATATCATGCTTAGTACAGGCCGATCTTTGATCGGGCGAGCGGGGGTGCTCATTGCATGACCTTCCCCTCTCGTACCCAAGTTCCCGAGCCGAGGCAACTTTGGTGATGACGGACACGTGGCCTTAGGCAATGAGTCAGGGTTTCCTAGATTTCCCAAAACAAAAACATTTAGGTGGCGACTTTGTATTTGGCAAAGCAGTCCATGTTTGACACTTCTTTATTAAAATCAATTTTCCAAAACGATTTGCCGGATTTGGACTCTTTGGTGATTTATCAGTCTTGCATTGCACTTTGCGAGATTAGATTCAAGACCACGACATTGAGTCCGAACTGTAGCATGCTAATGAACAAAACGGGGATTTTTCTGGGACGTTCGGGCACGTCTACAATAATATATAGTTAGATAGATAGATGTGCCTAGTATACATACAATTTTCACGAGCATACATACAATATTGTTTTTGCTTATATAATTATATGGAAATTATATGTATGCTCGTAATGTCCTAGTGTATTACGACATACATACATTGTATGAAAATATGTGTAAAATATATTGAACAAAAAGGAGAAAATAAAAAATATATACAAATAGAGAGAGAAATAAAAACGGGAGAAAATAAAAAAATAAAAATAAAAGATAGAGGAAGGCGGGATCATAGGATCATGGAAGGATGGGTGAGACACTACAACAAAAAAGGTCTTTGGTGACGAAAAGGCATGACGAAAAAAAAAATTCGTCTCCAAATATACATGTTTTAGAGATAAAAGTAAGATTTCATCTCCAATTGTAGTATTTTTAGAAAGAAAAACCAAATTTCGTCACCAAATGTTTAAAATCAATAAAATAATAGGTGACGAAAATTTTATTCGTCTCTATATTTTATTTTTCGTCACAAAAAAAAATTCTCGCCCTTGGAAAATTTGGCAGAATATTTGAGCGCCATTTTAGAAACGAAAATTTTCGTCACCATTTTACAAAATTTTCCGCGAGGAAATAATTTCGTCTCCTATAATTTTATTATGCAAAACGACGTAGTTTCAGGCTATAAGTAAGAACCCTCTTTTTTTCTTTTTTCTTTTTTGAACTGGACGTAAAAACCCTCTTTGTTTGCCCAAATTAGGTCTTATGTTGCAAAGCCCTCTCTCTCTCTCTCTCTATCTCTCTCTCTCTCTCTCTCCCTCCCTCCCCCTCTCTCCCCGTTTCTGCTGCTCCTCTCCCCTCTCTCTCTCCCGCCGGTCCTCCTTACGTTCACCAGTAACCGGAGCTCCTCCTCCTCCTCCGGCATCGCCACTATCTGATCTCACTCTTGTCAAACTGCCCATCGCTCTCCGTCGGTACACTGTATCGTCGCCACCGTCACTCACTGTCGATCACCGTCTCTCTCCCATTGATTTTGATTTAGGTATTTCTCTCTCTCTCTCTCTCTCTCTGTTTCCATCCCTTCCTCTATTTCCCCATTTTGATTTAGGTATTTCTTCCTGTTACATCTTTCGCCCTCCAACTGTTTAATGCAATGCCCGAATCAAAAAATCATCTCTATCTTTGCCCATCTTATTCTTCTACTTCTTTTGTTGTATTCTGAAGTCACAATAGTGAAAATGCAGTGTACTGGCCAAATCGTGCAATTGCTCAATATTTGACTTTTTTTTTTTTTTTGTCAATAACTGACTATTTTTTGTTCTCGTGTTTGGACTTGTCAAAAATGATTTTGCCTTGTACATGATTCTGTGGCAATGTGAAATCATACATCTGAATGGGATCTTAGATAGACAATATATATTTTTTGTTCATCTTCTTCACCTTCATGAATTATCAAAATTATTAAGGGGCTATTAAAAATCCACCTATTAATGACAATCTTTCCTAGGTAAAGCAACTCATCAGTGAATCCAAACAACCTATAATCACTGCAAGATAAGTTTGTCACCTTCTTTTCTAATTAAACGTCCAATACTAACATCATAACCCCCCAATCATGATCCATGATATGGGAACAAAAATTATAGTAATGAAAACAACTAGTTCACTCATTGGTAAATCTAGAAAAATAAATTTGATTGGTATAACAGTATGGAAGATAGGGTGACGTTTTGTTTAGATTGAACCTGCAAAAGAAGCATTTCATTATTTTAGACAATTGAAAAGGCACCCAGAATTATGTCATCAATTATGCAATGCTTTATTAAGTCATACCCAAAGCAACAAACAACACCTAAAATGTGTCTTGGTAGTGTATTTGTTGCTATATCAATATTAGGAGCAATAATCCCAATGATATAGTTTGTGTTATCTTTAGATCTTTTAGAAACCGTCATGCATGTGTGACACTTCAAACCATAATCTACGTTGCCTTGCTAGTTCTGAAAGGTAAAGAGAATCATTATTGAAGCTTGTAAAGCTCGAATACATAAGGAAAACTCTTGTTGGTATACATATTTTTTTTATTTTTGAGAAAAACAAATGTTGAAACCTTATCTGCAGTGGTAAGATCAATGTTTTTTTTAGCATATGTCCATTCAGCTTAATTAATTTGTTTGAAGTTAGTGGAATTGTTGCTGTAATGCTGAACTGAAGCCTCTCAAGAAGAATTAGTACGGATCTAAATTGTAAGAGAAAAGGAAGATCCCTACTTCACCATGCAATCTTTATAATTTCTAACTCATTAGAAATTGTACTTTCATGCCCAACATATGAAACCATTTACATTTACTAAAATGCTCACAAGCTAGAAGTTTTTTCTTTTTCAAGCAACTTGTTTGGTCTATCCTCTTTTCCAAAACCTTCATAATATTTTTTGGTATGCTTTTAATATGATTATTCTTTGGTATTTCCTTTATTTTTAAATGAAAAATATATATAGCAGCAAACCATTCAGTAGTCCTCTGTTAGAGTGATCTCTATTTGTCCTACTATTGCAAATTGCATTCTTCTGTTATTTTTTAAATTATTATTTATGAAGTAACAGACCAAGATGTGTGCCGCCACAACCTTGTTGTAAACTATCATCTTCATGAATGAAATGTTTTTTGTGTAGAAAATAGCTCTTGGAGTTTTGCTACCCAAATCAGCTGTTCAATTTGAACGGCGCCTTATGGGAAAGGTGGGAAAATTGATGCAAATATAATAATTCAGTTTTCCTTATTTGGATTTTTTCCCCTTTTCAGATTCTTGTTGTTGGTGCTGAGGTTGAGCAAGTTGAGGCTGGGAAGAGGGTAAGATTTGTAAAGGTTTGACTAGCTAATTTTCTTCAAGGGTCAATAATTTATTGCAATGCCAATCAATTTTGTTGCTTTAGGTATGACTTAATAAATCATTGCATAATTGATGGCATATTTCTGGGTGCCTTTTCAATTGTATAAAATAATGAAATGCTTCTTTCGCAGGTTCAATCTAAACAAAACGTCACCCTATCTTCCACATTATTATACCAATCAAATTTATTTTTCACAAGTTACGAGTTGTAGTTCGTTGACAACATTTTTTAATTCTCAAAACATGCCATGTTAAGCTTTGTCAACCCAAATGCTTTTCCTGACATTTTCCTGTCAAGAATTTCAAACACAAATAACCAGGGAAATTCCACCTAATTTAAACCTGCATTCACTCTTTTAAATGAATATTTCAAATGAATATCCATTCTGGTCTCCATATACTTGCTGGTTAAAGTAAATTAGCACAACAAGATTGTGTAAATTTTATGAAGCCTAATCAGACTACTAATGCAATTAAATTTCCTTCCAACCTGTTTTGAGACTAGGAACTACATACATTCATTTAAGTTAATTGAAAAAAATTAAAAATAATCCGACTTAGTCGAAAAAGGGCGTTGTAAATTGGACACGATGTTTTAGAGACAAACGGTACGTAAATAGGACACGGCGTTGTAGTTGCAAAAAATGAAAAAATACTTATAATTATGTAGAATGATTACTTGTAAAATATTATTGGTTGCCTTATATATGCATTCGAGTTTTCCAAATTTTTATTTCATATATATTTGAGTATGCAAAACTAATGATTAATTTGGAAAAATTAATTAAGTTCGAGTTTTATATGTATTTTTTTATAATTTTAAATATGCCAATATTTAGTCAACACTAATGATTAATTTTATTTTTGCAGATGGTTTTTGACGTAGAATTGTAGATATGACTTTTTTTTGACAAGTATGGAAGGACATTGTTTTTATACCTCCATCCTTATAATTGTTTGTACAAATTAGCTTTTTGCCGTGGTAAATATCTAAAATTTAGCATGGTACAAATTAGAAATTAGTTTTTGGGACGGTACAGATTATCTTTTTGGTGTGGTACAGATTTCCTTTTGGATATGAAATTTGCTTAATTCTCTATTGTGTATGGAACTAAATTTTTGAGGTTTTTCCTTCTACCGCTTTCTTATGATCTATTACAACTCTTAACTTTTGTGTAATCTTCATGTTAAATATAAATAAGTTTAGGTGAATGTTTTTCTTTGAACACTTATTAGTGATGCTGTGTTTTTCTTTAAATGTTTTGGCCTCAGGTTTTGTGGATCTTGTAATCGAGTTTGATCTTAAAGTGACTTTTCTCAAAGGCCTTAGACAAGAATTGACGAGCAGGTATCTTCTACACATCGATATATATATATACACACGCATGTACACAGTCACACACGTGGACGAGGTTAAGGGTGAGCTTACTGAAAACCCATAATGGTCTTAAGAGGTTGAGAGTGAACCTACTAAAAACCCGAATATGTTATATTTGTTGTATGGGTTATTGGTAAACGTTGCAAGTGAACCTACTGAAAACCCATGTATATTGTTTTATTTATGGTAGCATTATTGAAAACCCATGTATGTTAAATGGAAATGCAACATAAAAAAAAATAAAAAAAAATAACCACTTAAATATCTAATACATCTTCATAAGGCATGATAATATATGCATTGATATAGGATGGGACTCCCAGTTTAAAAACTATGTAGAAAAATACACTTTTTCAAACTAAGTCCAAAAATGTACTTTTCCAATACTTAGGCTTGAAAATAGGCCATCGGGGACTAAAATCGTGAAAAAGCCATGAGAAGGCCTGAGAACACCCTTAACACCTCAGGAGACATGGGACTCTTGGTTTGAAAACTAAGTAAAAAAATGTACTTTTCCAACATTTAGGCTTGAAAATAGGCTATCAGGGGGGGCAAAAATTGTGTAATAGCCACGAGAAGGCCTGGGAAACACCTCAAACACCTCGGCGGGGGCCAATGTAAGTTGTGAAAACTTACGGAATTAGGACGGGACTCCGGATTTGAAAACTAAGTCTAAAAACGTATTTTTCCTACACTCAAGCTTGAAAATAAGCCATCGGGGGCCAAAATCGTGTAATAACTACGAGAAGGCCTGGGAAAGACCTCAAACACCTCGGGAGGGACCAATGTGAGTTATGAAAACTTACGAAACTAGCACGGGACTCCCGGTTTGAAAACTAAGTCTAAAATTGCACTTTTTCACACTTAAGCTTGAAAATAGGCCATCGGAGGCCAAAATCGTGCAACAGCCACGAGATGGCCCGAGGAACACCTCAGGAGGGACCAATGTGAGTTGTGAAAACTTACGGAACTAACATAGGACTCCCGGTTTGAAAACTAAGTCCAAAAATGTACTTTTTCACATTTAAGCTTGAAAATAGGCCATCGGAGGCCAAAATTGTGTAATAGCCACGAGACAGCCCAGGGAACACCTCAAACACCTTGGGAGGGACCAATGTGAGTTGTGAAAACTTACGAAACTAGTACGGGACTCTCGGTTTGAAAACTAAGTCCAAAAATGTACTTTTTCACACTTAAGCTTGAAAAGTAGGCCATCGGAGGCCAAAATCGTGCAACAGCCACGAAATAGCCCGGGGAACACCTCAAACACATCGGGAGGGACCAATGTAAGTTATGGAAAATTACGGAACTAGCACGAGACTCCCGGTTTGAAAACTAAGTCCAAAAATGTACTTTTTCACATTTAAGCTTGAAAATAGGCCATCGGAGGCCAAAATCGTGTAACAGCCACGAGATGGCCAGGGGAACACCTTAAATACGTCGGGAGGGACCAATGTGAGTTGTGAAAACTTACGGAACTAACACGGGACTCCCGATTTGAAAACTAAGTCCAAAAATACACTTTTTCACACTTAAGCTTGAAAAGTAGGCCATCGGAGGCCAAAATCGTGCAATAGCCACGAGACGGCCCGAGGAACACCTCAAACACGTCAGGAGAGACCAATGTGAGTTGTGGAAACTTACGGAACTTGCACCAGACTCCCGATTTGAAAACTTAGTCGAAAAATGCATGTTAAATTGTATATTTTATGGATAAGATAATAATTGTCTAACCCGTATTTTTTTTTTTTTTTGTGTTTCGTTTTTTTGTAGATTCGAGATATGATATGGACATATTTGGTAATTTGGAGGGTATATGATAGCTCATTTTGTGTTTTTGTTCATATTACCTTACATGTATTTTGGTTGCGTTGTAAATTTTATATTTTTGTTGGTAATACAAGGCATGTTTGGTAATCCGCCATTGATATTTTATTTTTGTTAATATTAGTAGACATGTTTTTTTGTGGATATTAGGAGACGTGTTTGGTAATCCGCATGCAGTTGATATTATATTTTTGTGGATATTAGTAAACGTTTTTTGTGGATATTAGGAAACATGTTTATAATTCGCATACAGTTCATATTGTATTTTTGTGGATAGTGCTGAAATTTGATTGTGATGTTTATGAAAATCAACAGATTTTTGTATTGATTTGTAATAGATATTTTATTGAACAGGTTATTGAAATGCGCAGAAAATTTTTACTGAAAAGAAAAAAATTCGAAAGAAAATAGTACCCCAATTTTAAAAAAATTTAATTTTTATCAGTGACAAAATAAAAAATATCCCTATTAGTTTTCAAAAAATATGACAAATAATTTTTTTCACATTTGCTGAATATTTTGTCTCTAAATTGAAATATTTTGTGACAAAATATTTTTTTATCATTGAAGATTTTTCTTTTCTGCTCATTTTGGTGATGAATTTTTTTTGTCACCTTAATCCATATCATTGGTGAGGAAAACTTTTGTCACTAAAATCTATTTGGTGACGAAATATTTCGTCGCCAAAAATAATTAAAATAAAATATTATTTAGTTTTGGTGATAAAATTGATGTTATAGAAGACAAAAAATGCAACATTTGGAGACGAAAATTTTTGTCCCAAAAAATAAAAAATAGGCAACGAAACTGTTTTTCGTCACCAGGTACTTTCAGCAACAACGTATAGGCGACAAACACAATGACAAATTTTTTTCGTCATAGATCACTTTAGTGACGAAAATTTAATATTTGGAGACAAAATCAGTCTGTCACCAAAGGCCTTTTTTGTTGTAGTGAGAAAAGGAAAAAGTAAGAGAGAGAAGCGTGAAAGTAGAAAATGTACATGTAGGATATTTTTTGAAAAATATACATTGTTTTATAATTTGAACAGATCTGAGCCATCCAAATGTCTTACTAGGACAAAAATATGTTGAAGATTCAAAAACCGTCTTGCTTTATTATATCGATGTTGAAGATTCATATAAGGTCTAAATTTATGAAGTCTATCAGATATTCAATATATTTAAAAATAATAATTAATTGTTCAAATTCATTTAATTTGTGGATTATAAAATTCATTAATTTAATCTCCACTACACAAAGTAAATTCTGGCTTTTAATTCTGGTATCGTAGACTTTTCCATATAATATGAATAAAAATAAGTAAACAAAAAGAAGAAAAATAAAAAACAAATAGAGAGAAAAATAAAAATAGGAGAAAATAAAAAGAAAAGAGAGAGGACTGTGGGATCGTGGGATCATGGGATCAGGGAAGGATGTGTGAGAAAAGAAAAAAGTAAGAGAGAGAAACGAGAAAATAGAAAATGTACATGTATGATATTTTTTGAAAAATATATCTCAGCCGTTGTTTTATAATTTGAATAGATCTGAGCCATACAAATGTCCTAGTAGGACAAATGGGTGTAGGACAAATTCAAAACCATCATGCTTTATTATATACATGTTGAAGATTCATATAAGGTCTAAATTTATGAAGTATATCAGGTATTCAATATATTTAAAAATAATAATTGAGAGGGTGATTTATGATCAGGAGTTGGGCCGAAGTAACGGCCGAGCAGATTGAGTGCCCAATGGTGCATGGGGCCGAGACGATTGACCATCCGCCAAGTGGGCTGCCAGAACTTGAGCCGGGCAGAACTTGTACCGAGTGTGTGCCGCACCGACCCAAGAAGGAGCTCGGCTAGATAGCGCTTGGTTGGACCGAGCTGCCTGATCAGGGGATGGCTGAAGCCAGACAAGCTGAGTGACCGGCGCCCGGAAAGGCGTGGTCAACCGAGGAGACTGTTTGACCGGCAGGAAGGCAGACCAAAGGAGGCAACCGGGCTAGGCACTGCCGGGATGCCGCCTAGCCCGATCCTCCATGTGTTTATCCGGTTAGGCGGTTGGGTATGAAGCATGGCATGGCCGTGGTAGAGCAGCTCGGCTGCCGAGCTCCAGCTGTGAAGTCAGGCAGTTGAGATTAGGTGATGATCGGCAAGGTTTACGCTGACAGATGGGATAGCAGAGCCACGTGTCAGGAGACGACTGGGAGTGGATATGGGGCTCAGAAGGTATATAAGCATGTCTGCGCCCCCCATACGGGACACACGAACATCTCTGTAAGGAATTCTTACACTCAAACACTCTCTCACTTCTCTCTATCCATCCTAAGGTGTGTGCTAACTTGATCGTCAGAGGGTTTTTCCGGCCACACACCGCCGGGTAGCTCACCGTTACTTGCTCGCAGGTGATCGGACATCGACGGAGTACGGGCTTGCCGGAATATTTGCTCCCCGTACAATTGGCGCCGTCTGTGGGAAGCTTGACAGACAAAACCTTGTCTTCCAGGTTCATCTGATCGCCGTCCATGGCGAACAACGACGAGTTTTCGTTGTCCGCCATCGACGGAGCCACCCCAGAGTATACCCGAAGGAGAGAGGGACCTCCTGCTGTCCACCCAATGGCTGACTTGGGAACGCCCACTGGCGGACAGTCAGGAGACGCGCGGGACAAGCACGGACGAAGTCATGGACATTCACGGAGTCCAGACGGTCACCGACGGAGGAGAGACTCGTACGCCAGGCGACTGGAAAGCAAGTTGAAGGATCAAGATGTTGTCATCCGGCGAATGGCGGCGGAGATGGAAGATCTCAAGCGGCATGTCAAAGGGAAGGGTGTAGTTGGAGTGGGAGACCATAGTGAGCGCACCCCATCCCGCCGTTCAGGCGGTCAGAGTCAGCGACGTACTCAGTTAATATCCATTACCAGAAGTTACCAGGTAGGTGATTCCTACGTGGGTGCAGGGAAGTCTAGCGCGCAAGACAGCACCTACAAACCCTCACGTCCGAAGACGACGTCGAGGTACTCTTACTCCGCTCAGTCAAAGGATTTACGGGCGGTCTTAAAGGAGCGAGCCCGCCGGCGTGAAGCCCAGAGAATACCAGCTTTCCAGCGACTATCTTATGGGGTTCACGCCAGCGAGGAGGTCGGAATGCCTCCGCCCCGCCAAGCAGTGCCACTCCTTGAAGATATGGACTTGGCCAGGCTGAGTGCCACTCCTTTTTCCCTCGAAATTGAAACAACACCACTTCCGGCAGGCTTCCACCAGCCTAAGTTCACACTTTATGACGGAAAAACCGATCCATACATGCATGTGAGCCACTTCCGACAGGTTATGGTCGGACATAGGCGCAATAACGGACTTATGTGCCTAATCTTCCCGTCAAGTTTGGGCGAGCTGGGCTTAAAGTGGTTCAAGCGGTTGCCTGAAGGGAGCATACAAAGGTGGCATCAGTTGGCCGAGGCGTTTGTTACACGCTTCAAAACCAACACAAAAACACCAAAGGAAGTCGATCACTTGCTAAGTGTCAAGATGGAACCGTGCGACACACTGAAGGCATACAACTCAAGGTACTGGGAAACCTTCAACGAAATCTTGGACTGCCCGGTCAACCTTGCAATTACACAGTACAAGCGAGGTCTCCCGGTCAGACATAAACTGCGGGACTCGCTTACCATGCACCAGCCGACCTCCATGGGCCAACTCATGCAGCGCATCAATGAACACATCCGAGTAGAGGATGACACGTCCGCTTCTACCGTGAAGACTACTCCGGTAGGGACAGACAAGAAGACAGCAGGCAAAGTGCACACAGTTGGGCAAGAGTCCAGCCGCTCAAGTGACCGAGCAGAGGAATCAGACCGTGGCACAAACCGTAAAAACCGGGGTAGAGGACGTCGGCACGACCGGGATGACTATGCCCGGGATGACGTTGCAGATGCCAACAGGAGGTTGAAGGCAAGAACTGGCATCACCACGGTCTTCAAGATTCCAATTTATCGCATACTTAGTGAAACCCGAGACGAGGAGTATGTCTGGTTTCCTGCTAAGTTGGGCGATGGACAGAAGGGCTACAATCCGCGGTACCGTTGCACATTCCACCGGGAGAGAGGCCACTGGACTGAGGATTGTTTGCCTTTGAGGCAGCACTTAGAAGAGCTCGTCGCGGCCGGGCACTTAGACCTCTACATTAATGGCGGTGTGAAGCCGAATCTGGCTGCGGTCGATCCCAGGGGACAGGATGACCGAGACGCACCATCGCAGGGAGTTATCAATGTAATCCACGGCATCGTGGAACCAGAGCGAGTTTGCGAACTCCGGGGCATGATAAAAAAGGCAGAACATATGAGGGAAGTTTTGTCGGTACAGCCCGCCATCAAAAGGGGGAAGACTGAAGAAAAAGACGTGATTAGTTTCACCTCAAGGGATCTTGAGCGCATCCAGACGCTGCACAACGATGCCCTAGTGGTAACACTACGCGTCAAGGACTTTGATGTTAAGCGGATCTTGATCGATCAGGGAAGCTCGGTCGAGATCATGTACTATGATGCGTTCAAGCAGCTTAAACTCCGGGAGACAGACTTGGCTCCGGCAACTTCGCCACTGGTTGGATTCAACTCTCAACCGGAGTGGCCTTTGGGAAAGATTATCCTGCCGGTCAAAATGGGATCCGTGGTCAAACAAGTTGAGTTTTGGGTGCTACAAGTGCCTTCGACGTACAACCTTATCCTTGGAAGGGGATGGCTACATGCCATGCAAGCTGTAGCATCGACTTATCACCAGGTGATGAGATTCCCCTCGTCCATGGGGGCAATCGAGGAGATTTGGGGCGATCAGGTCATGTCCAAGCAGTGCTTCGTAGCGGTCAACGGAAGCCGGGTTGCCAAAGGATTCGTTCAAATGATCGAGGGACCGGAGGACCAGGGTGTCTTGGATGATGTGGGCACCAAGGCCGAGGATAAGGCTGTTGAAGAATTGGTTGAGGTGCGGATTGATACCGAGCAGCCGGACAAGTTCTTCTTGCTCGGTTTAAGTCTCACGGCCGTAGAGAGGACCGAGATGATTGAGTTTTTGATGGCGAATATCGAAGTCTTTGCATGGTCGCCTTACGACATGCCTGGCCTCGACCCAAGTTTTATCTGCCATCACCTCAATGTCTTCCCTGGAGCAAAGCCAGTCATCCAGCGAACAAGGAGATTGGCGTTGCATCACGCCGAGGTAGTTGCTGAGGAGGTAAAGAACCTGCTTGTGGCACGAGCGATTCAGGAAGTGCACTATCCTCGGTGGATTTCCAACACAGTAGTGGTGCCTAAGAAGAATGGGAAGTGGCGAGTTTGTGTCGACTACAAGACAGTCAACCGAGCTTGTCCCAAAGACAGCTTCCCTTTGCCGCGCATTGGCCAGCTAGTGGACTTGACGGCTGGACACAATAGGCTCAGTTTCTTGGATGCGTACCACGGCTATCACCAGATCGCCATGCATGGGCCTGACCGAGAGATCACCTCTTTCACGACTCCAAGGGGACTCTTCTGCTACCGAGTCATGCCATTTGGTTTGAAAAATGCCGGGGCAACCTTTCAGAGGATGGTGACCAAAATGTTTGCTCCTTTGCTTGGTCGGACAATGGAAGCTTATATCGATGATATGGTGGTAAAAAGCCGACATGAGGCAAACCATTTGTCCGACTTACCCGAGATGTTTGCCATTCTAAAGAAGCACAAGCTGCGCTTGAACGCCTCAAAGTGTGCCTTTGGCGTGGGATCCGGAAAATTTTTGGGATTCCTAGTCACGAACCGAGGCATCAAAGCAGACCCTACTCAGATCAGAGCCGTGCAAGCGTTGAAGCAGCCCAGCTCGGCTAAGGACGTGCAGCATCTGGCTGGTATGGCCGCCGCGCTTAATCGATTTATAAGCCGGTCATCAGATCGCTGCCGCCCTTTCTTTCAAGCATTGAAGTCAAAGTTCTCATGGGACGACGAATGTGACCGAGCTTTGGCCGAGCTCAAGGAATATCTGTCTTCTCCGCCACTGTTGGTTACACCAGAGCCGGGTGAGGAACTCTACCTTTACCTTGCCGTCTCCCAGCACGCAGTCAGTGCGGTGCTAGTCCGGGCTGAAGGAATCAAGCACCTCCCAATTTTTTATGTCAGCAAAACTTTGTTACCGGCAGAGTCGAGATACTTGCCGTTGGAGAAGCTTGTTTTAGCCTTGATGATGGCTTCAAGAAAATTGGCGCACTATTTCCACGCCCATACCATTGTCGTACTAACTGAGTTTCCCCTCAAGGCCTTGTTTGAACGGGCCGACTTTTCAGGCCGAATTCTTAAGTGGGCGGTCGAGTTGGGACAGTTTGATGTCAAGTTCCAGCCGCACACTGCTATAAAAGCCCAGACCTTGGCAGATTTTGTCGCCGAGTTCTCACCTGGTATTCATCCGGTATGCCTGGTCGACATTACCGAGGCAGATGATGAGATGCACGCAATGCCAACCGAGGTACAACCAGTTGAAGGAGGTAGCGCCGTGGAGTTAGCGCGCACCATCGAAGTTCCCTCAGTTTGCACGGTCATACCACCCGGTGATGCGATGACGGAGTTGTGTATCACCAACCCATCCACTCTGTCCGGTCCCGCATCACCAAGGGGGGAAGAAATTGAACCACACCGCTCAGAACCTGATGATTCGCCTACGGACTTGGGCATTCCGAACCAACTTGATAAGTCCGGTGCCGACTCATCAAGGGGGGAAGGAATGAATCCACACAGCTCAGAACCTGCGGCCGGCTTCACACCGCAACCTGATGATTCGTCCATGGACTTGAGCATTACAGAACAACTTGCTGAGTCCGGTGTCGAATCACCAAGGAGCACTGAATTTGAACCGGTCAACACCGAACTTGACACCGCACAGCCGAGCAGTTGTGATCCCATTGCCCTTCGCAACTCTCAGGACCCATTCGACTGCTGGAAGCTTTTTGTGGAGGACATGTGGAAGCTTTTTGTTGATGGAGCGTCCAACCGCCATGGTGTCGGCCTAGGTATTGTTCTTATATCCCCGGATGGCCTAACCATTGAACATTCTATCACGCTTGGCTTCCCGGCATCTAACAACGAGGCTGAGTACGAGGCACTTCTCGCCGGGCTCAAGAGCGCAATTCAAATGAAGGCTGCCGAGCTCCTGGTGTACAGTGATTCCCAGCTTGTGGTTAACCAAGTTTCTGGAATTTATGAAGCAAAGGACGAAAGGATGGCGAAGTACCAGGCTCTGGTCAGGGCACATATCAAGCAGTTTGAGGCAATTAGAGTCCAACAGATTGGCCGGGAAGAAAACAGCCGAGCTGATGAACTGGCCGGTCTCGCGTCTATGGTGGATAATACTTTTCCAAACCCTCTTTTGATTGACTTTCTTCCGCGGCCAAGCATTGAACACGCCGGGCAGACAGATGTACTCTGCGCCGCGCTCGGTCCCTCTTGGATGGACCCCTTGATCTTGTTCCTCAGAGACCGGACTCTTCCAACTGACAAGAAAGAAGCACACAAAATCCGGGTGAAGTCAGAGCGGTTTTGGCTCTCTTCATCCGGCGCGTTATATAAGAAGTCCTTCACTGGTCCTTATTTAAAGTGCGTGCACCCGAATAGTGTGGAGGCCTTCTTGTACGAAATTCATGAAGGCATTTGTGGCAGCCACATCGGAGGCATGTCCTTGGCCTACCGTGCTATTTCACAGGGATACTGGTGGTCGTGCATGCAGGCCGACGCACAAAAATATGTCCGCAAGTGCGAAAAATGACAGAAATTCGCCCATCAGATCCACCAGCCTGCCAGGGAACTTCTTCCCCTCACCAGTTCTTGGCCCTTCGCCATGTGGGGGCTAGATATAGTGGGACCACTGCCAACAGCACCGGGCAACCGAAAATTCTTCATCGCGGCCACAGATTACTTCACAAAGTGGGTTGAAGCTGGGCCCTTGGCAACCATCAAAGAGAAAGACGTGAAGCGATTTGTCTGGCAGAACGTGGTCACGCGGTTTGGCGTCCCCAAGATTTTGATCTCTGATAACGGCACCCAGTTTGACGGTCGCCTATTCAGAGGATTTTGTGAAGATTTGAAGACAGAATTCTACAACTCCACCCCGGCTTACCCGCAGTCCAATGGTCAAGCCGAAGCATCGAACAAGACTATACTGGATGGGTTGAAGAAACGGCTGGAAAAGGCCAAGGGCAAATGGGCTGAGGAATTACCTAGCGTCCTTTGGGCATACCGAACAACCCCGCGACGTTCTACCAGGGAAACTCCATTTGCTTTGGCTTACGGCATGGAGGCGGTCATACCCTTGGAAGTTGAAATGCCCACCCTCAGAAGCGAGAGTTTTGAGCCCGAGCTAAACACCGAGGCTATTGCCTTGGAGCTGGACCTAGTGGACGAGCGTCGGGAGAAGGCCCTCATCCATGTGGCCGCCTACCAACAGGAGCTCTCAAAGAAGTATAACAAGACGGTGCACCCCAGACCGTTCAAAGTTGGTGATTGGGTTTTGAGGAAGATTATGGGCAACACCCTGGTGCCAAGAGAAGGCAAACTAGGGGCAAATTGGGAAGGACCCTACAAGATCACTGGTCTGGCGGGCAAGGGGGCTTACCACTTGGAGGATTTAGAGGGAAGAGCAATAACCCGGCCATGGAATGCGGCCAACTTGAAACTGTATTATTTTTAAGCTTCTGCTTTCTTTTCTTGTGCAAAGAAATTTTTTGGCTTGCACCACAGCATGTAATTCTTTTTGTCAATTTATAGAAGTAATTTTGCTTTAGCACTTGGACTGTTGTTTTAATGTTACGGACCGAGATGATATACTCCGGTTGGAAGAGTTGGTGTCTTGTCCAACTTCGCATTCCCAACCAAGATGATGTACTCCGGTTGGAAGAGTTGGTGTCTTGTCCAACTTCGCATTCCCAACCGAGATGATGTACTCCAGTTGGAAGAGTTGGTGTTGTATCCAACTTAGGATTTCCAACCGAGATGATGTACTCCGGTCGGAAGCGTTAGTGTTTTGGCCAACTTTGGATTCCCAACCGAGATGATCTAATCCGGTTGGAAGTGTTGATTTGTTTAACTTTGTTACAACCGAGATGGTTATTTCGGTTCATGAATTTGTTTTGTTATGCTGAAGTGCTTCGACCGTGTTATGGATTCTGGTCGACAAAGTGTTCAAGCGACGAGTTATACCGAGATATTTTGCTGAAGATGGAATTGATTACTACCATGTAAACACTTAGAAAAATTTGAGTTTCTCATTGAAAAGAAAATCATTACAAAAGGTGGGGACAGAGCCCGGTTACATCAAAAGAGTTGGAAGCAAAACTACAAAAAAGAAACAAGAACCGGTTAGTTACAAGGTAAAACGTTAAGCTAACCGAGCAAGTTTGAGTGGCTTACATGAAGAACCGAAGCCCTTGTTTATAAACCAGCCCGGGACCTCGGCTGTTTCGTAATTGCCCGACACCCAAAAAAAATCGTCATCGTGCAGATCTTTATCCGGGGTGCCGGTTACAATTTTTTCCTTGCCCGATCTAATCTTCAAGTAATAAGCTAGGCCGTCCCCGGTGTGGCCCATTGTGTATTGCCTCAGTATCTCGGCTAGACCTAAGTTGGTGTCTAGCCGATTGTTCAATTCGTGAACGCCGTTTATTATCCGGTAAGTGTTGGTGGACACTTGGGTTGGTGCTAGCCCGGTTTGGCGTAAGAACTCGGTTATCAGTGGATTAAGTGGGAAACGAAGGCCCCCTTCAACAATGGATAGCACGGTGAAGGGGCATTCCTCCCTACCCCAAGGCGTTGTCTCCTCTTCTGCCAGCTCGAGATGGACGTCGGCCGGGATGCCGTACTCCTCTCTGAAAGCAGCTAGCGCGGCCGGAGTATCCACTAGGAAGCGGAATTTCCCCATTTGTGGCCGGCTTAGTGTATCCCGGCTGAGGGGTTTGGCACGGTCCCCTTGGACTCTGCAGGAAAAGAATGGCAAGTGTTAAGCGTGAGCGCGGTCGCGCAAAAGGAGCTGGATTTTAGCTCGGTCCTTAAGAGTGCCAAACCACCTCGGTTGTCTATTCTATCTAAGGAGCCCGGTCGCCCAAGCAGACCAGATGTTAGCCCGGTTGAGCGACCAGGTCCTTTTGAGTATCTCGGTTTTTGCTGGGGTTGAGACAAACTTGTTTTTTGCTCGGTCAGATTGGTTTTTTGGATCAAAAGAAGACCAGGAGCCCGGTTCGCTCCAGTTCTTTAGTGTTCTTCAGGAAGAAGAAGAACACCAAGAACAGTGGGAGGTTTGGGACGGATTCTATGGCCTATGCCCTAAGAACTACGTTTTTGTGCCCTAATGTGTATAATATGAAAGAAAATAGCAACCAAATGGAGGAAAGAGGACTCACCAGTGAAGGGCATGGTCGAGTCCCTCGAGCACAAAGAATGGCAGACGAGTCAATGGCAAGAATGCTAGAGCTCTGGAGTTGTGAGACGGAATAGCAGTAGGAAGAAATGGCTTGAGGGGGGTCATGTATATGTAAGTACGAAAGGCCGCCCAAATTCAAAAATCTGGCAAAAACGGCGGGTTGGCAGCCCGATGACCAATGGCAGCCCGCCACGTGTCCCCATTTATGGCGACGTCAGGACTGAAGCGACGGGTTGAAGAGTCGAAGAGCCAACCGAGGTACTTTCGAAGGAACAGATGTCAGCCGAGAAGTATAACCGGGCAGGTTTGTGGACAGTTATGTTAACTAGCTCGGTTCCCCTTTGGAATTTTAGAGGTCGGGGAAATGCTATCTCGGTCGATGTGAGTAATCCCAATCACGCTTTCACGGACGGAATTAAGGGGCAATTGAGAGGGTGATTTATGATCAGGAGTTGGGCCGAAGTAACGGCCGAGCAGATTGAGTGCCCAATGGTGCATGGGGCCGAGACGATTGACCATCCGCCAAGAAGTGGGCTGCCAGAACTTGAGCCGGGCAGAACTTGTACCGAGTGTGTGCCGCCCCGGCCCAAGAAGGAGCTCGGCTAGATAGCGCTTGGTTAGACTGAGCTGCCTGATCAGGGGATGGCTGAAGCCAGACAAGCTGAGTGACCGGCGCCCGGAAAGGTGTGGTCAACCGAGGAGACTGTTTGACCGGCAGGAAGGCAGACCAAAGGAGGCAACCGGGCTAGGCACTGCCGGGATGCCGCCTAGCCCGATCCTCCATGCGTTTATCCGGTTAGGCGGTTGGGTATGAAGCATGGCATGGCCGTGGTAGAGCAGCTCGGCTGCCGAGCTCCAGCTGTGAAGTCAGGCAGTTGAGATTAGGTGATGATCGGCAAGGTTTACGCTGACAGATAGGATAGCAGAGCCACGTGTCAGGAGACGACTGGGAGTGGATATGGGGCTCAGAAGGTATATAAGCATGTCTGCGCCCCCCATACGGGACACACGAACATCTCTGTAAGGAATTCTTACACTCAAACACTCTCTCCCTTCTCTCTATCCATCCTAAGGTGTGTGCTAACTTGATCGTCGGAGGATTTTTCCGGCCATACACCGCCGGGTAGCTCACCGTTACTTGCTCGCAGGTGATCGGACATCGACGGAGCTCGGAAGAAAGGAGTACGGGCTTGCCGGAATATTTGCTCCCCGTACAATAATTAATTGTTCAAATTCATTTAATTTGTAAACTATAAAATTCATTAATTTAATCTCCACTATACAAAGTAAAATATGACTTCTAATTCTAGGATCTTAGACTTTTCCATATAACATGAATAAAAATAAGTGAACAAAACGGAAAAAATAAGTGAACAAAAAGGAAAAAATAAAAAATAAAAAAAACAAATAGAGAGAAAAATAAAAATGGGAGAAAATAAAAAGAAAAGAGAGAGGAAGGTGGAATCATAGAAGGATAGGTGAGAAAAGAAAAAAGTAAGAGAGAAAAGCGGAAAAATAGAAAATGTAGATTTAGGATATTTTTTGAAAAATATATCTCAGTCATTATTTTATAATTTGAATAGGTATAAGCCGGCCAAATATTCTAATAGAACAAATGTGTATAGGACAAATTTAAAAACCATCCTGTTGTATTATAAAAATATTCTAACATTGTTTCCTGACAGCCTAAAACCATTGTGGAATAAAGAGGTTTAGTGGGTTAATTAGTCTTTAATTAATTTTAATCTTTCTGTCTTAGTTAATGATTAGAACAAAATTAGTGCTTGGGAGTCCAAAAGTGTTCTATTGGCCTCAGTTGCAACTGGCAACATCCAGTAGCCTGACTTTAGACTAGTATTTGATTCTGTTTTCCAATTCGCGGCTATAAGACTATGTATGGGTTAGTTTGTTGTTTCTGTACATTACACATAGAGGACGAATTACCCTAATAACTTCTATAGTTTGATATTTGTGTCATTTTGATTTTTAATTTTTTAATTGTGATATATTTAATTATAAATTTTAAATCTGATTCTAAATAAGGACAATTAAAGATATCATTGCTCAATTTCAAGAGCAAAGTAGTCAATTTGATCAAATATATACTAATTTGAAAAAAATAAATATCAAAAAAATATTTTAAAATTTTTAAAAATTATTTCTATTCACCAAAGATAAAATTAAATAAAATTGATAAATCTTTTACACATTTATTTAATTTTTTTACCAAATTAATTTTTGTTATGTGTTTGGCTGATGATTATGTAATGAGCAGTTATTTTTATTTTTATTAAATTCATTTCTATTTTTTCAAAAATTAAATATGGCAACAACTTTGATATCATTATTAAACCAATCTATTAAATAAAAAATCTAAAACTAAAAACATTTAATATATTAAATGTATCGATTACACATTAAAAGCCTAACAACCACCTATTACATGATTATTATCCAAACACATAATAAAAATTAATTTGGTAAAATAAATAAATAAATGAATGAGTAAAAAATTTATCAATTTTACATAATTTTATCTTTAGTGGACAGAAATAATTTTAAAAAATTCAAAAATAATTTTTTACATTTATTTTTGTCAAATTAGTTTATATTTTATCAAATTAATGATTTTTCCCTTGAAATTAAGTAATGGTATCTTTAATTGTTCTTATTTGAAACAAGATTCAAAATTTAAGATCAAATATGTTATAATTAAAAAATCAAAAATTAAAATGACACGAACTCCAAAATATAAGGACTATATACATAACCTCTCTAGCATTTTCCATTATCTTCCATGATAATATTGGCACGGGGCTATTATGCTCTTCACAATCTCTTTCTATTTTCTCATCAATAATGTTATGGATACAGATATAAAAATTTTAAAAATTTAGATCAATAGTTCATATTCATTTTATAGCTAAGAATGCAGTTGGAACTGAACCGGATCATTTAGATTATATATATAATTTGTTATTGAATGTAAATAACAAAATATTTTATTAGTACATATAAATTATAACTCTCTATTATTATAAGCATATTTTTATACAGTGATAGAATTAATTTTAAACAATCATGTAAACAATTCTTAAGTTATGAATAATATTTTGTTAGGAACAAAACTAAGATCTTATGTATAGGGGCCGAGATGTGGCATGATTAATTTAAAAAAAAAAAACTCTTGTCACATTAAACAGGTATAAAATTCTATATAAATTCTACATTCAGAATTTTTTTTTCCTTTATATTATTTGGTTAACTCAATAAAATCAATTTTTTATTTTTATTATTATTATTGTTTTGTGTACATTGGAGACTACAGTGTGAAGAAAATAAAAAGTTTACTTGTGGCAAGAGAAAAACCCTTAACATTTTAATATAATTAAATTAGTCCTAATGTTACATTTAGTTCATTAGAATTGGAGTGAAATGAAATGAGATTACTTGTTCATTAACCTCCATTTAAAATGACAATTTATTTATAATGTATCTTTTACTATTATTTTTAATAAATCAAATCCACAAATCAACATTCTAATAATCATTCCATTATACATTCGTTTCATTAAATCAAAAAACTACCCAATTATAAACAAAATGTTTGCAAAATGTCAAGATATAACAATAGTGAAGTAGCTTGGGAGCCAAAATATCTATTGAGAGGGTAATTTTTGGGAAAAAATAGGCCGAGCTGTGAGTTGGGCTTTGTGGTCCAAAGTGCGAAGGACTGAGTAAAAAGGCCGTAATGATTACTCCGGCCCAATAGAAATAGTTACTCCGGCCCATGAATTATGAAGTTACTTCGGTTCAAGAATAGTAAAGCTACTTTAGTCCGGGCGGGTTTGAGCTAGGCTGGTCTCGGAGTTAGTCCGGTCGAGATATATCTTGAATAGGTCGGTCTAGTAGTATCTTTGAGTTAGACCGACCTAGGAGTTATACCGGTCGCAATTTGTTAAGATTGGTTCAGCCGTGCTATGGGTTGAGCAGAGGAGAATCGAGATGAGTAAAAAGAGAACCGAACTAAGAGTAGTTCGGCCTACTCAGCGGCTCAACATGATTAGGCTTATCTCGGTCAAATGACAGTTCGGCCATGATGAAAACCATCCCACTTGGTTTAAGCAGTGGGGGGGTGTAGAAGGATAAGCATTATCTTTAGGAGTATGAATCCTAGGAGGACTCTGCATGGAGGAATAAAAGTCATACTAGGATTGTGCCACACGAAACTTAAAAAGCTCACAAACATCACCTTGGAGGAGGTAACAGAACACAACACAATTTTGCTTTCTGAGAACATAGAGCTTTGTCTATTTGTCAAGCCTACTGACTTAGGCATCGGAGAGGTTTCCGGCACACACCCGCCGGCTAGCTCACGTTTGTGTTTTTAGGTGATAAAGCGACGTCGTACGGAGGAGCGTGGACTTGGTCAACAGGATTATACGAGAAGGCGTATTTTTTTCCCGTACAATTGGCGCCGTCTATGGGAAGAACAGACAGAACGAAACCTCTTGACTAAGCTTCTCCTTTTCTCATTCAATGGCACACATTGAAGAATTGCCGCAGTCCGCCGTCGACGGACTAACTCCAGAAGGGGGCGCAAGGCGTGAAGGGTTACCTTCTGTCCCTCCCATGGCGGACTTGGAGCCCCAACGACATACCTCCAGGAGGGATGCTAGGGGAAGGCGGAATAACAGCCCCCATCGCTCTCGTTCACAAAGTCCAGACAGGCAAAGACGGAGGATTGACCCTCAAGCTCTGGAAGACCGCGTAAAAGAACAAGATGAATTAATAAGAAAGATGGCGGCGGACATGGAGGCCTTGAAACGCCAGATGAAGAAAAAAGAAGTGGCGACAGGAGAGGGGCGCAAAAACAAGACGCCCCCTCGCCACTTAGAAAATCGTAGTAGGAATACTACACCCTCACAAGGAGAAAGCAGAAGCCTCAGGACAGGCGACACTCAATCCTTGTCTTCCAGAACTCGTCGCTCTAGGTTTGAGAGGATGAGATCTGAGAGATCATACACTGAAGGAAGCACGTATTGGCCTTCACATTCACACCAAACCAGATCTAGACAGACAGAGCTGCCCAGGTCATTCGACTTACGAACCGTGCTCGAAGAAAAAGCACGATGCAAGGAGGATGCCAGGGCAAGGGATCCACACCGAGTTTCTGCCTTACAGCGGTTGGCTCCTCGGACGCATGGAAGCGTTGAGGTTGGAATGCCAATACCGCGCCCTGCCTACGAACCAACGGACAAAGCCTTAGCAAGACTACAGACTTCGCCGTTTGTTCCAGCAATTGAAAACGCGCCCCTACCATCAGGCTTCCTTCAGCCGAAATTCACTACATATGAAGGGAAGACGGACCCGTATTCACACTTGAGCCACTTTCGCCAAGTCATGGCTGTGTACAGGCGAAACGAGGCCTTAATGTGTATACTCTTCCCATCAAGCCTTGGCGACTTGGGCTTGACTTGGTTCGAGAAACTCCCAGAAGGCAGCATAGCCTCCTGGGCTCAACTGGCGGAAGCATTCGTAACAAGGTTTCGAACAAACACTAAAACGCCGGTGGAGATAGACCAGTTACTCTTCATCGACATGGGTAAAAAAGAGACCCTCAGATCTTACAACAGTCGCTACTGGGAGACATTCAATCAGATTGGGGACTGTCCCACCAATCTCGCCATCGCACAGTATAAAAGAGGCCTTCCAGTTGGGAACAGACTGAGGGACTCGATCACCATGACGCCACCCCTCACTATGGAAGCCCTGATGGAAAGAGTGCATCAGCACATCAGGGTAGAAGAGGATGGCGCACGAGCCAAAGCAAAATCTAGTGCAACCGCAGTACCAGAAAAGAAGACCTCAGCAAAGGTCAATACAGTAGATCGTCAGAACAAAAACGGACGTGGCAGACGAGATAACGGAGAAGACCCTGATAAAAGATGGTTGAGAATCCGTACTGCCATAACCACTGTGTTCAAGAAACCGATATATCGGATTCTTAGCGAAATAAGAGATAAGCCTTTCGTCAAGTTGCCAGCCAAGCTAGGAGAAGCCCAGAAGGATTATGACGAAAGATCACGGTGCACCTTCCACAAAGAAAAAGGGCACCGCACTGAGAATTGCACGCCATTGAGACAACACTTGGAAGAGTTGGTGGCAGCAGGCCACTTGGACAAATATATTGAAGGAGGGACGCAACCAGCCCCCCAAGATCATAATAACCATCCCAACGGAATGCCAATCGACGCACCGCCTCAAGGTATTATCAATGTCATACATGGAGTTTTTGAACCTGAGCGCGTATGCGAGCTCAGAGGATCAATCAAAAAGGCTGAGCACTTTAGAGAAGTGCTAGGTGCCCAACCTGCCACCAAGAAAGGGAAGACAGAGGCAACAAACGTCATGTCTTTTTCGGATAAAGACCTGGATCGAATATACTGTCCTCACAATGATGCTCTGGTTGTCACTCTCCGAGTCAAAGATTTTGACGTCAAGCGGATTCTGATTGACCAGGGTAGTTCATGTGAGATCATGTACTACGAAACATTCAAACAGTTGAAGCTGCAAGACAAAGACTTGGCGCCTGCAGTTTCTCCCCTAATTGGATTCAACTCCATGCCAGAATGGCCCGTCGGCAAAATAATTCTTCCGGTCAGAGCAGGAAGCGTAACAAAACAAGTGGAGTTCTGGGTATTGAAGGTCCCCTCCACTTACAACATCATCTTGGGCAGAACATGGCTGCATGCCATGCGTTCGGTAGCGTCATCATACCATCTGGTAATGCGGTTCCCCAACGACACCGATATAATTGAAGAAGTCTATGGAGATCAGATCATGTCAAAGCAATGTTTCGCCACGGTGAATGGCAGCCGCGCTGCCAAAGGATATGTTCATTCGGTGGAAGAACCAGAAAGTAATGAACTATTCGCGGACGTCGGTAAAGAGGCTGATCAGAAAGCGGTGGAGGACTTGGTGGAGGTAAAAATAGATGAGAAGAACCCGGATAAGTTCTTCTTGCTTGGCTCATCGTTGTCCAGCGCTGAGAGATTAGAGGTCTTAGAATTCTTGACCTCTAACATCGAAGTGTTTGCCCGGACGCCCTACGACATGCCAGGTATTGATCCAAACTTCATTAGTCACCAACTCAATGTCCACCCATCCGCCAGACCAGTCATTCAACGCACATGCAGATCGGCACTCCACCACGCTGAAATAGTGACAGAAGAGGTAGGCAACCTGCTGGAGGCAGGAGCAATAAGAGAAGTGCACTACCCAAGATGGATCTCCAACACAATCGTAGTGCCAAAAAAGAATGGTAAATGGCGTGTCTGCGTCGACTACAAAACAGTCAACAAGGCGTGCCCAAAAGATAGCTTCCCTCTACCAAGGATAGATCAACTGGTAGACTTAACGGCGGGGCACAATCGACTTAGCTTTCTGGATGCATACAGAGGCTACCACCAAATCGCCATGCATAAACCGGACCAGGAGGTCACATCCTTCACAACACCAAGAGGATTATACTGCTACAAGGTCATGCCCTTTGGCCTAAAGAACGCAGGGGCGACATTCCAACGGATGGTCACCAAGATGTTTGAACCATTGTTAGGCAGAACAATGGAAGCTTACATCGACGACATGGTGGTCAAAAGCAAGGATGAGAATGACCATCTCAAGGACTTGGGAGAAATGTTTGAAGTCTTGAAGAAGCACAAGTTGCGCCTCAATGCGTCCAAGTGCGCCTTCGGCGTAGGATCTGGCAAATTCTTAGGCTTCCTTGTGACCAACCGGGGCATAGAAGCAGATCCCTCCCAGATCAAAGCAATCCAGGAGTTAGAGAGACCAAACTCAGTCAAAGAAGTGCAGCATCTCACCGGCATGGCGGCTGCACTCAACCGGTTCATAAGCAAGTCGTCAGACAGACTGCGACCATTCTTTCAAGCTCTAAAGGCCAAGTTTGAGTGGGATGAAGAATGTGACCAAGCTCTGAAAAGCTTGAAGGAATATATGTCTTCCCCACCACTACTTGTCACCCCAGTTCTTGGCGAAGAACTGTTCTTGTACCTGGCAGTCTCTCAGCACGCAGTTAGCGCAGTGTTGGTGTGTTCAAAAGGAATCCAACACCTGCCCATCTATTATGTCAACAAGACATTGCTGGGAGCCGAAACGAGGTATTTGCCACTAGAGAAACTAGCATTAGCATTAATGATGGCATCCAGAAAATTGGCACACTACTTTCATGCCCACACCATAGTCGTCCTCACAGCTTTTCCACTAAAAGCTTTGTTTGAGAGGGCAAACTTTTCTGGGCGAATCTCAAAGTGGGCAGTAGAGTTGGGACAATTCGACATCAAGTTCCAACCCAGAACCGCAATAAAGGCCCAGTCTTTAGCAGACTTCGTCGCAGAATTCACTCCTGGTAATCATCATATCTGCCCAGTCGACCTAACTGACACGACCGAACTAGGGATGGAAGTTGGCGCCGGAATAGCGCAGCCCTTAGCAGTTAGCACTCAGTCAGACTCCAAGGCAGACCAGACCAAGGACAACAAGGAAGAAACAAACAAAGATTCACCAACAGTACAATCAGATGACGAAGGGCAGACAACAAACATGGACCTTGAAGAAAACACCATCCTTGACCCCACGACATCATCTGACCCCTCCACTTGCTGGAAGTTATTCGTTGGAGAGATGTGGAAGCTCTTTGTGGATGGAGCATCCAATCGGCATGGTGCAGGACTTGGCATAGTCCTCATCTCTCCAGACGGCTTGGTTGTAGAGCAAGCAATCAACCTTGGCTTCCCAGCATCCAACAATGAAGCGGAGTATGAGGCGCTTCTCGCAGGACTCAAGTCAGCACACTACATGAAGGCCACCGAACTAATGGTTTACAGCGACTCACAACTGGTGGTAAACCAAATTTCTGGCGACTACGAAGCAAAGGATGACAGAATGGCCAAGTACCAAGAGCTGGTCAGAACAGAGATCAAAAAGTTCGATGTAGTAAGGATAGAACAAATTGGCAGGGAGGAAAACAGCAGAGCAGACGAACTAGCAGGCTTTGCCTCAATGATAGATGCATCTACCCCTCATCCATTACTCATCGACTACTTACCAAGACCAAGCATAGAAGACCCCGAAGCAGAAGAAGTATGTTGCGCAGAACTAGGCCCCTCTTGGATGGATCCCATCATCCTGTTCCTAAAAGACGGCATCCTACCAGAAGAGAAAAAAGAAGCCAACAGAATAAAGGCGAAGTCGCAGCGATTTTGGCTATCTCCATCTTTGGCATTATACAAGAAGTCATTCTCAGGGCCTTACCTAAAGTGCGTTCATCCCAGCAAAGTAGAAGCATTCTTGTTTGAAATACACGAAGGAGTGTGCGGAAGCTATCAAGGGGGAAGGTCGCTAGCTTACAGGGTCATTTCACAAGGTTATTGGTGGCCATATATGCAGGCAGACTCAGAGAAATATGTAAAGAAGTGTGAAAAATGCCAGAAATTCGCACATCAAATACATCAACCAGCCAGAGAACTCCTACCATTGACTAGCCCATGGCCTTTCGCAATGTGGGGCTTGGACATCGTAGGACCACTTCCAACAGCACCCGGCGGCAGGAAGTTCTTTCTCGCGGCAACAGACTACTTCACAAAATGGGTTGAAGCAGAAGCATTGGCATCAATCAAGGAAAAAGATGTGAAGAAGTTCGTCTGGCAAAACATCATCACTCGATTTGGCATACCAAAGGCCCTAATCTCAGACAATGGCACTCAATTTGACGGCAGAATCTTCAGAAGCTTTTGTGAAGAATACAAGATAGAGTTCTACAATTCTACACCAGCATATCCTCAAGCGAATGGCCAAGCAAAAGCATCAAATAAAGTCGTCTTGGATGGACTAAAGAAAAGGCTAGAGAAGGCAAAAGGCAAGTGGGCAGACGAACTTCCTCATGTTTTATGGGCATACCGCACCACACCTCGGCGATCGACAGGAGAAACACCATTCTCCTTAGCTTACGGAATGGAAGCAGTAATCCCACTAGAAGTTGGCCTCCCCACAATTCGAAGCGAAAATTTTGATCCAGACTTAAATGGAGAAGCCATAGCTTTAGAACTCGACCTTGCAGAAGAAAGAAGAGAAAGAGCACTGGTTCACATCGCCGCATACCAACGAGAGTTAATCAGAAAATACAACAAAAAGGTGCATCCAAGACAATTCAAGATCGGCGATTGGGTACTGCGCAAAGTAATGGGAAACACCTTGGTTCCAGGAGATGGCAAGTTAGGGCCAAACTGGGAAGGTCCTTACAAGGTGGTTGGGTTAGCAGGCAAAGGGGCATACCACCTAGAAGACAAGGATGGCAAAGCGATCCCTAGGCCATGGAACACGGCCAATCTCAAGTTATTTTACTTCTAGCTTTTCTTTTTCAAACATGTAATTTTTTTCTTTCTTCAATAAAACAAGCAATTCTTTCCAGTACGAGTTGTTCATTGTAAAAGTTAGCTTTAGTGAAAATTAGGTACATTGCAAGCACTTTATTCTAAGTTAGCTGGAAAAACTAACTTAAAGGTTGGCTGGAATAAACCAACACCTTTCCTAAGCCCAGGATAAGGATCCAGGCTGCAGGACGTTTGGACGGAATAACCAAACATTATTCTAAGATAGCTGAAAAAACTAACTTAGAAGGGTTGGCTGGAATAAACCAACACTTGTTACTCTTCAGCCGAAGTAAGGGTACGGCTGAAGAATGGTTGGCTGGAATAAACCAACACTTGTTACTCTTCAGCCGAAGTAAGGGTACGGCTGAAGAATGGTTGGCTGGAATAAACCAACACTTATTACTCTTCAGCCGAAGTAAGGGTATGGCTGAAGAGTGGTTGGCTGGAATAAACCAACACTTATTACTTTTCAGCCGAAGTAAGGGTATGGCTGAGGAGTGGTTGGCTGGAATAAACCAACACTTATTACTCTTCAGCCGAAGTAAGGGTATGGCTGAAGAAGTGGTTGGCTGGATTAACCAAACTCTGGGTACTCCTCAGCCGCAGTAATTATGTCGGCTAAGGAGTGGTTGGCTGGTAAGCATAGTTTAACAAGTAAAAACCGAAATAGAAGTTGGAGTATTAGAAGGCATTACGAAGTACAGACATACATATCAGAACCAGAATAAGAGTCCAACAAAATTTTCATTCATTGAAAAGCAAGTACAAGAAGGACATAGCCCGGTTACAAAGAAAAGGTAACAAAAAAAGAAGAAAAAATCAGGAAAAAAGATCTTCAATTTCGGCGTCAAAGGCAGCATCTGCGTCAACAGGAAGACCGGTTTCAAGCGGAAGGACGTTTTCGGTCGCAAGAATGGTTTCGGCCGGAACCATAGTTTTACTCGGTTGTTCAATAGTTAGATCTTCCACTATCGGCTTCGGCCGAACCGCCTGATCCACGCTGACAACCGGAGTATCCTCGGAGGCAGAATCTTCATCAGAATCTGAGCCTTCAAGAAACTCCTGTTGCATAGCATTTGCATAATCCAGGAGGGAGTTCGGTATGAAGAAGGCTGGAGGGTTGAAAACCTCGGTCTGTGGATCATGACCGAGCTTCTCAACGGCTCCCCTCCAACCGCACTTAAAAAACAGCTCCTTGGCAGCCTCACATTGCTTGACGTATACATCCTCTGCCTTCTTGAAACCCTTATTCTGGGCCTCCTTGGCGTCCTCCTTCGCCTGGGTTATTTCGGCGTCTTTTTTCTTTTCAAGTTTTACCAGCTCACGCAGGTACTTGTCCTTCAGAGCAATGGCAGTCTTTTGCTTTTCGGCTTCGACCGAACTAACTAGTCCGGTCAGTCTGCCGACCTCCCCGCGTAGCTCGGCCATTTCCTTTCTGGCATCCTCCAGCTCGGCCGTTTTTGCCTCTGCTTCCGCCATTGCTTGCCTTGTGGTTTTTCTAAGCTCTTGGACTTTCTTGTAAGTTATGTTGTTTTTCTGTAAGGCCTGGCAAAACGAAGATTTCCCTTAAGCCGAAGTAAATGTTGGAAAAATTAGCCAAAAAAAACGGACAGAACTACTTACCAAAATCATGGACTTCGATAAAGACTGGATGGACTTCAATTCGGTGTTTAGTTGCTTTAGGTGGTGCTCCATGTCTTTGGGGAGGCACACACTCTTGGCTAGGTTGAAGGCCAATTGATGATCTTTTTCAGCAACAACCGAATCAGAGTCTTTGATATCTCGATCGTTGAAGGTTAGTTGCGGAGCCCATTTGGAAGATTCCGCTCGGTCAGTTTGCTCCGGTTGAAGGGTAGGTTGAGGACTTTGGGGGATGGATTCAACCTCATCGACAAGTTGCTGTTCGGTCGATATAGATCGGGCGCGTTTTGAAGGGCGAGATGAAGAAGGCTGTTGAGAAGGGAGGGTCACAACGGCAGGCTGCGTTTGGATTGTTGGTGGTACTTCGGCCCTGGTTGTTGCGGTCAGAAGGGCCCTAACTCTGCTTTTCTTTGCCATCTCTTCTTCAGCGATTAGTGGGACAAGTCGTATTTTGGGCAAGGTAGGGTCCGATTCAGGTGCGTCTTCAAGAAGGAAGTTGGTCACTCAGGCTTTTCGGCGACCGCTATATCGGTAGGTCGGCTCGAATTGCAACAACTTGGCCCAACTACGTTCAGGATACCGTAGTGCGGCTCGCAACACTGCAAGATTTGGATAACTGTACAAGGAATGAAGGTGAGCAGAATCTGCAAAAATAGAGACAACTGTTAGTTCGGTTGATGGACTAGCAAAACTGAAATAAAAAATTGCAAGGAACAAGACCGAAGTTAAATTACCGGGCTCCCCTTTTTTCCAATTTATAGGTCGGCCAGGAATTTGGGCTTGAAAATCCTCAAAGTTCCCAGAGACCCATAAAAAGTCGTCGTCATTTACATCTTTGTCCGGTGTGTGTTTAATTATCTTCTCTCGGCGGCGGCGTATCCTAAGGTAATAAACCCACCCATCTTCTTTTGAGCCGATGGAGTATTAATGGAATATTTCGGCCAGGCCAAGATTTAGTCCGGCTTGGCGGTTTAGTTCGGCTATTCCCATGATGATGCGATACGTATTGGTGGACAGTTGGGTAGGACATAATCTGGTCTGCCTAAGAAATTCACAGATCAACGGTTGAACCGGAAACCGTAGCCCGGTTTCTATAATGGATAAAAGGGTGAAGGGGACGAAGCCTTCGTTGTCCCAGGGAATGACGTCTTTTTCGGCCAGAATCAGCTGGACGTCGTTAGGTATTTGGTAGTCTTTCCTGAATTCGGCTAGGCCACCCGGAGTATTTACTAGGTATCTATACTTCCCCATCTACCGTATAATTTAAGAATAAGTTATTTCGGTGCAAATATTATGCTCAGTAGCTCGGTTGAGCGCACGCAGGAGTGCCTGGGCAACCTAAGTCTGCAAAGTAGAAAACACAGGTTAAGCACAGACCATTGGACCGTGCTACAAATTAAAAGCAAGGTATAAGAGCCCTACTTCAGCCTTGTGGACTGGTTCTACCTTGGTTCATCAAAAGGTTTGGTAGCTCGGTTTAAGCGGGTTGCGTATCAGACCGGGTCATCGTCTAGGGACAGCTTTCTTAGTTCGGTCTAAAAACTAAAAAAGCTGGCATAGCCCCAAGGCCTAAATCGGTTAAGCTATGTGTTTTGTTACTTCGGTTGAGCCTCTAGGGGCAGCTTTCGGAGTTTGATATAGAAACTGAGAAAGCTGGCTTAGCCCCAAAGGCTTAGCTCGGTTAAAGACTGAGGTTCCTAGTTTATTGCATTCAAACTTCGTTCGGTGATCTTATTTCGGCTAAGTTGAATCAGAAGTTTATTTTTCGAAGCTGCTGTCATCTCTACAAGTTTTAGTTCGGTTAATTGTCTAAGGTGATCTACCGATATAGCACAAAAACAGTATCCTAGTTCGGTTGGGACAAGATTTTGGATCAGAGACTAATTTTCTACAACACAGTTCATACACGTATAAGTTCTATTGATTTTTCATGAAAGTACAAAAGCAAAGCAACAATGGAAGAAAATGTTTTGCAAAAATACGGTAAATAAAATACATAGAACAGATACGACAGCAAAACAGAGCAAGAAGGATGGGCATGCTTACCAGATTGAAGAAGATCTAAATGGAAGCGGCAACAGTAAAGGAGGCACACACGAAGTATACTTCACAGTTGCAAGAAAAATGAAGAACTCGAAGAAAAGGAAGAAAGTGAATGGCAAAAGTGAAGGGACCTAGCCACGTGGATTGTTTTTGTTAGAAAGCCCAAAATTTGGGCGGGATTGTTCAAAATTTGCGAAGTACGAAAGACGGCGTGACAACCGTCCTCAGCCTATCAGAATCTGCCACGTGTCATTGGAAAGGGATTCGTTACAGTCGCTGTGATTGAAGAGACGTTTTGACCGGACAAATAGAGCCCGGAGTGAAAGTAGCTCGGCTGGAAGGCTCAAGAGTTTTTAGCTCGGCTGGAGAGGCTAAACTGTTTTTTTAGCTCGGCTGGAAAGGCTTAAAGAACTCCAGATCGGCTGATAGACTAATAATCCCAATCATGCTGTGCAGATGGAATTAAGGGGCAATTGAGAGGGTAATTTTTGGGAAAAAATGGGCCGAGCTGTGAGTTGAGCTTTGTGGTCCAAAGTGCGAAGGACTGAGTAAAAAGGCCGTAATGATTACTCCGGCCCAATAGAAATAGTTACTCCGGCCCATGAATTATGAAGTTACTTCGGTTCAAGAATAGTAAAGCTACTTTAGTCCGGGCGGGTTTGAGCTAGGCTAGTCTCGGAGTTAGTCCGGTCGAGATATATCTTGAATAGGTCGGTCTAGCAGTGTCTTTGAGTTAGACCGACCTAGGAGTTATACCGGTCGCAATTTGTTAAGATTGGTTCAGCCGTGCTATGGGTTGAGCAGAGGAGAATCAAGATGAGTAAAAAGAGAACCGAACTAAGAGTAGTTCGGCCTACTCAGCGGCTCAACATGATTAGGCTTATCTCGGTCAAATGACAGTTTGGCCATGATGAAAACCATCCCACTTGGTTTAAACAGTGGGGGGTGTAGAAGGATAAGCATTATCCTTAGGAGTATGAATCCTAGGAGGACTCTGCATGGAGGAATAAAAGTCATACTAGGATTGTGCCACACGAAACTTATAAAAAGCTCACAAACATCACCTTGGAAGAGGTAACAGAACACAACACAATTTTGCTTTCTGAGAACATAGAGCTTTGTCTATTTGTCAAGCCTACTGACTTAGGCATCGGAGAGGTTTTCGGCACACACCCGCCGGCTAGCTCACGTTTGTGTTTTCAGGTGATAAAGCGACGTCGTACGGAGAAGCGTGAACTTGGTCAACAGGATTATACGAGAAGGCGTATTTCTTTCCCGTACATCTATCAAATAATGGCAAGCATATTATCAACTTTCAGGTACCACACACCCAATTGTTTATCATGAGTGGAGGCATGGCCTCTCATAGTCTTGCTGTAGTTCCATCACTGTATTTTGTAATCATATTGTAAAAAATGATAATAATTTTAAAATTCACAGATTCAAATCAAAACAAATCGTACCGAACCGTGGTTTAGTAATTTGGTTCATATTGGTTCTAAAATTTTTGTAGATTGATTTTAAAATTTGTATTGGTTGATTTGATTCCAAATTTGATTAAACTGTATGTAATGAATTAATTTTGATTTAATTAAACCGTGAATCAATTCAGAATATAAAATTGACATGTTTAAAGCCTTGATATGCTTTTATTGTTTTTCAACTTAAGATGTTTTATTAAGTAGGTGATTTCTAACGTTGTCATTTTTAAAATTTTTTGTGTAAAAAAAATAATAAATATTTTTGTTTTGTTTCTTTATGAACAAAAAAATATAGACAAAAATCTTGGTTAGTGTATACAAATGTTTTGAAAAAATATATATCTATATAATAAGGCACAAAGCTTTTTGAAAAATATATCAAAATGTATGTGAGATACATTTTGATCCAATGGCTAAGATCAATCCCAAATATATATCAATGGTTGAGAAAGCTCTGTTTTTCAAACCAGATGGGACATCTATATTAGGTGGAAATGAGATTGAAAGGCTGAGATTAAGTTAAAGGTTGTATCCTTTTACCTTTACCGTTGGATATATACTTCAACTTTGAAACCCATTTCAAACACATTTCAGCCTTTTCGTCGTCTCTCTCTTCAAACCCATTTCAGTGTTTCTCTTCACCGTTGGATATACCCTTCAATTTTGAAACCCATTTCAAACACATTTCAGCCATTTCACCATCTCTCTCTTCAAACCTATTTCACTGTTTCTCTCTTCAAACCCATCTCTCTCTCTCTCTCTCTCTACAGTGGAAAGCCACAGACAAAGCATCGATCGAATGAATTAGGGCAACGATTACACTGAAGATCTCCTCGAATCAGGTCCATTTCTCTCTCTAATGCTCAATATACTTATTGGGTTTTCACTTCTCATCAAAATCTCATAAGGGAAAACCCAACATCTTCTTAAGTCCTCCATTTTCCCTATCCTCAAATGGAAAACAGAGTTGACATTAATGATGAAGAAGAAGTTCTTCACATAGTCATGTTCCCGTGGTTAGCCATGGGTCACCTCATCCCATTCCTCCACCTCTCCACCACCTTAGCCACCAAGGGCCACCGCATCTCCTTCATCTCCACCGACGGAAACCTCCGCCGCCTCCCCCAAATCCCTCTCCGCCTCTCCCCTCTCATCACCTTCATCCCCCTCCCCTTCCCCGCCATCCTCAACTTACCACCCAACGCCGAATCCTCCATGGACGCACCACACCACCAAGCTCAGCTCCTCAAAATCGCCTTCGATTTTCTTAAACAACCACTCTCGGATTTTCTCGAGAAAATTAGCCCGAACCCAGATTGGATTATCTCTGATTACGCCTCTCACTGGCTGTCGGGACTTGCGGCGGAGATGGGTGTTTCGTGTGCTTTTTCAGCCTTTTTAATGCTGCGACAATGGTGTTTTTTGGTCCTCCGGCGAAGGTGTTGAGCGGGGATTGTGTGAGGAGCAGTGTAGAGGATTTTCAGATTTTCTTCAATTTCAGATTTTCAGATTTTCTTCATTTTCAGATTTCAACCTATTACAACAGTCAATTTCAGATTTTCTTAAATTTCAGGTTTCAACAGGTCAGATTTTCTTCCTTCAGTGTATTGAAATATGATGTTGAGAGTGAGCGCCCTGTAAGAAATTGTACTTTTTGCTGGCCATCCTTTTGCCATTTCAATTTTTCAAAATTTTGCTTTGACAACATAAATTTGGTTTTATAATTTCATTTAAATATGGCACCTTTGAAATTGCATTTGGAACTTCAATCTTTTTTGAGGGGTTCTGTTTCTGTTGCAGCCAGAAAAGTGTTATGTGAACACTCAAATTTTGATTGATTTTATTTTTCAAATATTTTTTTGATCTAACTGAAATAAAGATTTGGTCACTTAGAATATTATTATGTAAATTGTGGTGCAGAGAACTAAAGGTTTGGACACTTCGGAATTGCTTGAGCAGTTGCCAGCATTACAGCAGCTTCTATTTCGTGTTCTTGGTTGCCAGGTAACTTTTTTTTGCTTCACTCAACTGAATCAAACATAATGCTGTCTAGCTTTCAAATATGGCCTCTTAATGAAACTTTTGGGCAGCCACAGGAGCAACGGTTCATAATTTTGTGATTCAATTAGCACTCTCTATGGTGAGTGGAGTTTATAAATTTTCCCCCTGCTTTGTCCATGGATTTGCACTCTGTTTGGATGGGGTGATTTGGTGAGAAATGATAAGAAATGATGAGAGTGAGAACTCTCTTATTTTGCCTATTTCATTTCTCATCAAAAGTGGTGAGTGAGATTGGTGAGAAACAAGCTGATTAGTTATAAAAAATTTATAATAGTGAGATTGCCCATTAAAATTCCAAGGAAGAAAAATAAGTCTTTCATATCCATCTCACATGCATTGCCTTCATACCCATCTGAGTATGATAGTAAGAAAACACAATCATTTCCTGTCTTTCTCACCCACGATCCCAACGGAGTGTTATTGAAGTAACTTTTCAAATAGAATTCTTTTGACCTGACTGTCCTTACTTTTTTCAACAGGTTGCTTCTGAAAGCATTAAAATCTACAATGCTATCAGTGATGGTGTCGTAAATTTGGTCGACAAGGTAGAATGTGGCTTTGGATTTTTGAATGAGTAGTTTTGTTTTCAGCAAATCATGGATATTTGATAACATGCAATGTGACAGTTCTTTGAAATGGAACGACATGATGCTCTTAAGGCTTTAGATATATATCGGAGGTCAGGGAAACAGGTAAATAGTTCTTTGGAATTATTTCTAGCAACTACCTGCTCTTTTTTTATATATAGATTATTATTGTTATATGCGTTCTCTCCTTACGGGTATGATCATATCTTCAGGCAGAAAAACACTCCCTTTCTCCCCTTAGTTAGATATGAGGGTCAACTATTCCTCTTTTGGACTCAACCTACTGTAGAACCCACTGCGCTATAGAGGTAACGATCTAATTTATTGAGTTCCATTTAATTGAAATTTTGTGTTTTGGTTATGAGTTGTGGTTCCACATAATGTGTTTGCCCTGTGCATTTCTAATTTATTTATTTTTACATTTATTATCAGCATTGTGTAGATATATTGTTTTAGATCTATTGTGAAACTAACTT
Organism: Camellia sinensis; assembly: GCF_055761805.1. Taxonomy (NCBI): domain Eukaryota; kingdom Viridiplantae; phylum Streptophyta; class Magnoliopsida; order Ericales; family Theaceae; genus Camellia; species Camellia sinensis. The sequence goes on from NC_138968.1 coordinate 11,444,419, forward strand.
TGGGATTTTGGAGATTGTTGTAGAGCTGCTGATGTGTCCTTGAGTTTATAATAATTATTTTTTGTATTGTTGATAACTGGCTTGGTTATTGTGTTTTCTGTTGTGTTTATTTTAATTATTGCCTAAGAAAAAGAGTAACCATTGTAAGGAAAGAAACCATCTCAATTGTCTTCTCTCTCCATTTATATCTCCGCTATATGTGTCAAGGTATGTCTCTATATCTACTTTCTCGATTAGCTTTTATTTTTTGTTGTATTGTGTGTCTATTATTTGTTACTTTTAGATGCATCACTATAAATATGGCCAGTTTCTTTCAATCTGTCATAGATTCATTGTTGCTGGTATAATTCATTTTTTTCTATTTTATTTTGATGACTAATTTTGAGTTTTTTGGTTATTGTTCAGTGAAGGGATTTTAATTTTTTGTTATGAAGTATATTGTTAATGCTATTTGAGTTTTTTTTTTTTTTTCTTTTTCCAGAGCTATTGTATCTATTGATGGTGTTAAATATGATTTTTAATTATAAATCTGTGTTGGGGGCGTTTGGTGTCAAACACATGCTCAAGAATCATTAAAAAGAAAAAAAGCCGCAAAATGGCATAACAGGGTAGAAACATAACACATGCAAATTTGATTTTTTCTTCTGCATAACAGGGCACAAATCAAGGGTGTTGATTGTCATGCTTCTCTTCCTCCAAAATGAGTACTATTGAATTTTTGTAAAAAATTAATGTTCCTTTCTTTTTTTATTAGGTTTTGGATGATGTGTAATTATTGTGTGCTTTATAATTAGGTAATGAGTGCAAAAAATAATGATTATGGCAAATGCTATATGCATAAATCCAAATAAATTTCACTACTCTTTGAAAAAAGGGGCAATTTTCTTGGGTTTCATAGGGTTCAAATTGATTTTTTATTCTATATTTTTCAGATACTTTTGTGTTTGATTCAAAAAGGAAAAGTGTTCCGAGTCTTCAATGAAAGATAGATGCATTGGTTATTGCTTGCGTGAAAGTTTCACAATCTGTTATCAATTTAAGATGAGTAGTTCTCCTTTGTCCACATGGTTTAGTAATTTTATGTTTATTGCCCAAGTTAATTGATTAGATCTCCATTGAAGTCTTTGCTAATTCAATAAATCTATATAACAAAACAAGGGTGTTGATGGGGCATTTGATAAATTTGATGTTTTTATGTATATTTATTCAGATTCAAATTAGTTTAACTGGATAATTGATTAGTTTAATTGGATATTTTTATGTATTCAGATTCAAACTATTATTTACTAAATTTGTAGATTTTATTGTGAGAGACAATCAATTTGACAAATATACATTAGAGAGAGATGAAAATTGATGAACCATTATGAGATACGGAGAGGTTAGTTTCTAATTGCTAAACCATTTGGCGAAAATTGATGAAAATTGTTGAACTTGAACCATTTGACGAGACCTTTTTTTTTTTTATAGAAAGAAATAGAGCTTTAATTTCTATGTTGTTTAATTTGTACATAAATATTTACTCAGTTTGTTATCCTACCATACAACATAACATGCCATGTATAGGACACAACACAATATAATATTCACTCAGTTTAATTTAATATTCACTCAGTTTGTTATCCTTTCTATTGAGTTGATTTTTGGATTCAATGATTTTGTCAAGGATCATTTACTCCACTTAGTAACCTAATAGATGCCAAGTGGGTAGATCAAGCACTACTAGGAGCACATCCTCCTTATTATTCCTTTGCTAGGAAGGGAATGTAGCATCACCCGTAAACTGAGACAACTCTTCCTAAAAGCTGGTTAATGTTTTAAACTTGGTCCCTAAACATAATGATAGTCTCTTTGTTCTTGGTGCTGTTTATTCTAATTTTATATCTCTATTATGCTTTCAATATATTAGTCTTTACAGGACATAGCATTAGAACAATATTTTTTAATTTTATATTTCTATTATTGTTTCAACATTATGGTTTCAGGGCATAGCATTAGAACAATTAATCCTAGCCTCATAATTAAATTAGATTGCCAATGGGTTTAGTGGCAAAACCAATATTTTGGCTTGGGGGCAACATTAAGCAAAAACCTAAGTTTATATTGCCAATGGGAATAATGGCAGAAATAATATTTTTGGCTTGGGGGTAACATTAAGCAAAAGCCTAAGTTTATATTGCCAATAGGTATAGTAGCAGAAATAATATTTTGGCTTGACAAAGTTTTGCCCAGTTTCACAGGCCTATTACACACTCAGTTGTGTAGTTATGAATTATAATTAAAGAGCATGCATTTGTCTATTCTCTCTCTCAATTAATTGGTTTATTAGGGGAACTGTATACGTATCAATTTGCTTACTAATCGATAGTTGTAAAGAGCATGCATTTGTCTATTCTCTCTCTCAAATTGGCCCCTTTATAAAACATGTATTGGTATCATTTCGTCAACAAAAATAATTTTTGCTTATGTATGTAAGGTTGTGTTTCAATCATAATAACTTTATATTTCCCTCATCTTTTCTTTTTCCTTTTTAAATTCCTATCTAAATTTAAAATGATATTCTCAGAGGGGAATACAGTGAGGGAGGTGGTTGTGCAATACGATTTACGTCTAGATCAATTTAGTTTGCGGTTGACATTCAATTTCTATGGTCACTAGCATAAGGCACGAAGAAACCTCATCTTCATGTTATTTTTTTCTTTCAAAATGCAGCTTCTCTGTTTGATACTCAGTCTATAATTGGAGCAATTGTTATGTTTTATCACATAAATACATTTTTTACATCTTGAGTACTACTTTATTTGATAAATTGTTCATATTTTGCTCTTTCATGATAACGAAACTACATTGAGCTTTTATCTTGCGCAAGTTATTTTGGATAATATAAACATCTTAAAATCAGATTGAGCATGACTATGAAAAAACTTCAATCCAAATGTAAACACCTTAAGCGTCAATTCAAAGAGCTACTTTTGTTTAAAGTATATTAGTTGGTCTACTTTTGAAAATGCATTTTCATGGCATTGGTATGTCATGGGTAAGAGAGAACTTAAGAAAAAAGTGAAAAGAGGGTGTGTGGTTGCGCAATGAGGTTGTGGGATGACGGGAAATGGAAGTATAGGGAGAAAAAAAGTGCAAACAAGTTACTAGAACAGTGAGGGAAAGATATGGAGGATACGTAGTGGGAAATGGTTTGCAATTGAATTAATGGATTTGATTTAGTTTAAAAGATGAGATATAAGTTAAAATGATTACAAATGTACGTTGGCAAAAATATCAGTATGAACTGGATTGTTAATATTTAGGTTACATGCTAAATTTTATGTTCATAAATTTTTGTATTGGCTGGAAATTAATTATATTTGTTGAATCAATTTTTCTAAATGCTCTATTAAGTGTTTAGAGGCTAAAGGTTGAACTTCTAAAATCATGTTTAAGAGTTAAGATTTAATGTGATGAGAACCTGAAATTGAACTTTTTATTTGTGTTTGATGACTTTAGTTTTTGCAATTGTTATAAATAGTTGTATGTACATACATATACAAACCTCTTTCACTCTCTCACATTTGCATACTCTTCCCCTCCCCGCCAGCTCTTGATCCAAAGCCCTTTAGGATGGCTTCTTTGTTGATGCAATAAAGTTGTTATTGCATAGGAATACTTTTGATGGTTGATTTCAAAGTGGATTAAATATTTCAACAGGCCACAAAACAAAAATGAAAATCCACTTATTTATATAATAAACCACAAAGGTTTTTGAAAATGTCTTACAGTTGTTTTTAATGGTTGAGATCAATCCTAATCAACATCTGACAGTTAAAAGTATAAGTTGAACAAAATGTGTGTTGATGCTAGACCTCTGGTTCTCGCCTACCAGTACCTCTGTCTATCACAAACATCTCTCTCCCTATTAAAAAGTTAGTTTGAATTCCTAGACTTGAACGAGAAGAAGAGCTCTATTGGTTTTGATATAAGTGGGATTACCTTAAAAGTTAGTTTCTTTACAACATAATTTGAAGAACGGAAAGAGCTCTACTTAGTTTACTATCTCTCTCTCTCTCTCTCTCTCTCTCTCTCTCTCTCTCTCTCTCTCACACATACACACACACACACACACACACTCACAACCTCTTTGCAAGTGACGATAATGGAAATTTTTTGTGAATTTCGTTGAGGGTTTCTGTCTTTGGGATTGTGCTTTGTACATAATTTAGTTGTATTTTAATTGTCCTTTTCTTTATGGTTATGTATAGCTCCTTTGCTGCTTCAAGTCTCAATTTAGGTGTACAGTCAGAAGATTGAATATCTTTATTAACTGGTTTTAGCTATGTTGTCGTTCACTTTCCCACATTTTATCTTGGTAATTTTTTTATTCTCTGGATGGGTTTGGGGATGGCCTGAACCACATAAAGCACTTGAAAACTCTAATGTTTAGGGAGGCAATTCGTTTGTAGAAGACAAAATACAATAAATTTGAAAAAATGGGAGAATGATTTGATACAGTTGTACTGAGTAATATCCATACAATAACTAAAGATTTGATGCACTAATTTAGTCATCCATGAGATTCTTTTTTATGATAGCTATCACTTAAATATTGTTTTCAAGTCTTTATGAGTAAAAATGCAATTTCTCATGTCTCATTCAAACTTAGATCGAATCTTCATTTTGTTTCTATGTGCAACATTTGATTTTATTTGTGAAGTGATGATTGGTCCTTTATATCAAAGTAAAAAACTGATTTTTGCTTGCGGGATTATTGTTCAGATTCATTTTTTCCTCCCAAATTAGTTTTAGTGTTTGTTATGGCCAATACAAGCTATGTGTCTCATATCATCTCTGTTTTTTTTTTTTCTTTTTGTTTTCCTCAATTTATTTGTCATGTGTTGCTTCATGCATTGTTGGGAATATAAAATTGTGGCCTCATCATGTCTTTCAAAGATTAAAGATTTTGTGTTTTGGAATTATATAGTAGTAGTGATGACACAAATTTTTGATTTTTTCGTGAATTTTGCAATGAATAGTTTGTGTTTTTTTAGGGCTTTTTAATTTATTTTTTATTATTTGATCTATTTACAAAGCTTAGATAATTGGAAAAATGGCGAGTTTATCAATGCGTGTTCTATGTTTGCTTCACTGTAGTAATTCATTATGTAGATCAAAGTGTTTGGAGAGGTTTGCCTAATTCATAATTTAGCTGCTATTGAAATTTGCTCCCTGGTTAAACTAGGAAGACTTCTATACAAGAGTTATCATTTTATTGTTAGGTTTCACTATGTAAAACCTATGTAAACTTCTCTCTTACATTCATGTTTAGAATCTTTGCTCAATACTATTCTTCATATGTGTTTCAGCCAATGATAGGGTCAGAATTATGCTTATCACTGGTATATTCAGAGCTATTAGAGAAGTACATGAATTTTGTGCTGAAAGAAGGGGATTAATTACAAAACAAATTGAAAGAAGAGTATTTGTTGCTATGACAATGTCCAAACCAAGCCAAACCAAATCAAACCAAGCCTTTAGTCCCATTGCAAAAAATTGTGAAACATGCAATTATCACTCTTAAACATGGTTTTGCTGCATTTTTTTGGTATTGTTCAAATTGAAACCATGAAATCATTTGATTCAATAATATTATATTAAGCTATTCATGCATTTTTTTATTGTTCTTAATCATTTTTATTATTTTGAAAAATCATTTGAGTTCATTTTGTTGTCAAATTAGAGTTGCTTTTGAAGAATTATTTTGTTGATTTCTCATTTTGTTGATTCCTCATAGCTATTGGGTTTTTAAAGCAAATTTAAGCGAGGGCTTTTGTTGCAGGTCGCTGATCCGTATTAGAAACGCTGGATGATTAATTATTATTTTTTAGTTAGATATGATGATTGCGCTAAATGTTTTTGCCAATTTACTGTGTAGAAGCAATTTCAACTTCTTATTTGTGAAGTATTAAACTAGAGTGATATATCATTTTAAATTGATTTATTAATTGAATTTCGTAGCACGTGTGGTACCGGAAAAATTATTGACCGTGCCTTCAGGCACGGGTTATCCCTAGTATATATATAAAGATAATAAAATATATTTGATGAGTTGTTAAATGTGATAATTGATAGTGGATGATGACGAGGAGTTGATACCTAGCGCTAGGAGGATGGTTAGAGGGTTATCCTTGGTTGTGGCCAATGGTGGTGGTTGGTGACTTCTGATGGTGGTTGAAAAATGAAGAAATTAAAAATTATTTTGATCTCGACAAAAAAAACGCCTTTTTAAGTTTTTAAAATAAAAATTGTTAGAGATTTTAAAAATTTTACTAATTTTTTTATTAAATGTTTTACATGGATGTGGGACTGATATGGGGTGAGTCCTACACCATGTGAGACATTTGGTAAAAATTTTAATAGAATTTTTAGGCCCTCTAACATTACTCTTTTAAAATTTTGAAATAATTTTTGAGTAATATTAGAGACTCTAAAAATTCTATCAAATATTTTATATGAGTGTAGGTCCTACACAATGTGGATCTCATATTTATATGAAATATTTGATAGAACTTTTGGTAAAATATTTTAAATCTCTAATATATTTGATAATTTTTATTTCAAAATATGTGATATTAAATGCAAAACAATCCCATAGTGATCGTAATGATGTTGTAGTCAACAAATCATAAATATCGTAATACTCAAAAGGTGAGGTTAATAATGTTCACTTAAATTTTTAAACAACTTTGAGATACTAATTTATTAAATGATAAGAAGAAGAAGAAGGAGGATAAATTATACTGACATTTTTTGAGATGTTTATTTAATAAAAGTCCCTTTTTGATATTTGAAAAATTACATTTATCTTCTTATCAGATTAAAATGATATATTTGTTCCTTAACTTTTATACATATAAAATAATAAAATAATATAAATATTTTGTTTATGTCGTTTCAAAAAAAATAATAATCATCTTCTTTGATTTAACTCTCACAAAATATTAAGTTTTTTTAAGTTTTTTTATTATTAATTTTTTAATATTTTAAGTAATTTTTTATTTCTATTTTTTAGATACACATAATCTATATGCTCAAAAAATATAATATTTTGTAATATAATGGTGAAAATAAAAATGAAAATTTTATATAAAATATCATAAAAATATTGTGATAGTGATATTGTTATAAATATAAATAATGTTTATGTGTATGTGTATTTTGTTTTAAAGTGAAAGGTCACCATTAAGCTATATGTGGATGATATGATTGTCAAGTCCAAATATCGAGAGGACCACTACACCTTGGAGAAATTCTTTCAGCGGATTAGAGAATAAAAATTGAGGTTGAACCTACAAAAATGCACTTTCGATGTAACAATAGGAAAAATATTGGGATTATTGATCACACAGAAAGGAATTGAGGTAGATCCTTTCAAAATCAAGGCCATCTTATAAATGCCATCATTAATGACTGAAAAGAAGGTGCGCGGCTTTCTGGGTAAAGTGCAATTCATAAGGCGGTTTATTTCAAAACTAACCTTAACTTGTGAACTACTATTTAGTCTCCTAAAGAAAGGAAAGAAATTTCAATGGGACGATCGCTGTCAGTTCGCTTTTGAACAAGTCAAGCAGTACCTGCAGAATCCGTGTAACAACCCCCATACTGTTTACTGATTAATGACTGCTTGATTACCGATAATCACCGATTACTGTTAAACGAAACGGATAATGACTGATAACTGACTGATAATTGAACTGATTAAAAGTACTGAACTGACTGACTGAAATTGGAAACCGAATTGATTGAGTATATGTTAGTTAAATTGCATTCTATCTGTTTGACTGTATGATTATCTGTTCATGCTTATATGTTTAAACTGCTAATTGAAGGCCTTATCGGCGGCCGAATCCGAAACCGATTAGTGTTCTATGACCCTCATAATTGATGTGATTTTATAGTACAATTATCTGAAAATTGATTAGGTATGATTAAATTAGATTAAATAAGCTAATTAAAGAGTTTGACGTAATTACACTTTTGCCATTGTTAGTGGGCCCTTATTATAACATGTTAGAGCCTTGGTATGCTTGAATCAAACATTTTGCTCAGCTCATTTCTTGCTTTTGCCGACTAGAGGGAGAGAGTTAAGGGAGAGAGTTAGATTTCACCTCTTTTGGCTTGGTTTTGCTTGGAAATTGAAGAAATTGTTGAAGTGATTGCATATTTGAGCTCCCTTCTTGAACTACAAGACTAAAGGTAGCTCCATTGTCTTCTTGTTCATGTTTGAGTTGATTCTTGCATGATTTATGTCATATTGAAGGAGTGTAGAGCCAAACATGGTTTAGATGTTGAATTGAAGCTTAATTGTTGCATGCATGTACATATATTGAAGTTTTGAGGTTGTAAGTCCATGTTTCCTCACATGCATGTCCATCTTTTGGTCATACTCCATGAATTCATCATGTTCTTGAGGAAATGAGTCCATTTGAACAAGCTTTGAAGGTTGAATTTGGTTTGAATCCATGCATGTTTGCATGTTTTTCATATTTTTGAAAATGGGTTTGAATGTGGTTTTAATTTACTCACCTTTAGGGCTTGAATTCATAAATTGAGCTTTGAAACTTGTTATACATTGAATTTAGTTATGTTTTCCAGAATTTGGGCCCAAGAGGTCGAGTTTGGAGTGGTAGAATGCTTGGTTTGAGCTTGGGAGGCAGATCTGGAAATTCCAGATTTGGCTTCCTCGCTCGAGCGAAGGATTCCCCGCTCGAGCGAGCACCTTTGTCCAGGGCTCCGCTCAAGCGACCATCGAGCGACCATCGCGCGTAAAATCACAGCATCCAGTATTTTTACTGTTTCGGCAGACCGCTCGAGCGAAGGATTACTCGCTCGAGCGAAGCCTTTGATTTTGGACTTACGCTCGAGCGGAGAAAGTCTCGCTCGAGCGAGGCTCCTATTTTCAGCAAAGTTTGCGAAATGTTTTCTAAGTGTATTTTTGCATCCTCATCCCATCCTAGGCATTCTTAGGCCTAGTTTAAGACATTTAGATGAGGATATCGTTGTAGAACACACCAAGGCAAATTAGGGATTAAGTTATGAGATTTCCCAACTGTGTAGCTTAGTGTGTTCAACCTGTTAACTGTGTAGGGTTGGCAACTGGGGAGACACGCTCTAGCATACTGTAGCCCAGAACTCTGTGAGTAACAATTGTGTAAAGATATGTTCAACTGATATCTTTTGAATACTGAACTGAACTGTTTACTGAACTGGTATTACTGAATGAATGTATGTCCTTTATTTTTGAACTGTACTGTGGCATCCTTAGTACCTACTGTTTACTGTTACTGTTACTGTTACAGAGATCTCTGTCGGTTCCCTCGTGGAACCACTACTGTTTACTGACTGATGGCCATCATTACTGTTCGGTCTTTTAAGACCTACTGTTACTGTTATGCTAATGGATGTACCACATATGACTGTTTACTGTACTGAACAACTGAAATACTGATTGAATTGAACTGTTTTCATTACCGTAAGGACATTCATTCTAAACCCCTTTACGCATTGTGTTATTCACTGGGCTTTAGCTCACTGCTCATATATATGTAGGTGTACAGGCACCAGACCGGAGCTAGGAGCGCGAGTTAGACTCCAGTTTTGTCAAGCCAGCCTATGTGCCTCACTGCGAGGTTCCGAGTTGCCATGCTATGGCTTGGGGGGGTTTTGTTTGTTTTTCCCCCGCCTGTCTTCATACTGTCTAACTGTTCTGTATAGACTGAATGTTTACTGTACTGTTATCAAGGGATTAGGTCCCTGTACTGTGTGACTGTAAATTCTGTATAGACTGTACTGTTTGTGTATGTATGAATGCATGAAAAACCTTTTTGGCATACAGACTGTCACAGCTCATTGGACATTGTTTAATTACTGTATTGGCTTCCGCCAGGCCCTGTACTCTGTTTTACTGTATTACTGTTAAGCAGGCCTTCGGTAATCTCGGATTACTGGCCGGTTACGGTGCTAAACCCATAGGGCCGGGTTTGGGTCGTGACAATCCGCCTGTGTTATCACCGCCAGAATTGGGAAAATCGTTGATTTTGTACCTGTCAGTGACAAACTCAACCATGGGTTGTATGTTAGCTCAGGAGTCAGAGGCCAAGGTGAAGAAGGCCATTTATTACTTGAGAAAGAAAATACTGGATTACGAGACCTGTTACAGTCCGTTCGAGAAATCTTATCTAGCCTTGGTGTGGGTTACCTAGAAGTTGAGGCATTACTTGTTAGCTCACTCTGTAATCCTGGTTTTGAGATTAGATCCCATCAAATATCTCTTTGAGAAACCAACGCTTACGGGTAGGCTAACCCGTTGGTTGCTTTTTCTCTCCGAATTTGATCTTAAAATTCTATATAAAATTTATATTTATAAATCATCATTCAATAAAAATATGTTCAAGTAAAATTTAATAATGGAAAGTTGTAACGTATAGTTATGATGATAGGAAGAACAAATAGTAGGGAAAAGGGCAAGATGGTGATTTAAAAAAATGTAGGGTATGACATCAGCAACCTAGGGCCTCGTTTGTTTTGGGGTGTAGAGGGTGGGATGGGATTATGATCGAGGTGGGACCCATTTAGTGTTGTGTTTGTTTGTAGAGCTAGGAAAAGGATTAGGATAGAGGAAGGGATTAAAATGGACGTTGGAAGGGGGATTGAGATGGAAAAAGTGGAGGTGGTATTAGAAAAATAGTGAGGGGGATTAAATTTTTTATTTTTTATTTTTTACATGTAGGGCATTTTTTTTAACATTAATGTTTATTTTTTGTATTTTTTTATATAAAAATAATTTAACAATTTCTACACTAACAACTATTATAAAAATAAACACAATTTTACTTAATCTCCTCACTATCAATTCTCTCACTAACAATACCCTCAGTATTAATCCCCTTACTATGAATTCCTTCAATTCTACCTCTGAAAACAAACGGGGATTTAGGAGACAACTTGTAATGAGATTACAAACCTCTGAAAGGAAAATGTAGGTTGTGTTTGGTAGAGTTTTGTAAATATGATTTGAAAGTATGAGTTGTATTTTGAGTTTGTGAGTTGTGGAATTATAATTTGAATGTAGAAAATTTGTTTAGTTATAGTTTTTGAATAGAGTGTTGAATTGAGTGTGGAATTAAGTTTTGAAAGTTTGATTTGACATGTGAAGTAAGAAAATTTGTTTGGTTATGCGTTTTGGAGAGAATTTTCAAAACTTAATTCAAATTGTTATAACTCATAACAAAACACACTACTTTCACACTATTGAAAATTCTGATCAACACTCATAACCAAACTCTTTTTAAAATTCAATTAAAAAAAATTATTATTAACAAAAAATAATATTAATCAATTTTTTAATTGAAAATACTACAAATGAAATAATTTTTTTCCAAAATAAATATTCAAAAAATTTAAATAATTTAAATAATCTAAAATATTTAATAAGTAAAAAATTAAAATAAATATTCAAAAAATTTAGATCGTAAAAATTTAAATAATTTAAATATTCAAAAAATTTAAATAATTTAAAATGTTAATATTTTAAATTTAAAAACAACTCTACATTCAAACCGTAACCAAACACATAAAACAAAACTCAATTAAGAAATTATTTTTAAAACTCATAACCAAACACATAACTTAAAACTCCATACTACTTTCACAACTCTACACTCAAATCGTAACCAAATACATAAAAAAAAATTAAAATATTTAAAAATATTTTTATAAAATAGAGTTTGAATTTTTTTTTATAAAATATTTTAAAATTAAATCGTAATATTTTGAAATTAAAATATTTAAAAATATTAAAAAAATTAAAAAAATCGTAACATATTTAAATATTAAAATATTGGGCAAATTACAAACACCCTCCTCGAAGTTTGGTGAAAATATAGATTCCCCTGAGGTTTGAGAAATTACATCCTGCCCCCTGAGGTTTATATTTCCATAACAAATTACCCCCTGAGGTTTTTATTTTCATACAAATTCTTCCCTAATTTCTCCTAATTTGTTATGAAAATTTGACCCTCATGAGACAATTTGTAATTTCTCAAACCTCAGGAGAGAATCTGTATTTTCACCAAACCTCGAGGGGGGTGTTTGTAATTTGCCCTAAAATATTTAAAATCTTAACAAAATTAAAATGTTTTTAAAATATATAAATATTTAAAAAATTAAAATATTGATTTGAATTGAGTTTTGAAAAGGATTTTGAATTATGTGTTTGGTTATGAGTTTTGAAAAGTAATGATTATGTTTTGAATTGAGTTTTGATAAACAGGTATAGAATTATGATTTAAAAGCTTAAAACAAACAACACACTCAAATCAATGGGTGAAACTATAATTTGAGAAGCTTACCAAACGAAGTCGTAATTTTCAAATATGAGAAAGAGTTTTGTATTAAATAGAAACTTAAGGGGTGTTAGAGTATCCCTGTCAGTTCCCTTAAATCATTCCCTTACATATTTTAAGGGGTTGGAGATCCCTGATACCACCCTATTAGCTCCCTTATAAGTCACCCTAAACTAATATTTGTTACAGTGACTCTCTATTTGTAGGGAGTCACTGTAACTCCCTCATATCTGACAGTAGTCGTCCACCTGGATGTCCCAGATGAGTAATTTGGGCAAAACTTGCTTCGCTGGTCGTCCATCCGGATGTCCGGCAGATCAACCTCCCAGACATCCGGTCGGTGGACCACCCATTTTTTCTCCTCGACTGAGTTGCAGAGAACCCCATGAATAAGCTATGTATACATCATATATGTTTTTACATTATATACTTTTCATTGCAATGATGTGTCTACACTGTTTACTTTCCTTTGTGATTGGTTTAGACCCCATTGATGTTAGCTACAATGAAGATTTCCTGCATTGAAAGGCTGATTCAAGCCGAGTAATGAACACCAACCCCAGTTAAGAAGATGTTTAGTGAAAGAATATTTTAATAATATTTTAAGGAAAGAATAGGAAAAGAATAGAAAGTTTGTTCGGAGATGTAAATAAAAAAGTGATTTCGAAAATAAGAAATGAATTTTTTAATAGTATTTTGAAGTAAAATATAAGGTTACTTATGGTGATGCTCTTAGTGTAGTTTTCCCTAATAATAAAAATCTTTAATAACTTTCATTTAAATTTGAAGTCAAATTATCAATTAGGAATTTCAAAAAAATTTAAAATTTGAGATATTTTAAAAAAATTAACTAAAAATAAAATGAATTATATTAAAAAAATAACAGTGCTGTGGACTCCCAATGGGAGGACTCCCAGCACCCCACCTCCACCTTCACGTGGGAGCTGTAAGAATAAGATTGAAAAAAAATAAAAATAAAAAATTTAAACCAATCAAAAAACAATAGGGTGGTGGGATCACCCCCACTGGACGAGGCATTTTCCATAAAAAAAAAGTTATAGAATAATACTTGAGAGCTCGAAAATGAGCCTCCCTAATCCTCCTAATGCCCAAAACGACGTCGTTTTGGGCATTAGGCTTTTTTTTTTTTTTTTCTTTCTTTTGCCATTTTTGTTTGATTGCAGGGAAGGAGGAGGAGAGGGAGAGGGAGAGGGAGAGGGAGAGAAAGAGGTCGCCGTCGTCTCCGATCCGTCGCCGATCGCCATGCCTCTGCTCGTCGCCTCTGCCATCTCCGATCGCCACGTCCCCCGCCCATTTTTTAGGCCCCCTACAGTCCCCCTCCCCCTCCTCCTCCTCCTTCTCCTCCTCTCTCCGTCTTCTTCTTCCTTCTGCTGAAAAAAAAAAACCCCTCCGTCTTCTTCTTCCTTCTGCTGAAAAAAAATAAAAATAAATAAAATTCAAGACATTCGGAAGAGCTCAGATTCGACCTTCCTAACACGATCCAAAGTTATAATACCCAACTCCTGCGTACTACTTTTTGTTTTTTTTGGAGGGTGTAAAACTTTCAAAACTTCCTCTATTTTAAAAAATGTACGGTACTAATAGTTTAATGTGTTACATTAATACTTTTTATGCACAAAACCAACTCTATAAAAACGAAAAAAAATATTTTCTGGATTTTTAGCCATTCGCCCCCTTCTCGTTCCTCTCTCTCTCTCTCTCTCTCTCTCCTAGGGTTTCTGAGCGGCGCTCTTACTCTTCTCAATCGGAGACTGTAAACTCTCTCCAAAGTCGTCATTAATAGAATTCGAGACTCAGGTAATTTCGTAATCACCTTTCCAAACCCTCCTCTATTTTCCTCAATTTGAATCTGATTAGGGTCGCGTATGTTGATTTCTATGTTCGATCTGTTTTTCATCGATTCGATTTGCTCTGGGCCGCCTTAATTGGTCTCAGGTTCTTCAAATTTTGTATCTTTTGTTTTACCCAGAAGAAAAAAATATTGGGTCATCAATGATCGGTATTGAAATGTGTTTAAATACTTTCACTTTGATATAGTTTGTTTGTTAATCTGTGAAATGTTATTAGATCGGCTGTTTTTGCGGAAATTTGAACTGTTCAAGTTCTGATGGATTGGTTTGGTTTAGTAAAATTAGGGTTTTGAATGGATCGTTACTCAAAAGTCCTATTGTTCTTGTTGTATTAGTTGATTTAACGTGTGTTAAGCTTTCATTTGTTATCTTAATGTACCTTTTACCGTTGATACAGCTATAACTTTGATAAATTTTATTTAATGATCTGTGAAATGTCATTAGATCGGCAGTTGGCACTGGTAATTTTGTGTAAATTTGAACTGTTTAAGTTCTGATGGGTTGGTTATTCAGAGATTTGGTGTAGTAAAATTAGGGTTTTGAATCGTTTTGAGTTCCTACTGAAAACCCCCATTGTTCTGGTGGTAATAGTTAAGTTAATCTGTGTTAATCTTCCATTTGTTCACTATATGTACTTCTCACCGTTGATCAGTGGCGGACGCAGAAAATATAAATAGAGGGGCCCAACTTATATACATTTAAAATTGACAATAATTTTTTAATTGGTTTATTATTAATGAAAATATCATAGATAAGTTATATTAAGGGATTCACTTATTATGATTTTTTTTAAATGCACACTTTCATTAAATCCGCAACCAAAAGAGAAATAAAATCCAATTTAGTCTCCGTTAAAAACACACCAATTTGAATTCGGAAATAAAATTTCAAATAAATATTAAGATAGAGACATATAAAATAGAATGCATGAAAGGATAATTATATAAGTTTCTTTTTGACATTATACAAAATAAAAAGAAATAAAAGACAAATGTTGTGATGTGCAACACATCACATGATAAACCAAATAAAATAAATAATATGATCATAAACCTTTTTGTGCTATGTGAGATTAGTTGTATGGAGATTGGCTATTCACGGATCAAATCGGATCGGATCGGATCGGATTTGTCATTGACCCATCACCCGACCCGACTCAAACGGGCTAGTACTTTTTCCGACCGATTTCGACTGTTCTATAGTTCGAAACCGATTTAATTGGTCAAGTTTCGGTCAGAAACATCTACTAACCTTTTCCCTTTCTTCGAACCTTCATCTATATACATATATCTATACACACACAGATACAGATACAGATATAAGAAAGTGGAGAGGGAAAAAAATGAAAGAGAACCATTTTGTAGCAATAGCATAAACATTCCATTAATTTCCAAACCCTCATCTATTGATATAAATCTCAAAATCAAATATACAATCAACTCACAGATATACTGATTCAAACACAACTCTCGCACACTTGATCTAAGAGAGTAAGTTGAAACTAGGGCTTCTGAAACCAAGAGAGTTGAAACTTGGCTTATGAAATTGAGAGAGAGAGAGAGAGAGAGAGAGAGAGATTTGAAACTTGTGCTTTGAACTTCGCCAATCATCATCGTCATCACTGCGTTGATGAGATTAGGGATTTGGATTTTGATGAGTATGTCTGATTTGAGATTGAGGGATGTTTAGAGATGAAATGAAGGGGTTCAAAGAGAGAGGTTGAGAGAGGGGGGGAAGTAGGTAAGACGGAGAAGACGGAAGGATGAGAGAAATATTTTTTTTTCTTTGAGAGAGAGAGAGAGAGTAAATGACTAGGAAATTGAAAATATGACATAGAGATGAAATGGGGAATTGAAGGGACAGGTGAGAGTGAGAAGACAAAAGGGTGAGAGAGAGAGAGAGGGTATTTTTTTTCCTTTGAGGGAGAGAGAGAGAGAGTTAATGATGAGAAACTGAAAATCTGACATGGAGATGAAATGGGAAATAGAGGAGGCTGTCTTGGGAAGATAAAATAATCAAACCTGTGCATATATATTATACTTAATAAAATCGGTAAGATGACCCACAAATTAGATGGGGTTGTCTTGGGAAGCAAAGAAACAGTTTTGTACACGCTTTTGTATATAATATATATATATATATATATAATTCAGTTGGTTTGGTTTGAATGGGTTTTTAAAAATTAAATCCGATATCTGCCCGAAACCCAAAAATATTCACAAAAACAAACTGTGGCCAAGCGCTGGGATAGTCAAAACCGCCCGCACTGTGTTTAGATCGGGCAGGTCAGGTCAGACTTGTCAGGTGATTCAGTTCTTTGTACGCTCCTAGAGATTGGATACTAATATAAAAATATATTATGAGGCCACCTTTTTATTGGTGATGGACACTTAGTATTTTTTTGGCCAATAATGCTACAATGACCACATTTTGTTATTATGTTTTGTTTACTATTTCATGTGGTAGCACTACATTGGTATCAAGCATGAATGGTGAGACCCATTTAACTAATACAGTTTTGATAAGCAAATTATGGTTATGGTTCAAAAATTAAAATAGTTATTTTAGCATTATTTTTTTTTTCGTGTATCTGAAATGGTATTGAAATTTGAGTAATACTACAAAGACTACCATCAATCTTTACTATTATTTTACTATTTGATGTGTTAATTTAATTGTCAATTTACCTTAGAGATATACATTTGCGTCAATCTAGTTGTCAATATTCATTTGATATATATTAGTGATGAGACCCATTACACTAATATTGTTTTAACAATTAAAATTTTAAGCATAATAGAATAAAAAAAACATGGTAAACTATAACATTATTGTTGGAATTTTATAAATATAGTGTAAATTGTGGGAATCAATTTCCGATTCTAGTTCAAGTCTGCAGAAACTTGTTTTGGAATAAACCTCGTTATCTTGCAGGGGCCATGGCCACCCCCAGCCCCCCCTTCTGTGTGCATTGCCGTTGATACCGCTGTGCACTTTGCAGTGTTTTGTGGCTTTACTCAAATAATGGGGAAACATGTTAGATTTGTTTGCTATTTGCTATCTGTTCAGATCTGTAACAATTTGGTGTCACTGACTTGTGATTTTGTTAATGTATTAATTTACTGTTTTTCTCTTTCTAAACATAAACATGTTTAAAGGGGAAGAACAGTGCTTGATTTCTTGGGTCCATTGATGTTGTTGTTTGAGTCTTTCTGTTCTCAATTGTGAGTTAGTTATTGTTTGTTCCATTTTATTTTGCTAACTCATTGTGTTCCACTCAGGTTGCATGCCCCTGTATGATTTTGTGTCCCCATTTCATAAGCTTTCTGTAAAATATATTTGGGATTGGATTGTATGTTGTGGGCAACTTCCTCTGGATTTGTATCATTGTATGTGTTTAATAAATTTACAAACATGTGATACTCTCAGATACAGCATGGCAATGGAAGTCACCCAGGTTCTTTTGAATGCACAATCGGTGGATGGAGCTGTCCGGAAGCATGCAGAAGAAAGTTTGAAACAGTTTCAGGAGCAAAATCTTCCAGGTTTCCTGTTATCTCTTTCGGGAGAGCTTGCTAACAACGAGAAGCCTGTAGATAGTCGTAAATTAGCTGGTTTGGTCCTTAAGAATGCCTTAGATGCTAAGGAACAACATAGAAAGTTAGAGCTTGTTCAAAGATGGTTGTCATTAGACGTGGCTGTAAGGAGCCAGATTAAGGCATGCCTTCTGCAGACCCTTTCTTCTCCTGTGTCTGATGCTCGGTCAACTGCATCACAAGTCATTGCTAAGGTAGCAGGCATTGAGTTGCCACAGAAGCAGTGGCCTGAACTAATAGGTTCACTCTTGTCAAACATCCACCAGCTTCCGGTTCATGTCAAGCAAGCCACTTTAGAAACTCTGGGGTACTTGTGTGAAGAAGTTTCTCCAGATATTGTAGATCAAGATCAAGTAAATAAAATACTTACAGCTGTGGTTCAGGGTATGAGTGCATCGGAAGGGAACAATGACGTTAGGCTTGCTGCTACCCAAGCATTATATAATGCTCTGAGCTTCGCCCAGGCAAATTTTAGCAATGATATGGAACGTGATTATATCATGCGAGTTGTATGTGAGACTACACTATCCCCAGAAGTGAAGATTCGGCAGGCAGCTTTTGAGTGTTTGGTCTCAATTTCTTCAACTTATTACGAGAAATTAGCTCATTACATACAGGACATCTTTAACATCACAGCAAAGGCGGTGAGGGAAGATGAGGAACCTGTGGCTCTTCAAGCTATTGAATTCTGGAGCTCAGTCTGTGATGAGGAGATAGATATATTAGAAGAATATGGGGGTGACTTCACTGGGGACTCTGACATTCCCTGCTTTTATTTCATCAAGCAAGCGCTCCCTGCTCTTGTTCCTATGCTGTTGGAGACACTTCTTAAGCAGGAGGAGGATCAGGATCAGGATGAAGGGGTTTGGAATCTTGCCATGGCTGGTGGCACGTGCTTGGGTTTGGTGGCAAGAACTGTCGGAGATGATATTGTCCCACTTGTAATTCCATTCATTGAGGAGAACATAACCAAACCTGATTGGAGGCAAAGGGAGGCAGCCACTTATGCATTTGGTTCCATCTTGGAGGGTCCGTCACCTGACAAATTAGTACCTATTGTTAATGTTGCTCTAAATTTCATGCTCACTGCTTTAACAAATGATCCAAATAGCCATGTCAAGGACACAACGGCTTGGACCCTTGGAAGAATATTTGAATTCCTACATGGTTCGACTATGGAGACGCCCATAATTACTCAAGCGAACTGTCAACAGATTGTCACTGTTCTGCTTCAGAGCATGAAGGATGGCCCAAATGTTGCTGAGAAGGCCTGCGGTGCTCTCTATTTCCTCGCTCAAGGTTATGAGGATGTGGGTTCTAACTCTCCCCTAACTCCTCATTTCCAGGAAATTGTTCAGTCTCTTCTCACTGTTACTCACAGGGAAGACGCTGGGGAATCACGATTAATAACTGCTGCATATGAGACCTTGAATGAAGTGGTGCGGTGTTCAACTGATGAAACAGTGCCCATGGTGTTGCAACTAGTTCCCGTCATCATGATGGAGCTTCACCAGACTCTCGAATCACAAAAGCTTTCATCTGATGAGAGGGAGAAGCAGAATGAGTTACAAGGGCTTCTTTGTGGGTGCTTACAAGTTATTATTCAGAAGCTAGGGTCATTAGAGCCAATTAAGTTTACGTTCATGCAGTTTGCTGATCAGATCATGAATCTTTTCCTTAGGGTTTTTGCTTGTAGAAGTGCCACTGTGCATGAGGAAGCAATGCTTGCCATTGGAGCCCTTGCATACGCAACTGGTCCAGACTTCGTGAAATACATGCCGGAATTTTACAAATATTTGGAAATGGGTCTCCAGAATTTTGAGGAGTACCAAGTCTGTGCCGTGACCGTTGGTGTGGTGGGTGATATATGCAGGGCATTGGAGGATAAGGTTTTGCCTTACTGTGATGGAATTATGACCCAGCTTCTTAAAGACTTATCAAGCAACCAGTTGCACCGATCTGTGAAGCCTCCCATTTTTTCATGCTTTGGTGACATAGCCCTGGCTGTAGGAGAAAATTTCGAGAAATACTTGATGTACGCCATGCCAATGCTTCAGAGTGCAGCAGAGTTGTCTGCCCACACATCAGGTGCCGATGATGAAATGGCAGAGTACACAAATCTTCTGAGAAATGGGATTTTGGAGGCATATTCTGGTATTTTTCAAGGCTTCAAAAATTCTCCGAAAACTCAGCTGTTGATTCCTTATGCACCTCACATCCTTCAGTTCCTGGATAGCATCTACATGGAGAAAGACATGTGAGTTCTTAGTTTCATTCTTGTAGTTGCAATAATACTTGTTTAGATTTATTTATTCTAATTTCCGTCTTATCTATCTTGTACTCTCAGGGATGATGTGGTGATGAAAACTGCCATTGGGGTCCTCGGAGATTTAGCAGATACCTTGGGAAGTAATGCTGGTTCCTTGATTCAGCAATCTTTGTCAAGCAAAGACTTTTTAAACGAATGCTTGTCGTCGGAGGACCATTTGATTAAAGAATCTGCCGAATGGGCCAAGTTGGCAATTACCCGTGCAATTTCAGTTTGATGCTACTGCGACTTGGTCGGTATATACTTTTCCTTTTTACAAGTCCCTGCATATGCATATGGTTGTGTCGAGTCAGGGTCCATGAGTTGCATGTTCACCGCGTCATCACAGGTCATCATCGCCATTGTCAGACAACAGAGAAGTAACTGATCTTCAAGTTGTCACTAACTTCTGCATCAGCACCATGAGTTCACTAACTTTTGCATCGGCACCGTGGGTTCGGGTTTCCATTTATCAGAGAGGTGGAAGTGGGGCGGTGACAGGTCCTCGGAAATGGGTTTGAGTCCTCCACCGTGAAGTAAACCATGTATCTGTATTGGAGGATTGGGGGGTTGTTTGGCAGGTGTTGTTTTGATATGCTGAATAGAGATAACTTGAGCTGCTTGGTCATTATTCTTCATTGGTGGTTGTTATTGTTGAGATGCCATCTTGAGAGAAATACCCCATAACCACCTTGGTGATGCCGTCTTCTCCATGAGATGTAATGTTTTTGTTTGTGTTTTTGTTTTTGTTTTTGTTTTTTTGGGTCAGCAAGGTTACATAGTGTATTGTAATTTACTTGTTTGCATATTCATTTGTGAGATTGCACCTTACCTTTTGAGACGATGAAGCCATACTCGTTGAAACAAATTTTTTTTGGGTTAAGAAATTACTGTTTCAAGTAGATTGATTCCGACAGTTGAAGCTGCTAATTTGATCAGACATACAATCTAGAATTGTGGAGTAGACGGGTATGGTAAAATATAGTATGATGTGTGTGCGTGTTTTTTGTGACTGGGTATCTGGTACAGTTTGTGTACATCTCGACTGATCCGATGATTTTAAAATTAATGACTGGGCAAACCTCAATGACTTTTTGGTGTGATTCAAATTTGAGATCTTGAATCCTATCTTGCTCCGCTAATTTCTTGGGGTTTATGATGTGTGTTACATTCAGAATGTTGGTTTGAATGTGGTTCAACTTGAATCCCTGGGTAGATTCAATATCACTTTGTAACTTTAAACTTTTAGTTTGTTTCATTTGTGCACCTTCCGTTTAAAATTCACTGCATTGATCTTATTCTTCTTTTGCTCCATTGTGCTTTTTGGGTCTGTTTGGTCCCTGTATTATAGGATTGGATTGTTAATCCAGCAATTTGCATATTCTTGCGTTTGAATGGCACATATGATGACTGACTTAGTAATATGTATGATTTTTAATTTCCTAAAATCATGAGATATTCAATACCATATATTGTAAATATTAATAATTTCATACATATTTATCTTACTAATTGAGTTGGACAGTCAATCTAATGGTTCATTTCATGAATTATTAATTCTATCACTATTACTCTAACTAATCAAACAGGTCTTGAGGTATAAAAAAAAGGTAAATTACACTAACATCTTCTGAGATTTGATCCGATTATATAATAGAAATTATATTCTCATCCTTGTAGTTAATAATTTTATTTCACAAACCCTCCACTTGTATAAAAAGTAACAACTCCTAATAGAAAAATAAAGGAAATTAAATTCAAAAAAAATAAAAATAAAGCAAAGGAAGGGAAAAAAAGAAAGAAAGAAGTAAAGCAAGAAAAGAGAGATTGTATGAATTTAATGACTTTTTGATACTAATGTTAATTCTGTCTAAATAATTATAATGATAGGAGATCAATGTAATTTTTTAAATGTTAGAAGGTGATATGTATTAAATTCAAATCTCAGGAAGGTGTAAGTGTAATTTATCCTAAAAAAAAATGAGGAACATGAGTCAGTTTTAAAATGTTTTTCATTGAACTTGAAACTTTCTTTTTAGCTTTTCATTGAACTTAAACTTTCTTTTAATTTCTGCATTATTTTCAGAACATTTTTTTTATAAATTTTAATATTAACTTGTTAGCATTTGTTATAAAAATTAAAAAAAAATAATCAAACGAAACAGTAAAATTTGAAAATAAAGTTTAAGATTTTAAACTTGAGTCATTTTAAGAGATCACTAGAAATTTATTCGGTCATAAAAATTATTAGATATTTTTAAAATAATACATGTTCATATTCCGTAGTACTCAATAATCATCCCTTGAAATCAAGGCTTTCAAATTAATCAAAGTATGCGAAAATTATGTTGAACAACGAATTATTAAAAAAAGTTAAAAAATAAAGAAGTATGAGAAACCCGTACAATGCATGTTGTGTGAGAAAGGGAGAGAAGTCATTGTCCTTTTAGCTTTCGTTTGACATAAGTTAAAAATAATTTTTTTTTTATTAAAATAATTATAAAAAGATAAAATAAATTATTTTAGTTAAATAAAATAAAATGTCACATCTAAATTATAATTATTTTATTTTTTTCTTATAAAAATCAAAAAAATTAAAAAAATCTATCCCAAATATGACATTTTAATCCCAAACTAAAAAAAAATTAAAACATTAAAAAATCAACCTACATCCAAACAGTCCTAAACGTTGATAAAGAGCAACTCGTATAATTTACTCATTTATTTATTTATTATTATTATTGTACGAAGGTTTTGTTGTTTTCTTAAAGTGGATAAAAGAGTATTTTCGTAAAAAACTAAAATGAGTAAATTACATTGATACCCCCTAAAGTTTATATTTATTACAGTTCTTCCTCACTTTTTGAAAATTATATTTCTTTTTTTGAGATAAAGTTTCATTACAGATTGTTCTCTCTAGCAATTTAATTTTTTTAAATACCAATTTTGCTCTCACTGGGTAAATTACATTGACACCCCTCATATTTTAGAAATTACAATCCCCTCTCCAAGGTTTAAAGTAACATTACCAATTGCCCCCTCAGTTAGTATTAGTTGAAAAAAAAATTCATTGAAAAAAAAAATTAATTGAAAAAAATTTTGTTTTTTAAATTAATTGAAAAAAATTCAATTTTTTAATTTAGATTTTTTCTCAAATTTACAAACTGAGACAACTATTTATAAAGCAAAAAAATTATCAAACAAGTTTTTATGACAGTTTTTAAAATTTTTGTAAATATAAATTGAAAACTGAAAATGAAATGGTTACCAAACATGCCTCAGATGGTAAAAATATCGTAAAATTAGCAAATAATTAAACAATTTACTAACGTAAAAAATGACTTCTCAAAAGATTATTAAGTTATGTATAGTTTGATTTTTAGAATTTTTTTTAAAAATTAAAAATTAATTTGGTTAAGAAATAAAAAATAAAAAATAATTATCATTTTTATATAATTTTTATCTTTCGAGTGTAATAAACATAAACCTCAAGGGGGTGTCAGTGTAATCTTTATCTTACTTTGGTTTTTAAACAGAAATTTAAAAATGTGACTAACAAAAAAAATTTTCAATTAATTTTTTTTTCAAATAATTTTTTTTCCAATTAATTTTTTTTAATGAATTTTTTTTCAACTAATACTAACCGAGGGTACAATTGGTAATGCTATTTTAAATCTTAGGGAGGGAATTGCAATTTTTAAATTGTAATTTTTAAAATGTGAAGGGTGTCAATGTAATTCACCCAGTAAAGAAAAAATTAATATTTAAAAAAATTAAATTATTGAAAGGAATAATCTGTAATAAAATTTTAATCAATAATCTGCAAAATTGGTTTTTAAATCTGTAATTTTTAAAAGGTAGGAAGAGAACTGTATACACATCAATGTAATTTACCTAAACAAAATAAATGTGACCGTTGCAACTCCAATGCGCTTTCATATATATACAAAGACAGCCCAATTTGAAGACCTACTGAAAACTACGCACTATACGAAACCAAAGAGAAATCGCAGAAGGAAACAGAGATTTTCTAGGGAAAAGGGCAAGAAAATCGATTGGAGAGCACGACAAAATTCTATTGAGCAAGCAAGAAAGATCAAATTGATACAATTTATCACCCGTGAGTTCTCTCTCTCTTAAGCCCTAGTGACATATGTTTGGCTGCAAAAAAAATATATGACTCAACTGATTATAAATTGTTCTGTTCTTTTCTTGTTTTTTTGTTTTGTGAAACCCCATGATCTCTGTACATTAGGCCAATATATTTGGTTAGGAGATTTGAGGAAGGATTTGGAAAGGAAAATGACAAATATAGGTGAAATGAGAATAAAATATTCTTAAATTTCATATAATTTCACACACCTTTTCTCGTCCCTTTCCACATCCCTCCCCAAATCTTCTAACCAAACACAGCTTACAATTTTAGAGAAGACAAGCATTCAAAGCCTAGATTTCTTTGATATTCTATTTCTTTTTCCTTCTTTTTGGGTAACGCAAATAACTGAGGGGATTCCTTCGATTTTTATTCTTTTAATAATTAATAATAATAATTTGTCTACATCAATGGAAAAGTTGTATATGCAATGTGGGGTTTTGGTATTTCATGGAATAGACAATTGAAATAATCAAGTAAAGAGTTGATGAATTTTTTCTGTAAGCACAAAACTGTGTTGAAACTATTTGGTTTTTAGGAATTTGTAATGAAAAATAGTTAAATGATTTTGTGTTATGGTTTCCATTGTGTTTGTAGAAGCAGGAGGTTTAGCAAACAATATGAAGGGTTTTTTGGGAAGGTAACATGCTTGTTACGGTATCACTAAAAGCGCCAATCTAAATTCTAAAGGGGTTTATTGCTGTGGTGGATTTTAGGATTAGAAACATTGTTTAAGGGAAATAGACCTTGAAGAGGGGCTATATGTGTTGAAGCTAAATCCATTTTGGAATGGAGTTCAGTTTAGTGTAGTTAACTCATAATGACAGAGTCATGAAGTTAAAAGTAATTGTGGAATGGCCTAATCTAGATATTGGGATTAGTAAATAAGAAACTTTCATTCACCGGATACTACTTTTGAAAGGGGTTTCATTTTGTTTAGCTTAACTGATCATGACAAAAACAGGAGTTTAAAGTGATGGTTGAATTGTTGGAACTAGATTAAATGTAAATAACAAAAACGACCACCATTGTCGCCTCCATTTCGGGGAATAGGCTGGATGTCCTCCTCCTGGAAAAAAAACAATACAATTACGATAATTGAAGAATATATATAGTTACATATGCCACATTTTAAAACCTTGATAGTGATATATATATATATATGTTCTGTGATAATTGACAAGCCTAAGACTCCATTGGGATATGAGTAATGCAATTGGCAAACAGGTTGTTGAAGAATTTATAATATAAGATGAATTGTGCATGTTTATCTAGCCTATTTTTTGGGATTTTGAGGAATGCGATTTTTGAGTAGTATTTGAGAATTGCTTGATATTTGTCACTAACTTCAAAGTTTCTTTGGACCTGGGTAATTTTTGGATTATACAAAACATTGTATTGTTGTTGATGCTGTTGATAGGACTTTTTTGCATACCAATCATGCCTGAGTAGTTAATGAAAAGAAGATTAATTTGGGGTCTTGTAACCTATTCTGCTACAACGATTTTGATTTTTCATCTTCCCCCTGGTCAAAGCACAACAATTCTGATTCATTAATGTTTGGGACTTCATTATAGAATGCAGAAGTCGTAGCTGCTATAAACTGTTTCAAGTTAACTAATATTGCATCAAGAATAACTCGTTCTCGTTCTTTTGTTTGTAGTTTGTTCTTTAGTTGACTTGTAGATTGCTTATATGTATCAGCACCCATTGCTGAACATTGAACTGGTTTTTGCAGGTGAAATACATCGATGGCAACTCAAACCAGAGGCCTAATTCGAGACCAGAATCTAAATGTTCACTTTGATGGTACTGCACTTGTTCATTTTCTCTCCATGATTGTCTATAATCCAATCTGTCGATCGGATCTCATGGTGGTTCAACTTTTATGTCTACTGCAGCGGCTCCTCTTGGGCTAAAGTCCAATGTCTCGAAGGCACAAAAGAATGGAGGGCTTGGTGGAAGGAAGGCACTTAATGATATATCTAACTCGGGGAGGCCTTCCACACTTCAGACATCAAAGAAGCACAACTCGAAGAATGTGATCTCTATTGGAGGAGCTATTGGTCCCTCTAAAATGACATCTTCCTTTGGAGGAAAAAGAAATGTTTCGAAGGGTCCAGAGAAAGCGCAAGCTGGTGGCAGGAAAGCACTCAGTGACCTCACAAACTCTGGGAAACATCCACATGTGCATCAGGCATCGAAAAAGAGTCAGGATAAGAAGTTGAGTGTTGTTGCAGAAGAACAAATTCTTCCCCGTAATGTTTCAGAGGAACGATTTCTGCATGATCATCAGGAATGCATCAAGGCACAAGGGAATGCCATTGGCATGGATTATTTTCTGAAGGCAGTTGGACTAGATAACGGTACTCAAAATTTGATACTTGTATCACCAATCTTTGATCTCTTTTATTCTTTTGAGAAACCTACTAACATTTATTTGCCTTAATATATATAGATGATTACTTCATGCAGTTAGGCTCTCCACTGTCGGGGAAATTGAAGGTCAGTACACATTTTGATCTCACTTCATAAATGTTTATGCTTTTCTTTTTGGGTTTTCATGATTCGGGTATTCAAGATCAACACAATTATATACTATTTTTTTTGTTCTTGTTTTTGTTTTTTGTTGTTTCAGCCTGAGAGTCCCCTGAGGTACTTGGAAATGGAAGAGATGTTTGAGCTTGGGTATGAAGATCAATCTCAATGGAAGAAGCCTAGTGGACAAACTCCTTGTGGAAGTCCGAAATCACCCACTCCCTGTATGCAGTCGAAGGATTACAACTTTCCCAATTTCACGTTGATGGAGTCACCGTAGGTCGGTACACATTTTGACCTCACTAAATAAATGTTTATGCTTTTCTTTTTGGGTTTTCATTTGTGAGATTTGCACCTTACCTTTTGAGACGATGAAACCATACTTGTTGAAATTACTGTTTCAAGTAGATTGATTCTGATAGTTGAAGCTTCTAATTTGATTAGGACATACAAACTATAATTCGGGTATGGTAAATTTTAGTGTGATGTGTGTGTGTTTTTGGTTGATAATTGGGTGTGTCTGAGCACAAGCGGCTTGTGCACACCCCAACTAATCTGGTGGTCTTGAAGTTCACGACCAAACAAATGTCGGTGGCCTTTTGAAATGACTCGAACTCTAAATCTTGAATCTTATCTTCAAGAATCTATTGCTCGGCCGACTTTGTTTGGTTTATGATGTGTGCTATATTCAGAATGTATGTTTGGCTGTGATTCAGCTTAAAGCCTACAGTAGATTATTATATCACTTTATCTTACTTTGTAACTTTAAACTTTTAGTTTGTTTCATTGGTGAACCCTTCCGTTTAAAATTCATTACATTGATCTTATTTTTTGTTTACTCTTTTCATTGTGCTTTTGAGGTATTAAAAAAAAATTAAAAAAAAATTACTTATCGGTGTTATTCTTTAAAAATAATTACCGATTTATGGACACAGTAATAATAGAGAGATCTAAACGTGAGTTCTAAAGCAGCTCTAATGAGCTGACAGTGAAAAAAAAAAAGAAGGCCAAAACATTACATCAAGAGGTGATTTTTGTTATGAAAAAGTTTATAACATTAATGATTAAAGTTTATAAATTTTATCATTAATTTGAATTTGTTTTTACAAACTAACATTGAACGGTTGTTTTCCCAAAAAAATAAATGAGGAACATGGTTTTGCCAGTTTTAAAACGCTTTCCATTGAAGCTTTCTTTTAATTTCTTCATTATTTTTATATAAATTTTAACATTAACTTGTTAGCATTTGTTAAAAAAGAAAAAAAACAAAAACAAAAACAAAAAAAAATGGCTACATTAAAAAGCTGCTGTGGACTTTTCTGATAATACTGCAACAACCCCTACTTTGACAAAGTAGTGGGTGGTAAATTACTTCTCATTTTTTTTCCTTTCGTTTTTTTTCTTTTGAAACCCTGTCCATCTAAAATTTTGAGACTTATTTTTTCGAAACCCTGTCCATCTAAAATTTTGAGACTTATTTTTTCGAATGAATGACGGAACGAAACAATAAAATTTAAGAATATTTTTTTTTTTTGGTTTGTTGGTACACTTGGTGCATTAAGATAAAGAAGAAATTACACAAGCCTAGGGTAACGTATACTCCGGGCATCATCACATAACTGATTACAAACTGAAGAAAGGTTGACAAAAGTTTGAAATTTTCAACTAAACTCCTAAGTTTGCAAGCAAGTCAGCACCTATTGGCTTCTCCAAGGCAGTTCAGGAGGTACATACAATCATCAATAAGATTGTAAAGCTGATGTGAGACCATGGTGGTACCTGTCAAAAGTTGTTCAAGTAAAATTGTATCAGTTGCAATCTCTAAGTGTAGAATGTTTCGTTCAAGAGCTAACTTAAGTCTATCCCTCAACCCCCAGATTTTAGCAGCGGCACTTGAAGAGACACCAATGTTTCTGCAAAATCCCACCACCTAATGACCAAGATGATCCCTAGGCCTAACCTAGTTGGCCACCATGCCTTCCTTAGGACTTAGTTCTAAGGAGGTCGTGGGTTCAATTCTCTTTAGGGGGATTGAATTAAAGGAGTGCAAGCATTTAGGTACTTTGCCAAGGGTGGGGAGATTTTCTTTCATAGGTGCTAATCTAACAACTAACAATTAACATTTGCCGATCCAAAAAAAATAAAATAAAAATAGGTGCTGCCATTCCATTGCATGGGTGATGGCTGTAGAAGGTTTGAAAGTATGTGGGTTGTTAGGGTTGAACACGAGAGTTTCTATTTTTCCAGATGAGCCAACATGAGATAGGGAAGATGATAGACCACAAGGCAGATGAAGGGTGGACGGGGAACGTTTGGCGGTTGACTTTTAACCAGTCTGTGAGGTTACCATTAAAGGAAGCATATTAGCAGGGATGCTGACTGCATTCCAAAACACTTGGGCTTTCGAGCAGCCTCTGAGGGCATGGAGTGGGGATTCTGGTAGGTTCTTGCACCAAGAACAAAGGTTATCCTCCCCAATTTTTCAATGGAAAAGAAAGGATTTGGTACTGATTTTGTGTTGGAGGGCTAACCAAAGAAAGAATTTGATGCTAGGGGATCGTGTTCACCTTCCAAACCGAATTCCAATTATCCAGGTGGGGAACGATTTTGAGAGGGCATAAGTAGAGCCCCTAGAAAAATTACCATAACTGGTTTTGTCCCAAATGACACAACATTTATCGGGTTGAACCGTTGTAGAGTGATCCCTTGGAGAGTAGGCAAGACATCAGGGGGGAGGGTTGTGGAAAGGCACTCCAAGTTCCATGAGTTATGGGCCCAGCAATCTTTAACCGTAAAGGAGTATTCATGCAATGGTATGGGTCCAATAACCAGGTTTCGAAGTGGTCCAAGGCCTGTCCAATTGTCAAAACCAAAATGAGGTGCTTTCTCCATTTCTAACTGAAATTCTTGAGCCTTTTAAAAAATGTCCTTCCCTTTCTCTATGCTTCTCCATGATGTTGAGGGTATGTTAGAGAATTTGGCAATTAAAACTTTGGCCAACGGGAGTTTTCCTTGGTGGGAAGTCTCTAATTTAGCTTGGCCATTGCTACACTATTGATAAGGCTAGCTTGGCGAATGCCAAGTTCCACCATGCCTTTTAGGTTTTGTAACCGAATCCCAGCTAACAGGATGAATTTTTTGTTTTTCCTAAGTTGACCCCCGCAAAAAATTCCTATTTTGCTTGTCCATGACATTAGTGATGGATTTGGGAAGGAAATTGTACTGCATGACATACGCAGGGATTGCTCTATTGACTGCTTTGATGAGGGTGGTTCGACTCGCGATAGACAATAACTTGGAGGAAGTTTTGAGTTAAGTTTTTCAAGGAGGAAGTTGAAGGAACTTGTAGTGGGGCGATCATGGAAGATAGGGCAACCAAGATATTTTCCCGAGGATGCTTTGGGGATTTGGAGAGTATTGGAGAGAATGGTTTGATAATACAAGGGCACATTGTTGGAAAAAATGACTTTGGACTTGTACTAACTGATTTTTTGACTAGACAGAAGACATAACTCGTGGAAATACTATATGCACTAATTAATATATTACTTGATGATGTAGCATAATTTAAATTTTTTTTGATATTTGTAATGTGATTAATGAGTGGGGTCAATAATAATATCATAATTAATGTTAGTACACTAGTTAATATACTAATTAGTGTATGTAATACCACCGTAACTCATGAAGGATGTTGTGGATGATATAGCAGTTCTGCTCACTAGCTTCTCCAAAGAGGATATATCATTGGCGAAAAAAAATGTGTGATAGGGTAGGCCTACCTCTCGAGACTTTTGTGTTTCTAAGAATTTTGGCAGCAGGCATCTAAAATTTGGAGCGAGTGGTATTCCATACAGAGAATGAAGAGGTAGGAAGAAGGATGGCCACCTGCCTAATGTCTCTAGAGTGAGAAATTTTTGAGTGCAGATAGAATAGGTGCTATGTAGTACCTTTATCTTCTCTTATTAGTTAAGAGAGTAGAGGTTTCATTTATGTGTTAAGTGACGGAAAAATAACATAAGAGGCCATGATATTTGTGATTGGTTGAAGGCACCATGTGACATGCCACATTGTACCCTCTTTGCGCCTAAGAATTTTTCCGAGTGAGAAATGGAAGGGAATAAAATTTAACATTTTAAATTTGAGTCATATTAAGAATCACTAGAATTTTACTTGGTTGTTTATTTCAAGGCCTTGAAATTAGTCAAAATGTGCAAAAATTAAGCTAAAAATCCAATTATTAAAAAAAAATTTAAAAAGATACATCCTTAGAGTTTGTTTAAAATATGGATTGCTCTCTATAGTTTGAAAAATTAAAAAAACTCCGTTGTCTAAATTTTTTATTTAACAAAATTAATTTAAAAAGTAAAATTCTTACTTACTCTTCTATACGATGATAAAATTATTTGAATTATTAATTGAAATAAATTTTCGACATCATTAAAAAATATTAGTTGACTTGATAATAAAAAAAAACTTTTTGTTATGAAATTAAAAATTTTAAAAAATGGAATGTAATTTCTAAAATTATTGGAGATAAATCGTATTTTAATCAATATTCAAAGAATAACCATACAATGAGAAATTTTTGAGTGCAGATAGGGTATGTGCTATGTGGTACTTTTCTCTTTTTCCATTAGTTGAGAGAGTGGGGGTTACATTTATGTGTTGGATGATGAGAGACAACATAAGAGGCCATGGTGTTTATGATTGGTTGAAGGTATCATGCCAGATGTATCCTATCTGCACCCAAGAATATTTCACATACAATGCATGTGTGAGAGAGAGAGAAAAAATAATAATAATAATGAGCAAAAGGAATTGAAAAGAAAGTAGCACATTGAATGGTTGCTATATATATATAATTGTGACTTGAACTGCTACCCATCCCAGAGTGCACTTATTTTCTTATTCTTTTCTCTACATTCTCCACCCCACCAAATAGTGATAATCTTATGCCACGCATTCACAACTCCCCCTCCACTAAAAAGTCTTTTGATTAAGAATTTTAAAAAGAAGATTAATTATGATGAAAAAGAAAAAAAATAAAGAAAAAAAATAAAAACTAAAACAGAAGTCACTTATTTTACTTTTTATCATTTTTTTTCTTCACAAAATCTATTTTCAAATTTTTCATCCAAACAAAATCTAAAAATGTCAATTGTTCTATATTCAAATACATAATAAATGATAAAAATGTGCAGAATAGTACATGCATGCCCAATAACTATGCACACATATCAGATGGCAAATTGGAAGTCCCTTCATGTGTTTGTTTGTTTGTTTTTATTTTATTTTATTGGTTATATTGACATTTTCTGAGTTTTATGTAAATTACAAGGATTTTTTTTTTTTTTTTTTTTTCTCTTTTTGATTTGATGACCAATGGCATTTGTGTCTCTTAAAACTTGGAAGAGAAATTTGTAATCAGCAACTAAAATATATGTGAGGTGATTGTCATTTCAGAAACATTAGTAATTGTTAAGAGTAACTCAGTATAATTTACTCATTTATTTATTTTTTATTATTGTATTGAGGTTTTCTTAAAGTATTTTTCTCTTTTATTTCTTCATTGCACATTAATAATTTAATGGTCTAAGCAAAATAAAACAACCTCATTTTTTAAGGTATTTGCTTAAAAACAATATACCATATTTTAATGCCATTATACTTCAATTTTAAACTTGAACAGTTAAATTATGTATTTTATTTACGTATCTTGTTGTTTTTTAAAAAAGAAAGAATATCATTATGAGAAAATCATAACAAAGAATTATCACCCTTGTTATTTTGTTTCCCGACAGCCTAGAACCATTATGGAATACAAAGGTTTAGTAGATTAATTAGTCTTTAATTTATTTTAATTTTTCTGTCTTAGTAAATGATTAAAACAAAATTAGTGATTCGGAGTTCATTAGTGTTCTATTGTCTCCTTTTTTGCTTAGTGCTCCCACTAATCCCACCATTATAAATTCAACCCTCAGAAGTTTTTATGCACATTGATTTATTTGTAGGCCACACTGCCAATTTTTGTGTCCCTCTACCCTATTTATTAATGCTGTGTTTGGTTGGAGTTTTTGAGGTGGGATTTGGAAAAGGAATGAGAAATGTAATCCTATTTATGTTTGGTTATAATAAAAAATATATGGGAAAAGAAAGGGGGTGAGAAATAAATAAAGAAATAGGATACTTTTTAGGACATCAATTCTATTTTATAACCAACACAACCAAACATAGTTGGGATTTGGAATTCTATTAATTCTTTCTCCTTTTCCTTTCATTTCCATTTCCCTTTCCATTTCCCTTCCCAAATCCCCCAACCAAACACAGCGTAAGTGAACAAAGCCAAAGTATGAGGATCAAAGGCACACTCAATTAAGGAGTTGTTTGGGACCACAGGAAATAATTAGTCTACAAAATGGTGCCATGGAAGGGACTCTTATTCCCCTTATGGTTGGATACAAGAAGATTAATACTATGACTCATCTATTATGTCTATTTATTAGTCTTACTACTGTGTGATGCAGCTAGATTCGAATTTAGAAATTATGTCTGATAAGAGAGCACTTCATTCCTATTGTGCAATGCAGCTAGACTCAAATCATATCTGATATAAGAGCGACTCATCCTAAATAAAGCAGGAAGAGTTTATGGAACAATAATTGGTATCTTTGTTACATTAGCTAAAAGCGACTCATCCAATCCCTTAGTTTCACTACTATGCAATGCAATTAGACTCGAAATCATGAATCATGTTTTGAGTGATAGAGAGCGTTTCATTCATTAGCTAACCCGTTGTATTTAGACTTGATCTAAAAAATCACACCTAATAAAACAACGTCTCATCCATCAATTACCGCTACCGCTTGGTCTCACTGTGGCATGATGCATCTACCCTTCAAATGTCACATAATATGAATTACTTCCACAATAGTAGCACTTCCACACAGCACTACTGATAGTCTTACATGATCTTAGAAACTAATTAATTGCCACTGAAATTAAGGGAAGGGAGATTACAATACTAGAAAATTGATTGATAATGAACGAAGAATATCTCCCACAGGTTTATGGTTTATATTAGTGGGAGAGAAGAAAAGTAGGTTGACTTATAAAAAGGTGAGAGTAACCAAAAACCCAATATGAGCCATGCAAGGAATTGATTAGGGTGTCCACATGCACACTATTACTTTGTTATTGCTATTCACATTGATTACGGATAACGTTCATGATAGACTTATAAGATAGTACAAGATACGTTTATTGTTAAAGTATTTTTTAAGTCAAAGTCTAATGAAATAAATAAGGCCAACTATTGAATTAAACTAACAAACAATGCTTTCAGACGAGAGCTGAACTATACATCTAATACTTTTATGTTGATGTAACACATACATATATAGTATAGTTGACCTAGAGGTTGTGGCTCTTAGGTAATGCACCTCATCATCATTGTGTACCAATTGGGTGGGGTGCACCATCACAACAACTCTTATGGGCACTTCACTTTCTCCATTACAAATAAATATTAAATGTAACAGTAATATTATTTTACGTAATATTATCGGCCAATAAAATATCGTAAATGGGATTAGGTTAACATTATTTGTCTCCCCTAACCTACATTATCGCAATGTGAAACCCATCATCAGTTAATGATACCATCACTAGTTATTAATATTGTCACGTAATATCACTATTATATTGAATATTTACTCATCTACCACTCAAAATATGCATAAAAGCAGCCTCTCTCCCCTTCCCACCCCTTTCAACCTTGAACCAGAGCTAATGATATTCTAATAAGAGTACCAATTGGTCACCTATGGCTCTTAGGTTCAAGACCTCTCTTCCAGTTTTGCTTTTCCTACTCATTTGCTTGTCTTCAGGTGAGCTATAACTAGCTCTCAATCTCACCTTTGATTCATTTCCAATTGTTTTACTATATCATGAAGTTAATATAACTATTTTTCTTTTTTCTCATTTTGCTCTAGGCATAGCTGAAGGCCTCCACGACAATGTCAACCCCGTGTACTTGCATCACAAGGTAGGTAGGGATAGAATCATATAAGAGTTTAGAAACATATTTAGAAACATATACGAGTTTTTTTTTTTTTTTTTTTTCCTGTTTGATAATTGAGAGAAGTAAATTTCCCGATAGGGCAAAAATAAAATCTTAGAGGGGAAATTGAAGAAAAAAACTAAAACAATAGGTAAGAATAATAATTTTTCAAATTTTTAGTTGCAATTTTTTTAATTTTTTTAACCATACACAAAATTACAAAAAATTCAAATCAACATGGCTAAAATTAACATCACATAATTTGATAATGCACCATGTGTTAGAAGAAAAGTGACAGTAACATCACACAATGATGAACTAGAGAAAGAAATTCAAGATGAACTATGATTTCTTTTACAGTTTTGTTTTTTTGCAATTTTCTGTTCATATATATATATATATCCAAATTGAACGAAAAAGCTGCATGTTTTGCTAATAAGAGTATTTTTTTTTTTATTTTTTTTTTTAAGTTAAAGGGTATGAATCCAAGGAAGCTTTTGGTGGTGGATACAGTGTTGGATTATGATTATACAGGACCCAATCCTAAGCATTATCCCAGGAAGGGGAAACCGGGCAGCAGCGGCAGCAAGAACCCTTGATTCCCTTTCCTTATCCTACCTCTGTGCCCCCAACTAAATAATAAACACTGCCCCAACTAAGAGATTTTGATCATGTATGAGGAGAGGAGACAATCTATATATATATATATATATATATGTTTAGTATTAGTTTCTAGAATACTAATATTGTAAGAGCCCTCTTGTGGGCACAGAGAGGCCATATATGGGGTAATTCAATATGGCATTTCAAATGCTGTGTGTACTTCTATTATATTGCTTTTTCTTTTCTTTTCTAATTATAACAAACAAAGTTTAGGGGTGTTTGCTTCTGTTTTCGGGTTTTTTTTTTTTTTTTTTTAACAAAATAATGAAAAGTTTTTTCGAAAATAGAAAACAAAAATACAAACACAAACAGATGGGTACTTGTCAATATTAACATGGGGTTTGACATTGTTTAGTTTATTTCTAATATCTAATTAATGCCTTTAATTAATAAGCATGTAACGTTGGCCTATGTATACATTATGATGTAGAGAAGATACAAAATATAGCTCTTTTGCATGTTGGTAAGGTTGTATATATCTTATTTTTCTAAATCCAATAGTAACAAAAATCCCGTGCACTTAGAACTATAAAAGAAATTTACTCAAGCTCAATTCATGTTTGACTCATTAATTACTTGTTTAAGATCAATTTGTTATATAAATAAATCAAACTTAAAAACTCCATGTGAACAAAAGATGATTAATATTCTCACTAATAGTACTAGTGGGTTATCAACATTTATCTTATTCATAAAATTTGTCTGTTACATCAGTTATTCATAAAAGGAGGACAAAAAAATATACACTAATATGGAGGGTTCAACTCAAAACAACTTACACCCTCACACGATTCGAATTGCATCCCATAATAATTTGCACTCTTCATGTTTTAATAATTTTTTCCTTGGTCCACTCGCAAGTAATACCCCTTTGATGAAAATATCACATAATATTTTGAGATTATCAAATAATTAAAAATGATAGGAGACCCACTTGAAAGTGTAAGGGTTGGTTTGAGATGTTTTAAAAAAGTGTACTTTTTGACTTATTGGCTTATATGGGTTGGGTTTGATGTGATGGGTTAGAGAGGTGATGTGATTTAAATAAGATGATGTGACTTAAATAGGATAGTAATTTTTTAATTTTTTATATTATTTAGTAGATGCCAAGCTTGGCCTAAGTGTGTGGACAATCTCAATGACTATAAAGTAAAGGGACACACCAAACTAGGCAAGCCATCAACATATAAAAGTCCCTAACTCACTTTCCTGCTTAACACGCCAAATGAAAATTCCATTTCCACCTAGTAATTGACAGGGAAAAACTTATCAATCACTCGAAATATTATGTGATATTAGTTATGTTATATTTTTAGTTAATGAGAATTTATTATAAAAAAAATTAGTGATAAATCTAATCTAAGAAAAGTATAAGGTATTAGGTTCAGTAAATATTTTTTATTAGTAAGAAGTCCACCTTTTATGAAATAATTTAGTGAGAAATCATTTTGTTCGTTTTGAAAGACATTTTGTTTCTAATTTCTCCTTAATTTATCTGTTGACTTTTCATTGACTATATGTTCAAATACATATCTATCTATTCAAAAAAAAATTATCTGTTCAAATTTATAAGAGTTAATTACTTAAAAGTTATATTTACAAATGTTATAGTAACTCAAGTTCTATTTAAGATTTTTTAAATCAATAAATCATATTTAGTAAAACTGAGAATATTATCAATTTTTCTTAATTTTTAAAACTAAGAATATTAACAATTTTGCATTTCTTGTTTCACTAATTGGTGAAAAAAAATAAAACATGAGATTAAATGTTTTTGCCTTTGTACTTATTGGTTTGATTCAACTATCCAATAAAATTGAAAACATTATAAATTTTTTTCAGTTTTAAAACTGAGAATATTATCAGTTTTTCATTTTTAAAGTATTTTTTTTTCTTTCTTTCTTTCTAGTTTTGCACATCAATGTTCTATCATCATGCTCCTTTATAGATACAAAATTTTTAATTTTACATAAAAAAATAATTCAATTTTTTTTGTACACATAATTTTTTTTTTCAATTTGAAAGTTAATGTTTTAAAGTTTTAAAAATCAAAATAAATGTCAAATCATCATGTTCCTTTATAGATAATCATAAATGATGATCAATCATTATTTGAAGGGCAATTTCGATTATTAAAATTTAATAGGACTTAAAGGTCTAAAAAATCTTAGTTAGAACTTAATAGAGTATAAGTTCATAAATTAAGACTTGTGTATAAATGTCCCAATTTATATCTATTTGATTAAATTTTTTAACTATCTGTTCAAATTTTGTTGCATCTGTTCAATTTTTTTCCTATTTATTAAAAATCTGTGGGTTTCTCTCCATCTATTTAAAATATGTTCAAATTCATAAAAAAGGGATTTACTTTACAGTAAGACAGATGCAACAAAATATACACAAACATGGAAGGTTCAACTCAAAACAACTTTCACCTTCACACGATTTGAATTGCACCCTATCACAGAACAATTTGCACTCTCCATGTTTTAACAGTTTTTTTCCTTATTCCACTACAAGTAATTATCCTTTGATAAAAATATCACGTAATATTTTAAGGTTATTAAATAATTAAAAATGATAGGAGACTCACTTGAAAATGTCAAGTGTGGATGTGGGGATGTATTTTCTGAATACCAACACGTGGCATGGTGACGCCGACGTGTCAGCCGAGGTGCCACGTGCCCTGGTAGTTAAGCCGAGGTAATCTCGGAGAAGCCGAGGTCATCTCCGAAGATATCGGAATCCGAGATAAGGGACAAGAGTCCTAAGGCAAAAAGGGGACTTAATCAAGATAAGGATAAAGCTCTTAGGGAGTTTATCTTTATCTCTTAAAGAGTCCAGAATAAACAGTAAATCATAGTTCATAGAAGTCATACTTCTAGTGGGACTTGGATTGAGTATATTATAAAAGAGAGGCGCCCCCGTGGGTCTAAGGTATGTAATATATACTTTGAGTATTCAGTTTAGTACTTGATTATCTTTGAGAGATATACTGACTTGATCGTCGGAGTGCCCCCGGGTGGAAGAACCACCGCCGGAGCTTTTTTCTTTCTGTTTCAGGTTGCTTAAGCCATCTATTCTGCTTGTGCTTTCCAGCTGATCACTAAACGGGCAGTGTGGTCAGATTTTCACCCACACAATTTGGTGCCGTCTGTGGGAACGAAGGAAGAATAGATGGCCAGTAGCGGACAGCAGGAAAATATTGGGGATGACGCTCCCACTGGGAGTGGCAGACCAATTGACCTTGACATCGAAGGAGATAACCACAATGCAGGAGCCCGTGACCAGGGTCACAGAGAGAACGACGTCATCCCAGAAGGCGACACGTCAAAAAAAGCAAACCAAGGAAAATACTACAATGAAGATAACTTCCAGGTATGGAGGGACAGGTGCCTACGGAGGGATGAGGAAGTAAAAGAACTAGCAAACAAGTTGGCGGACCTCCAGTCAGTCGTCAACTTCATGATGCAGAATAATGTTATGCAGCCACCATACCCGCTGCAAGATACGCCGATGCCGGCGAACAACACTCAGAAGGACGGAAGAAAAACAATCCCCGAAGTCCCTCAGCATACCAGAAGCGGAAGGCATTCTCACCGACCTTCCAGGGAAGTCGGACGAGAAAAGCCGAGGCAAGAAGAGTCCCGAAGGACACACCACATGAAGAATCCAGACCCCAAAGAACATCGACATGTTCAGGGGCAAGTACTCCATTTTGACACAACCCATGAAGAAAGATCCAAACGACCCCACCACGAGGCCGAAAGCAGTGTACCAAAAAGACTAAAATCCAAAGACAGCCGAGCTCCAGGGAGGAGCAAAGAAGACTTAAGGGACTACCTCAAGAGGAGGCAGCAGAATGCAGAAGCCGAGGTAAACTCCCCAGTAAAACCGAAGACAGCCTTCTCGGTGGAACTGGACAAATTCGAACCGCCCAAAAGATTCAGTATGCCGAGGTTTCAAATCTATGATGGTAAGTCAGATCCAAACTTTCACGTTGGGCTATACCTGAATTCAATGGCGTTATATAGCGGGAACGAGCCGTTGCTCTGCAAAGTATTCCCCTCATCCTTTGGAGAAATTGCATCTGATTGGTTCCACAAGTTACCAAAAGGAAGCATAAAGACATGAGAAGGCTTGGCCGAGATGTTTGTGGCCAGATTCGTGACCAACAAGCTGCAACCCCTGAGGGTTGATGCTTTGATGGCTCTACGAATCACCAAGGAAGAAGGCCTCAGGGCCTATGCGAAGAGGTACTACGAGGTGTTCAACCGAATACCCGAATGCAACCAGGAAGTAGCAGTCGTATCCTTTAAGAACGGCCTGAAAGATGACTGCCCTCTACGGAAGTCTTTGGCAAAAACATTGCCAAAAAGCATGGAAGAACTCATGGCAAGAATTGAGAAATACGCCAGGGCCGAAGAAGATACATCGGGAAACAAAGAGGTGAAACAAGAAAAGGGAAACGGCTCGCCAAAGCGAGGCCGAGTCAACAATGGGCCGACCAAACAAGAAATAGAATTAAGAAATAAACAGGCGGTAACCATAGTATTCCGGATCCCAATCCATAAAATCTTGGATCGGATTCGAAATCAACCTTATTTCAGGGCTCCAGCAAGAGCACCAGGGGAATTCATGGGAAGGAACGTTGGTAGACGTTGTGCCTACCACAATGAAGAAGGGCATCCAACTCAAGGTTGCAGAGCCTTAAAAGCACACTTGGAAGACCTAGTAAGACAAGGCCTTCTGAGGGACCTGGTCGATGAGGCCAGAACAAGGGAAGAACAGGCAAGGTTGCCTCAAGCACCAGCGGCACCACCTCCCCCAGCACAGCTACCACAAGCAGGAGAAACAAGGGTGGTTAATGTGATCCACTCAAGGGTCAACGAAAACGAAGTCAGAGGAGAAACCCAGAGGGTAAGACATTTACAGCATATCTATCAAGTCGGGGAAAAGAGACATCGGCCAGAAGAATGCCAAGGGCCGATGATAGCCTTTACTGAAACCGACCTAGAACTGGTCCAACATCCGCATAATGATGCCTTGGTAGTATCCCTCCAGGTTGGGGAGTGCCAAGTAAAACGCATCCTAATAGACCAAGGCAGCTCCTGTGACATCATGTACGTCAGATGTTACAAAGAGCTAGGCCTTCACCCCGATGACCTAGAACAATCCAGCGGCCCGATGGTCGGCTTTAATGGAACGCCGACATGGCCACTGGGTACAACAAGCTTGGAGGTACAAGCCAGCACTAAAAAGATCAGGACGGAGTTCCTGGTAATTGACACACCCTCACCATACAACATCATCCTGGGAAGACCGTGGTTGCATGCAATGGGGGCAGTTCCCTCGACGTTGCATCAACTACTCCGGTTCCCAACAGAGCATGGGATTGAAGAAGTCAGAGGGGATCAACTACAAGCCAAAAATTGCTCCATGGCAGCAATAAAGTCCACCTGTAGTATACGGGAGCCAAAGAAAGTAGAAGTTGAAGATGAGGACATGGAAGTCCTAGAAGACGTCGGGAAAGAACCAGCCGAGAAAAGCGAAGAGGCGCTAAAGAAAATCCTCGTCCAGGAGGGCGACGAAGAACGATTTTTTCTTCTCGGCTCAGGCTTAGCTAAAGAAGAAGAAAAAGAACTGGAAGATTTTTTAAGGGCAAACATAGAGGCGTTCGCTTGGACACCTTATGAAATGCCTGGCATTGACCCCGAGGTCACTTGCCACAGTCTGAATGTCGACAGATCGGCAAAACCTGTGATTCAACGAGCCAGAAGGCCGACGTTAGTGCACGTCGAAGCAGTCGAGGAAGAGGTAGACAGACTCCTTGAAGCCAGGGCCATCCGAGAAGTCCAGTACCCAACGTGGCTGTCCAACACAGTAGTAGTAAAAAAAAAGAATGGCAAGTGGAGGGTTTGTGTAGACTTCACCAGCCTCAACAAAGCTTGCCCGAAAGACAGCTTCCCTCTGCCCAAAATCGACCAACTGGTAGACGCCACCTCGGGACATGAAAGGATGAGTTTTTTAGATGCATATAGAGGGTACCACCAGATTGCTATGTACCCACCAGATGAGGAGAAAACCGCGTTCATCACCCCGAAAGGCCTGTACTGTTACAAGGTAATGCCTTTTGGGCTGAAAAACGCAGGAGCAACCTATCAGAGGTTAGTGACAAAGATGTTTAAACATCTAATTGGTAAAACGATAGAAGTTTACATCGATGACATGGTCGTAAAGACCAAGAAATCAGAGGGTCATCTTGCCGACCTAAAAGAGGTCTTTGACATACTCAAAAGATATCGGCTCCGACTCAACGCCTCAAAGTGTGCCTTCGGAGTTGGGTCAGGTAAATTTCTAGGATATCTGGTAACAAGAAAAGGCATTGAGGCCAGCCCAGACCAAATCAAGGCCATCCTGGAACTACAGAGTCCAACATCGGCAAAGCAAGTTCAAGTGCTCACTGGAAGGGCCGCAGCCCTAAACCGATTCATCAGTGAAAAAAGCCACAGACTTCCTGTGGACGGAAGAATGTGAAGCTGCCTTAACCGACCTAAAAAAGTACTTGACCACAACCCCGGTCCTTTCTAACCCAATCCCAGGGGAGGAATTGTTTTTGTACTTAGCAGTCTCTGAACACGCAGTCAGTGCAGTACTAATCCGAGAGGAAAAAGGGGAACAGAAGGCTGTCTATTATGTAAGCAAGACTCTGGCTAACGCAGAAACAAGGTACCTACCACTGGAAAAATTAATGCTAGCCTTGGTAATGGCCTCAAAGAAATTGAGCCATTACTTTCAGGCACACAAGATTGTGGTTCTAACAGAGCACCCACTGAAGTCCTTATTACATCAAGGAGACTTAACAGGAAGAATAGCAAAATGGGCAGTAACACTAGGCCAGTTTGACCTAGAATTTAGGCCAAGAACAACAATAAAGGGCCAAGTTTTGGCCGACTTCGTCGCAGAACTCACACCTGAAGCCATCACACCTCGGGCTCCGTCGAGCCAAGAGGAACATTGCCCCGACAAGCAAAAAGAATCCCAGTCAAAGACAAAAAAGCAAGAGAAAGAAAAGCTCAGACCATGCAGCATCTACATCGGCGATTCATTCAGACTATTCGTCGATGGAAGTTCAAACCGCCAGGGTGCAGGAGCAGGAGTACTGCTGATATCTCCAGATGGAGAAATCGTAGAACAGTCCATCCGTCTGGGGTTCAAAGCCTCCAATAATGAAGCAGAATATGAAGCATTAATTGCAGGGCTAAAGCTAGCAGCAGCAGCAGAGGCAGACGAGGTAATTATT
Source organism: Camellia sinensis (assembly GCF_055761805.1). NCBI lineage: Eukaryota > Viridiplantae > Streptophyta > Magnoliopsida > Ericales > Theaceae > Camellia > Camellia sinensis. Next base: position 11,487,305 of record NC_138968.1, read on the forward strand.
TTTTGTGATTCACAACTGATTGTTAACCAGTCAACAGGAGAATTTGCAGCCAGAGACGAAAGAATGTCGGCATATGCAAAGGAAGTCATCCGACTGGCAGCCCTATTCCAGAACTGCAGATTACTCCAAGTTAGCCGAGATGACAACACCCACGCCGACGCGCTAGCCAACCTGGCCAGTTCAATTCAAACTGGAAAAACAAGGACAATTATGATCGACTACATGTCGGCCCCGAGCATAGATAAACAGAGCATTGAACAAGAAGCAATGTGCGTGGGCCTTGGACCAAGTTGGATGGATGCAATCATTGCATTCCTAAAAGAGGGGAAGCTGCCAGAAGACCATAAAGAAGCACATAAAATTAGACTGAAATCGGCCAGATTCAGTCTAACAGCGGAAGGCCATCTCTACAGGAGGTCCTTCACTGGACCACTTTTAAGGTGCGTACATCCTTTGCAGGTTGAAGATTTCCTTTACGAGATTCATGAAGGAATTTGTGGAAGTCATGCAGGGGGCAGATCGTTAGCCCACAGGGCCATTACCCAGGGGTATTGGTGGCCCTACATGCAAAAGGACGCCGAAGCCTATGTAAAGAAGTGTGAACAATGTCAAAGGTTTGCACCTTTGATACATCAACCAGCTGCCGACCTAAACCTAGTATCCAGCCCTTGGTCGTTTGCCCAATGGGGCATGGATCTGGTTGGACAACTTCCCCAAGCAACTGGGCAAAGAAAATACTTGCTGGTAGCAACAGATTACTTCACAAAATGGATAGAGGCAGAACCTCTTGCCAAAATCCGAGATGTGGATGTCAAGAATTTTATTTGGAGAAACATAATCACCAGATTTGGGATTCCAAGAGCAATTGTTGCCGACAACGGGACACAGTTCGACAGCAAACTCATCAAAAACTTTTGTGCAAAATTCAAGATCAAGAATTATTTCTCAACACCAAGTTTTCCTCAAAGCAATGGGCAAACAGAAGCATCCAACAAAGTAATCCTGGATGGAATAAAGAAGAGGCTGCAGGCAGCAAAAGGAAAGTGGGTGGACGAGTTGCCTAACGTACTTTGGGCATATCGGACTACGCCGAGAAGATCAACAGGAGAATCCCCCTTTGCCATGGCCTATGGCACAGAAGTAGTCATCCCATTAGAGATCGGCATCCCAGGGATCAGAACCCAGGGAGTAGAGAATGGCACCAACGACATACTCTTAGCCCGAGACCTGGATTTATTGGAGGAACGAAGAGAGAAAGCTGCAATTCAGCTCGCAGCATACCAGCAACAGCTTGCCAGAGCTTACAACAAGAAGGTTAACCCAAGAGATTTTCAAGTTGGCGACCTAGTCCTAAGAAAAGTCGTCGGGAACAAGAAGGATCCCAGGGAGGGCAAGCTTGGCCCAAACTGGGAAGGACCCTACAGAGTCACTTCAGTATTAGGCAATGGAGCATATCGGCTTGAGGACAATGAGGGCAAAGCATTGCCCAGACCTTGGAATACTTGTAATTTGAAATTTTTCTATCATTAGATAAACATCATTGTTTGGCCGATATTATCAATAAAGTCTTTTCAGAATCCTTTCAACATGTTCGATTGATAAAGTTATGCATGGATGTTTATTGAAGACATATCAAACTCAGGCAAAGCTAAGCCGATGCTATTCCTTAATCCACTTGTTGAAATTTGTAGCAATTTACAAGTTGGAATTAAGCTGATTCCTTATCTTCACTTGTTGAAATTTGTAGCAATTTACAAGTTGAAGTTAAGCCGATGTTATTCCTTAATTCACTTGTTGAAATTTGTAGCAATTTACAAGTTGGAATTAAGCTGATTCCTTATCTTCACTTGTTGAAATTTGTAGCAATTTACAAGTTGAAGTTAAGCCGATGTTATTCCTTAATTCACTTGTTGAAATTTGTAGCAATTTACAAGTTGGAATTAAGCTGATTCCTTATCTTCACTTGTTGAAATTTGTAGCAATTTACAAGTCGAAGATAGGCCGAGGTTATTGCTTAAGTTCTCATAGCAATATATGGGTTGTTTAAACCCTAGGGAAGATGCTTAACACTTGTTGCATTTTGCAGCAATTTACAAGTTTATGTTAAGCCAACATATGATCACCCACTGAGGTATACAGAAAGTTACAGGTTAAAATAAAGGCTAAGTATATTTTTTTCACTACTTGTTGAAATTTGTAGCAATTTACAAGTAGGTAGGACTAAGATTACCATTTAATACTTGTTGAAACTTAAGAAGAAGCTTGCAAAAGTTTACATTCCGAAATATATGTTCTATACTTGTTGAAATTTATGAAAAGATTGCAGGACAGTATCTTGCCGAAATAAAAGTTTTTATGGTTATACCCGAGGTATGAAACCCCGAGGAGATTGCACAAAGGAGGCAACATGAGGAAATATGCAAAAATTTTCTAAGTACAAGACTATGCAGAAGCAGTCAACAGAATATCACAAGACTAAAACATCCAGAGGAGGAACTGTTGCAGTTACACATTAAAAAAAAAAAAAAAAAAAAAACATTTTCAAGATTCTTCAGTATCAGCCACTGCAGGAACGGGGACCTCGGACGATTCAGGCGGAATCTCCTCGGCCACTTTCTCCGCTTGTATTTCGGCATCTATCTCTGCCAATGTTGTGTCAAGACTTCTTTCAGTCAGAAGGAGGTCAGATGGTAGATACCCTTGAACAGACTCCCTGGGCACTTCCTCAGCATCATCACCCCCCTCATCTTGAGTTAAGTCCATAACCTGCTCAGCAGGAGGAGGGGACTTGGCTTCGGCAGCACCCTTGGGTTTTCTCACCAAAGCCTCACCATCATCTTTTTCTTCATCTTCATCCACGGCCTCGGCCTCAGACTCTGATTCACCTTCAGGAGGAGGTGGAGGAAATGGTAACGGAATAGCGTCGGCCTGACGCAATGGCGAGTCAGCAGGAAGATCAAGCTTCTTTATCAAGGACATCCAACCAAGGGAAAATCCCCTGTTGCATGCCTGCCTGACTTGAAGCTTGTAGTCTTCTGCGACGTCGGCCATACCTTGAGCATAGGCCTTTTCATCGGCCTCTTTGACCTCGGCCTCTTTTGTGGCCAGTGCCTGCTGGAGTTCTTTCTCCGCTTGGGCCTTCCTAGCCTCAGCCTCTCTTTTCTCGGCCTCAGCTACTTTTTTAACGGCTTCAGCAGCCTCGGCCTTCTCAAGAGCTAAAGTTTAAACTTTAGTTGCAGCCTCGGCTTGATCCTCCAATTTTTTCATTTTTGCTTCAAGAGACTTGATCTCTCTCTTCATAGAAGATGCTTCCTTTTTCATATCAACCAACCTTTGACGATTTTCAAAGGATTGCATGGCAAATGAGTGGGCATGCTGAATGGCCTGCAGAAAAACAGAAATGTGAGACAGTACTCTCAGTGAAGAACAGAAGAAAAAATCACAAGTACAAACAGAAATACTTACTTGAGCGGAGTGTTGGAGCATAAGAGCATAATTTTCATACTCACTAAGCTTGCTATTTCGCTCCAAGTCATTTGGTAGAAGAAGAGCAGTGCTAAGGGCGACAGCAACATTAATGTCGTCAGCACTTTCACTAGCCATGATGGGCCTATCCTCCAGGGATAGATCAGGGGCCCAGGGGACGTCGGGCTTCTTCGAAGCCGAGGTCGTCGCAGACGATGATCTTGGTCGCTTTGATTGTGTAGACCCTGAGGGTTGGCCTTCAGCAGATCTCTTGGTTGAAGTAGAGGCTGATTTTTTGCTTTCTGCTAGTTTAGAAATCGGCAAAGCATCCTCAGCCTCGGCATCTGTAGCCTTGGCCTTAGGCTGAGCCTTTTTTACTCTCTTTGGTTTGGGTGGAAGCATTGATTGCGTTGGTGCGGCTTCGGCGTCAGTTGGAAGATCGGCAAGAAGGTCTTGAACGACAGGCCTTGGACGAACCATTTCGGCAGTCTTTATGAGCTTTCGTCGGCGTTTACGTTCAAAAACTGGTATTAAGTAGGGGGCCGAAGTTGATGGAAGATCGGCTGGGTCAGATGTGGACTCTTGATCTGTTCGGGATGTAGAAGCAGTTAAGGTTGTGGCTGTAGGTGGAGAGAGACTCTTCTTCCTTTTTCTTGGGACGTCGGGTAAGGTGGATTTGTATGTAGGAATGAAGTTTAGTAATACTGGGGCTTTTCGTTTATGGATTGGAAGGCCAAGAAGTGTTTTCAGATCTGTTCCTGGGAAGAAGGATTGACGAAAATTTTTCGGTGGCTGATGAAGATCTGCAAAGAAACAGACGTCAGAAACAAAAAGTATTAAAGTCTTAAATAAAAACAACTAAGTGTTGACTCAGGGCTCTTACTCTTGCCCTCTGTGATTGTTCGAGGAAGAGGGTAGAGGTGGACATCTTCATCTCGGCCAAATTCCCAATTTCCAGAAGCAATGAGAAAATCATCTCCAGCCCCCTTGTTGGAGTCTGGGAGGTCGGCTATAATTTTGTACTGAGTGGATCTCGGCTTAAGGTAATAGACAAAACCCCTATCCTTCAGATCAAAAGAGCACATGGTATAACAGTATTGAAGGTCGGCTAGGGTGATTCTAAGGTTTTCTTGCCTAGCCAAGGCTATAATACCGTTAATTACCCTATAGGAATTGATAGTAAGTTGCATAGGGTTCAGCTTATAGAAATGGAGAACTTGACGAAAAAGGGGATCAAGTGGAAGCCGAAGTCCACATTCGGTAAAAGCAACTATTGGAAAAGGCATTGTATGGTCTGTGGGCACGATGGTATCATTATCCCCAGCCAGCTTAAGATGAACGTCGGCTGGGATAGAAAATTCTTGCCTAAAGTATTCAAGTTTTGTTGGGGTATTTACCCTATGCCTCCACATACCCATTATGTCGGCTTAAACTAAGAGGAATATGTTTCAGAAGATGGGCGTTTTTCAGGTTTCCCTAAAGATTAAGGGTTCTACAGACAAATCCCAAATCTATGAAGTATGAAGATAAAAATCGAGGGCACAGATCTGGGGCAGATACAAAAAAGAGAAAACAAAGACGAAGTTTCAGATTCAAGAACAGAGGTATAGTTCTCAGAAACAATAGAGATACAGAAACAAATCAAGAACAGCGGCAAAGAGAATGATGAAAAAACATAGAAGTTCAAGGCATAGCCACAAATTCAAGATACAAATAAATTCAAGACCTCGAACAAAGATCAGTAATGGCAACAGACAGACAAAAGCACATAAAGAGAATGGAAGACTTAAAGAAGAGGGTCTTACCAGGACAAATGAAGCCGAGGCAGTGCTCGCCGAACCCAGAAATTGATTACAACAGCAAAGAAGGCTTTGCAAGAATGAGGGATTAAGCGCAGTTCCAGAAGAGAAATTGAAGCGATGGCAGATTCAAAGAAGAATGAACTTTCAGAGAGAGAAAGAGCAAGAAGACGAAAAAGTGAAGAAAAAATAGAGGCAAAAGAAAAGTTTTGTCAAAAATTTGAAACGGCGGCAAAAAAAGGGGCAATTATTGCGCCTAGAGCAACACACGCGTCAGACGGCGCAGACGAAATGAACAGACAGCTTCAGGCGCGTCACAGACACGCTCCAATCAAAACAAAGCACGTGAAAAGAAACAGTTAGATATGCATGACAGCTCATGCGCGTGGGAGAGTACGACCGAAGCCTTGTTCTCCGAAGAGAACACGTCGGCTGAAAGTAGATAATCTTGGCTAAAGTAGTTTTTAAGCCATTACTCAGAAAAGAAGTGACAAAATTTCGGAATAGGTTCCATCACCTCAGAATGCCGAGGTAATAGAACCTAGGGGCCAGTTGTGGGGATGTATTTTCTGAATACCAACACGTGGCATGGTGACGCCGACGTGTCAGCCGAGGTGCCACGTGCCCTGGTAGTTAAGCCGAGGTAATCTCGGAGAAGCCGAGGTCATCTCCGAAGATATCGGAATCCGAGATAAGGGACAAGAGTCCTAAGGCAAAAAGGGGACTTAATCAAGATAAGGATAAAGCTCTTAGGGAGTTTATCTTTATCTCTTAAAGAGTCCAGAATAAACAGTAAATCAGAGTTCATAGAAGTCATACTTCTAGTGGGACTTGGATTGAGTATATTATAAAAGAGAGGCACCCCCGTGGGTCTAAAGTATGTAATATATACTTTGAGTATTCAGTTTAGTACTTGATTATTTTTGAGAGATATACTGACTTGATCGTCGGAGTGCCCCCGGGTGGAAGAACCACCGCCGGAGCTTTTTTCTTTCTGTTTCAGGTTGCTTAAGCCATCTATTCTGCTTGTGCTTTCCAGCTAATCACTAAACGGGCAGTGTGGTCAGATTTTCACCCACACAGTGGACAATCTCAATGACTATAAAGCAAAGGGACACACATAAACTAGTCAAGCCATCAACATATGAAAGTCCCTCATCTTACTTTCCTGCTTAACAAGCCAAATGAAAATTTCATTTCCACCTAATAATTGAGGGGGGAAAATTATCAATCACTCTCAAATATTATGTGATATTAATTATGTTATATTTTTAGTTAATGAGAATTTATAATAAAGAAAATTGGTGATAAAATTCAATCTAAGAATGATATAAGATATTAGATTTAATGAATATTTTTTATTGGTGAGAGGTACACATTTTGTAAAATAGTTTGGTGAGAAATCTTTTTGTTAGTTTTGAAGGACATTTTATTTCTAATTTTACCCCTTAATTTATCTATTGACTTTTCGTTAACTATCTATTCAAATACATATCTATCCTTTCAAATTTTTTTATCTGTTCAAATTTATATCTATTTATTTAAATTTTTTAACTATCTATTCAAATTATTTTATATTTGTTCAATTTTTTTCCTATCTGTACAATTTTTTCCCTTGTTCAAAAGCTGTGGGTTTCTCTCTATCTATTTAAAATCTATTCAAATTTATATCTATCTCTTTAATTTTTTCTATCAAAATTTTTTTATCTGTTTAATTTTTTATGATACCTGTTCAATTTTTTTGAATCCACTGTCTGTTGAAATCTTTGCTCCCCCCTGGCTCTCTGTGTGTGTTCTAACCCTTCTCAACAGTGGTCACTACAAAAACTGCAATGGTAGAGAGAGAAACAATATTTGTTTTCAAAGCAATTTCACTCATCACCTCACAAATCTCTCTTGAGAGAACTCAGATCTGAAACAAGCAACACAAAAATAATAATAATAATCTGTTTCATCATCAACAACAACAATAGGAAATTTAATAATAAAACAATATCTATTTAAATAGATAATAATAATAATAATAATAATAATAATAATAATAATAATAATAATAGATTATTTATCAGCATATCCAAAATTAATAGATATTATAATATCAAAATGAAACAATAGTTTAAAATAGATATTGTTTTTTGGATAAAAATTAAATTCATAGTTTAGCAATAGTTTAAATTTAATTTAATTTTGGATATCCAAAATAATTTAACAAAAATTTAATCTCCTATGCTGGTGTTTAATCTCAAAATTTAAATTTAATCATCATCAACACCAAAATAATATCAAAATTTTGTTAAATTATAATATCAAAATTTAATCTCAAAATTTAAATTTAATCATCATCAACACCAAAATAATAATAATAATAAATTTTGGATAAAAATTTAATCTGTTTCATCATCAACATCAAAATTATAATATCTATTGTTTCCAAAAATTTCCAATAATAATAATAATAATCTGCCGCAGATATCTGTTTCAACAGCATAGGAAATTTAATTTTGGATTTTCCGTTTAAATTCCCTTTATAGTATCTATCAAATTAGTTATTATTTAGCTCTTAATTAATTAATAAAGCCGAGTCAACTTGTATTATCTATAAATTTTTTAACCTTTAGATTAGTTTAAAATATTACATTAATAGAATATATATGATATTTCAAGATTATTGAACGATATATATTAGATCAAGCTAGAGTTAAACTCAAAATTGAATTGGTTAAGTTTTAGGACTAGAATCGAGCTCAAATTTCACCTTAGTTTGATTAATTAATTAATTAATTTTTTATTTTTATTTTTTACAAATGCACAATATAAAATAAATTTTACGCATGAACTTAACAAGTTAAAATTTTTATTATTATTATTTTATATAAACATAATTATGACATGACATGCTAAAGGGTCAAGTCGAGTCAGTATGAAGTTGACACAAATCATTCATCTAAAAAGGTAATTAATAAGGGGGTCATGACATATTTAAAACTTCAAGAATGATTCATCCCACTAAAAACATCACTACTAATATCACTAATGCATTAAAAAAGTAAAAAAAAATAAAAATAAATACAACTCCAAGACCAAAACATCACATCATTAATGGCGATACCCACTGCCACCTAGTTAGTGGGAGCACTAATTAGTGCTCCCAAGCATTTTTCTTAAAACTTATAGTAATTGTTGGTGGTCTCAAAATATGTAATTTGAATGGTTTGAAGCATTCAAAATGACGTCGTTAAATGATGTCGTTTTGTTATTTTTAAGGCATTCGAGTTTTATATTTTCGGGTCACCAAACATTAATCTAAAACTTAATAGTAATATCATCCAGTTTAATTAAAAAAATATAAAATAAAATTTTAGAGTGAATCAGATCTTTTTGTTTATTTACAGGTCTGAAGTCAATCTAGTCAATAATAAATAAATAATAGTTTACTTTTTTGGATTTTTGAGAAATACAATTGAGTTGAAATTGAAGACTGATTTGCCATGATATAAAAAAGTTAAAAAATTAAAAAGTTATTAAAAAAATAAAAAAAATTCGTACTATTCACTTATTTTTTGACAAGAAATCTGTACAAAAAAAAAATTCAAAACAGGTTAGGCTGTACAGCTACAATTTCTCATAAAAATAAAAAACGTGGCACAATAATGTAAGCCACATTTACGTTAAAAATAAAAAAATTTAAAAAAAAAATTGAAAGGGGAGAGAAAATCAGTGCAACTACACTAGTCTAGGACATAGGGGTAATTTTGTAATTTTTTTATTTTATATAATATTTTAATACATATTTTTTTATAAAAAGACAAAAAATTATCCCAAACAACCATTTTTTCTCTCTATTTTTTAATCTAAAAAGTCAAAAAGTACACTTATTTAAAACACTCACTTTTATAAATAATTTCATCTAATAGAATAGGGATGTGCAAGATTCGGTTCTTTTAGGATTGAGGAAACTTTTTAGGAAAATTACAAAAAAAAAATCCCAGGATTTAGCGCATTTTTTAAATTAAACCCCAAATTTTCAATTGTGACAATTTATACCTCACCATTCCAGCCGTGTTTCAATTTGATCCTCCGTCCATCTCCGTCTCTATCAATTACTAGAGGACTGATTTAGGCATCAAAATTGCCTTAATTTTCACTATTTAAGGCAAAAGATACCCCTCCATTTTCCAGCCGTCTCTCTTCCGCCAAAGTCCACTCCGAAGACACCATCACAACAAAATCACACATCATCTTCATACAAACTTATCTAAACAAACCCACAAAACACAAGCTCTTCCAAAAACATAGACAACATAAACAAAACCACATATAGGTAAGTAAAACACAAACACTGCCAGTTCCTCAATTAAGCCTCGGCCACAATTTCATTGTGTCCTTTTTCCGGTGTTGATTGATGCTTGAGGGTCAAGTTGCTTCAGCCCTTGCCAAACTTGTGTTAGTAAACAGTTGTTGATTGAAGCTTTCTAGCTAGACATAAAAAAGGAAGCTTCAGAATAAGAGCCATCTCTCAACAATAATGAATCATGAAGGACAAGCTTATATTTATAAGAGATGACTGGTGGAAGATGAGTTTACACCAAAAAATTCATTCCATGTAATCCCAATCCCACCACGGTACTGATAATTTTCTGTCATACCCATAAACTGCCTTGGAAAATTAAGCCCTTGGTTGTTCATATTCTCTTCCATTTTCACTGAACCAATCTAAGTACTAATACCAGAAGATTGTGCTTCAAATCCTTGACTTTGGTATGACGGGTACAACAAATTTGTGGGTGTCTCAAGGCCACCCAAGAAAGGCAACCTTTACTACTCTAGCCCTCCACCACCACCTGCTGCCATTATCTGCGCGTGAAATTCAGCGATACTTGACCCAATATTGTTCCTTCCATCACCACCACCACCACCACCACCGTACTGAGCTAGGTTTTGTAGAGCTGCCATGAATGGAAATTGTGGTGGTGGAGGAGGAAACTGACCAGAACCACCAGATATATTATTATCTGTGCTGCAGCTAGAGGGACTGGCACTTGTTGACTTAGAATTAGGCCTTATTTGGTTCTCAGATGTGACTTGAGATTTTGAGCTACTGTTGTTCTTGATTTTCTTGCTTCTCTGGCAGCCACCACCCACCGGAACACTCCTTAGGGCACCGCCTCTGGAAAATGGAAGGGTGTCTTTTACCCTAAATCGTGCAGATTATGGCAATTTGGGCACCTAAATAAGTCTTCCGTTAATTGATAGAGACGGAGGTGAACGGGGAGATTGAATTGAAACACGAGTGAAATGGTGAAATATAAATTGTCATAATTGAAAATTTGGGGTTTAATTTGAAAAAGACGCTAAACTCTAAGGTTTTTTTTTGTAATTTTTCCAAAAAATTTTCTTCAAATTGAAATTTTTACTCCAAATTGAACCCTTCGGTTTATTTGTGTTGAGGAAGGGAAACCGATTACATGCTATAATTTGATTTTGATTGACATGCTGATAAAATATAAAAGAAGAATTTATATAGGGGTAGGCATTGATCGAGTCACTTCACCAACCCAATTCGTATTTTTAAAGGTTTAAAAATTTGTGTGGGATATTCCATAAAAGTTAAAAAAATAAAAAAATTATTAAACAAAGGTTAAAAAATCTATACTATTTAAGGGTAACTTGTGGAGAAAACTGAGAGAGTAAAATTATTATTTTACCCCTTGAATTTAACTATATAAAAGTCAAAAAGTTAAAAGTCAAAAAATTAAAGGGGTAGAATGGTCATATGTATCTTTTCATAAAAAAGTCAAAAAGTTATTCCAAACATATATCTTTTTTTTTCTTTACTTTTTTAGTTAAAAAGTGCACTTATATAGCACATCTCAAACAAGCACTAAGATTGATATTTAAGGTTTGTTTGGCAACTTGATTATTTTAGTTGGTTTTTTAATGTTAATTTTTTTGAAATTGATTTGATGATTGTGAGAAAAAAAAAGTAGGGGTGTAATTCGGGCGAGTTCGGCGTGAGTTACGAGGTTGTCCAAACCTAACTCAAATTGTGCTAAAAGCTACCTAGGTCTGCCCAAGCCTGAATTATAACCCAAGATTGTCTGCCCTAGCCCAACCCAAATTGAACTCAAATTGTTTGAATTACATATAAATTCTAATTTTGTACTGCAACTAAGTTAATTAATTTATTAAAATTAGATTATTTATAATTTTTTTATAAAATCATTAATAACATTAAAATAAATAATTTATATAATATAACAGAGATGCTGTTATGATAGTCTTTACAATTTATGAATGAGAAAAAATAAATAAATAAAATTTTGTATTGTGTTACTTGTGTATATAATATATATTAAATATGATCTAACAATTTAAATTATTTTAATATCATTTAATGGCTAATAATTTATATGTATATTTAATATTTTTATATGTTTATATATATAATTCGGGTTTCATTTTTTTTTATTTGATATTTTTGTCCAAATCGGCCCAAATTTAATTCGAATTTTTAAATTTTTGCCTAAACTCATATCGAATTTAAAATTATTTTGTCCAAACCCTAACAAATTTCGGGTGGCTCAAATTGAGTCCACCCAAATTGTACCCCTAAGAAAAAACAAAATGATTATAATTTACACATAATATTTTATCTTATTAATTATTTTCGTCTATTTTATTTTTATTAATTATTTTAACAAAAAGCCTACCAATCCAAATTCCCAAACACGCGCGCGCGCGCGCACACAGAACACACACCCCCACACGCCCAGCGTCGAGCTGGGTTGAACTTTTAAGCCAATCAATAAATGGGCTAGGCTTAGAGCATCTCCAACGGTGTACCAAATATTTCACCAAATCTGTGTAAAAAATGGGTCATTTCCTTAATTTGATACTTCGCGCTCCAACGGTTCAACATCAAATCCGTTTCATCAAATTTGCGCTGGGCAACCGGTTGGTTGACCGGCCGGTCAACCGGTAATGGCAAAAAATTTTTTTTTTTTTTTTTTTTTTACCCGTTTGAACCTTTTTTTTTGGAACTTTTTGAACTTTTGGTGGTCGACCGGGTGGTCAACCGGCCGGTCGACCGGGTGGTCGACCAACTAGGCAAATTTTTTTTTTTTTTTTTTTTGGACTGGTTTGAACCTTTTTGTGAACGGTCTGAACTTTCTCCGGGGCGACCGGTTGGTTAACCGGTTGGTCAACCGGATGGTCGACCTGTTCGTCTCATCCCAACGGTTAGGAACAGTGATTTGCTGAAATGCTTCGCCTGCACTCAGTTTGGTACCATTTTTGCTGAATTCTGGATTTGATATCGATTTGGTGAAACCGTTGGAGCGTGAAAAAGTGGGTTTTTCATCAAAATTTAAATCTGATGCTGGGTTTGGTTCACCGTTAGAGATGGTCTTAGGAATAGTCATTGTACCCAGCGAAGCATGAAAGTGTATTTTATATAAATTACATCAACCGTGCTACGTCGCTCGAAACTGAGCCGCCCCTAATCTCTCGAACCAAAAACGATGTCGTTTCGTCGTTTTTGATTTTTTTTTTTTTTGCAGAAGAAGAACGAAGCTCGGAGAAAAAGAAGGAAGAAGCATGAAAGTGTATTTTATATAAATTATATCAACCGTGCTACGTCACTCGAAACTGAGCCGCCCCTAATCCCCCGAACCAAAAACGATGTCGTTTCGTCGTTTTTGAATTTTTTTTTTTTTTTGGCAGAAGAAGAACGAAGCTCGGAGAAGAAGAAGGAAGAAAGGAGGGAGGGAGGGAGGGAAGGAGGAGGAGGGACTGGAGGGGGCATAATATTCGGGGGAGGAGGAGGTGGAGGTGGGGCGACGGCGGGGAGGAGGAGCTGCTACTGCTGCTGCGACGAGAGGCAGAAGCGGGGTGACGGCAGGGAGGAGGAGCTGGCGGTGAGGCGACGACGGCGGGCGGCGAGACGATCAGAGCTCTCCTCTCCTCTCTCTTTCTCCCTCTCTCCTCCTCTCCTCTTTCTCTCTTCTCTTTCTCTCCCTCTCCTCTTCCTCTCTGCAGACTGAAAATTGAAGGAAAAAAGAAAGAAAAAAAAAAACCTAATGCCCAAAACGACGTCGTTTTGGGCATTAGGGGGATTAGGGGGCAGGGATTTTCGAGCTCTCAAACATTATTCAAATTATATTTAGTTTTTTTTGTTTTAAAATAAAGAAAACACACTTAGGAGAAAAATACACACCAAGTTTTTAACCTATGATAGAAGGAGCAAAAACTGAAATGTTTATGCGAAATTAAATACAACGTTATTAATTTTTATGTTATAAGATTTATTTTAGTAAAGATAGGGTAAATTACAAAATTTTTGGACAGGCTTGGGCTTAGATTTAAAATATATATCTGGACAGATAGATGTTATAAGACAGATATTTGGGAGTACTATAGCTCTTAAATTGTAATTTTCTTATGGCCCTAAATAATAGAGTTTAGACTAGTTGATCAAAAAATTTCAAAATTTGATTTATAGGGTGTCAAAAAAATAAAAAATAAAAAATAAAATTGTAGTTGAGTGGGTGTTTGGGGTTGGTTGGCTCCTTCTTCTTCTTTCTTTTTAGTTCTACTCAACTAGCCGGATCAAAAAAGTATCAAAAAAAAAAAAAAAAATTGAAAAGTCTAAGAAAGGACAAAAAATAATTAATTTTTTTATTAATTTTTTTTAGACAAATGGTTAGATATGTGCGTTGCACGTACATGTACTTTTTCATCAACTGTTAGTATCATAATTATATCTGCCTTTTAAATTAGTGCGGGATATGTATATAAAGTATGGAGACTGATCTGTACTCAAAATATAACTAAGTAAAAAATAAATATATGCTTAGCTAAAAAATTTAAATAATAAATGATAAATTTTATAAAATAAATATTAATTTATAGTTAAATTGTTGAAAATCAATCTTATCTTAAATACTAAATAATAAACAAGTCCTTTTAAATAAGTGTTACGTAAATCTTTTTTCTATCAACTTTTCACTTTAATTTTTCATAATCCGTATATGTAATACAATTGAAGGTATGAAATTAATTACACAATTATATAATTTTGTTTAACTATTCATCTCATAAGAATGCATTAATATCAATATGTAATATATTTTTATATATAAAGAGTTATTAAGCCCCGTTTAATGTGCCACGAATATCTTCTATATTGAAAAATATAACATTAATCATTAGTATATTTTCATTTAGGTAAAAAATGTGAAATAGTTTTTTTAAGAAAATATAATGATATTGTACCTTAATATTTCAATCATTATAGGAATTCATAATTGTTTTCACAATATTTATAGATCCATACTTATAAGTGTTTTCATGATCACTTTCATCAAACTGTCAAGTTATATAATTTATTATGTCATCTGTTAGTAATCAACATATATGACAAAAATTGATCGAAACTTTTTATTTTTTATACTTATTTTCTGTATCATTGAGTTGCTGCAATAATATTTTGGCATTATTTGATTATTATTTTTTTCTTATAATTTGACTAAAATGTGTGCATAAGGTACATTATTTTTCTTAAACTTCACAACATATAGGACAATTCCAACTTCAGCTCGTCTAACTTTGCTTGGAGAGCATGTTGTAATAAATCTTCTTTAGTTTTTGTTTCATCATCTTCTTGTTTTTCTTTTTACTTACAATTATAACTCATTGTAATCAAAATGTTTTGATGAGTAAGAGTTTGAATATCATATTGTTATGAATTTCAAAATTCATTTTTTCTCAATAATGTGTTTTTTTATTTTTTTCTGTGAAGGGAAAAAAAAAAAAAGAGTACAATTATTCGTGATGGAAATGTTTTGCAAAGTCGTAGTTTATTATTGAAAGTATTTGTTGTAGACATTTATTTGTATAACATGTATGCATATATGTATTGAATATAAGTTAATAGAAGGACAATACATAATTCCGTAGTTTTTTCCTAACAAATATAGCTATATTACTAAAATGATACGTGTTAGAAAATTAAAGTATCCAATGGTAATATAGCATTACAGATTAGCAATGTATGAATATAGTAACATATATAAATTTGCATTTATATGTTTTTTTTTTATTTATATATGTAGACACTGACATATATAAGATATTACAAAAGTAATACGTGAAACATTTTGCAATAATATAATAATTTGACTAAAATGTGTGCATAAGATACATTATTTTTCTTAAACTTCACAACAGATAGGACAATTCCAACTTCAGCTCGTCTAACTTTGCTTGGAGAGTATGCTTGGAGAGTATGTTGTAATAAATCTTCTGTAGTTTTTGTTTCATTATCTTCTTGTTTTTCTTTTTACTCACAATCATAACTCATTGTAATCAAAATGTTTTGATGAGTAAGAGTTTGAATATCATATTGTTATGAATTTCAAAATTCATTTTTCCTCAATAATGTGTTTTTTTATTTTTTTCTGTGAAGGGAAAAAAAAAAGAGTACAATTATTCGTGATGGAAGTGTTTTGCAAAGTCCTGGTTTATTATTGAAAGTATTTGTTGTAGACATTTATTTGTATAACATGTATGCATATATGTATTGAATATAGGTTGATAGGGGGACAATACATAATTCCATAGTTTTTTCCTAACAAATAAAACTATATTACTAAAATGATACATGTTAGAAAATTAAAGTATCCAATGGTAATATAGTATTACGGATTAGCAATGTATGAATACAGTAACATATATAAATTTGCATTTATATGTTTTTTTTTATATATTTATATATGTAGACACTGATATATATATAAGATATTACAAAATTAATACGTGAAACATTTTGCAACAATATAATAATTTGACTAAAATGTGTGCATAAGGTACATTATTTTTCTTAAACTTCACAACAGATAGGATAATTCCAACTTCAGCTCGTCTAACTATGTTTGGAGAGCATGTTGTAATAAATCTTCTGTAATTTTTGTTTCATCATCTTCTTGTTTTTCTTTTTACTTACAATTATAACTCATTGTAATCAAAATGTTTTGATGAGTAAGAGTTTGAGGCAATATCATATTGTTATGAATTTCAAAATTCATTTTTCCTCAATAATGTGTTTTTTTTTTTTTCTGTGAAGAGAAAAAAAAAAAAAGAGTACAATTATTCGTGATGGAAATGTTTTGCAAAGTCTTAGTTTATTATTGAAAGTATTTGTTGTAAACATTTATTTGTATAACATGTATGCATATATGTATTGAATATAAGTTAATAGGAAGACAATACATAATTCCGTAATTTTTTCCTAACAAATATAGCTATATTACTAAAATGATACATGTTAGAAAATTAAAGTATCCAACGGTAATATAGCATTACGAATTGGCAATGTATGAATACAGTAACATATATAAATTAGCATTTATATGTCTTTTTTTATATATTTATATATGTAGATACTGACATATATAAGATATTACAAAAGTAATACGTGAAACATTTTGCAACAATATAATACAGGTAACAATAAAAAGTTAATTATTCATAATTAAATACTTTATCATAGTGTATATGTTTAGTGTTACATGTATTATTTTTTAATTAGATTATTAAATTCACATAAAATTAAAAGGAATTTGTGAATAATTTGTGTAAAAATAGAGATTAGTGAAGAAATATTTAAAAAATAGAAGTTTACAATATTTGGTTTGGTTTATTTTTTTAAACTTTTGTTTTAAATTTTTTTGATTTTCATGTTTTGTGTTTGACACTATTTTTTTAGTAATTCTTTTATTTTCTTCTTTAGATTCACTTAATTTAATGATAATTTTATTAATTTTTAATTTTACTTTAGATTTACATTCACTTAATCTAAATACATTGAGAAAATAATTTTTTGTGTATTCTTTTTGAAGAAATTTATTAATATTAAATAATGGTAATAATAATAATAACAAAAAAATATAATAATAATAAATGGTACATGTTCGAATTTATAATTTTTTTTACCAATATTTTACTTTTTAATTATATTTAGATTATTAGATATTAAATATTCATGTAAAAGTATAATTCCAATATAAAATATGAAGATGTACGGGGAGCAAATATTCCGGCGTGCCCGTATTCCTTTCTTCCTTGCTCCGTCGATGTCCGATCACCTGCGAGTCAATAAGGATGAGCTACCCGGCGGTGTGTGGCCGGAAAAACCCTCCGACGGTCAAGTTAGCACACACCTTAGAGGGAATCGAGAGAAGGGAGAGAGTGTTTGAGTGTAAGGATTTTCTTACAGAGTGTTCGTCTGTCGCGTATGGGGGGCGCAGACATGCTTACATACCTTCTGTGCCCCATATCCACTCCCTGTCATCTCCTGACACGTGGCTCTGCTATCCCATCTGTCAGCATAAACTATGCCGTTCATCACCTGCTCTCAACTGCCTGCCAGCATAGCTGGAGCTCGGCAGCCGAGCTGCCCTACCTCGGTCATACCATGCTTCATACCTTAAGCGCCCGACCGGATAACCGAATGAAGGACCGGGCTAGGCGGCATCTCGGCAAAGCTTAGCCCGGGCTCCTCCTTTGGTCGGTCTTCTCGCCGGTCAGTCAACTACCTCGGCTGACCGCGCCTTTCCGAGCGCCGGCCTCTCGGTCTGTCTGATCTCGACAATCCTCGGACCAAGCATCCTGGTCTGACCGGTCACTTCCTGGCCGAGAACCTTCTGCACGGTTCGGGGCAGCACACAATCCAAACTCTGCCCGGCCCAAGTTCTGGTAGCCCATCTCCGGGTGAACAGTCGATCATCTCGGCCCAATGCTCTGCTGGGCCCCCAACCTGTTCGGTTTATACCTCGGCCCAACGCCGGAGCATAAATCACCCTCTCAATTGCCCCTTAATTCCGTCCGCGGAAGCGTGACTGGGATTATTCACCTCGTCCGAGATAACGTTTCCCCGGTCGTCAAGATGCCAAGCTTCGACCGAGCTAGTTGACGCAATTGTCCGCAGATTTGACCGGTTATATTCCTCGGCTGACCTATTCTCGTTAAAAGTAGCTCGGTTGGCTCTTCGTCTTTTCAACCCGTCGCTTCAGTCCTGCCAAAGCCATAAATGGTGACACGTGGCGGTCTGCCATTGGTCATCGGGCAGCCAACCCGCCGTTTTTGCCAGAATTTGAATTTGGGCGGCCTTTCACTCTTATATACACACGGCCTTCCTACGCCATTCCTCCTTACTGCCTTTCTACCATCTGACGATCCAGAGCTCAAGCCCTCTCCTCTATCTTCGACTGTCATTTCTCATTCTTGGAAGAACAGCCCCCAACCTCCAAAGGTAAGGTTTTCGATCCCCCTAGTTGTTACTTTCTTTCATTTTATACACATTAGGGCACAAAAACGTAGCTTTTAGGGCATTGATCATTGAAAACGTCACAAACCTCCCACTGTTCTTGGCGTTCTTCGTCTCCCTGAAGAACGCTGAAGAAGTGGGGTGAACCGGGCTCTGGGCCTTCTTTTGATCCAAAAAATCAACCAAACCGGGCAAACAACATGTTTGTAATAACCTCGGCACAAACCGAGATGACCCAATTACTCGATCGCTTAACCGGGCTAAAATTAGGTCTGCTTGGGCGACCGAGCTCCTTAATTAGTCAACCGAGGTGGCTTGGCACCCTTACCGACCGAGCTGAAGTCTAGCTCCTAATGCGAAACCGCGCTCACTTACACTTGCCATCCTTTTCCTGCAGAGTCCAAGGGGACCACTGCCATTCCTGAACCTCTCAGGACCGAGCTGCAGCCAATTACCACCGGGCCCAACCCATCAACCGGGCTATAGTAAGTCGGCCACAAATGGGGAAGTTCCGCTTCCTTGTGGATACTCCGGCCGCGCTAGCCGCTTTCAGAGAGGACTACGGCGTCCCGGCCGACGTCCATCTCGAGCTGGCCGAAGAAGAGACCACGCCTTGGGGTAGGGAGGAATGCCCCTTCACCGTGCTATCCATCGTTGAAGGGGGTCTTCGTTTCCCACTCAACCCTCTCATAACCGAGTTCCTCCGCCGAACCGGGCTGGCACCCACACAGGTGTCCACCAACACATATAGAATAATCAACGGCGTACACGAATTGAACCAACGGCTAGGCACCAACTTAGGCCTAGCCGAGATATTAAGGCAATACACAATGGGCCACACCGGTGACGGCCTGGCTTACTACTTGAAAATAAGACCGGGCAAGGAAAAAATCGTAACCGGCACCCCGGACAAAGACATGCACGATGATGATTTCTTCTGGGTGTCCGGCAACTACGAAACAGCCGAGGTGCCGGGCTGGTTCATAAGCAAGGACTTCGGTTCTTCATGTAAGCCACTCAAACTTGCTCGGTTAACTTTATTCTTTAGTTTTACTAACCGGTTTCCCTGTTTCTTTTGCAGCTATCCAAGCCTTGCAAGCCAACTACCAATTCCCCAACGTCGAGGCAATTCGGGCCGTGCTTAGGTACCGTCACCGAGACTGCAACGAATTGCTCGGCTACACACCGACTTACAGATATTCTGCTCCGCGCCGGAGTAGAGTAACTGACTTCCTCAGAGCTCCTTCGCCACCTCCAGATCCAACCCTACCAGACGTCCCATTAATCCGGTTAACCGACGAGCAAGAAATGGCCAAAAGATCTCGGATCAAAAACCTTCTAACCGCGACCTCAGCCGAGATACCGAGCGTCGCCACCCGTTCCCCGGCTGCCGGTCAATCGAGTGCAGCCGTCGTAGCCCTTGCTTCTCCAGCTCCTGCTGCCGTGCAATCCGCCAGAGAAGCGCGCCGGGCTGGAAAAAGACCAAGGGCAGATCCCTCCGCCGAGCTTGTCACCGAGCTGACAACCGAACATCCTGCTGAAACTCCGGCTCCCGTGCCCGCTTGGCGTCCTCAGCTGAAGCACCGGGGACAGGACATCCCGGCGACTGCATCGATCAAGGCAGACAAAGAACATTTGCTTGCCTTCGATCTCTCCAAAGCATTTCTCCTACCGGGCGACGTGGTAGGCAGTGACCACGTCCCTGACACCCGGCTGGTAAAATCTTCCGTGAAGTCGATGGCCAGGGTAAGTCGGCGTTCTTTTTAACATTTCACAAGTGTTTGCTCGGTCCTTCTTGCTCGGTCCCCTTTCTGATGTACTTTGCTTCTTTGTGCAGGCCATTCAAAAACAACATTTGGTCTTGGAGCGCATCCACCGGCTTAGGCAGAAAGCCAACGACACTGCCAGCCATGTTGAAAGCCTTCAAGCCGAGCTCGGTCGGGCTAAAGCTTCTCTCGAAATGGCCAACCACGACAATAATAGACTGCTCGGTCAGCTGGACGCAGCCGAGAAAAAACAAAGCGAGCTTCAGGCCGAGGTTGACGCTTTGAAGAAGGCGAAGAAGAAGGCTTGCCGGGCTGCCAACAAGGCCGGGTTCAACGAGGCCGAGGAGAGCTATAAGAAGCAGGTGTTTGCAACACAAGACATCTACTTCAAGGCCGGTTGGAAGTCTGCCTGTGAACACCTCGGCCAGGGCTCTGACACCGACGTTTTTGCCAATCCTCCCAAAGCTTCACTACCGGTCTACCTCGTGCCATATGCGAATGATGTATTCAGTGCGCTTCAAGCGGAGGCCGAGGAAGGACTTGAAGATGGAGAGGATGACACAGATTCTGAGGAAGAAGAGGCCGAGGTGCCTGAACAGCCCGGCAACGATGAGCCCGGCGCCCAAGAGGCAAGCCAAGCTATTGACCTTGATGCTGATGCTGCCGAGGATGAGTTCACCAATCTTTCCCCCTTAGTTTAGGTTTCTTTTCTTTGTATTTTTGCTTTCAATACACTTGATGTAACCGGGCTCTGTCCCCACCTTTTGTAATGAATTTCTTTATCAATGAAATTTTGAATTTTCGTCAAGTGTTTGCCCGGTAGTAATCAGTTCCGTCTTCAGCAAACTATCTCGGTATAACTTATCATTTCAACACTTTGTCGACCGGAGTCCATAACACGGTCGAAGAACTTGAGCATTACAAAACAAATTCACGCACCGAAATACCCATCTCGGTTGTAGCAAAGTTGGGCAAGACACCAACTCTTCCAACCGGAGTACATCATCTCGGTTGGGCATCCTAAGTTGGGCAAGACACCAACTCTTCCAACCGGAGTACATCATCTCGGTTGGGACTCCAAAGTTGGGCAAGACACCAACTCTTCCAACCGGAGTACATCATCACGATTGGGAATTTTAAGTTGGACAAATCACCAACTCTTCCAACCGGAGTACATCATCTCGGTTGGGACTCCAAAGTTGGGCAAGACACCAACTCTTCCAACCGGAGTACATCATCACGGTTGGGAATTTTAAGTTGGACAAATCACCAACTCTTCCAACCGGAGCAAATCATCTCGGTTGGGGTCCTAATGTTGGACAAAACACCAACTCTTCCAACCGGAGCAAATCATCTCGGTTGGGAATCCTAAGTTGGACAAAACACCAACTCTTCCAACCGGAGCAAATCATCTCGGTTGGGAATCCTAAGTTGGACAAAACACCAACTCTTCCAACCGGAGCAAATCATCTCGGTTTTAAGCATTAAAAGAACAAAAGTGCTAGTGCTGGGCGAAATTACTTCTATAATTTGACAAAAAGAATTACATTCTGCTTTGCAAGCCAAAAAATTGCTTTACAAAAAGGGGAAAGTAAAAAGCTTAAAAATAATACAATTTCAAGTTGGCCGCATTCCATGGCCGGGGTATGGCTCTTCGCTCCAGATCCTCCAAGTGGTAAGCCCCCTTGCCAGCCAGACCAGTGATCTTGTAGGGTCCTTCCCAATTTGCCCCTAGTTTGCCTTCGCCTGGCACCAGGGTGTTGCCCATAATCTTCCTCAAAACCCAATCCCCAACTTTGAACGGTCTGGGGTGCACTGTCTTGTTATACTTCTTGGAGAGCTCTTGTTGGTAGGCGGCCACATGGATGAGGGCTTTCTCCCGGCGCTCTTCCGCTAGGTCCAACTCCCAGGCAATAGCCTCGGCATTTAGCTCGGGCTCAAAACTCTCAGTTCTGAGGGTGGGCATTTCAACTTCCAAGGGTATGACCGCCTCCATGCCATAAGCCAGAGCAAATGGAGTTTCCCCGGTAGAACGTCGCGGGGTTGTTCGGTAAGCCCAAAGAACGCTCGGTAATTCTTCAGCCCACTTGCCCTTAGCCTTTTCCAACCGTTTCTTCAACCCATCCAGTATAGTCTTGTTTGATGCTTCGGCTTGACCATTGGACTGCGGGTAAGCCGGGGTGGAGTTGTAGAATTCTATCTTCAGATCTTCACAAAATCCTCTGAATAGGCGACCGTCAAACTGGGTGCCGTTGTCAGAGATCAAAATCTTGGGGACACCAAACCGCGTGACAACGTTCTGCCAGACAAATCGCTTCACGTCTTTCTCTTTGATAGTTGCCAAGGGCTCAGCTTCAACCCACTTTGTGAAGTAATCTGTGGCCGCGATGAAGAATTTCCGGTTGCCCGGTGCTGTTGGCAACGGTCCCACTATATCTAGCCCCCACATGGCGAAAGGCCAAGGACTGGTGAGGGAAAGAAGTTCCCTGGCAGGCTGGTGGATCTGATGGGCGAATTTCTGGCATTTCTCGCACTTGCGGACATATATTTGCGCGTCGGCCTGCATGCACGGCCACCAGTATCCCTGCGAAATAGCTCGGTAGGCCAAGGACCTGCCCCCGATGTGGCTGCCACAAATGCCTTCATGAATTTCAAACAAGAAGTCCTCCACACTGTTCGGATGCACGCACTTGAGATAAGGACCGGTGAAGGACTTCTTATACAACGCGCCAGATGGAGAGAGCCAAAACCGCTCTGACTTCACCCGGATTTTGTGCGCTTCTTTCTTGTCTGTTGGAAGAATCCGGTCTCTGAGGAACAAGATCAAGGGGTCCATCCATGAAGGGCCTAGCGCGGCGCAGAGTACATCCGTCTGCCCGGTGTTTTCAATGCTCGGCCGCGGAAGAAAGTCAATCAACATAGGGTTTGGAGACGTACTATTGACCATGGAAGCGAGGCCGGCGAGTTCATCAGCCCGGCTGTTTTCTTCTCGGCCAATCCGTTGAACTCGGATTGCCTCAAACTGCTTGATATGGTCCCTGACCAGAGCTTGGTATTTCGCCATCCTGTCGTCCTTCGCTTCATAAATCCCTGAAACTTGGTTGACCACAAGCTGGGAATCACTATATACCAGAAGCTCGGCAGCCTTCATTTGAATTGCGCTTTTGAGCCCGGCAAGAAGCGCCTCGTACTCAGCCTCGTTGTTAGACGCCGGGAAGCCGAGTGTGATCGAATGCTCAATGGTTAGGCCGTCCGGGGATATGAGAACAATACCTAGGCCGGCGCCATGACGGTTGGACGCTCCATCAACAAAAAGCTTCCACATGTCCCCTACAAAAAGCTTCCAGCAGTCAGATGGGTCCTGAGAGTTGCGAAGGGCAATGGGATCACAACTGCTCGGCTGTGCGGTGCCAAGTTTGGTGTTGACCGGTTCAAATTCAGTGCCCCTTGGTGATTCGATACCGGACTCAACAAGTTGGTCCGTAATGCTCAAGTCCGTAGGCGAATCACCAGGTTGCGGTGTGAAGCCGGCCGCAGGTTCTGAGCTGTCTGGAACCATTCCTCCCCCCCTTGATGATTCGACACCGGACTCAGCAAGTTGGTTCAGAGTGCCCAAGTCCGTAGGCGAATCATCAAGTTCTGAGCTGTGTGGAACCATTCCTTCCCCCCTTGGTGATGCGGTACCGGACAGAGTGGATGTGTTGGTGATACACAACTCCGTCATCGCATCGCCGGGTAGTATGACCGTGCAAATTGAGGGAACTGCGAAGGTGCGCGCTAACTCCGCGGCGCGACCTTCTTCGGCTGGTTGTTCCTCGGTTGGCATTGTGTGCGTCTCATCATCTGCCTCGGCAACATCGACCGGGCATACCGGATGAGTACCAGGTGAGAACTCGGCAACAAAATCGGCCAAGGTTTGGGCTTTGATTGCGGTGCGCGGCTGGAACTTCACATCGAACTGTCCCAATTCGACCGCCCATTTTAAAATTCGGCCTGAAAAGTCTGCGCGCTCAAACAGGGCTTTGAGGGGAAACTCAGTCAGAACGACGATGGTATGGGCGTGAAAATAATGTGCCAATTTCCTCGAAGCCATCATCAGTGCCAACGCAAGCTTTTCCAAAGGCAAGTACCTCGTCTCAGCCGGCAGCAAGGTCTTACTGACGTAAAAAATTGGGAGGTGCTTGATCCCTTCAGCCCGGACTAACACCGCACTTACTGCGTGCTGGGAGACGGCAAGGTAAAGGTAGAGTTCCTCACCGGGCTCTGGTGTAACCAATAGTGGCGGAGAAGACAAATAATTCTTGAGCTCGGTCAAAGCTCGGTCACACTCGTCATCCCATGAGAATTTTGACTTCAAGGCTTGAAAGAAAGGGCGGCAGCGATCTGATGACCGGCTTATAAATCGATTAAGCGCGGCGGCCATCCCGGCCAGATGCTGCACGTCCTTAGCCGAGCTGGGCTGCTTCAACTCTTGCACGGCTCTAATCTGAGTAGGGTCTGCTTCGATGCCTCGGTTCGTGACTAAGAAGCCCAAAAATTTCCCGGATCCCACTCCAAAGGCACACTTTGAGGCGTTCAAGCGCAGCTTGTGCTTCTTCAGAATGGCGAACATCTCGGTTAAGTCGGACAAATGGTTTGCCTCACGTCGGCTCTTTACCACCATATCATCGATGTAAGCCTCCATTGTCCGACCGAGCAAAGGAGCAAACATTTTGGTCACCATCCTCTGAAAGGTTGCCCCGGCGTTTTTCAAACCAAAGGGCATAACTCGATAGCAGAAGAGTCCCCTTGGAGTCGTGAAAGAGGTGATCTCTTGGTCAGGCCCATGCATGGCAATCTGGTGATAGCCGCGGTACGCATCCAAGAAACTGAGCCGACTGTGTCCAGCCGTCAAATCCACTAGTTGGTCAATGCGCGGCAAAGGGAAGCTGTCTTTTGGACAAGCTCGGTTGACTGTCTTGTAGTCGACACAAACTCGCCACTTTCCATTTTTCTTAGGCACCACTACCGTGTTGGAAATCCACCGAGGGTAATGCACTTCCTGTATTGCTCGTGCCTCAAGCAAGTTTTTTACCTCCTCTGCAACTACCTCGGCGTGATGCAGCGCCGATCTCCTTGTTCGCTGGATGACTGGCTTTGCGCCAGGGAAGACATTGAGGTGATGGCAGATAAAGCTTGGGTCAAGGCCAGGCATGTCATAGGGTGACCATGCAAAGACTTCGATATTCGCCATCAAAAACTCAATCATCTCGGTTCTCTCCATGGCCGAGAGACTTGAACCGAGCAAGAAGAATCTGTCCGGCTGCTCGGCATCAATCCGCACCTCAACCAATTCTTCAACAGCCTTGTCCTCGGCTTTGGTGCCAACATCATCCAGGACACTCTGGTCCTCCGGTCCCTCGATCATTTGAACGAATCCTTTGGCAGCCCGGCTCCCGTTGACCGCCACGAAGCATTGCTTGGACATGACCTGATCACCCCAAATCTCCTCGATTGCCCCCATAGCCGAGGGGAATCTCATAACCTGGTGGTAGGTCGATGCTACGGCTTGCATGGCGTGAAGCCATCCTCTTCCAAGGATAAGGTTGTACGTTGAAGGGACTTGTAGCACCCAAAACTCCACTTGCTTGACCACGGATCCCGCTTTGACCGGCAGGATAATCTTTCCCAATGGCCACTCCGGCTGCGAGTTAAATCCAACCAGTGGCGAAGTGGCCGGAGCCAAGTCAGTCTCGCGGAGTTTGAGCTGTTTGAACGCATCATAATACATGATCTCGACCGAGCTTCCCTGATCGATCAAGATCCGTCTAACATCAAATTCTTTGACGCGTAGTGTTACTACAAGAGCATCGTTGTGCGGCGTCTGGATACGCTCTAAATCCCTTGAGGTGAAACTTATCACGTCTCTCTCTTCTGTCTTCCCCCTCTTGATGGCAGGTTGCACTGACAACACTTCCCTCATATGCTCGGCCTTCTTGATCATGCCCCGGAGTTCGCAGACACGCTCCGGTTCCACGATGCCGTGGATGACATTAATAACTCCTTGAGGTGGTGCATCTCGGTCATCCTGTCCCCTGGGATCGACCGGAGCCTGATTCGGTTTTACTCCGCCATCAATGTAAAGGTCCAGATGCCCGGCCGCAACCAGTTCTTCCAAGTGTTGTCGCAGAGGCAAACAATCCTCAGTCCGGTGGCCCCTCTCCCGGTGAAACGTACAACGATACCGGGGATTGTAGCCCCTTTGTCCATCGCCCAACTTAGCAGGAAACCGGACATACTCCTCGTCTCGGATTTCGCTAAGTATGCGATAGATTGGAATCTTGAAGACCGTGGTTATTCCAGTCCTTGCCTTCATTCTTCTGTTTGCGTCCTCAACGTTATCTCGGGGGTAATCATCCCGGTCATTCCGACGTCCTCTACCCCGGTTTTTTCGATTTGAACCTCGGTCTGATTCCTCTGTTCGGTCATTTGGGCGGTTGGACTCTTGCCCAACTGCGTGCACCTTGCCTGCTGTCTTCTTGTCTGTTCCGACCGGAGTGGCCTTCACGGCAGAAGCCGACGCATCATCCTCTACTCGGATGTGCTCATTGATGCGCTGCATGAGCTGGCCCATGGAGGTCGGTTGGTGCATAGTAAGCGAGTCCCGCAGTCTATGTCCGACCGGGAGACCGCGCTTATATTGCGTGATAGCGAGGTTGACCGGGCAGTCTAAGATCTCGTTGAAGGTTTCCCAATACCTTGAATTGTACGCCTTCAGTGTGTCGCACGGTTCCATCTTGACACTTAGCAAGTGATCGACTTCCTTTGGTGTTTTTGTGTTGGTTTTGAAGCGCGTAACAAACGCCTCGGCCAATTGATGCCACCTTTGTAAGCTCCCTTCCGGCAACCTCTCGAACCACTTTAAGCCCAGCTCGCCTAAACTTGACGGGAAGATTAGGCACATAAGTCCGTCATTGCGCCGATGTCCGGCCATAACCTGTCGGAAGTGGCTCACATGCATGTACGGATCGGTTTTCCCGTCGTAAAGTGTGAACTTAGGCTGATGGAAGCCTGCTGGAAACGGCGTTGTTTCTATTTCCAGGGAGAAAGGAGTGGCATTCAACCTTGCCAAGTCTGTATCTTCGAATATCGGCACTGCCTGGCGGGGTGGAGGCATTCCGACCTCCTCGCTGGCACGAACCCCGTAGGAGAGCCGCTGGAAAGCTGGTATTCTCTGAGCTTCGCGCCGGCGAGCCCGCTCCCTTAATACTGCCCGTAAGTCCTCTGACTGAGCTGAATAAGAATACCTCGACGTCGTCGCCGGACGTGAGGGTTTGTAGGTGCTGTCTTGCGCGCTGGATTTTTCTGCACGCACGTCGGAATCACCAACCTGGTAACTTCTGGTGATAGATATGGACTGAGTATGTCGTTGACTCTGTCCGCCTGAACGGCGGGATGGGGTACGCTCACTGTTGTCACCCACTCCCGCTACACCTTTCCCTTTGACATGCCGCTTAAGATCCTCCATCTCCGCCGCCATCCGCCTGATGACAGCGTCTTGGTCCCTTAACTTGCTTTCCAGTCGCCTGGCGTGTGAGTCTCTCCGCCGGTGACCGTCAGGACTCCGTGAATGCCCATGACTCCTTCCGCGCTTATCCCGCGCGTCACCTGACTGTCCTCCAGTGGGCGTCCCCAAGTCAGCCATTGGATGGACGGCAGGCGGTCCCTCTCTCCTTCGGGTATACTCCGAGGTGGCTCCATCGATGGCGGACAACGGGAACTCGTCGTTGTTCGCCATGGAAGGCGATCAGATGAACCTGGAAGACAAGGTTTTGTCTGTCTAGTTTCCCACAGACGGCGCCAATTGTACGGGGAGCAAATATTCCGGCGTGCCCGTATTCCTTTCTTCCTTGCTCCGTCGATGTCCGATCACCTGCGAGTCAATAAGGATGAGCTACCCGGCGGTGTGTGGCCGGAAAAACCCTCCGACGGTCAAGTTAGCACACACCTTAGAGGGAATCGAGAGAAGGGAGAGAGTGTTTGAGTGTAAGGATTTTCTTACAGAGTGTTCGTCTGTCGCGTATGGGGGGCGCAGACATGCTTACATACCTTCTGTGCCCCATATCCACTCCCTGTCATCTCCTGACACGTGGCTCTGCTATCCCATCTGTCAGCATAAACCATGCCGTTCATCACCTGCTCTCAACTGCCTGCCAGCATAGCTGGAGCTCGGCAGCCGAGCTGCCCTACCTCGGTCATACCATGCTTCATACCTTAAGCGCCCGACCGGATAACCGAATGAAGGACCGGGCTAGGCGGCATCTCGGCAAAGCTTAGCCCGGGCTCCTCCTTTGGTCGGTCTTCTCGCCGGTCAGTCAACTACCTCGGCTGACCGCGCCTTTCCGAGCGCCGGCCTCTCGGTCTGTCTGATCTCGACAATCCTCGGACCGAGCATCCCGGTCTGACCGGTCACTTCCTGGCCGAGAACCTTCTGCACGGTTCGGGGCAGCACACAGTCCAAACTCTGCCCGGCCCAAGTTCTGGTAGCCCATCTCCGGGTGAACAGTCGATCATCTCGGCCCAATGCTCTGCTGGGCCCCCAACCTGTTCGGTTTATACCTCGGCCCAACGCCGGAGCATAAATCACCCTCTCAGAAGAATTTTCAGTATCTTTAATAAGCAAAACTGAGAAAATATGAAAAATGAACAACAAAAATCTGAAAAATCAAAAACTAAAAAACATATTTTAAAAAATAAAATCAACGAATCTTGTTTAGAATTTTTACATTATACCTTCCTTATTAAAGTACCATGTAAAATATTATAGTTCATAAAATCTAATCTAAACAAAAAGAAAGTGTATGAAGATAATCTGTGAATTTTTGAGATGTAGTACAAATCTATATTTTAAAAACGAATGCGCTTTCCTCTGTTTAGATTTGAATGGATGCATACAATTTTAAGATTCAACCAAAATTATTTACAACAATTTGATCCATGATGGACAATTGTAAATATTATGTATATATGTATAGAAGCAGGCACAGGAAATAAGAAAGAATAATTATTTTTTATTCTTCAATTATCATCACTCTAAAAAATAGAAAGGTGGAATTTTTTTTTTATTATTATTTTTTTTGTTTTTAATAAGAAGGGAGAGGACTTATTTATATTTATATAGAACCCTTGGAGGTAGGTATATCGTTTTTGGGGGTTCAACTCAAAAGATAAAGTGAAAGTTGGTTCTTCATGATTTTTAAAAAATTTAGTAAATTTAACAGGATAAAATTAAGATTTAAAAAAAAAGTAAAAAACATGACAGATTTTTCGTATTTTTAAAATACTAGTAGATTGATACATGAAACAAATCTATAAAAACACATAATTTAAATAAAAAAATCATTAAAAATTAAAAAAATGCAAAAAAATATTTGTTTGGTTTAATTCATTTTTTTATGAAAATTGAGTTTTTTTATTTTTATTTTGTTTTTGCTTTTAGTGAACTTTTTTAATATTTTATGTAATTTTTAGATACACCTAATCTAAATACACTTAAAAAGTATAATATTTGTGAATTTTTTTTTAAAAAATTCACAAAATATAAATATTATAATGAAAAATAAAAGATAGACATTTTCATATTTTGTTATATTCAATTAATTTTTAAAATAATTTTGTATAAATTTTATACTTTTTAGGTATATTAAGATTAAGTGGATTTAAAATATAAATAAATTATTAAAATATTTTTAAAAATCACTAAAAATACAAAACATATGAGTTGAAAATTCAAGAAACAATTTTTTAAAACTCCAAACCAAATAAGGACACGTTTTTAGTTACTAGAGGTGTGTGTCCACTAGATGATTGTACTGTTAAATCTGTAAATTATAAATTTTGATTTTAAATATAAAATATATATAGTGTAGGTTGTTTAAGTGGTAAAGATGCTATTTATTGATGTTAAAAAGAAGGATGTTATCAGACTTAAGGCCTCAGGTTCAAGTATTGCTTACTTTACTATATAATATATATATATATATATATACATATATATATTTGTAGAGAAAAAATTCAATTGGCAAGAGAAGAGAATAAGTTTCGTGGCACCACTAATGAGGTATAGAAGATAGGATAATTCAATAATATGAGAGTTATAATTTAAAAAAAAAATTAAGTTATAACCAAACATCACATAAGGTATAATTAAATAATTATTGAGTCATAACTAAGAAAAAATTAGCATTATTCATTAAAAAAAAAAGATCATTACGTTTCAAACAACATACAAGTTAATTAACACAAAATAAATTACATGACGATTTTGCTTTTGAAATTGACCATTTGCAAATAAAATATCTTTCATTGTCCTTATTTAGAACAATATTCAAAATTTAAGATTAAATGTATCACAATTAAAAAGTTAAAGATCAAAGTGATACTAGTCCTAAGCTATAAGGACTGTTAGTGTAATTCGAGCTAACTAATAATGCAATAAGTCATAACCATTGGCTCAAAGGTTGTAACCGAATGTGCATATGGAATATACCCTAGAGGGGGATGTACCATATGATATTTATAAATTTGATTACCACAAATGTCATAATTGAATCTTTTACAAGTCATAACTTAAATAAAAAAAATAAAAAAATAAAAAATAAAAAATAAAAAAAACCGAATCATAACCAATGATAATATAAGATATAAACAAAAACCTTATGAATCATTTACAAGTTATAACTAAAAAAAAAAAAAAAATGGAGTCATAATCAAACACAACATAAGGTATAACAAATTTTTTTTAGGATAAATTACCTAAAAGTCCTATCTACATATTTAGTGTTAGCTTAAATTCTGTCAAAAAGTTTTTGAACCAATAAGTCCCATTGTACGGGAAAGAAATAAACATTCTCGTATAATCTTGTTGATCAAGTCTGCGCTCCTCCAAACGTCGTCGCTTTACTCCCTGAAAACACAAACGTGAGCTAGCCGGCGGGTGTGTGCCGGAAACCTCTCCGATGCCTAAGTCATCAAAATAGATAAGTAGACAAAAGCTCTGTGTATTCATGAATCAAAGTTGTGTTACCTCTCCATAGGTGATGTTTGTGAGTTTTTATAGGTTCCGTGTGGCACAATCCAAGTAGAACTCTTACTCCTCCATGTAGAGTCCTCCTAAGATTCATACTCTTAAAGGATAATGTTTATCCTTCAACACCCCCCTCACTGCTTAAACCAAGTGAGATGGTTATACCATGACCGGACTACCATACAACCGAAATAACATTGCCATGCTATACTGACTGGAGTAACCGATCTAACTGTTAGTTCGACTATTCCTTGCTTTTCCCCTACCTCGGCTTCACATGCCAAGACCGAGCTATCCATAGAAGAGCCTACGCCGAACTAACCCAAAACCAAGTCCTAAAGAGGCACTGCTGGAAAATTCACTTTTAGCGGCGTTTAAAAAACGCCGCTAAAAATACTAAAAACGTCGCTAATTCTTTTTATGACGTTTAGTACCAAACGCCGATGACGCGGCCGTCGCTATAACTTTATGACGTTTGAAAAACGTCGTTATATTAGTATAGGCGGCGTTTTAAAAACGCCGCCAAATGTCCTACCTAACTGTACTATGACGTCACTATGACATTTAGCGACGTTTTTTAAAACGCCGTCATAGACATTTATATATTTTTAAAATCTAGCTGTTGGGGTGAGATATAGTGACGTTTTTTAAACGCCGCCATAGCCTTTTTTTTAATTTTTTAATTTTACATGGTTGAACAAAAAAAAAATACCTGTCAAACTAATAATTGATGTTTATTAAAATAATAAATAAACTAAGCTTGAAAACAAAATTAAAAATAAAAAAACAATACATTGCATACCTAAGAATAGCAACAATTTAGACTTTAAATACATCAATTAAAATCAAAATGGTCAAGAAGTGTAATTTGCCCAAAAAAATTAAAAAGGAATAAAAAGCACACTAATATGGCTTATATTAAAAACATCTGAAATTAGATAATCATTTAGCTCTTCACTTGCATCATTCAACAAAACATAATGTCTTGAAGGGCGACCAAGGTTGTCTCAAGCATGTCAAGACCAGCCTGGTTAGCAAAGGTGAAAACTGGCAATGCCTGCATGTACAGTTAATTGTAAAGATAATGAGCTTGTAGAAGCAGCATAATTAAAAGCTATCTAATTTTTGTATTTTAGGGGTCTAAACTAACTGGGATTTTTAACTGTGACATATCACCCTCTATTCTGTATTCAAGACCCATGTCACAGAGAGAGAGAGAGAGAGAGAGAGAGCTGAAAATTTTAAGCCACATACCTTTAAAGAGCAGCACATAATAGCATCTGTGTGATGCTAAAGGGTTTTGAGGGTGGTTTCACTTCCTTCACTGCCAGACTTGAGAAGCTCTACTCCCAAATAACACCTGTCAAGAAAGAAAGAACACACCAAGGACCAGTGAGAGCAAAAAAATTTATTTTAAGCCCCCAAAAAGACCAATTGCTACACTTCGGGACAACGAAATTCAAAAACTAGATTTTTAAAACTCCTCTTGATTTGACCTATTAAATAGAGTATGCAAAGTTCAGAAATTTTGTGTTCATTGGCATCCATCTACGAACACACTATTACAATCTAATCCAATAATGCCACAAGGAAGATATAAAACTTCAAACATCAAAGTCATGCTCCACTGTACCTTCAAATGCAAATTCAAATGCTATTGTCATCACAGATCTTGTACTGCCACCATTAGAAGTATAATCATTAGATTCTTTATTTCCAGCTGGTCCAATCTCGAGAGCAGAAGCAAGGTCAAGGGTACGATTTGGACTGGAAGCTTCCTACAAAATGTCCCAGTTCATCAAATAAATGGAAGTCCAAAGAAGAGTTTAAAGTAGAGAAAAAAGAGAGAGAATGATAGCCGAATACAACAACTATAACGTAATTCTAGATGCTGACCTTGCCAGAATCAAGAGGAATGATGCGAAAACCAGAAGGCAAAAGAGGTGCATCATCAGCAAAAGAGGCATCGATAGGAGCAAATATAAGTTCAGCACAGGTGCCAACAGCATTCTCATCCATTCCGCTCCATAGCTGTTAGGAAAGTATAAACAACGACATTAAGCAAGAAGGTTGGGGCCATAAAAAGTAATGGATAAAAAAAAGAACGAGGACTTTGTAAAAATGAACTAGTAGTAACATTTAAAAATATCCCCATTACAAAAAAAAATTCTGTGAAGATATGAACCAAAACTTTAGGCTTGTTGGGGGGAACATGCCCACAGACCGTGATAATTCATGCATTAAATATATGAAAAAAGATATGAAGAACCAAAACTTTAGGCTTGTTGGGGCAACATGCCTACAGACTGTGATAATTCAAGCATTAAATATATGACAAAGATATGAAGAACCCAAAACTTACTTGCCTCTTTATGCTCAATAGTATGAGCCAGTGGCAGAATAACTTGACCTGAAAAGCTTCCAACTCTAGACCCTGGTAAGCCACAGGGACCAACTTTAACAGCTGCAGCTGAGTAAGCATCGATACTACTGTCTGCCCATTCTGACCTGTGCTCCCGCAGGAATCTAAGTAGTATTGTAGGGGGCACATTCTGAAATATAGGAAAAGTGTACAGCAAGATCAGATAAAGAAATGTTAAGCTCGAAATGAGAACATGAATACAGCGAACTAGTAGAAAAGGATTGGGCAAGACTTGCGTTAATAGACCTATATACAACAATTATCTTAATTTACTTCACTTGCTAATATGTGAAATTTCATAACAATTGCTCTCCAGAACAAAGTGGAAAGCATTTGTTATCTTGGGATGCTTAATTTAACAATCTATTAATGGGCAAATTAATTATAGAACGAGCACTCTACATTTTTTTTTAGAACAGCACATTTAGAACATCCACAGCTCGGCAATCGCAATACCACGAAGGCCGATCCTTAAGGATTTCTGCAACCTGGAAGTAGCGAAGCATAACCGATAAATGCTTCACATAAACTCCACAACTACTACAAAAAAGAAGAAAGACATTCCAGGGAAACCAAACCCTCCTTAATAAAACTGGGCTTCTTCCATCAAAACCCAATCAAGACCTACTTTCTCAGGTTCTTGATTTTGGAATTGGAATTGAGTTTTGCTTTCTCAAGTTCTTGAATTTCCGCTCTCTCACAGGTCAACTTTTAGAAAAATTGAGTTCTTCAGTTCTTCAGTGCGTTTAATTTGTGATTTACATCTCTACCCTGTTTTGTTTCTGAAAAAATGTCGGATGAGAAAACAAATTCCAAATCCTCCTTTACTCTTCTTCTTCTTCGATTTCTTGTTTGGTGTGACTTCTTCCCCTTGGTTTCGGTTGGGGTGTGTGTATATATATATGTATTTTTGCAGGTTTAATTCAAAGAGAGAAGAGGAAGAAGATGAGGATATAATGGTCAATTTACATGTTCTGTTAACAGAAGTTAGTGTGCGTTTTAATCCACAAACCACGTGGGGATTATGTGGTCATTTCCAAACGTCAAACGTTAGGGGGCTAAAATGAAATTTGCCCTAATTAATATCATGCAATGACCAAAACACTAACAACCATTTGTAAAGAAGGTAAAGACAGCAGCCCAACATTTAGAATGATATTGGCGAAAGAGCATCACTATCAAACAATACGTAACAATATTCGAGGATGGCAAGAATAAACCCACACCTGCAGAAGAATGACACAATGCTGTGGCAGACCAATATTTTTGAAAGGCATTGAAAACCATCCATTCCAAACAAATTCATGATCAGGCTGGTGCAAAGGCATCCGGCTCGGAAAAGGCCGAGTTATGTCCCTTGTTTCACAAAAGTAATGTTTGCCATCAATATCAAACTCCGCCAATCTTGAACATTCTTTATTTCTCCTTTGCCCTGGGGTTGAGGATTTTGAAGTGAAATTTTGACCCATTGGCTCTCAGTCACTGTATATACACACCCTCCACCAGGCAAATTTGGAATGCTGGACGTCAACCTCGTTGCAACAAGAAGCAACCCAAAACTCCCCAGGGCTGCATAACCCAATATTGCCCTGGCATAAATTATACTCCTGCAAAGACTCTTTGATCCATTTGTAACGTAATCTAAAGCTTCATTTTGAGAGCTGAAAACATCATAACCCAGTTTCTCATTATAGCAAAGTGCTCCAGTTGTTGGGTCAACATAAATCACCTGAGTGTCGCTCCTAGAAGACAGGCTGACAATAATATATACTTCACTAGAATCCAGTGTAACCACAACAACAGATGTGTCCCGGAAACGAGTGGCTGTAACAAAACCAAATAACATGTGTGAACAGAAAAATGAAAAACAGTACCACATATAGATATCAATGATTAATTAAGTACTCTGGATTATAGAGTTAATGCTGCAACAAAATCAAACTCTCAGACTAACATTTACTGCTGATTCTTCTAACAAAAGAGCTAAGAAACCAAAAAGGGACACATTTTTTAAACTATTATAGACAAATCAAGTAGCAGAGACATTTTGATCTTAGCGAGCATGCCCATGGCAGAATTTTTTTTTTTTCCTTTTTTTTGGGATACGTATCCCCCATGGATGAGGAACTTCAGGTATTAAAAATGATGCAAGGAATCAACAATAAGACAACCACACAAGGACATGTCAATGTCATAGGAAGATCCCGCGTGTGTAACTGAAAGCAACATTCATGATCAGTTCCAACATCTTAAATATTAATGACCATAAAAGTAATATTGCCGACAATATTTTTTTCAATACACAAGATAACCTAAAACTTACTCAAAGTTTAATGAAAGACAAGCATGTCACTGAATTATGATTCTACTACAAAGTTTAGAAATATATTCCATTCCATCTCATCATGTTAAAATGCCCATCATGCTGGATTGTCAGATTGAATTACATACAAATTCTCTATTAAACAAACTCACTTCATAATGAGAGTTCTCAGCCATATGATTAAGAAATCCAGAACTTATTACCCAAAAAAAATCAACTTTGCAAGAATTATGCACAAACTAAATCTAACACAGTGTTCCCAATTATCAGAGATCCCTCCCTCCTCTCAAGATTAATTTGAACTTTTGCATTAAGTTTAAATGATCATGACCAATCAATAGGTGTTCAGAATGTAATAGAGAGATTTAGAAATTGTATTAACTTGAGGTTAACATAAATCATTATTTGTTTTTCTTTATACTACAATAATACAAATATATTTGGCATGAGAATGTAACCTCCCTCAACACCCACGCACAAATAGTATGAATTAAACAAATAATATTTTTGTGTTCACATTAGAGTAGCTTCAATGAAGATGCTATTCAATATTATAACTACCGAATGTTTTAATGGGATTGCCATTGAAATTGTAATTGGTTCTTTCTACTATTGCGTGTGTGATTTATTACCCAATAACAACTCATCCTTTTCTAGAGTCCAACTCATCTCCTCTTATTAGTTAACCCCACCATTAAGCCATCACTCTGGGTGATGTTTTTGGCTGTTAGTAAGTATTCTTCATCCTCCCCAATTTATGGTTGCAATCAACATCTTATGATTCCTGCTATATTTGAATTAATCAGTCTAATAAATTAGATACTAAATTATTAAAATATAAAAATAAAAAATTTGGTCACTAAACATGTTTCTTTGACACAAGAACATGATCAAGACTTATCATCACGAAAAAAATAATAATAATAAAATAAAATGGACAAGTTGAGATTATTCAAGGCTGAAAGTGATGGTTGGGGATTGCTTCTAATTTTGTTTTGCTCTCAACTCACCTCAGCTAGTTGGGCATACTCTATCAAGTTTGCCAAACCTGAGCTTCGGGTTCATGAGCTCTGTGTATCTGATTAATTACAGCGTCATTTTCTCAATCAAAAACTAAAAAAAAAAAGATCGAAGAATTTACCAACTTGAACTATCTCTCTCTGATAGAAAGAATCTAATTAATTGACTAATGGATCAAAACATAGCTAATTTGCAAAAGACTTGTGACAATTTCTCATTGTATGCAAATTACACTCTGTACATGTGTAAGTAAATTGTAATTAAATTCACAATTTCAGAATTCAAGTATGATAGATTCTAATTCACTCTTATCCAATACGTCCAATTAAACACAAATAGAGCGAGACAGAGAGAGAGAGAGTACCGATTACAGTTCAGAAACAAAGTAGATTGTTCAATGGAGCTTGAAATGCGAGTAATCGAGGGGCCAGAGAGTTCAGATCTGAATCTTCGACATCGCTTCAATGGAGCTTCGAAATCGCAGGCGATGGCGCTTCGAAATCGCGTCGATGGAGCTTTGATCTGAATCTTCGATAAAGCTTAGATCTGAAACTTCGATGGAGCTTCGATCTGAATCAGGTTTTGTTCAATCTGAATATTTAAGCTTCGATGGAGCTTCGATGGAGAGGGTTGAGAGAGAGAGAGAGAGATCTGTGCGTATGTATCAAGGGTTGAGAGATCTGTGCATATGTATTAAGGCTCTGATTCAACATAAGGTTTTCGCTAAAAGGGGCGCGTGTAGTTCACCACATTCGGAGGCGTTTCCATTATAAAACGGTGTCGTTTTTGTTAATAGAATATGCGGCGTTTATAAAACGCCGTTAAATACTAATAACAGTGACGTTTACAGAAACGTCGTTAACAAAACGCCATCAAATCCCCATTTTCCTGTAGTGAGGGCTCAGTATACTTTCTCACTTTCACCTCAGTTTTGTATGCCATGACCGAACTAACCGATTTGGTCGTGGCGACCGAGATAACAACAAGGCCTTCTTGGACCGAGCTAATGAAAAAAACCATTTTACTCCGCCTTTCTTACTACGGCCCAAAGCGGCCCATTACTCAATCTCGGCCCAATTTATTTATACAAATTACCCTCTCAATTGCCCCTTAATTCCATCTGCGCAGCATGATGGAATTACCTTGTCTTCCAGCCAAGCTAAAAAAATTATAATCTTACTAACGAGCTAAGCCTTTATGCTTTTCCAGCCGAGCTAAAACTCTTAGCCTTTCCAGCCGAGGTAGGATCACACCGGTCTGTACCTGTCCGGTTCAAACGTCTCTTCAATCACAGCAACTGAATCGCTTCTAATCCCTAGGACACGTGGCATACTCTTATTGGCTGAAGGTAGCTGTCACGCCGTCATCGTACTTCATGTTTTTTGAACAGTCCCGCCCAAATTTTGGGCCTCGCATCAAAACAAACTCCTTTTGTTTCTCTTCTTGAATCATTACATCTTCCTATTCACGTCTTCTCTCTCTCTTTCTCGCATTCCTTCTCGTTCCTAAGGAGCTCGTGTTCTTCACTGCCACTGCTTCTTCTTCAGTGCTCCTTCATCTGCTAAGTTACTCAAATCTATCTTTCTTGCTTTTGTTGTTTTCGTATTTGCTTTATACAATCCACAACAATCTGTTTCATGTGTTTTTACGAAATACTGTTTTTGCTTTTTTGTTGCCTTATTTTCTGGGAAAAAACTTCATGAGAACCCCATGAACTTTACGAAGCAATCTGTAGAATACTCTGTTTGATTCATAAACACGACTCAACCGAACTAGGATACTGTTTATGCTATGTGTAAGTCTAGCCAGACCTTTCAACCGAACCAACACTTGTACCAGTAGTTTTAACAAGTCAAAAAACCATCTTTTTTGATTTATCTTAGCCGAGATAACAAACCGAACTAGATCTGCACTTAGTGTGTTTGAAGGCCTCAATTCTGACCGAACTATCTTGGGGCTAAACCAGCACTCGTACTTCAGACCGAACTAAGAAAGCTGCCCCTAGAATTTTAACCGGTCTAACAAATCACTTGCCCCAACCGAGCTACCAAGCACCTTGCTCAAACCGAGATAGGACCTGCAACATTTCACAAAGCTGAAGTAGGACTTAACTTATTTTTACTTTGTAGTACAGTCTAAAGATCTGTGCTTAACACTTCTGTTTTTCACTTTGCAGACTTAGGTTGCCCAGGCACTCCTTTTGATCGCTCAACCGAGCTATACAGCAACATTTTCCGACCGGGCTAGCACCAAGCATAATTTATACATAACTTAGGAGTAAATGGGTAAATATAGGTTTTTAGTAGAAACACCAGGTGGCTTGGCAAATTCCGAAGGGATTATAACATCCTTGACGATGTCCACCTAACCTTAGCCGAAAAAGATGTTATACCTTGGGGAAACCAGGGCTTTGTACCCTTTACCCTTTTATCAATAATGGAAATCAGACTAAGATTTCCAGTCCAACCCTTAATTTGTGAATTCCTTAGGCAAACGAGAATATGCCCAACCCAGCTTTCCACCAACTCATACCGCATAATAATGGGCATAGCCGAGCTAAACCGCCGAGCTGGCATTAACCTCGGCTTAGCCGAAATCTTCCACCAGTATTCCATAGGGTCAAAAAAAGACGGCTGGGTTTACTATCTTAGAATACGCCGCCTTCGAGAAAAAATAATAAAAGACACACCGGACAAAGACTTGCATGATGATGACTTTTTCTGGGTGTCTGACAATTTTGAAGACCAGCAAGCCCAGATCCCTGGCCGAAGTATAAACTGGAATAAAGGAGAACCTGGTATAATTACTTCGGTTTGTTGGCATGCTTTGTTTTATTTCGGTTACCTGCTCCTAAACCGAACTAACAGTTTGTCTTCTTTATGCAGATTTAGCCCATCTTCAATCCTTGTACAGTTACCCCAATCTGAACACTATTCGCGCCGCACTTCGTTTTCCAGAAAGAAATTGAGCCAAACTTCTAAATTTCGAACTGACATACAGATACAGCGACCACCGAAAAGCCAGAGTAACCTTGCCACAAATTATACTAATCCCACTGATTGCTGAAGAAGAGATGGCCAAAAGGAACAGAGTCAGGGCTCTCTTAATCGAGACAAACAGGGCCGAGGTACCACCACCAAACCAAACACAAGAAACCGTGGTGGCCTTACCATCACAACAACCTTCTCTCGTCATGCCGAACTAAGCGCGCTCGTACTACCCAGACCGAACAACGCTTAATTGATGAAGACGAAACCATTCGGCCGCCAAGCCCTCCACCGAGCTCGCAACCGGAACATTCCGACCGGGCCAGCTCTTCCAAGTGGGCACCCAAATTGACTTTCCAGAACCGTGATATTCAGGACACTGATTCAGTTGTCGCTGAAAAAGATCATCTGATGGCTTTCAACCTTGCCAAGAGTGTGTGCCTCCCAGCTGACATGGAGCACCACAAGAACTTGACCGAGCTAAAGGCCATTCGCTCGGCCACGAAAACCATGATCCTAGTAAGTTGTTCTTCTTGTCTCTCTAAATATCACCAACTTTCTGTTCGGTTTTGACTTTAGTTTCTTTTTCAGGCCATGCAAAAGGGCCAAATTGCGCATAAAAAGGTGTTGGAGCTCAGGAGCACAGCAAGGCAAGCCATGGCAGAGGTTGAAGCAAATACAACCGAGCTGAAGGAGTTCCACCAGAAAACGGCCGAGCTAGAGGCCGAGGTAGCTCGTCTAACTAGACTAGTTACCTCGGCCGATACAGACAAGCAAAAGGCCCTAGCTGTGATGAAGGATAAGTACCTTCGTGAGCTAGTCAAGCTCGAAGGTAAGAAGGATGCCGAGATAACAGAGCTGAAGAAGAAGGCAGAAGACGCCGAGCTCCGGGGTTTCAAGGAGGGCGAAGCCCTTTATATCAAACAATGTGAAGTAGCAAAGGATTTATTCTTCAAGTGCGGCTGGAGAGGTGCTGTGGAGTAGCTCGGTTATGGGCCCGACACGGAGGTCTACAATACTCCTCAGTACTTCATTCTAGCCTCACTGGTGGAGTATGCTGCCGATCTTCAGAAGCAATTTCTTGAAGAAGGTAGAGATAAAGGCTCTTCTTCCGAAGACGACTCCCAGCCTAGTCGCCAGCCTACTTCTTCAATTCCAGCGATCTCCAATCCCCCAGCACCTGATGCTATAATTGTGTCTCCAGCTGAGCCGAACCCAGAGGAGCTTGTTTCAACCGAGCTCAACCGAGTTCTGGCGACGACCGAACTTCCTGCTGAGACCGGACTCAGAGTTGAGCTGGATGCTGATCTGGACGATCTCTTTAACTGATTTTGTATCTTCTTTTTTCTTTTTGTAACTGGGTTGTGGCCCTCCTTTGTACTTGTTTTGAGTTTAATCAATGCATTCTTTTGTTCCAACTGTCATCTCGGTTTGCTTTCCTGTTTGTGCTTGCTTTCTAACTGCAACTTGAACGAAACACAATATTTTTCGGCCGAGATATTTTATTCTGGTCTTAGCTGAGCAATCTGACTGAGCTTACTAGCCAACCACTCTTTTAGCCGATGTCCTTACTTCGGCTAAAGAGTACTAAGAGTTGGTTTAATCTAGTCAACCACTCTTTAGCCGATGTCCTTACTTCGGCTAAAGAGTACCAAGAGTTGGTTTAATCCAGCCAACCACTCTTTAGCCGATGTCCTTACTTCGGCTAAAGAGTACTTAGAGTTGGTTTAATCCAGCCAACCACTCTTTTAGCCGATGTCCTTACTTCGGCTAAAGAGTACCAAGAGTTGGTTTAATCCAGCCAACCACTCTTTTAGCCGATGTCCTTACTTCGGCTAAAGAGTACCAGGAGTTGGTTTAATCCAGCCAACCACTCTTTAACCGATGTCCTTACTTCGGCTAAAGAGTACCAAGAGTTGGTTTAATCCAGCCAACCTCTAGATTGGTTTTTCCAGCCAACCTAAAGTAAATTGTTTGGTTATTCCGACCAAACATCCTGCAGCCTGGATCCTTATCCTGGGCTTAGGAAGGGTGTTGGTTTTTCCAGCCAACCTTTAGATTGGTTTTTCCAGCCAACCTAAAGTAAAGTGTTTGGTTATTCCGATCAAACGTCCTGCAGCCTGGATCCTTATCCTGAGCTTAGGAAGGGTGTTGGTTTTTCCAGCCAACCTTTAGATTGGTTTTTCCAGACAACCTAAAGTGAAGTGTTTGGTTATTCCGACCAAACGTCCTGCAGCCTAGATCCTTATCTTGGGCTTAGGAGGGGTGTTGGTTTAATCCAGCCAACCTCTAAGTTGGTTTTTTCAACCAGCTTAGAATA
The DNA here is from genome assembly GCF_055761805.1 of Camellia sinensis. Lineage (NCBI taxonomy): Eukaryota > Viridiplantae > Streptophyta > Magnoliopsida > Ericales > Theaceae > Camellia > Camellia sinensis. The sequence continues at coordinate 11,529,796 of NC_138968.1, forward strand.
AAATGTTTGCAATGTTCCTAACTTCACTAAAACTAACTTTTACAGAAAACAACTATGCTGAAAAGAATCGACTTGTTATATTGAGGAAAGAAAAAATTACACATGTTTGAAAGAGGAAAGCTAAAAATAAAATAACTTGAGATTGGCGGTGTTCCATGGCCTGGGGATTGCTTTGCCGTCCTTGTCTTCTAGGTGGTATGCCCCTTTGCCTGCTAACCCAACCACTTTGTAAGGACCTTTCCAATTAGGCCCTAGCTTGCCATCTCCTGGCACCAGGGTGTTTCCCATCACTTTGCGCAGCACCCAATCTCCGATCTTGAATTGCCTTGGATGCACTGTTTTGTTGTATTTCCTGGATAACTCTTGTTGATATGAGGCACTGTGGACTAGTGCTCTTTCTCTTCTTTCTTCAGCGAGGTCGAGCTCCAATGCTATGGCTTTTCCATTTAAGTCTGGATCAACTAATTGTGGAAAGGCCAACTTCCAGTGAGATTACTGCTTCCATGTCGTAGGCTAAGGAGAATGGTGTTTCTCCTGTTGATCGTCGATGTGTGGTGCGGTAAGCCCATAAAACATGAGGAAGTTCCTCCGCCCACTTGCCTTTTGCCTTCTCTAACCTTTTCTTTAGTCCATCCAAGACAACCTTGTTTGATGCTTCTGCTTGGCCATTTTCTTGAGGATATGCTGGTGTAGAATTGTAGAATTCTATCTTGTATTCTTCACAAAAACCTCTAAAGATTCTGCCATCAAACTGGGTGCCGTTGTCTGATATTAGGGCTTTAGGTATGCCGAATCGAGTAATGATATTCTGCCAGACGAACTTCTTCACATCTTTTTCCTTGATTGATGCAAATGCTTCTGCCTCCACCCACTTTGTGAAGTAGTCTGTTGCTGCGAGAAAGAACTTCCTGTTTTTGGGCGCTGTTGGAAGTGGTCCTACTATGTCCAAGCCCCACATTGCAAAGGGCCATGGGCTGGTTAGTGGTAGGAGTTCTCTGGCCGGTTGATGTATTTGATGTGCGAACTTCTGACATTTCTCGCACTTCTTCACATACTTCTCTGAGTCAGCTTGCATGTATGGCCACCAGTATCCTTGCAAAATGGCTCTGTAAGCTAACGATCTTCCTCATTGGTGGCTTCCGTACACCCCTTCATGTATTTCGAACAAGAACGCTTCTACTTTACTGGGGTGGACACACTTTAAGTAAGGTTCTGAGAATGACTTTTTGTACAATGCCATAGATGGGAAGAGCCAAAATCGCTGCGACTTTACTATAATTTTGTTGGCTTCTTTCTTGTCTTCCGGTAAGATGTCGTATTTTAAGAACAGTATAATGGGATCCATCCATGAGGGGCCTAATTCGGCGCAACATACCTCTTCTACTTCGGGGTCTTCAATGCTTGGTCTTGGTAGGTAGTCAATTAGTAGTGGGTGAGGGATGGATGTATCTGCCATTGACGCAAAGCCTGCTAGTTCGTCTGCTTTGCTGTTTTCCTCCCTGCCAATCTGTTCTATCCTTACTACTTCAAATTTTTTGATCTCTGTTCTGACCAATTCTTGATACTTGGCCATCCTGTCATCCTTTGCTTCATAGTCGCCAGAAATTTGGTTTACTACCAGCTGTGAGTCACTGTAGACCATTAATTCGGTGGCCTTCATGTAGAACGCTGATTTGAGTCCTGCAAGAAGTGCTTCATACTCCGCTTCGTTGTTTGATGCTGGGAAGCCAAGGTTGATTACTTGCTCCACAATCAGGCCGTCTGGTGAGATGAGGACTATGCCAAGTCCTGCACCATGCCAGTTGGATGCTCCATCCACAAAGAGCTTCCACATCTCACCAACGAACAACTTCCAGCAAGTGGAGGGGTCAGATGATGTTGTGGGGTCAAGAATGTTACTGGTGTTTTCTTCAAGGTCCATGCTTGCTGTCTGCCCCTCGCTATCTGATTGTACCAAGTCTTTATTTGTTGGTGAGTCTTGGCTTGGTGTAGCATGGTTTGCTTCTTCCTTGCTGTCTTTACTCTGGTCTGCCATGGTGTCTGACTGAATATCCTGCACCAGGGGTTGCGCTATTCCGGCGTCAATTTCTATTCCTGGTTTGGTTGTATCAGTCAGTTCGACTAGGCAGATATGATGACTTCCTGGGGTGAATTTTGCGACAAAGTCTGCCAAAGCTTGGGCCTTTATCGCGGTCCTGGGTTGGAACTTGATGTCGAATTGTGCCAACTCAACTGCCCATTTCAAGATTCGCCTAGAAAAGTTTGCCCTCTCAAACAGAGCTTTTAATGGGAAAGCTGTGAGGACAACTATGGTATGGGCGTGAAAGTAGTGCGACAACTTCCTTGAGGCCATCATCAAGGCCAATGCCAGTTTTTCCAATGGCAAATACCTTGTTTCGGCACCCAGCAATGTCTTGCTGACATAATAGATGGACAGATGTTGAATTCCTTCCGCACGGACCAACACTGCGCTAATTGCGTGCTGAGAGACTGCCAGGTACAGGAAGAGTTCTTCTCCAGGTATCGGGGTGACCAGCAATGGTGGAGAAGACATGTATTCTTTCAAGCTTTTTAGAGCTTGGTCGTATTCTTCGTCCCATTCGAACTTGGCTTTCAATGCTTGAAAAAATGGTCATAGTTTGTCTGACAACCGGCTAATGAATCGGTTGAATACAGTTGCTATGCCGGTGAGATGCTGCACTTCTTTTACTGAGTTAGGCCTCTCTAGATCCTGAATAGCTTTGATTTGGGAGGGGTCTGCCTCTATACCCCGGTTGGTCACCAGGAAGCCCAGGAATTTTCCAGATCCTACACCGAACGCGCACTTAGATGCATTAAGGCGCAACTTGTGTTTCTTCAGAATCTGGAACATCTCACCTAGGTCCCTTAGATGGTCGTTCTCGTCCTTGCTTTTCACCAACATGTCGTCGATGTAGGCCTCCATTGTTCTGCCTAACAACGGCTCAAACATCTTGGTGACCATTCTCTAGAATGTTGCCCCTGCGTTTTTTAGGCCAAAGGGCATGACCTTATAGCAATACAGTCCTCTTGGGGTGGTAAAGGACGTGACCTCCTGGTCTGGTTCGTACATGGCAATCTGATGGTAGCCTTTGTATGCATCCAGAAAGCTAAGTCGGTTGTGCCCCGCCGTCAGGTCTACCAGTTGATCTATCCGTGGTAGGGGGAAGTTGTCCTTTGGGCATGTTTTGTTGACTATCTTATAGTCGACGCAGACATGCCATTTGCCATTCTTCTTTGGTACCACGACTGTGTTGGAAATCCATCTGGGGTAGTGCACCTCTCTGATAGCTCCTGCCTCTAGCAGATTTCCTACCTCTTCCGCCACTATCTCGGCGTGGTGGAGCGTCGATTTGCGAGTGCGCTGAATGATTGGTCTGGCAGATGGGTGGACATTGAGTTGGTGGCAGATGAAGTTTGGATTAATGCCTGGCATGTCGTAGGGTGTCCAGGCGAACACTTCGATGTTAGAGGTCAAGAATTTCAAGACCTCCAATCTCTCAGTGCTGGACAACGACGAACCGAGCAAAAAGAACTTATCCGAGTTCTTTTCATCTATTCTTACCTCGACCAAATCTTCCACCGCTTTTTGATCAGCTGCTCTGCCGACATCTGCGAGCAGTGCATTACTTTCAGGTTCTTCCACCGAATGAACATACCCCTTGGCAGCGCGGCTGCCATTAGCCGTGACAAAGCATTGCTTGGACATAATCTGGTCTCCAAAGACCTCTTCAATTGCTCCAGTTCCGTTGGGGAACCGCATTACTTGATGGTAGGATGATGCTACTGATTTCATGGCATGGAGCCATGTTCTTCCCAAAATTATGTTGTAAGTGGAAGGGACTTTCAATACCCAAAATTCCACTTGTTTTGTCACGCTTCCTGCCCTGACTGGCAGGATAATTTTGCCGACTGGCCATTCTGGCATTGAGTTGAAACCAATCAGGGGGGATACAACTGGTGCCAGGTCTTTGTCCTCCAATTTCAGTTGTTTGAAGGTATCGTAGTATATTATCTCACACGAGCTGCCTTGGTCTATCAAAATTCGTTTGACGTCATAATCTTTGATGCGGAGGGTGACGACCAGTGCATCGTTGTGAGGGCAATATATTCTTTCCAAGTCCTTATCTGAAAAAGACATGACGTTCGTGGCCTCTGTTCTCCCCTTTTTGATGATAAGTTGGGCACTTAGTACCTCCCTTAAGTGCTCAGCCTTCTTGATTGATCCTCTGAGCTCACATACACGCTCAGGTTCGAATACTCCATGTATCACATTGATCACACCTTGAGGTGGGGCGTCAATTGGCATTCCATTGGGGTGATTGTGATCTTGGGGGGCTGGTTGCGTGCCTCCTTCAATGTATTTATCCAAGTGACCGGCTGCCACCAACTCCTCCAGATGTTGTCTCAATGGCATACAATTTTCAGTGCGATGCCCCTTTTCTTTGTGGAAGGTGCATCATAACCTTTCGTCGTAGTCTTTCTGTGCTTCTCCTAACTTAGTTGGCCATCTAACGAAAGGTTCATCGCGTATTTCACTTAGAATCCGATAGATCGGCTTTTTGAATACCGTGGTTATGGCAGTACGGATTCTCAACCATCTTTTATCCTGGTCTTCTCCGCTGTCTCGCCTGCCTCGTCCATTTTTGTTTGGACGTTCTACCGCGTTGATCTTTGTTGTGGTCTTTTTATCTGGTACTGCAGTCATGCCAGATTTTGCCTTAGCACAGGCGCCATCCTCTTCCACCTTGATGTGCTGATGCACTCTTTCCATCAAGTCCTCCATGGTGAGGGGCGGTGTCATGATGATTGAGTCCCTTAGTTTGTTTCCGACTGGAAGACCTCTTTTGTACTATACAATGGCGAGATTGGCGGGACAGTCCCCAATCTGGTTGAATGTCTCCCAGTAACGACTATTGTAGGATCTTAGTGTCTCTTTTTCACCCATGTCGATGGAGAGTAACTGGTCAATCTCCACCGGGGTTTTGGTGTTCATTCTGAACCTCCTGACGAACACCTCCGCCAATTGTGCCCAGGAGGCTATGCTACCTTCTAGAAGTTTTTCGAACCAAGTTAAACCTAGATCACCAAGGCTTGATGGGAAGAGGATGCACATCAAAGCCTCGTTTCGCCGATATACCGCCATAACCTGGCGGAAGTGGCTTAGGTGTATGTAAGGGTTCGTCTTCCCCTCGTACGTGGTAAATTTGGGCTGAAGGAAGCCTGAAGGTAGGGGCGCGTTTTCTATTACCGGAACGAACGGCGAGGTCTGCAGCCTTGCTAATGCTTTGTCCGTTGGTTCGTAGGCAGGGTGCGGTAATGGCATTCCAACCTCGATGCTTCCATGCGTCCGAGGAGCCAACCGCTGAAGGGCAGATACCCTGCGAGGGTCGCGCGCCCTAGTATCTTCCTTCAAACATGCCCTTTCTTCCAGCATGATCCGCAAATCGGATGATTTGGGTAACTCCGTTTGCCTGGATGATGTCTGGTGCGAGTGCGAGGGTCGATAAGTACTTCCTTTTGTGTAAGACCTCAATGATCTCGTTCTCTCAGACCTGGAGAAACGAGCTCTGGAGGTTCTGGATTGAGTATCGCATGTCCTGAGGCTTCTACTCTCTGCTTATGATGGTGTGGAATGCCTTCCACGGTCTTCTGAGCGGCGAGGGGGCGTCTTGTTTTTGCGCCCCTCTCCTGTCGCCACTCCTTTTCCCTTCATCTGGCTCTTCATGGCCTCCATGTCCGCCGCCATCTTCCTTATTAATTCATCTTGCTCCTTCACGCGGTCCTCCAGAACTTGAGGATCAATCCTCCGCCTTTGTCTGTCAGGACTTCGTGAACGAGAGTGACGGGGGCTGTTAGTCCACCTCCTCCCCCTTGCATCCCTCTTGGGATTCTGTCGCTGTGGCTCCAAGTCCGCCATAGGAGGGATAAAGGGCAATCCTTCACACCTCCCATCCCCCTTTGGGGTTTGTCTGTTGATGGCGGAATACGGCAAATCTTCGTTGTGCGCCATTGCTTCTAAAGAGGAAAAGCTTGATCAAGAGGTTCTGTTCTTGTCTGATATTTCCCACAGACAACGCCAATTGTACGGGAAAGAAATAAACCTTCTCGTATAATCCTGTTGATCAAGTCTGCGCTCCTCCAAACGTCGTCGCTTTACTCCCTGAAAACACAAATGTGAGCTAACCGACGGGTGTGTGCCGGAAACCTTTCCGATGCCTAAGTCAGCAAAATAGATAAGTAGACAAAAGCTCTATGTATTCAGGAATCAAAGTTGTGTTACCTCTCCATAGGTGATGTTTGTGAGCTTTTATAGGTTCCGTGTGGCACAATCCAAGTAGAACTCTTACTCCTCCATGTAGAGTCCTCCTAGGATTCATACTCTTAAAGGATAATGTTTATCCTTCAACACCCCCCTCACTGCTTAAATCAAGTGAGATGGTTATACCATGACCGGACTACCATACAACCGAAATAACATTGCCATGCTATACTGACTGGAGTAACCGATCTAACTGTTAGTTCGGCTATTCCTTGCTTTTCCCCTACCTCGGCTTCACATGCCAAGACCGAGCTATCCATAGAAGAGCCTACACCGAACTAACCCAAAACCAAGTCCTAAAGAGGGATCAGTATACTTTCTCACTTTCACCTCGGTTTTGTATGCCATGACCGAACTAACCGATTTGGCCGTGGCGACCGAGATAACAACAAGGCCTTCTTGGACCAAGCTAATGAAAAAAACCATTTTACTCCGCCTTTCTTACTACGGCCCAAAGCGGCCCATTACTCAATCTCGGCCCAATTTATTCATACAAATTACCCTCTCACCCATTTACAGGTAAAAAGATGTTTTGCCCTTGTAATCCCAAAACTGAGAATGTTCTCAATTTCAAAACTAAGAATGTTATCAATTTATAATTATCAAAACTAAAAAATTTCTCAATTTTTTTTCTAGTATGAACTTAGAATATTATCAAAACTATCAAAACTAAGAAATTTATAATTATCAATTTTGAGAAATTTCTCAATTTTTTTCATGATTAAAATTAAGAATATTATAAACTGAGAAGGTTCTCAATTTCAAAAAATCCTAGATCTCTCTCTCTCTCTAATGGCAGTGGCATCTGTGAACTCAGTGAAAACCGAGATCTCACAATCAATGGACTCATCGCCTAGCTTTTGAGTGCCTCTGATTCTGGACCATTAATCCGAAGCTCGATTGGTAGAAACAGACAGTACAAAGAAGAGAAGTTTGGTGTCCTGAGAATATGAACTCCTTGCCTCTGCTACAAAAGTCCCCATAATTGGCCTGCCAGTGTCGAAGCCATCCGTCCATGTCAACTTACCCAGCTCAGTATACACTAGGCCAGGAGGCTTCTTCTATGCCACAATCCGAACCACATAGCTCTGCTTTTGATCTTTCTCTTTAAACTCCATCTTTGGAGAATCAACCGTTTCCTTTGCACCTCTTAGTGGGGTAACAATTACGGTATAAGTTGCTTCTAACCCACCACCATCACCGACCAGAGTTACTGTTCTCGTAACTGTAACTTCAAATTTCAACGATTTTGATGACATATCGAAAGCAATAGTGATTGCAGGGTAGTTGAGCTCCCACGGCCACCACGTCTTCCTCTGCTACAAAAGTCCCCATAACTGGCCTGCCATTGTCGAAGACCCACCTAACCCTCTGAGAGACCTTGAATTTCAGGTGGTGATGAGGTAGATCGGCGACGATGGAGAGCGACGGAAGGGAGAGGGAAGGTGACATCGAGACAGCTTGCTTGGAGTTTGTTGGAATGGTAAATTGGTCTATTAAAAATTAATGGGACTTGAAGGAGCAAATAATTTTATCTAGGACTTAATAGATTATAAGTTCACAAAATGGGACTTGTATGTAAATGGCCCTTTTTTTTATAACCAAAATAACTACAAATGTCATAACTAAGGCATATGATACACACCCCAAAAGAGAGTATGTATCGTAGAATTGCCCTATATGCCAAACTCACGGCTCTTTGAGAATTGACTTCTTTTTTTTTTTAATAATTGTTTGAAGTGCAAAAAGGTATAAAGAATAATTCGATAACTTATACTCCTTGTCTCAAAATATTAGTTTATTATTCTATTTTTCATTGTCCTAAAATATTAATCCATTTTCAAAAATTAAGGACTAAAATAACATGAATTTCCTATTTTGTCCTTATTTTAAATTTATTAATATTAATATTTTTGAAGTGTAATAATTATATTACCAAATGATAGTTTTGAGAAGGGGTTGGCTTCCGTCCAGTTTGTGATCGGACTAGAGGGTACTGTTGGGTCCGTGGAGGCCCACCACGGGTTTTATTTTGATAATCTAAACCGTTAATGTGTAAAACTCGTCGAGCACTATATGCTTGTAAAAAGTCACGATAATCGAATATCGATAGCTACGTGATTAAAACAGTTTTGTATAAAAAAAATAGACAGTGAAAAAATAAACGATTAATAGAAATATGATACGATGAGATAACTATCAATATTCAATTAATGTGATTTTTTACAGATATATAGTACCCAACGAGTTTTACATATTGAATGGTTCGGATTATTAAAATGGGACCTGTGGTGGGCCTCCATGGGCTCAACAATACCCTCAAGTCTGATCACGGATTGGAGGAAAGCTCAGCCCTTTTGAAAAGTTAATATTTTGAAGTGTAATAATTTTGTCAACAATGATTGTGATCCCTTTTTTTGGAGACCCCCACAACCCCCTTTGAATCTCAATCATCGATGGTGTAAGCCTCACACATACATGAATGGATCCCACACATATATTAATAGTTGAGATCCAAAGGGGGTTGTGGAAGTCTTTTAAAAAAAGGGAGTCCCAAGCATTTTTCTAGTTTTATTATAAAAAAAAAGTTAAATTCCCCAAAAGGAATTAATATTCTGGGAAGGATGGAGTAATAACTTTTTTACCTTATTTATTACCAAAATAATAATAATAATAATAATAATAATAATAATAACTTTTTACCTTTTAACTAAAAATTTAAATTTTCAATAGTAAATTACAAATATATTATTTGAAATTTGTTTAAAATACGAATGACTAATATGATTTTAAAAATTACATTTCACCATTGAAGTTTCTAAATTCATAACAAATTACTCATTTTATGAATAAATCATCAAATTAATTAATAGTATATAATAATGTAAAAAAATATTTCAATTCATGTAATTTTATTATTGTATAGGAGAACAGTTAGAAATGTTGGTTTCGTTTGGTAGAGTTTTATAAATGTGATTTGAGAATATGAGCTGTATTTTGAGTTTGTGAGTTGTGGAATTATGATTTGAGTGTAGAAAATTTGTTTGGTTATGGTTTTTAAATAGATTGTTGAATTGTGTTTTGAAGATGTATACTGAATTAAGTTTTGAAAGTTTGATGTGACATGTAAAATAAGAAAATTTGTTTGGTGATTTCAAAACTTAATTCAATCAATAATTTATAATTAAACACACAACTCATATATCGATATCCGTATTTTTTATCAACAGTAATAACCAAACTATTTTTAAAATACTGAAATTAAAAATTGATTTTTTTTTCAATCAATTGTTTTTCAATAATTTTTTTGAATAATTTTTTTTTCAAATAATTTTTTCATTTTAACTTACTTCTATGTCAATTATTTTGTGTCAATCAATTTTTCTATCAATTCATTTTTGGAAAAATTACTCATAACTCCCATATTAGGAAATGTTGCTCTATCTAGTCCTGAGTGTTTTTTTGTAAACCATTTAGTCCTTTTTGTCTATTTGGTAGGGTATCTTTGTTTATTATATTATATAAACATCAAGCAATTTCAATATAACAGAACGTTGATGTTTATATAATATAACAGAACATTGATGTTTGATGACGTTGACGATGTTTTAATATGAACAGAACATTGCTAATGTTTGATGATGTTGATGATGTTTGTTTTGATAAAAACATATGAACAAAACGTTGCTGGTGTTAAATTGCTTGATGTTTATACAATATAACAGAGCATTGATGTTTGATGACGTTGATGATGTTTTGATATGAACAGAACGTTGCTGATGTTTGATGATGTTTGTTTTGATAAAAACATATAAATAGAACGTTGTTGATGTTTGATGACGTTGTGATATTTGTTTTGATAAAAAAATATAAACAGAACGTTACTGATGTTTGATGACGTTTGATGATGTGTTTGATGATGTAGTTGATGTTGCTGATGTTCGGAAAGGAGGGAACTCTAAAAAAGGCCTATAGTGAGCTTTTAACATTCAAATAGGACTTATTAGTCTACAAAATAAAAGGCAGGACCAAATGGTTTAACAAATTAAAATTTGGGATTTATTGGTGTTTTGCCCTTCATTTTTTAGGCCTATACAAACATCTTGTACAATACGTTTTTTATTTTTTTATAAAATTTTGTTAAAATCAACAACTTTTGAGAATACATATTAATAAAAATTAACATAAATAAGTATGTTTAATATTTTAAAATACAAATCATAACGTAAACCTAACAAAACATTATCAATTTTTTTTTCCATTTATTACATTTTATTAATTTAATAAAAGAAATATATCAAATAGACATGTATTATTGTACTTCGCAAATCAGCACCGGTGAAGCTCATATAATTGGGGGTGATATTGGTGTGCAAAATGGCTATTTTGCCTCTGTTGATTTAAATGAGAAGTTGTTACATAAGAACAAAATGAAAAGGGTAATATAGTAATTTCACTTATCTAATACCTACCACCTATTCTATTGTAGCTGTGTGTTCAACACTGTGGGCTAAAGAAAAAGGAAGACGATGTAGATGATGCCAGAAACCTACAAATTTATCAGTATACAGATGTAATTAAATTAAAAAATTAAATTGGAAAAAAAAAATTAATAGATAAGAAATGAAAAGTAAATAAAAATAAAATAAAAAATAGCCTTTTGAACCTTCTGAACCTCAGCCTTGTCTATAAAATCTGAATTCGCATTCCTTTAACCACACCATCTTCACCATCTCATTGCAATACCTTCAGCAGCTCCATCAGAGAACAACATTAATTAAATTCAGTATATCCGTGTGAAGGAAGAATTCAATTACAGGTTAGTTTTCATCTCAGTTCATGTTAGCTTCACATTTCATAGTAGCTTTAGAGTGTATGAAGGGGAAGTGTAGTCGAAGAGCAGCATCAAGACAACTGGGCGGTCATCCGGCCGGTCAATCGGCCGGTCATCCCATCACAAGCATCAATTCGCCCTCCGCACTCAGTTTCCCCATCTGTTGCTGATCTGTTCCTTTTTTCATATCTGTTCCATTTTTTCACACCAACATCATGCTGTTTGATATATTTTTCATACATCTTTCTTAACTCATATGTTTTAATATACATTTTTCATACATTTTCTTTCACTTTTGCAGTCATCATGCCAAGAACAAAACGAACCAGACCCGAACGTAGTGAATCCTCAAACTCTGTACAACATCAACCACAACAACAACATCATGACTATCCAAATAATGATTTTTTCACGTATCATCATGAACAAGCCTATTCACATTTTATTAATCGACCAATTGTTACGGGGAGAAATGTAAAACTACCTCATTCTCCTCTGATGAGATCTCCATTATATTGTTTTCTCTGTCGGATGACATATGGTTTTGTCTACATCACAGTAAAAGCATAATTATAAAATAATGTTTGACAAATTGTAACACTTACCATTATTGGTGAAACAGAATTAAAAAGTGAGTACATGAATAGTCGGCCGTAGTCATTTACCAGCGTACAGTAAAATTTATACGAGAACAAAATTTGTTTAATACATAGTCATATTGTAATAACACAACATATTTTTAATAAAACAGAAACTACTTAAAAGTTCAACAAAAAAAAACATATGAAGATAGAAAAGGAAAGAGGATATCATGGAATGAAAAAAATAAATAAAAAACAAATCAAGAATCATGAAATCATCAAATAGTTTAGACAAGGAGATTCGCTAACACAATCAAAACAGAACTTCTCATTTCACTGCAAAGTGAGGATCATGGCTAGGCGCAAATGGGTAGGAGTGCGCATAAAAAACCTTCACCATTCCTTATCCTTGAACAGCGTCAGTGCCCTAACATACTGCACCGGTGGTATGTCCCCAAGCTCTAGCAATGCATCTTGACATGCATCAAGGGAATAATCATCACCACCTGAACTTACAGCCTCTGTCTCATTTTCTCGTGCACGCGAATGTCTTGTTTTTGCCTGTACGTAGGATGTGAAAGTTGCGCATACATCATCGAACCCACTTGACCGTGACTTTTTTGAACGACCACTGTCAGTCTGGCTGGTTGTAGGGCCCCTCTTGTGACTTTTGCCCTTTGCTGGATCCATGTACTCATCGCCGAATAAGTCAACAGGAATGGCCTCAGCAGCATTATTCTCACCAACATCAGGGTTCCAAAATTTATTTAACATTTCATCTTCTTCATCTAAGTCATGGGCTCCTTGTGTGGATACACGAGACAAGGCCCCTGTGGCACAACAATTTTCAACAATTTCTGCCATTTCCTGGAAATATTTAAATCCTTTTGTCCTAAACTTCTTCACATTTCTGCTAGCCTACAACAATTACAAATATAGAATTAAGCACTGTATGTATCATGAAATGTTTAAAATAAAATTTGAAAATAGTACAGATTAATGAAAAATCTTATCCCAAAATTCATTGGGTGCAACAACAGTGCCTATAATGGGATCTCATCACAAACCAATCTGTGCCTGGAGTCACTTAAATGTCCGGTAATCAGCTTTCAATCGCTGATATTTTTGTCGCACCTGCTTTCCTGTATACCGAAATCCATACATGTTGTGCAACTGATTTGCATAATGATTCCAATGCCTAATTGTCCATGAAGTAGTACGGCCCGTTGTTTGATTTTTTCTAACATCATCTCTCAACATATTTATTAATTTTGTTTCAATTTTGGACGTCTACATTTTTGTATGTTGATTGTCATCGGAATTATTTCCATCCATCTATAAAACATACAAATTATATTTAAACTAGTCTAGGGTGGATATACAAGAATAACAGAGCAAAATGGTTTGAAGGAGAACACAGATAAAAAATAAAAAGCAGATGATTTTATTTCAAGGAAAAAAATACGTAATAGATTATTTGAATTTAAATAGTAGAAATATAACCACAAATAATAAAAAAAATCAGGTCACATTGTCTTTAAATAGTAAAAAAAAAAAAAACCCAATAGAAGAAGAAGTCCATGAAAACAGAAAGAAGAAATAAATGAAGAAATAAGTAAAAGAAGAAGCAACGGACGAAGAGGACAGATAGGTCGACCGGCCGGATGACCCGGGGGATGACTGGTCTGGTATCTCAGGTACTCCCGGCTCAACTACTCTTCGTGGCAAAGTGTAACAACCCCTATCCGTAATTAGCCACTAATCCGTATTTAATGATTCTAATTGAGTGGATCAAATGAATTATTGGGGTTAGTATGTAAATTGCATGATATTTGGCCTTCTATCTGTTACTTATATAGGTATCTGTTTGAAATTCCACATTAATATGTAAATTGAAAGCCTTATCGGCATCCGAAACCAAAATTGACTACACCGATGTGTTATTTGAAATTTTTAGAACACTATGGAAAATTTTATTAAAAATTGATTCAGAACGATTCGTTAAGTTGCGTTTGGCTAGCTTAATAATCCAATTAATGCATTTTTGACATCATAGCCTTATTTATGAGCCTTAAGCTCATTTTCAGCTCATTTCTTCATCCCCCTTAGTGTAAAAATCTGAGAATACATTCTAGAGTGAGAGTACGACTCCATTTTAGAGAGAGAGAGTGCGAATTCAAGGAGGAGGTGAAGAATTTTGCTAGAGTAGCTCAAGTTTGGCAAGGATCTTGTGTAATTGAGGGCTTTTGGTGAGCATCTAACCCATAATTCATGAAGAAGTTGTGTTATAAAGATGCATTCATGGAGTTGTTAGGATCATTTGTATGTAATTTACATATGGTTGTGAAGAGGATGGAGGATTTGACTATACTTCCACTTGCATGTGTATATATATGTAGAGGTTGTCATTTAAGTTTGATTTTGAGCATCTAAGCTATATTAGTAAGTTATTTGGTACTTGCATGTTAGAATTGCCATGTTAATCACTTAAGTTCATGTTTTGCAAGAGAATTTCTTACATGCATGGAGCTTATGAGCTCAATTTGCTAGTTTCTTGAGTTTTGAAGAAAAGAGTTTGAAAGATTTTACATGTATGCTTTGTTTCTTAAATTTCAAGATGGAATGTGAGTTTTTGGAAAAACCTTGGGCCATGATTTTATGAAATGATCCTAAATTCTTCATGTTTTACAAGTTTACTATGTTATCTCAAGTTTTGAGGCCCAAGAGATGTGTTTTGGAAGGTTGAATTCAAGTTTTGAGCTTGGTGATCAAATCTGGAAATTCCAGAAATTGCATCCACGCTCGAGCGTAGGAGTTCACGCTCGAGCGACCACCCTCAGTGTGTGCACTCCGCTCGAGTGACCAAAAGTCCGCTCGAGCGTGAATTGCAAGCTCCCAGAAGTTTCATGTCGTTTACAGATCGCTCGAGCAAAGGAATGTGCGCTCGAGCGACCATTCATATTTTGCATGTCCGCTCGAGCGTGGAAGTTGTAGCTCGAGCGTAGATTGAGACCAACCAGTACTTTTTCCCAAGTTTGCAGATCGCTCGAGCGAAGGAAGTCTCGCTCGAGCGACCCCTCTCATTATGCATGTCCGCTCGAGCGAGGAAGTCTATGCTTGAACGGGGACTTTATTTTCAGAAAATTTGCCTAAGTGTTTTAACTCATGTTTTGGCATCCTTATTGAATCTTAGGCATTCCTAAGACCTAATTAAGCTTTGATAATGAGGTTATGTATTAGAAACACACTAAATGAAGAATGTACTAAGTTCCGAGACTGCAAGTGTGTGTGTGTGTTTTAGGCAATGTGATAAAAAAGAATAAGAACCAATGTAATGAAAGCTAAGCCTTAATGCCACTTGAATGTGTAATGATAAGACATGCTTGTGTTATGTATTTTGTGATTGTAGGTCAAGACTTGAGGATTGATTGATCGCTTATTGGAACCACTGTGAGTAACGTTATCGTAAAGATACGTTTATATGAAATTATGTTCCAAATGAAATGTGATAAGCTATGATTTCTGAAATGATATCTGTTTTCGTGAACGAATAGTCCATGTTTGAAATCTATTATGGCATCCATAGATAGTCCCAAGTCATGGGGGACGGTATGAAAATGCGGGTCCATGACATACAAGTAATTACGAGATCTCGTTAGCCACTTCATTGTGGTGATATGTGTTTAATCGGTATCCGGAACCGGTTACTCTAGTCGGAAGACATTGTGTAATGTGTTCTATGGGATGTACCATTATTATGTTCTGATATGAGAATGGTTATGCTATGATCTGTTTTCCGCTTATGATATGTTCAGATTTCGTTCACTAACCTCTTTACCTTAATGTTATTCACGGGCTTTAGCTCACTGTTTGTATATATATATATATATGTATAGGTGAGCATTCTGGAGTTCAAGTCTGGAGACTTTTTGTCTGGATCTGTGTTCTGTTGTCAGCCAGCCATTGTGCCTCACGTGGAGGTTCCCGAAGTGTCCTGTGTTCAAGTTCTGTTGGTTCTGTGTATATATATGACTTGATGTAATTTTGTTGGCTGTACTTTAGATACTTTAATGTGTGTGGGTATAATGTATGATTGACTTTTGACTATATATATAAAGTTTTAAATATTCTGTTTCATATAAGTCAGCACAGCTCATTGGACAACTATATTTATGTATTTGCTTCCGCTAGTCCCTTATTATATGCTTATCTGTTCAGAGGCCTTCGGTAATCTAAGGATTACTGGCCGGTTACGATGCTAAACCTATAGGGGCGGGTTTGGGTCGTGACACAAAGGGTTCAAACAGTTCAGAATTTATCACAAAAGATCTGAAATAAAAAATACTCGTCTACAAATTCTCAAAAATCATTTGAGAACTGATTTCCACTTTTCTTAAATCATTTGCATATAACAGATGAAGGATTTATGTACCAGATTAGTGGCTGTTCTTCTTGGCAAAAGTTTGAAACAGTTCAGACAAATCACAAAAGAGCTGAAACTAAAAAAATACTCGGCTACACTTCTCAGAAATCATTTGAGAATTGATTTTGACTCGTCTGAAATCATTTGCACATAACAGATGAAGGATTTATTTACCAAATTAATGGGAGTTGAATAGTTATCGCCGGTGATGGAATGTGTATACTGACTGAATGTGCCACTCTTTGCTCGTCTGATTCGATAATAGATTTGATAAATTTGACCTGGAAAAAAAAAATTTGAATAAAATTATGGATGAATTTTTCAAATCATTGACCTATAACAAAATATCTAAATAAATTTGTGAGTTATTTCACCTCGTACTCGTCGTTGTTTGGTTACCCGTAATAGGAATCTTCTACAATGCACAAATTCTAAGTCAATCGATTTCTAGAAGATGATACGAGTAGGGAGCGGGTTCACAGGATTCATTATTTATAAAATGAGTCTGACTTCTCTGTGAAGTCTATTCGTGACGAATTTTCAGTACTGATGTTTGATACAGAGAAAGAAAGATGAGGTTTACGTGAAATTTTCAGAGACGATGGAAATGGACATTGAAGCTTTTCAGATCAAAAGAGGAAGAATGCAGAAACGTTGAAAGTGGAGAACTGAAGCACAAGCTGCCAAACGGGTTTTCAAACTGTAGTTTGAATTATATCGTGGAATTGTATTTTGAACGTGCGATCCAAACGTGAAGCGGGAGTTCACGTGTGTAACAGCGCCCGGGGAGGGGCCTCGCGCTACAGTTCGGACTCTCGATTTGTGTCACGGTTCTTAATCTGAACCAAAGAGTCCAAATCTGGCAAATCGTTTTGAGAAACAGGTTTTTGAAAAAGTAGTGCCAAACATGGACTGCTTTGCCAGATACAGAGTCGCCACCTAAATATTTTTTATATGGGAGAATTTAGGAAACCCTGACTCGGTGCCGAAGGCCACATGTCCGTCATCACCGGAGTTGTCTCGGCTCGGGAGCTTGGGTACGATCGGGGAAGGTCAGCTATGAGCACCCCCTTTCGCCCGGTCCGAAGACCGGCCTCTACTAACCATGATATCCGTTTTTGAAAACTTTACGTGTTCTTATTCCATTTATTAGCCTAGAATTACTATGTTATGCGCACAGCAAACAAGTATAGACTAGATTGCCTAATTTGGAAATAAACATTGCATATCCGTTTGGTTTGAAAATGCTTTGGAATTTGCTACTCGCAAGTAGGCTAAAATACGGATTCCAACGAGTTTTTCCAACTCAAACAACCCAACCTTCACCCACAGGCATTCAAAACAGTTTAACACATAAGCATCTAGCCACATGTTAAGCATGCTGTTATGGTAACATTCATACTCATGCGATATGCTAAAGCGGAAATACTTACATAGTACTCCGCGCCAAAACAAAGAACTTGTTAGTAATCATGCATGATCCAAGTCCATGTGAAGTGCCTAATGCATCGCATACAAAATGTCGCTAAGATAGGCTCGGCTATCCTAAACATGTCATGTGAAAATGCACAATTATCACGTATTCAGTTTGAAAATTGAAGTATTGATGCAATTAGCGTGATGTACCGAGCCTAATGCATGTAATACAAATGCATGGATGCACACATGTATAGCATAAGGTATGCTAAATTAGACGTGACCTAATACTAACCATCAAAGCAGGTAAGTAAAAGGGAAGAAAGAAGTGGGGATTGGAAGACATTCACACACCCACACACACTTATTACAGATTTGCCCTCGCTCGGAGGGACCGAATAAATGTTACAAATTAACTAACTACGCAAGCTAATTAATATTACAAATTAACTAATTTAATTAACAAATTAAATTAAATTAATTAAAGCAGGAAAGCGTCTCGGGAAACGCGCCACCATGCGCAAGCTGCCTCTGTTTTCCTCCCTTTCCTCCTCTGGAGGTTGTCAAAACCTCAGGACTACATCCTTGGACAGAGGGGATCACCACCGGCTAGATGAAACTTCCACCGGCAGTGTAGTATGGCCATCGGCACAAAATAGGGCCTGTCGGCAGAGAAAAATGTGCCGGTCGGCACATTACACTGCCGGTCGGCAGAGTATTCCTGCAGAACCTGCAACTCACAGCGACAAAGGGCAAAACAAGGCATGGCAGCATATTTCAAGGCATGTATGCACCAACCATGTCTCTTATCATTGTAATGACTCAAAGGGACATGTGCCTCGATTCTCGGACCACCAATCACGCATTTCCATGCATGATGGCCCAAAGAACCGAGTATGCATCTTTGATTTCAAATGTATGCACACCAATCAAACAAATAAGGCCCAATTCCTATCACCAATTCAAGGAACAAGGCATGCATGCGAAATGCAATGCAACCTAGGCATACAAGCTAGGAATGCAACATGGCATGGCAATCAACTCATGCAAGCATACAAGCATGCATATGGCAATGCAAATGGATGCAAAGATGGACTTAAACATGAATTAGGCGACTCTAAAATAGGCCTAAAACAGTAGCCAAAAGTGCTAAAGAGTGAGAGCTAAATGGCATGCACACACACATGCTCATAAGGACCAACACTTAAGCATGAATCAAACAACATTCAAGCACACTTGAAAGAAGGAAACATGGACAAATTAGCATGCAACATGAGCCTTAAAATCATGTTATAAAATGATGCCAAATCAAATTATAAATCAAGTCAAGCATGCAACAAAAAGTCCAAGTGTTCAAGGCAAGTTGATAAGGCATTGAACTACACTTATCATGACCAAACATGGCATGCATTAAACAACTAAAAATAGATTTAGCATGTTAAAACAAAGCTAAAGGACTACTTAGATGGCATCTAAGTGGCCCAAATACAAAGGCATACACCATGGCCAAAACATGGAACATTGCAAAACATGCTTTCAAAGCATTAAAGAGACATGCGAGGCAATCAAACAAGCATGGAAATGGGACTGAAATGACATATAGAATGATCCCAAATCACCAAAACAATGCAAAGATGGCATGCTACACATGCACATATTCAAGGCCAACAAGCCCAAATGCAAAGGAGCCTTATAATGCATGCTAAAATCGACCCAAACGACTATGGACAGATCTAAAACATGGCAAAATAAGCATATAACCTTCACAAATACAAGCCTAAAACATGCTCCAACAAAGGCTAACAACCTAGAACATGTTAAGGCACAAATATGGCATTACAAGGCAACTATGCTAAACATGCATAAGGTTCCAAAACCAACTTTAAATCATGTTATATCATGGATATATAAGCATGAAAAACAAACCAAACATGCTCAACACACACTCAAGCATAGGCTTCTTTAAGAGGCCAAAATGTGCCCTTTTCAAGGACAACAAGGAGAGGGGGTGGCCCTCTCCTTCTTGGGACTTCAAAGCATCATCTTCACCACTGAAATCCCTCAAGATTTCAGTGGTGAAGAGACCTCAACACCAAAATCCCGGAGCTAACACAAAATGGCTCAAAATGAGGCCTTTTGAGGCCTAAGGGTGGTCAACAACCCTCAAACAACAAAACACTCTTAATAAACAATAAAGAGGGCTTAAAAATAGAACTTTTTTATGTTATACAACAAGCACAAAAACAGCTCTAAGGTAGGTATAAAATCAAAGCAAAAATAGGGGAAAAAGGGACTAGTTTCTTACCCTTGATGCCTTTTTCAACAAAGATGCTCCAATGGCCTCCTTGAGCTTGAATCCAAGACAAAAACTCCAAAACACACTCTTTAGAACCTCAGCTCCTAGAGGAAGGTGAAACACTAGGTGTTTGTGTGCAATAGTAAGGCACAAAACACCTAGTGAACAAAATGAGAAGGAAAGAGAGATAGGTGAGTGTATCTAACCCTAACCCTAGAAAACCAGAGCTCTCCTCTGTCTTTTCTCTCTCTAAAATGTCTAAGCCTCTCTCTTTTTGCCTTAGAGAGAGCTCCTCTCTATAAGCCTCTTGTAAAGCTTACAAGACAAGCTTTGCAAGAGGGAGATCCCTCCATACACGTGTATGGAGGGGAGAAAAAGTTATACAGCTGTCCTAAAATATCTGCAAAAGCAGATGAACAGCAATCGGCCGGCAAAAAATGCCATCTTGGCCAAACAAAGTGCCGACCGGCACAAAAAAGTGCTGACCGGCAACAAATAGTGCCGACCGGCAAACTATTTTGCCGGTGGCAGCAAAAACCAGCCGGTGGCCTCTAGCCACTGCCGGTGATGGGTGGGGATGGTCTACAAGCCCTACCCTGCCCTTCCAAGGCAAAACACAAGTGTTCGGTGCAAAACCGGACACTGAACGGTCAAGTTCGGAGATTCTGAGGTAGGGCGCGAGAGCCAAAACCTCCGGGAACTCCAAACAAACACAAACAAGGATAATCACCGAGTGTTCAAGCGGTGACGTCCGAGTCTTGAGGACGGTCAAAAATGGGGTGTCTACAGTTGCCCCTCTTTGACAGAACTCGAAAGTCATAACAATGACGGGAGTGAATGTCAAAGCCTAGAGACGACCCATTTTTGACAAGGCCGAAGACTTAGACAAACATGCAATACAAATAAGATATGCGCCCGAAGGCAGGGGCAAAATGCACGACAATGCACAGAGCCGAGCATAACTTATGATCATGCAAAGAAAGCTGTAATGAAGCAAACATGCAACAATTTTAAGCTAGCATACCAAACTACACTACAATGCAGAAAGGATGTAAGAGAATTATGGAATTCTCAAAAAGTCTCACTCGGGAGATACAATACCTGTGCGGCTCGTCTGGTTGCACCAGCTTCAAATGAACCGTACATACAATATCGTGCCTGAAAAGAAAACAAACTTAACAGGTACAATATTGTTAGCAACATGCATGACAATGCAAAATGGATGAAAAACGAAATGCAATATATACAAAACAATGTATAAACAATGCAAATGCAGATGCAATGTAATTGAAACAATGCAAGCTACATGCAAAGCAATTGAATCGTGATCCAATCACGAGCGGTTCGAAACCACACCTATGTCAAATAGATTGATGGAGGTAACAAGTCTGTCTACCATAGAACGGTCAACTGAACTATGAGTATTGTAGACAGACGCAAGAACAAGTATTGGGTGGAATGACACAAGTGGGGAAACAACCCGCTGGAGAAAGGACTACGATCCTAATGCCGGATGCAAAAATTACACTACAATGTAATGGGTGGATATGGCACGCAGGCCAAACCAAATCTTGCCTAGGAAAGGCATGCATACATACAAGCCATGTGTAACACAGAAAAGGTGCCGCAACCCTCAACCAACATATCAATGTGGAATCGGCGCGATACACATACAGAACTGTGTTCTAACATGAAAAGTAAGGGCACATACCAGACCAAGCTCAACCTGGAAAGGCGCAAGCCATTAGGCGGAAGGTGATGCAATGAATGCATGCAATATTACAATGCAATATTTACAAATATGCAATGGAATGGATACAATGGATATGGCCTACAAGCCACACCAAATCTTGCCTAGGAAAGGCATGCACACATACGAGCCATGTGTAACACAGAAAAGGTGCCGCAACCCTCAACCAACATATCAACGTGGAATCGGCGCGATACACAAGAACTGTGTTCTAACATGAAAAGTAAGGACACATACCAGACCAAGCTTAACCTGGAAAGGCGCAAGCCAAAGGCGGAAGGTGATGCAATGAATGCATGCAAACTACAATGCAAATGCAAGACAATGCAAATATGCAATGACTATGATTGCAACTTTCCCTATCTTACCAACAGGGTGATATACTAGGTTGGTTCAGTATCCAGAACTGAGGCGTAGACATGCCGCCTCAACCTATGGGGCTTCCATACAGATTTCAAGCCGAGGGTAAACCTCTGGGTATTTAAACCAGACTTTAGTCTCGGAACTCCCGAACCTTTGCGTTCTAGGCATAAGCCGTTCGAACTCTAGTTTCCACCGTCCCCGTTGGTCTTCTAGGAACTCATCGCAAGCACAGACAGGTGGCTTTACCAGACCACCGAAAGTCGTTCGGGCACAACAAACACCGAAGGAATTGCACCTTCAGAGGATTTAAGGTCTCCTAGACCGGGATGCAAAATGTATGCATGACAATGCATGTTTTTTTGTTGTTTTCTTTTGAAATGCAAATGATGCAAGTGAAATGAAAGTTGCATGAGATGCGCGACAACACGCGGCTTAAGATATGTACAAAGCAATAGTGTGCACACCAATGCAATAAAGGTCTTGCACTTTCCAAGGATTTAAGGTCTCCTAGACCGTACGTGTTTAAGGTCTCGCCAGACCATGCGTGTTTAAGGTCTCGCCAGACCATGCGTGTTTAAGGTCTCGCCAGACCATGGGGGTATTTACAAGACGCGTGACAATGCGCTGAAGGTTTCGCACCTCCAAAGGATTTAAGGTCTCCTAGACCGTGCGTGTTTAAGGTCTCCTAGACCGTGCGTGTTTAAGGTCTCCTAGACCGTGCGTGTTTAAGGTCTCGCCAGACCGTGCGTGTTTAAGGTCTCGCCAGACCGTGCGTGTTTAAGGTCTCGCCAGACCATGCGTGTTTAAGGTCTCGCCAGACCAGGGGTATAAAATGTATGTATGTGTGACACGTATGCCACACGGAATGCAAAATTTTGAAAATTGGACTTACACGCTTCGCGAAGCCGGTTTGAACATTGGACTTATATGCTACGCAAAGCCGGTTCGTATGCAAAACAATGCAATGTACTAACAAGTACAAGTGAGGTGCGTAAAATAACGCGAGGGGATACATGCTAGATGCAATTGAGGTGCACAAAACAGTGCGATGCGCAGAACAACGCGAACAATACAATGCACAAAACAGTGCAATGCGCAAAACAGCGCGGACAATTTTGAAATGCACAAAACAGTGCGACGGTTTGAGATGCACAAAACAGTGCGATAGTTTGAAATGCACAAAACAGTGCGATGCGCAGAACAGCGCGAGGTTTGAAATGCACAAAACAGTGCGACGGTTTGAGATGCACAAAACAGTGCGATAGTTTGAAATGCACAAAACAGTGCGATGCGCAGAACAGCGCGAGGTTTGAAATGCACAAAACAGTGCGATGCGCAGAACAGCGCGAACAATACAATGCACGAAACAGTGCAATGCGCAGAACAGCGCGAACAATACAATGCACAAAACAGTGCAATGCGCAGAACAGCGCGAACAAAATACAATGCACTAACAAGTGCAAGTAAGGTGCGTAAGATAGCGCGAACAAAATACAATGCACTAACAAGTGCAAGTAAGGTGCGCAAGATAGCGCGAACAAAATACAATGCACTAACAAGTGCAAGTAAGGTGCGCAAGATAGCGCGAACAAAATACAATGCACTAACAAGTGCAAGGCCAAGTGTGACGTGCATGCCACACGGAGTGTAAATGGGCTTAAATGCGCAACAACGCACGTATTCCGGAATGCATGACAATGCATGGAATGGAAATGCAATGATGATGCATGAGAAATGTGCACGATAATGCAAAGGGGTGCGTGTTGCAACGCATGTAACACGTGCATAACAATGCAAATGTGTGGCGCGTGACAGCGCGATGTAATGCACCGAAGTAGTGTGATGAGTTCGTGCAACACACATGGGGCAACTTTTGAATTCAAAAGGATACAAAAAGGATACACCTTGCACGAATTCGAGTGCCACGCACTGGAGACACGGCCCGAAGTCAAAACGGAGGCCGGTTGAATGTCGGAGATGCGCTTTCTTGCACTTTCTTCAGCTATGAAGACCCAAAACAACTCAAAAGGCCTAAACAAGGCTGTGGGAACCCCACCGGCCGAAAGGGGAGGCCACCGGCTGGCCGTCGGCACAAAAATAATTCTATCGGCACAAAAAAGTGCCGGCCGGCACAAAACATTGCCGACCGGCAAACAGTTGCTGAATCGGGGCAGTTTTGTCTTTTCACTTCGGGCATTATAAAATAGGGCTTGAAAACCCTATTCTTCACTTTTCCACCGCCGAAAATTCTTGCCCTCTCTCTCTAGAGTGCTTCTGTCTCATTTTTCGCCCGTTTCTTCGCGTTCTACGCCCGTTTCGTCGTCGGATTCGCGTTTCTCTTCGCGTTTCGGACACTTTCCACCGATCACATTCTCGTTTCGGCGCCTCGTTCGGCGTTCTCACCTTCTCGGGGTTTGTTCCCCTCACTTTCCTCTTCATTTCCGTGTCCTTTCACATTCCGGCCTTCCCGGCCATTTCCGACCCTCTCGGGAGTTGACTTTTCAGTTGACTCTTCGTATTCCGGCTCGGTTTTCCTTTTCCGGCCATTTTCACACCACTCTCTACATGGCGGACGACATTCCACGTGTCGGGACTCCCCCGGACCACGAGATGGATCCCGGGGTCGAGCTCCTACCACTGAGCGAGCGCCCGTTCGATCCGGCGACCTACCGGCCGGCGATTCACGTTCTTCCCCCAGACGGCCTGCGTCAGTTCCGGAGTTTCGAGAGGTACGCGGCCCCTGAGCTACTGCTGCGTGAGCCTACCTCCCACCTTTCATTCGGCACTCCCGAGGTAACTCTTCATCTTCTGCTTTACTTTCTGCAATGTAGGATACAAAACTGCCATAGTTAGCTGCATTCTTTAATTGCTGAAACCTGATATGCCGTAGACCGTAGTTGACTGTAAACATACATACAACTGATATCTGCTTGAGACTGACACATGCACACACACTGCACTAGTCCTGAATCACCCAAACACACGGCACACACTGTATTCTACTGCACACACACTGGTACCCAGTATTTGTCTGAATCTGTTCGATTTGCACACATGCCACATCTGTTCTGAAACGCCCAAACACGCTGACACAGCACACGTATTTTCTATAAGCACACCGGCACCCGGTATCTGCCTGAATCTGACAAACTTGCATACATGCCATATCTGTCTTTTCAAAATCGCATTTTGAATGTTGTCCTGCAATTGTTGTTTTCTGTTTGCAGGAGGGTTCCCATACCATTCGCGGGTATGGGAATACTGGTGCGCGGGAGTGGTATGACGAGCTCCCTGATGCGGTCCAGCGCATCGTGGACCGAGCGGGCTTCGGCACCTTCTGCCGAGGGCTCTCTAGGCTCTCCACATGCAGACCTCTCCTTGCTGCTTTGGCGGAGAGGTGGTGGGACACCACCGATTCTTTCCATTTCTCTGCTACAGGAGATATGACGATGACCCCTCATGACTTCTCGATGCTCACAGGCATTGGGGTAGGGGGTGATCCGATCCCCTTCGACATAGCGATGGATGAGTGGACCGCCGCTCAGGTTCATTTACTGGGGGAGGCCCCTCCGCTAGCTCGCCCAGGCTTCGTCCGCTATTCCTGGTTCGAGGCACAGTTCAGGGTCCTGCCCGCATTGGGGGAGGAGACTCAGATGACCGAGGAGGACGTGGAGAGATATGCTCGGGGCTTCCTCATGTTCCTTTTCGGGACTACTATCTTCGCCGACCGGGCGAACACCGTGCCTCTCTGCCTTCTCAGTGCACTGGTGGACGTCCGAGATATTCTGCACTTCGATTGGGGCGGCGCTGCTCTGGCCACCTTGTACGGATATATGAGCTCGGCTTCTCGCGGCAGCGGCCAGCTGCTCGGAGGTTACTGGCGAGCTTGGGAGGTACATTTCTTCTCCACTTTTCCTTTCTGTCTCGTACTTTCCGTAGTCTGTACACTGCACACACTGTAGTCTGCGTTACACTTACCGTATACTGTACACACGGCACGCACATACATTCTGCTTCACACTGACTGTACACTGCTCACACTGTACACAATACACGGCTCAACACACGGCTCTGCCATTTCTGCTTCATTCTGTATATCCTGCTTTATCTGATGGTCATACTGACATCTGTTTTGCAGTTGTGGGTTTATGCCTACTTCCCTAGGCTTGCACCTGTGCCAGTTGCGGAGCCTCCTCCGGCTGTTCCTTTCTCGAGTCGCTTTGACGGGGGATGCACCCGGCGACCTCGGGAGACATTCGGCTTCTTCCGCCGATACTTCGACACCATCACCCCCACAGAGGTATGCTTTACTTTCAGTTCGTTTAGCTTCGCTTTCCCACTGCATGTTTCAATAACAGTAGATAACAAACTGTCTGTTACTTTCAGATCACATGGCGGCCATGGGCTTCCTTGCCGTCGGCGATGCGGGGTCGGTTCCCTGGTGCTGAGGAGACCTCGCGTTTCCGGATTCTGCTAGAGGGCCCGGTCTGTCGGGCTTGGTACCTGGGGGAGCGTTTTCTACGCCAGACCCGCGGGTTACCTGAGCAGATAGTCCCGGCTCACCCTCCTGCAGAGATGAGGGAGACCGAGGGGCTGACCCCTGAGCAGCTGGATGATTACTCCATCGGCTGGGAGGAGGCCGGCTTCCGAGGCACCGGCGACTATCAGGAGTACGTGCGGACGTACCTGATGCGACCTTTGAGCGGTCGTCGAGCAGAGGGGGCCAGGCCTGTAGCATCGGCGGCAGGGGCCGGAGCGGGAGCAGGGGCTGGATCTTCGAGGAGGGCCCGGGTCCGTGGTAGGGGCGGAGTGCGGGGAGGACGAGGAGCTGGCTGGCCTGCCCTGCCTGCTGTACTGACTTTCCAGGGGCAGGGTGGGTCGACCTATCAGATCCCCTTCGCCCCTCCACCGGCTGGTCACGAGTTCATTGACGTCCCCGACTTACCACCGGTATGTATCACTGCATTTTTGTATAGTCATTCAATTCAGTTTACTTGATATTCCACAGAATATTGATGCATCTGATACTTTTGCAGGCCTCTTCTGAGTACACCCGTCAGTCGTTGGCGATGAATGCCTCGATGATGGGGATGCTCCAGCGGACATTTGATCTCCTAGCCGTCTACAGCATACCGGTATGTCCTTCTGACACTGGCCTGAAACCATCCATACACTGATTCGCATAATCTGATGCACGGAACAACACCTGATACACTGATCTCACAGCATCTGACACACTGCATACACTGCATTCTGCACTGTACCCTACACTGATAAACTGCTCACGGCATTCTCATACTGCACTTATACACTGCATTCTGCACTGTTAAACTGCTCACGGCATTCATACACTGTACTCTGCATTGCATTCTGCACTGATAAACTGGCTACAGTATACTGATGCATTTCCTTTTCATGTACTTCTCAGCCTCCTTTTCAGATTCCCATGGCGGGAGGTGCTCCAGCTAGACCTGCTGTCCCTGCCCGGGGGAGAGATGAGGAGGGCCGGATATTTCCCCGTACCAGGGGAGGGCGTACTCACGTCGGGAGTAGCTCGCGAGCTCCAGTCCCGGACGATGATGACGACGAGGAGTCAGAGGCGGAGGGAGAGTCATCGGAGGAGGAGACCGGAGGCGATTCTAGCTCGGGCTCTGACGACGACGCTGATGATGCTCCTGGACCCTCGTCCAGGAAGAGGACCAGGACAGACTGACGGCCCTTCGGAGTGCTTGACACAGATGCAGATTTTTGCTATCTTCTTCTTTTTTGTACTTTTCTTTTTGTTGGTAGTTAGATTACCTCGTACTGCCGCAGGCAGATTTTGTTTCCAAAACTTGTACATTTGAAAAAGATAATGAAATGAAACGAAACGAACTTTTTATCTGAAAAAGTGTTTACATTTACACATTTCATGCATTGCATCGCATCTCATCATGTTACACCTCAATGTAAATTGATTGGTTGTCTGAAAATTAAACGCTCGCACTGTAATAATCAGATAACTAAACAGCCAACAGCAAAATAACCCAAGCAACCCACTGCCTGATTCTGGACACACAGCCCTTGCTCTACTGGGGATTAATCTGCATACAGCCCATAACACAACATTCGATTCATTCTGCACACGGCAATTCTCAAACAAACAGCCCAATTTGACAGGACGGACCTCAAAGATGGAACCGGTTGGAGTCGAAACACGTTCAAATGTAGAGAATGGCACAGCATTCTGAGCATAAATGATTTTTGAAATCAAATGAGGGTTTTTCAAACCGGGATATCGAGCCTACAACCGAACACAGCGGGGAGGACTCAAATATAGGTACACGACCTAAACACAACGAGACACGCTCGGGAAAGACTAAAAACAAAAGACGAGACCGTCAAATGAAAGAGACACGACACACAGACGCGTAACCAAAGATGGGGGACCTCGGACCACGAGGAGCCAGTTCAATCTGGGTATTGTTTCCTACCCCTTCTTATTTGTGATTCTCACATCACTCAATTCTCAAGCTCGGATTTTCTCTCGAAACCCTTTTCCTCGTTTTTCTCTCAACTTACACCTCTCTATTCTTCATTCTCTCATTTTTCATCCCTCCCCGGGGTGATTGATGGATAAATGGAAAGGTGCGGGTTTATGCTCGACACCGTTAGCTCACGGCTATTCTTCGGGCAGGCAGAGTGCTCTTCTGGCAAGTACGTCGATGACGGGGAAGAGACAGAACGCCTGGCTCAACTGTGCCCCTAGTTCATCATTTTAACCATTTTTTCCGTTTTTGCTTTCTACTAAAACGGTTTTGATCGAAATGAGAGTCGGATTAACGTACTTGTTCGACTTTTGTTTTGAAAAGCATGCAAGTCAGGCAGCAAGCACTGAAAATTTTCCTTTTAGGTCCAAGACAATGGTCCGGTTTTGGAAAATGAAATAGTTTTCGAGAAAATAGTCAACCTCAGTAAAAATTTTAAAAAACTATTTTTTAAACAGCTGATGCTCAACAAGCATGGAACTTACTCTTCGAGATGCGCGACCTCGGATCGGAGGCAATGGAAAATTGCCCCTGGTTTGAAGGAGGGTGGGAGGCAACGGAAAGTTGCCCCTAGTTTGAAAGGCGGCTCACAGCGGCTCGTGGCAACGGAAAGTTGCCCCTTGTTTGGGATGGTGCCGCAGCAATTCACAGACAGTCTTCATTGGCGGTGGTCGAGCTCTTAGACACAGCGATGACGAAGACGGTCACAACACATATATGGACACAGTCACCTTGAAGGGTGTTGGCCACTGGACTTTGGAACGAAATTGAAACCATTGCATGGACTGAGACGCTTATGAAAGCGTTGGGGGCTGGACTTCATGATGAAGTTGCCTACGTATCCCAAACATGGGAATCAAGCCTTACGTAGTTCCGGTTAAGGTCCACTCGGGTATTTTAACCTTCACTTTGTTTGGCTCTTATTTTTGCCAAGGCGCCCAATGCGGGTTTTCGACCTTGCGAGCTTCTTTTCATTTTCTATTTCTTCTTCATTTCTTTTGCATTTTTATTTTTCTTTTCTTTTTGGTATCTTTTGTCTTTTCTTTTCTTTTCTTCTTTTTTTGTATTTTTCTCTTGCTCTAACTTTTGCCTGGGTCGCCCTTCTGGGTTTTCGACCCAGCGAGCCTCTCAAAGGGTAAAAGTGTAGCAAGTCCATGCCAAATGGTTCCTGAACTGGAAGCCTCTCCGTGTCTAAGAGAACGGCTGTTGCACTGATTTGCGGAGAACCCATCAGGGTTACTCTACGAGCTTCTTCCGGCGAGATCTACTCCTTCTGATTCGGCCTTGATGCTTCTTGATCGAAGGCTACCTCAAAACTGGCCACACGGGCCTTTCATGGCGTTTGTCCGTTGAACTTTTTGAACAGTCTGAATGGGTTCAAAGTCGGAACGGGTTGAATCTTGAGGCTGAGAGCGATCCTAAGCTGCGCGATCTCAAGAACGATTCCACACAGGTCTTCACAAGGCCGCGTAAAATATTTGTTTTTGAAAGTTTTTAAGAAAGCGACGAATTGCTCGTGCCGAAGATAGTGTGGAACCAATCTGGATCAGGCCAGGGTCCTTCTCAGTACTCACGCCGACAAGCATGATTTCATTCATAAAAAGGCTTAGCACGCCTCTCTTTCTCTCAAAATGATCAAAATTTTACAAAACCCAAGGAATTCCTTCCTCTTCGTTTTCATCACCGCAGTGTTCAAAAAGTTTTTTTTTGAAAACTTAGGTTAATGCTATGAGTTTGGCGCGCAGGAGTGCAGGCGAGATGTACTGTCAGCCCAATCAAATTCTCTGGTCCTTATGCTGAAAGCAAGCATGAAGTTGAGATAGCAACAGCTATTTCAATCGGCTCTGTTGGTGTAACTGGCCCCTCGGCAGGAACAGACTCAAAACAAAAACAGATAATAATAAAACAAGACGGTGTTCGGGACAACAACCCCTGAATCACCGGGTATTATATACAACGGGGACTGACTCGATACAACAAGACAGACCCTTAAGCAAAAAAAGACTGACTCAAGACAAAGAGACAGACTCAAAACAAAAGACCGACTCGATATCCAAGCCAGAATTTACAAAACTCGGTTTCACCGATGCTCAAAAATGCGTGCCAAACGCTTCATCAAAAAAAAAAAAAAAATACCAAATGTTGCCCGCAGGCGGTTCACTTTACATACTCGCAGTATCTGAGCCCTCGAAATCCAACAACTGAGTGGTGACGGGCTTGCCTGAGGTAGGTGGTAGGATAACCTTATTATCAATCAAATCCTGCACTTCATGGCGAAGGCGGGAACATCCATCGGTGCTGTGACCGGACTGTTGATGGTACGCGCAGTACAAGGTAGCATCATGGGTGGCGGGGAGATTCTTCGGGAGCGGTCGGGGCTCCAAAGGCTTAAGATGCCCATTCTTCGCCAATATCAACAATGCCCTAGACAAAGGCATGTGGAGGTCGTGAAAGACTCTGCGCCCTCGAGGTAGGTACTTTGCAGTTTGAGGATTCTTGCCAGACGCGCTGGCGAAAGGATCAGCTGGCGCTGCCTTGGCTTTTTGAACCTTTCCCGGTGCAGGGTTGGGAACAACAGGAACTGTTTGGGCATGACGGGGCCCATCCCGGTTTTCTGCCTGGCTTGAACTGCCTTTGGTTGGAGCGGGGAAAGCATCATCTATAGCTTTGGTCACTATTGCGGATGTTTGTTGCTTGTTCATCCCTCTGGCCTTCAGAGCCTCGACTGCCCACAGCAGTTGTTCAATAGGGTCGGCATCTACCTTTGCCTTGTCCTTTCCTTTGGCCTCAGCCTGATCGAGGGTCGGGGTTAGTGCTGACATATCGTGGCTATAGCCAGAAGCCATCTCTGGCTGGCTGAGCTCTATCACAATCCGCCCCAGTAGCGGGGGCTCCTGTGGTACAAAATTCCCGGCATACGGTGCCGCTGGTGGTGAAGCCGACATTCCATAGGCGAGGTCTGCCACAGACCTTTGGAGATCGCCTATCATCCCCATCAATTCGAAGGTGGTGGGCTCACGAGCCTGGTATAACTGGGGAGCCCAAACCGGGTGCACAACGGGCGACCTGGGCGGATATGACATACTGATGCTGGCTTCATTCTGCGGAGTGATTCCCTGCTCCGGTGCGGCTGTCATAACCACAATTTCTTCTGAACTTTGTGTCGCCATAAATCTTGCCTCAGCAAAGGGGAGACACTGGCTGTTCTGTATCAACTCTGCAACTCTCTGGACTGAAAGAAAAACAGACAGCACTTCAGCCCAAACTGATCAAACACGGGTGTAGCCGAACAACTGTTCCCTACTGCTGATCACTGTTCCCAGATTTCTGTTCCCCAAAATACTGAATCTGATACCCGCGGATAACTGATTCTCAAATTCTGATACCAATGCCCTTAGGCCTGATGCCCCAAACTTGCAAACTGGTATGTACATTCCTGTAGAGATACACTCTAAAAGCACATAGCAAGTAAGAGAGAGCCAAAACACCCCTATGTTGGGGTAGGGTTTCCCTGTCCTATTTTGTCAGGAACTAGGATTTCACTACGCACGCAGCGGTTTCAAACAACCTATAATCGGGTAAGTAACCTGTCCTAGCTTGGAATGGTCACTATGGATTCCGAATATGCACTAGGTCGAATGGTCAAAAAAAGGGTGCCCCGGTAAACCGGGGTTTGTGTTCCCACACTGTCAGAGCCCATAGCCGGTCAGCCTTATGGACATGCCTTGACAAGACAAGCCTCCGGCAAACCGTTCAGGAATGGCAGATGGCAAACACTGTGTTCCTAGGCGCACCAATGCACATGCAATGCAAAAAAAACACATAAATGAGATCAAAAACAGGATATCACGAGTTCGAGTCAAACTCTCTAAAAGTCCCCAGCAGAGTCGCCAGAAACTGTAACAGCGCCCGGGGAGGGGCCTCGCGCTACAGTTCGGACTCTCGATTTGTGTCACGGTTCTTAATCTGAACCAAAGAGTCCAAATCTGGCAAATCGTTTTGAGAAACAGGTTTTTGAAAAAGTAGTGCCAAACATGGACTGCTTTGCCAGATACAGAGTCGCCACCTAAATATTTTTTATATGGGAGAATTTAGGAAACCCTGACTCGGTGCCGAAGGCCACATGTCCGTCATCACCGGAGTTGTCTCGGCTCGGGAGCTTGGGTACGATCGGGGAAGGTCAGCTATGAGCACCCCCTTTCGCCCGGTCCGAAGACCGGCCTCTACTAACCATGATATCCGTTTTTGAAAACTTTACGTGTTCTTATTCCATTTATTAGCCTAGAATTACTATGTTATGCGCACAGCAAACAAGTATAGACTAGATTGCCTAATTTGGAAATAAACATTGCATATCCGTTTGGTTTGAAAATGCTTTGGAATTTGCTACTCGCAAGTAGGCTAAAATACGGATTCCAACGAGTTTTTCCAACTCAAACAACCCAACCTTCACCCACAGGCATTCAAAACAGTTTAACACATAAGCATCTAGCCACATGTTAAGCATGCTGTTATGGTAACATTCATACTCATGCGATATGCTAAAGCGGAAATACTTACATAGTACTCCGCGCCAAAACAAAGAACTTGTTAGTAATCATGCATGATCCAAGTCCATGTGAAGTGCCTAATGCATCGCATACAAAATGTCGCTAAGATAGGCTCGGCTATCCTAAACATGTCATGTGAAAATGCACAATTATCACGTATTCAGTTTGAAAATTGAAGTATTGATGCAATTAGCGTGATGTACCGAGCCTAATGCATGTAATACAAATGCATGGATGCACACATGCATAGCATAAGGTATGCTAAATTAGACGTGACCTAATACTAACCATCAAAGCAGGTAAGTAAAAGGGAAGAAAGAAGTGGGGATTGGAAGACATTCACACACCCACACACACTTATTACAGATTTGCCCTCGCTCGGAGGGACCGAATAAATGTTACAAATTAACTAACTACGCAAGCTAATTAATATTACAAATTAACTAATTTAATTAACAAATTAAATTAAATTAATTAAAGCAGGAAAGCGTCTCGGGAAACGCGCCACCATGCGCAAGCTGCCTCTGTTTTCCTCCATTTCCTCCTCTGGAGGTTGTCAAAACCTCAGGACTACATCCTTGGACAGAGGGGATCACCACCGGCTAGATGAAACTTCCACCGGCAGTGTAGTATGGCCATCGGCACAAAATAGGGCCTGTCGGCAGAGAAAAATGTGCCGGTCGGCACATTACACTGCCGGTCGGCAGAGTATTCCTGCA
This sequence comes from Camellia sinensis, assembly GCF_055761805.1. NCBI lineage: Eukaryota > Viridiplantae > Streptophyta > Magnoliopsida > Ericales > Theaceae > Camellia > Camellia sinensis. The sequence goes on from NC_138968.1 coordinate 11,563,595, forward strand.
GAACCTGCAACTCACAGCGACAAAGGGCAAAACAAGGCATGGCAGCATATTTCAAGGCATGTATGCACCAACCATGTCTCTTATCATTGTAATGACTCAAAGGGACATGTGCCTCGATTCTCGGACCACCAATCACGCATTTCCATGCATGATGGCCCAAAGAACCGAGTATGCATCTTTGATTTCAAATGTATGCACACCAATCAAACAAATAAGGCCCAATTCCTATCACCAATTCAAGGAACAAGGCATGCATGCGAAATGCAATGCAACCTAGGCATACAAGCTAGGAATGCAACATGGCATGGCAATCAACTCATGCAAGCATACAAGCATGCATATGGCAATGCAAATGGATGCAAAGATGGACTTAAACATGAATTAGGCGACTCTAAAATAGGCCTAAAACAGTAGCCAAAAGTGCTAAAGAGTGAGAGCTAAATGGCATGCACACACACATGCTCATAAGGACCAACACTTAAGCATGAATCAAACAACATTCAAGCACACTTGAAAGAAGGAAACATGGACAAATTAGCATGCAACATGAGCCTTAAAATCATGTTATAAAATGATGCCAAATCAAATTATAAATCAAGTCAAGCATGCAACAAAAAGTCCAAGTGTTCAAGGCAAGTTGATAAGGCATTGAACTACACTTATCATGACCAAACATGGCATGCATTAAACAACTAAAAATAGATTTAGCATGTTAAAACAAAGCTAAAGGACTACTTAGATGGCATCTAAGTGGCCCAAATACAAAGGCATACACCATGGCCAAAACATGGAACATTGCAAAACATGCTTTCAAAGCATTAAAGAGACATGCGAGGCAATCAAACAAGCATGGAAATGGGACTGAAATGACATATAGAATGATCCCAAATCACCAAAACAATGCAAAGATGGCATGCTACACATGCACATATTCAAGGCCAACAAGCCCAAATGCAAAGGAGCCTTATAATGCATGCTAAAATCGACCCAAACGACTATGGACAGATCTAAAACATGGCAAAATAAGCATATAACCTTCACAAATACAAGCCTAAAACATGCTCCAACAAAGGCTAACAACCTAGAACATGTTAAGGCACAAATATGGCATTACAAGGCAACTATGCTAAACATGCATAAGGTTCCAAAACCAACTTTAAATCATGTTATATCATGGATATATAAGCATGAAAAACAAACCAAACATGCTCAACACACACTCAAGCATAGGCTTCTTTAAGAGGCCAAAATGTGCCCTTTTCAAGGACAACAAGGAGAGGGGGTGGCCCTCTCCTTCTTGGGACTTCAAAGCATCATCTTCACCACTGAAATCCCTCAAGATTTCAGTGGTGAAGAGACCTCAACACCAAAATCCCGGAGCTAACACAAAATGGCTCAAAATGAGGCCTTTTGAGGCCTAAGGGTGGTCAACAACCCTCAAACAACAAAACACTCTTAATAAACAATAAAGAGGGCTTAAAAATAGAACTTTTTTATGTTATACAACAAGCACAAAAACAACTCTAAGGTAGGTATAAAATCAAAGCAAAAATAGGGGAAAAAGGGACTAGTTTCTTACCCTTGATGCCTTCTTCAACAAAGATGCTCCAATGGCCTCCTTGAGCTTGAATCCAAGACAAAAACTCCAAAACACACTCTTTAGAACCTCAGCTCCTAGAGGAAGGTGAAACACTAGGTGTTTGTGTGCAATAGTAAGGCACAAAACACCTAGTGAACAAAATGAGAAGGAAAGAGAGATAGGTGAGTGTATCTAACCCTAACCCTAGAAAACCAGAGCTCTCCTCTGTCTTTTCTCTCTCTAAAATGTCTAAGCCTCTCTCTTTTTGCCTTAGAGAGAGCTCCTCTCTATAAACCTCTTGTAAAGCTTACAAGACAAGCTTTGCAAGAGGGAGATCCCTCCATACACGTGTATGGAGGGGAGAAAAAGTTATACAGCTGTCCTAAAATATCTGCAAAAGCAGATGAACAGCAATCGGCCGGCAAAAAATGCCATCTTGGCCAAACAAAGTGCCGACCGGCACAAAAAAGTGCTGACCGGCAACAAATAGTGCCGACCGGCAAACTATTTTGCCGGTGGCAGCAAAAACCAGCCGGTGGCCTCTAGCCACTGCCGGTGATGGGTGGGGATGGTCTACAAGCCCTACCCTGCCCTTCCAAGGCAAAACACAAGTGTTCGGTGCAAAACCGGACACTGAACGGTCAAGTTCGGAGATTCTGAGGTAGGGCGCGAGAGCCAAAACCTCCGGGAACTCCAAACAAACACAAACAAGGATAATCACCGAGTGTTCAAGCGGTGACGTCCGAGTCTTGAGGACGGTCAAAAATGGGGTGTCTACAACGTGTTGAAACTTAATTTGAAAACACAAACAAACAGAGCCGTCATTTTTTTTTGTTAATTCTGTTAAATAAAAAATTATAACAAGAGAATATTTATAATTTTTCAAACCATAAGAGACAATATGAATTTTAAGCAAACCTTTAAGAAATGTATTTATAATTTACTGAATTTCAAAACTAGGCCTTAATTTTGATACTAATTAAACTCCACGTCACATGACACGAATATAATTAGGGGCGTAAACGGTTTGGTTTGACCGATTATTTAATAATTTTTCTAATGAACTGATCTTATCGATTTTCTATTATTGTAAAATCAAAATAGACCGATCATTTATATACACTGAACCAAACCGTTAAGCACTTTGCCAGTTTGGTATTTTTCAGTGACGCCCATTTGCGCTATAATGATCATTAGGTTTTGAGAAATCCTAATTCCAATAGGCAACAACAAATTTCCAAGTCCAACATCAATCAAATAACAAAAATTTAATTTAATTTAATTTAAAAAAAAAAAACAAGACAAATTAAACCCTAAAAATTATAAAAGGAGACCTTAAGCTTGTCAGTGATATATGTTCATAGCTCTACCACGAAGATGCATCACTGACATAGACAAAGAGAGTTTGAGGAAGATGCTAACAATGGAAAAGCAAATACAATGGTATAGGATGCAAATAACAATTCAAATGGTGGTGTATGTTGAGATAGAACACAACAGTTATATAAAAGTGAATCTTTATTTAGATGCAAAGATATAACAATTCAAATGGTGGTGTATGTTGAGATAGAACACAATAGTTATATAAAAGTGAATCTTTATTTAGATGCAAAGATACACTTAAGTATATAAGAAGACTCTTAAAGACACCTCACTTTTGGAATCACTCACACTCAGACACTTGACTCCACTCTTGATTGTTGTGTCTTGTCTTCCAAATGAGGTCACGTCTCTTTATATAGTCATGCACTTCCTTAATGGATGGTTAGGATCATTTTGATTCAAGAGTTATTATTAACCTTCTAGAATATTCTAGCATATACTCATACTTTTCTATATTTTAGAACTCTCTAAACTATTCTAGTGTATAATAGTACTTTCTATACTTCTAAAATATTCTAAAACCTTTCGAAACTTTCTAGATTTCTCTAGATTTCTACAAGTTGCTCTAATGTTCTGGAATCTTCTACAATATTCTAGAGCCTTCTTGATTTCTTTAGATCTTTCTGGAGTTTTCTACATCTTTTTGGAGTTTTTTAAATTATTCAACATATACATTTAATAATCTAGATAATTCTAGAGAAGTCAATGATGACTCTTAAATAGTGTAGACGTCAACCATGGCATGACGATGGCAGTGTTTGTCGCAAAAGAGTGAGACAGTGGGCTGTGTTTGAAGCTCTACTTTTAGCAAAGGCAAATGAAAGAGAGCACAATCGTTTGTTGATAACTTAGGGTTTGAGGAGCTTTGCTTCCAATAAATGAGAGAGAGAGAGTTTGTTGATAGGATTTGAGGATGTGTTAATTTGTTAATATATATGCGTGAACGGTTCAGATCAGTTGTAAGTATTTATATAGACGACTGTGATTAAATACATATTTTCCTCTTAATCGGTACAGTTTAGCGCATACAATTTTCTTATCATAATCACCTCAAATTAAGTCGGACTTTGGTTTTTTATTCCCAACAAAATCGAACAGATTGAGATAACCAAAAAAAAAAACCGACCAAAACTTGCCAGTTTAGAACGGTTCAGACGGTGTAAACGGTTTAACAATTTTTTATTTTTATTTATTTTTTAATTCTAAATATAACTACCACCACACGATCCACACGATACACCTCCCAAAGCAGACTTATTAGTACTTACATGAAGAAGAGAGAGAGAGAGAGAGAGAAGAGAATAGAGAGTACAGTAAACGAAGCTAAAGTGATAGGCATTTAGCTCAAACCTCCGACTCTACTGAACTCATTTTCCTCCTCCTCTTTGGGGTTTTGTACTTTCTCTTTACATTTTTTACTTAAGAAAATTATTACAATTCAATGATATAAATATACCTCTCCCAGCAAAAACCCTAAATCTCAATACTCACAATTTGGAAATTTCGCATTACACCATCTCTGAAGAAACTCAACAGCACAGAGAGAGAAAAATGGACAGATCTAGATCTAAAAGGTACTACTACGATCATCAAGACTACGATCCCGAAACCCTACCTCGAACCAAACAACGCTACACCAGCAGCAATCACAACAACCACCACTACTCCCCCATCGGTCACCACCGCCGCTCCGCCGTTGGCGGCGGAGGCGGAGGCGGAGGCGGCGGAGGAGGTCGGAAAGTTCAAGATCCGTCTCTCACGGTGACGACTAGTTATCGGATTCTCTGCCATGATTTGAAAGCTGGTGGTGTGATTGGGAAATCAGGAAGCATAATCAAAGCTATTAGGCAACATACTGGGGCTTGGATCAATGTTCATGAATTGATTTCTGGTGATGAGGAGAGAATTATTGAGATATCGGATACGAGGAGGAGAGATCCGGAGGGTCGAATGCCTTCGTTCTCGCCTGCGCAAGAGGCATTGCTTTTGATTCATGAGAGGATACTTGAGAGTGATGGTGGTGGTGGGTATATTGGTAATGGCGATGATGATGATGATTATGGACCGCGAGGAGGGGGAAATAGGGTTGCGACGAGGCTTGTCGTGTCGAGAATGCATGTTGGGTGTTTGTTGGGGAAAGGAGGGAAGATAATTGAGCAAATGAGGATTGAAACTAAGACCCAGATTAGGATTCTACCTAGAGATCATTCTCTTCCTCGCTGTGTTGCAATGTCTGAGGAAATTGTTCAGGTTTTCGTCATTTCGCCTTTCAACTATTTCCCTTGGATCCAAAATTAAAATTGAAATTAAACTATGAAATCCATTTGAATTCCTGGTGAAGAATCAAGCTTAAAATGGGTATTGTGTGCTCAATTTTTTGTTGCCACTTTGTCTTCTTAATATGCAGTAATTGTTATGTGTAGGATATGGCTAACAACAAAATGTTTCCTAAACATATTCATTTCCATGCTAACACGCACCACATGTGAATTGAAAATTTGATGTTCTTTTTCACATGCTTAATCTTGTTTAGCCAAGTGTGGCATCTTTATTTAATGTAGTTGGACATGTTCAGGGCATGCCCAAGCCCGACAGTTGTGATTGTGTCGAAGGAGTAGGGATGGTGATTTGGCCTGCCTTGCCCTGCCCTGTATTTCCCGCTCCATAATTTTTCCCACCTTGATAAGAAATCGGGAAGGGAAAAAGATTTTCTTCCCCTGCTCTGCACCTTGATTATATTAATTAATTACTTTTTGTATGTATATATATCTGTATGTAATTTAATCTCTTAAATATGATAATAGTAAAACAACAAAACATTCATAAATATTCATTTTTCACCAATCTCTCACCTTTAACTTTTTTTGTTCTCATTACTCATCAATCTTTGTTCCTCGTATGCTATATCATTTCTCTGATTACTACTATCGAGCTCCTATGGGTGGCAAATTACCTTTGTCCCTGCCACCTCCTTGATTTTTGATGCCTTGTCCTCACCCCACAATACTGCCCCTACCCCGTTGCCATTCCTAAGGAGTGCTTTTGGTTAGAAGTGTCTATGTTGCATGGTAGTGCACTACTTAACTTCCATACAGAGTTCTTGTGTTGAGTAGGGGTGTTCAAATTACCCAGTGACCTGAAAAACAAAACCGAACCAAACCGACCTCTTTGGATTGGATTGGATTGGATTGGTTGGTTCTTGAGTGCATTGGTTTGGTTTTGGTTCTTCAAATCATCAAACCAGTAGGATTGGGTTGGTTCTTGATTTAGGCATTGCTTAAACCGAACCAACCCGAGAACCATTCCCATTTATATATATATATATATATATAAATTTTATTTATATTGACTTATCTTTGCCTAATTGATCTATTACAATGGACTTAATTACACCTAATAACTTTCATATACAAGAATTATTAGGTGAACGAAGGAAGCAATAAAAGTTTGAGTTGGATTTTGCAATTGATTTAACATGTATTGGTTATGTTTAAGCTTGAGTTTGATTTAATTTGTATTGACTTGTATTAAACAATATTTTGCTCTTTGTTTGTGTTATATTTAAATGATAAAGATTTGTTTATTTTAATTATTTATTATCGATTGACTCATTTATTTTTAATATAGTGGAACTGTGGTTCCAACCCGATCTAACCCGTGCTACATTGGGATGGTTTGGGTTAGTTCTAGTGCATGATTGGTTTGGTTAATTGATTGTGATTGGGTTGGTTCTAAATTTAGTGCCAAGATGAACCAAACCGACCCATGAACACCCCTAGTGTTGAGTACAGATCTCCCCTTCCTTATGAATTTGTCTCATTTAATTACTATCTATATCACTTAATGTGGATAGATAGTATGGAATTGAATATTTGAACATAATAATTACTTTTGCGAAACTTGAGATTGTTTTTACTTAATTTCCATTGGTCCTTCAGATATGGAAATATTATTTAATGTGATTTCAGATTGCTTCAAATAAGGCAGAAATTATTTAGTAGCACCGCTGTATTCATGCCCTTGATTTGTTTTGAGACTTCTATTGTTTTGTGCTATTCTTAGGTTTTCATCAAAAACAATTTACTTAATCTACTTGAAATGCAGAATGTTTAATCGAAATAAAAATGTTTCTAAAGAAGTAATATCTAAGTTTTTCATCCCCCGGATTTTCTTCTTCTTCTTTTTGGCTTGGTTTTTTGGTTTTTTGGGCTTTTTGGAGAAAAGGAAACATGATGTGAAAATGCCATGTGTTATTGATTATTTTGTCTTCCTTACAGGTTGTTGGTGAGGTGAATTCTGTGAAGAATGCTATAGCAATTATTTCGTCACGCTTGAGGGAGAGCCAGCATCGTGATCGTACTCATTTTCATAATCGACTACATTCACCAGACCGTTTTTTTCCTCATGATGATTTTATCCCTCACATGAACAATACACCGCGTAGAATGTCTGTGGATGGATCTTCTTTTGGGTCAAGATTACCTGCCGGTTTGGCTAGTGGGAGAAGCAATAACTATGTCTCACATCCATCTGGCTATACAATTGAATCTGGGGATACTCCTGTAGATGACGATGTACAGCCATTTTCTGTTGAGGATCTTGTTTTTCGAATACTTTGCCCCATTGACAAGGTTGACAGTGTTGTTGGGGAGTCAGATGGAATTATAGAATTACTTCAAAATGAAATTGGTGTGGATGTTAAGGTTTCTGATCCAGTGGCTGGGTCAGATGAACAGATAATTATCATTTCATCTGATGAGGTACTTGCTATTTCTCTTCCTTTTACAAAGTAATGTGTGGATTAGTTGTCCTTCTAGCTTCTCAAATTCTTATGAACTCAAAATGGGTAAAACATCCTATCATATTGAAATGATAAGTAGATAATAGTAGTGGTAGATTCTTTCTCAAATGATCCTTTTATTCTTTTTGCAAAGTTTTAAAGGATATAACAGATGTTCTAGTTTATATATGTTCTCAGGGTCCTGACGATGAACTGTTTCCAGCTCAAGAAGCTTTGTTGCACATCCAAACTCGCATTGTTGATCTTGTTTTGGAAAAAGAAAATATAATTACTACTCGGTTAGTTGTTCCATCGGGTAATGTTGGATGTTTAGAGGGAAGGGATGGATCGTTATCTGAGATGCGAAGATTAACAGGTGCAAACATACAGATCCTGCCTAGGGAAGAACTTCCTGTATGTGTATCAGGGACTGATGAGCTTGTACAGGTTTGTCACTAAATATATCTACTAAAATGCATAGAGAGCCAGACTTGTTTGATGCATGGAGTTCTACATTAACTCTGGTGTTTGGTGCACTGGAATGAAATAGATTGGGAATGGAACGGTCATTCCTTAACCTCTATATGGAATAACTATTCCATTATAATTGCCATCGGTGATTCCACTTGTATTACATTTTTCATTATTTTTTTACGTTGTATTTGGTCCATGGATTTGGGTAAGAATTTGAAAAGGGAAAGGGTAAAGGAAAAGGTAGGTGAAATGTGAGTGCAATATAATTACATTTCACCTACATTTTACGCACCTTTTCTCTTTCCCGTTCCTTTTCCAAATCCCTACCCAAATCCATAAGTCAAACACAGCCTTAGTGAACCAAACGTAGGAATGGATATTATGATGGAATGCCATTTTACTTCATTACGGTTGTTGTTTTTATCAATCTTAAGCATCAGATTTGTGCATATGACAGGGTATATCCCTATAAAGAAAAACCCTCAATTATCATAAAGCTTTTGAACTTAAAGAAGTGTAAAATCCCTGAGCGGCAGAGAATGTTTGTCCTTTCAATCTTTTCTTTACTTTGGATATTGCCTTCATTCAAATAGAAATCTAAAGAATTGAGTTGAGTATGGACACTATCAAATTGGTACTTCTTTCTTCAGCGTGTGTCATGTGTATCTCCTCCTCCATATTGGAATAGTGTCTTTCCATTTTAGAAATGTTGATCATACCAAACAACACTTAAATAGTCAAGAACACAAAGTGGCCAAACAAGGGCTTGAGTTATTTTTGGTTCTTGCATTATGACCTTCTACTTCATGTTGTCTACAGATTGTAGGGGAGATAAAAGCAGCTCGTGAGGCTCTTGTTGAGGTGACATCAAGGCTACGGAGTTATGTGTATGGGGACTTCTTTCAAAGGGATATGCCATCACCATCTATGCTTGCATCCAGCCCTGTTGGGAGTGCATTGGGACTGGAGGCTGCTTCTTCGAATAATATAACTCCACCTAGGGAAGGTTATACTGGTACTGGAAGTGATCCTCCTCCTTCGACCTATCAGAATGTACAAACAATGCAGCCAGCAAAGGTAAGTAGATTGGGAAATCCTCTTCTTTCCTCTTCTTCCCCCCTGCTATATAAGCTCCTTCGTTTTTCCCCTTCTGTAATTCTGTTCTTAGTTGCATGAAGTGGGTGTAGGGTGGAGGAGCGAGGGGATATACAAGTTTCTAAGATTGGGAGCACCTATGGGAGCATGTATATATTTTATATATTAAATATATATATTTTTTTCCTGTTTAGTTGTAAGATATGTATTAAAATATGAATCATTTTTGGAGATTGATGTCAACTACGAATTGCCTTTGTTAAGTATAAGTAAATATTGTGAATAGAAAGTATTAGAATAAGTTGTTTTTCTTTTATTTTTTTGAGATCTGTATACTTGAGAGGTTCTATTTTTGTTGGGAGCGAGTTTTTTTCTCGATAGGAGCGAGTTTCTTATAGGTTTCTTACTTAGGAGTGTGGATCGCATTTTTGAGTAAGAAACATCATCGAAGTACGAGTTTCCTACTACTAAGGTTCTGTTTGCTTTGGTGGTTACTAGCTCCATTATACTTGATTTCTTTTAGGGTAGGTGGGACACACTCACAGAAATCTGACAAAGCACACGGTGAAACCATAAAAATTGTTTCCAGGAGACATTGAGTTACTTTTTGGGATTTTTAAACTTTCCCAATATCCATTGCTTTCTGAACTGTGCCAAAATATCTTCTGAGCTAAATGCACCAGTTTTGCTGTTTCCAAACAAGCCTCACTTTTGGATGTTAACAATGTGCCCTTGTTTTGTAGGATTTTGGAGGGTCTGTTAGCGAAACGGTGAAACAGACTGAAAATGAGCGTCGTGAAGACATGCCAAGCAGTTTGAACAGGTAGTCGATCTCTTCTTCGTTTTACTATATTCGTTGGGTGTTTGGTGTAATCCTAAAAAAGCCAACTTTTGCCCAATAAAGCCAAAAAGTCACTAAGCTGTCTTTTGTTGCTAGAATCCCTGTACCACTTGTCACTAGGAGTATACTGGAGGTTGTCATACCACAGCATGCAGTGCCGAAGCTCATTACAAAATCGAAGAACAAGCTTGCCCAGATCAGTGAAGTAAGTCCAAGGATACTTCAAAAATATGTATGCATCAATAATTAATAGAAATTTAAGAAAAATTTAATGCATTGATGGATATATGATGTGCCACAAGATAGAAGTATGATTTTGGATAGCTCACAAAAATAAATAAATAGATAGATAAATTAAAAATAACATAGTATTGAATTGATAATAAAATATCATAATTATTGTTCATTATACATTCATGCTAAATTTGTGTGTTGCTATGAAGTACCGAAACTTCAAAATGGGTGCCATATCTGTGTCAAACATTTATTGGACTCCGACATGCTAGGGACATGGCACAAGGCGTGTCAATTTTTTTAATTATTATTTTTTGCAGACACTTCAGGGACACTTACTGAACTTGTGTCTTGTGTTTTGTGTTTTGATATATCTCAAGACTACCTTCATGAGTTTTCTTCTTCTTCTTTTTTTTTTTTTAGAAAATTGATTTGAGGTCAAAAGTAGAATATATGAAATTAAGGAGGGAGGGAAGTAAAAAAAAATACACCCACTTATTGCCCTAAATTTATATTCATATATATAGTAAACAAAAATATATAAAAATAATAATGCTTTGTCATATTCTGCCTTGTTTGTATCTTAATTTTTTCAAAATTAGGGTGTTGTGTCCATGTCTGTGTCCATGTTCTTGGTTTAACTGAGACCAAGTTTTATGTATATTGATTTGCTTTGTTTAATCAAAACAGCTGTCAGGGGCCAGTGTGAAACTTATTGAAGATAGACCAGACGTAACAGAGAAGACCATTCAAATTTCGGGTACTCCAGAGCAGGCTGAGAGAGCCCAGAGCTTGCTTCAAGGTTTTATTTTGAGCAGTAAGTCTCTCTCTCTCTCTCTCTCTCTCTCTCTGACAGAAATCTCAGCTTGATTTCCAATTTTCTTATTTCCTGATAAATACAGCCCAAGAAGACGCCCCTTGAAGTGGCTTAGCAATGTGCACGTGTCTGAGGCTTGACTCAAAGAGCTGGTTTAGTGGAGGGATGTTTAAGGCAGTTTTCATCTATAATTCCTGGTGTAACCCTGGAGAGCAAGGGTATCCTGGTTCATGATCCAAGGCAGAGAAATGTGCATATTGTAGAAATGTACACAGTGAAGCCAAGTAAGCATTGTAAATGTATTCTATGAACAGCTCCGAAATTTTTTTTTTTGTATCCTTCAATGTATCAACTTTTTCACATGATTCCGGAATGGATTTGAGTTGTGATGCCCCATCCCACATCAGGTGGGAAGGAAGGATATCTGATGCTGTGCAAGTAGCAGACTTTTGGACCTTTGTACTACAATGCCTTCTCCTTGGGGAGAACGAAGTCAATGTGGACATACAGTGTGGTGTTGTGTTGCGTTGTGTTGTGTCGTGAATTGTTGTGTTTCGTTGTGTTGTGAATTTCCATAGTTGTAGTCTAGTAGTTGAGTTTGACTGGAAAATTGCAATTAGTCCTGCTGAGCTCTTGGAAGATGCTTACTAGAGCATCAATATCAGTTGTAGTCTAATAGTTGAGCTTGTCTGGAAAATTGCAATTAGTCCTGATGAGCTCTTGGAAAATGCTTAGAGCATCAATATCAAATTAGTTAAAATTTTGTTATATTTTAATTTAAAAGTTATTTTTTCTATTTTGATTTTACATTTTTTTAAATACGTTTTTCAACCAATTCTCTATTATTTTCTTATACTATTTAAATATTGTTTTATTCATTTTAGTTTAGAATTATTTTTTATAAATTCAACACGATTAATTTCAAAATATAAAAAGTAATACTTTTTTAATTTTTGGCTAGGGTAAACTAATTGGCTACATTGGTTAGTTGAAATTATCAAAATTAAAATGGCTAACTTGATGGAGGTGAAATTTAATAATTTATTCACTGTTTTAGCTTGAAAGTAAAAATAACTTAATTCGCTTACCACACAAGTTTTCTGTGTTGTTTTTGCTTTTATCTGAATTTTAATGTAGAAAATGGTATTATTTCTTTTGGGTGAATAGAAAATGATTTTTAATATTTGTTTATTTATTTATTAAAGGTTAGGAAGCTAGGAGTGAGCCAAATTGATGATGGCGGTTCAACTAATTTAAAAACAATAAGGGTAAATTATTTGTCGTTGGATATCAAGTACTATTAAAATAAATTTTAACAAAACCGTTATTAAAAATAATTTTTTTAACGATTATTTACATGTTGCTATAAATTGATAATCAATGATTTTTTTATTACAATATTTATAAATTGTCACTAAAATTTATAATTAGTGACATTTTTTTGTGATGAATTTTTCAAACAGTTGTTCAAAGTTGAAAATTAGTGACCTTTTTTTGTGACGATTTTTTTAAACTGTTGCTAAAATTTATAATTAGCGATATTTTTTGTAACAATTTTTAAATTGTCGTTGAAAATTAACAATTAGTAGACATTTTAAAATAAGATTTGATGAAAAATATAATTAATTATCATAAGACTTATTGAATAATAAATTTACTTATTAGGACATGTACGTAAGTTTCCTTTAAAACAAAGCAAGCCCAACCAAAAATAATAATTATAATTAATCAAAACAAATTAAACCTTATGTTGGGTATGAAAAACTTAGATTGTGTTTGGATTTAAGATTTGAGGAGTGATTTGCGAAGAAAGGAAATGTGATAAAAATATAAGTTACAGTATATTTAATTTAAAATTTTCATTTTATTTCATTTTTTTCTATAAATTCTTTCTTAAATTCTTTATTTAAACACACTATAAGACTCTTTGCTTATATTTAAGTGATTTTATATTTTTTTTATTTCATTTCATTTTATATTTTAGTTAGGAAAAATTATAAGTAGAGATTTGTTCAAAATACGTATTCACTTTTGTAGTTTAGAAAATTTGCAAATATTCATTTATCAAATTTTTTTATTTAACTAAATTAATTGAAAAACAAAATTTCTAACTGCTCTCTTACACGAAAGTAAAAGTATATGAATTATTAGTTGAAATAGAATTTTGACATCATTAAAAATTGTTAATTGACTTGATTTATTAATAAAAAAAAGTTGTTTGTTATGAAATTAGAAATTTCAAAAGATAGGATATAATTTTCAAAATTATAAAAAAACAAATTATACTTTAAACAAATATTAAAAGATGTATTTGTAATTTAATCTTTTAGTTAATTTAGTGCTCTGCAACATTAGTCTTTGCCCAAATTGATGATATAATAGATTTGTGCCAAGCAATTTGTGTAGGCCCAATTTTATTCATCGGTGATGTAGTAGATTTGGGTCCAAATTTATTAGGCTATTTAACTATCTAATATTGAAGACCACCAGAAGAATGGGCTTTTCTCTCTCTATCAAGTCTGAACGGTTTGAACAGGATGAAGACGCGTGGCACAGACAAGATCGGGCGGTGAATAGGAGTCCACGTCGAGTCTCCAGTAAGGCCGCGTTTGGCTAAGATGAAAGAAACGAGTTATAGGCTTCGATAGATACATACATATATACATGTAAATGCCTCTCTCTGTTGTGTTTTTTTTTTTTATTCAAAGCCTCTCTCTGTTGTGTTGAAGACTGCTCCTTTCAATGGCTGCTTCACTTCTTCCCTGTCCTCCTTCCTCCAACAACTACAGGTAATACTTCTACAAACTATCAAAATTCCCCTCACTTTTTGTGTGCTTGTATATATATATATATATATATGTATATGCTTGTTTGAAACATTTTTCTTCTGATTACTCTCATGAATTGAATGTTTACCTTGGGTTATAACTTCATTGTTAATTCTCTAGGGTTTTATTCTGTTTAGTTTCAGCTATTATAATCCAATTTGTTACCTGTGAGCTTTTTGAAAAACCATCATAATAATAATACCATCTAGAGATACATTATCTATACTTTTTTTTTTGTTTAAATTATTATTATGTTTTTTAAAATTTAAACATTAGAAGATTTGTTTATTCCCCCTTTGAATTTCTTTCTTATTTTAATTGCAAAAATTTGATTTATCAAAGTTTAAAGGATGGAATGGAATAAGAGAGTTAATTGGGAGAAAATATTGCAAATGATTTGTATTTTAAAAATGCAAGTGAAAGAATGTGGATGATTTAAGTGAAACAAGACCCGTACATGTCATTATTTCAATTTTCATTACTAGTCCAATATTTCTTGTCCTTAAATGAGAATCTAAGAAGCTTGATATTCTCAGAAGGTGCACGTGCTTCTTGTGTTTGTGTTTGACATTGACACTCATTGGTTACATGTCTAAATGTGTCATCGGTTACATGTCTAAATGTGTCATATTATTTTGAAAGACAAACTTCAGAATACTTGGGAGACACACATGTTCTTTGCTTAGACATACATGAAACATATTAGAAGTCTGAACAAATTGACTTAGATGTTACAAAGACAAAAGCAAAATAATATAGATTATTCATATTAATCCCTCGTCTAAACTTTAGTGATTAATGTTATATTGCACATTTTATCATCTTCAAATGAAATATTCATATATAAGATATATAATAAATATATAAAATTATACATTTTATGCGTGTTCTCCATGTGTCGTGTCGTGTCGTGTCATGTATCCCTAAAAATTGATGTGTTGACGTGTTCATGTTGTGAGTCCGTGCATCTTAGGCGACAATGTTGCCAGATCTCAGAACTTCTAATACAAAGCAAGAATCAAGGCTTATGGAGCCCTCCCATCCCACTTTGTAGAGAGTTAAGTACCTCTCTTCTTTGACCTCCCTTTAGTTTGGCTAGTCTTTTTTTTTTTTGATAAATAAAATTTTATAACTAAAGCATCAAGAAGATGCACTAGAATAACAAGAGAACAAACCCCAAAAGCAGGGGACCTACCCAACTAAATCATCTACAAAATCCAAGAAAACAAATAAATTAGGATCCACCCTTCCCGACATCCAACTATATAGAACACCAAAAAACCGAGATTCTAACTGAAGCACCGATTGACTACACCCCTAAAAGTTCACCGATTCCACTCTAACCAAAGCAACCACATCAAACACAGAGGAGCTATTGCCCAAGCTCTCCGCCGCCTCTTCCCAACTCGGTACCCCCCCAATAATGAAGAACCTCCATGACCTAGCCCGGCTGAACCCACATCATGCCAAATAACGAAAAAATAAGTGCCCACAAAAGAAAAGCAACCGAACAATGAAGAAGCACATAGTCCACTGTCTCCGCATACGCACCACACATACAACACCAATTAAACATAATATAATGATGCCAATGAATCAAATTATCAATATTCAAAATCCTGCTGAAAGCTGTCATCCACACAAAGAAAGCCATTTCTGATGGAACACTAGAGAACCAAACTCGACGGTAAGGGAAATCTCCCCCTCCTCCCCCCCTTACCACTCAGAACCCAATAGAATGACGAAGTTGAGAAAACACCCTTAGCAATTGAAACCCCCCAAACCAGAGCATCCTACCCCACCCGACCAATCTCAACCCCATATAAAAAGGTCAACAAGTCCACCAACTGCCTAACCTCCCAATCTTGAGTTTGGCGACGCAACACAATATCTCAAACCACCCCCTCACCACTCCCACCCAAATAAGAAGTCACCAACGCATTAGGATCCATTGCCAAACAAAAAATCAACAGAAAACGCTCCTCCAAAGCAACCTCCCCACCGATCCTTCCAAAAACACACCCGAGCTCCATCAGCCACCCAGAACTGAATTTGGTCCCAAAACCCCATCCGCCCCAACCAAATACCCTTCCACAACCGACACCCATGAGAACCCCCAACCTCAGTACACCACTCACCCCTCCTCAACCCATCTTTAGAAGCCACCACCCATATTTTGGCTGGTCTTCAATTACAAGGGTTCATAAATTTGTTGCTAGTCTTTTTTTCTTTTTATTTTTTATGTAGAATATATTATGATCGTCAATCTCCAACTCAACCTATGATAGAGTTGGGGACAATTTACAAGCTTGGTATTTAAGTAAGTTTCAAGTCGAAGTGTGTTAAAGGCTATGTTTGGATTTTTGATTTGTGTAGGGAAAGGAAAGGGAAGGGAATATTTGAAGGAAGTAGAAGCTTCTTCTTCTTTCTTTTTTTTACTTTCCCCTTTCCTTCCACGAATCCAAGATCTAAACACAACATTAGGATCTTGGGGATTTCAAGAGAAATTCTGAAATGATTTCAATACTTGTATACTGTGCATGTGGAAAAGATAAGAACCTGAAGTAGTATTTGGGATTTTGTTTTTCTGGTCAATTTTGATGTTTAAGAATAATTTGAGAATGTTATTAGTTTGAATCTAGCCTGTTAAAGTGTGGATGGACACAAGTGTCGGTAAGGTAAAGTTTAAAACTTTAATCTCGCATATACTTATGAATACTTTTGGACTAAAGATTGTTCACTACTTTACTTTCTTACCATCATCCACATTTGTTATTTTGTTTGTTGTTAATTGTAATGTCTGTGTGGATGTCTATATCATATTTTTGTCATTTAGATGGTTCACTAGGAATAGCTTGTGTTGTAAGAATTCATACCTTATCTGAAGATTACTGCACAGCTATTGGGTTCATTTGGATGCTCTTTTCAGGATGGGTCAACTGTGTCTACACATGCATCCAGACCAGTTACAGAAAAGCATCATGTGTTTGTCTGTTCATATCCAAAGTAAAGCATGTAACAGTAAGTTATACATGATACCTGGAGGAGCCATTTCCGATCGCCATGTTTTGAGAACTTCTGCATCAGCTGGCTCAATTGAATTAGATAGCACACACCAAGGAAATGAAGCTTCTTTTAGTGTTTGGGGTCCAAATGATCCTCAAGGGTAAGAATATATTTAACTGATTGGACGTGTCACCATTCAGTTTTGGCTTGAGTTTGTTGATCCTACAGTATGCATATGTGGATGCACATGAATGCAGTTGACTAAGATTTTCACTTCTCTAGGAAAAATCTGGCCTAAGAAATTTGTCATCTGGCATTCTATTGTTGTATGAATATGTTCATCAGGTTAGAACTTTTTGATTTACATGCCAAATGATTATAATACACGATTACCTAAATGTTTCAGTACTAGAACTATCAATATGAACAGTGAGTCCCCTACTCTGTCATGTCCTAAATTGTCTCCTTTAATGTTTAATGTATTTCAAGGATAGTGTCAGCATTGAGTCATATTTTCAAATTGTTCAAATGCATAAATGTTTATATGTTTCACACTCGAAAACTAACCACAAGATTATATATTGATAGCAGGTCAAAAAAGTTGCTTGATTGCTCAAGGAATCCCTTGGAGGATACCACAGATTTTGAAGGACAGCTGCAGGAATTATTTGATGAAGTGAAAACAATGATTAAGATGGGGAATGAAAATGATGCCATAGACCTCCTTCGAGCAAATTATGAAGCTGTGAAAGAACAGATGGACTCTGGTGCTAGAGGTATAGAACAAGCTGCCACACTAGATGTCATAGCCTTGGGGTACATTGCTATTGGGGACTTGAAGATGGTTGGCTCCCTGTTGGACGTGGTAATTTCTTTTTGCAATAAATATTCTACACGCTGATTCACACAAAAATGTGTGTTTATCATGTTATAGGAAACTTAAGGATGGTTGAGTCTGTCTACATGGTAATTTATTCTTTTTTGGAAAGCATTTGAAACTTTGATTGACATGCTTGTCTACGCACTGCTACCGCATCTGTGTATGTGTGTATTACGTCTAGTCTGTCTTAATGTTACGGAATCAATTTGTAACTCTGCCATTATTGTTCATTGATGGAGTGACAAGCTGACAAATGGCTGTATAACTCTGTTACCAAATTGACTGTCAGGGTATAGTGGAGCTAATCTATACAGGGATAAAAAATTAGAAAGGAATTAATGTGATTATTGTCTTTCATTGGGTTAAATTGTATATAGGTTCATCACCTATATAAAAGTTGTTTATATGACATACATATATATGTATGTGCATGCGCATGTGTGGGCACGCGCACACAGCCTTGCACCCAGAGAGAGGGAGGAGGGAGATTAGGAATTTTTTTATTTTTGTTTCTTTCGTATCCTATTTTCTGATACCTTTTCCCCCCCCTTTTTTTTTTCTTTTTTCCTTGGGTGCATGTTCATGCGAGGACAGTTAGATGAGGTCGTTGATGGTTTAAAGGATGACGAACTCCTTCTCGATTCAGTACTAACACATATGGGAAGTATGTATTCAGCTTTGGGAAAATTTGAGGATTCCATGCTTGCATACAGAAGATCTCTTGAAATTCTAGAGAGAGAATATGGTAAGTCCAACCTTTGGAATTTCATATGTTATGTAATTCCTAGTTGTGAAATGTGTTGAAAAACGTTGTGTGGCTGGACGTGGCTGGTGCCAGTTAGCATGGTTGGACTAGGCACCCTTGCACAATAGGTGAAATGGGAAAATTTTAGAAAATTTATCCACACAATTTTAGTCCCAAATGCATCATGGAAGATTTGCTGGCTTTTAAGATTTGACATGCTTTCTTCACTAGACCATAATTGTACCAAAATAACATTTATGGTAACCAGTTTTCACAATGATGACATATGTAATTATCAAAATTTAATCAACAGGTTTTTACACTACAGTAAATGATAAAGGTATTTACTCAAGTGATCTGCTAGAGTGTGAAAATTTGCCCTTGGATGTTCATATCTTCATTAAATTAGGCACTGATTCTAGTTATTTTTATTGCTTCAAGAAATAATTAATACGATTACTTCTTTCTCAAGTTTGTTTAGTAAGCTCATGCTTAGTTTGTGAATGGTCCTAAAGATGTAATTCTAAGCATGTCCTCTAGGGGACACCCCAGCAGCTTAGGTCGCATTCCCCCAATAAAGAGACTCAAGTTTGAGTATCCTTACATTACCTCAAAAAAAAAATAATATAGTTCTATGCCTAATATGAATTTCTTTTTAAGAACTCTTGGTAAAACTTCTATGACTAAGATGAGAATTTCTTGAATGGTGAGAGGAAGGTTATCTCAAAGTTTAAGGGAACAAAATGATAAAGAAATCTCATAGTTATCTTTTCCATTTCATGTTTCTTGCTTGTGAATTACAAGGAAGTGAGGAACTGCAATTGCCTCCAATAGTATAGCTTATTAGATCTTTGTAGGTACATGAATACGGATGTCTGACGTGGTGAACCACACCATCACTACGGGGTTGGCTTGTCTGACTCTGCTCCTTACCTTGTCTTGCATGGCTCTGCTTTGAGCCTTGCATTGCCTAGCTCTTCTATAAGCCTTACCTTGCCTGGCTCTGCTCTGAGCCTCACGTCGCCTGACTCATTGCAAGCTATGATTGGAAAGACACTGCCTAGGTCAGGAGAGTGGCGTAGGAACCCTCTTAGGGTTGGTACGATATGCTCAAGATTACCATTAGGGTTTTTGACGTGGAGGCTAGAGTTGAGAGTTTTTCAAGGTGCCTCATCTCATCCTCCCTCATGTGAGTCTTAGACCATCTGTCCTTGAGCATGGGATAGCATGCAAGGGTGAACTCACCCCATAGCTCACCCGTCATATAGACAGAGGCATCCACCTCCACACAGGAGATGATAGCCAGATTCACCACCTCAGGCAAGCTTGGAGGCTCCTACTACACACACACACTCTCTCCTGTGTCCTCCCCCCCCCCCCCCCCACCCCCCACAAGAGCACCTTATTTCTCACTTCCCCCACCTCTGATGCCCTACTCACCAATGACTACCCATGAACTTTCTCAGTTTCATTACTAGATTTTCTCTTTGATGCATATGCTATCTCAATACTCAGACTTATTCAGCACAAACTCATAATGTGATATTGAGATAGGCCTTTTCTATTCTCGGGTAAAGAAAATGATGTTCAAGAAATATCAATAAAGTATGCATCTACTGAAAGCTGAAAAATGCTCCAAGTCCAAATTACTTTTTATTTGTTATTATACAAATATTTTACCACAATCTTCTGTCTAAAGATTTTTTTTTTATTGTACTTTTTTTTTTTCCATTCATTTTGTTGACACTGTTCTTTATGGCTTTCCTCTCTTTTTTCTTCTTGCTGCTCCTCTTGCACCACCGTCATCTTGTCCCTCTATTCTGGTGTAGTCAATCAGTCTTGGTTTCACATAAGAGTACCG
Source organism: Camellia sinensis (assembly GCF_055761805.1). Classification (NCBI taxonomy): domain Eukaryota; kingdom Viridiplantae; phylum Streptophyta; class Magnoliopsida; order Ericales; family Theaceae; genus Camellia; species Camellia sinensis. Next base: position 11,584,118 of record NC_138968.1, read on the forward strand.
TTTTTGCTGAACAGAAAAGCCTCCATGGATTAAGTAAATAAGCTATTTGAATAGTAAAAAATTAATGCGATCCAAAAATTCTTTTTGAATTTTTAGATGTTTATGAAGAATGTAGAATGATTTTTGAGTTCTTCCTTTTATTTACTTGAGCAATATTGAAGAGAATGAAATGTAATTGTTCAATGCATAGGTTGAGTAATCACGTACTAATAAAAGTAATTACTTTAGTCACCGCCTTGATCTTTGCAAATTCTAGTTGTTAGGATTATTTTTCCTAGATTATAATCGAGTCCATTTTGTTCTCCGCAGGACCATTGTCAGCACTAAATGGTTCTGCTGGTTGACACAGTACAAGCTGTTCTGGTTCTTGTTATAGCCATTCTAAACATTTTCTTTAATGTTCAGTAGTATATGCTGAAGACAGCAATCCAATGATTAAGTAAAAAGCTGCTTCTTGTAGGGAAAAATAGTGTTTTTCTTATCACACCGTTACTAGGGATGGCAAAAGTACTTGGTTCTATTAGAAGAGCCACAAAAGCAGTAGAGGTATATCACCGTGTGATTACTATATTCGAATTGAGCAAAGGTGCAGAGAGTGAGGATTTGGTGGTGCCTTTACTTGGCCTCGGCAATCTTTTAATGAAGGAAGGAAAAGCTATGGATGCTGAAATTCCTTTTATGAGGTAATTTGGCTCTGTATATTGCTTTCGGTGGTAGAGTTCAATATTTTTATGTGCTCTATTTATTGACTTCCTTTTGTTTTATTTTTTCATTCTGTGATGAATTGTAGAATCCTCAACATATATACAAAGTTATATGGGGAGAATGATGGAAGAGTTGGAAAGGCTATGTGTTCGTTGGCCAAGGTGAAATTTGCAAAAGGTGAACTTTGTATTCTTCGTTCTATACAAGTAGTTTTCTTCTTGATTTCCTTTAAGTAGTAGGATCATGTTAACACCAGTTCTTGTGTGGGATCAAAAAGTTGCTCATTCTTCTATGAGCATGTGACAGTGAACTTTTAATGTAGGAGTTCATTCATAGATGGAGATCTATTTCAAGTTTTTTATTACGGGTTCACGTTCCATTTTCTTACAGGGAATGCTGATGAAGCCATTCAATTATATATAAATGCTCTTCAGGTCCTCAAGGATTCAAAAGGTATGCCTTTGGATGACAACGTCATGGAAAAGATGAGGATAGAAGTAGCAGAATTGCTGCATTTAGTGGGAAGGTATGCCTTTGTTTCAGCTCTGCCACTTTTCTAATTAGGAAACCTCATTGTGCTCAGACTACAATAAATTAACTAGCTATGTTTGCATTTAACAAAATAAATTGATAGGTTGAGAAGCTTTAGGGATGTTCTATATCATGTGAGCATAATATCTCTTAATGGCTTTCCTTTCTCGGGATTTGGGTTAACATGTTGAATTTAGATGTGCTTAAGGCCTGTGTTTGCTCTTTTACTGATTATGAACCTTTCTTCTACCCATTTCATGCCAAACTCTTGATCAGTTCCTTAGAGTTGTCTCTATTCACAGATCTGGGTTAAGAATATTAAGTGTTAAAATATGTTTGCAAGAGTAATTATTATATTTGAAGGTATGATAATATTGGACGTGCTATTAGGTTATGAATTGGTTAATGGCCTAATGAGCAGGACAGATTGAAATTTGCTATCCATGTGCCGACCACAATAAATAAATAAATTTGGAATCCATGCAGCATGTGAATTTCTGGGAAATGGTTGATAAATTGAACCAAGTTTAAAAAAAATGGTTGCAATTGATTTTAGATCATTGTCTTCTCAATCATATATTGGTTGCTTTCAGAGGAAAAGAAGGTCGTAAGTTACTAGAGGAGTGCTTGTTCATCACTGAGAAGTATAAAGGAAAAGAACACCCTAGCTTAGTTACCTATCTTGTAAATCTTGCAACCTCTTTTTCATGCTCCAAGAACTTTGTGGAGGCTGAGCGCTTGTTGCGGAGGAGTTTGCAGATCATGTTGAAGACTGTGGGACCCAATGATCAGTCCATCACCTTTCCAATGTTAAATCTTGCAGTTACTCTCCACAACTTAAACCAGCATGAGGAAGCTGAGCAGGTAGCTGTGGAAGTTTTGCGCATCCGTGAGAAAGCATTTGGAAAAGAATCTCTTCCAGTTGGTAAGCTTATGTTGCCTTTTGCTATATAGTTAAATTGTTTTGGACATTTTGTCTTTTTGATCCTTTCTCTTTGATATGATTGTTGAAAGCCATCACTGCAATTTATAACTTGCACAGTTATCAAACCTAACGTTAATGTTAACCTGGTGAGATGACTTGAATCAAATGATCCATTGGTTCAACAGCCAGGTTATACTATTGTAGCTGTTGAACTGGATGATACAAACATTTATTTTGAAAATGATAGGGTTATGAAAAATATATAAACATTAACGTAGGGTTGTAGCTGTGAAGTATGGGTTGGGTTGGGGGGAGTGGTGTATGAGGAGGGTGGGTGGGTCTCATGGTTGTGGTTTGTGGAAAGGTATTTGGCATGGTTGGGGGGAGTTTTTGGAGCATATTCGTTTCCGGGTGGGTTTGGGAAATAGGGTAGGTTTTGGAAGGACCATTGGTGTGGTGAAGTGGCTTTGGATATCCGTTGATTTTTCGCTTTGTTTGTGGATTCGGATGCTTTGGTGGCCTCTTACTTGGGAAAGGGGTGGGGTTGGTAATGGGGTGGTTTGGGATCTTCGGCTGCGTTGGCTGGTCCAGGATTGGGAGCTTGGTCAACTATTGGATATTATGAGTTTTCTTCATAGGTTGCGTATAAAGGGGAGGGAGGAGGATGTTCTGGTTTAGGGGGGTATGGGTTCAAAAGGTGTTTTTTCCGTGTCCTTTTTTCATGAAATGTTATGTGGAGGTGGGGTGAGGGAGTTCCTTTGGCGGCGGATTTGGATTACAGCTTTTCCTTCAAAGGTGACTTTCTTTGTATGGTCAGCGGCTTTTGGTAGGATCCTTATAATTGATAATTTGATTCGACACGGGCATATTTTGATTAATTGGTGCTGCATGTGTTACGGTGATGCGGAATCTGTGGATTATTTGTTGATTCAGTATCCGGTAGCTTATCGTTTGTGGATGTTGGTTTTTTCTACTTTTGGAATTGTGTGGGTGCAACAAAAGGAGGTGGTGGAGTTCTTTGGGGTTGGAGTGGAGGCAGGTTGGAAAGCGGCGTCGTAAGGTTTGGGCTTTGGCCCCTTTGTGCTTAATGTGGTTGCTTTGGTTGGAGCGGAATCGGTGTGTTTTTCAGAGAGTTACTCGTTCTACATTTTGGTTAGAAGATAGGTTTTTGTAAGTCTTGTGTGGTTGGGTGTCAGGGCGTGTGGATCCTGATTTGTTTACTTTTTTAGACTTTCTTGATGATGTAATTGGCTAGTTGTTTTCCCTTTTTGGGCTCGTGTCTTTTGTATTCTTTAACACATTCTTGATGCTCTTCTTTAAAAAATTTATTTACTTATCAAAAACTATATATAAATATTAAAGAATTGTTGATATTGATATTTTATTTATGTTCCATTTAATATTTGAATTTTTGATAGACGTTTAATAAACAATGCATTACATTTACATGTATAGGTGAATTTAAATAATTAAATTCTGTGGAATTCGTGTAAATACGTGTGGAAAACCTCAGTGCCTATACAATGCACATCTTTCGTTCTTGTGATTATAGTAAGACCATAGTATTTTAGCCATGCTCACATGCTTGCTTGTGCGTATATATTTTGTGTTGAGAAATTAAAATATAGAGACAAAAGTTGCATAGAAGATAAAAAAAATAAAAAAGTAATATTGACAATTACAAGGAGGCGTGATAACTTGTGTTGCCTGGTGCATAAAAAGTTGAATTAACAATCTAGGTTATGCTTCATAATAGTTGTATGTTTATAAGAATAAATTCATTGTTACCCTGTCCAAATCTAATGCTAGTTCTAACTATGATTATTTAATATAATGAAATAGTGGCTCCCTAGCTTGCTTATCAGATTGACATTTATCTTTTTGTAATTCTACCCACAAGTTTTTTTTTTTTTTTTTTATTTAAATTTTTTTATTTATTTTAAATTTCTGTTATTTTATGTATTTTTCTATGATATGGCATCTCAGGTGAAGCTCTCGACTGTTTGGTGTCTATCCAATCCAAACTAGGGAAGGATGACATTGAATTACTGGAGCTTCTGAAGAGGGTTCTGGCAATTCAAGAGAAAGGGTTTGGTTCTGAGAGTGAGGAGGTTATGCAAACCCTGAACAAAATTGTATTCTACCTAGACAAAATGGGAATGAGAGATGAGAAATTTCCTATGCAAAGAAGGTTGTCTATGCTCAGAACCAAATACAAACATATGGTTCAGTATTAGGTTGTCATTGCTAAAGCTACTCTTCTGCTTTGAAACCTATATAAAATGTCTATATGGGACTTCACCTTTCATTGTGTCTGATGGTGATATCAATCTTCCATGTCATAATGTTTAAATGAGAAACAAATTATGCGTCCAATTCGAGCCATAGTTGTTACAGGTGGTTGGAGCAGCCAAACTGTTCTCCAAACTGTCAAGGCAACGCTACCCAAGCGACTAGTAGGCTACACTATCATCATCATCATCAACCTCATCATTCTCACTATCATCGTCATTTCCAATGCTTCTCTGCCTGAGAGTATAGATTTAATTTTCTGAATGTGAGGAAAAAAAAATTATTTTTAATAAATTTTAGTGTATTTGTAATTTATCTGAAATTTAGGGCAAATTATGTTTTACCTTACACAATCTCATATCATTTTACTGTTTTAAACTAAAAATTGTAACACTTAATTTCCCTCCTCTATTAATTTTTTTTCAATTTAGATCTTAATAATGAAAATATCCTTTTAGTTATATGAGTAAATTATATTTTACTCCCTTGAACTATCACTTAATATTAGTCTACCCCTTCAACTAAAAGAATGTTTAATTTTTAATTCAAAATTCAAATTTTAAGCTTTTATTTAATAATTTTTTTTTGTATTTTTTAGTTTTAGTAATTTTTTGCAAAAAATAATTTTAAACTAAAAATTGTAACACTTGTGTTTGGTAATGTTTACGTTTTCAGTTTATATTTACAAAAATTTTATAAACTGATTTTTGTTTATTTTTTGTTTATTTTTAGAAAAACATAAACTACAAACGCGTTTGGTAATTGACAAAATGTTTACAAAATTTAAAAAATATAAAAAAGAGTGAAAAATGGCAAGTAGTGGCAAGTGGCGGCGAAAGAAGGTGGTGGCAAGTGGCGGCGAAAGACGGTGGGTGGTGGGTAGCTGGTGGTGGCGGGTGGGTGGGTGACGGTGGTGGGTGGTAGCGAGTGGGTGGTGGTGGTGGTGGTGGTGGTGGCGGCGGTGGCGAGTGGTGGAAAGTGGTGACAGTGGGTGGTGGGTACCTGGTGGTGGTGGGTGGTAACGGGTGGGTGGGTGACGGTGGCGGGTGGTGGGTGGTAGCGAGTGGGTGGTGGTGGTGGTGACGGTGGCGGGTGGTGGATAGTGGTGGCAGGTGGGTGGCGGATGGCGGGTGGTGGTGGGTAGGTGGCGGGTGCTGGTAGTGGATGGGTGGATGGCAGTGGCGAGTGGGTGGTGGTGGTGGCGGTGGCGGGTGGTGGGTGGTAGTGGCAGGTGGGTGGCGGGTGGCGGATGGTGATGGGTGGTGGTCGGCGGGTGGTGATGGTGGTGGGTGGTAGCGAGTGGGTAGTGGTGGCGGTGGTGGCTTCAAGTGGTTGGTGGTGGTGGCAAGTGGGTGGCGGATGACGGGTGGTGGTGGGTGGTGGCGGGTGGTGGTGGTGGTGGGTGATGGTGGTGGCGGTGGTGGTGGTGGTGGGGCCGAGTGGGTGGGTGACAAGTGACTAGTGGTGGTGGGTGGCTGGTGGTGGTAGGTGGCGGCAGGTAGGTGGCGGCAGGTAGGTGGCGGGTGGTGGTGGCGGGCGGTGGATGGTAGTGGCGGGTGGTGGATGGTAGTGGCGGGTGGTAGGTAGTGGATGGCAGGTGGGTGGTGAGTGGTGATGGCAAGTAGGTGGCGGGTGGTGGTGGCGGGCGGTGGATGGTAGTGGCGGGTGGTGGGTAGTGGATGGCAGGCAGGTGGGTGGTAGTGGTGGTGGTGGCAAGGGGTGGGTGGTGGTGGTGGTAGCGGCGAGTGGGTGGTGGTGGCGGGTGGTGGTGGCAGGTGGTGGTGGGGGTGGGAGGTGGGGGGTGGGAGGTGGTGGCGGAAGATGGTGGTGGAAAATGGTGGCGGGTGGTGACTAGTGTTGGGTGGTTAAAAAAAAAAACTGAAAACTTAAAATGGAAACACATTTTTTATGTTTTCATTTTTTGGCCAAATTTATAAACTGAGACCACTGATTTATAAATCAAAAATGTTACCAAACAAGTTTTTATTTGAGTTTTTTAAATTTTTGTAAATATAAACAGAAAATTGAAAACGTAAGTGTTACCAAACTAACTTCCCTCGTTTATTTATTTTTTATATTTTAATTTAGATCTTAATTATGAAAATATTCTTTTAATTGTAGGAGTAAATTACACTTTACCTCCTTGAACTAACGGTCAATATTACTGTACTCCTTCAACTAAAAGAATGTTTAATTTTTAAGCTTTTATTTAATAAGTTTTGGTATTTTTTAGTTTTAGTAATTTTTTGAAAAAATTAATAAAACATTCTTTAGAGCATCTTTACTAGCTTACCTAAATTTTATCCTAAAATATTATTAAAAAATTTATTCCATATTTTAAGAATCATTTTTTTATCTACTTCTCCCAACAAATTTCTTATTTTTTTTTCTATTTTATTAAAATGATCTTTTTAATTACTTTTAAATTTGAATTTTTTTTAATAATAAAATAATGAAAGATGATGCCAACAAAGCAGCAACAAGCAGGGGCAAAGTAGGGGAGGAATTGAAAGATAGGTGGTTGACCGGCTGGTCGACTAGTCAGGTTAATTTTGGACATTCTTCTTTAGTTATAAGTATTTATGGGATATTCGAAAAGACATTTGGGGACGTCCCTTTCGTGCCTTCAACAAAATAAAATAAGAATTTATTAGATATGAAGGAATTACAATAACTCCTTACCAATAGAAAATTACCGTAACAATACTTATATTTAGGGAGTTGGACAAAAGACCTAATGAGAAAGAATTTATGAAGAATTCACTCGTTATAAATTATAATAACAAAAAGAGCTGATGCTCTTCCCAACTTATAGTGGAAGAGGTTTAACATTTTTTTTTTTGGGTTATTAGTTTAGGTTCCTCATATTGATCACATTAGGGTTGAGTAAGGAATCTGTATAATTCGTAACCCGATTTGGTCCAGTCCAATCTAGTAAGATTGGATTGGTTTTTTGAATCTGTGATTCAGTTCCGGACTAGAAATTTAAAAATCGGTAGGCCACGGATCGGTTCCGGATTGAATCTCACGGTTCCGGATTGGAACCAATCCAGACTGTATACATTTAGTCTATATTTATACCATATACCCTCCCACACAATATCACTTCTTGTTTCATATAAAAACTCAACACTAACCCTAATTTGTGTTATGCCGCTCAGCTCTCTCTCGATACTCTGTCTCTTTCTCTCTCTATCTCTTCTCTTTCTCATCCATCTCCGATCATCATCCATCGCAGATCTTCAACCTCATACGTTGCTCACTCACTCACTGCCTCTCACACTCTCATCTCTCTTTCTCTCGGTACTCTCTCTCTCTTCTCTTTCTCAGAGACTCAGATCCTCCATCTCCGATCATCCATCTCAGATCTTTAACCTTACACGCCACTCACTCACTTCCTCTCACACTCTCATCTCTCTCCTTCTCTTAGATCCTCCATCTCAAATAAGATCAGATCATCTATCTTAGATCGGTAGCTGTAGCTCTCTCTTTCTCTTTTTCTCTTTCTCTCTCTCTCTCTCTCTTTCTATATATATATATGTATATATTATATTTTCTTGTTTTTGGGTTTCTTTTGTAACCTGTTTGCTGATTTTCCAGTCCCAGATTTGTATATATTTGGGTTTCTTCTGTAATCTTGCATTGTACTCTCAGATTAATATTATATTTGTCTATGATCTATTTGATTGCTATATTTTTTAAGCCATATTTGATAACTCTGCTCATATATGATCTGTTTGATTTCATCTTAGATCATCCATCTAGTTGATTGTTCATCTCATCTCATCTACAAATTCAGTAAATGTAAGTCTTTGATTACATGTTTAATGCTATTTAGTGTTTTTAGTTCTGCCTAGCTCAAAGTGCTAGTAATTCTTTACATCTATGCTATAATTTGTGTTCTAATCCTATTTTTATTTTTTATGTATTTCTTTTTCTTGTTTGATAGATGTCAAGTACTGGTGAGACAAATGATGTCATCGACCTCTCTCAGTCTCAGTTTAGCTTGATCCTCAGCCTGAAACTCCTACTGGTTCAAAGGTATGCCCCTCTTCTCCTAAGCCAAAAGCTTGACAATACTCTGCTATGGCTATGTTTTTTAGAAATTAAAATGTTCTATATTTTTGTTGTTATTTAATTATGTGAATCCGTGGTCCTAAACCGATCAGATTGGTTCAACGATTTAAACGGATTGGATTAGTTTCAATTTTTCATAACTGATTGGTCCTAATTTTACCCCAATCCGGACCATGCTTACCCCTAGATCACGTACACACCCACACATACATCCATATCAATACATCTAGACAGAGAGAGAGAATCGCCTCGTGGACAGCTTCATCAACGCCAGCTAGATCTATAGCTTCGCGCTCTTCCTAAGCCTTCCGTCAGCCAGATCTTTTCGTCATTTAACAGATTTGAACCACATCATACCGCCGCCGACGATCTCGCCGTTGTGGTGTTTCTATTGGCGACGGTAGGAGTTGGAGATGGGGATACAGAGGCTGTGGGGGGAGAGAGAGAGAGAGACGAGTGATGGTGATGAAGAACACACTCAGGGCGACTTGTAGATTACAAACTGTTAGGACAAAATTACATTATTGTGATTTATACGACGCAAACGGAGAGTTGGAGTTTGTGAAGGTTTTGATTGCAATGGCTCAAGCTTCCATGGTATTCAAGGTTTTATATGACCTTTACTATACATACACATATATATATGCACGATTTATTTCAAGTTTTGATCTAAATGTTAATCACAACAAATTTTTTTTTTCTTTTAATTTACTTAGAGTAGTAAAGAACAGACTCTCTCTCTCTCCATATATATATATATCATGTGTAAAAATCTAGATTTTGTGTTTAATTGTCAGATTTGTTGAATGTTAATTTTGGCTTTTAAGAATATAAAGAGAAAACATGACATTTGGACTAAATCAGTGAAATTTTGAAGTTGTACATTTGCAAATTCTGATGCCATGCTTAACTCTATTTTGTTCGAAAGATTGAAAGTTTGAATCTTAACATGCTTATAAGGATGCAAACCAGATAAAATTATGAGCAAATCACAGAGAATTTGTGAGTGAACTAGAGAAAATTCAAATAAGAGAAATTTCAAAACACAAATTTCTCTGGTTTGAATTTTCTTTGATTTGAAAATACAGAGAAAATCAGATAAATTTCGGACATTTCTTTGTATTTCAAAATTTCTATAAAAAAATATTGAGGGACTTCAACCATTATGAAAATATTATATATTTTTGTCCTTTAAAATCTTAATATTAGGGACCTTAAAAAAAAATTTCCTATTTTTTTTCATTTTTTTCATGTGTTATTTAAATATTTTAAATTTTATATGTGCCTAAAATTTAAATATTTCTGAAGGAATTTTTTTTTAAGTCACTAAAAAAAAAAAGAAAAAAATATAAAACAAAAAATTGATGTATTTTATATTTCTTGTTTTAAGTGAACATTTTTTAGAATTTTTTTTTATAAATATTTTCATGATTTAATTTTCAATTTTTAAATTTTTTTCTATCAAACAAAAAATTAATTTAGGGATAAAACAAAAAAAATAAAAAAGTCCAAATTGCAAATGATATTAGGTGCTAGTTCAAAAGGGAAAAGTGATATGAGATAATAATTCAAAGAGGTAAAGTGCAATTTATCTGATCGATGAAAGGGTATTTTAGCTATAAAGGTTCAAATTAAAAAAAAAAAAAGTAGATAAAAGGGTTTAATTGTTAAAATTTTTAGGTTAAAAGATAAAGTTATAATATGAGACAATAGTTGAAGGGGGATAAATTACAAAATTTATTAATATCTATCTGTATAAACTTATCAAACAAAGTTCTCATACTTTCCCAACAGAGCTATACCGCACCCAATGGAGGATTTTGGAACCTTCCGGAAGACTTGAGAACTTATGAGAATATTGTACGTAATTCTACACATTGTATATAATATTCGATAACAGGTTCTAGATAGTTGTAGGAAGGTTGTGGAAGGCCCTAAAAGGATTCCATACACAACATTAATTATACATTCTAGATTATTTTTAGAAGGCTAGGTTGCCTATATAAAAGGGATGCCTCATTTGGCCAATCCATCCAAGAGAAATAGAAAGCAAATCATTCTCTAGAGTTCATCAAATGCGAGTGAATTTTTCTTCTCTTCCAAATAACTTCACGCTGTAAAAAAATCCAAACAGGTGAAAGGTATGGCATCGAAAATGGATTATAGAGAGAATGAAAGCTTTGAGAGTCCTATTAGGGGCTAGGGTTTTACTTGAAATAAGAGAGGCTATCTGAATGATATTCATGAATGAAATAGTTTTAATGGTAATCTATTGTAGATTTTAAGGATTAGAGGTGTATAGTTGTTGAGATTAGGTGTATAGTAGTTGGGTTAAGGTTAACTTAGAAGGTAGAATTTGTTATCAAGTCTTCTCTAAACTTCATTGACCTGATACATGGCATAATAGTTGATGATCAATAGTTCATTCAAATCAATACTGAGAGTATCTGATTTTAACGCACAAGTGGGTACTACAATACTTGTGTTTAATCCAAAGAACAAGAAGATTATAGGGCTGGGTAGAAAATTTCTTCAACTAATTTATAGAGTAATTATCTACTTGATTAAACTTCACGAACAAAACAATTTCGACGGTAATCTATTGAAGAATATGAGGATTAGTGGAAAAAAATGTTGTGTTAAGTTCATATTGGGATTTAGAATTCAAGATTGACTGTCCTTCGAACCTCAACTTAATAAAGGGTATTGTGGCTGATGTTCAACACTTGAGATCCATGGTATATTTAGTTGCTGAAAGATTTTCTTTAAAGGACTGTTTTGCTTTGTGCCTCTTTCTTAACCAATTTTATGGTTTTGACGAGCATTGTTGCTCTGATGATCCTTATTCTCTTCCTTATGTTAAGAAAATAACATATTTTAACTATTCTCATCCACTTTTTTCAACAATGTGAACATGTCGCACTTTATTTATAAAGTCTATGAAGTGCGAAAGAGGAATGTAAGTGAGTTCAACCGTCTTGTTCGTTTAGATAACATCCCTATTGTGGTGACTGGTTGGCTGGCTGCAATTCCATTAAACCTAATATGTCGCCTTGTCATGACAAACAGTCACCACTGTAGGAAGTTTTGTATTATCGCCAGGGTCAACGTCCATATGCTTTTTGAAATTATTTTATTGGTTCCAATGAGGTTGTAACATACTTCAGGACAGTAAGTTTGCGAACATGGAAGGGATGTCAATACAAAAGAATCGTATGGAAGAATTCTCAAAGAACTGCACTAAGTTCTCCCCGACGCCTTGTCCAAGATTCATTTTCTTTTACACGTTAAGTTCAGTGATTAAATTTCCAGAAAACATTTCAATGCTAACAACATCATGGAACTAATGACGAACGATTATTTTGGCTACAAGGGAAGTTTTGAGTCAATTATGCAAATCACAAGGTAATAGAAATTTTACTTATCGCTTTTCTAATGATACTGTAATAGAATTTTTTTTTTTATGATACTTGACAATAACAAGTAAAATGTGGTCCCAAAACTTAAAATTATTAGTATTGATAAAATATTAGAAATGCGATAAAAAATATGTTTGGAATATTTGTCTCATTGAAAAAACTCATAACAGACCTCTTAAGCAAAACATGAATGGTCTAAAATAAGTAATAGAGGTCCTACAAAAAAAAAAAAAAGAAATAATAAAAAATCCAGGGGTTTATTACAGACAAACTATATGAAATCATAATGAAGTAAGACAAACTACATTATTTATCAAAACCCAAACAATGTAATCTTTTATCAATATTGATAGTTTTAAGTTTTGGGACCACATTTTACTTGTTATTGTCAACTACCATAAAAAATTTCAGTTACAATATCATTAGAAAAGTGATAAATAAACTTACCTTGTGATTTGCACAATTGACTCAAAACTTCCCTTGTAGCCAAAATGATCGTCCGCCAAAATGAACTTCCCTTGTTTCATGATGTTGTTAGCATTGAAATGTTTGCTGCAAATGTAATCACTGAACTTAATGTGTAAGAGAAAATGAATCTTGGACAAGGCATCAGGGATAACTTGGTGCAGTTTTTTGAGAATTCTTTCATACGATTCTTTTGTATTGACATCCCTCCCATGTTCGCAAACTTACTGTCCTCAAGTATGTTACAACATCATTGGAACAATTAAAATAATTCCGAAAAGCATATGGATGTTGACCCTGGTGATAATACAAAACTTGTTGTAGTGGTAACTGTTTGTCATGACAAGACGACATATTAGGTTTAACTAGAATTGCAACCAGACAACCAGTCACCATAATAGGGATGCTGTTATCTAAACGAACAAGATGGTTGAACTCACTTAAATTCCTCCTTCACACTTCATAGACTTTATAAATAAAGTGTGACATGTTTACATCGTTGAAAAAAGTGGATGAGAATAGTTGAAATATATGATGTTCTTAACATAAGAAAGATCATTAGAGCAACAAAAACCGTAAAATTGGTTAAGAAGGAGGCACAGAGCAAAACAATCCTTTAAAGAAAATCTTTCGGTAGCTAAATATGCCATGGATCTCAAGTGTTGAACATCAGTCACAATACCCTTTATTAAGCTGAGGTTCGAAGGACGGTTGATCTTGAATTTTAAATCTCAATATGAACTTGACACAACATTTTTTCCCCACTAATCCTCATATTCTTCAATAGATTACCGTTGAAATTGTTCTGTTCGTGAAGTTTAATCAAGTAGATAATTACTCCATGAATTAGTTGAAGAAATTCTCTACCCAACCCTATAATCTTCTTATTTTTTGAATTAAACAAGAGTATTGTAGTACCCACACTGTGGGTTAAAATCAGATACTCTCAGTATCGATTTGAATGAACTGTTGATCATCAGCTATTATGCCATGTATCGAGTCCATGAAGTTTAGAGAAGGCTTGATAACAAACTCTACCTTCCAAGTTAACCTTAACCCAACTACTATACACATAATCCTTAAATTCTACAACAGATTACCATTAAAACTATTTTGTTCATGAATATCATTCAGATAGCCTCTCTTATTTCAAGTAAAACCCTAGCCCCTAATAGGACTCTCAAAGCTTTCATTCTCTCTCTATAATCTATTTTCGAATTTTTTTGAAATCACTGTGTCTCTGTTTGTGCGCATGTGTCAGTGTTTGTACCCGTGCTTCTTAGGTGAACATTGTGGAATGTAATATAGAATGTTGTCATACATGTGCAAACATTTCTATATGGCTATTATATGCAAGGTAGATAAAATTTCATTTTAAATGATGCATAGATTTTATAGAAAAATCATAGTTGACCATAGAAAAGAAAAACCCTTGAAATTCCTTGGCCTTTATCATTTATTCTTAGCAATTTCATTTCAACCCTAGCTCCTTATTCTTATTTAATCATTAAAGGAATGTAAGATTTGTCCCGAAGAAGCATTGACACTTCTAAAAAGGTTGCATATTGTGCCAGATACTAACATGATACTCATCTCACACTTCTCGACACTTGTCGAACACATCCAAACATGTCCACCTACTATTTTCTAAAATTTTCTATACTCAAACATGCATTAGTTTAGACAATTTGAATTTTAAAATTAGTATCATGATTTTTTTTTTTGTTATTGTCTTTGAATTAAATATATGCATGGCTTAAATTCATTATGTATAGCATATAATAAATATATAATTTCTAGATTTTGCGCGTCCTCCACATGTCGTGTCATCCATTTTTTTTGGGAAAAATTTCTTTGTTGGCATGTCAAAGTCATGTTTGTGTCCATGTTCGCGCGTGTGTGTGCGTGCTTCTTAGCTTTGTCTTTGAAAAACCTAAGTGATTTGTGATTAGATCAAGAATTAATTGTACCACTTCCTAAACAATTAAAACAAACAATCTAAATCATCAAGTACGTATGAAAGTGATTTAGATTGTTCTTTTAGAAACAATAAATTGACAAAATGATTTTTTATGTGAAAAAAATCACTATCGGAGCACCTCTAATTGTGATTAAAAAACCATGGGCGAAATGCCACAAATCAATCCACTACTGAAGAAAGAAAGATTACAAATATACCAAACAAATTACCCAAACACTGTTAATTTTTCTTCAACAATCTGTATATCTTTCACCACAACTTTCGTCTCGGAATTGATCAGATTGATGTTGAATCCACAACATCCATTGTCGAATCAACGACTGCGCACAACATCTAACTCCTTCGACTCCTCTGCACTTGAATCTTTGGATTTTACTGAAGAAGGACACTCTTAAAGATGAACAATCAAATTTCTTGATGTGTGCTTATCAAAACATGAGTTTAATATTCAATCAAACATCAAGGAAAACTAGCAAAAAATAGCCGCAAAAGAAAATCCTAAAACCCTTAAAGAAGATCTCAAAAACATACCCTAGATTTGGAGCAACTTGCAGTTTTATAGCTGCTAAAATCGCGAAGTCCACTCGAGCGTAGGAATGGACACTCTAGTAGGGATGCCAAAACGCGTGTTCTAAACCAGGATTCACGCTCGAGCCTAAAATCACACCACATAGTATTTTTTGCAGAACAAGCCAAAGTACTGCGATGGTGGAAACTTAGCTCGAGCGCCATGTTCCCCGGTCGAGCGGGAAGACCAAAAATAGAAGAAAATAACAACTCAATGAAACCCAAGTTTGTTCACGAAATTGACAATAAGTAGGGTCCTAACAATCTTCTCCTTTGTCAATTCTCGGACAAAAATTTTCTAACAATTTTTTCTATCAAACAAGCCCACTAAACATACTAACTAACACCATCGAAAGCCTCGACTTAAACAAAAATAAAAACAAAAAAATAGCAAAGCCACTGTAAAACTAGCCAAATTCAAATATGAAACACTTAGGAACATTTTGAACAATCCACTTATGGAAACAACCATACAAACCAAAACTGTGGAACCAGATAAGACAAATAGATCAAAATAAGCACAATAGCCAAATATATATATATATATATAACGAGATCTATTTCAAACATATCCCAATATCCATGCATCAAAACTTATCTGTCCCTCAAATCCTAACTAACTACAAAGCCAAAAAATCTTTATAATATCTACTACCCTTTTTTGTCCGGGAGGAAAACACAATTTAAAAAGAAATAGAAAACAAGAGAAAAAGACTGTGCAAAGAAATATATTAGCCAAGAAAACAGGCATCATTGAGCTGGTGGCTGGGGAGGTGGCTGCATCCGAAGGAGGGACAAAATCTGGGAAAGATGAAAGGAGGATTGAGCAGTTGACTTCTTAATGCGGCTAGAAGAGGCCTCCGATGCAGTGAGCCGGGCATCGGTGGTAGTCTCAAGATTAGTAAGCCGGGCATCAAAGATATCCATTTGGCCCTCCAAGCGATCAAAACGTGAAACCATGGACTGCTTGAACTGACGCAGCTGGCTTCTGATAGAACGAGTCGGAGGAAGCTGCTCCCCCTCACCGGCAGCCTCACCTGCAGCAGCAACAACATCATACTCGGCCTCCTCGGCCAAAGGAGCATCCCCTGCACTTACACTAGAACTATCCACTCCAGAAGGGACCCCCTTGACATGAGACTGACTCTGAAAGACGGTCTTTTTGGTGAATGGGCAGGTAAGAAAAGCAAAGTCATCCTTATCAAAAGAAAGAACCTCAAATTTGGTGAGCAAACGGTTAATAAGATAACCATAGGGAAGACCTAAGTTGTTTCGCTCAAAGGCAGCTACCATTTTTTGAATAATGAGGGTGGCAAGGTTGATAGAACGGATATAAGCAATGCAAAAAAGGATAAAACCTTGTTCTTGATTGATTTCGGAGCTGTGAGTGGTAACTATAATGTTGGCACAAACAATAAGGTTAAGCAAACGAAATTGCGGAAGAAGCTTATTCTGTTTGATCAAGGAACCCTTGATCCAAGAATGGGCTGTGCCACACAATGCAGTGGCCATCTCGTCAAAGTCACGGGTGGGTCGGACAGGAAAGGGATAGTGACAAGGAAAGACTTGGACGATGCCTAATAGCTCACGAATAAGGTCAGGGGTAATGGTGAGGCACTTAGACCTGACCCAGGTCTTGAAATTAGGGCCAATATCGTCAATCCCCTCAATGTTACAATAAAATTCCTACACCTAATCAAGGTTTTGACGGCCGGAGAAAGAAAGGACCAAATCTCCCCCTAAAGGATCAAACAAAGGTCGAATGTAGATGGACTCAAAGGTGTTTGGCTATATATGACGCTCTAAATGAATTGTCAAAGAGGGGTAAGACTCTCTAAACAAATTGGCTTTTTCTGCCGAGGGAAACCGGTCGGTGTTATAAGAGGAGCGAGTGGCAGTGGACTTCTGACGTTTGACGGTGGACATTGCTAAACCAAAGAACAAACTCATTACAACCACAACCATTAGTCACAAAAAGAAACAAACAAAATTAGTAATCATAAAACAGTAATGATGAAAGACAAATGACAAATATCCAGTAGACATAATCCACTTGTAGCAAAACCGAGCAGAAACACAACCAACGAGTAACATTTAGTAACAAAATCCAAATAGGCATAATGAAAATCACAAAAAAAACAGAAGGCAATGATAATATCAACAATAAAGCCCAACAACCCATAACCCATTAGAGCACCAAACTAAAGATCCAAGAGAATGACAGACAATAATCACATTGCATACAGAAAGGCCCGAACCATCTCCATAAGAAACTTAACAGGTACAACCCACTGTGGAAGTGTGTGAACAAGTAGAAAACAACAACTAACCATGGAGGCGAAGATACCTCACCAAATACCTCAATCAGTTGAAAAAAAAACAAGACAAGTAAAAAAAACAAATAATGAAAAAAACACAAAGAGGAAGAAAGAGACAAACCAGAGATGGAAGAAGAGCACACAAAAGCAAGGAAAGTCATGCACACAAGGCAATCCAAGTCGCAAGAGAAAGGAACGGCACCGCTGAAGAAACCCTAGGAGAGAGGAAGAGTTTTTGGGAAAAAAAAAATGGACTAAAGAGTAGAGGGTTAGGTTTTTAAAGTGAACCAGTCCACTCGAGTGAGGTTTTGAACGCTCGAGCGTGAGCCTGAACACGCGTGGCTACGTTCGAGCGAGGAATCATGCGCTCGAGCACCAAAAGCACTTGCTCAGAAGTTTGTTAACTCTACAAAAATGTTAGAAGAAGGAAATCTGCGCTCGAGCATGAGAGTTTTCGCTCGAGCGGGGAAGAAAAACAACAATGACCAAATACCACCTTTTCTGAGCAATTAAAACCAACTCGTATTGGGAAATGTGACTTGAAACAAACAGAAGTGAGCATAATAGCAAGAATGTGACACTAAGATGGGATAATCGACAAACCATAAAATTGCAAACTTGCAAATCTGACATTATGAAGCACAAAATTATGAGCAAATCAGGTAAAAATTAATCAATGATCATAAGCTAAATGAGAATACATAACTCAAATGCAATCATGAGAGCTCACAAAATGAACGTGTGTGTGTGCAATCATTAAGAGGCCACAAAACTAGAGTTAATCCTTATAGTGATCGGATGGCTGGACCTCCGGCAAGAGTAACGAAACATCACAGAGAAAAGTCAAACAACTAGGATTCAAGGGGTATTTGTTGAGTAAACGCGGAGGCTACCCCTCAATCAATGAGTCCATTTTTTTTATATATTTTTTTCATTATGACTTTTCTTTTCTGTGGGCACTCACTGGTGGCTTGCACGCTCAAGAGTATGGAGACCAAACCAGAGAAGCAAGAAATCAATAAGGATGGCCTGGTTGGTGTCTCTGAGGTAGCCTTTTCCTAATGCTCGAACTTCAATGAACCGAGAGAGGAACCGTGGAAGTGAAAAACGATGGTAGATGGTTAAGAGACTCAACATCACCCATGATGTACCAATATAGGCCAATTCCTCTGAAAATGTATACGCGACACTGCTAGGGGTCCATAGAGAACTTTGATCACTTGTGCGGAAACCCTTGCAAAGCTTATCCCAAGAATGTGTATAGAATGAGATCATGAAGTCAATGAGCATGAGCATTCAGAATGAGCTATGAACAAAGAAGAACGACATCTTGCAAGCAGCATGAAAGGTGTTCATATGAGTCTAAATGCAGAGATGACAAGAATCAATGAAAATGAGATTATAGCATCCAAGTACACATAAAACCAATCACTCACACCCACTCAAGTAACAGGTAACACCCTAGTGACTGAGCACTACACCCAAGGTCTTTCTAAGGAACTCAAACCTAAGAAGATTAAGGGGTTTTGTAAAAATATCAGCTTTTTGATGCTTAGTGGGTACATGTTCAAGAACAACAAGGCCCTCTTCCACTAACTCTCGAATGAAATGATGATGAATGTCAATATGTTTGATGCGAGAGTGTTGGACAGGATTTTTAGAAATGTTAATGGCACTTGTGTTATCACAGAAGAGGGTGAGAGTGTTCTGGTCTATACCATAATCATGAAGCATTTGCTTCATCCACAACATTTGGGCATAACTACTCCCTGCAGCAATGTATTTAGCCTCAGCGATCGAAAGAGAGATGGCATTTTTCTTTTTGCTATGCCAGGCAACTAAATTATTCCCAAGGTAAACACCCCCCAGATGTGCTCTTACGATCATCAGCACACCCTGCCCAGTCGACATCAGACAAACTAGTGCTTTCAGCTGTAGTGTCGGTCGAGAACCAAATCCCATAACCTAATGTCCCATTAACATACTTAATGATGTGTTTGACTGCAAGAAGATGAGACTCTTTAAGACAGGCTTGGTAATGGGCACAAACACCTACACTAAAATCAATGTCAGGACGGCTGGTTGTGAGGTACAAGAGACTCCCTATCATACTCCTATAAAGGTAGGATCAACATCAGTACTAGAGGAATCTTTAGAAAGGTGAAGACTGGTGCTCATGGAAGTGCGTGCATGTTTGCCCGACTCGAGACTGAATTTTGACACAAGGTTTTTGGCATACTTAGTCTGAGAAACAAACATACCCGAAGGAGATTGTTTAATTTGAAGACCTAAAAAATAAGACAACTCTGCCATCATGCTCATCTCAAACTCATGTGTCATGTAATCCGAAAAATATTTCAAAAGATGATCAGCAGTGGATCCAAACACAATATCATCAACATAAATCTGAGCAACAAGCATATGAGACTTAGTATGCTTCACAAATAAAGTCTTGTCCACACTACCTCTTTGAAAATCATTATCAAGAAGAAAGGTACTAAGTCTATCATATCAAGCCCGAGGGGCTTGTTTCAACCCATACAAAGCCTTGTCTAACTTGTAGACATGGTTTGGACATTTAGGGTCCTCAAACTTTTTTGGTTGCTCAGCATAAGCCTCTTCTTTTAAGTACCCATTCAGAAAGGCACTTCCATATCCATTTGAAACAATTTGAAGCCAAGAAAGCATGCAATACCAAGTAAAATATGAATAGATTCAAGACGTGCAACTGGGGCAAACATCTCATCATAGTTAACACCCTCTACTTGAGTATAGCCTTGAGCAACCATCCTAGATTTATTTCTAGCTACAATACCATTCTCTTCAGATTTATTCTTAAAGATCCACTTGGTACCTATCACATTCATGTCTCTAGGTCTGAGGACAAGAGTCCAGACATTATTACGTTCAAATTGACCTAATTCTTCATATATAGCATTGACCCAACTATCATCTAGTAAGGCCTCTTTTATTTTCTTAGGTTCAATTATTGAAACATAACACATATGAGATACTTCCTCCCGAATTTGTCTTCGGGTTTTCATTCCATCTAAGACACTTCCAATCACCTATTGAGCCGGATGATTCAATTTTAGCCTTGCTGATGGTTTGAACTCCGGACTTGTGGTGACATAGGCATCAGAAGTGGTGTCTCTCTGTGCACTCTTTGGACTCTGACTTACCTTAGAAGTTAGTGCTGGCTCACCTTCTTGTGCTTGGACCTCAGCTTCTCTTTGACTTTGTAGTTCAATATCTAGGATTGGAGACTCACCATTTTCTTCCTCATTTATGGCTGAAGTAGGAGATCCTGTGTCATCTATAACCACATTGACCGATTCCATTAAAGATAAAGTTTGCAGGTTATAGACATAAAAAGCTCTACTAGTGGTTGAATACTCTAGAAAAATACCTTCATCACTTCAGGAGTCAAATTTTCCCAAAGGCTCTCTATCTTTGAAAATATAACAAGTACTCCCAAAAGTTTTGAAGTATTTTACATTAGGTTTCAATCCCTTCCACAATTCATATGGAGTTTGTAAAGCGCAGGGCCTTAAATACACACGATTCATAACATAAACGGTGGTATTTAAGGCTTCAGCCCAAAACATTAGAGGAACTTTCTTACTCAGGAGCATGACTCTAGCCATCTCTTGAACAACCGTGTTCTTCCTCTCAACAACTTCATTTTGTTGTGGAGTAATCGGAGTAAAAAATTCATGCTTAATTCCATGCATATCACAAAAATCAGAAAACGAACTATTTTCAAACTCACGACCATGATTAGTTTGGATTCTTATGATATGCCCAATACAAGCACCCTGTTCATTTTGGATTTTAAGGACTATGGCCTGGAAAACATCAAACGTATCAGATTTCTCTTAAAAAATTTACCTATGAAAAACGAGTAAAATCATCAACGGTTAAAAAAATATATCTTTTACCTCCAATGCTTTCAGTGCGTGTGGGTCCCATAAGATCCATATGAACCAATTCAAGAGGATGTTTGGTTATGAAGCTGTTCACCTTTTTATGAGGGGCACGGGTTTGCTTCCCAAGTTGGCATGGTCCACACACATGGTTCATATTCTTACCCAGTTTAGGTACTCCTCTCACAAGCTCTTTGTTGGCTATCTTAGTTAGGTCTTTGAAATTCATGTGACCTAATCTTTGATGCTGCATATCAATATTACTTATGATGGCTGAGTGGCAAGTGAGATCATTAGTGGTAACAATTCCATAGCAGTTATCAGATGTACGAACCCTATGCATGACAATATTTCCCTTTTTATCTAAAATTTCACATATATTTTTTTTGAAAATAATACTTCATGGTGGGAATCACACATTTGACTGATGCTCAAAAGATTTGCTTTAAGGCCATTAATAAGTAATGTATTTTCGAGCTTGGAAAGACCAGCCACACTTATAGAGCCCTTACCAATGGCTCTAGAAGTGCCACCATCTCCAAAGGTAACAATTCCTCCTTCATATTTTTCAAGGGAGGTGAAGTAAGATTTGTCACCTGACATGTGACGAGAGCACCTACTATCAAGGTACCACATGTGTGAGTCACGTGCTTTTAGAGCAGTGTGAACAACAAAACAAGTCAAGTCACCCTTTCTCACTCATATCTTTTTGGTCTTAATGAAATCAGGACTTGCAGTCTTGGTAAATGTCATAGCGTTGTGAACACCCTCATGAATCTTGGTGTTCTGCCGAGACATGTAAGGTTGTCTCCTAACCCAAAAAGCATTAGAATTTCTACCATTTTGAGACACCTTACCAAACAACTCAAAGCAATAAGGACGAATGTGGCCACACCTACCACAATGATGACAAACAAAAATAGGTTTTACCTCAATTTTGTTGATCTTACCCCCATTCGGCAGATGAAGAGAGAGATCACCCTATTTCACCTTCAGCTTTCCCTTTGTTTGAGTCTTTAGGTCATATGATGTAGAGGCCTGTCCCTTGTGAACTGTCGCATTGCTATAGCCTAGACCACTTTTGTCACAACCCATTTATTGAGACCCACGGATGTCTTCTAATGTCTTGGAACTTTTGTTCCACATGTCAATTGTGGCTCTAGCATCTCTGAGTTCTTTATCTTTTTGACCAACCATCTATTCCAATGTAGCTTGTGACATCTCAAGGTTTTCAATCTTCTTTTCATATGTGGCATATATTTTTAGAAGTTTATTCCTTTCGGTCTCACAAGATAGAAGTTTCCCACATAGGTCTTACCTGTCATTAGAGATCTTGATGACATTCTACTTTGTTGTTGTAATTTCTCTTTTTAGCTTGACATTCTCGTTTTTACATGCTTTGAGCTTGAGAGTGAGTATGTCATTTATCTTGGACAAATTCACAGATTCATCGTAAAGCTTTTCATAAGCTTGTTGTAGGTCATCACCATCAATCTCATCATTATCTTCTGAGGTCTTATCATCTTCTTTTTGCTCCTTTTTCTCCTAGACCTCATCTAGTCGAGCAACTAAGGCATGAAAATTGATAGATGGTTGTGAAGATGACTCTCCTCTTTCATGAAATTGACTCAGAATGTCCCATGCATCTTTGGCCTTTGTGTAGTGAGCAATCCGTTGCTATTTTTCGTCAGAAATTACTTCACAAATGGTAGTCAGAACTCTTTGATTACTCGGATTGTCAGCGCTTTCAACATCCTCTTTAATGGCTTGCCAGCCCTCAGGGTCGTAAGCTCTTAGAAACATCCTCATTCTGATCTTTCAGGACAAGTAACTATTCCCATCAAAGATAGGAGCACGGTGCAGATTCTGACCACGAGAAAATTTCGTTGGCTTTGGAGAAGGTTGAGTGATAGTAGACCAGAATGCCATGTAAGTACTATCTCCGTCTTCACCGGATTCGGTTTCTTCAGGTTCTTGCTCTGACCTGCTTTCATCATCCCAAGTCACTGTATAGACTTTTTTCCGGTTCTTTTTCAATGGACATTCAAGAGCAATATGTCCAAACCCTTGACATTCATAACACTTGACCCCTTGTTTGTTCACAGTCTTCTTTTCAGTTTTAGGAGCAATTTTTGATGGAAAAATTTGGGGTTTTTCATTACTCTTATCTTTTGAATTAGTGTCCTTGAAATTAGGCTTTTTCTTCTTTAAATTTTTTTTGAACTGTTTAGTAAACATAGCTGCCATCTCAAACTTTAGATCAAACTCAATCTCAGAGGTTTTTGCAGTCTCATGCGCACTAGTGAAAGCCACATTATCTTTTTATTTTTTCTTAGAAATCTGGTGGGCTTCATAAGTCTGTAAGTTTCCAACCAACTGGTCAAGTTTGAGGGTATCAATATCTTGAGCCTCATTAATAGTTGTAACTTTTGATTGGAACCTCTCGGGTAAAGACCTCAAAATTTTCCCAACAACCTTAGCTTTAGGGATTTTTTCACTGAGTGTGAAACAGGAATTCACGATGTCACTAAGTTTAACATAAAAATTATCAAACGTTTCATCATCACGCATAAAAAGAGTTTCAAAAGTGGAGGTGAGATGTTGAAGTTTTGACCTTTTAACAAAAATAATTCCCTCGTGAATAGTTTCAAGAATACCCCAAGCCTCTTTTGCTACCTCACAAGTACAAATACGTTGAAACTCTTCTGGTGTGACGGAGCAAAAGAGGGAGTTGAGAGCCTTACTGTTCCAACTCAAATTTTGATAATCGAATGTGTCCCATTTATCAAGAGGTTTGGGAATATCAATACCATCAATGGTGACAATAGGTTCACTCCACCCATAGATCATATAGTGCCAAATTTTTTCATCGATAGATTTTAAAAACGTTCTCATACGAGCTTTCCAATAAGAATAGTTTGTACCATCAAGTAACGGAGGTCTATGGGTCGAGTTACCTTCACGAATTGAATCAATATCACCAATTACACAAAATCAATTTCCTATAGTTTTGATAAAAACAAAGAGTGACCGACTTTGATATCAATTGAAAAACCTAAGTGATTCGTGATTAGATCAAGAATTAGTTGTACCACTTCCCAAACAATTAAAACTAACAATTTAAATCATCAAGCACGTACGAAAGTGATTTAGATTATTGTTTTAGAAACAATAAATAGACAAAATGATTTTTTACGTGGAAAAAATCACTATTAGAGCACCTCCAATTGTGAATAAAAAACCATGGGCGAAACGCCACAAATCAATCCACTACTAAAGAAAGAAATATTACAAATATACCAAATAAATTACCCAAACGCTGTCAATTTGTCTTCAACAATCTGTATATCTTTCACCGCAACCTTCATCTCGGAATTGATCAGATTGATATTGAATCCACAACATTCATTGTCGAATCAACAACTGTGCACAGCATCAAACTCCTTCGACTCCTCTGTGCTTGAATCTTCGGATTCCACCGAAGGACACTCTTAAAGATGAACAATCAAACTCCTTGATATGTGCTTATCAAAACGTGAGCTTAATACTCAATCAAACATTAAGGAAAACTAGCAAAAAATAGCCCCAAAAGAAAACCCTAAAACCCTTAAAGAAGATCTCAAAAACGTACCCTAGATTTGGAGCAACCTGCAGTTTTATAGCTGCTAAAATCGCGAAGTCCGCTCGAGCGTAGGAATGGACACTCGAGCAAGGACACCAAAAGGCGTGTTCCAAACCAGGATTCACGCTTGAGCGTAAGAACTTACGCTCGAGCGTAAAATCACACCATGCATTATTTTTTGTAGAACAAGCCAAGGTACTGCGATGGTGTAAACTTTGCTCGAGCGCCATGTTCCCCACTCGAGCGGGAAGACCAAAAACATAAGAAAATAACAACTCAATGAAACCCAAGTTTGTTCACAGAATTGACAATAAGTAGGGTCCTAATAGTCTTGAAGACAATTTTCAGTATTGATAGAACGGGATATGCATCCCTTTTAAATGGTTGTATCAGATATTGAAATTGCAAAGAGAAAACTTCGGTGAAACGAAATTGATGCATGGTAAAGACAAGCCAGCCCCCAGAATGAAGCAACTGAAAATAAACATAACTGAGAGAAATTGATTCTAGACATAATTTAGGTTTTCTAACAAATGAGCAAGTTTAAAACCACCCAAAATGCAATTATTCAGCCACCGGCACAAATCTCTACAATAAGAGGTTATTAGTATGATGATGGAAGAATTTTTACCCTATTGGAAAGCGATAGAGCTAGCTAGAAACTCATGGAGCCTAGTCATTAAGCTTTTAGCAAAATATGCCCTTTTAGCAAAAATTGTTGGAAAAATTAAACAGGATTTATTGTCAGAATAAAATACCAAACTAATAATAAATAAAAATAACAAATAAATATTATTATTAGAGAGAAAGTTTAGAGAAGCTTGTATGGTGGTTGAGGCATGCAGATTGCGCTCTTCTTAAGAGCGATACACCATCTTTTTGTACCGAATTGAATGGTGTTCCTCCCTCAAGATACGACATTCAAAATCACTTATGTGCAGCAAAGTGAATTTCATGAACCTTGAATTGCCCAACACTCACTTGTGTGCATCAATGTTACGTTGTTTCAAAACACACAAAAAAGAAGTCTTTCTTCTACTCTATTATTTTCTTTGTGAGTTTACTGTATTGAGGTTACAAGTGAGTGTTGAGAAATTCAAGGTTCGTGACATTCACTTTGCTACACACAAGTAATTTTGAAGGTCGTTGTATTTTAGGAGAGGAACACCATTCAACTTGGTGCAAAAGAGGGTGTATCATTCCTAAGGAGAGCACAATCTGCGTGCCTTGACCATCATACTGGCTTCTCCAAACTTTCTCTCTAATAATAATATTTATTTGTTAATTTTGCTTTATTATTAGTTTGGTATTTTATTTTGACAGTAAATCCTATTTAATTTTTCCAACAAATTTTGTCCTCGCTGGCAAGTTTTATTGCCTTGGTGGGTTTTGATTGAAAAATGGGGAGTTGGAGAAGGAATCACCATTGGCTATGGCTTATGATTTGAGCGTAAGAGCTGGGGACTCGTTTCCCATGGCTCACAACGACAGTCTATTATAATCCAATTTGTTAATTGTGAGCTTTTTAAAAGCATCAGAATACCATCTAGAGGTATAATATACATGCTTTTTGTGAATTTAAACATTATTTATTCCCTTTTGAATTTCTTTCTTGGCTTGGTGAGGTTCTAGGCATTGAGAACTTATTTAAATTGCAAAAATTTGATTATGTTACTGTTTAGGACTGAACCATTGTGACAAATTGAAGTTTGGCATTTGTTCAGAAACTGAATAGGATAGAATAAGAGAGTTAATTGGGAGAAAAATATTGCATATGATTTGTAGAAATTTTAAGAATGCAAGTGAAAAAATGTGGATTGAATGATGTACGTGACACAAGACCTGTACCTGTCATCAACTCAATTTTCATTACTAGTCCAATATTTCTCGTCCTTAAACAAAAACCTACAAAGCACAATATTCTAAGGTGTGTGTCCCTGTCATGTTTGTGTCTGACACGTTTTCGACATTGACAATCATCGACATTTGTCTAAATGAGTCATTATTTTTAAAATTTTCTTAGACCTAGACACACTTCAGGTACTTGGGAGACACATGTCCATTACTCAGACACATATGAAATGAACAAATTAACTTAGATGATACAAAGATAAAATATAGATTTATACATATTAATCCCTCTTCCTCTAAACTTTAGTGATTAATGTTAAATTGCATTTTTAATTATTATATAATAAATATATGTAATTATACATTTTATGTCTGTCCTTCATGTGTCGTGTCCTATATCCTCTAAAAATTGATGTGATGACGTGTTCATGTTGTGAGTTCGTGCATCTTAGGCAACAATGTTGCTAGATCTTGAAACTTGTAATACAAAGCAAGAATCACTCAAAAGGCTTATGGAGCCCTCCATCCTCTGTAGAGAGCCCCTCTCTTCTTTTGCCTCTCTTTAGTTTGGCCATTCTTCAATCACAAGGGCTCATAAATTTGTCACTAGTCTTTTTTCTTTTCTTTTCTTTTTATTTTGATTTTGATTTTTATTTAGAATATATTATGATTGTCAATCTCCAACTCAACCTATGATAGAGTGGGGGACAATTTACAAGCCTTGTATTCAAGTAAGTTTCAAGTCAAAGAGTGTCAAAGGCTGTGTTTGGATTTTTGATTTGTGTAGGGAAAGGAAAAAGGAAAGGAATATTGAAGGAAGTAGAAGCTTCTTTTTCTTTTTTTAATTTTTATGTACTTTTTCCCCTTTCCTTCCACAAATCCAAGATCCAAACATAACATTAGGATCTTGGGGATTTCAAGAGAAATTTTGAAATGATTTAAATGCTTGTATACTGTGCATGTGGAAAATATTAGAACCTGAGGTAGTATTTGGGATTTTGTTTATCTGGTCAAAAGGTTTTGGTCAATTTTGATATTTAAGAATAATTTGGGAGTTTTGTTAGTTTGAACCTAGCCTGTTAAAGTTGGATGTACACAAGTGTTGGTAAGGTATAGTTTAAAACTTTAATCTTGCATATACTTATGAATACTTTTGGACTTGAGATTGTTCACTACTTTACTTTCTTACCATCATCCACATTTGTTCTTTTGTTTGTTGTTAATTGTAATGCCTATGTGGATGTCTATATTATATTTTTGTCATTTAGATGATTCACAAGGAATAACTTGTGTTGTAAGAATTCATATCGTATCTGAAGATTACTGCACAACTATTGGGTTCGTTTGGGTGCTCTTTTCAGGATGGGTCAACTGTGTCTACACATGCATCCAGACCAGTTACAAAAAAGCATCATGCGTTTGTCTAATATCCAAAATGAAGGATGTAACAGTAAGTCATACATGATACCTGGTGGAGCCATTTCCTATCGCTGTGTCTTGAGAATTTCTGCATCAGCTGGCTCATTAGAATTAGATGGCACAATGATCCTCAAGTGCAAGAATATATTAAACTGATTGGACATGCCACCATTTAGCATTGGCTTGAGTTTGTTGATCCTACAGTATGCATAAGTGGATTAATATTTACTTTTTCCCTTCGAAAATTTTCACTTCTCTTGGAAAAATCTGGCCTAAGAAATTGATCATCTGGCATTCTATTGTTGTATGAATATGTTCATCAGGTTAGAACTTTTGGATTTACATTCCAAATGATGATAATACACGATTACCTAAAAGTTTCAGTACTAGAACTATCAATATGAACAACGACTCTCATACTGTCATGTCCTAAATTTCTCCTTTAATGTATAATGTACTGAAAGGATAGTGTCAGCATTGAGTCATATTTTCAAATTGTTCAAACTCATAAATATGTATATGTTTCACACTCAAAAACTAACCACAAGATTATATATTGATAGCAGGTCGAAAAAGTTGCTTGATAGCTCAAGGAATCCCTTGGAGGGTACCACAGATTTTGAAGGACAGGTGCCGGAGTTATTTGATGAAGTGAAAACAATGATTAAGATGGGGAATGAAAATGATGCTATAGACCTCCTTCAATCAAATTATGAAGCTGTGAAAGAACAGATGGACACTGGTGCTAGAGGAATAAAACAAGCTGCCACACTAGACGTCATAGCCTTGGGGTACATTGCTATTGGGAATTTGAAGATGCATGGTTGGCTCTCTGTTGGACATGGTAATTTCATTTTGCAATAAATATTCTACACATTGATTCATACGAGAATGTGTGTTAATCATGCTATTGTAGGAAACTTCAGGATACTTGAGTCGGTCTACATGGTAATTTCTCTTTTTTTGGAAAGCATTTGATACTTCGATTGACATGCTTGTCTAGATACCGCATTTATGTATGTGTGTATTGCGTCTAGGCTGTCTTAATGTTACAGAATCATTAACTTTGTAACTCTGCCATTATTGGTCATTGATGGAGTGACAATTAATCTAAGAAATGGATGTATAAACCAAAATTGACTGTCAAGGTCCAGTGGGAGCTAATCTATACAAGGATCAAAAAGGAGAAATGAATTAACTTGATTATATTGTCTTTCATTGGGTTAAATTTTATATAGGTTCATTACCTATGAAAGTTGTTTATATGATATGTATGTGCATGCGCATATGTGGCACACAAAACCTTGCACACCTATAAAAGTTTTTTTTTTCCTATCGTATTTTTTTATTGGCACCGGGCTGTCTGGATCAAAGCCCGACTGATCCTTAAGGGTGCACAGGCTCTCGGCAAGAAGTTTCTCGCAAGTGTACCATGGTTAATTTAAGGGTTTTCTCCTAGTCTGATTGCCCCAAGGAATTGTTAACACCTAAGAGGTTTCCTATCCTATTTTCTGATACCCTTTTTTTCTTTTTCTTTTTTCCTTTGGATGCATGTTCATGTGAGGACAGTTAGATGAGGTCGTTGATGGTTTAAAGGATGATGAGGTCCTTCTTGATTCAGTACTAACATGTATGGGAAGTATGTATTCAGCTTCGGGAAAACTTGAGGATTCCTTGCTTGCATACAGAAGGTCTCTTGAAATTCTAGAGAGAGAATATGGTAAGTCCAATCTTTGAAATTTCAAATGTCATGTAATTCCTAGTTTGTGATATGTGTGTTGAAAAACATTACGTGGCCTGAGTTGGCTGGTGCTAATAAGCATGGTTAGGCTAGGCACCCTTGCCCAATAGGTGAAATGGGAAATTTTTATTATCTATACAGCGTAACCCCAAAAAATTCATCCATACAATTTTAGTCCCAAATGCATCATGGTAGATTTGCTGGCTTATTTGCTCCGGTTAAGACCACCTTATTTCTCACCTCTCCCAGCTTTGATGCTCTACGCATCAATGACTACCCATGAACTTCCCCGATTTCATTACTAGATTTTTCTCTTTGATACATATGCTGCCTCAATACTCAGGCTTAGTCAGCACAAACTCTGTTGGCTTTTTTGGCTTTCGAAGGTTATTTTTGTAATTGCGAGCGTGCCAGCAAGGATCAATCAGTCCTTATAGAAAATTAATTGCCAACCAATTATCAGACGATTGTGTTTTAGTTCTTTCAGCCTCAATGAAGAGGACTTTTACTGGTGGCTTGATTTAGGAGAATTAAGCAAAATAACAATTAAATGAAGAACAATCAAAGCATCTCATTAGAATGAAAAACTTACAATGACCCAAACTCAGCCTCGTAGAGGTTTACAGCGACAATCTACTTGAAACTACTCTTATAAACGAAGTGCAGTGCAGGAATTTTAAAGTGCAGAAATGTAAAGAACTGGAAAAGAAATAAAGTAGAATAAGACTGATTTTTTGGATCTGAGTCTGGTTCCTTTTTTCTAGGTCTTCCCTGCTATTTATACTTCTCAAGGATGACCATCGAACTGCATTTCCAACCGTCGAATTGCTCCTCCATGATCGTTGATCATGTTGCCTTATAATTAGCTCCACTATGCTGTCTCTTGCAGTTAGATTTCCTTCCTAATTTTGAATTTAAACGTGAGTAACCGTTGAAGCCACATTACCCTGCATCTCTTTGTTGATCCACTGCTACTCAGATCCCGTAATAACCAATGTCAACTGCCACGTGTGAAATCAGGATCGAAGACTTGAATAGTCTTCCTATATTACCCTTATTCTGCCACGCGTCGAATTATAATTGGCTTGTACAAAATATGTAGCCAACATTACCCCCTGCACTAATATACCCAATACTTGGTGATATTAGTGGATCAAGGTCTTTTATCCATGTCTTAGAACGTGCATGGGCTTTGCATTTTTCCAAAAATAAAACTATCATTCATCATCTGCATTAAACTCTCCTTCAATCTTTTAAACACCTCCACCACCTTAGTAGTCGGATAGATTGATACATTTTTTTTATGGCCGAATCAACTTTTTCCTCCATTGATCGAGCACATAAAGAGTCATCTGATGATGCTGTTCCTCCTCGAAAGAACCTCTATGCATTAATTAGCCACCTTTACCCACCTTTCTATATTCAGGTCATGGATGCCTTTGCACATTATCAACCCTTGGACTATGAACACATTGCCCTTAATCCTTTGATTCAGAAACTTACAAATATGGACATGGGAAGTTCTTCTTCTGACTCACCCTTGGACTACAAACAAACTGCTCTTAATCCTTTGATTCAGAAAGTCACAAATATAGACATGGGAAGTTCTTCTTCACAATCCTTTGAATGGGATAAGGTTGCAACTTTTTCTTCCTCTTGGGCTTATGACTGGACAAGCTGGTCAAAGCCTGAGGCCTGTGACTTAATGGAGCGAATCAACCATCACTTTGTCGAGTTTACTGACCCTTTAGAGTTCCCTTCCTATGCGCAAAGCTCGGTGGTCTATCCTTACGTACCCATCGACCATCGACGCAGATTACGAAAATCTGCTTGTAGCATGGTACACATCCTCCATGCCTACAAAGATAGTGCACGCTGCCCGACGCTCTGAAGAGGCACAAGGGTACAATCCATTGTTCTTAGCTCAGAAGGCGAAGCTTTGCTCTTCTGACTAGCTTGATTATATTAATGTCCTTGTTCCTTCTGCCCTTGCTCCTCCTCCTGAAGTGGAGGCCTCCATACCATCTCCTCCGCCAACTCCTTGCTGGACAGAGAGACTGAGGCTTGCCCTCTCCGTGGATAAGGTCTTTCCACCTTACAAGCCTCCACCTTCCCCTACCCCAGCTGAGCAGAAGCACGCCCAATTCCTGCTTGCGGCCTTCTCTCACTTGCCCTTCAGTGTTCTTGAGGACAAAGTCCCTTTCAAGAATTTTTGATAGGCTTGTGACATTCTGACTCGGGGTCATGTCCTCAATCCCCTCGCCCAAGCAGAGCTTCACATGTTTTTGGACCAACTTCCCTCGCTTCTCCACTGGCATTGGATCTCTGTGGCCACCACTCAATCTTTGGACCAACTCTCATCCCTTCGAATTCATGCCCAGTTGAAGCAGAGAACTTCATTGAAGAATTCGATAACTTCAAGAATAAAGACTGCGTACTAGGATGACTTGGATATTGACGAGTTGGAACAAGGATTGAGAGAAATAGCATTCGAAATAAAGGCTGAAGAACTCTTCTACGAAGTGAGAGCACATCAACTTATGCAGCCAAACCTAGAAAAAATAGAGGATAGAATAAAGCAAGAACATAAATTCATTGATCATAGTTAGACCAAATTTCATGATCTCGTTATTTATTCTATTCCTTACTTCTATGAACTTGAATTTGTACCCAAAAAGGGTCATTCGATATAATTGCTTTTGCTTTAATACAACTAAGACTTTTTCTTTATTTGGCATTGTTTGATCCTGTCTCCATTTGTCTTTAAAAACCAATTCAGAACTTCGAACCGAACAATCTTATCCTTCGAATATAGATTCAATTGTTTAAAATGAAACACTAAAAATCAACATGAACTTTTCCAATTTATGGAATAAAGTTGACAATTTTTGTTGATTTTCATCTAGAATCAGTGCTTTGAATTCAACAGTCCTACCCCTTAAAGCTTATTTTAATCATAACCAACATATGGTCATGGCTAGTATGATCAATTAGTCTTAAATTGACCATTTTTTGCTTCGAACAACAGTTCATGCTGTTTCAGTTCAAAAGACAATCTCTTTCTGTATATACACAAACCAACTATTGGTTTTGATATTTCGAACAACAATTCACATCCTTAAGGGGTCTTAAGTTTTGCTTCGAAGGACATTACTTTCATTAAGAAACCTAAAATAGGTCTTTAATCCTTCTGAAGTAAACAAATACTTGAGTATTCTTGCATCTTTAAGTATGGAATGTGCTTCGAAGCCGGCTTCTCTCTTTCGAAGCCGTTGTTATTTGACTTTTGGCGCCAAAATCTATTTTCGAAGCCAAATATTCTACTTCGAAGCTGACATTAACATCTGGGCTGTGTTTTCCCTCCAAAAGTATTAATATTGAAGGAAACTCTTCGTATTTGTATTTTTAGTACTTAACAAATTACGCGATATATCTTCTAAACACAAAGGCTTTTTAAAACCCTTTTATTTCGTGTTCTGAAATCACTCGCTCGTTTAACGCACAAAACCCTTTACCTCTACTGATCTTCCACTTCTCTCTACTCACTTTCCCAGCTTTGTCTTATGAGAAATCGTTCTATCAATGGCTTCTTCTTCATTGAAAGTACTCACTGGCGATCGTATAAGCCCAACCATGGCTTTGAAAAGATGTATTGGTGACGAGATTGCCAAGTTAACGACTGATGGGTTAAGTGCCATAGATGGACGCCTCTTTGTTCCTCGCCACAGCAATAAACAAGAATATGTCTTGGGTCCCATCTTTCGAGAAGCTCCTGCCCAACTTCCAGCTTTATACCCTCGCTTGGAGGACCACTTTCTTCTCTACGAAGGAGGGCTCGACTGGGGAAATTGGAGGGTGACCCGACCTCATCGCTGCTGGCCGATATTGAGAGCTGAATGGGAAGAATGGTATGACAGAGTTGTACCTACGCGAGAAGATGACCTGCAAGAGCTCTGTATTCTCGACGCCCTCCGTTTTTCCAAGTTCATCATTTCTGATGACCCTTTTTTGATTCCCGCTGCTCTTTGCTTTTGGAATATGGCTTTCAATTTTTTTCAGTTTCGGTGTGGCATGATGGCCCCCACCGTTCTTGATATCTGCCATCTTTTAGGGCTTTCACCCCTTGGTACTCCTTTCACTCTCAGTTATCCAAACCTCTCTGTTAAGTTTTCTCTTCCACCCCTAAATTCTTCCTATAGTGACTTTGTAAAGGCTGAAAACAAAAGGATAGGACCTGTGAGAGATAGAGAACTTTTTTCTTTCATTTTATACTGGCTGTGTAAATTTCTCTTTTGTATATTATCTCAACGGATTATGCCTGAATTCGACCTACTTGCGAAGGCCCTTGTTTTGAAAAAATGTATAGCCTTGGCCCCACATCTCTTAGGCCATGTTTATAGAGCTTGCTCCCAGTTTTACGAGAAATCTCTTGACATCAACCAGGGAGGTCCCCTTTGGGTGCTCCAACTCTGGCTTTTCGCCTACTTCACTGATTTGCATTCCAAATGCTTAAAATTCCTTGTTCAGGATCCTAGCACTTATGGGGAAAAGTATGCTAGAATTGTTCTTTATCCTACTTCCTTTGCCTATTACCTCACATTTTTTCATCAACTTCCAATTTCTCCATCTGCCTCATTCTTCTGCCCCTTTGATGCTAACACAGGACCTGCTCGGCTGCAAGGATTCTTGGCCGACCACGAATGTTCCACCCCACCCCACAAAGATATTTGGGCTTCTATTTTGTTACCGAGGGAGTTGTTCATAGGTACCTTAAACCCTCGAGCTTATAAATGTATATCTGAGGTATAGTGCCCTTCTCAGTTCGCCAGACAATTTGGGTTTAGTCAGGGTATTCCCGTTCCACTTTGCAGCCTCTTGAATGTCCATTTTATAGCCAGAGACCTGAGAATACCCAAATCAAAACTGGAAGAGGCAACATTCAAACTCTTGAAAGAATTGAGCGAGTTCAAATTTGTCCCTTTCCTTCCTTCTGGCCTAGCTCTGAAAAGATTTCAAAACTGGTGGACAGCCAATATGGAAGTGCGCCTATCCGTACACCCTCAAGATTTACTGATAGGGTTAGGAGTGCTTTCGAAGGCTAAATCAACAACAGTTAAGAACATTCCCTCTCTTTCCACAGCTGCCAAAATTGCTCCTGTAGCCTCATCCTCTCTTGCTAGAGTTACTAGTGCTATTTCAAAAAGGGGTAAGTATTTTCACGTTTCTTTTTTTTTAGACTCTTTTGTTTGTTTCCTTTATATTCATACCTCTTGGTGCAGGGTTTCCACAAGAAGAATCTCTTAAGAGGGCTGAAATTCTGGCTACTCTCAAGGACAAACAAAAGTAGAAAAAGAAAAGAAAGCTGATACTTACTCCTGAGGAATTCGAATCCCAGATTGAAGAGGGAGAGATTGAAAAAGAGCAGGAAGTACCGTTATAGAGACAAAAGAGGAAACAGATGATTGTCTCTCCTTCTGATTCTACTCATGAGACAGTTGCCAGAGTAGTAGAAGAGGAACTTACTTATGAGGAATCTGAATCCCAACTCGAAGAGAGAGAAATTGAAAAGGAACAGGCAAGACCAATACAAAGAAAAAAGAGAAAGAAGATGACCGTCTCTCATTCTGATTTGGTCGAAGACCCTATTCATGATGCAGCTGCCAAGGCAGTGGACCAGGAACACTCTAAGGCCATAATTGTTTTTGAGAGAGCTGAGAAGAGACGGTAGCAACAATTCTTAAGAGATGAAGCTGCTGCTGCTGATGCAATCCAAAGGGAAACTATAAGAAGGCAACGTATTGCTGAGCACTATTCCCTTCGGAGCTCTCCTTTTTTTGCTATCTCTTCTGAAACAAGTAACTTCTTTCAAGCCTCTACTATTTTTTTTTCTTGTAAAATTTTTGGTATTGAGACTTGACATTTTTTTGTACTTCTTCTTTTGCAGCAACAACTACTGAGCCTATTCTTCCAATAAGGACTCCCTCAGTTTCAGTTGAAGTTGATCAATTGCAAAATGTGAGATCCATCCAGATGATACTCCCAGTTCCTAGGCCTACATTCCCCGTACCCTTTCTGAGTCCAAGTATCCCTGCATCACTTTCTTTTGGCTTAACTCCATACCTTCCTTTTTTGTCTTTTGATCTTACTCAATTTGGTTCCCTTTTGAGCTTCGTTTCTCCTCCCCCTCCTAAGGAAATTCTAACCATTATCTCATCTTCAATGGTAGCTGATTCCCCTATAGAGGGTGCTGGCAGCTCTCCAACTCGTAGTATATTACCTTTGCATAGTTCCAGCCCTTCTTCCCTTGATTTATTGGTGGCTAGAACCATGGAGACTGCTGAAGATGCTCCACCCATTTCTCCTATCCCTATGCAGTCCTTCGTGCCTTCCACCAAAGCCCTCTCTGCCCCCTTCATGTCCATGGATGAGGTAGACATGTTCGAAGCAAGACTAGCTAGTCTTTTTGACTTGCCTTCTACCTCTCCAATGGCTAGTGATGAGACTGAGCCATTGGTTTTGGCTGATTCCTTGCTGGAAATTTTTGAGAGCTCTTCCTCCAGTAGTAAGCCTTCTTCACCTCTGATAGACTTGGACAACTTCCTGGAGCTATTGACATCCTTTTCGAGGATTCCCTTCGAAACCTTAGAGAGACCTATAATAAGAAATGGCTTTCTTCAGTGCTGCAAGATTGTTGAGCAATCTGGCATGACTGTCTCAATTCATTTATCTCGGGCAGCAGCCACTATTGATTTCTATATCAACATTTGCCATGTTGCCAAGGCTGCAGAGGAGAAACTAGTTAAAGATCAGAGCTTTGTTTCCACAGTGTATACTGAAGTATCAGAACTAAAGGAACAACATGCTTCTGTCTCCCACTTTCGGACTCAACTACTAGAGAAGAAAGCTCAACTAGAGGAGGAGCTATCTGCAGTGAACCAGGCCTTAATCCGAACTGACACCAAACTGCAGATCACCAACCAAGGACTGGCTGACCGAAAGCAAGAAATGACCATAGCCATCTAGTTGTTCTCATCATTTGAGAATAGAACATACATTGTAAAAGAACAACTGGGACATTATAATGATTTTTGGGCCAATTTATGGCAGAATGTATTCAATTCTTTATGAAGAACAAATTCTTATTTATCATTAGAGTATTCTCGTGTTCTTGTACTTAGCGTTTATCCTATTCCTTGTGTTTTCCAAATGGTTGGAAAATAAGGCTTCAAATATCTGCCATCAATCTTTTTGGGATGTATGTATCCATTCAAATTTCTCAAATGGTATGCTCCAAAAGGTAGGACTCTATGAATTTGATATGGTCCTTCCCAATTAGGTGACCATTTGCCAAACTTATGGCTTTTAATCCCTATTGGGAGTATTGTCTTCCATACCAAATCACCCTCATCAAAGCCAATGTATTTGATTTTTTTATTATAGTTTTTGGCTGCTTTCTTCTTTTGGAAAAGAATGCTATTTAATGCCAGAATTCTAGCTTCATCTAGGCTTTCTAATTCCAAGCACATACTCTGATGGTATTGCTCAGGATCTAACTGGTCTTGGCATCTTACCCTCAAGGACTTAACATTGATTTCCACAGGTAACACTGCATCATGCCCATATACTAAGGCATATGGGGTGACTCCTGCGCTTGACCTTGGGGAAGTTCTATAAGCCCACAACACATCCAATAATAAGTTATGCCAATCCCTAGGATTGTCTTCCACAACCTTTTGTATTCCTATTTTCAAGGACTTATTGGATGATTCAACTTGACCATTGGCTTGTACATAATAGGGGGTGGAATTAACAAGGCTAATTCCAAACTCTGCCACAAAAGACTTTACTATCTTTCCATCAAATACAGTCCCATTATCAACAATTATAGTTTGTGGGATACCAAATCTATGGATTAAATCTCTAATGAATCCAATGATCTCAGTCTGGTCTACAGCCTTGTATGGCTTAGCTTCGACCCACCTAGTGAAGTAATCAGTGGCCACTAAAATGAAACAATGATGCTTCGAAGAAGGTGGGTGTATTTTCCCCATCATATCCATGACCCATCCTCTAAATGGCCAAGGCTTCACTACTGCATGCAGGTCAGTTATGGGCACATGCCTTATTGTGCCATACTTTTGACATGCCTGGCAACCTTTTGCATATTCTATGCAATCTTTAAGGATAGTTGGCTAATAGTAGGAATGCCTTCGAAGCAACCATCTTGTCTTCACACCAGGTTGATAAGCACCATATATGCCTTCATGAACCTCAGCCATAGCTGTTAATGCTTCTTTTGGGCCTAAACATTCTAGCAATAAACCATCTCCCCCTCTTTTGTAGAAAGCATTACCGTATATGATGTATTGCATAGATTGTAATTTAATTTTTCTGCTGGCCTTCGAAGATGGGCTAGCCAAGTACTGCATTATTGGATGCCTCCAATCTTGTTCTTGTAAGTCATTTTGATTGACTGCCAGAACCACATTCCTTTTGTTTAAGGGTGGTATTGATTTCTGATATGTTGTTTGGCTTATATCCCTTTAAGTATTATTCCTTCTCTTGAAATTCGAAGTCTTCTGAGCCACATCATTAGCTCTATTATTCAAGAATTTTGGGACATGAGTTATATTTGCTATTTGAAATTGAGAAAGCAGATATAATGCGACAACATAATATGGCAACATGCTTATACTTTGACATTTGAAAATCCCTTTCACTTGGTTAACCACCAATTGAGAATCTCTAAATATGTCAACTGCATGAACTTGTAGTCCAATATGAATTTTCAATCCCACTATTAAGGCTTCATATTCAGCTTGATTATTAGAACAAGTAATTTTATCCACTCTGAAACCATGTGCGGTTTCTACTCCTTGTGGTGACTTAATCACTATACCAATTCTAGTTAGGCCATTGGCTTTTGATCCATCGAACCACATTTGCCATGGCTCAACACTAGCCATACCAAGTTCCATTATCTGTTGGCTTTCTGTTTGAGATGGATGGTCTGCCAAAAAATTGGCTAAACCTTGTCCTTTTACTGCCTTTTGGGGAACATATTCTAAATAAAATTCTGATAAGGCTAATATCCATTTGCCAATTCTTCCCCTCAACATAGGTCTAGATAACATATACTTAACCAAATCTGTGGCTGCAATTACCAAGACAATTGTAGGCAAAAGATAGTATCTTAATTTCATTGCAACAAAATACAATGTAAGGCACAACTTTTCTACAGCTGAGTATTTACATTCACAAGAATTTAAAAACCTACTAAGGTAATAAACTGCTTGCTCCTTGCCTTCTTTATTGTCTTGGGCTAAGAAAGCTCCCAGTGAATCTTCTGCTGCAGCTATGTACAACTTCAAGGGCTTATCACCCTTTGGTGGCATCAGCACTGGAGGGTTGGCCAAGTAGGCTTTGATACCTTCGAAAGCAATTTGATGCTCTGCTGTCCACACAAATTCCTCTTTATCTTTTAGCTTTAATAAGGAAGAAAATACTTTAGTTTTCCCTGCAGTATTAGAAATGAATCTTCGAAGAAAATTAACCTGTCCGAGGAATTTTTGTAATTCTTTCTTACTTGATGGAGGTCTGGCTTCAATGATGGCTTTGGCTTTATTCTGGTTAATCTGTATTCCTCTCTTGTGTACTACATAGCCCAAGAATTTTCCAGATGATACGCCAAAAGCACACTTAAGAGGATTGAGCTTCAACTTGAACTTCCTCATTCTTTCAAAGGCTGCTTCTAAGTGAAACAGATGTTCCTCCATGAATTGAGATTTAACTACAATGTCATCAATATAACACTTTAGATACCTTCCAATGAGGTTATGAAAGATAGTGTTCATAGCCCTCTGGTATGTAGCCCCAGTATTCTTTAGGCCAAATGGCATTTTAACCCATTCGAAGGTGCCAATATTCCCAGGACATCTGAATGCTGTCTTGTGGACATCTTCCTCTGCAATGCAGATTTGGTTATAACTAGAATGCCCATCCATCATTGATAAAATTTGATGCCCTGCTGAACTATCTACCAACAAATCTACTATAGGCATAGGATATTTATCTTTTGGAGTTGCTAGATTCAAGTTTCTAAAATCAATGCATACCCTCATTTTACCATTCTTCTTAACTACAGGCACAATATTGGATAGCCATTCAACATACCTGGCTGTTCTAATAAAGCCTGCTTTGAGTAGTCTAAGAATTTGCTCCTTAACTTTCTGAATTACTTCTGGACTTATTCTTCGTGGTTTTTGCTTGTATGATTTGAAATTAGGCCTCATAGGGAGCTTATGTTCAACTAATGATCTATCCAATCCTGGTAGTTCATTATAAGACCATGCAAAATAATCTTTATATTTCTTCAGAACAACCAACAACTGGTCCCTGTCCAGAGCATTCAAACAAGCACTTATATAGGTGGGTTGTTGTATAGAACCTTCCCCTAAATTTACTTCTTCTAAGGGGTCTTGTGTCTGAGGACTTACTGAAGCTTCTTCTTTGATTCCTTCTGCCTTTGAAGCAATCTTCTTGCTTTGTTCTGCTCCCAGGTTCTTCAATTCAACATCTTTACCCTCCTCCTCATAGACAAAGTCTGTCCATAAGGCTTCTTCTTTCTGTATCTCCTGGACTTTTGTTTCAATGTCCAATGCACAGTATTTGTCAAGGGCCAAAACCCTGGCCTATTGCTGCTCCTGCTTGCAGCCAATTATCATGGCTTCTTTCTCTTGCTCTTGCACTTTCTGGACTATTGATTTTACATCCAATATTGAGAATTTCATTAGAGCCAAAGACTTGGCTTCTTGGGCTTCATTTCTTTGCCTATAACCAGGCATCATTGTCATCCTTAACGACAACCTCTTCATCAGCACTCTCTTGGACTAAGTGTTTAAGGTGTGTCACTTCCTCATCAGCCGTCACTTCGGCTGAGCCATCAGTTTTCCTCAGTATACTGAGTGTTGTCACTCCTTCAATATACAATTTGGCCTCTGCGAAGTCTGTACAGGCTATGAAGGGTTGAGGATCTGCATCAATCTCCTCTGTCTCTCCATTGCCCAAGGCCATCATTATTTTCTGATGCAAAGAGGAAGGCACACACTTGTTAGTGTGAATTCAATCTCTACCAAGTAAAGCATTGTACTTAGCATTGCTGTCGATAACGAAGAATGCCGTCATACGGTCCCTGGTTCCCACACTCAGGTTGATGGGCAGAATTCCCTGAGCCATTTGCTTGTTTCCAGCGAAACCAGCAATGGTTGTGCTGGTTGGGATTAACCTGGGATTCCTTTTCCCTAATTTCTTCAAGGAAGATTTCGGTAGTAAGTTTACCACTGCCCCATTATCCACTAAGACTCGGTTCAATTGTATCCCATCAAAAAAGGCCTTGATATACAAAGGCTTGACATGCTGTGTCATAGAGTTCGAGGGATATTCAAAAGGATATGAGAGGTTAATTCTCACCTCTTCTTCACTCTCATATTCAGTTTCCATTGGGGTAGCCATTCCGGAATCATCTTGCACCATACTCACTTATGAGTCTTCACTAGAGACTGGAATTGGGTCAACTTCTTGTCCCTCTTGGTTCTCATCTCCAGCTTGGAATTCATGCGGTAGTATGTGTACCATATTTACTGACACTGAGCCAAATTGAATGGCTGGCTGTGCTTGTTTCTCCTCTTGGCCACCTTGTTCAGTTACTTCAGAAGCATCCTCCATGCTGCATTCTGGTACATCATTATTAACGAGCTCCTTCGAATGGTCTTTTCTGACTGGCTTTTCAACCAAAAATTTTTGCTCAGCCATGAAGGCTTCGAACATTTCTTCCTCAACCATTTCTTTCTTTTGGCCTAGGCCAACTTCTTTCTCTACCTCGCTATCACTCTCCATCAACGCCTTCTCCAATCCTGCTGAACTGGACTTCTCTCTGGCTTTTAGTTCAGAGTGAACTTTGGCCAACTATTCTCTGCTACAACCCATTTTGCCTTGTAGAGTTGGTTTTGGAGTATGGTCAGACTTTGGGTTCTTCTTTCCTTCTGTCTGGACCAATGAAGAACTCTTTCCACTTTCTTTCAGGTCTTGCTGGTACTGAGTGTACCTAAGCTGAATTTTCCTCATTTGTGATCTAGAAATTACGGGGACCATATCTGGTTCCTTTGTTTTTGGGTGCTTAAGCAACACCTAATTGTTTGAAGCCACTAAAGAAGGTTTGACCATCCTGTCTTGGTTTCCAATTACGTCTCTTTGGGTAAACACTTCCCTAGGTTTGTTCTGCATCATAAAACCAATCTAGGACCCCAGGTACCCACGAACTTACCGATCTAGCTGTTGAACTGCTTCTTCTTCCTTCGAAGCCACCTTCGAAGCTGGCTGTGAAGGCCACTGCTTGGCCCTGACTTCATGCTTTGGGCCTAACTCAGTCCTTCGATGAATGTATCCACTTTCTGTCCTGCGTGAGGCTGGTCTAGGGGGCCAATCTCTGGCTTTGATCCCATAAACTGAAGCTTTCTCTAGTCTCCTCTCGGAATGACTGCTCTCCATTCTGTAGTAATTAGGTAGCCTGGGCTCATATAAAGGCCTCTTACCTTTAGAATGCATTCTATCGGCTGTTGGTTCAACCACTGATGACTGCTGCCTAACACCAAATGGATATGGCCTTTATTATAAGTATTGGTTGGTTTAGGACGTTTCTGCACATCCCTGTAATATTGCTCCCCATCAATTGGAAGCCCTTTCAACCACTTATAACTCAGTCTACACCTGGGACACATCCTTTGCATTACGGTTGCTTCTAAAGAATCGTCATCCAGTGCTTCTTCATCAGAGTCTTCCCTCTGGTGTGAGGAATCTTATCCAATAGCTGACAGATTTCCAGTGTCTTTCTTGATAGTTGTTTGGTTGGCAACATGCATCTGCACATTGACTTCTTCCAATTCTTTCAAGGACAAGCTCTGAAAGTCTAGCATAATGACATTGGCTGCCACCTCTCCAATTTCTGGAAATGGATTACTGTCGATTCCCATGGCCTTTTCTACTTTGGCTGGGAATTTCAAACTTCCTTTCCGAATTTGTTCTTGGATCCTGTCTCGAAAAACAACACAATTCTTAGTCGAGTGAGACCAAGAATTATGCCACTTATAATATACTTTTCTTTTAAGTTCATTTGGAGATGGAATTTTGACTCCTTTTGGTAACTTAAGGAAGTTGGCCGCAAGCAAATGATCAAAAATGTCATATGCCTTAGTTAAATCAAAAGAGTATTTCCTGTGAAGGTCTTTCTTTTTAAATTGCTGGTCAATTGTTATATCTTTATGAATTAATGCTTCACAGATCACAGGTTCTTTCCCCACAATCTCTGCTGCATCGATCTCATAATTAGGATCTCTGTAATATGTCTTGTACAATGCATTATTTCGATCTTGTTCCTCCTCTAGTAATGCTTCATACCTAGACATCTTATAAGTGAGTTCCACTAAGTCTCTGAACTCAGTTGAGTCAAACTTCTTTCGAAGCCTAAACTCTAAGCCATTTTGAGCCAATCTCACGAATTCTGGCTCTAGCAGGATGACCCTACATTTATTTTGAGCCCTTTTAAATCTGGTAATAAACTGAGTAGCCTTCTCATCAGGCCTTTGACTCAATCTTGCCAAGTCCGCCATGGAAACTTTTGGCTCTAATTGGAAGAATTGGGCATGAAATTTGGATAGAGCCAGGTGTAAGGTTAATATACCATACAAATGCTCCCCCAGTTAGGGAATTTGGGAATAACCTTAACTTCATATAGTCATTATTAGTAAATTCACCGCATTGAGCAGCAAACCTAGCAATATGCTCCACTGTTGATTGGTTTCCATTCCCATAAAAAAGGGCAAAATCTGGTATCCTGAAACCTCTTGGGTATTCATGTACCCTGTCTACCCATTCTGGGTATGATTTCCTGTACACTGGAGTCTGGACCCCGGTCCACACATCTCTCTAACAATGTCAGCAATTTGATCCCTAGGAACCATATTTTGTGCCTGCTGAACCGCTACTGGAGGGACAAACACAGGATTTGGTGGGCAAACTTGTGCTTGTAGTCCTCTTGGTCCATAAGGTGGTATATTTGGGACTGGTTGTCCCTGTGGTGCAGGTTGCTGTTGGGGGTGTGGGTAACCCCTTTGAGCCTGCCCTGCAAAAGGACTTGCGAAAGGTGCTGGAACTGGTGTTGTGTCTCTTCCATTTGTAGGAAAACCTTCCAACCCCCCGGGTATAAATTCGAATAAGGGATCAGTGAACCCCCTTGTGCCAGGTATGGCTTCGAACATGGGATTTGGAGCCATTCTTATGCCATT
This sequence comes from Camellia sinensis, assembly GCF_055761805.1. NCBI lineage: Eukaryota > Viridiplantae > Streptophyta > Magnoliopsida > Ericales > Theaceae > Camellia > Camellia sinensis. The sequence goes on from NC_138968.1 coordinate 11,628,296, forward strand.
TTCTTACACTGGGCCAGATCCACCAATTTGCATGGCTTCACTGTTAAGTACTGAGGCATTTTGACCTGCTATAGGCCTCGAAATAGGCTCGTACCAAGACTGAGGTGATGGTCTTTCATAGTTTTGATTACTAGTTTGACCATTAGAATGTCCATTAACTTGCATAGGCTGTTTATCTCTAGCCAATATTTGCTGAGGGACATTCAAAACTTCCTCCATGTGTCTTGCGTTTGTTGGTTGGTGGTTATTCATTCGATCCAAAAACGATGTTGCCCATTTTTCCATCGTGTTCATTAATTGTTGTCCCATAGCATCTACTAGACCACTCCATGGATTTATTGGCTGAGTAGATGGAACAGTGGATGGTCCAATTCTTTGGTCTCGTCCAATATTATGAACACGTGGTACTTGTTCCGAGGTGCTGGTCTGTTCGACCATAGGTTCTGATACAATAGGAGTTTCCATAGGACGTGTTATCACATTATCCTCTGAATTAGGTATCTTTACCTCTCCTTCTACGTCTTTTTCCAAGCGTTCATTTTCTCCTTATCTTCTACGTCTAGCCATTTCAATTAGTCCCACCGGGCGCGCCAAAAATATATGTTGGCTTTTTTGGCTTTCGAAGGTTATTTTTGTAATTGCGAGCGTGCCAGCAAGGATCAATCAGTCCTTACAGAAAATTAATTGCCAACCAATTATCAGACGATTATGTTTTAGTTCTTTCAGTCTCAATGAAGAGGGCTTTTACTGGTGGCTTGATTTAGGAGGATTAAGCAAAATAACAATTAAATAAAGAACAATTGAAGCATCTCATTAGAATGAAAAACTTACAATGGTCCAAACTCAGCCTCATAGAGGTTTACAGCGATAATCTACTTGAAACTACTCCTATGAATGAAGTGCAGTGCAGGAATTTTAAAGTGCAGAAATGTAAAGAACTGGGAATATAAAACTGGAAAAGAAATAAAGTAGAATAAGACTGGTTTTTTGGATCTGAGTTTGGGTCCTTTTTTTCTGTGTCTTCCCTACTATTTATACTTCTCAAGGATGACCATCGAACTGCATTTCCAACCGTCGAACTGCTCCTCCATGATCGTTGATCATGTTGCCTTATAATTAGCTCCACTATGCTGTCTCTTGCAGTTAGATTTCCCTCATAATTTTGAATTTAAATGTGAGTAACCGTTGAAGCCACATCACCCTGCATCTCTTTGTTGATCCACTGCTACTCAGATCCTGTAATAACCAATGTTAACTACCACGTGTGCGATCAGGATCGAAGACTTGAATAGTCTTCCTATGTTACCCTTATTCTGTTACGTGTCGAATTGTAATTGACTTGTACAAAATATGTAGCCAACAAACTCATAATGTGTTATTGAGATAGGCCTTCTGTATTCTTGAGTAAGGAAAATGATGTTCATGAAAAATCAATAAAGTTTGCATGTATTGAAAGCTGAAAAAATCCAAGTACAAATTACTTTTTATTTATGATTATACAAAAATTTTACCACAATTTTCTGTCTCAAGATTTTATTTATTTATTTATATTTTTCATTCATTTTGTTGACACTGTTCTTTATGGCTTCCTCAGCGCTGCTTGAGGGCCCTAAATTTCGGGGCTCGAATGCCCCGAAATTCCACTTTTGGTAAAAAAAAAAAAAAAAAAAAAGGAAAAAAGAAAGAAAAAAAGAAAACAGTTTCCAAAAATGGAAATTAGGGGCATTAGGGGCAAATGTTTTAGGGCCACCAATCATTTTCCAATCTTCTTGCTACTTTTCTTGCACCACCATCATCTTGTCCTTCTATTCTGGTGTAGCCAATCCGTCTTGGTTGAATATAAGAGGACCGTTTTGGCTGAACAGAAAAGCCTCAATGGATTAAGTAAATAAGCTGTTTGAACATTAAAAATTAATGCAATCCAAAAATTCTTTTTGAATTTTTAGATGTTTATGAAGAATGTAGAATGATTTTTGCATTCTTCTTTTTATTTACTTGAGCAATATTAAAGAGAATGAAATGTAATTGTTCAATGCATAATCACTTACTAATAAATATGATTACTTTATTCACTACCTTAATCTTTGCAAATTCTAACTGTTAGTGATTATTTTTCCTAGATTTTAATTGAGTCCATTTTGTTCTCCGCAGGACCATTGTCAGCACTAAATGGTTCTGCTGGTTGACACAGTACAAGCTGTTGTGGTTCTTGTTAGAGCCATTCTTAACATTTTTTTTTACTGTTCAGTAGTATATGCTGAAGTCAGCAATCCAATGATTAAGTAAATAGCTTCTTTTTGTAGGGAAAAAATAGTACTTCTCTTATCACACCGTTACTAGGGATGGCAATAGTACCGGTTCTATTAGAAAAGCCACAAAAGCCTTGGAGGTATATCACTGTGTGATTACCATTTTGGAATTGAGCAAAGGTGCAGAGAGTGAGGATTTGGTGGTGCCTTTACTTGGCCGAGGCAATCTTTTAATGAAGGAGAAGCCTTTTTTTTTTAATTTATTTTTTTTGAAACAAGGAAATATGGAGCAAACAGCAGCAAAAACAGAAAACAAACTACACCCCTCTCAAAAGCAGAGCAAGCTTTGGTGGGGGGTTGGAAACCCAGTCCACAGGAAGACGACCATACAGCGAAGCTTGAGCCACCAAATGAGCGGCTTGATTTGCTTATCGAGGACACCATCTAAAAGACACATCCCCACGGGCAGACATTCCTTTAATATCGCTGAACGCAGCACCACACTCCCAGGGAGGGACAGTTTCCGAAACACAGGTGAATAACAGATTGATTGTCACTCAGAATAATCACTCGAGACTAACCCAGGGCCAGACCAAGTTGACAAGCACATCGGCACGCCAAAGCTTCTCCTAGCAGAACAGAGGAGGTGCACCAACGTTTGGATATACCGTCAACCAGAAGACCATTGGAGTCTCGCACTAGTACTGCCACAGCAGCACTTGTTGAGCCCTTCTTAATGGCCACATCACAGTTGATCGTAAAAGCTCCAGGTGGAGGGGAGACCCAACTGTTAATCCGTTGAGAGTTATCAACCAGAGGACAAGAAATGACCGCTGTTCTAGCAGTTGGGACTGATTCAAACTCTTCCCGTGCCACTCGAGCTCGATATAAAGCCGAGGAGGGCTCAATCGAATGCTGATTAAAACTGCCCTTTCCAGATAAACCACCCAGTCCAGGCCACTCTACAAAAGAGGAACTCTCGCTCGGTCTGAGTCTGAAACCGCTCCATCATAGTGCAAGACCACTTCAAAATGGAATCCATGGACCCCACAGAAATCCAAATATTAAGATCATTCCCAAACCAAACAGGTCTAACCCATTCGCAACCAAAAAGCATATGTTCCACTGTTTCTGAGTGTACATGGCAAGTAGGGCAGATGTGTGACCGTGCGCACTTTCGCTTAAAGAGATTATCCATTGTTGCAATTGTGTTCCTGTTGGATCACTCCATGTGAGGAGTATGGAGCACCCACTACGAGAAAGTGGGGGTGGCACCTCCCCATTAAGATGGGTGGGGTGGCAACCGCCCCACTATCCATGCACTATCTAAGTCTCTCTTCTCCCTCTTAATGTGTATAAATAGAGGTTGAGGGGAGAGTTGAAGTAGAGAGAGAACTCAGAGAGCAAACCAAAGAGAGTGAGAGATGTGAGGCGGAGAGACCATCTCTCTCGGTGTGAGTGAGGGAGACGGGTGAGTGGGTGAGTGAGGAGAGTGTGAGCTCCTCTTCTATTGTAATCTTTCTGTAATCTCTCAATTGTTATAGTGATAACCGGTTACTCTCCCGTAGACGTAGGCTTTAAGGCCGAACCACGTTAAATATGGTGTCTCCTTTTGTGTGGGTGTGTTTTTCTGCTTGGTATGATTTTTACAAGGTCTTGGGCGGGATGTCCGATCCCTAACAAGTGGTATCAGAGCCTCGTCGGTCGTTTTTGGAAAAAAAAAACAGATTGTTTTTCGAAACTGTCCAGAAATCAAATTGCTCGAAATCCGGTTTTGAGCATACCAGGAGCAAGGTCTCGACAAGAGAAGCCCAGAAATGAAAAGCAGAGCCCCAGAGAAGGCTAGACGCGCCCTTACCCGTTGCTTGAAGATGGCGCGTGAGGCCTAGTCGTAGCACGAGAGTCCACGCGCCGTGCAGTGAGCCAGTGCGTCGGCCCAGTCGCGTGCACACGCCCTACGTGCGGCGGAAGGAAGAAGGTGAGTGGCGAGCACGCGTGTCCGCCACACGCACGCCATATGGTGCCACATCAGAGCCACGTCAGCAGCCACGTCAGCACCACGGCCACGTGTCTACCACGTCATTAGCCCAGTCATCGCCACGTGGCAGACCAGTCATCTCCCACGCCATCACTACATGGTATCCACGTCATCTGCCACGTCAACACCCAGTGCCACGTGGTTGCCACGTCAACACCTCAGTTGACCAGTCAACTAGAGGCAGAGGAGAGATCCAGTGCGCCGCGGCTAAGGTGCAACCGTAGATCTGAAGCGTCCAAACTATTTTGGCTTGATCTGAGGCATTCGGAGTCCGTTTCTGACGATCCAATAGTGGTTTCCAACTATTTGGAGTATTCTAAATCTATCTGTACGGTTAGATGTTTAAATCGGTGCTTCTGGAAATTACAGTTGGGCCAGAGGTTTCAAGAAATTGCATATTGGCCCTTGGAAGTTTGGTAAATTACAATTTGGTCCCTGAATTTTTGGAAAATTTCATTTTGGCCCCTGTAGTTTGTGAAATTATAGTTTGGTCCCGGTGTTTGGGAAATTTGCAATTTTACCCCAGTTTGGAGAAATTTTTCAGTGAGGTCCCTGAAAGTGCAACGACGGTTGGTCCTAGCTAATCGGACCGTTCCAGATGCAACCGCGAGGTTAGAATGGTGAAATTCTAAATGGTTTTTAAAGATTGTAAAAACATGGGAGTTTGTCATCTTTAATAGTCGAAGGAAGGTTGTCGGATATTGTGGAACGCTGTGGATTCACTGAAGAGGTTAGAATGGACAGATTCTGACCAGATTGGACAACCAAATACAAATCGAGGTAGATCATTGAAGACCAAATGAGATCAGGCTTGATCAAATGGAAAATCAATGGAGATCAGGATTGGTCAGGGCATGATCAGGAGAATTGCACATGATTATCTCAAGATCAACAATGTCCAGGAAAGTTCTGTAAAAAAGACACTATTTAAGGAGACTGGTTCTTAAGTGGGACCAGTTGTGACCCCACTAGTCTTTCCTAGGAAATTTCCTGGTTGTTGAGGTGATCGAAAGATCTGGTTCAATCAAAAGTCCACTTCATCGATAGATAGATGATTGATAACCAATGCAGGCTCAGGGAAATGTTGTGGCAGTTGGAGCTACTGTCAAACATAATACAAGAAGTACTGGTAGTATGTGAACGTGGAAGGGCAACAACTACAGTAGTGCACACATAAGGTATAGGAGCACGTACCTACAATAGCACAGATGAGTACGCATGAATGTCGTACAAGGTGCCGGCGTACAACAGTGCAATAGCACACAACAGAGTCGTACAAAGGTGCAGTGTGCCGGATTTTGGCCTGGCAGCAGCAACTAGTTCACAGAAGAAAGCTCCAGACAGAGAAATTGAAAGGGATAAGACGCTGTAGTGCGCACCCAGTGAGAGGCAGATTTTTCCTTTGTCCTGTATCTGGTTCGTGGCAGTGAAGTCGTGACGGGCACCCAGAGAGTTTGGGTGGAGTCACCTCAATAAGGAAAGTATAAGCATTCCTGATGATAGAGGTGCGACCCATACAGAATGATGTGTGGTGGTTGAAGACATTCCAAGTAGGAGGTGCAAATTAACTTCGTATGCTTGGTGGAATGGAGGCATATTTGTACAACGGTGTTTTATCATCCATGTGGGTGATGGGGGGTGAAAAATTTTGTTCACCCGGTTGAAGCTAATTGGAAGCCAATTGAAGACCCTTCAGAGTCAGTTGCAGAAGTTATCAGTTTATTTGGAGACTCTTGGGTTAGTTACAGAACTTCAAAGTTCATTGGGTTTTTCTCTAGGGGATAGAGAGAACAAGCATTGACAGAGTGTACTACGGAGATTTTGCATATGTAATAAGTCCAAATAGTAGTACTTTATTGGCATTGGCCGCCATAGAGGCGTTGGAGATCCTTCATGGATCGTTGTTGGAAGAATCGCATCTGGTGAAGCCTTGGTTTCCATATTTGTTGATTTGAAGAAGGTGTGACAATCTACTTCAGATCTTGGTGGAGCTTTGGCATTTTTGTTCAATGTCTATTGGAGGCATTGTTGTTGGCGGTCTTTCACGGATTACTGGCGATTTTCAGAGTCGTGGTTTATTAAGATTCATTATCACAGTTGGGATTTATGAGCATGTCTGATTAGATCCAGGGGTGTCTTCGGTTTGTGAGACTTGATTGTTTCTTCTTCTTGTGGGTTTTTATTTTCATAATCTGTTCCATATTCGAAGACATCAGCTATTGGTAGTTTGGGTGACGATTCAGACTCCGGTGTTTGCTTCTGTGGAAGCGGTAAGACCGTTGGTGTTCATTGAAGATTGGAAAAGATTGTTGCGGAGAAACGTAAAGATAGTGATTTTGTGAATCTCATGTGTTGGGATCCATCCCTTAATCTGCCGTTGGATTTGGAGGGGATAGATCGTTTGTAGACTCGATGGAGTTAGCGGGGACTATTGGAGTTGTGCATTTACGGTGCATGCGCCTTTGGGCTGTTTTTTTTGGCAGCTGTGAAGATGGTGCATCATCTTGTGTTTATCGGTTGGAATGGCAATTGGAGGAATCTGGAGTTTGCTCGACACTTCAGAATTTTTGGCTCTTGGTAATTTGTTAGTTCGTTTGAAGTTTGTTTCGATACTTCCGAACTGGTTAGAGCTTAACTGCATCCACATTCCAGTTTTGTTTGGTGGAGAACTTGCCTCTGTTCTCGGAGAATTTGTTCGGATCTCTCGATTAATTCGAGCTTGAAGAGAGCAGTATTGTGTTCGATGGTTGATTGGACATGATGTTTCTGGTACTGCTTTTGAAGTTGCTTTAACGGAGAATTTGAAGCCTCTCTTGTTTAGTCTCCTCAGCATTGGTTCAAGTGGGTTGCTCACCATGTTTTGTTTGGAGTTGTCAAGGACAACTTGTTTGGCGCCTATGGAAATTGAAACTTGGAACTATGGTGGAGCTTGAGTTGCAGAAAATCGAAGAGCTAGCTCAATTGGTTCTGCATGTCCTTTGTATTGGCTCAATGTGATTTTGAGAATGGAATCTGTTGTGTTTTTGGAAAAGCGCTTGTGTTTTGCATAGCAGATGGCATTCAGTTTTGACTGAATAGTTGGATACCTGGGTTATGGTATCGATTTTTTGATTCTGTGGCGGCGAACGTACCTTTTGATAAATCAGAGTAATTGCAGATCTCTCAGGCGAGCTCAAACGCAAGAGGAGAGATGGATCCACGATGAGCACTTAAGAAGTATGGGTGCGGGTACTATGCTAGGTGTTGCATAGTTGGTGACTTGTACAGATCTGTTGAAGTTTCTTTGGAAGAAAGAGCTATTGTCAACCATCATCTGGTAGTACAAGTGATAGATATGCAGGTAACGCGTATCGCTGAACTGGAGATTAGGGATTGCAAAAGGCATGAACAACAAGTGTGTGAAAACGCTGGGAAGTTGTTCAAGAGTGCAAAAGGCAAATGTTTATAGTTCAGGATAGTTCAAGGGAAACTCCGAGTAAAGAAAACTAGGAACGTTAACCAGGCAAACGAAAATTTTTCTATTGCTCCAATTTTGACCGTGTAAGGAGATACATGGCAGAATAGTGGCATTTCAGGAAAGAGCTATGGCGTCACAGAACACTCAAAGGAGTGCAAGGCATCCCGGGCAGGGGGTGCTGGGTATCTCAATCAAGGGGTGTAGGACATCCAATCAGGGGGTGTCAGATATCTTGGGTACGTAAGTTGAAGCATAGCAGGTGAAGACATCCGAGACAAGAAGCGTGGAAGAGATCTGTGGGAGATAGGAGCAGAGGCTCTCTCCAAATCAGAGAGTGGTGTGAGTTGAGTTGAGGATGTAGGATTCCTTCCTCCTCTTGTATCTCTAGTGTATTATCTCTAGCTTCAGGGGATGCAACGTCTCAGTGAGGAGATGAAGATTCTGTTGGTTTTTTGGGCGTGACCGAGCGTGACAAGATTAGCAGCAGTGTGTGCAGTGGATCAGCTCATATGGGTTGAGGGGGTGATTTGTTAAATCACTCCATGTGAGGAGTATGGAGCACCCACTAAGAGAAAGTGGGGGTGGCACCTCCCCATTAAGATAGGTGGGGGTGGCAATCGCCCCACTATCCATGCACTATCTAAGTCTCTCTTCTCCCTCTTAATGTGTATAAATAGAGGTTGAGGGGAGAGTTGAAGTAGAGAGAGAACCAAGAGAGCAAACCAAAGAGAGTGAGAGATGTGAGGCGGAGAGACCGTGTCTCTCAGTGTGAGCGAGGGAGACGGGTGAGTGGGTGAGTGAGGAGAGTGTGAGCTCCTCCTCTATTGTAATCGTTCTGTAATCTCTCTATTGTTATAGTGATAACCAGTTACTCTCCTGTGGATGTAGGCTTTAAGGCCGAACCACGTTAAATATGGTGTTTCCTTCTGTGTGGGTGTGTTTTTCTGCTTGGTATGATTTCTACAAGGTCTTGGGCGGGATCTTCGATCCTCAACAGTTCCGATAGACACACCACCAGAAATGTCTGAGCTTTGGTGGAACTCTAAGATGCCAAATGAGCTTCCACAGCTTTTCCTGAATTATAAAAGATGTGGAAGGTTAATGGGCGAGATTGTGACTGCTCTTCCTGTTAGGACTATAAGACACCAAAAATCAATCACAAACAAGAACACAGGAGATTTATGTGGTTCGGCAATTGCCTACGTCCACGGGAGAGCTATCCACTATAGAATTATCCCGGAGGGAGATCACAGTACTCACACCTCACAACTCTCTCTATAGCACTCTCACTCACAGGTTATACCCTCTGTGTTTGCTCTTCAGCTCTGTGTATCACTCCCATATACAACCCCTCCTCACTCATCTCAATTTATAACAAGAGAGGAGGAGTGGGTTTGGTGACAACAATGTGTGGGCTTGGTTGTTCCACCCTTACCATCTACTTTTGGTGAGTTGGTACTGTCCCACCAGTTTCCTTTACTACATGGTGCCACGCACACCATGTGGATAGTGGGCTCCTTACCATGTGGATAGTAGCTGGAGCTAACAATGTAGATAGTGGGCTCCTTTACTACATGGTGCCACCCACACCATGTGGATAGTGGCTGGAGATAACAATTCTCCCCCTTCACGTCCACATAGATAACTGACTTCTCACTGAAGTCCATCCCGGTTAGATTCTTGCAAACTTCCAGTTTGTCTTTGGTGACACCCTTGGTCATCATGTCAGAAGGATTCTTGTCCGTGCGAATCTTTACTAGCTTCATTAGCTACTTTTCCATCACTTCTCGTATCCAATGATACCGGACATCAATGTGTTTTGTACGTGAATGGTACATGGAATTCTTGCTCAGATCAATTGCACTTTGACTATCACAATGTACCTTGTACTCTTCCTACTGTAGACCCAATTCTTGGAGAAATTGCTTTAACCACAACATTTCCTTTCCAGCATCTGCGGCAGCAATGTACTCTACCTCTGTTGTAGATAAAGCAACACACTTTTGTAGTTTGGACTGCCATGAAATAGCTTCCCCTGCAAAGGTGAACAAAAATCCTGATGTAGACTTTCTACCATCAAGATCACCTACCATATCAACATCTGTAAAACCCTCCAAAATTGGTTCAGTTCCCCCGAAACATAAACACATCTTTGAAGTTTCTTTCAAGTACTGAAGAATCCATTTGACCACCTCCCAATGCTCCCTTCCTGGATTAGCGAGGAATCTGCTCACAACGCCAATTGCGTGAGCAATATCTGGTCAGGTACACACCATTGCATACATCAAACTTCCTACTGCAGAAGAATAAGGGATTGCCTCAATTTTTTTCCTTTTAGAGCAGGTCGTGGGACACAAATGCTTTGTCACATTGAAATGGTTGGCCAGTGGTGTGCTGACTGGCTTGGCATCTTTCATGTTAAACCGTTCAATCACCCGTTCAACATATTTCTCCTGTGACAACCATATCTTCTTGGCTTTCCTGTCACGAACAATCTTCATGCCCAAAATCTGCTGTGCTGGGCCTAAATTCTTCATGTCAAAATACTGCGACAAGTCCTTTTTCAACTTGTTGATCATAGTAGTATCCTGTTCGATGATCAACATATCATCGACATACAATAGTAGGATAATGAAGTTTCCATCTGAAAACATTCGGAAATATACACACTGGTCTGCCACCGTTCTTGTGTACTCGTGATCCACCATAAATGAATCAAACTTCTTGTACCATTGTCTCAGCGGCTGTTTTAGGCCGTAGAGACTCTTCTTCAGTTTGCAGACAAGATTTTGTTTTCCTTTAACTTCAAATCCTTCTGGTTGCTCCATGTAGATCTCTTCCTCCAAATCACCATGGAGAAAGGCAGTCTTGACATCTATTTGTTCTACTTCCAGATTCAAGTGAGCTGCTAATCCCAAAGCTACTCGAATGGAAGTCATCTTCACAACTGGGGAGAAGATCTCATCAAAATCAATTCCTTTCTTTTGCCCAAAGCCTTTGACCACCAAACAAGCTTTATGCTGCAATAGTTTACCGTTTCCATCTTTCTTCAACTTATACACCCATTTGTTCTTCAAGGCTTTCCTGTCTCTTAGAAGTGGAACAAGCTCATAAGTGTGGTTCTTCTGCAAAGAACTCATCTCCTCCTTCATGGCTTGTATCCAACAGTCTTTCTCTGTATAACTCTTGGCTTCCAAAAAACTCTCGGGCTCCCCCTCATCAGTAATTAGAATATACTGAGAAATGGGATATTTGGTTGATGGCACGACAGCTCTTCCAGATTTCCGCAACTGAGGCCCAGTTGCCTCTGGTTGAGGGGGTTGCTCCCCCTGCTCAACACTCTCTTCATCCGGGTCTTCATCTCTTTCTTCTTGATCCTCAATTTCTGGCATAGGATCTTGCAACTCTGGCACTTCTTCTTGTTGCACATCATCACATCTAGCATTTTGTGATGGCTCGAGAGATGGAAACAAGTCTGGAGTGATGACATCTCTAGACTTTACAGATTTCTCAAAATCTGCTACTGTCTGGTTTTCTTAGAACACAACATCTCTGCTCCTGAACATCTTCTTGTTCACTGGGTCCCACACCTTGTACGCAAATGCTGTATCTGAATAGCCCACAAATATGCATGGAGTGGACTTGTCATCAAGCTTCTATCTGTTTTCCTTGGAGATGTGTGCAAAGGCCTTACAGCCGAAGACTCTCAAGTGAGAATATGATACCTTTCTTCTGGACCAGACTTCCTCAAGTATCGCAAAATTCAACGGGACTGAAGGCGACCTGTTGATGAGATAACAGGCTGTACGAGTGGCTTCAGCCCAGAATGACTTTGGCAACTTTGCCATTTTGAGCATACATTTGACTCTTTAAATAATAGTGCGGTTTATCCTTTCTGCCACACCATTGTGTTGTGGGATGCCGGGAACTGTTGTCTCGTGCCGGTTACCTCTGCTGGTACAATATGCTGCAAAAGCATTGGAAGTGTACTCGCCTCCATTGTCTGTGCGAAGACACTTCAACTTCTTCCCGGTCTCTCTTTCCACCATTGCATGGAACTCTTGAAAATGCTAAAATACCTCATCCTTTGACTTTAGAAAATACACCCACAACTTCCTTGATGCATCATCAATGAAAGTCAGAAAATACTTGCGGCCGCCATGTGACTCCACTTCGATTGGGCCACAAACATCTGAGTATACCATATTGAGCACTTCTGTTTTCATTTTGCTTGTTGAACTGAATAATACTCGATGTTGTTTGCCATAAAGGCAATGATCATACGGCTTCAAGCCACTCCCTTTGGATAAGGGTATTCTAGATTGTTTTGCCAACAGATGTAATCCCTTCTCACTTATGTGAGCCAGTCTTCTGTGCCATAAGTCCGGTGACTCCTTGTCTTTTGCTGCATTAAGACTTTCCAGATAGATCTTCGTTTGAGTCTTATACAGTGTTGAAGACATCTCTCCTCTGGCGATTGTCAAAGCCCTGTCGGTTCTGGGCGCTTCCGGAGATAAGATTGAGGCACAAATCTGGAACATGCCTCATATCTTTGAGAACCAGCTTATGCCCGACATTAGTTTGAATACTAATGTCTTCAATACCCACAATCTTCGAATAACTAGAATTTCCCATTCGAACAGTGCAAAATCTCTAGCGTTGTCCGAGCTGAAGAGTTCTCTGTAGGAAGTGGCGTGATAGGATGCAGCTATGTCTATCACCCATTCTGTGTAGCTGTGGTTAGCCACGTGAAGGCAATCCTCCTTTTCACTAACTGCTAGAAGTATTTCATCAGTTGTTGTGGCTGTTGTGTTCTCATCTCCCTTTGACTTATTACTTTGGCCTTTTTCTTTCTGGCTTGGGCAGTTTCTCCTTATGTGACCCTCCTGGCCACAGTGAAAGCAAGTGATGCTGGAGTTACCTCGACCTTTGTTGTCTTTGGATTTACTCCTGTTGTTCCAGCTGCTTCTATTCTTGCTTCTTCCTCTACCGTTTCCCTTACCTCTTTCTCTGCCTCTATCTTCTGTGACAAGAGCATGGGACTGATTACCTCCCATGTCTTTGCGTCTTGTCTTTTCATTGTACATCGCGTCTGTGACCATGCTCATGGTTAGCTTCCCTTCTGGTGTAGAGTTACTGAAAGAGACCACCAACGTCTCCCAGCTGTCCGGTAAAGAACTGAGCAGTAGTACGGCTTGCATTTCATCGTCTAAGTGCATCTTGAAGGTTGCAAGCTGATTCACCAAATTTTTGAATTCACTGGTGTGCTCGGCGACAGACATACCATTCTTCAACTTCAAATTGACAAGCCTTCTCATCACCAAAGCTTTGTTCCGAGCAGTCTTTGACTGGTACATGTCATCTAACATTGTCCGTAGAGAATAGGCATCTGTCTCCTCGGCGACATGATGGTACACGCCGTGGTCTATCCATTGTCTGATACAACCGATAGTCTTGCGGTTCATCTTTATCCAGTCATGATCTTTCACTCCTTCAGGTTTAACCCCTTTTACAAAAATAGGGTCACATAGGTCTTTATAAAATAGGATGTCTTCCATCCGTGACTTCCAAATTGCGTAATTAGAAGGAGTCAACTTGAATATAGATCTTGAAATTGAAGTAGATTCTTCCATGTTTTTACAGAAACTCCAAATCAAAAATCTAACCGTACGGATGTGTCTGAAATAATCTAAATAGTTGGAAAGCACTATTGGATTGTCAAAAACGGACATAGAATGGCTCAGATCAAGCCAAAACAGTTTGGACAGTTCAGATCTGCAGGTGTACCTTAGCCGCGCAGCAGTGGATAACTCTCTACTTTCGGGTTGACTGGTCAACAGGGTGCCGACGTGGACAGACATGTGGCTACTGACGTGTCAAATACGTGGCAGTATGTGTCGTTGACGTGGAATCCACATGGTAGTGACGCGATCTTGACGTGGACTCCACATGTCAGTGATGTGCGTTGACGTAGCAGCTACGTGGGACAGTGACGTGGCGTGTGACGTCATAACACACGCAGGAACTCACTTTTCTCCTTCTGCCGTACGTGGAATGCACGACCGAGATTGGAATGAAGCGCTGTCTGTCTAATCGGCGCATGGAGCGCGTGATCGAGACTGGGCTTCACTCGCCTTCTTCAGGAGGCCCGTGGAAGCATGTGCGGACCCTTTTGGGGCTCTGTTTTGGAGTTCTGGACTCCTCTCAATGAGACCTTGCTCTTGGTATGCTCAAAATTAGATTTCGAGCAACTTGATTTCTGGGCAGTTTCGAAAAAGTGCACTCTGTTTTTCCGAAATGTGACTGACGAGGCTTTGATACCACTTGTTAGGACTATGGGACACTAGAAATCAATCACACACAAGAACACAAGAGATTTACGTGGTTCGGCAATTGTCTACGTCCATGGGAGAGATATCCACTATAGAATTATCCCGGAGGGAGATTACAGTACTCACACCTCATAACTCTCTCTATAGCACTCTCACTCACAGATTATACCCTTTGTGTTTTCTCTTCAGCTCTGTGTATCACTCCCATATACAACCCCTCCTCACTCATCTCAATTTATAACAAGAGAGGAGGAGTGGGTTTGGTGACAACAATGAGTGGGCTTGGTTATGCCACCCTCCCCATCTACCTTTGGTGAGTTAGTACTGCCCCACCAGCTTCCTTTACCACATGGTGCCACCCATACCATGTGGATAGTGGGCTCCTTACCATGTGGGTAGTGGCTGGAGCTAACACTTCCTCATGACTATTTGGTAGCCCGACTTCACCAAATATTCCCATTTTGGATCAAAATGCCAGACGAGGGAGTCAGATGTGCCAGAAAGGGCAAGAGGGATAGAAATGATAGCCTGGACTTCATCTGCAGCCACTAGATGATGCAGTAGCTCTTCGTTCCAAGATCTACTGGTTCTATCAATAACATCCGCTACATGTACCACTTTAGAATCACTCGGATTTGTAGTTTGCAGCTTGAAACCAGGGAGACTAGGGACCTATTTGTCTGTCTAAAACTGAGTAGATGCCCCATTGTTAACCTGCCAGCGGAGCCCTTCACACAAAACCTCTCGGCCTTGTAGGAGACTGGCCCAAGCTCACGACGCATGCCGTCCTCTGGAGGCCTGAAGAAAGGTGCAATTTGGAAAATAAATGCCTTTGAGAATGCAAGCATAGAAGGAGGTGGGATACTTAACAAGTCTCCAGCCTTGGTGAGCTAAAAGGGCCAAGTTGAAATTGTTGAAATCCCGAAACCCCAAACCTCCTTGAGATTTTGGAGCCTCTAATTGATTCCACTTGACCCAATGAATCCCAGAGACTTTCGGGTCACCACCCCACCAAAATTTGCTAATATAAGAATTCAGCTTCGAGGAAAAGAATTTGGGAAAAGAAAAGCAGGCCATGGCATATGTGGGTATGGTTTGGACCCCAGCTTTAATCAAAACTTCTTTGCCAGCTTGACATAGCAATTTCAATTTCCACCCTTGAAGCTTAGACAACACCTTTTCGATGATGAACTCATAGGCTTCTGCTTTTGATCGTCCCCAAAACAGAGGTAAACCAAGATATTTTGCACTAGGCTCAATTTCTTTAAGACCAGAGGTCTGACAAATAGAATGTCGAATCCCAGGGTCTGTGTTGGTGGAGAATTGAACCGTTGATTTTTCAAAATTTATTCGCTGTCCCAAGGCTGTGCAGTAATCTCTCAATAAACCAAAAACATGTTGGCATTCAGAAGCTTTCGCTTTGAGGAAAAATAACATATCATCTGCGAAGAATAAGTGTGAAAGGGCATGGAATGCGAGACCGTTGATGGTAAAACATTTCCTCCTGGGCCAGAGTCTCTGCAAGTGCTGACTTGATTTGTTCTTGGGGCGTGAGGTTGTCATCCGAACTTATTCTCCTTAGCCACTCTTCTGAATTGAGTCCAAAATCTACTGCACAGATCTCTCTGCGGGAGAGCATAAATGAACGACACAACAAGCTAACAGGATCACAAGAAGGAGACAAAATGCCTCTAATAATATTTTTAGAAGAGAAAAGGACATCAATATGGACCTCATCTGTGACGCCCCAAAATTTGGAGACATCATAATAAGATTTAAAACTTAAAATCAATTTTCTTAGTTAAGAATCCTCATCAATGTTGCCACCAAGTTTACCATCATCCATTAATTAACAACACCAAAACTAAAAGTTCTTAAATTACAACTCCAGTCAAACTTAAAACTTTGTCTTAGTACACAAATAAAAAAAAAAAACTAGAGAAAAACTAGAAAACTCAGAAAAATGGTTCATGGAACTTTGACATGCTTCAAGCTAATCAGGGCTGAATGTTGCCTTCCAACACCTTGGTGTTTCCTTCAGTTTCTTCGGTACCTGGCATGAAACGCCAGGGCAACGAGGATGCCAATGAGCGACGAGCTCAATAAGATACTATAACCCGAAATACCCACCCCGATAATAATACCTACAGTGAATAATGCGTAGTAATAGAATAACAGGTAGCATTTAATAAGTATAATATGAATGCCATCAGTTGAAATAATAACAATAGATAATAAATAAATAAAAATGACAAATAGAGGCAGTATTTCATCATAAGGAAAATGCCCACTTTTCTTTTTAAATTCTCATAGATTTAATTTATCAGATAAGTTTAAGTAACTCCCCGCGGAGCATTATTTCCACTCAACCGCTAAGCACTGGCTACGAGCAATTCTGACTCCCCCTTAGTCAAATATTCAAATGTTCCTTATTGTAACTGCCAACGATGCCCACGTACCAGGGTTACATACCCGAGTCGTGACATCGCGGTCTGCCCCAAGGAAACGGTCTATGTTATGACACCCGCACCACTAACCTTATATCGCTTACACCGATAAGAGCCGAAATACCTTCCCGTGCCATGTTAGGGTTCGCAACTCACTTGCACAAGATTTTAAACCGGGCTCACCCCATCACTTTTACATTTTAATGTATCATTGGTTAAATTCCGTGTCTCTTTACTCGTTGAGATATTCACAATAATTCAAAATTTAATTACCAATAATGTTATACCAACTCATTAAAATCCAAACATAAAATATTACACAAGTCACACAATAATAAACAATTGTACAACATTTAAATAAACAATTTATTTAAACCATGGTATGAAGTAATAATTTAGATACCAAAAAAGAAAGGAAATAAATGATAACTACACACATGCATGGACTTTTAATCCATAAGATTAGACTATCACAATATTAAATAAACCACAATACACCCATACATGGATTACTAATTTACAATATTTGATGAATTAGACCAACACAATAACTGATTTTATCCAAATAAATAATTGAAGTGATGATCTTAAATCTGTCTGGAAATTTTCAGGTTATACCTTAGGTAATAAAAATTATAAATAAATTACTTATACAACTCTAAAATTTATATAAATCTACAGAATACTCAATAAACATGTTATGGTCATTTTTCAGAAAGCATTTTCCAAAAATAAATTATAAATAATTCTTAAAAATTCCAAGAGTGTTTATGACACAGATTTATCACATTTCCTTAAATTAATTCCATGCTTAAATTTTATAAATCAATTCCATGATCTAAAAATTTATTATGAAACTAGACTTCTCAAATTTCATTTTTTGCTTAGAAATTATCAGATTTGGTTTAATATAAAATTTTTAATGATTTTTTCAAACACATAATAAAATCTGTCTATAGCTCCAGATTTGGTTAAAAATCTGTATAAATTCGTACAAAACTCAGTAATTTTTGAATATTTTTTTGGATGAACTAGACATCATTATCAACATCTTTGTAGAAGAAATCATCTTCAAATTTTGAGTATAAAATTGTCTAAAAATTCATACAACTTTCTGGCAGATTTAAAGGGCCAAATAACATCATCAATAATCTTTTAATGGCATAAAGGCCCTATTTGATAGGGCTTATTTCCAGCTTATTTCAGCTTTTAGCTTAATTTAAGTTATTTTGATGTGTTTGGTTCAACTTAACAAAACAGTTTATAGCTTTTTATAAGTCAAAAATCAACTTATTCTTTGAGTGGGGCAGGGGAAGCTTAATTTATAAGTCAAAAATCAGCTTATGTTCACAGTTATAAGCTATAAACTGTTAAGCCATAAGCTATAATCACTTTTCCACAGCTCTACCAAACGGGGCTAAACTACACATGCAAGTCCAAATTCCACAATATTATCATGATTTTCAGATTACCAATATTTAATATACCATCATAAAATTTTTATACAATTATAAATAAAATCCTATCTACAAGTTTAGACAATTTATCATATGTATATAATCTGAAAATTTCAAATAAAAAAAATGAGAGGGTTGAGAGGGTTTTCTTACTATGTTAGGTTGATAACGATTTATCGTCCGAATTTGATTTATGATTCTGATCGTAATATATGACCGTCCTGGCTCCGTGATCGTCTTGCTGAAATTTCACATTAATCGGACGCGATCTCACCGTTGATCTTCCATTGGATTCTGTAAGAACTTTTAGTTGTTGATCATCATCTTAGACTTAGAATTTGCAAGATCTAACCCCAAAAATGGATTCTACACATCGAAAAACCTAAGGGTGGTCATTCCCAAAGTCATAGGACCACTCGATTAATCTAAATGTACTAGGATGCACTGTAGCACCACGAGCCGAGAAACGCTAGATAAAATTCAATTCATCTTCTCCAAACAGCAGTAGCACGCACGAATAGAAAGACCTAGAAATTTAGTTTCAATGTAACCAGTTCAAATACTTGTATCTTCTTCATCGTAACTCCGTTTTATCTTATTTTTCTGTCATTGGATTCACCTCACGGCCTAGTTTTTGGTTCACTACTCACACGCCTCGTTCCGTCTCTTTTTGCATGCCCTCGGATCTCCAAAATTTGACGAAAAATAAGATTATTTTCCTTCCGTCTCGGACATTTTTTTCGAACCATCTTTCGGACTCCATAACTTTCTTAATTCTTAACGGTTTTACTTCATTCTTTCGCCAATCTCTTCAACTTACTTCGTACTTCATCTTACATAACCTATTTTTCTCACTTCTTTCTGGAATGAATGGTTTTGGCATGCCGAAAGTAAACCGAAAACCAACTTTTAAAATTTAAAATAAACTTCTCTAACTTTGTTTCTTTCTCCTCCATCTTCCTTCTTCTTCTCTTTCTTCACCTACAACACTTTGTGAATGGTGGTTCTGGATGATAATGGAAATAGGTGATGGTGGTGGTGGCGGTTCGACGGTGCGCCAATGGTGGTGAAGTTCGCGGGTTGGTGGTTCGGATGGTGATAGTATAGGTTGAGGCCATGGCTATGGAGGTCGGGGAGAGGAGGAAAAACATAGATAAAGAAGGAGAAAGAGAGTTTTGAGAATGAGAGGTGGAGGGAGAGGGAACCGAGAGAGATGAAACTGGAAGTGAAGAGAGGTGAGGAAGACTTGGGCTTAATTTATGGGCAAAATGAGGAAGATGAAAAGAAATAAAAAAAATGAGAAATTGAACACCTGGTGGTTTGGAATAGCATGTTCACCACGTTTTCTTTTGTTATAGAGAATGATAGCACGTGGAAGGTAGGAGGTGAGAAAACATGGGGAGCAAACCCATGGTTTTTGATTGGGTTTTTGTACAGAAAACATTACGTTCCAGTATAATTTGATTACAAAAAAATATAGAGAAAAAAAATAATAAAAATATCATAAGATTCAGAAATTAAAATTGAGTAATAATATAAAGTCAAAAAAATATTTTATTTTATTTTATTTTGAATAAATGTTCAGTATAAAAATATACAAACTATTAAATTCAAAATATTGTGAATAATTATTTAAGAAAATTAAAAATATATATTATTTTTATTATATAAAAATACAGAGTTTCACATCATCTGTCTACCACAAAACTAGCCCTCCTGCACTACCTTGTGGTTCAACATACCAATGATGGGTGAAGTGTAATTGCCTACGAAGTTGATCCACTACCGAGAATTTATTCTTTGTTTCCATGAGGAAAACCACTTTAGGGCGATGGGTTGCAACCAACCCTCGAAGGATCTGGACTGTCAGGGGTCATGCCAGCCCTTGACAGTTCCAGCTGAGCATCAACATGGGGGGTGTGGCTGTTTAGGGCCAGCCACCATCGCCCGTGAGCTTTCATTGTTAGGAGTGCAGATGGGAAAGGAATCAGGTACCTAAAAGTCCTCCAAACCAGTAGAATTTTGGATGATCAAGTCATAAGAGGGTTGAGCTCTTGCAAGGAAACCGGATTCAGCATCCACTTGAACTTCAAATAACTTAGGTTGTACACTAGTGCGCCTTTTAATCGTGAATTTCTTCCTCGTAATTCGTGAACCACCCTGAGAATGTGAGTTAGGAGAAATAGCAGAAATATTTACAGAGGAAATCACCTCTCCAGAGGGAGAAGACCTATTCTCAGCACCCTTGATCAACTTGGTTTGTCTGTCTGGAAAGCTTAGGTCATTTTGGGCCTTCCGTTTGAGTGAAAGAAAGTTGAAAACTATTGCCATACACTCATCCACTACAATAGTTTTAAGATCCATATGTGTTGGGCTCGCAGATGGGCTAACCTCCTCAATACCAATGGTGTTAGGACTGGGTTCTATCACACTGGGCAACTGGGCTGTTTTAACAAGAGATTCAAGGGGCTTCGTCACATAATATGAAGGAGGCCTAGGTGGGAAACCAGGCCCAAGAGTAGCGGTCCTCATGAGCCCAAGTGTAGAATTCTGCTCATTTGGCCTGGGAAATGATGAATTCACCTGGGTAAGGACAAAGTTAGTGCTAGGTGGGCGATCCTTAGGATAGGAGTTAACAGGAATAGCCACACCGTCCTGACTAGGTACCGTTGCCAGCACGTTCTCTGCCTTTACTATCTCCACTACGTCCTCTGTGGTACTCTCAGCACGATCTTGCGGCCCCTTAGGACTAGCTGCATGGACAATAGCCTCCTCCTTACGCGCCTTAGCCTTACGCGCTGCCATGGGAGGGGTTGTCGAAAAATTACTCGTGGTTCGCTATAACACAGGTCTCACTCGGGCTTCCAATATGTCAACTTGCTTCCTATAGTGTGCTACCGGTAGATCGACACTACATGCTATTCCCGTTCGGAGTTCAAGACCATAGCCAGAAGTGCTACCTTCTTCTTGAGTAACGAATTTGTAGCTCTTTCGATCATGCCCCAATCTGCCACAATCAAAGTAATAATCTGACAATTTCTCATATTTGAAGGAGACCCAAGATGCCTTAGAAGGCCGTTGCAAGTTCCCATTCCCATGTAGCTGGAACCCTCGAGGCAAGGGTTTGGTTAGGTCCATTTCCACTCTAATGCGAAGAAAGTTGCGGTAGAGGAGAAACCCTTCACAATGCGCTTCCACACGAAGGAGATGCCCAAATTTTCTCCCTATAATTTCGCTATTAGATTTAGTGAGTTTCTCTGGAGGTAACCCATGTGAAAGATAAACTTAACAATGGTAATGATCGATTAGCCTGTGAGGGTGTTTATCACACTGAGGAAAAATACAATCCAGAAGATATAAAATTCAGAGAGTAAGAAAAATTAAGTGAACCAACCATTGTAGTGAGGCCATATATTTATAGTTTACATGGTGGCCATTGATCAATAGTTGCAAACATTCAAACTCAAATGTCAAACCAACAGTCACCATGTTTCCAACCACTGTGACTATTTATTTTAAATTCTAATCTTCTAGTTGTATTTCTTCCTGCGGGAAGGTTTTATATTACCACCAATTGGGTTATGATTTAGTGTGAGGCAATCCACCATATTATGGTGTGAACACTCTCATACCGTCATCTCCTACTTGATCACACTATAATATTGATAACAAAATTTGAGTTGGACATGTTTGCCTTGGTACCAAAAATTTTTCCTCATGCCAACTTTCATCTATGAAATTACCTCATAGATCGACGTCTGATTGTGACTTGGCCATACGTGCGCACGTTTTTGTCACCAATCTGACCGCACTTGTACGAATGTGTTCTCCCACTGTCAACACATTCCAGATGAATTCAATTCACTATATAACAAGTGAACAGTATCAATTTTCAGTGATGGGTTCATAGTCCATACCTAATCACCATTGACGACTTCAGCCGTATACATTTTTCATGTGTTGACCTGCATTGAAATTATTGTTAAGTACTTCCTTTAAGACCCATTCCTAAAGGTTTTCCTTAACACACCTTATCAATGACTTTTTGTTGATCAAGCAGACAATATCATCTAGTTAGCACGTTGCATATTATGTACTTTACATCTCATGCTAACTATGATATCCGTACCTTGTTAGTTCCTCTATCTTGTTACCTGACCAAACACATGTTTCCATTCAAGATAGAGTCGCAAAACATTGGTTATCTAGGCGTCCCCAGAGTCATCCGACTATGCTCTTATATAAGTAGCTAAACCACCTAACTAGGTATTTTTCAATCCTGTATTAGCTATATGTTCTCTGAATTTTTCCAGAGACAACCCTTTGGTCATAGGGTCAGCCACTATCTCTTCTGAGGGTATATAGTTGACTTTAATTCCACGTTTCTCCACTATGTCCTGAATATAGTGGTAACTAACATCAATATGTTTTCCCTTAGAGCTATTTGCTCCACTTTTTATTAATGAGATGGCAGATTGATTGTCACAAAACATACTGACCGGTCTGACAGGTATACCTAATTGTAAACTGTCAACAAATCATTTTATCCAGACCGCATTACTAACGGCTGTGTTGCAAGTTATGTATTCAACTTCCATAGTATACTTTGCAACACAACTCTGTTTCTTAACCAAGAAACTGCTGTTCCACCAAATAAGAACACGTGACCACTAGTAGATTTTCTATCATCTACATCTCCTGCAAAATCCGTGTCAGTGTATCCTTTTATGTCTAGATCACACAAACCAAAACATAACTTCAAGTTTTTAGTGCCTTTTAAATATCTGAATATTCTTTTGACTGCTTGCCAATGTTCCTTACCTAGATTAGATTGAAACCGACTTACCAATCCGACTGCATGACAGATGTCAGGTCTAGTGCTTGTCATGGCATACATTAGGCTGCCTACTGCCTGAGCATATGGAACATTTCTCATTTCCTCAATGTCAGACTTAGTTTGAGGACTCATACTTTTACTAAGACTTTGTCCCTTGCAAACAGGTGTACTTAAAGAATTACAGTTATTCATATTAAATCTTTTGAGCACCTTGTCTAGATATTTCTCTTGATCTAGATATAATAATTTTGAATTTCTATCTCTTGAAATTCTAATTCCTAGAACATAGGTTGCAAGACCCATGTCTTTCATTTCAAATCTAGATGCTAAGAAAGTTTTGGTTTTTATAATCATATCTGGACAATTTCCTGCTAACAATATGTCATCCACGTATAAAGACAATATTGCTAACTTGTCATCATTTTTCCAGATATAAACACAGTGATTTAATGGACTTACAGCATAGCCCATTTCTAAAATGGCTTGGTGGAATTTCAAGTACCATTATCTTGAAGATTGTTTAAGTCCATATAGAGATTTCTTCAACTTGTAGACTTTATCCTCGTTATCTTGGTTCTGGAAACCATCAGGTTGCATCATATAAATTTCCTCTTTTAATTCTCCATTGAGAAAAGCTGTTTTAACATCTAATTGATGCAATTCCAAATCCATCCTGGCGACTACCGCCATTAGAATTCTTATTGAGGCAAATTTTGCAACAGGAGAATATGTATCTATGAAGTCTATTCTAGGTTGTTGAGTGAAACCCTTGGCTACTAACGTGGCCTTGTATTTCTTCAAACTTCCATCTATTTTGAATTTCTTTCTAAGAACCCATTTGCAACCAATGGCTTTTCTTCCATTTGAGAGATCGATTAATTCCCAAACATCATTTTTCTTGATCGAGTCAAGTTCTTCATTCATTGCCTCAAGCCATTGTGTAGCATCATTGCTACTCATTGCTTCATTATAACTAGTAGGATCATCTACTAAGTTATTAAGTTCTTCAACTTGAAAAACATAATGATCTTTCAAAACCGTAGATGGACGTCTTGCTCTCTTACTCTCATTTATCTCAGAATTCGAAGCAGGGAAAACAACGTCATGCAATTTGTATTTGCTCCCACTATTAGATGGTTCGGGGAGAATATAAGGACTGTGTGACAAAACAGGAAGAGAAGAATCCTGAGATACATCAGAGAGCAATTCAATTTATTCAATAGGAGTAACAAGATCAATGGATTCAAGAAAAATAGCATCTCGACTTTCTATCAATCCACGTTCGGGATGGTAAAAACGATAACCACTCCCATTTTCGACATAACCAATAAACTTGCATTCCCAAGTTTTGCTTCCCAATTTATCCCTTAAAGGTTTGGGAATAAGTACATGTGCCTTACATCCCCAAACTTTGAGATTTTGAACATTAGGTTTAGTTCCATGCCAGCATTCGTAAGGAGTTAGAGGTTTGGCTTTTGTTTCGACTCTATTTAATATGTACGCAGTGGTGGACAAGGCTTCCCCCAAAAAATGAATAGGAAGATCAGCATGAGCCATTATAGACCTTGTCATTTCCATGAGAGTACAATTTTGTCTTTCTGCGACCCCATTTTGTTGTGGTGTATATGGCATTGTAAACGAATGTTTTATGCCATTCTCCTTGCAGAAAGAATCCATAGCTTCATATTCGCCACCACTATCATTATTCAAGTGTTTAATGGACCGACCAAGTTGCTTTTCTACCTCTAATTTATATTCCTTAAACTTTTCAAGTGCTTCTGATTTGTGTTTAAGAAGGTAGATATGTCCATATCTTGAATAATCATCAGTGAAAGTAATAAAGTATTCCATGGCTCGATGAGTTTTAGTTCTTAATGAGCCACAAATGTCCAAATGAATTATTTCAAGTAAATCCGATGATTTCCAATGTTTGAAAAATGGCTTGCTAGTCATTTTGCCTTTGATACATGGTTCACATATATCAAAATCATCGGAACATACTTTAGGCAATAAACCACTTTTAAACATTCGAGACATTTTATTTTTATTAATGTGACCTAACCTTAAATGCCATAAATAAGAACTATTACTAGTAGAGAACATGCAAATAATCAGAAATGCATACTTTATTAACAATAGGAAGAGAGTACATGTCATTCACTCGTACACCTTTCACTAATACACTTCCTTTTTTAATCAATACTGTGTTAAACCTAAAAGTAATCTCAAACCTTTTTGAGTTAACACCGGAACTGAAATTAAATTTCGCCGAATGTTAGGTACATAAAGCACATCATGAAGTACAACAGAAGTCCCATTAATAGAGAATTAACAATTGTCGATGCCCAAAACATCACTATAGGAGTTGTTGCCCATGTAGATTCTGTGTTCACCAACCTTCTTTTCAGTAAACTCCACGAACATGTCTTTATTTTACACAATATGCCTAGTTGCAGCAGAATCAATCCACCATGAATTTGATGAAGGTTCAAGCACCATTGCTTCAGAAACTGTCATGGCAACAGGGTTATGCTCCTTTGTCTGTTTCTTCTGAGGACAATTGGCTTTGATATGACCATTTTGACCGCATTTGTAACATGGGCCAATTTGATGCTTGTGGTGTTGTTGTTTTTGCCATTCTTGTGGTTTCTTCCATCATTTCTGAAATCCCTTCTTCCATTTTTTTTTTGAAAAAAGTCGTCTTTTTCTTGTTGAATGGAGTGTGGGTATTATTCTGTGGTTGTGGTAAAGATTGTGCCATTAACAAATTAGAAGACAATCCTTCTTTACGCCTGCGCTTCATTCTTTCTTCTTCAAAAACTAAGAGTACAGGCAATGTTACCATTGAAATCTCTCGTCCGCTATGAGTTAAAGATGTGATAACATGATCCCAAGACAATGGAAGACTATTAAGTATGGTTGTTACTTGCATCTTGTCCGACAAAGAGTGATCAGCGTTGGATAATTCTTTAGCAATTAATTCCATTTGATTAACATGATCACCAACACTATCATTATCACTCATACGAATGTTATTATATTTGTCCAAGAGCAATTGAATTTGAGTATCCGATCGAACTCCATACTTACTTTCCAGTGCTTCCATTAGTTGTCTTGCAGTTTTATGTTCTTCAAAGAGCGGAATAATGTTATCTTTCATATTATGTAACATAGTTGCCTTTGCCATTGCATCATCTTCTATCCATTTATTTTGGAACCAATTAGAATCATCATCTGGTTAGAAGTGGATAAAGTATGCAATGTTTTCTTATGTGTAAGAAGATAAGAAATGTGGCGTTTCCATGCTCAGAAATTATTTCCATTAAGCATTTCGATCCTTGAAGAATCCATGGTATTTTTAATAGCCATATTAAAAACAAAATGTGTTACTATGAAAATTCAAATGTGAATATTACAATACTAAACTAAAAATAAAAATAAGCAAAATTAAAAAAACAACAACAATAAGGAAAAGCCTTGTAATTGTTAAATCAACCCTTGTAATGAAAATGATGTGAAGGAATAGAACGGTACTGTTGCTTTGGGTAAGAAGAATGATGAAAACCCAAAGGCCTAGTAAACCCAATACTTTGCTTATGAGTATTGTAATAATAGTTACGAGCCCAAGGAACACATTGGTGCCTTTTAAACAATGTTTCTTTGGATGTTTTCCTTGGTAACACCCTTGGATAGCCTCCTCATCGAATTTTGTTTTCAAAAAATTTAGAATAAGTACCCACAAAAAAAATTCTTAGCAAAATTCTGGAAATTTTGGCTTTTGAATGACTGAAAACGGCCTTGAAATGAGCGAGAATGAGCCGAAAAACCCCATGAACCAATCTGCCAGTTCAATGTTGTGGCTGAACCGGTTTGAACCACTGGTCAATGCATGGGTCAACGCGTGGATCAGTGCATGGGTCAGAACACGGGTCGGGGGAAGCAGAGGGACACGGATTCGGGCGCGGTGCGTGGGGCGCTGGGGCGACGTGCGGAGCTGGACGCGCGCTGGGCTGTAGCACTGGGCTGTTTGGCTGGGCTGCGCACTGGGCTGCTTTGCGCACTGGGCTGGCTGGTTTTCTTTAGGCTGAACTTGATTTGGCCCAATAAAATCCTTTTTAATCTTTAGGCCCAAAGGAACAGATTTCCTAGCAGTAATTCTTATTTTTGGGCTTTTCTTTTAATTTTTGAATTCAGCCCAAGGGAATTTGAATTTAACTCAGACCCTGCAACGGCTCCAAAGATATTATTTCGGTCGTCTTCTTCGGCAACTGGAGTCGGAGACCACAGACTAAAATTCGAATTTTAAGGATCAAATCTTCGTCGTTTTTCACAACGAATTTCACCATTGTGACCAAAATTCTGAGAAGAACAAGATGGTGCCAATTTGGAGATGCAATTTGAACCAAATTTTTTTTTATAAAATTGTTTCCAACGGTACAATTCGGCCTCACTTTCGGCAAGGTTCGGAACAATAGCACCACCAACGGTTATTTTCTTTGGATAGTTTTCTGGGAATACAACACGTTGGTGATGATTAAATAAACAAATGGAATTAACCAAAGCCGAAGATTGATGATCGATTATACTCTGAATTTTTGGTAAAAACTTTTTAGAAAATTTACGTTCTTTCGGACTGTAATTTGACATCTGCGATTATGTGTACAAACTTGCTCTGATACCACTGAAAGATAAACTTAACAATGGTAATGATCGATTAGCCCGTGAGGGTGTTTATCACATAGAGGAAAAATACAATCCAGAAGATATAAAATTCAGAGAGTAAGAAAAATGAAGTGAACCAACCATTATAGTGAGGCCATATATTTATAGTTTACATGGTGGCCATTGATCAATAGTTGCAAACATTCAAACTCAAATGTCAAACCAACAGTCACCATGTTTCCAACCACTGTGACTATTTATTTTAAATTCAAATCTTCTAGTTGTATTTCTTCCTGCGGGAAGGTTTTATATTATCA
The DNA here is from genome assembly GCF_055761805.1 of Camellia sinensis. Taxonomy (NCBI): domain Eukaryota; kingdom Viridiplantae; phylum Streptophyta; class Magnoliopsida; order Ericales; family Theaceae; genus Camellia; species Camellia sinensis. The sequence goes on from NC_138968.1 coordinate 11,656,092, forward strand.
CCAATTGGGTTATGATTTAGTGTGAGGCAATCCACCATATTATGGTGTGAACACTCTCATACCTTCACCATGAACCTGAATCCAGTAGGGGCTCCAATTAAAATCCATCTCAGCTATAGGGATACCTGTTTGCAAGGGCTGGAGGATTAGTAAGTTCCCCATTATAAGCTTTTTGTTGAACCCCCCTCCGATCTTCTGTAGCATCGAAGGTGAACAAAAAGAGGTTATCATTCCAGGGAGTAATGGAGATGGAGGCTTTGGCTTTCCACGCACCTTGTAGAACAGTCAAAACTGCTTGTTTGTTAAGCTGTTTAGGGGCAAGGATCTTCCCGATCAAGCAGCGGTGTGCTATAGCTGCCATGGAATCGACTCCATCCTCAAGGGAGATCTAGTCCAGATCCTGGGTGGAATGAGAGGAACCTGCCATGCAAGAAAGAAAACGAAGGAAAGCAAGGCAGGGATGTAACGAAAAAACAGGGAGAGAAGGGGAGGAAAAGAAAAGAAAGAGGATGGTGAAGAAATTGGAGCTTAAAAGACTGGGATAAACCCAGAGAAAACCCTAAGGAGAGAGCTCTCATTTTAGAGAGAGAAAAAATATTCCTAAATGAAACTTAGGGACAAGATTTTTAAAGAGAAGCTATGGATGCTGAAAATCCTTTTATTAGGTAATTTGGCTTTCTGTATATTGCTTTGGGTTTATGTCTTTTGTTTAGAGTTTTTGTTTTGTTTTTCATTCTATGATGAATCTGCAGAATTTTCAACATATATACAAAGTTAAATTGGGAGAATGATGGAAGAGTTGGAATGGCAATGTGTACTTTGGCCCATGTGAAATGTGCAAAAGGTGAACTATGTATTCTTCATTGTACGCAAGTAGTTTTCTTCTTGATTTCATTTAAATTAGTAGGATCATGTTAACACTAGTAATTGTGTGGGGTCAAAACGTTGCTCATTCTACTTGAGTGGATTGTGTTGAACTTTAAATTTAAGAGTTCATTCATAGATGGAGATCTATTTCAAGTTTTTTTTATTACGGGTTCACGTTCCATTTCTTACGGGGAATGCTGATGAAGCCATTCAATTATATAGAAATGCTCTTTAGGTCCTCAAGGATTCAAAATGTATGCCTTTGGATAACAATGTGATGGAAAAGATAAGGATAGATTTGGCAGAATTGCTACATTTAGTGGAAAGGTATGCCTTTGTTTAAGTTCTGCCACTTTTCTAATTAAGAAACCTCATTGTGCTCGTACTACAATAAATTTGCTAGATATGTTTGCATTTAACAAAATAAATTTGATAGGTTGAGAAGTTTTAGGGATGTTCTATATCATGTGAGTATAATATTTCTTATGACCGTTTGAGTTTTGTCAAAGCAGGTAACTCTAAACACACTATTTTGATTGACCCTAAGACTTTGGGCGCTTGAAACCTTCCTAGTGATGATATAGTAAATGCTTCATCCCTAGAGATATTTGAAGTTGTTATGAGCTGTTGTATCACCTCGTTTTAAGCCAAAATCATCTTTTTGCTAAAATGACCATTTATCCCTAAACCCATGTTTATCCAAAACCTAACTCTTTGGTCCCACTTACAAGAAGATCCGGTTGAACCTGAATTGACAATATTTTATTGATTTTACTTAAAACGTCAATTGAGAGTTAATCGGGTTTATTTCGACAACAGGCTAGTCCAAAAGCATGGAACCCCGCACTCGTACATGCGTATGACATGTGTCCCCAAATGGGCACCTGCGCCCGTACATTTGGGTTAACATGTTGAGTTTAGATGTGCTTAAGGCTTGTGATTGCTCTTTTAGTGATTATGAGGCAATCCTTTCTTCTGCCCGCTTCATGCCAAACTTTTGATTGGTTTCTTAGAGTTCTCTCTATCTACAGATCTGGGTTAGGAACATTAAGTATTAAACATACATTTGTGAGGATAATTAGTAGTTTGTATATTTGAAGGTATGATACTCTTGAACATGCTATTAGGTTATGATTTGTTAATGGACTAACGAGATGATAGATAGAAATTCACATTCCATGCAGCATGTGAATTTTTGGGAGATGTAGATGATAGATTGAACCAAGTAAATTTTAAAAAATAAATAAATAAATTTGGTGGTGGTTGATTTTAAGGCATCATCTTCTTAATCATGTATCAATTGCTTTCAGAGGGAAAGAAGGCCGTGAGCTACTGGAAGAATGCTTCTTCATCACTGAGAAGTATAGAAGAAAAGAACACTATAGCTTACTTAGCCATCTTGTAAATCTTGCAACCTCTTATTCATAAGAACTTTGTGGCGGTTAAGCACTTGTTGACGAGGAGTTTGCAGATCATGTTGAAGACCGTGGGCCAAATGATCAGTCCTTCACCTTTCCAATGTTACATCTTGCTCCACAACTTAAACCAGTGTGCAGAAGCTGAGCAGGTAGCCCTGGAAGTTTTGCACATCCAGGAGAAGGCATTTGGAGAAGAATCTCTTCCAGATGGTAAGCTTTGTTTTGGTCATTTTGGCTTTTTGATCCTTTCTATTTGATATGATTGTTGAAAGCCATTACTGCAATTTACGACTTCATATTTTCAAACCTAACCCTGATGTTAACCAGGTGAGATGGCTTGAATCAAATGACCTACATATTCAACAGTCAGGTCATACGATTGAAGCTAATAAAGTGGATGATAACCAAATCAAACCAAACCAAGCCTTAAGTCCTATCAAATGGGATCAGTTGCATGAATTTTTTTTCTCCACTTGACTGTATTCAAAGCTATTTCGTTAATCAAATTAAGGAGATTCATATCTCTATTTACTACACTAGTCCATGTCAATCTAGGTTTACCCCTTTCCCTAATACTATCATCTACAGTCACTGTATCGCATCTTTTTATTACTGTCTCTGTTAGTCTCCGTTGTATATAACCAAGCCATCTCAATTTATTCTCTCTCAATGTGTCTTCTATTGGTACTATTCATACTCATTCTATAATAAACTCATTCCTAATACATCCACCTTAGCATCCTCATCTCAGCGACACTTATCTTATCTACGTGTTGTTTCTTAGTTGTCCAACATTCCGTCGCATACAACATTATTGGTCTAATAGCCGTTCTATATGACTTCCCTTTTAGTGTAATGGGTACTCGTTTATCGCACAGTACTCCTACCCATTCTCGAATAAAGTGGATGATGTATACATATATTTTGAAAATGATAGGATGATGAAAAATTTATAAGAAACATTGAAAAATTATTGAGATTTATATTTTATTTCTATTTCATTTTGTATTAGAACTTTTTACAGGTGTTTACTAAATAATGCATTACATTTACATGCATCAGTGAATATAAAAAATTAAATTATGTAGAATTCATGAAAAATGTGTGGAAAACCTCTGTGCCTATACAATTCGCTTCTTTTGTCCTTGTGATTGTTTCTATGTTGATATAGTAAGATCCTAGTGTTTTAGCCATGCTCACAGGTGTACATGTGTGTCCATACATATATATACACAGTATGCTGAGAAATTAATATATAGAGACAAAACTTGCATAGATGATAAAAATATTGACAATTACGAGGAGGCACGATAGCTTGTGTTGCGTAGTGCATAAAAGGTTGAATTTAACAATATAGGTTATGTTTCATAATAGTTGTGTTTCTGTAAGAATAAATTCATTGTTACCTTGTCTGAATCTAATTCTAGTTCTAACCATGATTATTTAATAAAATAGTGGCTCAATAGCTTTGTCCGTCACATTGACATCTGTCTTTTTGTAATATTATATTGCCCAAAAGTAAGTTTATTTAATTTTTTTGAATTTTTTTTTTACGCCATTCCTATTTACTTATATGTATTTTTCTGTGTCTTGGCGTTATCAGGTGAAGCTCTCGACTGTTTGGTTGCTATTCAGACCAAACTAGGGAAGGACGATATCAAGTTATTGGAGCTTCTGAAGAGGGTTCTCGCAATTCAAGAGAAAGGGTTGGAGAGATGAGAAATTTCCTATGCAAAGAAGGTTGTCTATGCTTAGAACCAAATGCTAGGGGGTGATCAACAAATCGAACGAGTTAAACAATTAGTTGTTCAAGTTTAATTTGATAACTTCAACGAGCTGCCGAACAGGTAATTGTTCAAGTTTGTTTTGATAACTTTAACAAGCTGCTTGGTTTTTGATGAAGCTTGGTTCGTTAAATTTTTTAGTCGATCTCAAACAAATTTTTATTAAGTCGAGTTCAAGTAATTTGACATTTTATATAATTTTAGGCCTATTGAATTAACTGTTTAAATTTGGTTTGAAAACCTTAATGAGCTCTAAAATGTGTTTAAGCTTAGACTTATTTATTTAACGAATCGAGCTTGAATCGAGCTTCAACAAACTTTTAACAAGCTGAACGCAAGTCGAGTTCGAGTTGTTTGATTAGTTTATCACTCTTAAATACAAACACATGATTTAGTATTAGGTTGTTCAAAGCTGAGACTACTCTTCTGTTTAAAAACTTCAGTTTGTTTGGTTTGGTTTTTTAGGATATACTTTTCAAAAAATTGAAGGTTGCGTTTGGTTAGCTTTTGGAATCATGATTCTAACACAAAATTTTTAGAATATTTTTCAAAATTCATAACCAAACACAACTCAAAATTATTCAAAACTCAATTTAAATATTAATTTCAGAACTTATAACTAAACACAACTCAAAATTCAATTTGAAACACTTTTTAAAATTCAAAACCAAACTCTTTTCAAAACTCTATTTTTAAGAAAATTTAAAAAAATATTTTTTTATTTTGTTTTTTAAGTTATTGTTAGAATCATGATTTGAATGTGGAGTCGTGTTTTGAGTTATGAGTTTTGAATTGAGTTTTGAAAAGAGAATTTGTTTGGTTATGATTGTTGAAAAGAGTTTTGAGTTGTATTTTGAGTTTTGAGTTGTCTTTTAAAATTTTTTGGATTTATTTATTTTTAAGTATTTAAAAATTTTCTTAATTTTATTTTTGTAGGATAAATATTTTATATTTTAAATATTTATTTTAATATGCACTATATTTCATATATTTTTGTATTGCATTTTTTTAAATATTAAAAAATTGAAAAAATTATTTTTTATTTTAAATATTTTATTTTATTTTATAAAAATATTTTTAAATATTTTAATTTTTTTTATTATGTGTTTGGTTACAATTTTAGTATAGAATTTTGAAAGTAGTGCGGAGTTTCAATTTATGTTTTTGGTTATGAGTTTTGAAAATAATTTTTGAATTGAGTTTTGAGTTATGACCTCATTTGTTTAGTGGATTATGTTGGATGAGATTGTTAAATGATTAGTGAAGATATTGTTAATACGTGGATTGTTAGTGAGTAGATTAGGTGAAAGTATGTTTATTTTGATGATATAGTGCTGAAAATGGTTAATGATGGAATATTATTAAATTATTTTTATAAAAAATCTAAAAAAATTAATTTCAATATTAAAAAAATATCTAAAATATATATATATATATGTATTTCAAATAACAGGTTGCAATTGCAAAAAAAAAAAAAAATTGTACTGTTCCGGTCAATCGGTCGGATAACTGGCCAGACTTTCAGGAAGATGTCCAGACAGACGACCGGGTAGACCCAATCCGCTCTCAAAACTAAATAATTAAAATTAAAAAATTAAATATTTAAAAATAAAATAATTTTTTAAAAATATCTAAATTAAAAAAAAATATTCAAAATAAAAAAATAAAATTTTCTCAAACATTTTTTAATATTTTAAAAAAATAGATCCAAAAAATTTAAAATACAACTCAAAATTTAAAAACTCAAAACTCTTTTCAAAATCTAGAACTTTTCTCAAAATTCAAAATTCAAAAACTCCTTTCAAAACTTTTTTCAAAACTCATAATCAAACAAAATATCTTTTCAAAACTCAACTCATGATTCCACGCTTAAATCACAATTCCACACTCAAATCATAATTTCAAAACTAAACCAAGCGCAATTGAAAATTTTTATTTTCTTTTTTTTTTGTTGAATTTTTAAAATTTTAAGATACACCTGACATATATACACTTAAAAAGTATAATAGTTGTGAATTTTTTTTAAAAAGTTAACTAAATACCAAAAATATATAAAATTTAATATATTTTCGTTTTCTTGTGTATTTATTGATTTTTTAAAATATTTTTTTATGAATATTTTACTTTTTAAATACATCTAAGTAAGGTGCATTTAAAATAGTAAAAAAATTGCTTAAAATTTTGAAAATAGTCATTAAAAATAAAAAAATATGAAAAATAAAAAACTCAAATTTCTAGAAAATTGAAACCAAACACAATGGCAGCGTTTGGTTTATTTTTCAAAACTTAACTTTGTTTTTAAATCATGATTTGGATGAAATATGTTAACCAAACATATTTTTAAAATGTAACTCAAAATTACTTTCAAAGCTCCTCCCCCCTCTCTCTCTCTCTCTCTCTCTCTCTCTCTCTCTCTCTCTCTCTTATTATATTATTATTATTATTATTATTAATCAATCAATTAATTATTTTTTCTCTCTCATCTCTACTCTCACATTCTATACATCAATCAATAATAAAAAAAATTATAAATCATTCTAAAATTATTTTCAAAACTCATAACTAAATAAATTTTATATTTTCAAATCATAATTCAAAAATTCAAAACTTAAAATATAACTCTACACTCTAATCATAATTTTAAAACTAAATCAAATCGACTCTGTTGGCTATACATTTTGTACTAAGCCAGTGACAATTCGACACGTGACAAAGTGAGGGTAATATGGGGAGACCAGGTAGGTCTTCGATCCTGATCATACACGTGGCAATTAATATTGGTTGTGATAAGATCTGAGTAGTAGCGGATCAATAAAGAGACGTACAGTGACGTGGCTTCAACGGTTGTTCACATTCAAATTCGAATATAAGGGGGAAGCCTAACTGCAAGTGAAGGCGTAGTGGAGCTACTTATAAGGTAGCATGATCAGCAATTACGGAGGAGCAGTTCGACGGTTTGAAGTACGATTCGATGGTTATCTTCGGAAAGTATAAATAGCAGGAAGGACTTCGGAGAAGGGACGAAGAAAAATCTAAAGAATCACTTTACATATTCCAGTGTTATTTCCTATCCTTTATATTCCTGTATTTTAAGTTTCTGCGCTGCACTTCATTTGTAGGAGTAGTTGTCGAGTATATTGCCGCTGTAATTCTCTACGGAACTGAGATCATTGTAAGTTTTTTCATACTAATGAAATACTCCAGTTTAGTTAACTGTTCTTATGTTCAAATTTTCTGAAGTTAAATTACCAGTAAGCCACCACTAAAAGTCCTCTTTATTGAGGCCGAAAGAACCATAACACAATCGTCTGAATAATTGTTTGGCAATTACAATTCTGTAAGGACTGATTGATCCTTACTGGCACGCTCATAATTACGAAAGTAACCTTCGAAAGCCAAAAAAGCCAACATATATTTTTGGCACGCCCGGTGGGACCTTTTTAAAACAAAAATGGCTAGACGTAGGAGACAAGGAGAAAATGAACGTTTGGAAGAAGGCGTGGAAGAAGAAGTGGAGACATCCAACCCAGAGGATAATGTGATAACACATCCTGTGGAGACTCCTATCCTATCGGAACCCATGGTCGAACAGACCAATACCTCAGAGCAAATACCATTTGTTCGTAATAGTGGACGAGACCAAGGAATTGGACCATCCAGTGTCCCATCTACTCAGCCAGTCAATCCGTGGGGCGGCTTGGTAGACGCCATGGGACAGCAATTAATAAACACAATGGAAAGGTGGGCAGTATCCTTTTTGGATCGAATGAATAACCACCAACCAACGAATGTAAGACACATAGAGGAGGTGAATGTCCCTCAGCAAAGATTGGCTAGAGACAAACAGCCTATGCAAGCTAATGGACATTCTAATGGTCAAACTAGTAATCAGATTCATGAAAGATTACCACCTCAGTCTTGGTACGAACCCATTTCGAGGCCTGTAGCAGGCCAGAATGCCTCAATGTTCAACAGTGAAGCCATGCAGATTGGTGGATCTGGCCCGGTACAAGAAAATGGCATAAGAATGATTCCAAATCCCACATTCGAAGCCATACCTGGTACCAGGGGGTACAATAATCCTGTATTCGAATTTATACCCAGGGGGTTGAAAGGTTTTCCTACAAGTGGAAGGGATACAATACCTGTTCCAGCACCTTTCGTGGGTCCTTTCGCAGGATAGGCTCAAAGAGGTTACCTACACCCCCAACAGCACCCTCTACCACAGGGACAGCCAGTCCCAAATGTACCACCTTATGGACCAAGAGGACCACAAGCACAAGTTTGTCCACCAAATCCTGTGTTTGTTCCCCCAGTGGTGGTTCAGCAGGCACAAAATATGGTCCCTAGGGACCAGATCACTGAGATAGTTAGGGACTTGTGTGGACCAATGGCTCGGGGGGTCCAGACCCCTGTGTATAGAAAACCATACCCAGAATGGGTCGATAGGGTACATGAATATCCAAGAGGTTTCAGGATACCAGATTTTGTCCTCTTTCATGGGAACGGAAACCAATCCACAGTAGAACATATTGCTAGGTTTGCCACTCAATGTGGTGAATTTACCAATCATGACTATATAAAGTTGAGACTATTCCCAAATTCTCTAACCGGAGGAGCATTTGTATGGTATATTAACCTTCCACCTGGCTCCATCCAGACTTGGCAGCAAATGGAAGAGGCATTTCATGCTCAGTTCTTCCAATCAGAGCTAGAAGTTTCCATGGCAGACTTGGCCAGATTGAGTCAAAGGCCTGAAGAGAAGGCTACTAAGTTTATTTCCAGATTTAAGAGGGCTCGAAATAAATGTAGAGTAATCTTGCCAGAAACTGAATTTGTAAGATTGGCCCAAAATGGCCTAGAGTTCAGGCTTCGAAAGAAGTTTGATTCAACAGAGTTTAGAGATTTAGTGGAACTAACTTATAAAGTATCTAGATATGAAGCATTACTGGAAGAGGAACATGATCGAAATAATGCATCATATAGGACATACTACAAAGATCCTAATTATGAGATTGATGCAGTAGAGATTGTGGGAAAAGAGCCTATGATCTGTGAAGCATTAATCCATAAAGATACAACAATTGACCAGCAGTTTAAAAAGAAAGATCTCCACAGGAAATATTCTTTCGATTTAACTAAGGCAGATGACATTTTTGATCATTTGCTTGTGGCCAACTTCCTTAAGTTACCAAAGGGTGTTAAAATTCCATCTCTTGATGAACTTAAAGGAAAAATATATTGCAAATGGCATAATTCTTGGTCTCACTCGACTAAAAACTGTGTTGTTTTTCGAGACAGGATCCAAGAACAAATTCGGAAGGGGAGTTTGAAGTTCCCAGCCAAAGCTGAAAAAGCCATGGGGATCGATAGCAATCCATTTCCAGAAATTGGAGAGGTGGCAGCCAATGTCATTATGTCAGACTTTCAGAACTTGTCTCTGAAAGAATTGGAGGAAGTCAATGTACAGATGCATGTGGCCAACCAGACAGCAACCAAAAAAGACCTTAGAAGTCCACCAGCCATGGGACGAGATTTCCCACATCAGAGGGAAGACTCTGATGAAGAAGCACTGGATGATGACTCCCTAGAGGCAACGGTAATGCAACGAATGTGTCCCAGGTGCAGACTGAGTTATAAGTGGTTGAAAGGCCTTCCAGTCGATGGGAAGCAGTATTACAGGGATGTGCAGAGGCGTCCCAAACCAACCAATGCTTATAACAAAAGGCCGTATCCGGCTAATGTTAGGCAGCAGCCATTAGTGGTTGAACCTGCAGTTAACAGAATATATGCTAAAGGCAAGAGGCCCTTCTATGAGTCCAGATCACCTAACTATTACAGGTTGGAGAGTAGTCATTCTGAAAGAAGGCTGGAGAAGAGTTCAGGTTTTGGTATCAAAGCCAGGAATTGGCCCCTTGGGCCAGCTTCACGAAAGACAGAAAATGATCACCATCACCTAGAACCTGAATCAGGCTCAAAGCTTGGAGACAGGGCCAAACAATTGTCTTCACAGCCAGCCTTGAAGGTGACCTCGAAAGAAGAAAGAGGCGGTTCAACGTCTGGGTCAGTAAGTTCGTGGGTACCTGGAGTCCCAGATTGGTTTGTGATGCAAAACAAACCTAGGGAACTGCCTTCCCAAAGGAATTTTGGAAATCAAAGTAGGATGGTTAAGCCTCCTTTGGTGGCCCCCAATAACTGGGTATTGCTGAAACACCCAAGAACGAGGGAACCAGATATGGTCCCCGTTATTTCCAGATCACAAAGGAGAAAAATTCAGCGTAGGTACACCCAATACCAGAGAGACCTGAAAGAAAGTGGAGAGAGTTCTTCGATGATCCATATAGGAGAAAAGAAGAATCGAAAGTCAGACCATAATTCAAAGCCAGTTATACAAAACGAGGTGGACCGCAGCAGAGAACAGTTGGCCAAGGTTCATTCTGAACTAAAGGCCAGAGAGAAAGAAAGTCTAGCAGGGATGGAGAAAGCTCTGATGGAGAGTGGCAGTGAAACGGAAGAAGATAGTGGCGTAAGCCAGAAGAAAGAAATGGTGGAAGAAGAAATGTTCGAAGCCTTCATGGCTGAGCAAACATTTCTGGTTGGAAAGCCAGCTGAGGAAAATCATTCGAAGGGACCCGTTAGCAATGAAATACCAGAATGCATCATGCAGGATGTTTCTGAAGAAATTGACCAAGGTGACCAAGAGGGAAAATAGGAACAGCCAGCCATCCAGTTTGGCTCGTTTCCCCCGGTATCAGTAAACATGGTACACATACTACCATAGGAATTCCAAGCTGGAGATGAGAATCAAGAGGGGCAGGAAGCTGATCCAATTCCGATCTCTAGTGAAGATTCACAAGCGAGTATGGTGCAAGATAATTTCGAAATGGTTACCCCAATGGAAGCTGAATATGAGAGCGAGGAAGTGGTAAGCATTAACCTCTCGTATCCATTCGAATATCCCTCGAAATCCATGACGCAGCATGTTAAGCCTTTGTACATTAAGGCCTTCTTCGATGGGGTTCAGTTAAACCAAGTCTTGGTGGATAATGGAGCGGCGGTGAACTTATTACCGAAATCCTCCCTGAAGAAATTAGGAAAGAGGAATCCCAGGTTGATCCCAACCAGTACAACCATTGCTGGTTTTGCCGGAGACAAGCAGATGGCCCAGGGAATTTTACCCATCAACCTCAGTGTGGGAACCAAGGACTGCATGATGGCGTTTTTCGTCATCGATAGCAATGCGAAGTACAATGCCTTACTTGGTAGAGATTGGATCCACACTAATAAATGCGTGCCTTCCTCTTTGCATCAAAAAATGATAATAGCTCTAGGCAATGGGAGGACGGAGGAAATTAATGCAGATCCTCAACCTTTCGTAGCCTGTGCTGATTTCGCAGAAGCCAAGTTGTATATTGACGGCGTGGCACCGCTCAGTATACTGATGGAATTCGATGGTTCAGCCGAAGAAACGGCTGATAAGGAAGTAGCACACCTGAAGCATTTAGTCCAGGAGAGTGCTGGTGAAGAATTAGAGGTTAAAGATGACAATGATGCCTGGTTATAGGCAGCAAGATGAAGCACCAGAAGCCAGGCCTTTGGCTTTAATCAAATTTTCAATATTGGATATAAAGTCAATAGTCCAGAAAGTTCGAGAGCAGGAGGAAGAAGTCATGATGATTAGCTGCAAGCGGGAGCAGCAACAGGCCAGAATTTTAACTCTTGATAAATACTGTGCATTGGACATAAAAACAAAAGTCCAAGAAATACAGGAAGAAGAATCCTTTTGGACAGATTTTGTCCATGAGGAGGAAAACAAAGAGGAGGAATCAAAGAGCCTGGAAGCAAAACACAGCAAGGAGATTCCTGCGGAGTCAGAGAAGATCAAAGAAGGGGTTCCAGTAGGTACTCAGATACAAGACCCTTTAGAAGAAATAAATTTGGGAGAAGATTCTGTACAACAACCCATTTATATAAGTGCTTGGTTGAGTTCTCCCGATAAGGACCAGTTGTTGGTTATTCTAAGAAGATATAAAGATTGTTTTGCATGGTCATACAATGAACTACCAGGATTGGATAGGTCATTAGTGGAACATAGGCTTCCCATGAAGCCTAACTTCAAGCCATACAAACAAAAACCAAGAAGAATGGGTTCAGAGGTGATCCAGAAAGTCAAGGAAGAAATTCTTAGACTACTCAAGGCAGGCTTTATCAGAACAGCCAGGTATGTTGAGTGGCTATCTAATATTGTACCTGTAGTCAAGAAAAATGGCAAAATGAGAGTATGCATTGATTTTAAAAACTTAAATCTGGCAACTCCAAAAGATGAATATCCTATGCCTATAGTAGATTTGTTGGTAGATAACTCAGCAGGACATCACATTTTATCAATGATGGATGGACACTCAGGCTATAACCAAATCTACATTGCGGAGGAAGATGTTCACAAGATAGCATTTAGGTGCCCTGGGAATATTGGGACCTTCGAATGGGTTAAAATGCCGTTTGGCCTGAAGAATGCTGGGGCCACATATCAGAGGGCTATGAACACTATCTTTCATGACCTTATTGGTGGGTATTTGGAATGTTATATTGATGACATTGTGGTTAAATCCCAATCCATGGAGGAACATTTGTTTCACTTAGAGGCAGCCTTTGAAAGAATGAGAAGGTTCAAATTGAAGCTTAATCCCCTTAAGTGTGCTTTTGGCGTATCATCTAGAAACTTCTTGGGCTATGTAGTACACAAGAAAGGAATACAGATCGACCAGAATAAAGCCAAAGCCATCATTGAAGCCAGACCTCCATCAAGTAAGAAAGAATTACAAAAGTTCCTTGGTCAGGTTAATTTTCTTCGAAGATTCATTTCTAACACTGCAGGGAAAACTAAAATTTTTTCTTCTTTATTAAGGCTGAAAGATGAAGAGGAATTTGTGTGGACAATGGAGCATCAAAGTGCTTTCGATGGAATCAAAGCCTACTTGGCCAACCCTCCGGTACTGATGCCACCAAATGGCGTTAAGCCTTTGAAGTTGTACATAGCCGCAGCAGAAGATTCATTGGGAGTTTTTTTGGCCCAAGACAATGAGGAAGGCAAGGAGCAAGCTGTGTATTACCTTAGTAGGTTTTTAAATTCTTGCGAATGTAAATATTCAGCTGTAGAAAAACTTTGCCTTGCATTGTATTTTGCTGTAATGAAATTAAGATATTACCTTTTGCCTACAACTGTCTTGGTAATTGCAACCACAGATTTGGTTAAATACATGTTATCTAGACCTATGTTGAGGGGAAGAATTGGCAAATGGGTATTAGCCTTGTCAGAATTTCACTTAGAATATGTGTCCCAAAGGGCAGTGAAAGGACAAGTTTTAGCCAATTTTTTGGCAGACCATCCATCTCAAACAGAGAGTCAAGAAATAATGGAACTCAGTATGGCTAGTGTCGAACCATGGCAAATGTGGTTCGATGGATCGAAAGCCAATGGCCTAATTGGAATTGGTATAGTAATCAAGTCACCACAAGGAATTGAAACCACACATGGTTTCAGAATAGATGAAACTGCTTGTTCTAATAATCAAGCTCAATATGAAGCTTTGATAGTAGGATTGGAAATTCTTATTGGATTACAAGTACATGCAGTTGACATATTTGGAGATTCCCAATTGGTCGTTAACCAAGTAAAAGGGATTTTCAAGTGTCAAAGTATAAGTATGCTGCCTTATTATGTCGTCGCATTACATTTGCTCTCTCAATTTGAAATAGTAAATGTAACTTATGTCCCGACATTCTTGAATAATAGAGCTAACGATGTGGCGCAGAAAGCTTCGAATTTCAAGAGTAAAGATGGTACCCATTGGGATGTAAGCCAAACGACATACCAAAAACCTATACCTCCTTTGAGTAAGAGGAACATGGTCCTGGAAATCAACTATAATGATCTGCAGGAACAGGATTGGAGACATCCAATAATACAATACTTGGCTGGCCCATCCTCGAAAGCCAGCAGAAGAGTTAAATTGCAATCTATGCAATATATCATATACAACAATGATCTCTACAAAAGAGGGGGAGATAGTCTATTGTTAGAATGTTTAGGGCCAAAAGAAACATTAATAGCTATGGCTGAAGTTCACGAAGGTATCTGTGGTGCACATCAGCTTGGTGTAAAAATGAGATGGCTGCTTCGAAGACATTCCTATTATTGGCCGACTATCCTTAAAGATTGCATAGAATATGCAAAGGGCTGCCAGGCATGTCAAAAGCATGGTACAATAAGGCATGTGCCCATAACTGATCTACATGCAGTAGTAAAGCCTTGGCCATTTAGAGGATGGGCCATGGATATGATGGGGAAAATACACCCTCCCTCTTCGAAGCATCATTGTTTTATTTTGGTGGCTACTGATTATTTCACCAAATGGGTCGAAGCCAAACCATATAAAGCCGTGGATCAGACGGAGGTTATTGGGTTCATTAAAGATTTGATTCATAGATTTGGCATCCCACAAACGATAACGGTCGATAATGGGACTGTTTTTGATGGGAAAATGGTGAAGTCTTTTGTGGCTGAGTTCGGGATTAGCCTTGTGAAATCCACTCCATACTACGCACAAGCCAATGGTCAAGCTGAGTCATCTAACAAGTCCTTAAAAAAGGGAATACAAAAAGTTGTGGAAGATAATCCGAGAGATTGGCACAACTTATTGTTAGATGTATTGTGGGCTTATAGAACTTCCCCAAGGTCAAGCACAGGAGTCACTCCTTATGCCTTAGTTTATGGGCATGATGCAGTATTACCAGTAGAGATCAATGTTAAATCCTTAAGGGTAAGATGCCAAGACCAGTTGGATCCTGAGCAGTACTATCAAATATGTGCTTGGAATTAGAAGATATAGATGAAGCTAGAATTTTGGCATTAAATAACATTCTCTTTCAGAAGAAGAAAGCAGCCAAAAATTATAACAAGAAAGTCAAACACATTGGCTTTGATGAAGGTGATTTGGTGTGGAAAACAATACTCTCAATAGGGATTAGAAGCCATAGATTTGGAAAATGGTCACCTAACTGGGAAGGACCATATCAAATTCATAGAGTTTTGCCTTTTGGGGCATACCATTTGAAAGATCTGAGTGGTTATGTGCATCCCAAAAAGATTAATGGCAGATATTTAAAACCTTATTTTCCAACTATTTGGGAAACACAGGGAACAAAATAAACAGTGAGTACAAGAACATAAACAAGGAAATACTTTATAAAGAGTCAAGTACATTGTGCCACAAGTTGGCCCAAAAATCATTACAATGTTTTAGCTGTTTTTGTACAACAGATTTCCTATTGGTAAATGATGCAAACAGTTGAATAGCTGCAGTCATATCTTTCTTTTGATCAGCCAGTCCTTGATTGGTGATTTGCAGTTTGAGGTCAGTTCGGAGTAAGGCTTGATTCACTGCAGAAAGCTCCTCTTCGAGTTGAGCCTTCCTCTCCAGCAATTGAGTTCGGAAGTGAGAGGCAGAGGAGTGTTGTTCCTTAAGCGTTGATACTTCAGTATGCACTTGAGAAACAAAACTTTGATCTCTGACCAATTTCTCACCTGCGGCCTTGGCAGCATGACAGATGCTGATGTAAAAATCAATGGTAGCTGCTGCCTGGGATAGGTGGTTAGAGACATCCATACCAGACTGCTTAGCAAGTTTGCAGCATTGAAGAAACCCGTTTTTTATTATAGGCCTTTGTAGAGCCTCGAAGGGAATCCTCGAAAAAGAAATTAGCAGGTCTAGACAGGTGTCTAAGTCTATCGAAGGCACAGAAGGTTGGCTGCTGGAGGAAGGAGAACTCTCATAGATTTCCAGCAAAGAATCAGCTAAACCTAATGGCTCAGTCTCCTCATCGAATGTCGGAGAAGTAGAAGTGATGTCAAAAAAACTAGCTAATCTTGCTTCAAAAATATCAATCTCATCAGTAGACATGAGAGGAGCAGAAAGAGTTGCCTTAGGAGACACAGAAGATTGCATAGCAACAGGAGAAATAGGTGGAGCATCTTTGATGGTCTCCATGGTCCTGGTCACCAATGAATCAAGAGAAGGAGGGCTGGAGCTAGGTAAAGATGGTGAGTCATGAATTGGAGAGCTGTCAGCACTCATCAAAGACAAGGTAGCACTTGGAGCCTCCTTGAAAGGGCAGAGAGGAGCAAGACTCAGTAAAGAAGTAGATTGGGGAAAGTCAAGAGTCAAGTAAGAAAGATAGGGAGCTAAACCAAGAGGAAAAGGTACAGGAATGCTTGGCCTTAGGAAAAGTGTAGAAAATCTAAAGTCCAAAAATGGAAGTATGGTCTGAGTAGTCCCTATATCCTGCGTCTGATCTGCCTCGAATGAAACTGAGAGAGGTTCCATCGAAAAGATAAGTTCAGAAGTTGCTGCTGCATGAGGAAGAAATGTAAGGCAATGTCAAACCTTGATACCAAAGGCTAACAGAGGAAAAATCGCAAAAACATAAAATTACCTGCTCCAGAAGTATTGGCGATAATGGGAGAACTGCGAAGGGTGTAATCTCTGGCAGTCTGTTGTCTTCTTACAGTTTCCCTTTGCAGTATGTCAGCAGCAGCAAGTTCATCTCTCAGAAACTGTTCCTGCCGTCTCTTCTCAGCTCTTTCAAAGACAATCATGGCTTTAGGATGTTCTTGCTCCATTGTCCTGACGGCTGCTTTATGGATGTTATCTTCCACTGAGATAGGAGCGGAAGCAGACACCTTTTTTCTCTTCTCTATGGCTTTGGCGATTGTCTCAGAATCAGAGTCTTCGACCATATCGGAAGGAGAAACAGTCATCTTTCTTTTCCTTTTCCTCTGTATTGCCAGGGTCTGCTTTTTCTCAATTTCTTTCTCAACTTTTCCCTCAAGTTCTTCAAGCTGCGATCTAGATTCCAGAGAAATGAATTCATCTTCTGACTCTCTGGCAGTTACCGAGTTGGATGGAAAGACGATCGCCTTCTTCTTTCTTTTTAAAAACAACTCTTCCTCTTCATCTGATTCTTCCTTTTCTTCCCCTTGAATATTGGATGTTCCCTTCTCGAGTTCAAAGAGGCTCCTTTTCTTTTGTGATTGGCCACCTTCACAAAAGAAGAATTAAAGATAAGGGAAAATGCATTATGAAAGACAAAAGGAGAAGAGACAAGGGTATACCTTTCTTCGAGGCAGCCCGAGTGACTCTGGGAGGAATTGAAGCAGCGGGAGCAGCATGTGCCAATTCTGAAACAGTGGAAGAAGTGACCTCCCTGGTTTTTTTGGGCTTGGTCACATCTAACACTGTTAGTAGGCTTAAAGGTGGAATGGCCAGATAAATCTCCATGTTAGTCACCCACCAGTTTTGGTACCTCTTCAACATGGTACCTTGAGGAATGAAAGGGATGTATTCAAAGTTGGCCAAGTCATCTACAAATTTCAAAGTTGCCTCTTCTAGCTTGGATTTCCGGACTTTCAAGTCCCTTCTGGTGAGGCTGAGATTTGTGTTGCTACAGAGAGGTATTGGGACCCCTTGTGAAAGGCCAAATTGTCTAGCAAACTGAGCTGGACAGTAAGGTTCAACAATACATTTATATGCCTTCGGGTTTAAAGTCCCGATAAATAGCTCTCTGGGAATCAGAATGGAAGCCCATATATCCTGGTGAGTAAGTGAAGTACAGGATTGGTCACTTAGAAAATTCCTCAACCAAGATGGACCAATGGAAGGTTCGAAGGGACGAAAGCGGTAAGTAGGAAGGGAGGCTAGAAGCTGATGAAAGAAAGAGAAGTAAAAAGCAAAGGTAGAAGGGTAAAGTGAAGCATTGGCTATTCTTATGCCATGAGTAAGAGGGTTTGGCTCGGAAAATTTAAGGCATTTGGATTGTAATTCGGTAAAATAGGCGAAAAGCCAAAACTGAAGGATCCAGAATGGCCCCCCTTGATTAGCATCTAAGGGTTTCTCACAAAAAAGGGAGCAGACTCTATATACATGCCCTAGAACATGTGGGGCTAAGGCCACCTTTTTCTGTAAAACAAAGGCTTTGGCAAGAGGGGCAAATTCAGGCATAATTCTCTGAGAGGAAGTGCAAAAAAGGAATTTACAAAGCCAATACAATAAGAAAGAAAAAAAATTCCCTATCAGTCACAGGGCCTTGTCTTTTATTCTTAGCCTTAGCGAAATCACTATAAGATGAGTTAAGGGAGGGGAGAGAGAAAGGGACTGCTAAATCAGGATAATCTGGTCCAAAAGGAGTACCAATAGGAGATAGTCCCAATAAAGGCAAATATCAAGAACAGTAGGGGCCATCATCCCACATCTAAATTGGAAAAAGTTAAAGACAGGATTTCAAAAACATAGAGCAGCGGGAACAAGGAAAGGGTCTTCTGAAATAGTTACCCTAGACAGTCTGAGAGCATCGAGAAGGCAGAGTTCTTGAAGGTCCAGGGTCCTAGCAGGAATAACCCGATCAAACCACTCTTGCCACTCTGGTCTCACCGTGGGCCAGCATCGGTAGGGGCGATTCATCCTCCAGTTCCTCCAGTCAAGACCACCTTCATAGAGAAGACATTGGTTTTCCAGTCGGGGGTACAGGGCTGGGAGTTCAGTGAGGACTTCTTTGAATATGGGCCCGAGCACATAGTCTGACTGCACATGGCGACGAGGGACAAAGATGCGTCCATCAATAGCGCTCTTCTCCCCAGCTTTGTACTTTTCGCATTCCGCGTCAATAATTCTCTTCAGGGCCACAGATGGGCTCATACGCTCTACGACTAATATTGAAGGAGAAGCCATTGACGGTATGTTTTTCTTCGGGAAAGGAAGTAGAGAGAAGCCGACGATTGGTAATAAAAAGGGTTTGTGCGATTAGAAAAGCAGGTGATTTCAGAACACAAAACAAAAGGGTTTTTAAAGCCCTCGTATTTGAAAATATATTACATGAGCTGTTAAGTATTAAAAGTACGAGTACAAAAGCTTCCTTCAACATTGACGCTTTTGGAGGGAAAAACAAAGCCCGGTTGTTAAGGCTAGCTTCGAAGTAAGATATTTTGCTTCGAAGCCGAGTCAAACGGCTTCGAAAACAGAGAAGCCAGCTTCGAAATGGGTTGCCCTACCCAAGAAATAAAAATACTCGAGTATTTATTTTAAAAAGGGCTTAAAGACCTGTTTTTAGAGTTTCTTAACAAAGATAATGTCCTTCGAAGCAAAACTTGAGTTTCTTTAACAAAGGTAATGTCCTTCGAAGCAAAAACTTGAGTTTCTTTAACAAAGGTAATGTCCTTCGAAGCAAAACTTGAGTTTCTTTAAGGATGGGATTTGGTGTTCGAAACATCAAAAGCAATGATGACAATGACTAGATGTTGACTGTGGTCAAAACAGGTTTTGAATGTAAGATTGTTAGATTCGAAGCACTGTTTCCAATTGAAAATCAGCCAAAACTCAACTCCACAAATTGGAAAGGTTACAATTGGCTCATTTAGTGTTTTATTTAAAACAATTAAGTCCAAATTTAAAGGATGAAATTGTTCGAAGTTCGAAGCTCTAAGTTGACTTTTAAAACACAAGTAAAAATACAAGTGAAGACAGAGTCAAACAAAGACAAATTTTGTTTATATTAAGATCAGAGTGATTACATCAGCTGACCCTATCTCGGTATGAACTCGAGTTCATAAAAATAAGGAATGGAATAAATAACAAGATCATGAAATTTGGTCCAACAATGATCAATGAACTTTTGTTCTTTCCTTATTCTATCTTCTAAATTTTCTACCATCGGCTGCATAAGTTGATGTGCTCTCACTTCATAGTAGAGCTCTTCAGCCTTTATTTCGAAGGCCACTTCTCTTAACCCTTGTTCCAATTCATCAATGTCTAAATCATCCCAATAGGCAGAATCTTTATTCTTGAAATCATTGAATTCTTCAATAAAGTTCTCTGTTTTGTATTGAGCATGAATTCGAAGGGATGAAAGCTGGTCTAACGATTGTGTAGTAGCCATAGAATTGCGATGCCAGTGAAGAAGCAATGGAAGTTGGTCCAGAAACATATGAAGTTTTGCCTGAGCAAGGGGATTAAGGACATGGCCCCTGGTCATGATGTCACAAGCCCATCGAAGGTTCTTGAGAGGGACTTCGTCCTCAAGAACATTAAAGGGCAAGTGAGAGAAGGCTGCAAGCAGAAGTTGAGCCTGTTTCCGCTCAGCTGAGGTAGGCGAAGGCAGAGGTTTATAAGGTGGAAAGGCATTCTCCGTGGATAGGGCAATCTTCAATTTTTCTGTCCAGGAAAGAATTGGTGGGGGAGAATCAATTTCGGGAGATGAAGAAGAAGGTGTGGACGCTTCTGTTTTCAAGGATGATACGGGAGCAGAAGGAACAAAGACATTAATATAATCAAGCCAGTCAGAAGAACAGATCTTCGCCTTCTGGGCTAAGAATGATGGGTTATACCCTTGTGTTTCTTCTGGGCGAGGAGCAGAGTGCACTATCTTTGAAGTCATGGAAGATGTGTACCATGCTACAAGAAGATTCTTCTCCAGACTACGCCGATGGTCAATGGGCACATAAGGATAAACAACTGAACTTTGAGCATAGGAGGGAAACTCTAAAGGGTCAGTGAACTCAACAAAATGGTGGTTGATTCTCTCCTTTAAATCAGAAGTCTCAGGTACTGACCAGTTTGTCCAGTCAGAACCTCCAGAAGAGCCAGAAGAGGAAGCAGCTGCAGCTTTATCCCATACATAAATTTGCGAAGAAGAGTTGCTCAAATCCATGTTTGCAATTTTACGAATCAGAGGTTTGAGAGCAGATTGTTCGAACTGTAAAGGTAGGTCAGAAGGGAAAATTCTTATGTCTTTGTTTGTAGCCTTCTGAATCGAAGGATTAAGAGCAATGTGTTCGTAATCCAAAGGTCGGTAATTTGCAAAGGCGTCCATGACCTGAATATAGAAAGGTGGGTAAAGGTGGCTAATAAATGCATGCTTTCGACGAGGAATGGCATTGACATATGACTCTTCGTATGCTTCATCATTGGAGGAAAGAGTTAATTTGGCCATAAAATGTATCAGTCTGTTCGAATAATAAGACAATGAAAGTACTTAAAGGATCAAGACGAGAGTATTAATACAGATGGTGTGAGACAGTTGCATTTCTGGGCAGATGCAAAACCCATGCACGTTCTAAGACGTGGGAAAAGGGACTCTGATCCACTAATATCACCAAGTCTTGGGTATATTAGTGCGGGGGGTAATGTTGGCTATACATTTTGTACTAAGCCAGTGACAATTCGACACGTGACAAAGTGAGGGTAATATGGGGAGACCAGGTAGGTCTTCGATCCTGATCATACACGTGGCAATTAATATTGGTTGTGATAAGATCTGAGTAGTAGCGGATCAATAAAGAGACGTACAGTGACGTGGCTTCAACGGTTGTTCACATTCAAATTCGAATATAAGGGGGAAGCCTAACTGCAAGTGAAGGCGTAGTGGAGCTATTTATAAGGTAGCATGATCAGCAATTACGGAGGAGCAGTTCGACGGTTTGAAGTACGATTCGATGGTTATCTTCGGAAAGTATAAATAGCAGGAAGGACCTCGGAGAAGGGACGAAGAAAAATCTAAAGAATCACTTTACATATTCCAATGTTATTTCCTGTCCTTTATATTCCTGTATTTTAAGTTTCTGCGCTGCACTTCATTTGTAGGAGTAGTTGTCGAGTATATTGCCGCTGTAATTCTCTACGGAACTGAGATCATTGTAAGTTTTTTCATACTAATGAAATACTCCAGTTTAGTTAACTGTTCTTATGTTCAAATTTTCTGAAGTTAAATTACCAGTAAGCCACCAGTAAAAGTCCTCTTTATTAAGGCCGAAAGAACCATAACACAATCGTCTGAATAATTGTTTGGCAATTACAATTCTGTAAGGACTGATTGATCCTTACTGGCACGCTCATAATTACGAACGTAACCTTCGAAAGCCAAAAAAGCCAACAGACTCACATGAGACTTGACTTTCCATAGTGTGTGTATGTTTGTCTCGATGGTGATATCAATCTTCCATGTCTTTAATGGGGGGTTTATTCACTTTTTATCTTCTGTTAGTATTTTTTTTATTTCATTCTTAAACTATCTATATCATTTTTTTAGTTCTTAAAGTTTCTAATTTCAGTTTAGGGTTATTTACATAGAGACCATTGATATACTATTGACAAGTATTACTTTGACTTCCTAATCTATGAAAGCATACAATGAACCTCATAAATTATTGAAAAATATCGCTTTGACTCCCTAAATTATAAAAACATACAAATGGATTTCTTAAATTGTTGTCATGTTTCACTTTGACCTTTTTTGTTACTGCATCGTGAGTTAAACCAAACTTTTAAATATTTTTTAGATGAAAATAACCTTTAGCAATTTATATATTTACAATTTCATTATTGTTATTTTTTTATTTTTTTAAAAACATAAGCATTCATGCATTATTATTATTTTTTAAAATATTCTCTGTAAATATGTTTTTGTAGAAAGAATATTTAAAAAATAATAATAATAAAATAGAAAAATGAGGAAAATTGAGAGGAAGTGTTGTTGGGTGTTATACATAGTATTGAAAGGTATTTTCGACTCAAAATGTCAATGTCGTAACGGAAGAGGTCAAAGTGTAAATACCTAACAGTTTAAGGGTCCGTTTATATGTTTTTATAGTTTAGGTGGTCAAAGTGATACTTTTTGATAGTTTAGGAGGTTAAAATGATAGTATTGAGTTCACCCATGTGGATAGAGGTAGCCACCGTTATTGACATTCTATCCACATGGGTTGGTGTTGAGCATTCCACATTATGTGAAGTTAGCCATGGAAGTCAAAATGTAGTTGCTGCATTTTTGGGTGACAGATTTGCTGAAGTTCTTCAAACCTAGGGTGACTTGCCATTTATTTTAGTAGTTAGTTGTTGGCAAGTAGATGTTGATCTTTGGCTCTCCCGTTTGTGTATAAATAGGGAGAGCTGTGAGTTAAAGAGAACAAGATACACAAAAGGAAGAACACAAGTGATATACAAGAGTGTATATCTATGTGAGAGTGAGAGAAAAAAGCCAGAGAGTGTAAGGCAGTAGAGAGTGTGTGAGTTGAGTGAGAGTGTCTCCTCCTCTGTGTAATCTTTATTTGTTTTAATGGAAATCTCCGGTTCTCTCCATGGACGTAAGCATTGAGGCCGAACCACATAAATCTTGTGTCCATTATTGTGTGTTTGATTTCTGGTAGTTTAGGTAAGTGGCCTTAAATCACAACAATTGGTATCAGAGCTCAGGTTGAGCAAGGAGGCAAAACAGAGGCTCGGATACTCTGTTTTTCGAAACGGCCAGAAATCAGGTTGCTCAAAATTCACTTTTGAGCATACTAGGAAGAAGGTCTCGATGAGAGGAGTCTAGACCCAGAAAGAACAGGCAAAACGGAGGTCGGGGTGACCCACACGCGCCGGTCAAAGTTTGGCGCGTAAGGTCAACTCTAAACCAGAGTCCCACTCGCGATTTTATAGCCAATCCAAATACTTTAAATATTTATCTGGGCAAATAACATCACAAAGGCGAGTTTGGCTCAGTGGTTGAAGGTTGAGATCTTTACTCCTCTCTTGGTCTAGAGTTTAAGTTCCACAGACAACATTTGAAGGATTTTTTATTTTCTTTTTGGGTATAGCAGACATCAGCGCCAACTCACTGCCACGTCATCAGCCAGTTAGTGCCATGTGTCTGCCACATCAGCAGAAAGTTTTAGAAATTGCATATTGGCCCTTGGAAGTTTGGTAAATTACAATTTGGTCACTGAATTTTGAAAATTTTCATTTTGGTCTTTATAGTTTGTGAAATTGCAATCTGGTCCTTGAAGTTTTCAGAAATTACAATTTGGTCACTGAATTTTAAAAAATTTTCATTTTGGCCCCTGTAGTTTGTGAAATTATAGTTTGGCCTTGGGTGTTTGGAAAACTTGCAATTTAGCCCCTAATTTTTGGGGTTATTTTCAGTTTGGCCCCTGAAGAGGAAGGAAGTGTGTTCCTAGCCAAACATGTCGTTTCGGTCACAACCGCGAGGTCAGAATAGTCAAATTCTGAATAGTTTTTTTTTGTTGAGAAGATCAAAATGGCAAGAAAAGGTGCAAGTTTCATGATAGAACCTTTCAATGGTAATAATGACTTTACCCTGTGGCAGGAAAGGGTAAAAAATATTTTAACGCAGGAGGGCTTGGTGAAAGCTCTCAACAAAAAGTCTAAAAAATCGGAAGACATAAGAGATGACAAGTGGGAGGAGTTGAGAAAACTAGCAAATAGCACTATCTAGTTATATCTCAAGAACAACACACTCCCAGAAATCATCAATGAAGAAGATTCGGTAGAGCTATAGGCAAAGTTGGAATTGAGGTACAAGTCAAAGTCCTTAACAAATCGATTGTCTTTGAAGAAACAATTGCATGCACTTCAAATGACAGAAGGAGCGAACCTTACAGAACATCTGGACGAGTTCAACAGGCTCACAATGGAGTTGGAGTCTATTGGGGTGAAGATCGAGTAGGAAGATAAGGCTATTATCTTGCTGGTCTCTTTACCTCCATCATGTGAGCATCTCAGGACTACTCTAATGTACGGGAAAGATACTCTTGGACTAGATGAGGTGGTTGCTACACTTATTTCTCATGAAGCGATGAAGAAAAGGGAAAGCGACAAACACCTAGAAGGAAATGCCATAGTTACATCAGAAGATGATCGAGGCAAAGACAGGTCCAATGAGAGACGGGGTAGATCCAAATCAAGAAGGCGTTTGCAATCAAGGCCAGGCCACAAAAGAAAGTGCTATTATTGTGATCAAGAGGATCACCTCATCAAAGACTGTGCAAAGCTCAAGGAGGACAAAACAAACAAGGAACATGCGAGCTCATCAAATGTCGCAGCTGTAGTGAATGCTAAGGATGAGTATGCATTCACAGTTTTGTCGAGTATAACGAAACCTGATTGGATTTTAGATTCCGGAAGTACATACCATATATGCATGGACATAAGACTTTTTTCACTTACCAAGCGAAGGACAGAGGTATTGTTCGGGTGGCTAACAACACTATGAGTAAGATTGTTGGCATAGGAATAGTACGGCTACAAATGGAAGATGGAAAAATTTTCACGTTGGATGGAATCTGACACGGGCCAAGGCTGAAGAGGAATCTAATTTCCTTAAGTATGACAGACTTGAAGGGTTACAGCTTTTTTTCTAGTAAAGGAAATCTCAAAGTTATCCATAGAGATACAGTGATGCTGCATGGACGACTAGAGGAGAATCTGTACAGGCTTGTTGAAGAGGTTGTGATAGAAGAAGCTACTGTCATTAACCAGGCAAGAAGTACAAGACACACACCAAAAAGACATAGGGCTCAGTAAACATGGAAACCAAAGTGTACAAGAACATATAGAGGCAGTTCGAAGGTGCACAAAACGGAGCCATTGCAGCAAATCTTGAAGAAAGCTCAGAGCAAAGAGAACAGGATAGCTAGGCACGTCTTAGGGAAGAAAAGTATTTCTTTTGCTCCTGAATTAGAGACCTATTGTAATCTTTCTAAGACTACATTGAAAGGAGAGATGCAATCACAAAGAGTTGCAAAGTAAGCTTTGCATGACACCCTAGTGAGGGGGTGCAAGGCACTCCAGGCCGGGGGTGCTATTATAGATCACCCTACATGGGTGAAGAGGGTGATTTTTTGAGTTCACCCATGTGGATAGACGTAGCCACCATTGTTGACATTGGTTGGTGTTGAGCATTCCACACTATGTGAAGTTAGCCATGGAAGTTAAAATGTAGCTGCTACATTTTTGGGCTACAAATTTGCTGAAGTTCTTCAAACCTAGGGTGGCTTGCCATTTATTTTGGTAGTTGGTTGTTGGCAAGTAGATGTTGATCTTTGGCTCTTCCGTTTGTGTGTAAATAGGGAGATCTGTGAGTTGAAAAGAGCAAGATACACAAAAGAAAAAACACAAGTGATATATAAGAGTGCATATCTGTGTGAGAGTGAGAGAAAAAAACCAGAGAGTGTAAGGCAGTAGAGAGTGTGTGAGTTGAGTGTGAGAGTGTCTCCTCCTCTGTGTAATCTCTATTTGTTTTAATGGAAATCTCTGGTTCTCTTCGTGGACATAGGTTGAGGCCGACCCACGTAAATCTTGTGTCATGACCCGAACCCGCCCCTATGGGTTAAGGGCATAACCGGCCAGTAATCAAGAGATTACCTACGGCCTCAAATCAAACCATACGTAACTCATCAGAGTAAATGGCCCAAACAGAAGCAAAATTTAAATCTTTATCCATAGAGCTGTGCTTATATGCACATCATAACATTTCACATAAGTATTCGTAAATAACTCACATCAAAGGGAAGTTAACATACAAACTGTATAAACGGGATCATTTAAGTCTAAGTCAGCCAATCAAAACTATACACAATCGTAATTCAAAGTCCTCGCCATCAAGACAAAATATAACAATATGGCAAAAGGGCGAAGACGAGTCTCATGCATGAGACGTTTAGGCTGACTCTCCAAAGACCTTGACTGTTTCTCACAAACTTCACTGGGGCTGGGTTTGGACCTCCCTTGGCTCACCTACAAACACATGAATGAGCGTGAACGAAAGCCCAGTGAATAATATCAAATGAAGAAGATACACAAATAAGTATTTAGAACGACATACACCAAACGGCCTTGGGCCCAATTCATATTTCTATCTAGTATATATATATATATATATATATATGTATCAAGTAACTGCGGTTCCAAATACATCAGACGGCCTCGGGCCCAATCCGTTCATGTCAGACTGGCCTCTGGCCCATTCATACTTTCATTCATGTCAGACTGGACTCTAGCCCATTCATTCTTTCATTCATGTCAGACTGGCCTTTGGCCCATTCATTCTTTCATTCATGTCAGACTGGCCTCTGGCCCATTCATTCTTTCATTCATGTCAGACTGGCCTTTGGCCCATTCATGCTTTCATTTATGTCAAACTGGCTTTCGACTAATTCATTCGAATTAACGAACTTATAAGACTTACATAGAAGTAAGTAATTGGACAAATAACATACTTCAGATATCTTTATTGAGATATTACTCACAGTGATCAGCTGGATGATTTGCCTTAGAGCTCGACCCTACACATTCCATGAATACAATGGGTCACAAATAATTCAATCCGTTCTTAATTCACATATTCCTCTTTAGGCTTCATTCTTATCCTTTTAACTCATTTACAATGCTTAATGCATGCCTAAGAGTACTTAGAAGTGACAGAGGACGGAAAATGAAACATAGAACACACTTACAAAATTTCAAAAACAGGGGTCCCTGCTTGAGCGTGGACTTCCCTGCTCGAGCGGACCCATTAGGTCTGCAAAAGTTCTGGTTACCTCATTTTTACGCTCGAGCGTGAAGTCGGGCGCTCGAGCTGAAAATCTCACTTCATGGCTCCCCGCTTGAGCGTGAATCTCCCTGCTCGAGCGAACCTCCATGTCTGCAAAACTTCTGGGAGCTCGCATTTCCCACTCGAGCGGCTCCTTCCCCGTTCGAGCGGACATGTCGAATTTTGGAAAATCCAGAATTGTTCTTCAAGTTCAAACTCGACCTCCAAAGGTCCAAAACTCATACTTTTGGTTTCAAAACATGAAAATACATTACATATCATGAGTATACAAGCAAGATGAGGTTAATTGCTCAAAATCATGGTCACACTCTCAAATTATTCAACACTTCTTTTGTATAATTCAAACTCATGTCTTCAAATCTCATGTAAGCTCATATTTCCAACAACCAAACATGCATGTAAATTTTTGACCTCAATTCCCTTTCAAATAGCACCAATGATGCTCATAATCATGAAAATCAACAAAACTCTACTTGCATGTATGTTTCAATGCTCATATTTCCATATTCAACTTGATACATGCTTGATTATGCCAAAACATGGTGATTCTATGCATGTATGTACACATTAGCTTCAATTTCATCACTTGTAACATAATTCTTGTTCTTGATCATCAATCCACTTTGAATTCACAAAATTACAATATTAAACTCATGAATTCCTAACCAATTACTCACCTAGAAGCTCAATCTTCCCAATTTATGATCAAATCTTGAGTTGGTCTTCAAGATTTCCAAGCCTCTTGCTCAAATCTCCAATTGTTTCCCTCTCTCTCTCTAGCCGACCCTCACTCTCTTTCCTTGGAGCAATTTTCGGTTTTGAGCTCAAATAGATGAATATAAGCATAATAGACCTCCTTTTATAGTCTCTCACTAATCACATTTGATTAGAGTTAAATAACAAAGCTTAATTAATCATTTTGAACTTAATTATTTTGATCCAAATCAATTTTCAATTAAATTTCACCGTAGGTTCTAAAAATTACTCTAATCACAAAAGCGTAGTCAATTTCGGTTTCTGTGGCCGATAAGTCCTTCAATTTAAATTCCGAAGCAGATAATCAAACAGATTTTCCTACGGTGAACAGATAGAAATTCAAAACCACCTATATTCACATAAATGACACTCAAAATCATATCAAACACATAATCACATTCATAACAAAGATCAATTAGCATAATACGGAACAGGGTTATCACAGTCTTCCCCCATTTAGGAAGTTTGGTCCTCCAAACTTATTTTACCTTCGTCGGGAAACAAATGTGGATAGTGTAGTCGCATTTCATCCTCTTTTTCCCATGTGGCATCCGTCCAATAGTGTTCTTTCCATTCCACTTTCACCATTGGGATGGACTTGCTTTTCAATTGCTTCACTTGTCAGTCAATGATTCGTTCTGGCCATTCGGCGTACTCCATATTTTCATCAAGAGCTACCCGGTGATAATCAATCACATGAAACGGATCTCGAAGATAACCTCTTAACATTGACACATGAAACACATTATGGATTTGCTCAAATCCCAGTGGCAAAGCGACTCTATAAGCAACTGGACCAAGCCTTTCCAGAATTTGAAACGGCCCAATGTAACGGGGTGACAACTTGCCTTTCTTTCCAAACCTGTCTTAGCCTTTCATCGGAGTCACACAGATGAACACATGGTCACCGACCTCATACTCGAGAGGTCTTCTTCGAACATCTGCATAATTCTTTTGTTAGTCCTGAGCTGTTTTGAGCCTTTGTTGAATTGTTTTGATCTTCTCAGAAGTGTCTTGCATAATTTCAGGCCCAAGTAAAGCTCTATCCCTGACTTTTGTCCAACAAATTGGTGATCTACACCTTCTACCATACAAAGCCTTGTATGGTGCCATACCGATGCTGGAGTGGAAGCTGTTATTGTATGCAAACTCTGCAAGTGGCAAATAGTCTTCCCAACTTCCCTGAAAATCCAAGGCATACATTCTCAGCATATCTTCTAATGTCTGTATGGTCCGTTCTGATTGCCCATCTGTCTGTGGATAGAATGCAGTACTAAATCTCAGTTCTGTCCCCATAGCTTCCTGCAAACTCTTCCACAATCTAGATACAAATTTTGGATCTCTATCCGACACAATAGATACTGGAACTCCGTGTAAATGGACAATCTTATCAACATATATTGTAGCCAGTCTATAAGCATTAAATGTAGTTCTAATTGGTAGAAAATGTGCAGACTTAGTCAGTCTATCAACTACAACCCAAATAGAATCCATACCTCGAGGTGTTCAGGGTAGACCAACAACAAAATCCATAGTCACATGTTCCCACTTCCATTCAGGAATAGGGAGGGGTTGAAGTAGACCGCTTGATTTCTGATGTTCAGCTTTAACTTGCTGGCATTGTAGACATTTGGACACATATTCTGCAATCTCTTTGTTCATTTTAGGCCACCGATAGCTTTGTTTCAGATCCCGATACATTTTATTGTTACCCGGATGCATAGCAAACACTGATTTGTGGGCTTCATCTAAAACCCTTTTCTTTAGTTCCGAAATATCTGGGATACACATTCGGTTTCGAAATATCAACACTTCGCCTTCAATGCTGAACTCTGCTTTCGGGCTTGTCTCAAATTCATCAATCACTTTCTTGAGGAATTCTTCCTCTTTTTGTTTCTGTTTAATCTCATCAATGACCACCGGTTTGCCTGAAATAACGGCTATCAATCCGCCCTGTTCACACAATACTACTTCAATTTCAGACTTCTCAAAATCTTGTAAGATCTCTTTCTATTCAATAAGCAAACAAGCCATAGTCCCCGTTGATTTTATACTCAAGGCATCAGCAACTGTATTAGCTTTCCCGGGGTGATACTGAATCTCAAGATCATAGTCTTTTATTAGTTCAAGTCATCTCCTCTGTCGCATGTTCAACTCATTTTGTGTAAAGAAGTATTTCAGACTTTTGTGATTCGTGTAGACTTCACATTTTGCCCCATACAAATAATGCCGCCAAATTTTCAAAGCAAAAACAATTGCGGCCAATTCTAAATCATGTGTTGGGTAGTTCTTCTCATGTGGCCTCAACTGCCGAGAGGTGTAAGCAATAACCTTTCTGTTCTGCATTAATACACAACCCAAACCTTTATAAGATGCATCACTGAAAATTACAAAATTTTCCATACCTGTGGGCAATGTCAATATTGGTGCAGTGGTCAATCTCGTTTTTAGTTCATGAAAGGCGGATTCTCTCTCGTCGTTCCATTCAAATGATTTCCCCTTGCGTGTCAATTGGGTAAGAGGCATATCTATCTTTGAAAAGTTTTTCACAAACCTCCTGTAATACCCAGCTAATCCCATAAAACTGCGGACTTCTATTACATTTGTCGGTATAGGCCAATTCGCAATTGCCTCTATTTTTTGTGGGTCCACTGAAATTCCTTCATTGTTGATCACATGCCCTAAGAAAATAACTTCATCTAACCAAAACGCACATTTCTTTAGTTTAGCAAATAATTTCTTTTCTCTAAGTGTTTGCAAAACAGTCCTTAGATGTTGTTCATGTTCAAGTTTATTTTTCGAGTATATCAATATATCATCAATAAAAACCACAACAAATTCATCAAGGTAGGTTTTAAAAATTCGGTTCATTAAGTCCATAAACGCTGCCGGAGCATTAGTGACCCCAAATGGCATATCATGAAATTCAAAATGACCATACCTTGTCCTGAATGCGATTTTGTCAACATCTTCTGCCTTTACTTTCAACTGATGGTACTTGGATCTCAAATCAATTTTAGAGAACACCTGTGATCCCTGCAATTGGTCAAATAAGTCATCAATACGAGGTAAAGGGTATTTATTCTTTATTGTCACCTTATTCAATTCTCGATAGTCAATACACAGGCGTAAGGTTCCATCTTTCTTTTTCACAAACAACACTGGTGCATCCCATGGTGAAGTGCTAGGTCAAATAAACCCTTTGTCAAGCAAGTCTTGCAGCTGCTCTTTCAGTTCTTTCATTTCAGCAGTAGCCATTCTCTAGGGAGTTTTAGAAATAGGCTAGGTGCCTGGCATAATCTCAATTGTAAACTTTATCTCCCTGTCCACCAATTCCCCTGGTAATTCGTTTGGAAACACATCTGGAAATTCTCTAACAATAGGGATACTGTTCAATTCAACATTCACAGATTGTTTAGACAACACATAACACAAATAACCCCGGCACCCTTTCCTTGATCAATTTACATGCCTTCATTGCAGATATTAAGTAAGGCGGAGGCACTACCCCATTACCCACAAACACAATTTCTTCCTATTCTGGTGGTCTAAACACAACCCGTTTTGTTACACAATCAATGGTGGCATAATATTTGGTTAACCAATCCATGCCCAGAATTATATCAAAGTGCCTAAAGTTCAAGGGCAACAAATCCACATACAAAATGGCATTCCCAATATGCATGTCACAAAAATGATATACAGATTCACACAACACAGATTCCCCGGATGGAGCAGATACACATAGCAGATATGGCAATAATTCTAGGAGTCTACTCAGTCTAGATGTAAATGCACATGTTACAAAGTGTGTGTTGATCCAAAGTCAATTAACACAATGGCATCCTGATTACATATAGAAATAGTACTTGAGACAACTACGTTGGCATTCCGTGTATCGCTCGGAATAAACGCAACAACTCTCCCTTGCCTCATGGTATCTCTGGTAGTAGTAGATCTCATAGTATTTCCTGGTTTTGGGATCGATGCAGTGGAACTATATCTTCCCACTGTTCTGATTACAATCTCGGGCCATATGCCCTTGTTTACCACATTTAAAACAGGCTCCCGACACACAGTAACAAACCCCACGATGCCTTTTACTACAAATATTGCACATAGGAGATGTATCTCGGGAAGAATTCAAAGTACTTGAGGAGCCCATGTTTTGCTTTTTCAAAAATTTCTTCTTTGAAAAGAAGCCTTGCCTTTTGTTGCCTTTCCAGTCAGTTGTTGACTTAGCCTGTCTAGCTATGTTAGCTTCTGATATTATGGCCCGGTCTAGCACCCCAATATAGGTTTCCAGCTTCAAGACATTCACCCTTTCCAAAATGTTGTTTCGAAGCCTACCTTCAAAATGCCTCGCTTTCTTATAATCAGTATCAATCATATGTGGTGCAAACCTAGCCAATTCCGTGAATTTGGCCTCATACTCAGCCACCGTCATGCTGTCTTGTTTTAGTTCTATGAACTCTGATACTTTCCTGTCCCGGACACACTGAAGGAAGTACTTATCATAGAAAATTTCTAGAAATTTGGCCCAATCAACATCTTTATGATTTTCACGCATTAACATCCACCATCTTCTTGCTTCGTCTTCTAGCATAAAGGTGGCTAGAAGCACTTTCTGTGTCTCCGAACAAGGGAACACTTCAAACTGCTTTTCAATGCCGAGAACCCATGCTTTGGCTTTTAACGGATCTAATCCACCATGGAACTGTGGCGGTTTCATCTTTTTAAACTCTTTGGTGAGAGCTATTATTCGGTCATCATTCTGTAAGTCTGGCACGGGTGGTGCCGGAGGTGGAGGTTGAGGATGTGGTTGCTGCCACTGTTGTTGTTGCCTCAATGTTTCTGCCATTTCCTGAATTAGTCTTTCCATTCTATCCATTCTGGCAGTAGAGGACTCCTCTATCTTATCACCTCTTGTTCTCACCATCTGATTAGACTTGCATAATACTTTATACAAAAATTCACAGGTATGCATATACTAAAAAGCACACATATTCAAATAATTTGCAATGCAAGCAAATCACAACTTACAACACATAATCGTCCACATTAAAACATTTAAGCGTATTCTTGATCCTTTTAGATTCATACT
Organism: Camellia sinensis; assembly: GCF_055761805.1. Lineage (NCBI taxonomy): Eukaryota > Viridiplantae > Streptophyta > Magnoliopsida > Ericales > Theaceae > Camellia > Camellia sinensis. Next base: position 11,689,463 of record NC_138968.1, read on the forward strand.
TATCACATGAATGCATCCTAGATCTTTTCTATACGCTTATTGCTCATTTGGACAAGTGTGAGTTATTAACTCGTGCTCTGATACCACTCTGTCATGACCCAAACCCACTCCCATGGGTTAAGGGCATAACCGGCCAGTAATCAAGAGATTACCTGCGGCCTTAAATCAAACCAGACATAACTCATCAGAGTAAAGGGGCCAAACGGAAGCAAAATTTATAGCTTTGTCCATAGAGCTGTGCTTATATGCACATCATAACATTTCACATAAGTATTCGTTAATAACTCACATCAAAGGGAAGTTAACATACAAACTGTATAAACGGGATCATTTAAGTCTAAGTCAGCCAATCAAAACTATACACAATCATAATTCAAAGTCCTCGCTATCAAGACAAAATATAACAATATGGTAAAAGGGCGAAGACGAGTCTCGTACATGAGACGTTTGGGCTGACTCTCCAAAGACCCTGACTGTTTCTCACAAACTTCACTGGGGTTGGGTTTGGACCTCCCTTGGCTCACCTACAAACACATGAATGAGCGTGAACGAAAGCCCAGTAAATAATATCAAATGAAGAAGATACACGAATAAGTATTTAGAACGACATACACCAAACGGCCTTGGGCCCAATTCATATTTCTATCTAGTATATATATATATATATATATATGTATCAAGTAACTGCGGTTCCAAATACATCAGACGGCCTCGGGCCTAATCCGTTCATGTCAAACGGCCTTTGGCCCATTTATCTTTCATTCATGTTAGACTGGCCTCTGGCCCATTCATTCTTTCATTCATGTCAGACTGGCCTTTGGCCCATTTATTCTTTCATTCATGTCAGACTAGCCTCTGGCCTATTCATACTTTCATTCATGTTAAACTGGCCTTTGGCCCATTCATGCTTTCATTTATGTCAAACTGGCCTTCGGCCCATTCATTCGAATTAACGAACTTATAAGACTTACATAGAAGTAAGTAATTGGACAAATAACATACTTCAGATATCTTTATTGAGATATTACTCACAGTGATCGACTGGATGATTTGCCCTGGAGCTCGACCCTACACATTCCATGAACACAATGGGTCACAAATAATTCAATCCGTTCTTAATTCACATATTCCTCTTTAGGCTTCATTCTTATCCTTTTAACTCATTTACAATGCTTAATGCATGCCTAAGAGTACTTAGAAGTGACCGAGGACGGAAAATGAAACATAGAACACACTTACAATATTTCAGAAACAGGGGTCCCCGCTCGAGCGGACCTATTAGGTCTGCAAAAGTTCTGGTTACCTCATTTTTACGCTCGAGCGTGAAATCGGGCACTCGAGCGTGAAATCGGGCACTCGAGCTGAAAGTCTCACTTCATGGCTCCCCGCTCGAGCGTGAATCTCCCTGCTCGAGCGGACCTCTATGTTTGCAAAACTTCTGGGAGCTCGCATTTCTCGCTCGAGCGGCTCCTTCCCCGCTCGAGCGGACATGCCGAATTCTGGAAAATCCAGAATTGTTCTTCAAGTTCAAACTCAACCTCCAAAGGTCCAAAACTCATACTTTTGGTTTCAAAACATGAAAATACATTATATATCATGAGTATACAAGCAAGATGAGGTCAATTGCTCAAAATCATGGTCACACTCTCAAATTATTCAACACTTCTTTTGTATAATTCAAACTCATGTCTTCAAATCTCATGTAAGCTCCATATTTCCAACAACCAAACATACATGTAAATTTTTTACCTCAATTCCCTTTCAAATAGCACCAATGATGCTCATAATCATGAAAATCAACAAAACTCTACTTGTATGTATGTTTCAATGCTCATATTTCCATATTCAACTTGATACATGCTTGATTATGCCAAAACATGGTGATTCTATGCATTCATGTACACATTAGCTTCAATTTCATCACTTGTAACATAATTCTTGTTCTCGATCATCAATCCACTTTGAATTCACAAAATTACAATATTAAACTCATGAATTCCTAACCAATTACTCACCTAGAAGCTCAATCTTCCCAATTTATGATCAAATCTTGAGTTGGTCTTCAAGATTTCCAAGCCTCTTGCTCAAATCTCCAATTGTTTCCTTTTCTCTCTATAGCCGACCCTCACTCTCTTTCCTTGGAGCAATTTTCGGTTTTGAGCTCAAATAGATGAATATAAGCATAATAGACCTCCTTTTATAGTCTCTTACTAATCACATTTGATTAGAGTTAAATAACAAAGCTTAATTAATCATTCTGAACTTCATTATTTTGATCCAAATCAATTTTCAATTAAATTTCATCGTAGGTTCTAAAAATTACGCTAATCACAAAGGCGTAGTTAATTTCGGTTTCTGTGGCTGATAAGGCCTTCAATTTAAATTCAAAAGTAGATAATCAAGTAGATTTTCCTACGGTGAACAGATAGAAATTCAAAACCACCTATATTCACATAAATGGCACTCAAAATCATATCAAACACATAATCACATTTATAATAAAGATCAATTAGCATAATACAGAACATGGTTATCACATCTTGTGGCCATTATTGAGTGTTTTATTTCTGGTAGTTTAGGTGGGTAGCCTTAAATCACAACAGTTTGGAGTGGGATTCACTGTCGAAGATGGAGTATGAGAAAATTTTCTTGAGCTTAAATGGAGAGCATGATGAGTTACCTCCACTTCCATGCCTCAACATTGACAAATTATTTTCCGCCCCCAAGCCGAACCCTTTTACCACTGCCACTGCTACTGTTGAGATGCTGACAATACGCTCAGCCGAAGAAAAGGTTCCCAAACTAGATTTGGTAATGGGGTTGAGGCAGAAAATACCCTTAGAAGATGAAAAGGTTTCCAATCAAGATTTGGACACGGAGTTGGAGAGGCCGTCACCGTGGGCAATGGCTTATGATCCGAGCGTAAATGAATGGGAATCTCCACCTGGCCCTCCATGAATTCTGGATACTGTTGACAGTATATTTTTAGTAGCTGGGGAGGTCCCTAATCCATTTATTGTGGTGGGTTCGTCTAAGGATCGTGTCCTTATAATTTACCATGTAAATACCAAAAAGTGGGAAAGACAAATGTTTAACACATGCAACGACGGAATGTGGGAAAGAGGAGAGTTTAAAATATGCCCCAAGTTTAGCCTAGATGTGTTTACAGGGCCAGTTTTGGCTATTGATAGTAAGTTGTATCGGTATTCAGTTCATGGTCTGTCCCTAGTTGGATATGATTTAGTCACAAATATATGGTTTGAGGGTAATTTACCTATCCATGACTACGGAGAGGATTTTGGAGTGCTAGAGGATGACACTCCTCCGCGCTTGGCTCATATAGGTGGTGATAAGCTCTGCTTGTTATGTTTTTCCGTGTTGCTGCACAGGCCTATGAAGATTTCAGAGTCCAAAGATGGTTGTATTTCTCGCCTTCACGGCATGAAGCATCAAGTTATCACTAGAAACCCTGACTCAGATAGTAAAATTTTTCCCTTGGAGGTCTCTATCCTGTCATGCCAATCTTACTTAGTTCTTGGGTTAAAGTTTTTCCGTGATGTAAGCATCTACTTAAATTTATGCACCTCTTCATTTCATTATGTAGCAAAATTACAACAACAAAGCAGCCATGTAATTCATCAAAAACTACAACAAAGTAACCATACAATCAACAAAAATACACCTTATCAAAGCTGTAAGTGATGTGGATCCAAACAAAAAATTAAAAAAAAAACAAAACTGTAAGTGGTAGAAAGGACAAGGTTCCAGAGCAGCATATGATTCAAAATTGTAAACATTAACACACCAATCATACCTATCTTATCAAAGATTTTTTTTCTTCTTCTCGAAAATCATTCACTTTTCTCATTCATAAGCAACATAAGTTTAACAAAATTAAGAAAAAATCAGAAGAACTTTATGCTTGTAGAAAGAAGGCAAAGTTTCAAAAATTAAAAATTAAAACTCAATATGTTTTTACTGTTGCAATCTTTCCATGTCACAGAATGCAATTCCCCAAAAATGAGTGTTGGAAAAAATATGAAGAAAAAACAAGAAGTTTTAGGCCAATGAAGAGCTCATTGTCCTGTGTTGGAGATCAGTGTTGGAGGTTTGCAAATATGTTTTTCTCTTCTTTTCTTCATAAACCATGGTGGTCTATTAGGGGTCACAAATATTTATAGTTAGTGCTATCATAAGGTGTGTTAAATATTTGGTACAATCTCAAAAGTCAAACATAATGAATGGTGTGTTTGTTGATAAAAGATAAAAAAAAAAGACTATGGGAGAAGAAGCGCGCTGATCTCAGGTGCCTCACGCTAAAGCTTGAAGCGCTCATTTTTTCTCACCTAGGTGTCGACTCACCATTTCGCTTCGCTTCAGGCCATCAGAAGCACTGTATGTTGCCTTGAGTGGTAAGGTTTATCATTAGACTTGATTTATTATTCTATTAAATCCCACTTACTATTTAATGAGGCTCTACTTATTATTTTATTAAACTTGACTTACTAACGAGTCTCCACTTACTATTTTCTTAGACTTAGCATACTAATCAATTAAACCTCACTAGACTTCATTTCCTACTCAGTCAGCTTCCACTTACTATTTCATTACACTTTACTTACTACTCAATTTTGGTTCCACTTACTACTCAATGAGCTTTCACGTACTATTTCATTATACTTCAATTACTACTCAATGAGCTTCCATTTACTACTTTGCTAGACTCCACATACTACTGAATGCGTTTCCACTTACTACTTAATCAACTTTCACTTACTATTTCATTATACTCCACTTACTACTCAATTTTGGTTTCACTGATTACTATCATGGAATGGTTGTGCCCTTTAACAAACTCAATCACTTCATATTTGCAAATATTTCGATTGTGTTTGATATGAAAGGATGCATGACAACTCTAGTTAATTGTTTTGATTCTCTTTTACGATCTTCCACCTCAAGCGATTTGGATCGTTCGATGCCCTTCTTTTGAGCAAACCCAACTCCTTGATATAACCATGTTACTCTTGTCCTTATACAACTGACCTCTTCAAATACTAGAACCTTTCACCTTTGCATTCATATCATAGAAACTTTCTCCATTTTACTTAATCAAATGTCACTTCAAATACATCTTTTTCAGTTAGTTGATCTATACAGTTAACATCTCTTTTGATTGGGAGATCATTAGAATTAACCATATTCTTTTGATTGCCAATGTTGTTGTATTCACCAGTGTCAATATCATCATCATCATCATCATTATGTAATCCATATACGGTGTTGGTATGCCCAATGTTGTCTTCCATCTATGGTAAGTATAATAAAATTAATTAGATCAAACCAATTGGTAAGTAATATTACAATTAGTTAATGAGATTCCATTTATTATTTCATTATATTTCACTTACTATTCAATTAAATCGTACTTATTACTTAATAAGCTTCCACTTACTATTTTATTGGACTTTACTTACTACTCAATAATCTTCTACTTACTACTTCATTACACTTCACTTACTGTCACGGCCTAAACTCGTTACCTGGAGGTTTGGCGTCGCGACAAGACAAAAAACTGAAGTCATAATAAATTAATAGTGCAGCGGAGTAAAATAAAAATGGTACCCAAATCATTATTTAATTGTAATAAAAACAAATACATTGGAGCTTATATTCATTTACAATGCCAGAGCTGAACTATGACCATAAAGCGCTTTGTGCCTACCCCACGCATTGGTCCTAACATGTCACCTGAAAGTGGTTAAAAACTATAAGCACATGATAGAGTGAAAAATATTATACTGAGAGCATGAGGGTATAAAAATTACCATTGATAATCATTGGGCTAAACAGAGCTTAGTTTGATATTAAAATATAGAGTACATAATAAGGAAATCGTTTTAAATAACAGCCATATATTGTAGATATCATAATAACAAAATAATCATAACCACGATATAGAATAGAACAGGTGTATAGACTCAAGAGGTGGCTCGTACGGACCCTAGGGATGGCTCCCACAATCGTGTAGCACTTAGCTCCGCACAACACTTATCTTCGCACAGAAATCAGAGGGTCAAAGGATCCATGACAGACAGAGGGTCACAAAGTGACTAATCAGAGGGCCAATGGTTATTTAAATCCCCAAGGCATGGGACTCCTGTGGTGGTACTTACAAATCATTGTTCAAAAACATATTTATTAAACAGTTTTACCTATAGGTTTCCTTTTTAAGCAAATAGGGTTCATTTAACAAAAATAATATACTTTAAAAACGAATATAAGTTTCAAAACATAATTTACAGAAAACAATTTATGTTAACTCAAAATATAATAAAACTCACTTCAAATCTGATCCTTTACTATCACTTCGCTCGCTTCGCTCACTCTCTCATATATCTCTCGTTTATTCTTCTTATAATTTCATAATCATGCAACTCACCTATTTATAGTTGTGAGTACCTTACTATACAATACTGTGCAACCATGTCAACCACATGGTTGCACCACGCCATCCATATTTCCTTTCCTCCTCCCTTTCCTGACTTTTGTTTCCATTTTCTTTACACTTACTATTATAATAATATAATATAATATATATTGAGGGGAGTCTAGTGACCAAACAATTTATATTATCATTTATTTTAATAAAACATAATAACTCTAAATTTATTTCTAATTAGATTTTATTACACACAATTAACTATTTTGGGATGTTACAATTTTTTTTCCTTTGAAAACTCCGTCCTCGAAATTGATTTAGAAAATTATCTTTTCATTTCCGCTGCGCAATTTGATACAATTTTTTCTAACCATTACACTTAATTCACAAAATCCAAAATGTACACATAATTTACAAAAATGTCCCCTAAGCTTTTCTTTGCTTTTGGCAAAGTAGTGATTGAAGGAGGACAAAACATATCTTCTCTGCTTTTCTTTGCCTCCAACTGAGTAGTGACTGAAAATGGGCCAAATTTTTTTTTCATAACATATACGATATCACATTATAGTTTTCAAAATTTTGTATAAACACACAAAATCACACAACTTTATCATATAAGTAAATGGACATATAACATTTTAGGTACTAATCACCTCCCTATCACACTACTTAATTGTGCGTATGTCCTATGCTTCAATATTTAAAAATAAAAATAAAAATAAAAATAAACCATTGCTTGGATATCACTTTTGTCACGACCCAAACTCGGTATCCGGAGGTTTGGTGTCGCAATAAGACAAAAACTGAAGTCATAACAAATTAATAGTGCAGCGGAGTAAAATAAAAAGGATACCCAAATCATAATTTAATTATAACAAAAACATAATATATTGGAGCTTCTATTCATTTACAATGCCAAAGCTGAACTATGACCATAAAGTGCTTTGTGCCTACCCCACACATTGGTCCTAACACGTCACCTGAAAGTGTTTAAAAACTATAAGCACATGACAGAGTGAGAAATCTTATACTGAGAGCATAAGGGTATAAAAATCACCATGAATAATCATTGGGCTAAACAAAGCTTAGTTTAATATTAAAATATAGAGTGCATAATATGGAAATCGTTTTGAATAACAGACATATAATGTAGATATCATAATAACAAAATAATCATAACCATAGTACAGATCAGAACAGATGTGTGGACTCAAGAGGTGGCTCATACGGACCCTAGAGGGGCTTCCACAATAATGTAACACTTAGCTCTATACAACACTTTGCTCAGAACAAAATAGATGTATGGACTCAAGAGGTGGCTCATATGGACCCTAGGGGTGGCTTCCACAATAGTATAGCACTTAGCTCCGCACTGCACTTAGCTCCGCACAGCACTTTACTCCACACCAGAAATTAGAGGGTCAATGGATTTATGACAGACAGAGGGTCACAAAGTGACTAATCAGAGGGTCACCAAAGTGACTAATCAAAGGGCCAATGGTTATTTAAGTCCCCAAGGTGTGGGACCCCCGTGGTGGTACTTACAAAATTATTGTTCAGAAACACATTTAATAAATAGTTTTATCCATGGGTTTCCTTTTTAAGCAAATAGGGTTCGTTTAACAAAAATAATATACTTTAAAAATTAATATAAGTTTCAAAACATAATTTACAAAAAATAGTCATACATCCTGATGGGTATGGCCCAGAAAGGCCCAATCCACGGCTACCCTGGGTTGCCTAGACAATCACTTGGCTAAAGCCTAAAGGATGAGGCCTAACAATAGGCCCAGTAAAGAACCCACAGTGGTTCAAGCCCAATTGCAATTAGACATGTGTCAAGTAGGGAATTAGCCACGTGCCAGATAAAGATTCTGCAGAGTTATTGAGTCCATGCACCAAGCATTAAATGAGACTGTAGACTTTCGGCCAATGGGACAGCATGAATGGACAAGGAAATGATTAGTAAGAGATACAAGGAAGTTTATGAGGAACATTTGGTAACAAGTTACTCACTCTCTCACGCTCTCTATTCTCAATTCTCTTTCTAAGTTTCCATTACTCATGCACACTCCGCTAACTTGATCGTCGGAAGGTTCACAAGGAGGAACCGCCCCCACTTCGGAACTTTCCTACTGGGGTTATTGCAGGTGTGACTAGGAAGATGAAGGCAAGTCGACCCGTGGAGTGCTTGGATCAGTCCGACCCATCTCCTGCCGACCAAACTGCATTATCAAATAATAGTGACAATTACAAGGAGGCATGATAGCTTGTGTTGCTTGGTGCATAAAAAGTTGAATTAACAATCTAGGTTTTTTTTTTTTGGGTGAATAACAATCTAGGTTATCTTTCATAATAGTTGTATTTTTATAAAAAAAATAAATTCATTGTCACCCTGTCCAAATCTAATGCTAGTTCTAACAATGATTATTTAATATAATATAATAGTGGCTCCCTAGCTTGCTTATCAAATTGACATCTATCTTTTTGTAATATTGCCCACAAGTTTTTTTTTTTTCTTTTGTCAATTTCTATTATATTTATGTATTTTTCTACATTTCGGCATCTCAGGTGAAGCTCTCAACTGTTTGGTGTCTATTCAAACCAAACTAGGGAAGGATGATATCGAGTTACTGGAGCTTCTGAAGTGGGTTCTCGTAATTCAAGAGAAAGGGTTTGGTTATGAGAGTGAGGAGGTTATGCAAACCCTGAACAAAATTGTATTCTACCAAGACAAAATGGGAATGAGAGATAATAAATTTCCTATGCAAAGAAGGTTGTCTATGCTTAGAACCAAACATACACATATGGTTCAGTATTAGGTTGTCAATGCTAAATTGTCTATATGGGACTTCACCTTACATTGCGTCTGATGGTGATATCAATCTTCCATGTCATAATGTTTAAATGAGAAACAAATTATATGTCCAATTCGAGCCATAGTTGTTACAGGTGGTTGAAGCAGCCCAAACTGTCAAGGCGACACTACCCAAGCGACTAGTAGGCTACGCTATCATCATCATCCACCTCATCATTCTCACCATCATCGTTGTCTTGTGATGCTCCTCTGCGTGAGAGTATAGAATTAATTTTCTAAATGTGAGGAAATTTTTTTTTTATAATAAATTTTAGTGTGTATTTGTAATTTATCCAAAATTTAGGGAAAATTATGTTTTACCTTAAACTATTGTCTCAATCATTTTATTCTCTTGAACTAAAAATTGTAACACCTAATCTCCCTCGTCTATTAATTTTATTTTCAATTTAGACTTTAATAATGAAAATATTTTTTTAACTATAGGAGTAAATTACATTTTACTCCATTAAACTATCCCTCGATATTATTCTATCCCTTCAACTAAAAAATTGTTAAATTTTTAATTTAAAATACAAATTTTAAGCTTTTTTTAATAATATTTTGTATTTTTTAGTTTTAATAATTTTTTTCGTACGTTAGTCAAAAAATTTTAATTTTTGTATATCCCTAAAATTTAAATATTTGTGAAGATTTTTTTAAAAAATCACTAAAGAATGAAAAAAAAAAATTAAAAATTGATATATTTTATATTTCTTGTCTTTAGTGAACATTTTTTAGATTTTTTTTATAAATATTTCGTGGTTTGATTTTCAATTTTTAATTTTTTTCTAACAAACTAAAAATTAATTTTGGGATAAAATAAAAAAAAAGTCCAAATTGCAAATTATATTAGGTGCGTTGGCTGCAGCCCAGGCCGAGCGCATGCAAGCCAGGCTATGGCCTTGCCAAGTGCTGTAGCCTTGGCCGCTTCCCAAGCTGCCCACATACAAGCCTAGCTGCGGCCTTGCCATAATTACTAGTGCCTCATCCTTTAATTATTGGAATCATTTCTATTATTTTTTCACTATTTTTACTAATTTTTATTACTTTTTAAATATTAAAATAGAAATAAATTAAAATCAATTATTCCAGTAGCCAAATTTTTTTAATTTTTTTTTATGGCGTCTTTATTTATTTTCTTCAAGTTATGATTGAAAAATCATAGTTCAAAAGGGTAAAGTGATATGAGGTAATAATTCAAAGAGGTAAAGTGTAATTTATCCAATAGATGAAAGGATATTTTAGTTATAAAAGTTCAAATTGAAAAAAAATTAGTAGATAAAAGAGGGGTTAATTGGTACAATTTTGAAGTGAAAAAATAAAGTTATAATACGAGACAATAGTTGAAAGGGGTAAATTACAAAATTTATTAATATCTATCCATATCAACTTATCAAAGACTTAAGTTGAGCATCTCATACTTTCCCAACGGAGCAATACCGCACCTAACACCACACCTTTCGAGGAGGAAAAACTTGTAGCCTTGATTGCTCGAGCCATTGAGGTTAATGGAGGATTTCAAAATCTTCTGGAAGACTTGAGAACTTGTGGTAGTATTGTACATAATTCTACATATTGTATAGAATATTCTGTAATAGGTTCAGAAGACTTGAGAACTTATGGGAATATTGTACATAATTTTATACATTGTATAGAATATTCTATAATAGGTTCTAGATAGTTCTAAGAAGGTTGTGGAACACCCTAAGAGAATTTCATACACAACTGTAGATGCGTCCGCGAGGGACCCCGCTACAGTTCGGACTCGATTTGTGTCACGGTTCTTAATCTTGAACCAAAGAGTCCAAATCTGGCAAATCGTTTTGAGAAAACAGATTTTAGGAAAGAAGTGCCAAACATGGACTGCTTTGCCAGATACAGAGTCGCCACCTAAATATTTTTTATGGGGGAATTTAGGAAACCCTGACTCGGCGCCGAAGGTCACATGTCCGTCATCACCGGAGTTGTCTCAGCTCGGGAGCTTGGGTACGATCGGGGAAGGTCAGCTATGAGCACCCCCTCTCGCCCGATCCGAAGATCGGCCTCTACTAACCGTGATATCCATTTTTGAAAACATTATGCGTTCTTATTCCAATTGTTAGCCTAGAATTATTATGTTATGTGCACAGCAAACAAGTATAGACTAGATTGCCGAATTTGGAAAGAAACATTGCATATCCGTTTGTTTTGAAAAGCGCCTTGGAATTTGCTACTCGCAAGTAGGCTAAAACACGGATTTCAACGAGTTTTTCCAACTCAAACAATCCAACCTTCACCCACGGGCATTCAAACAGTTTATCTCATATAAGCACTTAGCCACATGGTAAGCACATTATCATGGCAACATTCACACGCATGCAATATGCTAAAGCGAAAATACTTACATCGTACTCCGTGCCAAAACAACAAACTAGTTAGCAAATATGCATGTCCTAGTTCATGTCAAGTTGACTAATGCAACACATGCAAGATGCAATTAGAGTAGGCTCGGCTAACCTAAACATGGCATGTGAAATGCAACCAATTGATGCACGTATTCAATTTGGAATTTGAAATATAAATGCAGTTAGCATGATGTACCGGGCTCGGTGCGTGCAAAGAAAATGTATGAATGCACGCATGCATTGCATGAGGTATGCTAATTTAAACGTGCCCTAATACTAACCATCAAAGCAGGTAAATAAAAGGGAAGAAAGAAGTGGGGATTGGAAGACACACACAAACTCACCCACACTTCTTACAGATTTGCCCTCGCTCGGAGGGTACAAATAAATATTACAGTCCGAATAACAAATAAATTAATTATTACAGAATTTCTACTTAATTAATAGAAAGAATGCAAAATGAAGGAGAGAGATGGCCACAGCCTCTGCCTCGAGATGCGCAAATGATGTATGCTCGAACCCGCCTTGCCCGGAAAGTCCATACCATACCAAAGCTATCTCTGTTTACACTGCCCTATCTCTCTGAAAAATTCCAAAGTGCTGGGACAGGTTTATTGCATACTGCAGAGGACCACCGGCTGGGGGAAATTCCCACCGGCAGTGCATAATTTCCACCGGCTGCTTCTGGACTTATCGGCCCTTCACCAATGGCCGGTCGGCACTGAATTATGCCGGTCGGTAGAAACTTCCTGCAGGAGACAGTTTTGACAGCAACAGAGAACAGACAGCATATGGCATGGGATTTCAGGCACATGTGAGCATGGTCATGTTTCCCATCATGTGTTGAACTCAGGGGAACATGGCCCTCGATACTCGAGCCATCAATGGTGCATGATAGCCCAAGAGATCGAGCTTGCCATTTGATAAAAAAATGCATGCAACACACAAATGAGGACCAAGGCCTTATCATGTCGAAGTCAAAGGCCCCGGTGACCGAGAGTTAAGGCACGTTACATCACTTATAGTATGAACGCCCCTTAACCCTCACACTAGGTTTGACACCCCAAACCAAGCAATGCAATGCATGTTATGCAAGCATGGCTCAAAATGCAACATGATATCAAGATGCAAGGCATACCAAGTGTCATGCAACTAGTATGACAAGCATGCAATGTTAGACATACAAGATGCAAATGCAATGTAAATATGGACCATTTAAGCAATAGAATCAACGTAATACCACACTTGATGAGACAATTATGCAATGGACATATGACAAGCATGCAAGAGAGCCTTGTACCATAAAGGGGCAGGCCTTGATCCACCCCAAAACAGTGGCCAAAAATGCCTAAAAGGTGGACCAATACCCATGCCAACAAGCAAGCCAATGGTCCTAAGGTTAAGGCACAAAAAGGAGGCACTTCACTCCCACCAACATGACCACTCATGGCATGACTTGGACAAGCCAAAACAGAAATTTAACATGCAAAAAAGGACTCCAAAACCCATTAATATGGCAGCTAAAGTGGCTCCAAAGGGATGTATGCACCAAAGCTCATATCTAGGCATAAAAGGGCACACCCTCAAGGCATAAAAGAGATCACACATGCACACATATAAACATGATTCATGGAATGAATATGGTCCTAAATGATGCCAAATCATGAGGATGGTCATAGTTATGCATGCTAGAGGTCAATATGCTCAAAGCTTACAAGCCAAAACACAAAGAGATAACATCAAACAAGGCAAGCATGACTGAAATGAATGGCCAACAGACCTTAAACATGGTAAAATAATGCCAACATCTTCATGGAACCAAGCCAACACATGCAAGAATCATGGCCTAAACACAAGATACAATTCTAGGCCAAATAGAGGAATGTAAAGCAAGTATATTAAGCATGCAAATGGGTACAAATCCAGCCAAAAATAGAGATCACATATGACCCAAAACACCCAAAAAACTTCTGAAATGGGGCCAAAAATGATCAAGCATGCATGTTACCCTTTTAAGCCAAAATGCAAGGAAACAAGACAATGAAGGGAGAGGGGTGTCCCTCCCCTATGCAAGACTTCAAACCACCTTCCTCACCACTGAAAATCCACTGGTTTTCAGTGGTGAGAAGACCAAAACACTTAAGCAAATAAGGCCTCACCAAAGAGGCAACAAAAGGGCCAAATAAGGCCTAAGAGGGTGAGTTTGAACTCAAACCACAAAGGACCCTTAATGAAAGTTCTTAAGCATGAAAATACAACCCTTTTTTATGTTATGCACAAAAGCTAAATCAGCAAGTAAGATAGGTAAAAAGCTAGTGCAAGTTTGGGGAAACTAAAGTAAAATGCTCACCCTTGAAGCACACTTCAAGAACAGCCAAGGCAGCCCCCTTCTTTTGATCAAAAACAGCCCAAAAACTCAAGAATCAACCCTCAAAGTCCTCAATCTCGGAGCAAGGTGTAATAGTGTGTGTATTGGTGCAAAAGTAAGGTAAAATCACACTTTTAGGCCAAGAAACACACACAAAGGAGGAGAGAGAGGGAAATATAGAGATAGGGTGTATCTATATGTGTAAGCTCTGGTTTTGCCTTCAAAGTCTCTAACCTAGAACAAGGAGAAGACCCCTCCTCTTATAGAACTCCCTCTTGCAAAGCTTATACAACAAGCTTGCTTAGAGGGTGTATGGAGGGAAGCAGAGTTGGTGCCAGCTATCACAGCTGGCACAAAATATCTACATAAAGTAGATGAACAGTGGTCGGCTGCCCAAAAATGTCATTTTGACAAAATTTAGTGCCGACCGGCAACAAACAGTGCCGACCGGCAACAAAAAGTGCCGATGGCATCAAAACCCAGCCGGTGACCTCTAGCCACTGCCGGTGGTGTGTGGGGATGCCTTACAAGGCATTCCCTGCCCCTCCAAGGCAAAACACAAGTGTTTGGTGCAAAACTAGACACAAAACGGTCAAGTTCGGAGATCCTGAGGCAGGGCGCGTAGCCGAGACCCCCGGGAACTCCAAACGAACACAAACATGGATAATCACTGAGTGTTCAAACGGTGACGTCCAAGTCTTGAGGACGGTCAAAAATGGGGTGTCTACAACAACATTAATTGTACATTCTAGATTATTCTTAGGAGGCTAGGTTGCCTATACAAGGGGATACCTCATTTGGCCAATCCATCCAAGAGAAATAGAAAGTAAAGCATTCTCCAAGAGCTTTTCTCTCTAGAAGGTATTCTCTTTCTAGAATTCCTTTAGTGTGAGTGAATTTTTCTATCTCTCTTCCAAGTAGGTTGACTTAGGTGCAAATCAGGCGAATGTCAAGCATCTAAGACCGCACGGTTAACTTGGGAAAAACCAAAGCCAACGTCACCGACTTCATGCTATAAAAAAATCTAAATAGATGAAAGGTATGGCATTGAAAATGGATTATAGAGGGAGAATGAAAGCTTTAAGAGTCCTATTAGGGGCTAGGGCTATCTGAATGATATTCATGAATGAAATAGGGTTATCGGATTCAGTAGATCTTTCATTGAGTTACTTAGGCCTCGTTTGGCAAGTAGTTGTTTTAGCCTAAAACCAAAAAGTTACTAAAAAAACTAAAAAGCCTATAACATATACCAAAAAGTCAAAGATTTCCTTTTCTCTCTACTTTTTGCACATCTTTTCGTAAAAAGTCAAAAAGCCACCCCAAACATACTAGTTTTTTTTATCTCATATTTTATCCAAAAAGCCAAAAAATTGCTAAAATAGCTTGTTCCCCAACGAGGCCTTAATGGAGTTATTGAAATCTTGAATAATATTCATGAAAGGAATGTTTTTAAGGGCAATCTGTTGGAAAATTTAAGGATTAGGAGTATAATAATTGGGTTAAGTTTTACTTGGAAAGTAGAGTTTGTTAACAACCCTTCTCCAAATCTCATTGACCCGATCAAAGGGATTATAGCTGATGTTCAACACTTTAGATACATGGTTTACTCAGTTAAGCTTCGATTTCCTTTAAATATCCCTATCTCTATCCTGATGCCTGGCTTCTCTATCTTAAACCATTATATGGTTTTGACTTTGGTGTTAATGGTTTTGACCAACTTATGAGTACGACTCTTGTCTTCGATATGTTAAGAAAATTGCATTTTACAATTATTCTCATCCACTTTTTTTTGACAAGTGAAGATGGCACGCTTCATTTATAAGGTTTATGAAATACGAAAGAGGAATGCACATTTCTTTGACTGTCTTGTTTGTTTAGATCAAACCACCCCTCTTGCTGACATGACTGGCTGGCTGGCTACAATTCCGATTAATCCTAATATACCGAGTTGGGATAACAATTAGCCGCCACTGTGACAAGTTCTGTATGACCACCAAGGACCGCCACCCTATGTTTTTCAAAATTATCTTGAATTGCCCAATGAGGTCATAGAGGTCATAACGTATTTGAGGACCATTTGTGAACATGCTAGGGATATCAATCGTAATACTTGGTCTGGAAAAGTTTTCAAGGAGCTTTACCAAGTTCTCCCTGATGCCTTGCCCAAGATATCTTTACTATTGTGTTCTAAATTCAACGATCAGATTTGCTTAACACATTTTTGTGCTGACAATATGGTGAAATTGATAAGGCACGGTCGTTTTGGCTATAAGGGACTCAAGCTTTGAATTGATAAGTTTATTTCATTTTGTGATTACTTTTTTGAAGATATTGTAACTTAAATAATTTTTACTCTTATCATAAGAGTCGTGGACAATATCGAATAGAATAGATAAACAACTAAATGTGGCCCTAAAACTCAAACTCTCAATATTGATAAAACATAATTTACACTTTGTGAGTTTTGATAAGTAGTGTAGTTCGTGTGAATATATTATGATTTCATTTGGTTTGCCTTTTTATGTAATAGACTTGGGGCTTTTTGATATTTTGTTTTTGTTGGATGGCCTCTTTACTTATTTTAGGCCATTCATATTATGCTTAAAAGGTCTGTTTTGGGTTTTCCAGTGAGACAAAACATTCCAAGTTCCATTAATAGACGATTGCATTTTTTTTTTAATTCATTATTGTGCCTCTTGAATCAATATTGACACTATATGGCATTGTGGTTTTCAACATCTGTTATCCCAGGTAGGCAATCCAAGAGGGGGGGTGAATTGGGTTATTAAAAATTTTACAATATTAAAATTAACACAATATTCAGAATTTCAACAAATAAAAAAAACAGAATAATGATTATCAATATAAAAGTAAGAGATATAGGGAGAGAAAATCAAACACTGAGATTTATAGTGGTTCGGCACGCCAGGCCTACGTCCACTCCCCAAGGAACCTCCTTGAGAATTTCTTTACTATCAATTGAATAAATACACCATCAAACTTGTGGATTTGGCACAGGACTTACTCTTATCTATTAAACCTCACTCAACAATAAATGCCCCACCCTTACAAAATCTCTCACAAAAATAATGAATAAAAATAAGTGGTACTTAAACTCTCTTTTACAATAATTCTCTCACAAAGAGTAGATATGAAAGTGTAAGAACAATGGCTACACTTAGATTTGAAAGTGAAATAGCAGAATACAATATACTCAGAATTTTGGAGCACACAGAAATTTTTCTCTTCAAGTTCTTGATTTTTCTCCACACACAACACTTCTATTTATACTCAAAAATATACCCGTTGGACGCTCCTTGCTGACGTCGTGACTTACATAAGTACGCTCCTTGATTTTAAATAGTCAGCAAATGTTAATAATTAAAAAAATAAAAGAAGACTAATGTTTTTTTCCTTTTCTCTTTTTGTTTTTTCAAACATGGAGCCACCATTTTTGTAGACAATTTAATATAAAGTTCACAACTTTCAAACAAGCAAATGATTTGCTCCATCTTGTTTTATTATAATATATAACTCCATCTTTTTCTTCTTGTTTTATTATAATATGATATAATCAATGTAATGTAAAAAATTTAATTGCTCACGTGATGTATTCTATTTATATTATATGCAATCTATATAATATTCTAATCAAATATTTGCATATATAGCAAAATCCCTTTAAGTAATATTTATAATAGATCTGATCATATATACTCTTTTTTTGTATATGTTGTAGAGATTTTAAATTAAATATAACCTTCCACTCCATATCAATTTTGTCAAAAGAAGACAACCCATTAATACCAAATTTGTCAAAATAATACAACCAATCAATATCAAATTTGTCAAAAGATGAATAGTGATCAACCTAATTTTTCAAAAAGTGAATAGTAAAGCTTTCAAAAATATTTTTTATTTAAATAATATTTAACAAATGTATCATACAATATATATTTTAAATAGATAATATTTTGTGTCAAATAATATAAAATATGTATATTATTTACAAATTTTCAATTAATATTTTAGACATCATCAAAATTAAACAACATGATTAACAATCTCTCCCTTTTTTATGATGGCAATATTTGTATGGATTTGACACAAAATAACATTTGATAATTTTGCAACATAAAATATTTAAAGCACATGCATGCACAGAAATTCAAAGTCATATTTTTTTCTTCCCTTTTGACATCATCAAAATAAAATATGGAGATAGGAAACAGACACATTTGGTAAAATAATCTGAGATGCCAAAAATAGAAGAATGGTCCATAGGTTTTGTCGAGATCATTGTGGGGATTTTGGAGCATCTCGAGCGCAAAAAATGTTGACAAACAAAAGATTTTAGCAAATATGCATCGAGTAATGGATCGATGGAGTGTATAAAAAGTGACACAGATCATAGGCAAAGATACGAAATCATCAAGTGTTGGAGAGAAAAATTTGTTTTAGCTTCTTGTGTAATCATGTCATTTCTTACCTTAGCCATCAATGGTTCGGACCTGCATGAGGTGCTTGTAATGCAAGCAAATGAGAGGGTACCAGTGGTGCAGGCACATGCTATGCCTGTAAATGAGGGTCCTAGTCTTATTGGTAATCGAAATGATATCGATGCTATTAATAACAGTATGGCTCTTAGTACACAGGCAATGACTGCAGTGTCCAATATGGCGCAACGATTACAAGCAAGAGTACAAGAAAATCAACAACGGAGAGATGAGGTGTGCTTGTTAAAACAACAAGTAGTTAATATGTGTAAGGAGAAGAAAGAGCTAAAAAGGAAAAATGCACAGTTGGAGAATGCAGTGCATTATTATGCAACGGTTATAATGCCAAGACTCACAGAAATTGAAAATAAAGAGAAGCATGTAAAAGAGGCTCATGAAAAATTGTTGAGAGAAGTGAAAAAGAAAAAATCTGTGTAGCCTTCTGAAAATTAACATGTAATCGAGTAATATTTCCTTTTTCTTAAATAAAATTGCGAGCATTTCTTCCTTTATTTATTTATATATTTTATTATTATTATTATTATTTTATTTTATTTTTTTTAATTCTGTCTTTGCACAAAAAAAAATTTGTTTGTTGGTGCAGATAAGGAGTATTGCAGATAAGGAGTAAAAAAAAAACAAATATGTATATATATACTCCCCTTAAAATTATGCACAGAATATACACATATTTATTTATTTATTTTTTTTATAATAATTGTTAATTTCAAAATATATGAGTCTTCCTCTAAATTAATGCACTAAAAATTACACAAATTTGAAAAAACAAATTACCAATCTATAATACCAAGGGCCATTAAGATCCGACCATAAACAACTAC
Source organism: Camellia sinensis (assembly GCF_055761805.1). Lineage (NCBI taxonomy): Eukaryota > Viridiplantae > Streptophyta > Magnoliopsida > Ericales > Theaceae > Camellia > Camellia sinensis. The sequence goes on from NC_138968.1 coordinate 11,708,852, forward strand.
ACCAAGTGCACTAGCATAAAAGGAGAAAATAAAAATAAAAACAATTTCTTTAGACAAGGTCGAAGCAACCATTACTAAATCCAAGAGAGTCTTGACCACATGCAACAAGTAAAAAAATATAACACAGTGCAAAAAGAATTTTAACATGTTGATCGGTGAAGACCTTGATGATCGGAAGAAATGGAGAAGATTGGGTAGATCGGTGACGAATTTGTATAGATCGACAATAGATCTTGATGGATCAGTCACGGATCTTGATGGATCATTCACGAAACTTGATGAATCGGTAAAGATGGTGATGTAGATTTTGGGTAGAGAAGTGATGGAGTTCGGAAGATTGGTGAGGGATTTGGGTGGATGATGATAGTGATGAAAGTGATGGATGATTTTGTGGATGGCGGATGGTGGAGCTGGTTGTGGCTATGGTGACGGTGGAGATGGAGTCGGCTGAGGGTATGAGGAAGAAGGAGAGAGCGAGAGAGCAAGAGAAAGAAAAAAAGAGAGAGTAAAGGAGAGAGCGGGTGAGAGATAGAGACGGAGCGGGTGAGAGAGAGAAAATATATGTATATAATTTTATTATTATTATTTATAATTAAAATATTTTATTTAATAATTTATTTTTAAAAAAAATTATTTTTAATATAAACATTATATTGGAGAATTCATCATACCAAGTTCTATTCTAATATAACAAAATTGTTCTTTATTTAGAGGCTTGGTAAATATGTCAGTTAATTGACGATTTGTAGGCACAAATTCGAGTTCAATGTCACCTTTGAGTACATGATCTCTTAGAAAATGATGCCTTATTTCAATGTGTTTAGTGCGTGAGTGCTGAATAGGATTTTTTGAAAGATTAATGGCACTTGTGTTATCACATTTTATAGGAATATGATCATAGTGAAGTCCAAAATCTTGAAGTTGTTGCTTCATCCAAAGCAATTGTGCACAACACCCAGCGGCGGCAATGTATTCTGTTTCAGCAGTTGACAAAGCCACTGTGTTTTGTTTTTTACAAAACCAAGAAGTGAGTGAGTGTCCAAGAAAATGACAAGTGCCACTAGTGCTTTTTCAGTCAAGTCTACATCCCGCAAAGTCGGCATCTGATTAACCAAAAAGTTCAAAGGTGGTTCCCTTAGGATATCATAATCCTAAATTTGGAGTGCCGACAAGATATCTGAAAATGCGTTTGACTTCGGTGATGTGTGACTCTTTTGGTGCGGATTGAAAACATGCACACATACAAACACTAAACATTATGTCGGGTCTACTTGCAATAAGATAGAATAAAGAACCAATCATACCTCGATATTTCTTTTCATCTACAAGTTTACCTTGCTCATCTTTGTCGATTTTTATCAATATGCTCATTGGAGTTGCTGCAGGTTTTGATGATTCCATTTCAAACCTTTTGAGTAGATCTTTGATATATTTCGTTTGATTTAAATGGAAATCATTAGTTTGTTTAATTTGTAGACTAAGGAAGTAATTTAATTCCCCCATCATACTCATTTCAAACTCACCCTGCATGTCTTTAGCAAACTCTTTGCACAAATTTTCATTAATAGCACCAAAAATGATATCATCAACATAAATTTGAACAATTAGCATATCTTCATTTTTTATTTTTATAAAAAGTGTTGTATCAATTTTTCCTCTACAAAAACTTTTGTCAAGTAGAAAATTACTCAATCTTTCATACCATGCTCTAAGAGCTAGTTTCGAGCCATATAAAGCTTTTGAAAGTTTGAAAACATGATCCAGCTATTTATGATTTTCAAAATCAGGAGGTTGTTCAACATAGACTTCCTCCGAAATGTACCCATTTAAAAAGGCACTTTTAACATCCATTTGATATAATTGAAAATCTTTAAAACACGCAAAAACAAGTAACATTCTAATAGCTTCAAGTCTAGCAACTGGTGCAAAAGTTTCATCAAAATCAATTCCCTCTTCTTGATTATAGCCTTGAGCTACTAATCTAGCTTTATTTCTAGTAACAACTCCGGATTCGTCCATTTTATTTCGAAAAACCCATTTTGTACCAATAACGGGATGACCCTTACGTCGAGAGGTCAAAAACCAAACTTCATTTCTTTCAAATTGATTTAATTCTTCTTGCATTGCTAAAATCCAGTTTTCATCATTTTCAGCTTCTAAAAATGATTTTGGTTCAATTTGTGAAACAAACGCTAAGTTACCACAAATATTTCTAATAGAGGAACGAGTTTTTATACCTTCCGCCGCATCACCTATGATGAGGTCTTTGGGGTGGCCATGACCATACTTCCATTCTTTTGGTAGATTTGAGTCGTTTTCTGGAAGAGCATATATTTCTTGAAGTTTCTCCATTGTCATTTCTTCTTCATGTTCGCATAATGGATTTTCTTCATTTTCCTTTATGTAAATGCTTTCCATGCTTGGTTGATTTTCTATAATATCATTACTTACAAGATTCTTGGAAATATTGTCGTTAGATTCATCAAAAACAACATGCACAGATTCTTCAACAAGTAGAGTTCTTTTATTGAATACTGTATAAGCTTTACTGGACATAGAATAACCAAGAAATATAGCTTCATTCGATTTAGCATCAAATTTTCCTAAGTTATCTTTATTGTTATTTAATATAAAGCATTTACAACCAAAAGCACGCAAGTGACTAATATTAGATTTTCTACCTTTCCAAAGTTCTTAAAGGGTTTTTTTAAGAATATGTCTAATCATGGCACGGTTTATAACATAGCATGCAGTGTTAACAACTTCCGCCCAAAAATATTTAAGCAAATTATTTTCACAAAGCATAGTACAAGCCATTTCTTCAAGAGTTCTATTTTTTCTTTCAACTACTCCATTTTGTTGAGGAGTTCTAGGGGCAGAAAAATTATGATCAATTCCATACTCATCACAAAACATAATAAAATCATCATTTTCAAATTCTCTACCATGATCACTTCTAATACTACAAATATTAAGATTTTTCTCATTTTGAATTCTTTTACAAAGTTTTGAGAAATTATAAAAAAAAAACTTCATTTTTGTGTGCTAAAAATAATACCCATGTATATCTCGTATAATCGTCAACACAAACAAGGGCGTAAGATTTTCCTCCTAAACTTAATGTTCAAGATGGTCTGAATAGATCAATATGCAAGAGTTGAAGCGGTCTAGTAGTTGAAACGATATTTTTGGATTTAAAAGAAATTCTAGTTTGTTTTCCAAATTGACATGCATCACAAAGTTTATCTTTTTCAAAAACAATTTTTGGTAAACCTATGACTAACTCATTTTTTGAAAGTTTAGAAATTAAATCAAAATGAGTATGTCCTAATCTTCTATGCCAAAGCCAACCATTATAATTTACAGCAGATAAACATTTAATGTTAAAATGAGAAGATAAATCATGTAAATCAAACACATATACATTTTCATGTCTATAACCTACAAATAAAGTTTTGTTTTCTAGAGTGTTTTCAATAGTGCAATGAGTTTTCTCAAAAATAACTTTATAACCTTTATCACATAATTGACTAATGCTAAGCAAGTTATGTTTTAAACCTTTAACAAATAAAACATTTTCAATAATAGGAGAGGGATTTTTACCAATACTTCCTACACCAATGATTTTACCCTTGCTGTTGTCGCCAAAAGTCACATATCCGCCATCCTTTGGTTGAAGTGTGGCGAGCATAGCTTTATTTCCAGTCATGTGCCTCGAACATGCACTGTCGAGATACCATCTATTGTTACTGGATTTTGTCTTGAAACATACCTACAAAAATTTAATTTTTCTATTGGTACCCATTTTTTCTTGGGTCCATAAAAGTTAGAATTTGATACTCTTGAAATGTCCTTAGGGACCCACATCTTTTTTATTTTAGCAAAAGGATTTCTTTTAACAGGACATGAAGGTGAAATATGACCTTTTGTACCAAAAAATGACACGTGAGATGAGAGTGATTAGAAGATACATACACAAAGCCATTTTTGACAGTTTTTACTTTTGAAAAAGGTTTATATCCAATTCCGGCTCTACCAAAAGTACGATTTTGATTTTTAAGAATTTTATCTAAAGTTTCTCTACCTTGAGTGAATTTTGAAAGAGTATTTTTCAAGTCTTCAATATTTTCTTTCAAAATAATTTGCTCTTTTTTTAAAGACTCGTTTTCTTTTTGCAATACAACTAAATGTTTTTCAGAATAAAATCTCATTTTCCTTTTTCATTTTCATGGCTTCATTTTCTAAAATATTTATCTTTGAAGTCAATGATTCATTTTCTTTTGACAATTACTTTTCAAACTAAGTTTATTAAATTCAGCATGTAATTCATGAAAAGCTAATTGTAATTCATCAAATGTAAATGATTCGTCATTTACCTCATTTTCGTTTTCAAGTGCCATTATGCATAGGTTAGCAACCTCATTTTTGCAAACTTCGGTTTCTGTGTCGCTTTCATCACTATTTTCTCCCCATGCTGCAATCATAGCTTTTTTCTTGTCCTTATTGAATTTTTTCTTAAGTTCTGGACATTCTGATTTGTAGTGTCCAGGTTTGTTGCATTCGTAGCAGGTTACTTCAGAATTTTTGTGATTTTCTCCTCTTTGAAAATCCCTGTTGTTGAAGTCTTTTTTGAAAAAAATCCGTATGCCTTGTTTCTTTCTCACAAACCTTTGGAATTTTCTAGTGATGAATGCCATTTCCTCATCCTCATCTGAATCATCTTCCTTATCCTCTTGATGTTTTGAGGTGGATTTGAAGGCTATTCATTTCTTCTTGTTGTTGTCCTCCTTTTCCTTTCCTTCTTGCATTATGAGCTCATGAGTTAAGAGAGATCCCATTAGCTCATCTAGACTTAGCTTTGATAAATCCTTGGCTTTAGTAATGGCAATGACTTTTGTCTCCCAATTTTTTGGCAATGACCTAAGCACTTTTCTTATAATTTCAGCATTAGTATATATTTTTCCAAAAGAAGTCAAACCATTAATAATATCAGTAAAGCGAGTAAACATTTGAGGAATAGTCTTATCAGGCTTCATTTTAAAAAGTTCATAATTATGGACTAGAAAATTGACTCTAGATTCTTTAACTTATTCGGTTCCCTCATGAGTCACTATAAGCTTGTCCCAAATTTCTTTTGCGGTTTTTCATGTGGAAATTCTGTTGAACTCGTTGGCATCTAAGGCGCAGTATAACATGTTTGTAGCTTTGACATTAATTTGGGTCATTCTAGTATCTGATTCATCCCACTCATCTTCAGGTTTTGGTACCCTAAGTCCATCTACGGTTTTGGTAGGAATTTTTGGACCATTGCAAATAATTTTCCAACATTCATAATCATTAGATTGAACATGTATGGTCATCCTAGTTTTCCAATAACTAAAATTTGTGCCGCCAAATAGTGGTGGCCTATTGGATGCTTGTCCCTCGGGTAAGGAATAACTAGGGGTTGACATGATCTACTGTAAGACGGTTAAGTCACACAAACTAAAGTTTAGGCTCTAATAACAATTGTTGTCCCAGGTAGGCAATCCAAGAGGGGAGTGAATTGGGTTATTAAAAATTTTACAATATTAAAATTAACACAATATTCAGAATTTTAACAAATAAAAAAAACAGAATAATGATTATCAATATAAAAGTAAGAGAGATAGGGAGAGAAAATCAAACACTGAGATTTATAGTGGTTCGGCACGCCAAGCCTATGTCCACTCCCCAAGGAACCTCCTTGAGAATTTCTTTACTATCAATTGAATAAATACACCACTAAGCTTGTGGATTTGGCACAGGACTTACTCTTATCTATTGAACCTCACTCAACAATAAATGCCTCACTCTTACAAAATCTCTCACAAAAATAATGAATAAAAATAAGTGGTACTTAAACTCTCTTTTACAATAATTTTCTCACAAAGAGTAGATATGAAAGTGTAAGTACAATGGCTACACTTAGATTTGAAAGTGAAATAGCAGAATACAATATACTCAGAATTTTGGAGCACACAGAAATTTTTCTCTTCAAGTTCTTGATTTTTCTCCACACACAATACTTCTATTTATACACAAAAATATACCCGTTGGACGCTCCTTGCTGACGTCATGACTTACATAAGCACGTTGCTGACGTCATGGCTTACATAAGCACACTCCTTGATTTTAAATAGTTAGCAAATGTCAATAATTAAAAAAATAAAAGAAGACTAATTTTTCTTTTCTTTTCTCTTTTTGTTTTTTCAAACATGGAGCCACCGTTTTTGTAGACAATTTAATATGAAGTTCACAACTTTCAAACAAGCAAATGATTTGCTCCGTTTTGTTTTATTATAATAAATAACTCCATCTTTTTCTTGTTGTTTTATTAAAATATGATATAATCAATGTAGTGTAAAAAATTTAATTGCTCACGTGATGTATTCTATTTATATTATATGCAATCTATATAATATTCTAATCAAATATTTGCATATATAGTAAAATCCCTTTAAGTAATATTTATAATAGATCCGATCATATATATACTCTTTTTCTGTATATGTTGTAGAGATTTTAAATTAAATATAACCTTCCACTCCATATCAATTTTGTCAAAAGAAGACAACCCATCAATATCAAATTTATCAAAATAGTACAACCAATCTATATCAAATTTGTCAAAAGATGAATAGTGATTAGCCTAATTTTTCAAAAAGTGAATAGTAAAGTTTTCAAAAATATTTTTTATTTAAATAATATTTAACAAATGTATCATACAATATATATTTTAAATAGATAATATTTTGTGTCAAATAATATAAAATATGTATATTATTTACAAATTTTCAATTAATACTTTAGACATCATCAAAATTAAATAACATGATTAACAACATCAATCATCATAAAAGTTATTTTCTTCATATAAATATTTAATATAATATAATATGCTATCTTATTAAGTTTATCTTTTAGTGGTCTAGGTTTTTTTGGGTCTCGCCTTGTGATATGACTCTGCCTTTTAGAAGTGCGTTTGTATTAAGCTTTGTATCTATTTTCTTTTTGGTAATAAAATCCCACTTGTCAAAAAAAGGTCTTTTTATTTATTTATTTATTTTTATTAGGAGAAAGAGAATTGCATCAAATGAATAGGTTAAAAAAGAAAAAAAGCATTGACTTCCATAGAAATTTCTTCAATCCAACCTCTGATCCCTTCTTCACACTGTGCCAATCGAGCAAGTAGGTGAGCAACTTTATTACCTTGTCACTTGACGTGAGATATGTGAACTAGGATGCATGGATACGATACAAGATATAGATACGATACGATATGGATACGATGATATGATAAAACCTAAAAAAAAAAAAAGATACGGATACGACTAGAACACATTTATAAAAAAATAAAAAAAAAATTAAAAATTATTAGTGAGTTACACAAGCTCAAGAATGTTGAGAAACTATGCTATAATTTTATAATGCAAAATACTAATCTTTAAAAATTAGATATTAACTCAAGTTAGTAGTTAGTGTACTTTTAAAAAATTTTAATAGGTCTTTCAAATATTTCATTTCACTATCAAATCTAATATATTTATATCACAATAATAAAATAGAATTTACAATTGTAATATTCTCTTGTTAATCCTTACTTTCTATGTAGTTGAAAAATCTAGAAATCCCCTAGATGTTGATTTGTGATTATGTATTAATTTTAAACAGTATATAACAATCTCAATCAAACAATCAAGACAAATCGACACAACAATTTTACGTGGCAAAACCACAATTGGACACCTCCAATTGTGATAAAAAAAACCACGGGCAAAAGCCACAAAACAATCCACTAAAAAGACATAAAGGAATTATACAGGTATACTCTCAATTACCTAGCGAATCCACACCCGAATTGAACCAACCCCTATGTGCCTCTTCCAACCCCGTCTTCACCTCGGAATTGTCTTGACGATGAGCCACTCCAGAATCCACCAAAGCTTCAGGCTCGAATTCTTCAGAATCCACCGAAGAACAACTCTCTCTTTTTTGTGTAGAACAAACAAATAATCCTTTGATGTATACTCTTTAAACCATGAGTTGAATACTCAATCAAAACATCAAAGAAAACTAGCAAAAAATCCCCAGATATAAACCCTAGAACCCAAGAAGAAGATCTGGAGAAGTAATCCTAGATTTGGACTGAAACACATATTTATAGAAAACTGTCCCGCGATCTCCGCTCGAGCGTGGAACGTTCCGCTCGAGCGGGAAAAAACAACATCCAGTATTTTTGCAGGCGAATAAACTTTTGAAGCCCAGCATTCTCCGTTCGAGCGGGGGAATGTCCGCTTGAGTGGACAGGTAGCTTTGAATGCATTTTTGCATTTTACTTCGGGGGCGCTGCCCCCTGGACCCCCGCGAGTTGACCGGGCAGCTCGATCCCCGTCATAATCAGCGAAGTGGCAATCTTGAAAGAATTAACATCACAAAACTTCTCTGCAAAGCACAATTTAGGTTGGATTCGCATCTAACAACTCATAGCCTCACTGAAATAAAAATGTGAATAAAATTACAATTCAAAGGAGTTTTGTCAAATGGGATTGCTAAGAATAAAACCTAACAGTAGTTATAACAGACATGCATGATACAATAAGAATATGTCAATTTGACAAATTATATTACTTTAATTCCTTGTGTTTTTCTTAAGTAACCAATATTTGAAAATTAAGTATCCAATACTTTAAAAGTAATGAAAAATTAATTAAGGAGTATCTGATATATATCCATGAGTATCGATATCTAATACAGATATGATACAGATACGTTTCCCTATTGGAAGTATCCATACTTTATAGTATCTAAATCTCCTGAAAATGTCTTAGTAGGTTTTGAATAATCTCTCTACTGTTTCCAATTACAGAAAATTATTCTTGATATCTGACAACGTTAATCATTGTCAACGAATAATTTTCAGACAAATGACTTTAAAAGTGGGTGATGACAGCCATGAGTCCCCCCAAACTCGCACCTTGTTACAAAGCAATATCTTTTGGTGATAAATTCTCATGGGTGTCTTCCTTCACCCCCAAAAATTAAAAAGACGGGTGATTCTCTAGTGACCTTCAATAGTTACAATTAACTAAGATGTTTAGGAGATTTAGATCCTATAAAGCACAGATACTTCATAAAGGGAGATGGATGTTTTCTAATAGTTATAATAAATTTTCATGGGTGTCTTCCTTAACCCCCCCAAAATAAAAAGACACGAGATTCTCGAGTGACCTTCAATAGTTACAATAGCAGTTTCTCGAGTGGCCTTCCATATTAAACATCCTGTCTTTCCAAGGTGAACCTGCAAGCAATGGGGACTTAAACTCATGAAACTGCTAGTTGATTGTGCCTAATATGTTGTAACTAGTGAAGTTTGAACTTACTTGATTTGCTTGTTATATGCATGGGGTATTTTACTATAACGCCCTCAAAATAAACCCATAATACCATACATTCAAGATACGAGAAAGAGATATTATATTACAATCATCAGAGTATTCTTACAAAATGTATTACATGTTGACAACAAAAATAACTGCCCTATAGGCTTACAACTTTCCAAGTCAACACTTGGTTACAAAAAAAGTGTGTGCTAACACAATTACATATTAAGCCCTTGGCTTGAATTTACATGTAATACATCAAAGAAAGCAAAACAACAAAACAGTCTATCTGCCTCTAGCCTCCCAAGCTAGGTCCTTGGAGGTGGCATACCATCGGTACCTGAAAATGATGTCCCATATAGGGTGAGCCACATCCCAATAGAAGTATACTAAACCAACTATAAACAATGACTAAAATAATAGCATTCAATAGATGGTCCACACTTATATTCCAATTTATATCATATTACAGTTTCATGACAATCATGTCCATGTTATATTTCATCTTTCATTCCTTATTCGACATTAAGTTTGAAAACAAGGCTCAGAGTCTGGCCAAATAATTTAATGAGATTATAACTCATCACTAAAATACTTTCGAAATTCATTATGCATACACATTTTGGTACTGTATCAATAACACATAAAACCACTTTCATACTTCACAAATGATAATGATATACATTTTAGTACTATATCAAATCAAACAAACACTTCCATACTTCACCAATGATAATGATATACATTTTAGTACTATATCAAATCAAACAAACACTTTCATACTTCACAAATGATTCACATTTTAGTGTTGTATCAATCTCAAACAAAATCCGGTTTAGAGGTCCATCCCCCATCTTCCAATAAACCGTGGAGTACATCCCCCATCTCCTCCGACACAATACAATGTATATAAGCAATTATCATATACAAATTTAATCAATCAAGACAAGTGATACACATTTTAGTGCTATATCAATGTCAAACAAAACACTTTTATAATTCACAAATGATACACATTGTAGTGCTGTATCAATCTCAAACAAAATCCGGTTTAGAGGTCCATCCCCCATCTTCCAATAAACCGTGGAGTACATCCCTCATCTCCTTCCATACAAAACAATATATATAAACAATTATTATATACAAGTTCAATCAACCAATACAAAATTTGATATATTATACCAACCGCTATATTCGATAGCATACCCAATGGATTAGTTTTAGTTTGCCTAATCATCATGTATTGTCTACAACAATCAAGACTATCCTCCATCGATAGCCCAAAGCAGTTATTTCTAAACAGAAAATAAATGCACCAAATGGATAAAGTATCAACATTTTATCTAGGTGAGAGATAAATTAATCCAACAACACCCTTTGATCCCGTACCTTTCCAATTTGAATATTTCCTATTCAATTTCTCATTTCCCTAAATTAATTATACAAATTAATTTATCATAACAATTAGGGCTTTTTCCCATATTCACAACACCAACCCTAAGGTTCCGTTTTCCATCAATAATCTAATACCAAGTCCATTTTCCAATGTATTACATACATAAAGGTTTATATGTTTGAAACCCCATCATTTGAAAATTACACAAAGACCCCAAAACCTTCTCAAAATCACCCAACAACCCCAACATATCAAAATGCCAAAATTTAAAGACAAAGTTCATAAGATGGAGTAGGATATCCTTACCTTGATGTTAGAGCTCAAACGGAGAAGAAGACCAAACTTAAAGTGCTCCAAACTCCAAACTTTTCGGATCAAAACGTAACTCTCGATGATCAACACACTTTTTGTAAAGGCCAAAGGGTAGGAGAACACTCTAACTAGATCAATCCTAAGAGAGAAGGGAGATTCTAGAGAGAGGAACTCTCAAAAGATATTTTGGGAAAGTAAGAGAGAAAAGAAAAGTGAATAGTGATTCAAAAATGTCCAGCTGCCAATTGATATACGCATGACCCGCTCGAGCGGATAACAGGACGCTCGAGTGTCAAACACAAAAACTGGACCCGTTCGAGCTCAAGAAGTACCGCTCGAGCGCCAAGACACAAGAATAAAATACATCCGCTCGAGCTTGAAAACCAGTTCACTCGAGCGTAGATTCCTCTCTTCCAATATTTTCACAGATAATGAACACCACGCTCGAGCGCCAACAGACCCGCTTGAGCGCAACCCGCTCGAGCGTAAGGAAACCCACTCATGCGTGAAAAACACATCTGCAGAAGTTTTGCAGAGGCACAGATACTGGAAGTGTGAAAACTCCGCTCGAGCGTGAAATGGTCCGCTCGAGCGGACAACCAAAAATCCAACTCCGCTCGAGCGCAAAGGTACCCGCTCGAGCATACCACCAAAACTCTGGGCAACAAGGAAAAGGACTAAGGCTCAACCTATCTGTTCGAAACACGCCCAACACATCCTAAAACTCAGATATATGGAATTTAAAGGATGACAACAGGACATACAACCACCAACTCCACGGAACCTAAGTCTGGAACACTGTACATAAAGGGGACAAACACGGGATCGCTATATTTACAATTTTGACTTGGTTAGACTTGATAATTTTTAGAACTGATTAAAAAAAACAAAAAAGGACCAAGTAACTTTCAGTGCATAATAACACCATGCCGTATTTCATATTTTACTAACAACTAGTTAATTGTGTTGCAGGTTGTGGTATGGATCACAGTGATTGCATGAGAGGTAATTGTTAGGTTTTTATTCTTGGCAATCCCGTTTGACAAAACTCCTTTCAGTTGTACTTATTTTTGTACTTTTTTATTTCAGTGAGGCTATGAGTTTTTAGATGCGAATCCAACCCGAATTGTGCCTTGCGGAGAAGTTTGTGATATTAATGCTTTCAAGATTGCCACTTCACTGACTATGACGGGGATCGAGCTGCCCGGTTAGCTTGCGGGGGTCGAGGGGGCAGCGCCCCTTGGCTGGTCCGAGGCAGCGCCCAGGCGGGGTCGAGGGGTAGCACCCTCGAAGCAAAATGCAAAATTGCTTTCAAAGTTTCCAGTTCCCCCTTGCTCGCTCAAGCGAAGGAGGTCTCGCTCGAGCGAAAGCTGCGTCTGTAAAAAACCTGAGAATGATGATTTTACGCTCGAGCGCAAGTTGTTTGGCTCGAGCGAAGCCACTTATGAAAAATACGCATTTTTGGTTCCTTGCTCGAGCGAGAGAGTCTTTGCTCGAGCGAGCTTCGTAGTCCCAGATTTCTATAAGTACGTGTTTCTGTCAGATTTTAGGATTACTTCTTCAGATCTTCTTTTTGGATATTAAGGTTTATATCTAGGGATATTTTGCTAGTTTTTTTATTATATTTAATTGAGTATTCAACTCATGGGTTAAGAAGAATACATCAAAGGTTTGTTTGTTCATTCTATACAAAAGAGAGAGTTGTTCTTCAGTGGATTCTGAAGAATTTGAGCTTGAAGCTTTGGTGGATTCTGGAGTGGCTCATTGTCAAGACAATTCTGAGGTGAAAACGGGGCTGGAAGAGGCACATAGGGGTTGGTTCAATTCGGACATGGATTTGCTAGGTAATTCAGAGTATATCTGTGTAATTCCTTTATATCTTCTTAGTGGATTCTTTTGTGGCTGTTGCCCGTGGTTTTTTATCACAATTGGATGTGCTCCAATTGTGCTTTTTTCACGTTAAAACCGTTGTGTCAATTTGTCTTGATTGTTTGATTTGGATTGTTTTATTACTTTAAATTGATACATAATCACAAATCGATATCTAGCGAATTTCTAGATTTTTCAATAATAAATGTCCTTTATGCTCTTCTTGTCGTTTTCTCTTCTTTTTTTCCCCTCAATTTTTGTAGCTCGCCAATGTCTGAATTCAATGTTTAGAGTGATTCGGAGTATCTCCATCTAGTTTGCATGTACTCCGTTATAAATTTAGTTACACATGCTCTGTTATAAATTGTTATTGTCCTAAAAACAAATATGATACTTGGCATGTTAATTTTCCCATGAAAAAAACTGCCATTATTTAAAAACCCAAAATTTGGCACGTTGATGCACTATCCTCCCACAATAGTGGGTTCAATCTCACTGGGAGCATGTGTAACCTCCCAATTAAAAGTGTCATCTAAATTGATGCCAAGATGAAAATAATATATTTGTCTTTAACTTGTAGGATGATTAAACTATTCAAAATTATTTGTGTCGTTAATGTTGTTGAAATCAAAGTGCTTAATTGCTAAAAGCTTGCTTAGAAGACGGTAGAATCGATAAAAGGCAGCCTTGTTAGTTTATATTAGACAGCACAAAGAATTGAGTGGGATGGTCAAAATATGGGTAAAAGGTACTTTATTGATATTGTAGGTAGGAGGGGTGAAAGTCATGTGGGACGGCGCCTTAAAGGGCATTAAAGCTGGAATTTGTAGGGTCATATTGTGGTTTAGAGTCGATTTCCTGTGGGAAATTTAACATTTTTAAGTATGTATGGAAGGAAAGAGGATAACGGTGTTTTGGGAATTTGTAGGGGCTGTTTTGTCTGGGTGCTGTGAACGGTGTTTTGGCTGTTAAGTTGCAAAAAACATAAAAATTGGTCGGGAAAATATATAATTTCTCACAAGTAAATCAATTAATGGGAATAAAAATTAATGAGAAAAATTAAATCAATAGCGACACAAGAATTTTTACGTGGTTCTCTTAATGTGAGGTACGTCCACGGGATTGAAATCTGATTCCACTATCAACCAAAAAGTTTCCAAACGATTACAAACGAGACACGAATGATCTTACAAATCACCTTTAGGTGAATTTCAAATAATCACAAATAAATTAGAGGAAAAGACTTTACCAAATAAATAAATAAAAATCTTCGTAACAAAGTTATAAAAGATCTAAAATAATGAACCAAATCAACTTCACCCACCAACTGAAGACGCACCCAAACAAGCAAGAAATGCACTGCCAAATTGTTTCCTTGTGCAACGAAACAAAATACACCAAATTAATCAAAAACCTACTGCTCACCCACCAAGTCAAAACGGTTGCCTTCTTCTTCTTTTTTCTCTCGAAAAAAAACAAAACAATTCTAAATATATTGTAGACTCTTGAATTTTTTTTATCAAAACTCTAGTTGTATCAAACTAATTATAAAAAAACTATTTGACTTCCCAAAGTTAGATATAATATATTAAAATATATTATAACCAACACCAAACCAAACTAAACTATTTTAATAAACCAATTGGGTCTCAAACTCCAATAATGAGGTAGGTGGAGACATCAACCATACCTGTCAAAGTTCGACACTTCAAATGTTTGTCCCTCGACAAAGTATTTGTCAACATATCCGAAATATTATCATCTGTATGAAGTTTTTCGAGTTGTAACAATTTCAAATCTAAATCACGAATCCAATGGTACCTCACATCAATGTGTTTTGGTCTCGAATGAAAAGTGAAATTTTTACTCAAATGAATAGCACTTTGACTATCACAATAAAGCACATACCTTTCTTGTTTCAAACCCAATTCTTATAAAAATTTCTTCAACCATAACTCTTCCTTGCAAGCTTTCGTAATGACAATAAATTCAGCTTCGGTAGTTGAGACAGTAATACATTTTTGTAATTTAGATTGCCATGCCACAGTTCCCCCTACAAATGTCATCACATTCGCCAAAGTAGATTTCCTAAAATCAACATCACCGACCATGTCAGAATCTGTGAACCCATCAAGCATTGGCTTGCCATACCTAAAATACAAACACAACTTCGAAGTCCCTCAAAGATATCTTAGAATCCATTTTACCGCTGTCCAATGTTCTTTACCCTGATTAGAAAGAAAACGACTCACCACTCCAACGAAGTGAGCAATATCCAGCCTTGTACAAAGCATGGCGTACATTAAAGAACCAACCGCTGAAGTATAAGGAATTTTCAGCATTTCTTCCTTGTCATTCTCACTTGTAAGACATTGATTCGAACTAAACTTGAAGTGACCTGCAAGTAGACAACCAACTGACTTTGCTTTATCCATGTTAAACCTTTCAAGAACTTTTTCAATGTAGCTTTCTTGAAACAACCAAAGAAGCTCCTCTTTGCGATTACGAACAATTTTTATACTAACTATTTGTTTTGCCAGTCCCGAATCTTTCATAGCAAAAGACTTGTTCAACTCCAATTTCGACCTGTTAATCATGGTAGAAACTTGACCCACAATTAACATGTCATCAACATAAAGCAAAAGAACAATAAATTTGTCATCCGAAATTTTTTTCACAAATGCACAATGGTCTGAAGTGGTTTTAGAAAAACCATTATTCAGCATGAAAGAGTCAATTTTTTTGTACCATTGCCGTGGGGCTTGCTTGAGGCCATACAAACTTTTTTTCAATTTGCAAACAAATTTCTCTTTCCCTTTCTCTACAAAACTTTCCGATTACTCTATGTAAATTTCTTCTTCAAGGTCATCATGAAGAAATGCGGTCTTCACATTGTAGACACCCCATTTTTGACGGCCCTCACGACCACGCACACCCGGTGATGAGTTTATTTGCTCGCCAAGTGCTCAGTGTCCTCAGCGGAATGCCATAACTTTGAGCCTTTCAAACCTTGTACATTTGTTGTCCCAGTTTTAGACCAAGCCTAGCTTTTCCAGCCAGTAACACCCCAATTTTCATACCCAAATGATAATACAATAATTATGGTTCTTTAAAGTAAAACTGAAAGTACACCTTTATGCTTACAATACATGATACAGATAGTCCTCAAGCGATAATACATCTACCTCAAATCAAGATGACATAAGCAAATAAATACCCTCATGGGTTTACAAGTTTCCAAGGCTTAGGTCCGGTTACACAAATTGGTTATTCAAACCATACAAATATAGCCCTTGGCTCACAAAACAGAGTCACGCAAAGTGAGAGCATTGTACTCCCAACACACACATTTCTACACCCTCAGTTGGGCGGAATCACCATGTCTTTTCCTGCACAATAATCCCGTAGGGTGAGCATAAAGCCCAGTAGGAAATCCTTAACAAAGTATATACATTTTATACAAGTCTTAAGAGATTAATGCACATGCCATGTCATGCCTTTTTGAAAATAAAACTCATCTTCATCTTTTGAAAATCACCATGCTCAATGATGTTATGCAACTTCAACTGTTCAAAATTTATCAATTAAATTCAAGGGGCAGTAAATATAACTCTAGTAATCCCTAGGTCGGTGTCTGCAAGTAGACTATATGAGTACTACCAATTGTCATTTTTACAGGTATTAACCGGAAGGCTCGACACCTATCCACGCGACTTTCTGGTCTTTCACCAAGGACACTCAGGCCAACTTAAACAATTTCATCTACACCACCTATCAAGACTTACCACCGTATTTACCCCAAAACATTTTCATGAAAATTGATTTTCCAACATTATTTTCTCAATGCAAATTTCCAAAGCTTAACATAGTCCAATAAATTGAAATGCCAATGTATGATTAAGAGTGCAATGCAATATTACTTCCATATTCAATTATTCCACACAATATACCATTGTGATCAAAATTCCCAACACAATTCCACAAGATGAATATATAAACTTTTATATCTAATTCATCCAAGAGAATAACGTAATTTCCACATTTCGAGCAATCTCAACAATTTAATCAATTCAAGACTAAATTAACATTTTGACAATAATTTTCAAAATAAACAACATTTCTCATTTTTCACAAAATTCGTCATTTATCTATAGATAAACAATTTTCAAAACATCCATTTATTTTAGTACACAAAATAAATATGACAACATCTTCCAAGGATTGTCAACATCTTTCAAAAAGACCCAATTTCTAGGTTTTCTCATCAAAACATTCATCTCCAAAATAATTAGAAGAATCTCCCCAAAATCATCTTTCCTCAATCAATGTGGTTTAAAACCCTCAATTTCTATTTTAAAAGGGAAAGAAAATAAGCCCTCTTTCAAAATCACTCATCTTTTTGAAATCAACAATCAATTTCTCAAAACTAAGCAAAGGATAATTTCGAAAATCATCTAGGTCTTGCAAAAACATATATATAACTCAAAGGAAATCCCTACCTCAAGTTTAACGAAGAAATGAGTTGAAAATCCCAAAATCGACGACGATGAAACTCGATCTCCACCGCACACAACGTAACTCTCGCCTAGACAACCAACTTTGATGAAGAACTTGGATCTAAATCCCAATGGATTTGGAGAAATCAAAGATCTTGTGAGGTTTTCGGTAGGAAATATAGAGAGAAGGAAGAGGAAATGTTTGTAGAGAGAGAGAGATACAAAAAGTGACACTCAATCAGCCCAAAGAGAGGAGAAAAGAGCAAATTTTGGATCTCACCTACCTCACGCACGTGCGGAGCCTCTTCCTGCACGTGCGAAGTGTGCCTCCCGCTCTTGTGGCCCTCATCCCCTCACGTGCGGCCCCTTCCCTGCACCTCACTTTCGCACGTGCATTTTTAGCAGTGTACTGGTTGTTCCCCTCCGTGAATTTCGCACGTGCGGCTGGACCTCCCGCATGTGCAGCCCTATCCTGCACTTGCGGCCCAAGGCCCCATACGTGCGGCCTTGGTCCTCAGCTCGGAAAAGTCTCAGCTCAACTCCTGTCACTTCGGACCAATCTCGCACCCTCCGGAACAAATGAAATCCAACACCGGAATAACAAGAATGAGGATGTTTTGAGAAAAACTCCTAAACACTACTAATAACTCAACGAGCAACAAGACTCCAAGTTGAAGCCGACGCTCTACAAGAGTAAACCAAAAAGGTAAACAAATTGGAACAAAAGACGCACAACAAAACCGGTCGTCACACAGCCTTCTGCCACTTTTGGGCTACCAGCCATCCCTTTTGGGCTGCCGACCACTGATGTGGCTTGTCGACCACCAGTGATGGCTGGCCGGCCACCAGTGTGTTTTGTAGATATTTTATGCCTGCTGTGCCAGCTGTTTGCACAGATGCATGTATCTATCCACATGTGTAGAGCTAGATCTCCTTAAGGGAATTTCATATTTTCTATATATAGGAGGCCCCTCTCTCATGTTTTAAGGTTAGAAAATTTTGAGATCAAAAATTTTTCTCTCTTTACAATTCTCTCTCTCTCTCTCTAGCCAGATCCTACACCCTTAACCTTTGCCTGTACACCCTTAAGCAAATCTTCTCATCTTTGAGTCGAGGTGTCTTTGAGCTTGGTTTGAGCTCTAGAGGGTTTTGTTTGCTTGGTTTTATTGCTTGAATTGCTTTTTCTCTTTAAGAGGTATAAAGCTTTGTCCATTTACTTGCTTTTGCTACTATTTTTCCTACTATTTTTCTATTGTTTTGGGCTGTCAAAACTCTGTATTTTTTGGGCCGAAGCTTGGGTTTAAGGCCATTAAAGGTTGAGTGGTTGATAGCCCTTTTTTGTACCTTGTTTTGGAGGCCTTTACCCTTGTTTTGGAGGTCTTTGCCCTTGTGTTTCCCACCCTTTTACTATCTTTTTCCAAGCTTTAACACACTGATTTTCAGAGCTTTTTTAGTGGCCAAAATCATATTTTGAAGTCTAAGTTTGGAGAGGTTAGCCTCCCCTCCTTGTGTCTTACTTACTAACCTAGTTGGTGCCATGTTTTAGCATATTAATCTATCTATTTTTAGCTTCATTCCAGCATGTTTTAGGACTGCTTTGAACCTGTTTTAGCACTTTTTTGGGCTGTTAGTTGCATTTAAGCTTTATTTTGCATGCTTCTAGTGTAATAGTCCTCATAAGTTTGATGTTTTAGGTCTTAGACATCACTTATTTGAGTTGATAGCACTTATTTTGGGCTTCTCATACTTCATTTCAGTACTAATAATCTCTGCAACCTCCCTCTATTCTTGGCTTTTTATTTTGCTTCGAAAGTGGTTTCAAGTCACTTGCTTGCCCAAGTATGAAATTGAGGTTTCATACTTAATGGTTTAATCCCTTAGGGGCTTCATTACCAACAGTATGATGCTTCTTTTATACCCAAAGCAACTTGTGTTTTGAGCCCTCTTTCCATTAGAGGACTTTGATTCACTATTGGACTTAATTGAATTAAAGAATGGTTGGTAAACTTGTAACGCCCCCAAAATAATATAGTAAATACAACCCTATCACATAAAAATAGCTGCATGAATCAGAGTAAATCATCCTTTCATTACATAAATGTTGGTGATACAAAGGAGTTTAACATAAATAAATGCTCTATTGGCTTATAACTTTCCAAGCCTTAACTTGGTTACAACAAAAGTGAGCTTCGCTCATTACATCTTAAGCCCTAGGCTATGCAAAATAAACAAAACATAAAGCTCTAGCTTCTCAAAAGTCCCTCAAATGCTATTGCCTTGGTAGAGGTATACCATCGTTGTCTGAAAATGTTATTCCCAAATAGGATGAGCCACATCCCAGTAGAAATCATCTAACACAGTGTATGAAATTTAGCAAAGGTGTATATATATTCATGAGATATCAATTCCATTATTTCTCAACAACCGAACTAAGGCTACAACTCACTAGTTTTCAAATCATACAACACATATACATAAACACTTCAAACTTCTATTTCACGGAAATTTCGTCCCTGGGCAGCCGTCAATTGCCATTTTATGGATAAGCACTAAATAAGCACTACAATTGCCATTTTACGGATATTTCGTCCGCAAGCTAGGCACCCATGTATAATTTCAGGACTTTCACCTAGGACACTCCGGCCAACTTAATTATAATGGAGTCCATCCCCTTTCTCCTCTCAAACAAATCACTCATGCATATGCAATGTATATAAATAGGTAATCACACATGAAACACTTATCTTTTCTGCTTCCAAACAAACATACATATACAATGTATATAAACACGGTCATATTTAATGACAACCATCGGAAGATTAGTTTCGATTCACTTAATCCACATGCAATCTCTACAACAATCAAAGTTATCCTGCACCGATAGCCCAATACAATTATCTCTAGATAGATATTCGATCTCAAACAGATAGTTTATTCAAAACTTCTAAAATGATGAGTTAATACATAATCAAATCCCACCATTCTTATCAATACCCTCTCAATTTCACATTTTCAACGCAAATTCCAATTATTTGTACAAAATAATAGTTTGATCAAATTAGGGCAAATTCCCTTTTTATTCCCAAATATTAGGCAAGTGCCAAATTCATCAAATTAGACTTAACATAACATCATTTTTAAATCCCATAAGCATCTATTTCACCTACACCCAAAACCCCTCTTTCCATTTTATGCCCAAACCCTAGGTTTGCTTGCAACGCCCTCAAACCACATCATTGTTACACAAGATACATATAACTAAGCTAAATAACATATGAAGGTATAGAAAAGATCCCTACCTCAAAGAAAGAAGATGAGCCAAACGAGAGAGAAACTCCAAGAATGCCGAAACCTACTTCTATTCGGATCAAAATGTAGATCTTGAGATGCTCTACCTTTTTCTCAAAGACACAAGGGTGGAAATCCCAATGGATCTAGATGAAATCTAAGAGAGAAGATGGATTGTAGAGAGAGAAGCTCAAGAATAAGCCTTTTGGAAAGTTTTAGAGAGAGAGAGAAAAGAAAAAGGGATTCAAAATGTCTTCTTCTTGGACAAAAATACACGCAGTTCGCTCGAGCATCAGACACAAGGTTCCGCTCGAGCGTGGAATGCACACTTCCAAAAGTTTTGCAGACGAAGGTCCTCGCTCGAGCGTGGAAGTGGACGCTCGAGTGCTCGATGCACATTTCCAGTATTTCAGACCTGCAAAAAGAAATACTGAGAGTTAATGATTCCCGCTCGAACGCAAGAATGGCTGCTAGAGCGAATGAGCGAAATTGTGAAGCCCGCTCGAGCGTAGGAATGCCCGCTCGAGCGGAGAGGCCAAAATCTGGGCAACACAAGTTTTGAAAAGTAAGCAACCAACCTGTCCCAAACTCACAATTACAACCCGATTACCAAAAATAGAGGGGAGACAAAGGGAAAAGATATGAATAACTAGTTAAAACCACACTAACCCGAGTTCGGGATACAACAAGTAACGGGTCAAAACCCAAAATCGCTATAAAACTAAAATAGAGTAACTTGGAATTAAAAGTGAGAAAGATAATAATTTGGTTGTGTTCAATCAGACGTTAATTGAACATATGGAACTTGGACCATTTCATACTTGCTAGTGATGAAATGATTCGAGTCTCCAAGGTCATCACTTCCCTTGATCTTTCATGATAGGGAGGTGGTTTTGACAGTCTCTTTTGTTGCATTTATTGAACTTGCACACTTGGTTTCACAAGCCATCATGCAATTGTGCAAACAGAGGCATTCAGAAGCAAAACAGTGGCGTTTTCAGGTGGAAACCGTGCATGCGCATGAACATCTCTCATTTCCCGAGGCGGAGTAGTTAATTGTTTAATTTAATTATTAATTGCACTTGTGCTGTAATTATTCAATTAGTTAATCAACTAGTTATTTAATGTTGTATTGTAATCATTAATTAGTTAATTAGAATAGTTAGTTAATTTTTTTTTTGTTGTAATAATTAGTTAAGTAGTTTAGCTAGTTATTCATTTGGTTTTGTAATAATTAGCTTAAATAGCTTTAGCTTAATTAGCTAGTTAGCTTAGTTTATTCATTTAGACTCTCCTTCGTGAGAGCAAAATGTTGTAATAATGTGTATGTCTTCCAACCCCACATTTTTCTCCCTTTTATTTAGATGTTTATGATGGTTAGTTTAGGGATATCACGTTTCAATTTGCATTCTCCATGTTTGCATTCACTTGTAGTGCATGCATTGAGGCTCGGTTCATCATTCTAATTGCATTGTCGTTTCAATACTTCTTTGAATACGTGCTTAGATCGCATGTTATCAAATTGTTTCATATGCCATGTTAAGTAGCCAAGCCTATTTAGATTGCATATCGTATGTGTTGCATTAGTCATCTCGCATAGTTAGGGATCAAACATTTTTTTTTCTAACTTTTTTGTTTATTTTGGCTTGGAGTACTAGGTGAGTCTTTACTCGTTTTAGCATATTGCATTGAATGTTGATGTTGCCATATTTAGCATGCTTTCCATGAGGCTAAGTGCTTAAGTGCTATAAACTGCTTGAATGCTTGTGGATGATTTCTTATTGCTTGAATTGAAATAATTTGAGTAGTGTTCATATGTAATCGCTTTTCCAAATGGTACATACTTTGAAACAATTTTCAAAACAAACATGAATCAAACGTTCCAATTCTTGCGAGATAGTTTATACTTGTGTGTGTGCACATCAAATAGTAATGCTAGCCTAATGAATCGGAACAAGAGCATATAATGCACATAAGATTCATATCATGATTAGTAGAGGCCAATCTTTGATGGGGCGAGCGGGAGTGCTCAAATGTATTCATGACCTTCTCCTCTTGTACCTAAGTTTCCAAGCCGAGACAATCTTGGTGATGATGGACATGTGGTCTTTGGCACGAGTCATGGGTTTTCTAAATTTCTCCAAAGTAAAATATTTAGGTGGCGACTCTGTATCTGGCTAAGCAGTCCATTTTTTTGGCAATTCGATTCAAAATCGATTTTCCAAAAGATTTGCCAGATTTGGACTCTTTGGTGATTATCTATTTCACATTGCACTTGTGAAATCAGATTCAGAATCGTAGGAGTCTGAACTATAGGGCTTATTTCGACTTCCGAAAGGGGGCGCGACGAAGTCGAGCTACACACATCAAGTTACTCAACTTCAAGGTTCATACTTGCGGCTATGCCAAGTACAACCCAAATAGAAGACATCTTCACAATCGGCGATAAAATCTCATCAAAGTCAATACCTTTCTTTTGTCCAAAGTTTTTCATAACAAGACGTGCTTTGTACCTTAGATTCTTGCCATCATTCTTCAATTTGAAAACCCACTTATTTTTCAGAATTTTCCTCCCCTTCGGGAACTTCACTAAATCATAAGTGTGATTTTTAAGCAAGGAATTCATCTCCTCTTCCATGGCCTTTTTCCAATCATCTTTCTTTGCATGCTCAATTGCTTCTTGGTAGCTCTCAAGCTCCCCTTGATCGGAAATCAACACAATTTCATTGGGACGATACTTTCTCAAAGGTTGTCGGTCCCATGTAGATTTTCTCAACTCAAGTTGTGGTGGTGGTTCTTGAGTTGGATGCTCTTGTAAGAATTTTTCCTAAATATGGCTTAATGTGGCTTATACATGATTATACTAGATTCATCTCATTAAGTAAGATACATGTACATCAATTAGATGGTGACTAATCATTGATTAATGCACCTATATATACATAATGTATAGAAGACTAATGGAGATAGTGTCAATACATTGAATATGATACATTCATTATCAATGAATCTTAGAGATGCATTATGTATCTATTATGAATGTAAAACGTACATTAATCTATCTAATGAGTTCATTAATATAGAAGATGCATTATGTATCATGAATGTAAAAGATACATTAATCTATTTAATGAAGTTTATTGAATGAATGGATTCTTTGATGGGAAGGATACTAGTATAAATAGTGTAAGGTCCCAAACCACACTCTCCATCACAAAAACTCAAGTTATCAACCACAAGAAGGCTCCCATCGCCTAGAGAGAGAGAGAGAGAGAGAGAGAGAAGTGGTTTGAAGATCTTAGACAAATAAAGATCTTGAAGATTAAGGTCTTCTATTCAAGGTTTCTTTTTCTCAAAAGAGGTTTTCATACTATCATGGATCAATGTATACATACACTTATTTATATAGTAGAAATTCATATAGTTTTCATGTATAGAATTGAATCCTTAATGGTTTTTAGTTTATATTTCGCAAAGTTTTCTATCAATTGGTATCAGAGCCATGGTTCTCAATTCTGATGCATGAAACGTATAAGTATGAATTTCATTTTATGATGATGTTTTGTGTAACAAGTGCATAACCTTGATTTACACTTGTCTAATTTTATTTTTATTTTTGGCCAATCTTTTATTTTATTGATATTAAAATAAAAATTGAAAATTATTGAACAAATGGTAATTAAGATAATGTCTTATGCACTTATAATGTTTTGTTATACACCTTATGAGTTGAAACATTATTGATCAACCCAACGGAGGTTTAACACTATGTATGCTTGAACAACCGAGATGATTAGTATAATAAATATAGCAATAAGTTTTTCTACCCAACAGTGATAAACTTTTCACATGCTTTAGTTAATAAAATAATATAAGACATTAAGTTTTTCTGCCCAACGGTGATAAACTTGTTACGGCCTTAATGATTATTTTATTTTATTTTATGTTGTTAATTTTTATTAGTCATCTCATTTACTTTTATAAATTGCTAAAATATATTGTTATTCGGTCCAACGGAAGGATAACTTGATTTCATGTCTAATTAATTGTTTTCTAGTTAGATATACTTAACTTGTGATGTTATTTTTATTCATGACATGTGAAAAGTAGTTTTCTTGATTATATTATGTAATGGATATTATGTGTTTGCAGCATTGAATCCTATTGCAATTAATAGTTACTTGTCTGGTATTGAAGCTTTGAGTGGAACTAATTTTAAGAAATGGAAGGAACAAATTGGAATTGTTTTGGGAATTATGGATTTAGACTATGCATTAAGAGAGCCAGCTCCTACAAAGCCTAACGATACAAGTTCTAAGGAACATATGGCTTTATATGAAAAATGGGAACACTTTAATCGCTTAAGTCTAATGATTATGAAAGGCTCAATTACGCCTACAATTCAAGGAGCAATCCCTGTTTCTGAAAGTGCAGTGAGCTATATGAAATCTATTGAAAAACAATTCATTGGAACTTCCTAATCCCTTGCTAGTACTCTCATGATTAAAATGATGACAATGAAATATGATGGTTTGAGTGGTGTTCGTGAACATATCTTAAAGATGAATGACATGGCCTTTCAATTAAAGGGAATGGACATTGAAATTTCTGAAGGTTTTCTTATTCATTTCATTATGACTTCTCTTCCTACGCAATTTGGTCCTTTCAAGATAAATTATAATATGCAGAAAGATAAGTGGAAGATGAGCGAGTTAATTGCCATGTGTATTCAAGAAGAAGAGAGGCTTTGTAGTGCACTCGGTGATAGTGCATGTTGTGCTCGTTTCGAGCTTCAGAGTTTTGGCTGAGAGCCTTGCCTCCGGGTCTTCGAACTCTTTGTACTTCGGTTCGGTTTGCGGACCAAGCCTTGTTTCCCTTCCCGGAGGGAGGGAGAGGTCTTGTAGACCATCTCTCTATGGTCGTAGACTACTTTTCGTGGTCGTAGACTACTTTTCGTGGTCGTAGGCCACTTTTCTCGTTTGGAGTCTAGTTTTCGATTTTTGGAGCCTTCAGTCGTGCGCCTTGTCTCGAGACCGCTTAACGTTTTCCATTTGGCTTGGTTTTTGAACCACACCTTGCTTCCTCTCCCTAGAGGGACACTGTGGTCCGGGAGACCACTTTTGTGGTCGTGTACCACTTTTGGTGCTCGACAGCTAGTTTTCGAGCCTCCCGGCTACGCGCTTTGCCTCCCGAACTCTCATCTTGCATCCGTTTTGGTTTGCTTTTGGTACAAATCTTGTATTCCTTGTTTGGAAGGTGGTACGAGGGTGGGAGACCAGTTTTTCCCCTTGGAGACCACTTTTCTTCTTGCCAGCCAGTTTTCTGGTCGGGAAACTGGTTTTCTTAGTCTTTGGGTCACCTTTTCTGGTCTCCCACCACACCATTAGCTTGCTTTTAGTGTGGAGACCATCATTTTCCCCTGCGGACCACTTTCTTTCCTGGGAGACCACTTGTGGTGGTCGGCCGACCACTGTAAGTGGCTGGCCGACCACTTTAAGTGGCAGCTCTCCCCCTGTTTTGGCAGACTGTGTGGATGCCAACTGTGCCAGCTAGAGGGCACAGACTGTATCCTCCATACACATGTATGGAGGGATTGCATCCAAGTTTTAGCTTCTCTAAGAAGATTTAACTTTTGTTTTTCTATAAGAGAGAGCCTCCCTCTCCATTCCAGAGGTTCTGAATTTTGCTGAGAGCATAGGCTTACACTCTCTCTATATTCCTCTCTTTCTCTCTCTATATTGGTGCATTACTTCACATTTGTGCACATAACCTTCTAGCCAAACACTCTTACCTTGTTGCTGAGTTGCTGGAGGGTCTTGTGGGAGCTCAAAAGTTGGTTTTGGCTCAGGAAACCTGCTAGTTTTGCAGTGCTTCAAGGGTAACCCTCTTTTTCCCCTTTTAAGCTCTATTTTGATTACACTCTTAGCCACATTTGCATGCTTATTTAGGCCTTGCTTTCAACTGGAAAAAGTTTTATATGTAAGTGTTTTTTATGTTTGTTTAAGGCCTCTTGGGTGTTGAGGGTCTTCTACCCTCTTGCATGCCTTGTTTGGCCTTGTTTTGAGCCATGGTTTAAGGCCTTTGAGCTAGTCCTTGCTTGGCCTTCTAGCCACTGAAATTCAGTGGATTTTCAGTGGTAGGCATGTGGTTTTGAGGCCTCAAATCAAAGGGGGGTGATCCCTTCTCTTCTTGTTTTGTTTGCTTGCATTTTTGGCCTATCAAAGGAGCATGCATCTTCATACTTTAAAGGCTTGGTTCGGGCACTTTTTCATGACTTTTAGGGCTTGCCTTAGCTCTATCTATGGCTGGTTTGGCCACCTTGTGTTTGCTTCTTGTATGTGTAGTGTATTCCCATTTGTGGCTCATCAAAGTAGCATGTCTTTCTAGCATGTATTGGCTCCATTTTAGTAGATTTTTGGCCATCATTTGACATGCCATGACTCTGTTTTTGGCTGGTTTGATAGCCTCTTGCATGCTCCATATGCTTGTAGTGTGAATCTTGTTTACTAGCTTTGTATGCATGATGTTTTGGCTCATTATCCTAGCATATTTTGGCTATGCTCTAGCATGATTTTGTTCTTATTTTGGGCTATCTTAGCTCTGTTTTGAGACTTCTTGGTCGAATGAGGCTTGGCATGCATGCTTGTAGTGTAATAGCCTTGACTAGCTTTGAGTTTTGAGGTCTCTTGCATGCGTAACTTGAGGTATTTGCATGTTTTGGCATCACTGAGAATGATATTTCAGAGCATGTAGGGCTGTTACACTTTCATATTTTCCGATCTTTAAGTGCTCTTGAGGGTTGTGCTTTCATGCCCTATTTGTGAGCCATTGCATGAGCCTCATTTTCGTGCCTTTTAAGCCATCATTCTAACTCATTTTTGCTGCTGTTTTGGCCTGCATAGGGTCTGTTTGGGGTTAGTTTGGCCATTTGAGCATTATCTTGCATGCCTCTAGTGTAATACACTTCACTAGCTTTAACGCTTGAGGCTTTCTACATGCATTACATGGGTTGTTGGCATGATTCTAAGTCATTTTGCATGCCATTTTAGTGCTGGAACATATGCCATTATACCCCATGTTTCATCTTTTCAATACTTTTGGAGAGTTGTGTTTTGAGCCTTAAGTTTCGGCCGATATGCATGCATGTTTGTATAGCATTTTGAGTTTCTGTCTTAGCATGTATGGCCACTGATTTAGACATGGCTGAGGCCTATCCATTTTGGTTTAAGTCTATTGTGGATTGTGTACGCCATGTGGTTCATAGCATTGAGAATGCCATGTTGTTGCATGATTGATTATTGCATTTATGCATGCCATGTCTGTTGCCTAGCTTATGCTAGTTACCATGTGCATTGTGTATATTAGTTGTCATGAGCATTGTGTATGCCATGTAATTCATAGCATTGTGTATGCTAGTATGTTAGTTGTATGTTTTCATGCTTGTCCCTTACATCGTGTTCTTATGCTTGTTTCATTGCATTGAATGTTTGCATGTTTGAGCCACATTGTGTATGTCATGCCATGTTATTTGTTGCATTGTGTTTGGAATAGGAGTTAGTCCAAACATGGAAAATGAGGGACGTTTCATACTCGAAGTGATGAAACGTGCCTCAATTCTCAGTCGTCGACACTCTTGACTATACATGATGGAGTTTTAGGCTTTATGTGTTCGTGTGTGCATTCATTTCATATTGAGTTGTGCAACTTGGGCTCCTCGGCCATCATACATCGAGATGGGTGATTGGTGGCCCGAGGGTCGAGAACCATACTCCCTTGAGCTTACTTAATGATAGGGTGGGTGGTTGTGCATACATGTGTTGCAAATTCTTTGCCATGCCCCTTTCTTGCTCTCTGTTGCAGTAAACCAAAAACTAGCGGCAAAAACTGGTCGGCCGACCAGATAAAGTGGCTAGTCGACCACTTTTTCTAGTTTTCAGCATAAAAAGTGGTCGGTAGGTGGTCTCCAATGCCAATAACTGGTCGGCAGCCCTCATACAGATTCCCATGATGGAGTTTCAGCCTTCTGGAGCTTTTTTTAGTGTCCTAAGACCAGTTGCAAACAAAGGCAAATCGAGGCAGCGCGATGGATTTTCGCACAAGGTGACCGGGCACGCATCCTTCGTCATCCAAGGCAGAGTTGAGGCAACCTATTTCATATAGTTTACATGCTTATTCAATTACTAACTTAGTTAATTTGTTAATTAGTTAGACTTGTGTAATAATTAGCTGTAGCTTGTTATTCATTCTGTTGTGTAATAACTAGTTTAATTAGATTAGCTTAGATTAGGGCGTGTTTCAATTACCGACTTACGATGGTTAGTTTTAGGGCGTGTTTCAATTAGCATCCTTATGCTTCGCATGTTTGCATTCATTCATCTGTCTTGCATGCACCGGATTCAACGCATCATGCTAACTGCATTGTATTTCAATTCTTGTTTGAATACATGTATCAAATTGCATTTCATATGACATTTTAGAATAGCCGAGCCTATCTTAGTTGCATTTTGTATGTGTTGCATTAGGCATTCTTGACATAGCTAGGATCATGCATTGATTTCTAACATAGCTTTTGTTTTGGCTCGAAGTACTCGGTAAGTGTTTATGCTTTAGCATCCTTGCATGTGTGTGAATGACTGCCATGATAGCATGCTTGCCATGAGGCTAACTGCTTATGTGATATAACTGCCTGAATGCCTGTGGGTGAAGGTTGGATTACTTGAATTGGAATAATTCATCAAAATGCGAGTTTTAAGCCCACTTTGTGGAGTGGCAAAATCATGTTTTCTTAGCCCATCTGAGGGTGGCAAATCCGCGTTTTAGCCTACTTGCGAGTAGCACCTCTAAACCATTTTCAAATGAACATGAGATGTTTTGTTCCAACTTAGGTGATCTAGTCTATACTTGTGTGTTGTGCGCATCACATAGTAATTCTAGGCTAATAACCGGAATAAGAACACATGTGTTTTCAAAAACAAGATATCATGTTAGTAAAGGCCGATCTTTGATCGGGCGAGCAGGGGTGCTCATTGCATGACCTTCCCCTTTCGTACCCAAGTTCCCGAGCCAAGGCAACTTTGGTGATGACGGACACGTGGCCTTAGGCACGAGTCAAGATTTCGTAAATTCCCCCAAAATAAAATATTTAGGTGGTGACTCTGTATTTGGCAAAGCAGTTCATGTTTAGCACTTCTTTCTAAAAATCAGTTTTTCAAAACGATTTGCCGGATTTGGACTCTTTGGTGATTTATCGGTCTTGCATTGCACTTTGCTATATTAGATTTAGAACCGTGACATTTGAGTCCGAACTGTAGTGAGCCTAATGAACAAAACGAGATTTTCCCAGGACATTCGGGCGCGTATACAAGTTTAAACCTGAAAAAACTGATATGGCTCATCTTACCACCTTGGGTCCAACCAAAAAGATTTTCAAGAAAGGCAAAAGTAAGAAGAATAAGAAGAATGCAAATAATGAAACTCACAAGGCTAATGAAGAAAATAAGATTTGATGCCATTTCTGTCGAAAGAAATGTCACATAAGAAAAGATTGTCTAGGTTTTAAAAGTTGGTTGGACAAGAAAGGTAACACTCAATGCTTTGTGTCTTATGAATCCTTTTTGGTAGATGTTCTACCAAATTCTTGGTAGATTGAGACTGGTGCAAGTATTCACATAACAAATTCCATGCAGGGATACCTTACAAGTCGGAAACGAAATAAAGGAGAACGAACCATTACAGTTGGGAATGGAATAGAAACGGACGCTGAGGCTATTGGCACCTTCCGTCTAATTTTAGACTCTGGCTTCATTTTAGATTTAGTAAACATAGTTTATGTTCATGTTTTTACTAGAAACCTAATCTCTGTTTCACAACTTGATTTTTGTGGTTATGAATTTAAGTTTGAAAATAATAGAGTCTCTTTATTTCACAATTCTCATATGATTGGTTTTGGTCCTTTATATGGTAATTTTTATTCATTGAATTTAGATTCCACTTATGCACAATCTCTTTTATCCTTTCATGTAAACGACTTGGTAAATAAAAAGAGAAAATGAGTGAATGGAAATTCATCCATGTTGTGGCATAAGTGGTTGGGCCACATATCAAGAGAAATGACGGAACGCCTTATTAAAGACGGAATTTTAAGCTCACTTGATTTTTCTGATTTTAGTGCTTATGTGAATTGCATTAAAGGAAAATACACAAAGACAAAGAAAAAGGGTGCTACTAGGACTACTGAATTATTAGACACAATTCATACTGATATATGTAGCCCCTTTACTGTTCCAACTATTTCTAGACATAAATATTTTATTACTTTTATTGATGACTTTTCTAGGTATACTTATGTGTATCTTATTTGTGAAAAATCAGAAGCAATGGATATGTTCAAACTCTATAAAGCTGAAGTTGAAAATCAACTTGGTAGACAGATTAAAAGTGTAAGATCTGTTAGAGGCGGTGAATATTATGGTAGATTCACTGAGTTAGGTCAAAATCTAAGTGCTTTTGTTTTATTTTTAGCTGAGAATGGTATTATTGCTAACTACACAATGCTTGGTACACCTAAGCAAAATGGTGTAGCTGAGCGACGAAGCTATTATTTACCAAATTACTTGTGAGGTGAAGCTTTAAAAACTGTTGTACATGTTCTTAATAGGGTTCCTAGTAAGGTTGTGCCTGTAACTCCTTACGAGTTGTGGGTTGGTAGGAAACTTTATTTGAATTATTTACATGTATGGGGTTGTCCTACTGAAGCAAAAAATTTTAATCCACAAATAAAGAAATTAGACCTTAGAACTATAAGTTGTTATTTCATTGGATATCCTGAGAGATCAAAGGGTTTTAGATTCTATTGTCCCACTCATAGCACACGAATTGTTGAAACTAGAAATGTTGTGTTCTTAGAGGATGAAAACATTAGTAGGAGCATGAATCTCAAAAATGTTTCTTTGGAGGAAAATCGTGCTTTTACGCCTTCCACGCTTATCCAAGAAAATGAAGTGCCTGAACCTATTATGGATAATGTTGGTACTCAAGAGATTTCTCACATTGAAAAAGAAGTTGTCCCAGTTGCAGAACAACCTTTACGCAGATCACAAAGAGAAAAGAAACCAGCCATATCAAATGACTATGAGGTTTACCTAAATGAGTGTGATATAGGCTTGAAGAACGATCATGTTTCTTATGCCCAAGCCATGAAAAATGGAAATGTAACTCAATGGTTAAATGCCATGAAAGATGAGTTAAAATCCATGAAAGATAACAACGTCTAGGATCTTGTAGAATTGCTTAAGGGAGCCAAAACTGCTAGATGCAAATGGGTTTTTAAAACCAAGCGTGATCCTAAAGGCAATGTCGAAAGATACAAGGCCAGATTAGTTGCTGAAGGATACACTTAAAGAGAAAGGATGGACTATAAGGAAACTTATTCTCCTGTTTCTAATAAAGATTCCTTAAGAATAGTCATGGCCTTAGTAACTCATTATGATTTAAAGTTACATCAAATGGATGTTAAAACAGCTTTTTTAAATGGTGACTTGCATGAAGTGATCTACATGGACCAACCTGAAGGTTTTCAGGATGAAAGTAAGGAAAATATGGTTTGTAGGCTTAAGAAGTCCATATATGGTCTAAAGCAGACATCTCGACAATGGTATCTTAAATTTCATGAAGTTCTCACCAAATTTGATTTTAAGGATCATGTAGTTGATCAATGTGTCCACTTGAAAATCAGTGGAAGCAATATCTGCATTATAGTTTTGTATGTTAATGATATATTGCTTGCTAGCAATAATTTGGAAATGATACATGAGACAAAGCAATTTCTTACAAGGAATTTTGAAATGAAAGATCTTGGTGAAGCCTCTTTTGTCATTGGGATAGAAATTCATCGAGATAGGTCTCGCGGCATTTTAGGATTGTCCCAAAGAGCTTATATCGAAAAGGTTCTTAAAAGGTTCAACATACAAAACTATTCAATTAGTGTTGCCCCTATAGTTAAGACTGATAAATTTAGTGAATTTCAGTGTCCCATAAATAATTTAGAAAGGGAACAAATGAAAGAAATTCCTTATGCCTCTGCAGTTTGGAGCATTATGTATGCTCAAGTTTGTACATGACCTGACATAGCATTTGTAGTTGGTATGCTTGGTCAATACCAAAGCAATCCCGGACTTGATCATTGGAAAGCAGTTAAGAAAGTGTTGCGATATTTACAAGGCACTAAGGATTACATGCTCACTTATCAAAGACCAGACAACCTTGAAGTAATTGGTTATTCAGATGCTGATTATGCTGGATGTAAAGACACTTGAAAGTCCATTCCTGGGTACATTTTTATGTTTGCTAATGGACCCATTTCATGGAAGAGTCATAAGCAGTCTCTGATAACCTCTTCCACTATGGAGGCAAAGTTCATAACATGTTATGAAGCCACATGTCATGCAGTATGGCTAAAGAATTTCATATCTGGATTACAACTTTTCGACTCAATTTCGAGGCCTTTATAGATTTATTGTGATAATGATGCAGCTGTTCGGTTCTCCAATAATGACAAAACTTTAGGCGGATCAAAGCATATTGATATCAAGTATTTAGTTATTAAAGAAAGGGTTCTGAATCAGACTATTTCCATCTCTCATATTGGCACTACACTCATGTTAGCAGATCCTTTAACTAAAAGTCTCACACCTAAGCTCTTTCAAGAACATGTTGCACGCATGGTCTTAGTAGAAAGTTTATCATGTTTAGATTTGAAATGAGTGTATTATGTTCATGATAAATCTTATGTTATAATCATCTCATGTTAGTAATGATTATGTTTGTTGTTTTCATTATTCATACTTGTGCACAATTTAGAAGAAGATGTAAACAACGGGACCGTTATCGATGAATTAGCATTAATCACCATTATGTTGCTAATGTCATCTCTATGATTTAAGATTCACTTATTCATGTTGATGGAAAATATTAACACTATAACCATTGTGCAGTCTTGATCAATGTGTAAATCACTGACTGCAAATAATAATTTCATTGAACAGAATCTAATGGTGATGGTACAATCTTCTAGTGAGAGAACGTTAGCCATATTATGATAATCTAGTGACATAATATAATCATCCAAGCCAAGTGGGAGATTGTAAGAATTTTTCCTAAATATGGCTTAATGTGACTTATACATGATTATACTAGATTCATCTCATTAAGTAAGATACATGTACATCAATTAGATGGTGACTAATCATTGATTAATGCACCTATATATACATAATGTATAGAAGACTAATGGAGATAGTGTCAATACATTGAATATGATACATTCATTATCAATGAATCTTAGAGATGCATTATGTATTTATTATGAATGTAAAACGTACATTAATCTATCTAATGAGTTCATTAATATAGAAGATGCATTATGTATCATGAATGTAAAAGATACATTAATCTATTTAATGAAGTTCATTGAATGAATGGATTCTTTGATGGGAAGAATACTAGTATAAATAGTGTAAGGTCCCAAACCACACTCTCCATCATAAAAACTCAAGTTGTCAACCACAAGAAGGCTCCCATCACCTAGAGAGAGAGAGAGAAGTGGTTTGAAGATCTTAGACAAATAAAGATCTTGAAGATCAAGGTCTTCTATTCAAGGTTTCTTTTTCTCAAAAAAGGTTTTCATATTATCATGGATCAAGGTATGTATACACTTATTTATATAGTAGAAATTCATATAGTTTTCATATATAGAATTGAATCCTTAATGGTTTTTAGTATATGTTCCGCAAAGTTTTCTATCAGCTCTTCCTCAATTTCGAGCTCAACTTCATTTTGAATAGCATCATCATCTACATCTTCATCTTCAAAAGGTGGCTGCACATTTTCCCCATTTTCATTATCTGCCGAAGATGAAGGAGATGGATCAATGTCAATGAAGTCACTAGTTTTTGGCTCCGGTTGATCACCTTTGCTAAAGTCTTCAATTGTTTGGTCTTCAAGAAACACAATATCACGACTTCGAATGACTTTCTTGTCGACCAAATCCCACAATCTATAACCAAATTCATCACGCCCATAGCCAAGAAAAATGCATTGTCTTGACTTGCTATCAAGCTTAGACCTCTCATCTTTTGGAATGTGAACAAAAGCTCGGCAACCAAACACTCTCAAGTGCTTATAAGACACATATTTGCTGGTCCAAACACTTTCTGGAACATCACCATTCAAAGGATAGGAAGGAGATAAATTGATCACGTCAACCGATGTCCTCATTGCCTCACCCCAAAAGGATCTTGGCAATTTAGCATGTGAAAGCCGACACCTTGTTCTTTCCACAATGGTGCGGTTCATCCTCTCGGCAACGCCATTTTGTTGAGGAGTCTTCTTAACTGTCTTTTGATGCCGAATACCTTGGTTGCAACAATACTCATCAAATGGCCCAATGTATTCACCACCATTGTCTGATCAGATGCACTTCAATTTCTGCACTGTTTCTCTTTCAACCATCGCTTGAAAATGCTTAAATACATCTAAAACCTGATCTTTAGTTTTTAGTATAAAAGCCCAAACTTTCCTTGAATAATCATCAATGAAAGTAATAAAATAAAGTGCACCACTATGTGTTCTAACTTTTAAAGGACCACAAACATCCGAATGAATCAACTCCAAAACATTTTCTTTTTTAAAAGCAACATTTTTATGAAAAGAAACTCTATGTTGTTTACTCGCCAAAGAATGAATACACGTTTTCAAATGTGTACCCTTTCAAACCGGGTAGAAGCTCTTTCTTGAACAAAATTTGCAGCCCCTTTTCACTCATATGCGCAAGCCGCTTGTGCCATAATTGGTAGAAGTATCATCTTCAAGTGCATTCATAACACCTTTACAGATTTTTTCTTGCATCGAATAAAGTGTGTGAGTCTTCTTGCACTTAGCCACCACCAAAGAACCCTTTGTGAGCTTCCATATTCCATCACCAAATTTGTTGTTGTAGCCTTCATCATCTAGCTTCCTGGTAGAGATCAAATTGAGGCGAATGTCGGGAACATGCCTCACATCTTTAAGCAACAACTTGCAGCCTAAATTTGTTCCAAGCAAATATCACCCATGCCAACATCACCCATGCCAATAATTTTGGACAAACCTTCATTACCCATTCAAACAGATCCATAATCTCCTTTGGTGTAGGTAGCGAATAAATTAACTCGAGAAGTCACATGAAAAGAAGCATCGGAATCAATCACCCAATTGCTTTCTTGGCCCACAAAATTGATACAATCATCTTCACAAACGACCATGAGATCACCATTGGTAGTAACCGCCGTTGTGTCTTCTTACTTCTTATCTACACTTTTGTCATGCCTTTTCTCCTTGTTCTTGATTTTTCGGCATTCCCGCTTCATGCGCCCTTTCTCATGGCAATAATAGCACTCAATGTCTTTTTTTGAAAAAGAATCATTTCTTGATTTATCATGACTTTGATCACGGCCATGAGGAGTCTTACTCCTCCCCTTGTTTTGCTTCGGTCTCTCACAACGAATGCTTTCGAATGAGAGGAACCTGCTGATTTTCTTCTAGCTTCTTCATTCAGCAAGCTACTAGTAACTTGGCTTATTGTGACAACTCCATCGAGTGCCGAATTACTAATCGTCACAACCAAAGTCTCCCAACTTTCGGGCAAAGAACTAAGTAGCATCAAAGCCTGCAACTCATCATCAAAAACAATTTTCATAGAAGCAAGTTAGTTAACAATGCTCTTTATTTCATTCAAATGTTCCGGAATAGGGCTGCCCTTTTTATATTTTAAATTAAACTTACGAAACAGAAAAGCTTTATTTATGGCTGATTTCCTATCATAAAGGCCTTCTAATTTTTTCCATAAATCATGTGCTGAAGTTTCAGTAGCAACATGATAAAACACACTGTCATCAATCCATTGATGGATAACACCAACAACTTTTCGATTAAGCCTCTTCCATTCATCATCTTTCATATCATCAAGTTTGCCACTATCACCCTCAATAGACCCATACAAATCTTTACAAAGTAATAGGTCCTCTATTTTAGTTTTTCAAGTTACCCAATTACTTCCATTGAAGTTAGACAAACGACCCACATTCCCCTCCATTGATTTACACATATAAATAAATCCAAATAAACCGTAAGCTTTAATACCAATTGTTAGGAAAAATATATGATTTTTCACAAGTAAATCAATCAATGGGAATAAAAACTAATGAGAAAAAATTAAATCAACAGCGACACAAGAATTTTTACGTGATTCCTTTAATGTGAGGTACGTCCACAGGATTAAAATCCGATTCCACTATCAACCAAAAAGTTTCCAAACGATTACAAACGAGACAGAAATTGTCTCACAAACCACCCTTAAGTGAATTCCAAATAATCACAAATAAACAAGATGAAAAGACCTCACCAAATAGACGAATAAAAATCTTCGTAACAAAGTTCTAGAAGATCCAAAATAATGAACCAAATCAGCTTCACCCACCAACCAAAGACGCACCCAAACAAGAAATAAATCTCCACTCAGAGATGCACTGCCAAATTGTTTCCTTGTGCAACGAAACAAAATACACCAAATTAATCAAGAACCTGTTGCTCACCCACCAAGTCAAAACGGCTGCCTTCTTCTTCTTTTTTCTCTCGAAAAAAACGAAACAAACCTAAATATATTGTAGACTCTTGGGCTTTTTATCAAAACCCTAGTTGTATCAAACTGATTATAAAAAAAAGCTATTGGGCTTTCCAAAGTTAGATATAGTATATTAAAATTTATTATAACGAACATCAAACCAAACTAAACCCTTTTAATAAACCAATTGGGTCTCAAACTCTAATAAGGAGGTATACCCAACAAAAATAAAGAAGGAAAATAAGAAGATAGTTTTAAGAAGAACTCTTGCAAGCCTTAGGCATATCACTTGGGGTTGATTGTATCGCACAATTCATAAAAGAAAATTTCAAAACTCAGAAAATTCTCTAAAATATCAACTTTATTAAATTATAAGCATTACATGACACATGACACATTCTTTGTTTGAGAAGTCTTAAGATGACACATTCCTTTCTTCTTGAGTTGAGGAAGCAAACGAGAGATATTAATCTTTTTAATAGTGTCATCAAATTTCACAAAAATGACAAAATCAACTGTTGGAACAAAGTGAAAAGAAAGTATACTTGAATTGATGTTGTACAATAACCTTAGTAGGTTACCTTTCTATCACTTCCTTCCCAAATTTTGTAAGTTCCTATCACTCATTCAGATATGTAACAAGAGTCTTGAATTCCATCTCTTTGTCCATAATGAGATCTTCGTTTGTTTCTTTGGTATCTTTGTTTGCCTTAACCTTGTTTTTTTCTTGAGCAATGTCAAAGTGTGGAAATTATGTGTGGCTTTTTATGCTCAATTAGATTCTCGGGGGATGTAGGCAAATTAAGCACTTGAGACACCAATGAATGATATATTTTAGGTTGAACACTATCAATGCTAAAAAATTCATCAAGTGGCTCCTTAGGCACTACTTTGTAGCATTCAGATAGTAACTTGGACTAATTGTCATTTTTTCACCTTTCTAAGCAGTGGCACTATAGTTGAAAACTTATTTGGAAGTTGACCTTTTACTCTATCCTCTGGACAAGTAATTGGCGTAGTGGCCTGAGATTGTAGGTTCATCAACTTGCTCTAAGTCATCTTGAATTACTTGAGCACTTGTTGCTTTGGCCAGTTTTTTTATGAACCTTCTCTTCTTGCAAATAATTATGAGCTTTGGCTGCACTAGAAGAAGAAATCCGTGATATTCTGGCTCGATTGATGAATTTTAAGTACAAACAACTCCATATCAAGTGCCACTTGGGTTGATTGGTCCACATTGTGTATATAGAGTTTGTCAAAACAACTCCAACCCTATATCAGCCCTTAAACCAGCTTTAAATCGAGCAATTGTTTGTTGTGGATCTTCAATAAATTGACTTTGAGAAACTAGTTCTTCAAATCTTTCAATGACCTCCATTACTGATATGCTGCCCTGTTTATATTAGCTAGTTGCATGCATATCCTGCCATAATAATTTGAGACCATATACTTCTTTTCAAGCTTGGCCTTCATTTCTTTCCATATGTTGATTGGCTTTAATTCCGATCTTCTCAATATCTTCCACACCAACCACCAAATTTCTGCCATTGCTACAAATTTCATCTTGGCATACCTCACTCTCCAATTGTCCAACATTAGTAATTTTCATTTTTAAAATCCTAATCCTGGTTGGTGAAAGACATATCTAAAGTCTATATAAAGGGATAAAGGCATGTAATGTCTATCTAAAGGGTTAAAGACATGTAATGCTTTTAATTTAATAGAACTGAAATTTTAGAAAATTTTCAGATTTTTGAAATTTTCTTTTACGGATTGTGTGATACAATCAACCCTAGGTTGTGATACATAATGCCTTTAGTAGTGATGCCTTTCTTTCTCGTATTTTTGCACTTGAACTGCCCCAAAACACTATTCGCGGGTACTGTTCACAATGCCCAGGACGGTCCTTATTATCTAAGTAGTAATCCTATTTCCTTTTGTAATATTTAAAAACTATTTCCTTTCGTAATATTTAAAACTCCTAAATTTCCCACTAGAAATTAGCTTTAAAGCTTTTCAAGGTGTTTCCCTACATTAGTTTGATCTTAGAGTTGGTTTCGCCACTATATTCTTAAAAAGTGGGAGATCCTATGCGCCACAATGTGCCCTACACTGTGAGATAGAAGTTTTTGATTTTGAAGGAAAAGATGATCCTATAATATTCTCTGGTTGGCTTGCTTCTATTAAGTTCCCATGTGGGTTTGTCTTGAATATGGGCCAAACTCCATAATTCTTGATTTTCTTTGCTTTGAGCGTGCATCAGTAAAAAAAAAACAACCAACCTGCACAAATCAAGTAAAATTTGCCGAAACGACCAGTTTAGGTCAATTTTTCTATAGGTAATAGTTGGTTCGGTTTTCTTGTAGAAGAAAATTCAGTTTTGAATGGGCATTCGGTTATCAAAATTTCAATGCAAAAGTCAAAAGAGATAAATAAGCAAAGGAAATATTAGTTGTTGCTGATCAAAAAAAAAAAAAACAAAGAAAACGAAATAGAGAATGAGAAAGTTTAATCGAAAAACGAGATCAGGGAAAATGCTTCTCAAGCTTTGCACCTCTGTCATGTTTTTGATTGAAAATTCATTGTTGCCCCATATCACTAGTAACCCAAGCTGTTAATCAGTGTGCAAGTTTTTTTTGTGCATTTCTCTTTTCAACTAATTGCTTGATTGTTTTATTACATTAGATTGTTTCGTGCATCTTTGTGTATGTGTGTAAGACTGTTATTTTGATTGCTTTTAATTTTGCGTGTTAGACTAATTGTTTGATTGCTCTAACAGATGTGTACAACACTAAGTGTTTGGTTGCATCTTAATTAATTTGTTCAACAACTTTGTCATTCCCTCCATCTAATTTGTTAGAGGATGTCATCATTTCCTAATTTTCCCTAACAATCAGTTTTATTCATTTTTTTTTTGGGGTGGATATTTTATTCATTTTTCCCTATCTCTAGGTTCTGAAAAGGAGAACCCTGCTGCGTGATAGTGAATTAAAGAGGCGAGAGAGGCTCTGTTGCTGGAGGTTGTCCGAAGCACCACCCCTAACTCTCATTATCTTCATTCAGGCATTGGTAAGGAAGCGACTATAATATAGCGATCCCGGTTTTCCCTTTATGTATCTGTTGTTTTCCGGACTTTGGTTCCGTGATGTTGGTGGTTGTATACCTTGTTGTCATCCTTTAATTCCGCTTGATTGAGTTTTAGGATGTATTGGGCAGAGTTGTTACAAGTTGGTTAGACTTTGGTTTCAATTCCTTGTTGCCCAGTTTTTAGGAGGTCCGCTCGAGCAGGTATTCTTGCGCTCGAGCGGAGATTGCACACTCCCAGTATTTTGGTGCTCTGCGAAACTTCTACAAGCATGTTTTTCACGCTCGAGCTGGTTTCTTTATGCTCGAGCGGTCGCGCTCGAGCGGGTACTCTGGAGCTCTAGCGGGTAGTACATTTTTGGTGTAAGTTCTGGGAGGGGGAAATCTACGCTCGAGTGGACTGGTTTTCGCGCTCGAGCGGATGTACTTTATCCTTGTGTCTTGGCGCTCGAGCGGGCCTTCTTACGCTCGAGCGGACCTAGTTTTTTGTTCTTGACACTCGAGCGTTGTGTTTTTCGCTCGAACGGGAATGTCGTATAACAGAGGGTAGCTGGGCATTTTTGAATCATTTTTTCTACACTCTCTCTCTCTCTTACTTTTCCAAAAACGTTTTTTGAGAGCCTCTCTCTCTAGAAACTCCCTTCTCTCTAGGGTTTGATCTAGTTAGAGTGCTTCCCTCCCCTTTGGCCTTTGTAAAAGTTGTGTTGATCGTCGAGAGCTTTGTTTTGATCCGTGGATATTGGAGTTTGGAGCATTTTGATTTTCTTCATCCTCTTCTCTTGGGCTCCGAATTTGAGGTAGGGATTCCTACTCACTCTTATGGTCTTTGACATAGATTTTTGGTTGTTTTGATAAAGTGTTGAAGTTGGGTAATTTTGGGACTTAGGGTTTCAAAATGTTAAAAGAGGGTTTTGTTATTTTGATTCTAAAATGTGTATTGTGGGTTTCAAAATAATGATATCATTGTTGGTTGTTGATATATAGACCATTGGGTCAATATTGGGAAATAGGGTAAAAAACCCTAATTGGTAGTATAAATTAATTGGTATGATTAATTTGGGAAAATTGTGGTTATATGGAATTGAGTTGGAAATAATGAAATTGGTTCATTATATAGTAGAATAGTGGAGTAGGATTTATTAATTGCTCACTTTTGAAAACATTGATATTTTATCTGTTGGAGCTTTTATTATCTGTTTAGAAATAATTGCTTGGGCTACCGGTGAAGGGTAGTTTTGATTGTTGTAGACAATGCATGATGATTAGGCAAATTAAAACTAATTAATTGGATATGTCATAGAGTATGACGGTTGATAGAATACATTAACGTTATGTATTGATTAATTGTGTATATGACCTATGTGTATATACGTTGTGTGTGTGGGAGGAGAAAGGGGATGTACTCCACGGTTTAGGGGAAGATAGGGGATGGACCTCTAAACCGGATGTTGTTTGGGAGGAGATAAGGGATGGACTCCACTGATACAGCTCATATGCTTGTCAGTTAACGTGTTGATATAGCTTATATGCTTATCTATGGAAGTGTTGATACAGCTCATATGCTTATCTTTGGAAGTGTTGATATAGCTAATATGCATATCTATTGAAATGTGGATACAGCTTGTATGCTTATCTGTTGAGATGTTGATATAACTAGTATGTTTATCTATTGTAAAATGGGAAACGTTTAATATGAATCACTGTCTCATATAAGTGGTTGGCCAGGTTCTGAGCCATTGATGTAAATTGTGAAATTGATAAGAAATAGAAAATGAAATGAAACATGAACACAATGGTCATGAAATGGAAATGGGTTATGAATTGGTTTATGGAAATTGAACATCTATCAATTGCTAATGTCTTAGTTATTGCTCATACTATGTTTAGCATATTTTTACTAGGCGTTGGCTCACCCTATATGGGACATTATTTTTAGGTACAGGTAGTATGCCACCTCCAAGGACATAGCTTGGATGATGATGAGAGTTGAAGACTCTTTTTATTTATTTTTTTTGTATTACATGTATATCAAGCCAAGGGCTTATTTTGTATAGAGTTAGTACTCTTCGTTTGTGTAACCAGGTGTTGACTTGGAAAGCTGTAAGCCCATAGGGCATTTGCTTTTGTTGTTAACATGTAATACTGTTGTAAGAATTACTCTGTTGAATAGAAATGGTTGGTTTCTTTTATATCAATACATGTCTATAGTGATGGGTTTTATGCATTATTTTGAGGGCGTTACAATAAAGTCTATTTTTTCACACTGTAGCATCATTATCCTTGTTGCGGTTGTCTTACTCCCGTTTTTCTCCTTCTTTTATCTATTCGTTCTCTTTGCTGTGTAGTGAGAGAAATAAGTGTAGAATAAAGATAAGAAAAACACAAGTCAAAGAAGGTTACGAAAGAAATTGCAGAGAGAGGACATGTCACTGCTGGAAATTGGACTTTTAGTGGCGTTTAAAAAACGCCGCTATAACTATCAAAAACACCTCTAATTCATTTTGTGGCGTTTAGTACCAAACGTCGAAGATGCGGCCGTCGCTGTAGCTTTGTGACGTTTTAAAAATGCCATGATATTAGTATAGGCAACGTTTTAAAAAACGCCGTAACATGTCCTACAATATACCTGCTGACGTCACCAACGATATTTAGCGACGTTTTCGAAACGCTGTCGTATCTGTTTTAAAAAATATGACCGTTAGTATTTAGGGTTTAGGAGGCGTTTATAGAAACGTCGTCATATCCCCTCTTTTTTATTTTTTATTTTTTTTTTTTTTGAAATTGTGCTAATTTTATTTGATTGAATTAAAAAAATACCTGTAATAATATTGACATATAAAATATTAACTCTCATTCAAATAACAAATGGAGCATTAATTCAGTTTCTCATTCAATTAATATCCAACTCCCATTCAAATACCTGTAATAAAACTAAGATATAAAATAATAACTCCCATTCAAATAACAAATGAAGCATTAATTCAGTTTCTCATTCAATTAATATCCAACTCCCAGTCAAATACTTGTAATAAAACTATGATATAAAATAATAACTCCCATTCAAATAACAAATGAAGCATTAATTCAGTTTCTCATTCAATTAATATCCAATCATCATTAACCACAAACTTGTTGGAAATGGTAACGCGTTCTATGTCGCGTTGTGATTCACGTGGTATATTTGGTTGCTCAAAACCATTATCGAGTGAATGGGAAATTGAAGCCAAAGTGTGTTCCATGGAAATGGAGTTTTGATGGAAATTCCATAAGGTTGTAAAATGGCTTGTCCCACATTGATTTGGTGGTAATTTTTAATGGGTTTATAAGGCTTGGGTTTGGTACTTGGGGTGTGCCCCAAGGGGTACCCAAGTGTTTTAGAGGGAGAGGTCATGGGCAAAATGGGCTAGACCCATTGGACCCAAAAACCACACACGCGCCGCCGTCGCCGTCCGTCCGGGCGGGCTGGGCTTGGGCGCGGGTGCGTGGTGTGTGGTTGGGTTGAGCTTGTTCAGCCCAATATTAATCTTTTTGGGCCAAAAATATTTGAATTTAATTTTATTTTTGGTAAAATAAAATCCAGAATTCAAAATTAAACTGGTTTGGTTTTGTTGTACATCCAAACAGGGCCCTTTCCGATTTTAAACCGGATTTACTATACACCCAAACAGGGCCCTTCCCATCTGTGTTATCTGTTTGAATTGTAATCCAACAGATTCAAATCTGTTTGAATTCAAAACCAACAGGTTTCATACCTATTCAATTCAAAACCTACAGCCACCATTACATCTATAAATAGGACAGCCCTCATTTGGATTTTGTAACTCAAATTTTCGTCCTTCATAATTCTGCAAACATCCTCTTCATTTTGCTGCATTATTTTCTTGTCAGAGAGAGTATAAACACTTAGTGTGTTCATTAGGCAAACAATTTGTAGTGCTGCTATTGTTTGTGGTAGATTATTTTATCCTGGGAGATAGACGTCCAAATTCTGAAAGCA
Organism: Camellia sinensis; assembly: GCF_055761805.1. Taxonomy (NCBI): domain Eukaryota; kingdom Viridiplantae; phylum Streptophyta; class Magnoliopsida; order Ericales; family Theaceae; genus Camellia; species Camellia sinensis. The sequence continues at coordinate 11,753,352 of NC_138968.1, forward strand.
CCGTGGAGAGAACGAATCTGTCTTAAGGACACAGTGGACTTGATCTGATAATTATTTAAAGAAATTAATCAAGTAAGTTGTTTAATTTATTATTCTGTTTTATTTATTTAAATCAGATTTTAATTTTGTTTTTGTAACAAAATAAAATCTATTTTTATTTATTTTTTTTATTTCAAGTTTGATTTTTGTAATCAAACAAATTCTCTCATTTTCTTTATTTCTTAACATTTTAATTGTTGTTTTGTACACAATAGAATTTAATCTTTTTAAATACGGTGAAGATTGTCCAACAATCTTGAGACAGAATTATTTTTGGTATCTTCATTGTATTTAATTTTCTGTAATTTCATAAAGACATATTCTGATTGGAAAAACAAATAGTGATTTATGCTATTTGACAGATAGTAGTAATATACTGTCTCTTTTCTTTGACAATTAGTAGTAATATACTGGTGTCATTAACAATTGCAAAATATTAATTTGTATTACAGAAAATTATTGTGGTATTTTATTTTTCTAGTTTTAGTAACAGGGAAAATAAAATTATTTTGTGTTTTTTCTGATTTTTGTAATCAGATATTATTGTGGTATTTTATTTTCTAGTTTTAGTATAAAAAAAAAAAGAAAAATAAAATGATTTTGTGTTATAATTTATTTTCTGGTTTTAGTAACTAGAAAATTAATTTGTGGTTTGTTTTTCTGATTTTTTGTAATCAGATATTATTTCGGTATTTTATTTTTCTAGTTTTAGTAACAAGGAAAATAAAATTATTTTGTATTATAATTTATTTTCTGGTTTTAGTAACTAGAAAATTAATTTTGTTAATCAATCTTGTAACTTTGTGTATCGGTCACAATCTGTAAATTTTGTACGTGACTTACGATTTCGTTTGTAAGATCACTTAATTTTGAACCCTTTATGAAAAGGTGTTAATTCTTTTGACTTTATCATAGTTCATTATGAGTATACATGGTAGAATTCGTTTCTAGAATAAAATATTAGTTTTACAAACTAATTTCATTTTTATTACGAAGAAACCTTTGTGGCAAGATTATTTTCTTTATTGGTTTTCTGAATCATTCTTTATTTTCTGTGTGTGGATCTGTAGTCATGAATTGTTTCTGCATATGAGTCGGAATAATATATATATATATATATATATTCACAAGGACTTTTGCTTGCATATTTAATTAGTTTATTTATGTACAAATCAAACTTATTAAATGAAGGTATGTTTTGTCATTATGGAGTTTAAAATTCAAAACGCATTGAATTTTATTTATGAGTTGAGAATCTTTTTATTTCATGATGCAAATTTTGGGATCATGCATGATTAATTTATTTTGTTAATTCATTATTTTTAGTTGATGCGTTTGATATGCATGTATGATGTCAACTCAAGTTATTTCTTAACAAAAATTTCATGTGATTTGGAATGTTAAATTGATATGTTAATTAATTTGAGTTTTTCCAATCAATTTTGAATGGGTGTTTAAACACCAGAGAAATTTAAACATGAAGATGTATGTAGTTATATCGTTCCATTTAATTGGGAAGTAAATTTAAGAAATCTTTTATGTTGATTTTTAGTTTATTTTGAATTATGTGACATGAGATGCCATTAATAATTATTTTACTTGCCTAGTAGAATTTGTTAAATCATGAACCATTTTATTAATATGGGGGTATACCTCTTGCATTAGTTGAGATAATTTAATTTTCTTCTGTCACCAATATTTTTATGACAGTGACATTTATTCGTAAATGAGTTGCAAGAATGTATACAATCAAATTGGGTTTTTTGAATTGTTTGATTCTTAGGCAAAATTTTTATGAGGATATGATTTTGTCAAAACTTTAATTCTGATTTGTGTAGTCATAATTATTTTGGATTTTTCATTTGAAATTTATGAATCATGATTTGAAATTTCTGAATCCAGCACATCATAAACAACAAATGATGAATGTCATGTTACTAAATTCAGGCTTACCATAGAACTTGTGGGGGGAAGCAATATTGTCTGCTAATTTTGTTCTTCACAGAATACCCCATAAGGAAACCAACAGCACTCCTTATGAATTGTGGAAAGGTCGACCACCTTCCTACAAATACTTAAAAGTATGGGGGTGTTTGGCAAAAGTTGAAGTTCCTGTTCCTAAAAAGACTAAGATTGGACCAAAAACAGTAGACTGTGTGTTTATTGGTTATGCTCAGAATAGTAGTGCATATCGGTTTCTGACTTATAAATCAGAAATACCTTATATAAATGTGAACACTATTACAGAGTCAAGGAATGCTGTGTTTTTTGAACATGTCTTTCCTTACAAGAAAGGACAGGAATTACGTTCACAGAAAAGAACTTATGATTATACACAAAGTCAAGAGACTAATGACAATCAAACACAAGAGACTAATAATAGTCTCGACCAACAGGATTTAACTGATGATGAACCAAGACGAAGTAAGAGAGTGAGAACATCAAAATCCTTTGGTCCAGATTTTCTGACATACCTATTAGAAAATCAACTTCAAAGCTTTAAGGCAGCAATGACAGGTCCTGAAGCACCTTTGTGGAAAAAGGCTATTAATAATGAAATTGAATCCATTATGCAAAATCATACTTGGGAATTGGTGGATCTTCCACCAGGTTCTAAACCTCTTGGATATAAATGGATATTCAAGAGAAAAAAATGAAAGCAGATGGTTCAATTGACAAGTATAAAGCAAGACTTGTAGTTAAAGGTTACAGACAAAAGGAAGGTCTGGACTATTTTGACACATATTCCCCTGTGACAAGAATAACATCCATTCGCATGCTTATTTCTATAGCAGCGTTGTTTAATTTAGAAATACATCAAATGGATGTTAAGACAATTTTCTTAAACGGTGATCTAAATGAAGAGATCTATATGGAGCAACCCGAAGGGTTTGTGGTATCAGGGCAGGAAAAGAAAGTTTATCGACTTGTAAAATCCCTTTATGGATTAAAACAAGCACCTAAGCAATGGCATGAAAAATTTGATCATGCAATGCTTACTAATGGGTTTAAGATAAACGAATGTGACAAATGCGTCTATGTTAAAAACACTGACCAAGGATATGTCATAGTTTGTCTTTATGTGGATGACATGCTTATCATTGGAAGCAGTTAAAACACGATCAAATCAACTAACCAGATGCTTGAAAGATTTGATATGAAAGATATGGGGGTTGCAGATGTTATATTAGGAATGAGAATTACTAAAACATCTGATAGATATGCATTATCTCAATCTCATTATATTGAGAAAATTCTTGATAAATTTATCAAGGACGATTTGAATTTAGCTAGAACACCTGTAGACATCAGTCTTTATTTATCGAAAAATAAAGGTGATGCAGTGTCTCAGTTAAAATACTCCCAAATCATTGGAAGCCTAATGTACCTAATGAATTGTACTCGTCCAGATATAGCTTATGCTATCAGTAAATTGAGTAGGTACACTAGTAACCCCGGAGAAGACCATTGGAAAGTGATCATTCGGGTTCTTAGATATCTAAGATTCACCCGTGATCATGGTTTGAACTTTACTCGATATCCACCAGTACTTGAAGGTTATTGTGATGCAAATTGGATATCAGATACTAAAGATTCAAAATCCACAAGTGGATATGTCTTTACTCTAGGAGGCGCTGCTGTTTCTTGGAAATCCATGAAACAAACATGCATCGCACGATCCACAATGGAATCCGAGTTCATTGCTTTGGACAAAGCATGAGAAGAAGCAGAATGGCTTCGTCACTTCTTAGAAGACATTCCAATGTGGCCAAAACATGTGCCAGCTATTTGCATTCATTGTGATAGTCAATCTGCAATAGGCAGGGCACAGAATCATATATATAACGGTAAGTCACGACATATTCGTCGTCGACATAATACCGTAGGGAAATTGTTGTCAAACAGAATAATCTCAATAGATTATATAAAATCTAAAGAGAATATTGCGGATCCGTTAACAAAAAGTTTGACAAAAGAGCTAGTGTATAGTTCATTGAAGGGGATGGGATTAAAGCCTATTACATAAGAGTCGTCATAATGGTAACCCTACTTATATGACTGGAGATCCCAAGAACTAAGTTCAAAGGGACAACTAAGTTATGTATGGCTCGCCAGAAATCACCAAAGGATTAAGTTCCTACCTATTCCTATGGTGAGAGTGATATCTGCAACATATGTTGTATGCAGGGGTATAAGGATAAGCTTTGCTTTTAATGATTACTTATATCTTGATTAAGTCATAAAATCAAGACAAGTATAAGGAGATACTCACAATAAGAATCACCTATATGAGTGTTGAACTGGGGCCGGTTCTATGAGAATGAAAAGGCTAAATTCTCTAGAAACATTCATGAAAACCAGGAGCGTTCAAGGCCAAAATGAACACAACAGTGAGAACCACGATGTGTTAGAAGATATTTTGTGTGAAATCTATTGTCTTGGCTTACACAAACGGCTGAACAATTCAAGGCATCGCGTCCATTGGTTAGCTAGTAAGTCCGACAGGTTATCACTAGGAAAGGTTCAAGGCCGAAAACTACCTATCCTGATGCAAGATATTTTCGACTTATATTCTTTCGATAAATCTGCATATTGTTGCATTTCCGTTGTCATCAAATTCCATTCATGTGGGGGATTGTTGGAAATGGTTATAAATTCTGGGTAAAAACCAGAATTTTATCCTAAGTTCGGTCTATTTTTTAGGTGGGCCCCGTGCGTCGATTTTCACGGGTCAAAGTGGTAACGCGTTCTATGTCGCGTTGTGATTCACATGGTATATTTGGTTTCTCAAAACCATTACCGAGTGAATGGGAAATTGAAGCCAAAGTATGCTCCATGGAAATGGAGTTTTGGTGGAAATTCCTTAAGGTTATAAAATGGCTTGTCCCACATTGATTTGGTGGGAAGTTTTGAATGGGTTTATAAGGCTTGGGTTTGGTACTTGGGGTGTGCCCCAAGGGGTACCCAAGTGTTTTAGAGGGAGAGGTTATGGGCAAAATGGGCTAGACCCATTGGACCCAAAAACCACACCCGCGCCGCCGCCGTCGTCCGTCCGGGGGGGCTGGGCTTGGGCGCGGGTGCATGGTGTGTGGTTGGGTTGGGCTTGTTCGGCCCAATATTAATCTTTTTGGGCCAAAAACATTTGAATTTAATTTTATTTTTGGTAAAATAAAATCCAGAATTCAAAATTAAACTGGTTTGATTTTGTTGTACATCCAAACAGGGCCCTTTCCGATTTTAAACCAGATTTACTGTACACCCAAACAGGGCACTTCCCATTTGTGTTATCTGTTTGAATTGTAATCCAACAGATTCAAATCTGTTTGAATTCAAAACCAACAGGTTTCATACCTATTCAATTCAAAACCTACAGCCACCATTACATCTATAAATAGGACAGCCCTCATTTGGATTTTGTAACTCAAATTTTCGTCCTTCATAATTCTGCAAGCATCCTCTTCATTTTGCTGCATTATTTTCTTGTCAGAGAGAATATAAACACTTAGTGTGTTCGTTAGGCAAACAATTTGTAGTGCTACTATTGTTTGTAGTAGATCATTTTATCCTGGGAGATAGACGTCCAAATTCTGAAAGCTCCGTGGAGATGACGAATCTGTCTTAAGGACACAGTGGACTTGATCTGATAATTATTTAAAGAAATTAATCAAGTAAGTTGTTTAATTTGTTATTTTGTTTTATTTATTTAAATCAGATTTTAATTTTGTTTTTGTAACAAAATAAAATCTATTTTTATTTATTTTTTTTATTTCAAGTTTGATTTTTGTAATCAAACAAATTCTCTCCTTTTCTTTATTTCTTAATATTCTAATTGTTGTTTTGTACACAATAGAATTTAATCTTTTTAAATACAGTGAAGATTGTCCAACAAAACTAAGATATATCCAAAAATCATGTTTTAGCATAGAAGCTGTAGTCATCACTAGTCTACATGCCTGCATCAGAACATAAACTGCAATCAGATTCATCAAAATAAACACAAATTGAAGAATTTACACCCAATACAAATGAACTTGATATAGATTGCAATTTGGCACAACAGTTATTAAAGTGCAAGTGAAGCCAATCTTAAAGCTTCCATTAATCTTGTCTTGGTTTCTCACGCTCTTTGTCTTCACATATTTCTTCCTGATTCAGAATTATTCCAAAAATACATCTTCAAAGATGGGATGTATCCTCCAACTGATATATTTAAATTAAAAAAAAAAAAAAAAAAACTAGTAGATAAAAATATCATCAAATTCAGCACTCCTAAGTTTCAGGCTGATTATAATATCCATACAAATACCATAATTTAACATTTCCTTAAAGTTCTGGAAGATTGAAATCCTCTCAAGCTTTTAGATTGAAGCACCTGGGTTCAACTAATTGTACCCACATAACCTTCCCATATGAGCACTCTTCTTACACACAAGTTTTTCAAAGAAGTTGCCATCTTAAAGCAGTCATTCAGATACTATGGTACTGCCCTATAGTTTGCATAAATCTAAAACTACTAGTAATTTCTCAACTAATTGTACCCACATAATTTATCTAGTTTTTCATAGCATTGAGTATGTTTTCCACCTAGGAAAATTTAGTACATATTATCTAGCAAATTGAGGACTACATAGATAAACTAAGATGCAATAAGTACCATGTTTGCTAACGTGTGTTGGACATTCTCACAACACTGTTTCTTTTTCTTAGACACTTTCCAAACACAGTGTAGGAGAAGAAGAATAAACCATACTTGTGAAAGCCACTTGATACTTAAAAACAATGTATATGAACAAGTGTTATATAAATTCAAACCCCCCCCCCCCTTCCAAAAAAATATATATAAAAAAAAATAAATTTAACCATTATAGAGTTAAAGAATCCAAGATTTTCTTCTACTTTAAGTTATAGATCAGCTCTCTCTCTCACACAGTGTCCTGGAGAACAGTATTCGGTTTCAGCTTTAGGCACAAAGAGGTGAGAAAGCAAGAAGGACTGATTGTCATAATAAAATTTATAATTTAAGGAATTAGATCTGGTCACAAGTTAGACAGACAAAATAACATTCAGAAAAAAGGGGAGAAAAATGACAAGTAATTTACATATGATTTAAGAAAGGAGTAGTCCTACTGTAATTAGAATCTACACCAAACACACAGATTTCCAAAATAAATGAAACACTTTAAAAAAAAAAAGGACTATTAGAACATAACATTGAAAGATCTATTGTGCTCCCTCCACACATTCTATATATAGAACATAACATTGCAGTCTGTGAAGCCCTCGTATTTGACTTTTTAGGGTAGCAAGAACTCCAAAAAACAAGGAGTTCTTCCATTAAATATGGTAACACCCATGTCATCCCTAAAACAGTGCTCTTGAACTTATTTAATTTAACTAAGCATATATTCTTTAATAGAGTAGAATGCCAAAAAAAAGATTCATGCAGGTGCAACTGACCCCACTTGATTGGTACACAAGGTTTAGTTTGGTTTGGTTAGTTCTGGATTTCTTGATTCTGTTCTTAGAATTCAATTTACTGTTTTAGAGCCATAAAATTACAGAAATACTTGTATAACATCCTCTCAACTCAAAAAAGCATTTGCCTAACATGTCTTTAACACTATTGATTTATGAATATTATTATCAACTTAAATAAGCAGCATGTTCAGATTTGGTTGGTGTGAATGTTAGATTTGGTTGGTGTGAACTTAAGAAGTATCATATACCGTGCTCAAGACCACAAAGAAAGAAGTGGTATAAAAAACACATTCATTCCAGATAAATTTTAAAGTATCAGGTTTGAAACACCAACATTCTTTATGAATGTGCTCAAGATCTACCTAAGCATTATAAGGGGAAAGTAGCATCCATAAGGCCAAAACTCATCCAAACTGACAATTTAAATCAATATAAGGACTCACTTTGATTGAACAACAAGATTGTGAAAACAAATATCAACCCAACAAATACCAGCTAAACCAAACCAAACCAAAAGTCTTGTGCAAGTGAGGTTAGCTACATAGATCAATTTTCATCATTTGGCTTTGTCAAGGGCTATATTCTAAGTCAAGTAAAAAAAAAAATCACATCACTTTTCTACTACCGCATCCTGTGTTAGTTTAGGTATTCCCCTCCCCATAACATTCCATTTATGGTGACAAAACAGATACCAGCTACAACATTAGTTTAATACAAGCAAAATAATTCCTTGTTCCAGCCCCAATAATGAATTTCGCACATTTTCCATTGTTCCCATACCTAAAGATTGAGCATTCAAGCCCACCAAATTTAAAATACAAGAAAAATTTACCATTCTCATGTGTTGGACCAGATGTGTCCTTCAATGGAGATGATTTATCCACATTTGTTCTTAGAGGCCACCGTTCCAAGGGACGAATAACAAGAGCTCTAGGATTCTCACTGGGAATGAAAAGAGCATCTGCCTTAGGTGTGCTCGGAGTTTCTTCATCATCAGTGAAAAATGGCACCTGGATATCAAAATTAAGCAATGAAGTGTAATAATTTCTATTTTAAAATGAGATACTAAGTTTTACCAAAGGAATCATCATCACCTTTGGACCATCATTTTTAGGATGATATTTCCTTGCAAGTAACCTAATCTGCCTTTGAGAAAGGTGGCGAGAAGTCAACAACGATGATATTCTAACCGGAGCAGGTTTGTCAACAACCTGTTTTGAAAACTATGTCACCACATGCACATGATAAATCTCATAACTAGCTCTTCAGAAAAGAAGTTTAGACATGGTAATTACAATTACAAACAAAATGTAACAATGAAAATTGAAATTTCAATTTAATAATCAAATTGAAACAGAGTCCCGCCAAAATAAATTATAAATTAAAACTACTCATAATTTTTAGTTCCTCTAGGCTTTTTTGTTTTGTTTTGTTTTTTTGTTTTGTTTTTTTTTTTTTTTTTAGTTCTGGCTGGACAGGATAAGTCATGCTTACTGGCAGGCTAGAAATTCCATATTGAATAGAAGGTGCAGTCCCTGAACGACCAATTGACATCTGAGGCATTGCAGGTAGAGTTCTAAAAGGATTTGCAACAGGAAGTGGTTGTGCAACTACAAAGCCCTGAGTAACAGACCTGTTACAAACAAACCAGAGTCACATAAAGTACCAAAACAAGGGTTAAAAGTAGAAATAGATGCACAATTAAGCAAAATTTCACACGATGACAGTTTAAGTGCTAACCCAAGGGCTGGGCCAAAAAGACAAGTAAGGAAATAATGTTGAATACTCATAAAATTGTGACATAACGCGCACATAAAAAAACTAAGCCATCCTGTGTCATTGAGATGGTCATGTGCACATATGAAAAAAAGGAATTGTCCATGACCACAAAACAAAAAAGGGAAGAACGTACGATTGTCTAAAAGTACTCTGACCAAAAATGCTTGGCATGCCTCCAAAACCACTTGTACCAGCTATATTAAGGCACCAAAGAAAAAGGGGGGCAGGGGGAAATCAGCCATAAAAATATTGAAGATTTACAGAAAAGGTAGTTAAAGACTAAATATACCAAGTACCTGCTTGTGTTTGACCAAAGTTGCCAAACCCAAAAGAACCTGTTGTCTGAGCAGGTTGAACAGACTGGGAAGGTGTTGAAAGTGAGGGCTGAAGAAGAGAAGAAATCAAATCCATATCGACAAAAGAATATAGAGGTCTCAAAAACTAAAACACGAAGAAATCAGATTCTTAAGAACAAACAACAATGAGATGCCTATATATTTTAATGTAACAATATCAGACATGTTCAGGCAAGTGTCACTCTACAACTTCATGTAAGAAGTTTCCTTTGCATGGAGATTAACAATTTTCATCTATGAAGTACACGGTACAATTTCTAAGAAATTTTTAAAAGAAAATCAATGAAGATGGAAAGCCATTTTTCCCACATGGTGCATATTGGCATATGTGGAGTGCAAAAATATGCGCTAAAACATTTTATAGATACTGTACTTAGACACTACATTAGTTGGAAATACCAACATGTCCACATATCAAAACTTATCAATTTTCTGAATCCAATACATCATATGTCATGCCCATGCAAGCAACCTAGGTTCCAATTATCACCCCTAAAATATCAACTACTTAAACATTGCCACACAAAGAAACTTAATTATGAGTTTTAAGAGTGACTTACAGTTGTTTGACCAAATCCTATAGGATTGCTTGTAGATAGCAGTGATGGAGTGTTCGAGAACAAGTTGCCAAACAAATTTGAGTGCAATTTTTACAGCTTGTAGTTGAGAGATCAAGTCTCAAAACTTCATTCTCAAAATTTACCATCAGAAAACCATAAGGAGATATTTTTCTATTATCTAGAGGGGTTAATTATACAGACACCATCTCAATTATCATTCAACATCACTTGACCCTCAACTGAAAAACCCTAAACTTGGATCCTTCAATCATAAAAATTGTATAAATGCCCCCCTTTTGGGCCACGCAAGTGATTTGATTTTATAGTTTTTTTTTTTTTTTTGGGTCAATCAGGAAGAGAATATTACATTTTACAAATATCAAAACAGTTATGACAAATTGGACAATCAACTATCTAAGAAAGTCTAACAATACATACTTGCAAGCCCAACACCAACAACCACTACATCATAGGATTCTACAGGTTCAGTGGCAAAAATAAAATAAAATTATTAGTGACCAACATCATACTAACTTATAATCAAGATAAATACGGGCACGAGTCATATCAAAAAGGCGCCTTAGTTGTTGTCCTTCCCACAGCTTTGTTTAGGCTTCAAACTTATTGTACTTGTTTACCCAATCAATAGAAACATCATCAATTAGACAATTACCCAACATCTTAATGCATATAAATCTACAACTTAAAACATACTATTTTTCCTCCCTTCTTTTTCCCCTTTGAAATAGCGAGGGGAAAAAAAAAACATACCCAACAAGTTCAACAATTCATATTCAATTAACATATAATCGCAACAAAGCCAAACAAATTTATTTATATTATCAATATCCAGCGAGAGAAAATAGTTAAAGGTATGAATCAAGAAAATGCCCTTGTTTTCTTGGCTATCTGCACAAGTAGTCAATAACAGGACCACCCATGTGTAGCAGCTTGAACAAAAAAGAAACTCGGAGAACATGCCAAGATGAAAGTTTATCAATTTACATGGGAACTACATCGAAATGATTATTAGGAGAGTTAGAAAGCAAGAAATACCAAAATGAGATTCCAAAAAAAGGAAAAATAATGGACTAAAGAGAGACAAAGCAGATATGATATTACCATGTTAGCAGATTGAAGAGAGAGAGAGAGAGAGAGAGAGAGAGAGAGAGAGAACAGATCTGATCTTAGAGAGAGCAAATCTGCATCTCTTCATCGTTGAGCTTCTACTCATTGTTACCAACGATCCACATCCAACACCACCGACTTGTCTCGTACATGATTAGAGACACTAACACCGCACTCGAAATCCTAGATAAATCGATTCACCATTGCTGCTGCTCAATCTAATGAAAGAGAAGAGTTTTCCACACAAGGACTAGAAATAAAGGAACAAAAACGAAAGGAGAAAACACAACAAAAGCAAAAAAAAACTAGAAATCAACTAAATCGAGAGAAAGCAATTCCATATCGTTAGTTTTAGCCATGAAATTTTATAGATCTTGTGTGAATGTAGCAAATCTATATCAGAAAACCCTAACCTTGAGCCCTAGATCGATTTAGATCATAGGGATTCAAACAATCACAGAGATATACGCTCAAATCACGAGTAAAACAAGATTTTTCAGATCAAACAACTGAAGAATTGATGGAGATCGAAGATCCGATGCCTCGATTTCTCTCTCTTCCTGAATTCACGCCTCTGTTCAATCTGAATAGAAGAATGTCATAGCCTTGAGTTGAGCCACAGTTTAAAAGAAATAACCGAGGCACAAAACGAGAGATGGTTTAGTTTAATTTTTTTGGAATTTGAAAAATCTGGACAAATTTCACGACGTTTTTGAAAAACGTCACTGTATGTCCTTTTTCTTGTAGTGTGTGAGCAGGGATGGACAGGGGGGCTTGTAATAGCTCCAAAATGCATGTCACAATTATCTTTATTTAATTATGCGATAATACGAATTAATTTGAAAATATCTGATGAGGCTACAACTTCGGGATTGAAATTGACAACCATAATGGGTTTAGAAATCGAAATTGGGTACATGGATATGCTAATGGGAATTTTTAGAGCCATTTGGAACGTTTAATTGAAAATTGATTTCGTCTGATTTGCTAATTTTAATAGATTTGAATTAAATAATTGAATAGGAATTAGAGTTTAATACACATTAGTATAATTTAATTTAGTATAATTAAAATTATAAGATGATGAGATGAATTTAATTTGAGTGAAGTTAATTTGTTAAATTAATTTCTTAGCCTAATTAAGTCAAGCCTTATGTATGTATTATTAAAGGGTTAGTGGAATACTGTTTTATTCTTCTATACTCATCAATTGAATAAAGAAATTAGAATGAAGAGTTAGTGGCCTTGGTGAACCACACGTAGAGAGAGAGAGTAAGAGAATATGCTAGAGAACTCAGGAAGAATTGAAAGGAAGAAGTAGAAGAGGACCCATAAGAAAGCTGAATTTTGGTCTTGAAGCATCAATTAAGGTAAGAAATTATTCCAAATTCTTGATATTGAAGCTCTATTACACATCATCTTCCAAGATATGAGTTTAAATGAATTGAATTTGTCCTTAAATAGGAGATTTGCTCATGTAATTAAGAGCTTAGGACATGCATGTTTGCAAACGGGTAGAATTGTTCAAATTAACTCATAATCTTTACATGCATGGTATATTTTTTATTCTATACTTGTTCTCCTACATGATTCATGGAGTTTAAGGAGAAATTAAGAAAATGGATGTTTCATGAAATTGAGTTTCAAAAATGAAAAAATGGGTTTAATTTGATATTTAGAGTTTTATAAGAATTCAATTAAAAATTTGATTTAGGTTTATAAAATTAGATGTAGTCAAATTAAGCCTTAATTGAGAATTAATTAAATTCAATTGAAATTGATTTAGGCTCAAGATTATGGAAATAAATGTGAAGATTAATTATTTGGGCCTTGATTTGCTTGAAAATGGAGTTGAAATTGCAAAATGTGCATATTTATGAGTTTCTGATTCAGTAATTTAAACATGACTGAATAATTGTAATTTAATGTGTATGACCCTAATTTAGGCTTGATTGTGTAATTAGTGAAATTAATAAGGATTGGTTTATGATTAGAGTCTTTATATTTAATTAGTTTGGTTAATACATGGCTAAACATGTTTTAATTAGAGATTAAAGGAAATTAATAATCTAATTAATTCATAATTCTTGTCATCCATATTTAAAAGCTTAAAGCTTAAGTGAACTAAATATGTTTAAGATGATTGTGTATCGTGCTATGCATATTTATGATTGTAGGTCACGAGTCAAGGACTGCTTGACCAACCGTTCTGGAAACCCACTGTGAGTAACATTTCTGTAAAGATATGTTGATAGAAATTATGTTTTAATTGTTATCAATAAGCTATGGTTTCTTGAAATTCTATCTTGATTATGTAAACGAATGTCCTATTTGTGAATCTATTATGGCATCCACAGATAGTTCCAAGTCATGGGGGACGGCATGTAAATGCGGGTCCATGACATATATGTGATACGAGATCTCGTTAGCTACTTTATTGTGATGATATGTGTTTAATCGGTATCTAGAACCGATTACTCTAGTCGAAAGACGATATGTGATATGTTCTGTGAGATGTACCATTATGTTATGTTCTGATATGAGACTGATATGAATGATTGTGTCATGATTTGTTTTACGGATATGATATATTTGGAATTCGTTCACTAACCCCTTTACTTTAATGTTGTTCACTGGGTTTTAGCTCACTATTTTTATATATATATATGTATAGGTGAGCGTTCTGGAGGGCAAGCCTAGAAGGGATCTTTAGCCGAGCTACCCTTTTGAAGCCTACCAAGTTGTTTTGAGTGCTTTCGAGTTGGGGCTAGGCCTGGAAGGCCGTTGTCAAGCTTTAGATCGTGAAATAAACTTTTATTATGTGCATATGTTATGTATAAGATGTTAAGTTATAAGTTATGTACTGAATGTGAGTAAATTAACATTTTTGCATGTAAATATTTGTTCATATAGATGCACAACTCATTGGACTATCGGTGTTTTTGTATATTGCTTCTGCTAGCCCTGATTATTTATGATTGTACATGAAGGCCTTTGATAATCTCAGATTACTGGCCGGTTACGACGCCAAACTCATAGGGACGGGTTTGGGTCGCGACAGGGCTGGCAGGGCCGATCGCCCCCCCAAAATTTTGAAAAAACCCTCTAGATATAGTAATACAATTATAAATATTTTTAAATTACATAGGTTCGCCACCCCAAAGTTTTTGCACAAAATTTAAGAACCGCCACCCCTTAAATTTTGTACTTTAAAATTTAAAATTTTTTTATATTTATTTGATAAATACTAATAATAATAATAATAATTTATTTTTTAAATATGATTACTTTTTATTTTAAATTTAGTAATGTTAAAATAATTGAGAATTTATTTGTTAATATGTTAAAGTCCTTTTTGTCTGATTAGGACCCAAATTTTTTAGTTGTTTGCTTATAATTAAATAAAAAAAATTTTAAAAAAAATGATTACTCAAGAAGATACCAGTCTCAATCATATGTAGGCAGTAGTAGCCTACCTAGAGTAGTCATCATATATTCAAAACAAAGAAGCTTCTCTTCTCTCTCTTATTTCACAACTAGTGAACCTAAATCATCAGAATCAGTGACCCAAAACACAATCTCTCTCTTGTGCATCGTGAGTCTTCTGGCATTCAAGATTGTGATTCCTCCTGCAGTACTCTGGTACACACACTCTCTCTCTCTATGATCTTCGTCTCTCTATCTCTTTCTCTGTCTCTCTTGAAGAGTTAGGGTTTATTATTTAGGGAAAAAAGATTGGACTATGAACTTGGTAATGCTGTTAATGGAACCATTTGTGCAATTCTCAGCCAACTATTTATACTTTTGTATTACATTTTTATTGTTAACTATCGAGCACTACTTTAGATGCCTAAGTAGATTTGTAGAACAAATAATTGTTTTTTTGAAAATTAATATGGATTTACTAGAACATATCAAATTGTATTTTGATAATATTTTGTAATTATATACAATGAATGGAAACATCTAATTATATATTTTTGTGATATTTGGGTAGAAATTAATATTGTATATCACATGCTTATTACAAATTTTTTAATTGCATATATACTCACCCCCGACATTAGAATCCTGCGTTCGTCCCTGCATGTGAGTGACACAACTTGGGTTTAACTAGTTTAAGGATAATTTTATCAAATACCATGAAATTGCCTGGAACTAACTTTCCATTCATGGCATTAACCTCACCCTTTATTTATTTTTGGTGAAAACATAAAAAGTATGAGTTCCAGTTTTCCTCTCCTACATTAAACCAAATTAAGATGTCGTCAAACCACAAATCCCAACAAGTTTTGGCCTTAAAATGAAAAAGTCGTGACACAATAGTTTTAAACAAACAGTAAATACAAAAATCTATGGCAGTGTAACAATTCTTCTAAAACTAACATGAATAGGCATTCTTAGTGTTAACATATAATATACATATAATATATCCCCCACTACCATGTAGAGCTGTAACCTTGCATCTGTAAAGGCCACCATGTGTAGCTGTAAAGAAGAGAACTTCACTTTAGCTTTAGTAAATTCCAGGCATCCGATGCTAATTGTCTCCCTCTCCTCTCTATAAAGAGAGGGAGCTTACTCTCTTGTAATTACACTGAAATATAATATAATAACACCAACTTTCAGTCCCTCTCTTTTTCTCTCCCTCGTTACCAAACTCACATGGTATCAGAGCTTAGAAACACAATTATGGCATCCCTCAATTTTAGGTCTTAGTTCCGTACACAGTGGACTATACCAAACAGCTCGGAATTTCCCTACGATCCCAACGGCACCAAGCCCATCACCAAACAAGCCTTCACGCGCTCTCACGCGCCGCTTCTTCTCTCGGCGCGTCTCTGCTTCCGTTGCCACTCTCACACGCGCTGCCACGCGCCTTCCATCCTGCCCTGTCGTGCGCCGTACCTGCTACCGTGCACCAGCGTGCGCCGTTCGACTACCGTGAGCCGCGCGTGCGCCGTTCCGCTATTGTGCACCCGCGTGCGCCATTCTGCTAACATACGCTGCCAGTCCCCCTCTGCTACCGTGCGCCGCACGCCCTTCCTGCTAACGTGCGCCGCTGACCTCATTTTCCACCCTGCTGACATCATCCTTGCACAGCCCACCTTTCCTAGCTATTTTCGACCTTCCGGACTCACTGGTACACTCTGTTTTACCTAATTTTGCTCCTACAGGTCTCTCCCTATCCATTTAGCCCTCCTCCACTATTATTATGGATCGTCCTGATGCCTCCCATCCTATTTCCGTTATTTTGGATGGTTCCAACTATGTTCTATGGGCCCAAGCCATGTCTTCCTTCCTCAAAGGAAAGAAGCTCTGGCGAATTATCACCGGGGACATCACCCAACCGGTCAAAGACACTGCTGAAACCACTATTTCCCCTGCTACTCCTACATATGAAGATCGCCTTGAGGAATGGGACAGTAAGAATTACCAAATCATTACCTGGTTTCGGAATACGTCTGTTACCTCTATCAGTCTTCAGTTTGGCCGCTTTCAGCTTGACTCTGTCACCACTCCTGCCAAAGATATCTGGGATTTTTTGAAAGAACGCTACCAGACTACTGGTCTTGCTTATCAATATCAACTTCAGAGCCAACTTCATCGGATGCGCCAAGAATCTAGTCAGTCCATCAATGACTTCCTCTCTCAAATGTACTCCGTTTGGGACCAGCTTGCTCTTTCTGAACCAACTTGGCCTCACCAAGAAGATGCTGTTTTATTTACTGCTTATCGTAATCAGCAAAGGTTGGTGCACTTTCTTATGGCTCTCACTTCATCTTTTGAGCCTGTACGTGCCTCTCTTCTTCATCGCCATCCCTTGCCCACTCTGGAACAAGCTATTTCTGAGTTGCTATCAGAAGAGACTCGTCTTGGTACTCTTCAACCTCATCATGTGGACTCTGTTCTTGCCACTCCCCCGTACCAACCATCATTCCCCCAGCGGACCACTGCCTGTCTCTACTGTCAGAATCGGGGCCTTCCTTCCACACATCTCCTGGTCAATTGCCCAGTCAGAACCTGCCGATATTGCAACAAACTTAGTCCTGGTCATCTGCAACAGGATTATCTTCGCCATCCATCCCGCTCATCCTCCAACAACCACTCTTCTCGCGGTGGTTCTTCTCGGGGGAGCTTTCATCGTTCCAGGAACCAATCTCATCCTGGGAATCAGTTTCCTCACACCGCCACTGCTGCTGCTGCCGCTGAGGGTTTTTCTGAGTCTCCGGCTCCGTCTACCCCTCTCTTTTCTCCAATAGATGTCGAGGCCATGTTCAAACACCTTCTCTCCCCTTCTGGTACACCTCCTCCTACTGCTTTGTCTGTAATTCCAGGTAACTCTTCTTGGTATTTTGATTCTGCCTGTTGTAATCATATGACCTCCAGTTCAACTATATTTTCTTCTATCTCTTCCTCTCCTCATATTCCTTCAATTCAAACTGCTGATGGTTCTCTCATGACTGTCCGTCATCTTGGTACTGTTTCCACATCTTCCTTAACTTTACCTCAAGTTTATCATATCCCTGCTCTCACTTTAAACCTTATCTCTATTGGTCAATTATGTGAACTTGGTCTAACTGTCACCTTTTCTGCTACTCATTGTTTGGTACAGGACCCTCAGACGAGACAGACTATTGGGATCGGCCGTAAGCATGGACGTCTCTATGAGCTCATTCACCTTCATGTTCCTGCCTCTCCTCAGATTGCTGCTCCTGCCTCTGCTTCCTCATTATCTCCTTTTCAGCTTTGGCATTGTCGCTTAGGACATATTTCTATTACTCGCTTAAAGTCTTTGGTTTCTAGTGGACAATTGGGTCATGTAATTCCAGATACTTTCGATTGTATACCCTGTCAACTTGCCAAACAACCTGCTTTATCATTCAATAAAAGTACTTCTGTTTCCTGTGCACCTTTTGATCTTATACATTCGGATATTTGGGGCCCTTCCCCTACCACTACTATGGGGGGATCTCGTTATTTTGTTGTTTTCATTGATGATTTTTCACGGTTTACCTGGATTTTTCTCATGAAAACTCGGTCTGACCTCAAAACTCTTTATTATCGATTTGCCCAAATGATCCACACCCAATTTTCTAAAACCATCAAACTTTTTCGCTCCGACAATGCTATGGAATATCGGGATTCAGATTTCCTTTCTTTTCTTCAGAGTCATGGTACACTGCCTCATCGTTCCTGTGCTGGCACGTCCCAGCAAAATGGCCGTGCTGAACGGAAACATAGGCATATTCTTGACACTACTCGCGCTCTCCTTCTTTCTTCTTCCTGCCCTGAAAACTTTTGGGGGGAAGCTGCCCTCACTGCTGTCTACACTATCAATTGTGCTCCTTCCCCTGTCATCCATAATCAAACTCCATTTGAACGTCTGCATGGCACTCCCCCTCCCTATGCTAATCTTCGGGTTTTTGGCTCTGCCTGCTTTGTTCTCCTTCAATCTCATGAACGCACCAAGCTTGAACCGCGTTCTCGTCTTTGTTGCTTTCTTGGGTATGGAATTGAACATAAAGGCTTTCGCTGTTGGGACCCTCTCTCTAAACGTCTTCGTATCTCCCGCCATGTAGTTTTTTGGGAGCACCAAATGTTTTCCTCCCTATCCTCATTTCACTTACCTGCACTTTCCACTAATGTACTGTTTACTAATCCTTCCATCGATCTCTTCTCTGATGATTTTGATACAGGTCCCTCCGTCATTGAGACGCCCTTGCTCACTCCTGCTCCCCACCAGACTGCTCTCCCTGAAGGTCCACCTCTCCCTGCACCACCTCCTTCTCCACTGGTTCTTCCTCCCACCGATCCTCCTACGGGTCGACCACACCGGGTAACTCAACCTCCTATCCACCTTCGTGATTATATTGTTGGGTCTGCTGCCTTTTCTACTTATGAACCTACCTCCTATCGTGAGGCTTGTACTAATCCTCTTTGGCAGCAAGCTATGACTGATGAACTTCAGGCTTTGGACAAAACTCATACTTGGGATCTTGTTGACCTTCCTCCTGGCAAAACTGCGATTGGCTGCAAATGGGTTTACAAAATCAAGACTCATTCTGATGGCTCGATTGAACGCTACAAAGCTCGTCTTGTTGCCAAGGGTTTCAACCAGGAATATGGGATTGATTATGAGGAAACCTTCGCTCCTGTTGCTCGGCTTACCTCTGTTCGCAGTTTACTGGCTGTTGCTGCTGCTCGCCACTGGGAGCTTTTTCAAATGGATGTCAAAAATGCCTTCCTCAATGGTAATCTTCTTGAGGAGGTCTACATGCAACCTCCCCCTGGGTCTACTTTTCCCCCTCATAAGGTTTGCAAACTACAGCGTGCCCTCTATGGCCTCAAGCAAGCACCCCGTGCCTGGTTTGCTAAGTTCAGTTCTACCATTCATGACTTTGGGTTCACCTCCAGCTCCTATGACTCTGCTCTTTTTATCCGGACTACTCCTCATGGTACCACTCTTCTCCTTCTGTATGTGGATGATATGATTATCACTGGTAATGATGCAGCTGGTATTCTCCACCTCAAACGCTTTCTCCACCGACAGTTTGAGATGAAGGACCTTGGTACTCTCAACTACTTTTTAGGCCTTGAAGTCTCTCATGATCCTACTGGCTCTTACTTATCTCAGGCCAAATATGCATCCGATCTTCTGGCTCGTGCTGGTCTTACTGATTGCAAAACTACATCTACTCCAGTTGATCCTCAGATTCGTCTCACTCCTCTCGACGGGGCTCTCCTCCCTGATGCTACTCTCTATCGTCAGCTCGTCGGCAGTCTTGTCTATCTCACAGTAACTCGTCCTGACATTGCCTATGCTGTTCACATTGTTAGTCAGTACATGTCGGCTCCTCGCACTCCCCACTATACTGCTTTCCTTCACATCCTTCGGTACATCAAAGGCACCCTGTTCCATGGCCTTCACTACTCTGCTTCCTCATCTCTGGAACTGCGTGCCTTCTCTGATGCTGATTGGGCTGGGGATCCTACGGATCGACGCTCCACCACGGGCTTCTGTTTCTTCTTAGGGGATTCTCTTCTTACTTGGCGTAGCAAAAAACAATCCCTCACTGCCCGTTCTAGCACTGAAGCTGAATACCGAGCTCTTGCCGATACTACTCAGGAACTTCTTTGGCTTCGCTGGCTCCTCACTGATATGGGTATTTCCTCTTCTGGCGCTACCGCTCTTTATTGTGACAATCAGAGTGCTATTCAGATTGCTCACAATGATGTTTTCCATGATCGCACCAAGCATATTGAGATTGATTGCCATTTCATTCGACAACATGTTACACGTGGTACTGTTCATCTTCTCCCAATTGCTTCTGCCGATCAACCTGCTGATATCTTCACCAAGGCTCATTCTCCTGGGCGCTTTCGTGATCTTGTTTCCAAACTCAACTTGGTCGATGCCTACCCTCCTTGAGTTTGCGGGGGGCTGTTAACATATAATATACATATAATATATCCCCCACTACCATGTATAGCTGTAACCTTGCATCTGTAAAGGCCACCATGTGTAGCTGTAAAGAAGAGAACTTCACTTTAGCTTTAGTAAATTCCAGGCATCCGATGCTAATTGTCTCCCTCTCCTCTCTATAAAGAGAGGGAGCTTACTCTCTTGTAATTACACTGAAATATAATATAATAACACCAACTTTCAGTCCCTCTCTTTTTCTCTCCCTCGTTACCAAACTCACACTTAGTAAACACATCAGAACAAGAGAAAGACAGAAGGTGTAGAGAATGAGATAACATAGATAATGGGATCGACATCATTGTAAGGGAAAAAAGAATGGGGTCTACTATTGAGTCCTGCTTATGATAGTTTGTTTTTCCCTTGAGATAGTTTGGTTTTTCTCATCTCATTTTTTCTTTTTGGGTTCTTTTCTTTACAATTGATTGGTTGATTACATATTCATAATACTTGAACTCATATTATTAATTATTGAATTTCGGATCTGATGCGGCTTTGCATGTTCATCACAGGAAATATGTTTGATGTGCAGGCTCCCTAATTGAGTAAGTTATTAATTTGTTTGATGTTGATGTTGATTTTTTAAAGAAATAAAAGTTGTTTCTGGCTTTTTTGTTATAACCTGAAATAGTTTATGATGCATTAATGCTATAAATTAAAAAGAGGTACAATCCTTATTTCAACTTCATGTTTCTCCCTATTTGTGTCTGTATGTATCAAAATGAGGTATTTAGAAACACTTCATTTCCAAACGGCTGAGGCAAATGGTTCTTTTGTTATGTTTATAGGGAAACTCACTTTTCTAATTTCTTTGCTGTACATAATTGTTTTTCTTGTGATTGATAGTTGGATTCATAAGAAATAGGCTAGACATGAGACGTGACATAGGCATCCAGGATCGAATATATATTGCTCGTGTAAAAAATGTGTTAACCTTAGATATAAGAGACGAAATGGTGCAAGAGAGCATGTCATCATTAATGGGTTTAACACTAGCTACATGAGACGTAAGACTGTATATGTGATTGCTTTCAAATTATTTTTTGCCTCTTTTATTTTTTTTGTTCTTACAAAATCAAACCGTACTGAACCGGCCCTATGCACATCAGTTTGGTTTGGTTGCTAATTGTTGCGGTTTATTTCAGTGTTAATTTTCATAAAACTGATAGGTTTAGTTTGGTGTGAAATTTCTCTCGTATCCCGACCGAACTGATTACACCTCTAGTTGTAGGATTGCATTGTTGTTGCATTTATCTTATATTCCTTGCAGGTTTAGAAAGGTGTAGTCAATTTTTGGACATCACACTAAGTTACACTGATTTTCCATGTTGGCACGTCTGCCTTCACCTTTATTTACTAGGAGAAATCCATGATTTGCTGTGACGATCCCGCCACGTATAATATTTTATATTTGGTTAATTAAGAAGATTTGGGATTTTAACTAGTCGCTATCCTAATTTAATTTGGGAGATATGAGAATTGTGGAATCTGATTCGCATATGATTCTATTAAAGATTTATTTTGAAATTAGAAATTAAGGGTCCAAATGGCTTAAGGAAGTGAAATTAAGAAGTTGAATCAATTAAATTTTAATTACGGACCCATTTGGGAGTTTAATTAAATATTCGATTCAGTTTAGTAAAATTAAGATTTGATTAATTAGGTCTGAATTGGAGTTAATTAAGTTAATTAAATTATAAAGATTGAGAATTGTGATTATTACGAATTAAATTTATTTATGGGGTGTCCAATTTGAATATGTAATTTAATTGATAGAAATTTGGAGTCTGATCAGAAATTGAAGGCCCTGAATGATTTGGGAAATCAAAATTGATAATGACAATAAGTTTAATTTAATATTTGGAGCCTTTTGGAAATTTGGTTAAAAATCTGATTCAGATTGATAAATTTAAATATAATTAATTGAGTTTTAAAGGAAGTCAAATTAGACTAATTAAGTAGGATTTGTGATTAGTTATGATTGATTTAAATATGTGTTAATCAAGATTTATTAAGACTAAGTGATGCTTAATTAAATTAATCCTAAATATAAATTAAATTATGGAAGAACCTAAAATTAAGGATGTATGTGGGTGTGGGTGTATTGAGCAAACCAGTGGGTGTGTATGTATGAGAGTGTTGTGCTGGAATATTTTGTGTGTGTGTGTGTGTGTGTGTTGACGTGTGTGTGTGCACGTGTAAGGCTGAGGACAAAAAGGGTGAGTACGTATTTTGTAGTGTGCTAGAACTCCAAAAAAGGTTGTCCTGAGAAAAGAATTAAGGAAACTAAGAGAGAGAGAGAGAGAGAGAGAGCTTCATTACCTATATATATAGAGATACATATTGTAGTCATCTTGCTGGAGCAAAACCGTGGAGAAGGAAGAAAGGAAGAATAACTAAGAGAGAGAGAGAGAGCTTCATTACCTATATATATAGAGATACATATTGTAGTCATCTTGCTGGAGCAAAACCGTGGAGAAGGAAGAAAGGAAGAATAAAGAAGAAGAGGGTTTGTAGGATACCAAAATTGAAGTTAAAAATTATGAAAAAATTCATCTTTAAGGTAAGAAATTTCATTCTCTTTCTAGTGTTGTTTAAATAATCTAAACAAAAATTGATTCAAGGTGAATTTTGAGAGGATTAAAAATGAAGATTTGAAGATTGATTATATAAATTGATAGGAATTGGGTTTTGCATCAAAAATCAAGTTAGGTTGAAGAATATGAGTTATGATTCCTTAAATTTGTTAAATTTGGGTTCAATTTTGAGAATCATTCTTAAATTGAGTTCTATAAATTACATGCAACCAAAAATGTTTGAAGATTGGATCCATGCAATGGAGTATATAAATGATTTTGAAGAAAAAGTCATAAAAATCATGAGTTCATGAAATTATTGGTTTAATGATCAATTTGATGGTTGTTTTGGAGATTGAGATTTGGGTTAATCTAGGTTTGAATGTGATGTAAAAATTGGGGATTTTGGTGTTAGGAAATTTATATGTTGAAATAAATGGTGGATTGGATATCTCTATGTTCTATAAACGATTTTGGAGGAATTTTATTAATGATTGAAGTGGTTTTACCTAAGTTGTTGAGTTTATGAGAATGTTGATTTTGACTTTTGTGGTTTAATTGATGGTGGTATTGTGCATATAAATTGGCCGGATATTTAAAAAGGTTAATAACTCAAAAATGTACAAAGGATGGGTGTTGTGGAGATTGGATAAGAAGTTTGTTTGGGTGACTTGAAGTTGGAGGAGTTCTTTAGCTTGACATTTCATAGCATGTCTTATTTAGGATCAATTTTGTAGATGTTGTAGTTTTCATTGAAAGCTTTTCCTTAATTTTAGATTCTATTTACTAATTGTTAGGATTGGAGGAAGGCGTCTCTACACCTCTTGGGAATTAATTCGTGAAGTTTTAAATCTACGCTTTTACTATTTTGGAGGTGAGTATACTTACCATGGAAATTTACCTTATCTCTATCTTTAATACAAAGTTTGAAAATATTTTTGAATTAAAGGAAGTAACACATTTCATTATGATATATGTATAAGAAGAAAATCTAAAATTTATTGAGGTCAAATGTTGAGTTTAAATAAATATATGATTTTATTTGTATAATGAAGCACTAATTTTTATGAGAATTTATTTAAGTTGAGTCCTTCAAAGTTTATGATGATGATGATTAAATGACAATGAAACGTCATGCGAGAGTATTTATTTTTATTGATTATATAACCGAATATAGCCTTTGGGGCCACAAGGGCCGAAATGCTTTGGGGTCCTGGGGACTGAAAAGTTTTAAGGACCATAAGGGTTGTTGTACAATAAGGGGCCCTAGGGACCGAAACATTGAAATGAGAATTGAAGTGCTACGATAACATGAGTTATGTTCCTATGGTTATGTTTTAGGTAACGGTACCGTCACCACCTAAGTCGCGAGGTAACGAGACCCTAAGGCTATGTAGTGGTTCGTATGATGGACATGAAATCTTAATGTGTTGAAAAGTTGTATTTTTGTTTACTTTCCTTATTCAAATGTATTTTTCCTGCATTATGAGATTCTTTGGAAAAATCTTGATAACGGTTTATGCAAAGTTTTCTCAATTTTTATAAATTTCAGTCCAATTAAGCTCTTGTGTTTATTATCTTATTTTGAACCCAATTGGAAGGAGCAAGCTTTATAACTCCACGGGATTGGTATACTCATTGGGCTCTAGCTCATTCTTTTTTAATTAATTTTTTTTTTCAGATTCTTAGACTTTTGTGTGGCTCACCTCAACTTGGAAGATTAGAGTTTCTGGAGGATCAAATGTGAACATCTGGTAGTTGAGGTTTTGCTTAGGGTCACTCTAGGATGTAGTTTTATCCTTTGTTTTATGAAGTAGGTTGATTGTAAATATTTTCTTTGTGAAGTTGGATGTATTGATGGATTTACGAATAGTATGTTTTATTTTGGGGGTAATGGTGCATGGAAACTATCTTAGTAGCATGATGATAGTTTTGTCTTTGAATGAATCATCTTATATATGTTGGCCAATCGAAGGGTCTTATGCACTATTGGTGATGTGATATAAGAATTATGCATATGATTATTGTGTACAAGTGTTATAGCGTTGAAGTGCGCCCTCTTGGCGGGGGTTGCCTTGCCGAGATTGGGTCGTGACATGTGCACCCCTCTTCTATCACACCATAAGAAAGTTACAAATGTTTGTGATGTGTGTTATGCACTTTACAGTAAAAATTAGAATATGAATCTATGATGTGCACCCTTAAAGTGAAAGTTATAAACCATTGTAGCTATGTTTTGTGGTTATGTTCCGAACAATTTGTGGTAAAAAAATGTTGCGAATCATTTTGGTAAAAAAAAGTTACGACTTCTTGTAATGTTTGCTACAAAACATTGTGGTTATGTTTCACTTGTTGTGGTACCTTTTTAAGGGTGCACACTGTAGCAGCTACCTAGTTACTAAGCTGTCGTGCACTTTTTTGGATTTGTCATGCCTAGTAGATTAATCTATAAGTTATTAAGAGACCTTTCATTTCCAACCAACTCAGGCAAATGGTTCTTTTGTTTTGTATATAGGTGAACTTATACTGTTCTAATTTCTTTTCCCTATATGATTGTTCTTGTTGTGATTGATAACAAGTATTTGCACATTGAGGATAACTCTTATGGATAAGATTTGGATTCATATAAGAAATAGGCTAAACACAGTATATATGCAAGGAGTTGAAAAGTTTGTTGAGTTTGCTTATGTTAATAGGCATCCAGGATCGAAGATATATTGCCCATGTAAAAAAATGTGTTAACCTTAGATATGAGACATGAAATGGTGTAAGAGAGTAAATCATAATTAACTAGTTTTTTGAGTTTTTCCCCCTTTTTTAATTTTTGTTCTTACTTCCTAAACTGACAAAATTTAACTATACTGAACTGGCCCTATTGCACATGGGTTTGGTTCGGTTGTTTAATTGTTACAGTTTGTTTCGGTGTTAATTTTCATGTAACTCAGGTTTAGTTTGGTGGGAAATTTTTCCCATATTCCAACCGGACCGATAACAGCCCTAGGTGTAGGATTGCTTTGTTGTTGCATTTATTTTCCTTGCAGGTTTAAAAAGGTGTAATCAATTTTTGGTCATCACACTACCACATTGCCGCGGCTGCCTTCATCTTTATAGTTACTAGGAGAAATCTATGATGTGCTCCTAGTAAAGTTTCACATATAAGGAAGTCGATATTTTTCGTAGTGAAAGTTATGAATGTTTGTGATGTGTGTGATGAATGTGAATCTATGATGCGCACCCTTATAGTGAAAATTACAAAACATTGTAGTCATGTTTTGTGATTATGTTATAAATGATGTGTGGCGTAAACGTTACGAACCATTTGTGATGGAAAATTTTACAGATCATGTTTTAGTGAAAAAGTTGTGACTTCTTGTGATGTTTGCTATAAAACATTGTAGATATGTTACATATATTATGGTAGGGTAGGGTACATAGTATGCACCTTTTTAAGGATTCACACCATAGCAGTTCTCTTAATGCACTTGCACTTTTCTTGGGTTTGGCATGCCTAGTAGATTAATCTATATAGTTAGCATTTCTGGGAATGGCTTGGAACTTTGATGAGGACATGTAAAAATAATCCTTCACCTTTATTGATGAATCTTTAAAGTGCTTCACTTGTACTCTTTTTTGTATTCTTCAAGTTTGAAGATGGAGACTATGAAAGACATGAGGGGAAAAAGTTAATTCTTACAAAAAATTCATATAGAATGATGTGGCAGGGACTTTATCTCAAGTAATTGTCATTTTAATGATTTTTTTTTTTTTTTTTTTTTTTTTTTGTTTTTTGAAGTGATAGGCTCGCAATTCAGCCACATCATTTTGTATAAGATATAAAATTTGGGTATATATTTTTATGTTTGTATGTATATATATATATATATATATAATTACACTTGTATAACATCACTCTTGTATCTCTCACACTAAAATAAAAAAAATAAAAAATCACTCTTGTATAGGGTTATATATTTTGGATGTTTAGTTGTTTATAGGAAATTTTTTTCTTCATTCGAATGTAGAGATTAATATTTAAGACAATTTTTTCATATTTTAATGCAATTTGTATTGAATGGAATGTATATTTATTCTTGTCTTTTTATGTGAGATAAAAATATTTTGCTACTACAGACACGGCTTTGACATTTGATTAAAGAATGGTGTTACAATTCATAATTTTGCCTACTCAATTTCAACCCTAATGATGTGGCCTAATTTCATGTGAAGTGATCTCACACTCTTCTGTCTTTTTCATCTTTAGCATCTCTAATGTCATATCATTGGGATAAAATTGAGAGAGCAATATTAGGGGATGAATCATCATGGGCAAAGCATCAATAAATCTCAAATTTTAATTTGTTGAACCATTTGGTTCTACCTTTTGTTTTATAGACTGATAAAACCAATTTTTTTTTTTTTTTTTGTGGAGGACAAATGTAAGTTTTTATTAATGTTGTAATGACAAAAATGTTCAAAAGCTTACTATAGGTTTTTTTATGATTTTCCTAATTTCTGAACAAAACAGTCGAGATATTTATGAAAGATTCTGAGTTTGTATCCCAACGTTAGTGATTGGGATCCTGATTTTGTGTGATTGGGATCCTGATTTTGTGTGATTGAAAAATCACATTTTGCAATGTTGACCCTTCAATATTGAATGACACAATAACATAGCACACGACCCACAAAAAAAACCCTAGATGATATTGCTAATGTCGCTGATGTTGATGATGTCGCTGATGTTGCTAATGTGGATGACGTAGCTAATGTTTATTGACTTTTGAGAGAGCCAACAAGAGAGAGAGAGAGAGAGAGAGAGAGTGTGTGTGATGTCGCTGATGTTCTTTACTAGCATTTCACAAACTTCTATTCCAGATCCCGATGTACTAGAAGACGAAGGAGGTACAAGGAGTCCCAGATCCATTAGGTGTTTGGCAGAGCCACGGATGGTAAGAAGAATTAGAATCGTTGCTGAGCGAACACCAATTCGACACATCCTTCAACGTCTAACAATTGCTACTCTCTTGGCCTTTATCGTTGGGATGGTTTCTCCACTCAAAGCTTTTGTTTATGGCGATGATGCTCCACTTTCATTTGTTTTGGATAGTTTAGAAATCTTGGTCGGTGCAATGGTCCCTACAGAAATGCTAATCCTTGAAGGAATGCTTGCCGAGGGTCCAGATGATTCGAAACTTGGAATCAGGACTACGATTGGCATCATTGTTGCAAGGCTTTTGGTACTTCCGTTGGCTAGAATTGGGGTTGTTTGGTTTGCGGATAGAATGAATATTTTGATCCTGGGAGACCATATGTACAGGTTTGTGCTTGATGTTGCTGATGTGGACGATGTTGATGATGTAGTGGATATTTATTTGACAGTGATGAGAGAGCCAACAAAAGAGAGAGAGAGAGAGAGAGTGATAGAGAGTGAGCAAGGAGAGAGAAGGGTTTAGATGATGTTAAAGAAATGAGAGACAGAGGGAGAGAATATATGCACACCATGACAAAATCAAAATTAAATTACAATATGGATAAAAATGTAAACTCTATATATAATATATTAAAAACATGTATTATACCAAAAATTAAAAGGATTAAATGGTTTAAGAAAAAACATCCAAGACTATCTAGAGTAACATTTATCAAAATGAGATTTATGAATAATCTTTTATTCCTTATTATTCTTGATTAAATTATATGTACGCGATTTTTGTTGATGTCAATTAAAATGATGTTTGAAATTCTTATATTACCCTTCTTCTAAAGTTTGTAAATAAGAGACATGACTTGATTTTTGACAAATACTCTTTGGAGTGCTGCTATTAACACCTGTCAAAATTCTTTGGACCCTCTATTTCTTTGGACCCCCACCCTAAACCCTAAATTTTACTAATATTTTTTTGGACACCCCCACTTATTACCAAATCTACCTATATTCATAATATTTTCACAATGAAATGCACATCCATCTAATTTTTCATACCCTCTCCTTCCCTAACCGTTTGTCTCCTTGGTTTTGTCTCCTCTGCACCAACCCAATCTACTCATTTCTTATAGAGTGTTGTTGTTTCATTGATGTTTTTTTTTTTTTCTTACAAGGTGGTGTTGTTTCGTCTCCTTTGGTTTTATTTTTTTTTTCCTTTTCGTCTTCTCTTTTTCTTATAGTTTCTTGTTGGTGGTGGAGTTGCACATAATGTAGCTGGTGGTGGAGCCACACACAACAAAGTTGTAGACTTTTGTTCAGTTCAACAGTGTCGAAAATAAAGATTATATTCGGGTCAACAATATTAATTATCTGCATTAATGTTCGAAATGTATGTATTGAACAAAAGGATTATGTTCAGTACTGTATTACCGAACATAATTCTAACAATCGGTAAACCAGTACCGAACAGCTCGAACAAAAGAAGAACGACTGAAAATGACTGAAAATGTTAATGCAAGACAAATAAACTTACCAATGGAACGCCAGTCTCATTAGAATTGTTGTCCTCGTCCTTCATTGCTTTACACTGTGAAATAAGTGATGAAGTATACGTCATACTTGAAGCAAAACTTTATGGTTCAATAAGGTTGATGATGGTGATGAAGATGACACATTCAAGGTTTAAGATGATTATGAAAAAAAATAATAGATTTAGGGTTTATGTTGGTTATGAAGAATAATAGGTTTAGGATTTACAAACATAGAATACGTATAGTTGGAGGTGGAGGTGGAGGTGGAGGTGGAGGTGGAGGTGGGGGTGGGGGTGAGTGTCCAATATTATAGAGTATTAGTTTTTATTTAATAGATGGGTATTCCATTTAATAATATCTTTTAATGTAATTTTACTTTAGAGTATAATTGTAATAAAAAAAATTATAAATTAGGGAGTTCAAAGAATTTTGGCAGGTGCTAATAGCAGCACTCTACTCTTTGGCATTTGATTCAAATAAATGAACACCCTTGAGTTTACTTAATTTTTTGAAAATAAATTATTAATTATAATAAATAGCAACAATATACTGAAATTGCCCTTTATTAGATTATTTGAAAGTAGGGGTGTTCGCGGTTCGATTGCAGCCGAAAAACCTCTAATTCGCCATCCGTTTCCGGATGGGCGGATTGGAAAAAATCAATCCGCATCCTTCCATCGAATTGATAGATACGAATTTGACGGATTGGTAGATGGATGCGAATCGGTTTAGCGGTTTAAACTTTTACAAATTTTGAACATAATATAACAACTTGTCAACATTTTTTTTGGGATAACAATCTAACTCAACATAGCCAAAAGATTATCAAGTAAATTGTCAAATACCAATAATAAATACATATAAGAAAATCATACATTATCAAAACTATTTAATTACTTTTTTTATTCAAAAACTGTTTAATTTGATTTTTTTTTTTTTAAATGACAAAATTAAGCCTTATATTTTTCACACAAAAATACCAAATATTAACCCTTGCCATTTGATAAAAGGATTTCCAAATTGAAAATAAATTCAAAACACAATAGAATATCTAAACTCCTTTTCAATTGCAAACATAAACAGAATATCTAAACAAATTAAAAAAACACAGAGTTTTATAAATTACTAGTGGTACTTGCGGTTTGACGTTTCGGTTGCGGTCAAACGAATATCAAATCCGCCATCCGTCCAAAACTAAACGGATTCGAAAAATTCAATCCGCAACCGTTCGCTCGTCATCACGCATCCGTCCAAAATGAAACAGATCAGATCGGTTCGGTCGATTTGGTCGGATCGGAATATCTACTACTCACTCCTATTTAAAAGGGATAATTTATATAATCATTCTTTTGTCATTATCTATTTAATTACATTAAATAAATTTTATCTTAAGGAATAAAATTTCTAAGCTAATCATGCAGAAGACTTTTTCCAGTCAAAACAAAAGATGATTAAAAACAAAAGATTAGGAAGCAGTAATAGTAGTACAGGTCTTAAAAAAATTGCAAAATTGCAAAACCACATGATAAGACTTTACGGAAGCATAAAAAAGAATAGCAAATTAAATAGCAAATTAAAGACATGAAACCATATAAAATAATTACAAAAGCATGAAATGTAACCCTTGAATTATCAAATTGCCCTTCCTCTTTTCTTCTCTTCCTTAACAAGTCATCGACCCAACCGTTAGCTATGTCGAAAATTCAGCGAATAAAATATAACTAGATCACAAATATAAAATATAAAATAAATGAGAATTCATAATAATAAAGAAAACTTATCGGCAGAGGAGTGTATTCACGATTCTTAACACCTGATATATCAAATTAATTTCGTTTTACCCTTTAAAATTTGACTATTACTTCCCTCACAAGTTTCAAATTGAATTTTTTCATGAATTTTGAAAGAGAATAGGAAATATTTTGTAACACTATACATAGAGAGAGAGAGAGAGAGAGGGGCATGGTTTTCACCACCCATCAAATTGCATAAATGTAAATGAAGCTTATGCAATAAGTGCAATAGAAACATTTAATTATGGATTGTGAAACGGATGAAAAAAGTCATATTGATAATTATATTGAGGTTGTGACAATTACAAAACAATAAGTAGAAAATTAATATCTCGTTTTGAAATAACCTTATAATACGATTGCCATATCTCGGACATTACAATGCCTTGCAAGGTCATCATTTGCATGAATCAATTCTGATACCATTTGTAATGTCTCATCGCCTACTGGTAAGAGAAATTGAATCTACCGACACTATCGTCTTGTGTAATTATATGTGATATATACATGAATAATATATGTATGCACTTGTTTAAATGTGCTCGTTGGAAGTGGATCTTCTCAAATACTTTTTTTTATTTAGTCGTTATCTAGCACTTATCTAAAGGTCACAAAATATGATAATGATTAATTGTTGAATTGTGATCTTTGAATTAAGTGCTAAATAATGGATGGACCAAAAAAATATTGAAAAGGATATAGATTTGAATCCTATTTAAAAAAGGGTAAGTGAAAAAGCTTAGGCTAAAAAAGCCCATTTGAAATTTGAACTTCAAAGGCTTGAAATATGATCAACCTCTCTAGGGTAATCTATTTATACCCAAATAATGACTTAGTACGTCTAAATTTTAGTTCATATTATATCCTAATGTAAATTTACTAATAAGGACAATACACATTAATTCCTAAAATAAAATATTATTTTTTTTATAATACACTCAAATCACTTATACGTATTATTTATAGAGGATTTTTTTTTTTTAGGGTCCACTATTAAGATTTTGTAGCATAAAGGATATCCAATATTTTCATGATATTTAAGGTCCCTCAATATCAATCCAGAGAAAATTCAAACTAGAGAATTTCAAAGTTTCTCTGCTTTGTTCTTACTTGATCCAAAGAAAATTCAAAGCACTCCAGAGAAATTCAAAATTTCACTGTTGTAATGCCCCCAAAAATAATTACAATAATTCATCCACAACTAACTATTACAAGCTGACACAAACAAAATAATAGACTTTCATTAATCAGAGTTAACTTACAAACAGTGACACATGCGATATACATTCATAAACTCTACCTTGAATCTATAGCATGTGATACCAACTTAATTATCAACAAAATAAATGCCCGACAAGCATACAGTTTTCTAAGGCTATGCTTGGTTACAACAAAAGAGAGAGTCTTAAGCTCCATATATATAAAGCCCTTGGCTTGTACAAGTAGTAAGTTCAAAACAACAAAACAGAGCCTTCAGCTCCCAAGTCCTCCTAAGCTAAGTCCTTGGAGGAAGCATGTCACCAGCACCTGAAAATGAGTTTTCCAAGTAGGGTAAGCCAAAGCCCAGTAGAAAACAATCTAGTACAATATATGAACCTTAACAAAGATATAAGTATGATGTGCACGCTCAATGTCCAATGATAGAACCATTTACAATTCTTTTGCAAACCATGCCATGTCAATCTTTATATCACAATTCCTATTATCTCAATTCATTTTGTCTTAATCCATTTTATCTCAATTCATGAGTCAATTCCATTCATTCCAGACAAACAAACTGAGGACACGGCTCTGTGGGTCTCAAACCAACATAACTATCATACAAACACTTTCATTTGCCATTTTACAAAAATTTCGTCAGCAGGAATCAGCACCCATGTATATATAACATTTTCAGGACTTTCACCCAGGACACACACACCAACTTAATTCAATGGAGTCCATCCACTTTCTCCTTCCAAACATCATACATATACAATGTATTAAAGCACACAGTCATATTCAATGACAACTGATAAGAGATTACTTTCAATTCACCTAATCCTCATGCAATTTTTACAACAATCATAGTTATTCTCTACCGATAGCCCAAAACAGATATTTCTAAACAAATATACAATCTCTTCAACAAATAAAATTATCCAAATTTCCATAGGTGGGTGATAATGGGAATTCAACTCCACCATTAATATAAACCTTCATCCAATCTTATATTCCCAATACCAATTTCATCAGTTTACACAAAATAACAATTTGAACCATTTTAGGGCAAAACTTCATTTTTTTTTTTTCCAAAATCTACCCCGAATATCAACATCAACAATTTTTACCATAACACAACTTCACATTTGGTCTCATAACCATTTTTAACACATACATTTGAAAACCCCTCTTTTGAATTTAAACCCCAAACCCTAGGTTTGTTAAAATCACCTCAACATCTAATGTTTCTTACACATCAAGAAATAACCAAGTTAAAACTCATAGAGAGTATACAAAGTCCTTACCTCAAGTTGTAAGACCAAAGGAAGAGATGAAGAAACTTCGAAAATGCCGAAACCAAGCTTTAATTGGCCAAAAGAGGGCTCTTGAGGCGCATTACCTTTTTAACAAAGGCACACGGGTAGAGAGATCACTAGATCTAGGTGAAAATGTAGAGAGAATGTGAGTTTTAGAGAGAGAGACTCTAGATCTAGGGTTTTTGAAAAGTAGAGAGAGAGAGAAGTGAAAAAGTGATGTAAAAAGACCTTTTTATGAATTGATATATGCATAGTCCGTTTGAGCGCAAGAAGTGACACTCGAGCACCAGATACAATAAGTTGTTCTGCTCGAACATAAGAAGTGTCGCTTGAGCGTAAAATACACATTTCCAATAGTTTTACAAGGACCAGACCATC
This sequence comes from Camellia sinensis, assembly GCF_055761805.1. Classification (NCBI taxonomy): domain Eukaryota; kingdom Viridiplantae; phylum Streptophyta; class Magnoliopsida; order Ericales; family Theaceae; genus Camellia; species Camellia sinensis. The sequence goes on from NC_138968.1 coordinate 11,787,899, forward strand.
ACTCGAGTGCAAGAAACGCCACTCGAGCTGAGCCCGCTCGAGCACAGAAAGAACCGCTCTAGTGTAGAATACACTCTCCCAGTAGTTTTGCAGACCTACAAAAGTACTGAAAGTTTACAAAGCCCATTCAAGTGCAAGAAGTGCCGCTCGAGAGGAACGGCAAAAATCTGGGCAACAAATGTTTGAAAACTAAGCAACCAACCTATTTCAAACATGCTCCAACCAACTCAATAGCCAAACTCAAGCAAGAATAAAGGGGAAAAGATATGGACAACATTTGGAAACCATAAAACCTAAGTTCCATAATACAACAAAAGTCAGGTCAAAATCGAAATCGCTATACCCTCCCCCCTTTAAAGAATTCCGTCCCCGAAATTTCAAATCAAGTTTTAAAACTAAGTTAAAACCAACTACAACCATAATGATAATCATTCAATTCCATCACCATGACCCATTCTTCGATCATTCAATCCCATCAACATGATAAACGAATTCTCAATAGTGGATACACAATTCATGTTTCCAAAACATATGCAATGTTCATAATAAACTCGCATTTTCAAAACATATACAACATATACAATGTTTCCATATCTCATTATTATAACGAAAATTTCATTACATGCTCAAACATCAACAAATAAGTCCGGATATTTCTCACAGACTTCCAACTCGCATTCCCAAGCTACTTCCTCAACCCTGTGATATTTCCATAATACCTTAACCAAGGGAATTGTCTTGCCTTGTAAGACTTGGTCCCAAGTATCCAAGACTCTCACCGACCTCTTCTCATACGAGGCATCCTCATCTACTGTCACGACCCAAACCCGCCCCTATAGGTTTAGCACCGTAACCGGCCAGAAATCTGTGGATTACCAAAGGCCTCTGAACAGATTATCAAGTAATAAGGGGCTGCGAAAGCAATAATACAAAATAGACAAGATCCAATGAGCTGTGATAACGTACATGGGACAGAAGATTTCAAAATGTATTTCTATATACATAAACATGCTAGTCAAGGACACCAATATTTACAAAATAATTACAGAAGTGAACTTCCCAAGATCTAACTATACAGTGCAAACACTAAGACTAGCATGAAATACAAAAGCAGCAATGGCATTAGGCTTTGATTGGAACCTCCTCGGAGGCACAACGGTTGGCTGACAAAAACAGTACGGAAGGCCGTCAACTCTGGCCCTGGTCATGTGCCGGCTCACCTACATACATAATATAAACTGTGAGCAAAAGCCCAGTGAATAATAACAGAGTAAAGGGGTTATATGAATGATGTCCAACACAAGTTAGAATCAATCATTTAAATTAGAGCATAATCAGACTTCAAAACAGAAACAGATTCATATACATTTTCATATTCAAATTTTGTATAAGATCATACGTGGTACACCCATTAGCTATCAGATCAGATTGGTCTAGAGACCCACATATATAGTTGGTACCAACGACCACAAAGGTCCATATCTTGCGCGCAAGTAGCCATGATATTGTTACCCCCAGGCAAGGGCCACGTGCAGATTAGCCGCGGTATTGTTACCCCCGGGCGAGGGCCACATGCAGATTGGCCACGGTATTGTTACCCCCAAGCGAGGGCCACGTGAACTAAGGGTGCCACAATTACTTTTCAAAAAATTGGACATTCATTCATAATTCGTAAGATAGCATTTCAGAAAACAGATCATACAATACCAGTCAGAAAATACTTAAGTTGAACATAACTTTACAGAGTTATTACTCACAGTGGAATTGGAGACAGACAGACAGAGCAGATCGATTAGATAGGACGTGGCACATGACCTACACAACACATAACAGATACACACTTGAAACACGCGTTCTAATTGTACAAAACTTATTTCGTTGGCTCTTAGTGTGTTTCTAATCTCTTATTCTCATTATGGGGTCTAAAACATGGCCTAGGAATGCCTAGGATGGAATGAGGATGCAAAGATGCCTTGGAAAACATTTTTCAAAACTTGCTGAAAACAGGGGTCTCGCTCGAGCGTGGCTTTCTTCGCTCGAGCGAGCTTGTCAAAACAGAGGGGTCGCTCGAGCGTAAACTCCTTCGCTCGAGCGGTTTGTAAAAATGCAAAAGTACTAGTTGTTGAAATTTTACGCTCGATGCCCGCTCAATGCTTGCTCGAGCGTGAGACACAGCTATTCACTCGAGCGTAGGTCTCGTTGCTCGAGCGTGCGTCTGTGTGCACCAAAAACCTAAGAGCTTGCAATTTACGCTCGAGCCACCATTCCTTCGCTCGAGCGTAGCTCTGAACAAACGATGGTCGCTCGAGCGTGGAATCCTTCGCTCGAGCGAGGAAGCCAAATTTTGGAATTTCCAGATTTGCCTCCCAAGCTCAAACCAAGTATTCAACACCTCAAAACTCGACCTCTTGGGCCCATTTTCTAGAAAACACTTGTAAACTCATAGTATAAGGTGTTTCAAAGATCAATTTGTAAAATCAAAGCCCAAGGGTGAGTCAATTGAACACAATTTCAAATAAAATCTCAAGAACAAAACTTGAATGTAACATGCAAGAATCTCCTTGAAACCAAACCCTCCAAAACATGATCAAACTTGATAATTTGATGGACAACAAGATAAATGGCCACAATGTGAGTGAAATTAATACATGTATGGAAGAAATCTTAGAATTCAAACTCAAAACATGGAAATTTATGCATGCATGCATGAATGGACTCTCAAAACCACACTTTGAGCTAAATCTTGACTTCAACTACCAATTTCACCAAGAACCTAGCAAGAACAACCCCCATTCATAAATAAAAGGATGAATTCACTACCTTTAGGTCTTCAATTTCAAGTGTGAGAGCTTAAACATGCAATCCTCCTTCAATTCTCCTAAGTTCTCCAAGCTAATCTCTAGATGAATTCAATTCCTCCCTCACTCCCTCTCTCTCACGGTTTCTAGCAAGGAAAGTGGCTGAAAATGGTGTATAAATTCAGTCTAAACATTGTATGAGAAAGTGGCCCACTCAAGGACAAGTTCGTAATTAAAGCAACTAATATAACTCAACATTATTTAATCGAGTTTAATCGTACCAAATCAAATTTTAATTAAACCTACCATAAAATCTAACTAACATAAAACATTAATCCATTTTGGAATCGGGCGCCAATAAGGCTTTCAATTTGCAGTTTAAAACATAAAACATGAACAGATCGTTTTATGGCAAACAGATAAAAACACATAAATAATGCAATACACATGCAAATAAATCCCAAATCCTTCCTGAATTACTGTTAAGCATAATTAATCATGAATTCGCATTAATCGGAGGTCGGGGTCATTACATCTACCTCTAAGCCGGTCTAATCCAACACGTGCGATAGATCTAACTCATACTTCCTAAGCATACTAATATGAAATACATCATGAATCCCGGAAAGCTATGGTGGCAAGGCCAAACGGTAAGCTACCTCTCCTATCTGCTCAAAAATCTCAAAAGACCCCATTAATCGAGGGGACAACTTCCCACTCTTTCCAAACCTCATCAAATCCCTCCTAGGTGATATCTTTAAAAAGACATGATCATCTACTTCAAAAGACAAAGGGTCTCCTCCTACGGTCGGCATAACTCTTCTGGCGACACTAGGCCGAAACCAACCTTTTACGGATAAGTGCAACTTTCTCTGTCATTTCCCAGACTAACTCTAGACCCAACATTAGTGTATCATCCACCTCGGCCCAACACATCGGAGATCTATACGGTCGTCCGTACAAGGCCTCAAACGGTGTCATGCCGATATTCGACTGGAAGCTATTGTTATAGACAAATTACTAAGGGCGAGTACCTCTCCCACAAACCCGTAAAGTCAAGGACAGCCCCGAAGCATATCCTCTAAAATCTGAATGGTGCGTTCTGACTGCCCGTCAGTCTGAGGGTAATACACAGTGTTAAAGGTCAATTTCGTGCCCAAGGCACTCTATAGGCTCTGCCACAACTGAGCCGTGAAACGTGGATCTCTATCTGAAATAATCGTCACAGGGACTCCATACAACCTCACTATGTCCCTAATATAAAGGTCAGTAAAATAATCTACCGAGTCATTCACGCGTATAGGTATAAAGTGCGCCGACTTGGTTAACTGGTCAACGACCACCCAAATTGCATCACTAGTTGTTGGTGTCCTCGGAAGACCCACAACAAAATCCATCATGACGTGCTCCCACTTCCACTCGGCTATAGGCAAAGGTTGAAACAAATCCGCTGGCCTCTGATGCTCAGCCTTCACTTGTTGACAAGTAAGGCATCTTGACACAAACACGGCCACATCATTCTTCATACCCCTTCACCAAAACTGGCAACTAAGGTCATGATACATCTTTGTGCCTCCCGAATACACTGTAAGGCGTGAATGGTGAAAGTCTCAGGGTACTTCCTTTCGGCAAGACTCCGGCACGAAAAGACGGTCGAGGTATCTAACACTCAAATCGGAATAGACATTCAAGCCCTTCTCTACTTTTCCACTAGAGACCCTCTCCTAAAGGGATTCTACCTTAAGATCACCCTTCTGTGCTTCTATCACTCGGTTCACAAGTGTAGGGCGTACAACTACCGAAAATAACACTGTGGACTCAACAGACTCGCCAAGATGCAAGTCAAACTGCCCAAGAGTACCCAACATCTTCCATTCTCGGATGGCAATACTAGCCACACTACCAACAGATTTCCTACTCAAAGCATCGGCCACAACATTGGCCTTCCTGGGATGAAAATGTAATTCAAAGTCGTAATCCTCTATGAACTCTATCCACCTCCTCTACCTTAAATTCAAGTCTTTATGGGTAAACAAATATTTCAGACTCTCTTATGATCAGAAAACACTTCAAACTTCTCACCATACAGGTAATGCCTCCAAATCTTCAAGGCAAAGATCACCGCCGCTAACTTTAAGTCGTCAGTAAGGTAGTTCCTCTCGCGTGTCTTCAACTGCCATGAACCATAAGCCACTACATTCCCCTCTTGCATCAAGACACAACCCAAACCTTTCCGTAAGGCATCACAATACACCGAATAGCCCAAACCCCTCTTCGGAATAATCAAAACTGGAGCAGTAGTAGGTCTAACCTTAAGTTCCTGAAAGGACTTCTTATAAGTCTCATTCCGCACAAACTTAACTCTCTTCCTCGTCAGTCTAGTTAATGGTGAAGCTAATCTAGAGAAATCTTTCACAAACCAATGGTAATACCTGGCCAACCCCAAGAAACTACGGATCTCAAAAGCATTCTTAGGTTGTTCCCAATCTTGAACTGTCTCTATCTTGGATGAATCTATAGTTGCCCCTTCCCCAGATACCACATAGCCTAAGAACTTAACTTCTCTCAGCCAGAATTCACACTTTCCAAACTTAGCATACAACTTGTGGGCTCTAAGTAGCTTGAGTACTACCCGCAAGTGTTCCTCGTACTCTTCCTCAGAGGGTGAGTAAATCAAGATGTTGTCCACAAAGACAACTATGAAATGGTCAAGAAATTCATGGAAGATCCAGTTCATCAAATCCATAAACACAGCTAGGGTATTGGTTAACCCAAAAGGCATCACTAGAAACTCGTAATGGCAATATCACGTACAGAATGCCGTCTTCGGGATATCCTCCTCCCTTACCCTCAATTGGTGATAAGCCAATCTCAGGTCTATCTTAGAAAAGCAATAAGACCCCTTCAACTGAACAAACAAATCACTATACGAGGCATTGAGGATTTGTTCTTAACGGTTACCCGGTTCAGCTTCCGATAATCTATATAAAGTCACAATGCAATATCTTTCTTTTTTGCAAAAAGGGCCGGTGCTCCCCAAGGTGAAGTACTAGGGCGAATGAAACCCTTATCTAACAATTCTTGGAGTTGAACCTTTAGCTCACTCAACTAGGCAGGTGCAAATCTATACAGTGCCATGGAAATCAGTGCGGTTGCTAACACTAAATCAATAGAGAACTCGATCTCTCGATGAGGTGGCAAACTAGTAAGATCCTCAGGAAAAACGTCCAGGTATTCACAAACTACCCTTGGTAACTCAACTTGGACTTCATCACACTCAATGCTCAAGAAGTTGGCAAGAAGGCAACTAAGTTCACTCCGCCCACGCAGATCATACACCGATGATAAGACTCTACCAACCTGGTCCCCCAAGAAATGAAAACAATCACCACTCAAGGTACATACAGTAACCCTCTGACAATAGCAATCTATAACAACCCGATATGAAGACAACCAGTCCATGCCTAAAATAACATCAAAGCTAAACATGTCAATCAACACAAATAAAAAAGGAAGTCGACGATTGGCAACCTCTATGTCACAGCCCCAACATCCCTGCTTCAAAACTATCTCACCACCAATAGGTGACTCTACACAGATAGGAGATGCTAACCGAGCCAACTCTAACCCCAAAACCGATGCAAATGCAGATGAGATAAATGAATGGGATACACCCGTATCAATCAACACATTAGCAACTGAATTGCAAAACAAGAAGGTACCTCTCACTACTAAATGAGTTGGTACAAGATCTGGTGTGGTAATAATATACACACACCCTGTAGGTCTCTGCTCTACCTGCTCACCCCTCAAAGTATAAGCCTGATGTACTGATTGAGCCAAAGAGGATCACTGATTGGCCTATGAGGCCTGTGCTGGCTGATGGCTCTATGTCTGCCTCGAACCAGACGTACCAGATGTGTCACCCAACTGAGGGCAAAACCTCTTCATATGCCCTGCTTGCCCACACTGATAACAAGTAAGCGGCTAGCCTCTCCCCTGACTCTGGCTCTGAGAACGAGCCAAAGATGATGTAGACTGTTGCCCTCCTCCTCTCTGCTGGAAAGCTGGAGACTTATGGCGTAACTGGCCACATTTGTAACAAGTAACTTCTCCTTAACCACCTCTCCTAGAACCCGAACTCAGTACTAGAAAAGTGGACCTCAACTGAGCTCCGTAGGACGATTGTAGGTTAGAAACCCTCTGCCTCTTACTGTCCCCCTAAATGTCCTGACTCCATCTAGAGCCCCTCATCCTCTCCTCCTACATCTACATTACAGTCTCCAGATGAGCCGCTACCTCTACAAAGGCATCCATAGTCTCTAATCATTGACCCGACCACCTTAAACATAAGTCCAGTCCTCAACCTTTTCTCAAACTCCAAACAACAGCGCTTCTCTGTCGTCACTAATTCTGGTGCAAACCTAGAAAGACTAGTGACTGTGGCCTCAAACTCAGCCACTGATGTTTTCAACTGCACCAGCTTAGAAAACTAGTCTCTCAACTTCTCCCTAACAGTGGGAGGTAAGTACTTATCCTGGAAGGCATCGATGAAAGCCTTCCAAGTCCCTCCAATGCGCCCTCGCACATACTTTCACCATTGACCCTCATCTCCTTTTAGCTAGAAAGATGCCAAGGTCACTCTCAAACCTCCGTCTTCGATGCCGAGCATCTTAAACGTCTTTACCATTTGTTCCAACCACTCATTTGCCTTTAGCGGCTCCTTAGGATCACCCACAAACTCATCCAGATTCGACCGAAAAAACTCCCACTTCAAGAAGGATGGCTCTGCCTTAGCTACTTGGGCCTGGACTTGATTCTCAGCTCTGAGAATGTCCATGGATTCCCGAAATGTTCCGACCATTTCACAAGCAAAAGCGCCCATGGCCTGCTGACCGACTGGTTCGGCCACATTAACCTGACCAACACCTTCCTCCTATACTGGAATATCATCCGATATCAGTATCTCCTGCAGTCTAGGCCTACCACACCTACCACCATGACCACGTCCTGACATCCTAATAAAGTTAACAAAAGGGATTAGCACATTTACAAATATGCTGAAGCTAATTCACTCGTGTCCTAACGCTGGGGGCAACAGTAATTCACCACATAAACACATAGTCACGTAAACACATATGAATTTCATTCCCGGATAATGATCGTTCCCGCAGCCTTGCCAGAGTTCCAATTAGAAACAACAGTGATCAAGTGCCTTTCCAATAGGACTCCTAGAAACCCGTAGACTCAATCAACATCCTAAAAATTAAATCCCACACCCATACAATCACATAAACATGTTATCACATAGCATTGCAAACATATAAACATCTCTATCCAACGAGATAAACCCATTGTGGTACTAACCACTTCCCACGTATCCAAAGCATTCAAATCCAGTACGCTCTGATACCAAGTTGTAATGCCCCAAAAAATAATTACAATAATTCATCTACAAATGACTATTACAAGATGACATAAACAAAATAATAGACTTTCATTAATTAGAGTTAACTTACAAAATGTGACACATGCGATATACATTCATAAGCTCTACCCTGAATCTATAGCATGTGATACCAACTTAATTATCAACAAAATAAATGCCCTACAGGCTTACAGCTTTCCAAGGCTATGCTTGGTTACAATAAAAGAGAGAGTCTTAAGTTCCATATATATAAAGCCCTTGGCCTGTACAAGTAGTAAGTATAAAATAACAAAACAGAGCCTTCAGCTCCCAGGTCCTCCCAAGCTAAGTCCTTGGATGAGGCATGTCACCAGCACCTAAAAATGTGTTTCCCAAGTAGGGTGAGCCAAAACCCAAAAAAAAACAATCTAGCACAATATATGAACCTTAACAAAGATATAAGTATGATGTACACATTCAATGTCCAATGATAAAACCATTTACAATTCTTTTGCGAACCATGCCATATCAATCTTTATATCACAATTCCTATAATCTCAATTCATTTTGTCTTAATCCATTTTATCTTAATTCATGGGTCAATTCCATTGATTCCAGACAAACAAATTGAGGACGCAACTCAGTGGGTCTCAAACCAACATAACTATCATACAAACACTTTCATTTGCCATTTTACAGAAATTTCATCCATGGGAATCAGCACCCATGTATATATAACATTTTCGGGACTTTCACCCAAAACACATAGGCCAACTTAATTCAATGGAGTCCATCCTATTTCTCCTCCCAAATAATGGAGTACATCCCCTTCCTCCTCCCAAACATCATACATATACAATGTATAGAAACACACAGTCATATTCAATGACAACCGATAAGATATTAGTTTTAATTCACCCTATCCTCATGCATTTTCTACAACAATCATAGTTATCCTCCACCGATAGCCCAAAACAGATATTTCTAAACAGATATACAATCTTTTCAACAGATAAAATTATCCAAATTTCCATAGGTGGGTGATAATGCAAATTCAACTCCACCATTAACATAAACCCTCATCCAATCTCATATTCCCAATACCAATTTTATTAGTTTATACAAAATAACAATTTGAACCATTTTAGGGCAAAACTTTGTTTTTTTTCCAAAATCTACCCCGGATATCAACAGCAACAATTTTTACCACAACACAACTTCACATTTGGTCTCATAACCATTTTTAACACATATATTTGAAAACCCCTCTTTTGAATTTAAACCCCAAACCCTAGGTTTGTTAAAATCACCTCAACATCTAATGTTTCTTACACATTAAGAAATAACCAAGTTAAAACTCATAGAGAGTATAGAAAGTCCTTACCTGAAGTTGGAAGACCAAAGGAAGAGATGAAGAAACTTCAAAAATGCCGAAACCAAGCTTTAATCGGCCAAAAAAGAGCTCTTCGGGCGCACTACCTTTTTAACAAAGGCACACAGGTAGAGAGATCACTAGATCTAGGTGAAAATGTAGAGAGAATGTGAGTTTTAGAGAAAGAGACTCTAGATCTAGTGTTTTTGAAAAGTAGAGAGAGAGAGAGAGAGAGAGAGAAGTGAAAAAGTAATGTAAAGAGACCTTTTTACAAACTGATATAGGCATAGTCCGTTTGAGTGCAAGAAGTGATGCTCGAGCGCCAAATACAATAAGTTGTTCTGCTGCAAAATACATACTTCCAATCATTTTGTAAGGAACAGACCATCGCTCGAGCACAAGAAACGCCGCTCGAACGTAGAAAGAACCGCTCAAGCGTAGAATACACTCTCCCAGTAGTTTTGCAGACCTGCAAAAGTATTGAAAGTTTGTAAAGCCCGCTTAAGCCCAAGAAGTGCTGCTCGAGCGGAAGGGCAAAAATCTGGGCAACAAAGGTTTGAAAACTAAGCAACCAACCTATTCCAAATATGCTCCAACCAACTCAATAGCCAAACTCAAGCAAGAATAAAGGGGAAAAGATATGGACAACATTTAGAAACCATAAAACCTGAGTTCCAGAATACAACAAGAGTCGGGTCAAAATCAAAATCGCTATATCTACTTTGTTCTTACCTGATCCACAGAAAATTCAAAGCACTCCAGAGAAATTTAAAATTTCTTTGCTTTGTTCTTACCTGATCTAGAGAAAATTCAAACCACTCCAGAGAAATTCAAATTTTCTCTACTTTGTTCTTACCTGATCTAGAGAAAATTCAAACCACTCTAGAGAAATTCAAAATTTATCTGCTTTGTTCTTACCTGATCATGATATAGTGATTCGATCACAAAATAGCAAAAACTAATTCAAAATACCAGAGATTCAAGTACTCCAACTTCGAAGAATGAGGAATTATTGTGCTTCTTCGAACCAAATGTATCAACAAAAAAGAAAAAAAAATGGATCAAACAAACGCTGTCTCATCGATAACGAACTAGTTCTTGAAATAGCAGAACAGGTTCTTGAAGAGAATGTGCGATTTAATTCGCAGAGAAGATGTAGGGATTCAAGATCTGCTACGACACCGATGCTATGAGAGGCATCTCTCTCTCTAACAACGATTTGCCCCAAAACAATAACCCTAGGGTTTACATTAACCGCGAACCTCATATATCGACTTAGATCGGCTTCACCGCGCTCCACCGGCGCTAGTCATCAATGATACTAATGAGAAAGAGAATAAAGACAAACACAATTGAGGAAGAGAAGAGACACAACCGATAGAGAAAGGGAGAGAGAGAGAGAGAGATTCGGTAATGGAGAAGTTGGTAGAGAGAGAAGTTAAATTTCTCTGTGATATATGGGTGTGGGGTTGCAGGACCTTAGACATCACCAAATAATATTGTGGACCTCTTCCATTACTAAAAATAGGAGAGGGACCTTAGAATAATTTTCTCTTTTGTTGTTTTAACCTAATATAGTCATATTTTGATGTAAATTTTGGGATAAAGTGTGTATTGGTGAAAAAATATAGATAATTTTCCTTTCTTACCCTTATGTCAATCACATTTTTATCACATGATTAGGTTTTGTTAAAGATTTAAACAATTGAGCAACAGAAAAGAGATATTAACACTTGTGAGGGACCAAAGTCAGATTTGACCAAAAGTGGAAAAGGTTGACTGACATGATTTCATGTGTAGGGGCCAAAGTGAGATTTGGTGCAAAGTGTAATTTACGCTTATTATTATATATTACAATCACATTGAAAAAAAAAAAAAAAAAAAAAAAAAAAAAAAAAAACTTGGGCGATTTTTTTTAAGGGCCCTGGTATTAAGATTTTATAGCATAAAAGACACTCAATATTTTCATAATGTTTAAGGTCCCTCAACATCGATCTAGAGAAAATTCGATCTAGAGAATTTCTTTGGTCGAATTTTCTTTGGACTTCACAAAGAAATTCTGATTCACAAAGAATTTCTCAAGACGAATTTCTCTGGACTTCACAGAGAAATTCTGGTTCACAAAGCTTTATTATTATTGAGAATTTCTCTGGACTATAAATTTGAATTGTTGAGAATTTCTCTGGACTATAAATCTATAATTTATTGCAGGGTGCACTCACAAGGCTTCATTATTATTCAAAAGCAAAAAATAAACAATAAGTATAAGCAAACCAGAGAATTTGGAAAAGATGAGGAAAGTTGGAAGAGAATAGAGAACTGCAATTTTCTCTAGTTTGATCAATTTTCTTTGGTTGAGTCAAAAAATAATTTTCTCTAACATGTTTAATTTTCTCTATAATGTTCAATTTTCTCTAGATTTCTCTAGTTTAGAATTTTTCTAGAACAGAAGAGAGAAACACAAAACACACACAATTTTGAAACCAAAATCGGGAAACAGTAATGGCGACAATCTCAAACCCTAACCCTAACTCAGGCCTAAAGCCATCAGTGTACCTGTAGGACAAGGAGGAGGTGAAGAAGGTGTTCAATCGCTTTGACGCGGCCGACGACAACAAGATCTCGGTGACAGAATTTGTATTAGTCATGAAAGCTCTCCAATCCAACACATCGGAGAACGAAGTGAAGCGGATGATGGAGGAACTCGACACCGACCTCGACGGCTTCATCAGTCTCGAAGAGTTTGCCAGTTTCTGCAAGGGCGGCGACGACACCGCTGGAGACAATGGCGGTATGGTAGGGCTGAAGGATACCTTCGAGTTGTATGATCAGGACAAGAACAAAGTGATCTCGTCTTTGAGATAGATGAGAGAAAGAGAGAAGAGCAACAGAAGGGAGAGATAGAGAGCGTGAGATATATCAAATTTCTCTGTGATAGATGGGTGTAGGTTTAGGACTTTAAAAATCAAAAAATAATATTGTGGATCTCTTTCATTACTAAAAATGGGAGAGGGACCTTAGACTAATTTTCTCAAAAACCTTAACCATGCCAAATTACATATAAAAATAGAATTTGGGATATTATTTTTTTTTTTACTAGAAGTAAGCAAAGATCTGCAGTTTCTACAATTGAAAACTTGATACAAATTTACACCGTAAATCGTTAATGGTAAATGAAACCTCCCAAATGATTGATTTAGTCAAGCTAACTTGCGAATCTTCTGTCAATGGGATTTTTACGATGCACTCTGACTGTTGATGGGTCAGTTTTAGTATTTGATTTATTGAAATGAAAGTAAAATAAATAATAATTTTATTAGAATATTAGTGTTAATGTTAATTTATAAAAAAATTATATAAAATATATTATAAAAAAAATCATCATTCATCAATATAAGTGAATAGTCTTTTTTTTATTAATCATTTTATAAAGAAGTTAAAAAAATAACTATTTCATTCCACCTTTATTCTACTGACCTAAACTATATTTTTATTCATATATATATTTTTTCATATTCCATAGAGGTCAATTTATAAAATTCATAAATTTATTGTTATGTCCCTAATTCTAGTGGTCATTTTGTCAAAGTCTAAATTCAACTGATAATCAATCTCAGGAAGTGGTGTCACTAATGAATAGTCTCTTCTCGGTTTCAATTTTTTGAATTTAATTTTTTGAAAATTAAGTTTTTTATTTTTTATATTTTTTATTTTTAGTGGTTTTTTTAATATTTCAAATAATTTTTTTTTAATTTTTAGATACACTTAATATAAATACAATTAAAAAGCAAAATATTTGTGATTTTAAAAAAAATGCAATAAAAAAATTCAATATATTTTTATATTCTTGTGTATTTATTGAGTTTTTTTAAATATTTTTTTATAAATATTTTAATTTTTAAGTATATCTAAGTTAAGTGTATTTAAAAAGTAAAAAATAATTTAGAGCAAGTCTATGCTTTATAAAAACTTAGAGAAACATGTCAATTATTTGATGCTAATACTAATAAACGTCATTTCAAAATTGGTCATAATTTTATTCATTTGGGGTTAATTCAAGTTGGAATCAAACCATTAACACAACAAGGTAAAAATACTTCTGTTTTACTATGCTTACGAGATGCTCATTCTCTTATGATAGCTTAATGGGTATGATGGAAACTGGTCTTCACAAAGGACCCGTCCATTTTAATTATTTTCCTGATTTCACTCTTAGTCTTAGAGACCCCCATATATTAGATGCTTTAACTCTAAATATTCAATTACATGGCTCATTTACAAATATGAAAGAAAAGGTTCATAATATTACTTTAATTTATCGTGTTTATTACAAATGTATTAAAACCAATTTAAATGTTCAAGCCTTCCATAAAAGTCCTAAAGACAAAACCTTACTAATCCAAAGTAGTAATAATGATACTAATATAAATATTCCTCAAATGATTGAATGGAAAAATATTACTCTCCCCGACCAATGGGTTACAGTTAATGAAAATTACAAACATAATCAAAGACAATCTACTTGTCAAGATATTCAAGACATACAACAATTCATTAGTGGATCTGTTAGGATTAAATTTAATCGATCTCAATCTTCTCGTCATAGTACTTCTAGTATACCTACTGATACTGAAACTGAAGACGAAATATTTAATACACCTTTATTCAGAAAAAATAGTCAAATTCATCTAGGTCAACCTTTCCATAGTAAAATGAAAGGAATTGATAATTCCACAACTTCCCAAATTAGTAAACCTGTATATTCTACTCACACACATCTACAAGAAGAAGATACTGAGTCTCAAGACTCTCCAACTCAAACTGATTTCAAAGTTATACCTCCAATAAATCCTCAGTTAATGACTATTAGTAGACTCTTTACTCCTGATCTTGATAAATTACATATTGAATTTAAATCTAAAGATAATAGGACTAAACGTTATGCATATCGTACCAAATATGATTTGACTCAACAATCTAAAATTACTCGTCAATGGTACAAATTTATAATTGAACATAAAATTGAAATTCCTTTCTTTGAATATTTCGAAGACCATTATAAAGAAGTTCAAACAATTACCAAACATAAATGGAAAACTTCTCCTACTACTGCTATTAGTTCTAGCCATCCTCCTTTATCTACCATAATTATTGATCATCACGGCTCCGAAGTCCCAGCCTCTCCTTTTAAGTTACCTGGCACTGACCCTGAAATCAAAAAAGTTATTGAACAAAATAATTATACTAATCAATGTCTAAAAACAATTGGTAAACAATTAGATAATATAGAAACCAATTTAGATGATTATTCGGCTAATAATACATCTACTAAACAATTTTTAGACCAACCATTGCTTAATTTACCTAGTAACCGTTCTAAACGTCAAAGTTTAGTCACCTGGGATAATTCAACTGTCAAAGCAATTGAACAATTATTTACTAAATTAACTACCTTTGAACAAGCTTCTCCATCTACTGAGAAAGGTCTTACTGTATTAAACCGACATCCTACTCTTGAATCTGCTTCTACTCATTCAGACCCTAACACAACTGATAATGAAATTAATAATTTAGCTCAACAATTCCAGTCCACTACTCTGAATAAACTTCATTATACTAAACCTAATCCTACAACGCTCACCAAAAATTGGTATTCACGACCTACTCCACCTGATCTCCAATATGAAGAAAATAATCTTTGTAATCAATTTTCTATATAGCGACCTCGGTCTTTTCCCATTTGATTATTGTATCCGGACTTAGGTTCCGTAGATTCCGTCATTGTATAATTGTTGTTGTCATTCATTATTTTCTTATTTTGAGTCTTGGGTTGTGTTGGGAAGATTTGGAGCAGGTTGGTTGAGCTTAGGAACCAAGTCTAGTTGCCCAGATTTTGGCTTGTCCGCTCGAGCAGGAGTTTGGACGCTCGAGCGGGGAATACACCCATCCAGTATGTCCTGTGTAGTGTTGGCCGCTCGAGCGGGGGATTGGACGCTCGAGCGGGAAGTCGTGAGTGACGCTCGAGCGGGGAGTTGGGCGCTCGAGCGGGGACCTGTCTGCAAAAACTTCTGGGAGAGTGCATTCGCCGCTCGAGCAGGAGTCTGGCCGCTCGAGCGGGAGTCTGTGAGTGGCGCTCGAGCGGGGGTTTCCACGCTCGAGCGGGGCGACTGGTATAAAAATCCGAGATCCGACTTTCAGGATCATTTTTCATCTCCTTTTTGATTTTAAAACCCTAGAACCGTCTTCTCTCTCTCCCTACACACCTTCTCTCTTAGGTTTGATCTACTTAGAGTGTATTTCTACCCTAAGCCCTTTGTTAAAAAGATAGAGTGGGTCGAGGGCTTCCGTTTAATCTGAACAATCTTGGGTTTGGGGCACTTTGGTTTTCGTCATCTTCTCCATTCGAGTTCTTCGCTTTAAGGTAGGGATTTCCTACTCCATTTTATAGGTTTTGTTCTAAGCTTTGGTAATTTGATATGTTGGGGATACTTTGGTAAATTTTGGGAAAAACCCTAGTTGTATTATTGAATTAATTTGTATAAGTAATTCATGGAATTGGGAAAAGATGGTTAAATTCATGGAATTGGGGAATTCATTGGTTAAATAGCGTAATTATGTAATTGGAATCATTTGTCTATTGAATTGTTGACATAGTTATTTTCAGTTTAGAAATAACTGTTTTGGGCTATCGGTGGAGGATAGTCGTGATTGTTGTAGACATTGCATGTGGATTAGGAATAACTGAAACTAATCACATTGGTTAAGTCATTAATTTTGACTATGGCATTGATACAGAAAATATGTGTATTGATTGAGCAGTGCATTTGCATACATTGTTTTGTGTGTGGGAGGAGATAGGGGATGTACTCCACGGTTTAGGGGAAGATAGGGGATGGACCTCTAAACCGGATTTTGTTTGGGAGGAGATAGGGGATGGACTCCATTAGCATCACTTTTATGTGTGTTTATTTATATAGAAGTGTTTTATTGATACAGCACTAAAATGTGTATCAATCTGGAAGTATGAAGTGTTTGATTTGAGCTTGAGTCTCATTTGTTTGTTGATATTGGAAGGATGTGAATATGATATATGTGATTCACTGTTATAAGTTTGGCCAGGTTCTGAGCCATGTTGATAAAATTGGAAAGTAAAACGTATCTTTGGCAATAGTGTCATGAGACTGTAAAATGAAGTAATTGATTATTTTGGTTAACCATCTGTTGAATGCTATTGCTTTATTCACTGCTTATATGTGGTTTAGTATATTTCTACTGGGCTGTGGCTCACCCTTTATGGGAACATCATTTTCAGGTTCTGGTGATAAACTACCTCCAAGGACTTAGCTTGGGAGGGTTTGGCTTCTGGTTTGAAGAAGACTACCTTTAGTTAATTGTCTTTATTTATTAGTACATGTAAACATTCAAGCCTAGGGCTTTTCTTGTTTTGAGTTAGAACTCATATTTTTTTTTGTATCCAAGTGTTGGCTTGGAAAGATGTAAGCCTGTAAGGCATTTTATTCAATGTTACAGGTAATGCTTTATTTAGTAATACTCTGATGAATGAATTAATAAATTGTCTTCTTTAAATAATGCATGTCAATGATATATATAATGGGTTAATTTTGAGGGCGTTACAACTTGGTATCAGAGCGTACCGGGTTTGAATACTTTGGGTACGTGGGACGTGATTAGCATCACATTGGGTTCGTCTCGTTTGATAGAGACTTAGTGTAATGTTATATGCTTATGTGATAACATGTTTATGTGATTATATGGGTATGGAATGTAGTTTCTGGGATGTTGATTGGACCCTTGAGTTTCTAGTAGTCTTGTTGGAAAGGCACTTGATCACTGCTGCTTCCAACCGGAACTATAGTAATGCATTGGGACTATCATTATCCGGGAATGAAGTTCGTAGGTGCTTATGTGATTATGTGCTTACGTGGAATGTATTATTGTTGTCCATTGCATTAGGACGCGAGTGTTTAGCTTCGGCACATTTATTAATGTGCTAATGTCTCTGTTTCCTTTATTAGGATGTCAGGACGAGGACGAGGACGCGGTAGGCGTGGTAGGCCGGGTAGGCAGGAGGTGCCTGTGCCAGAGGAGATTCCGGCAGTTTAAGAGGGAATTGGCCAGGCTAATGTGGCCGAGCCAGTAGGCCAGCAGGCTATGGGCGCTTTAGCTCGAGAGATAGCAGGAGCATTCAGGGAGTCAGTAGGCATTCTCAGAGCTGAGAATCAAGCTCAGGTTGTTGCTGCTGATGCAGGGCCTTTCTTTCTGAAGAGGGAGTTCTTTCGGTCTAATCCGGATGAATTTGTGGGTGATCCAAAAGAGCCGCTTAAGGCAGATGAATGGCTCGAACAGACAACGAAGACGTTTGAGATGCTTGGCATCGAAGACGAGGGGTTGAAAGTGACCTTGGCATCTTTCCAGTTGAAGGGGGATGCGGGTCAGTGGTGGAAGTTTACTAAGGGGCGTATAGGAGGTACGTGGGAGGCTTTTGTGAATGCTTTCCAGGAGAAGTTCTTATCTCCAGCTGTCAGGGAGAAGCTGCGAGACCAGTTTTGTCAGCTTAAGCAGTCGAGTTCTTCAGTGGCCGAGTTTGAGGCTGCATTTACTAGTTTGTCCAGGTTTGCACCTGAGTTGGTGGCGTCTGAGGAACGCCGTTGTATTGAGTTTGAGAAGAAGTTGAGGCGTGGCCTCAAGCTGAGAGTTGGGGGAACTATGATTCGGGATTATGGGCGTATGGTTGATGCTGCAGCCCACATGGAAATCATGATGCAGGAGGAGGAGGAAGGGCAGAAGGGCTCCAAGAGGAGTCAGGATGGTCAAAATGATGGTAGGAGACAGAAGGGTTTTAATCCCCAGCAGTCTCAGGGTAGCTTTTCTAGATCGACTTTTCCTGTACCGAGTGCTAGTTCGGGGAAAGGCAGTCAGGGAGACATTACCTGTTTCAAGTGTGGCCAGTTGGGCCACAAGTCTCCAGTTTGTCCTCAGAGGGGAGGAGTTCAGAGAGCAGCATCTTCTTCGGCTCGATCTCAGAGCCAGAGTCAGGGTAGAGGTCAGCCACTCTCGTGTTATCAGTGTGGTCAGCCAGGGCATATGAAGAGGTATTGCCCGCAGTTGGGTGGCACATCTGGTGCATCTGGTTTGAGGCCGATTCAGGGTCAGCAGCCAGCTCAGTCGGGTCAGGCCTCGAAGGCCAATCAGGGAGGGGCTTCATCGTCTCAGTCGGTGCAGCAATCTTATGCTCCTAGGGTTGAGCAAGTTGATCAGAGGTCGTCTGGGCGCGTGTATGCTGTTACCGCGCAGGATCTTGTGCCAGCACCATCAGTTGTGAGAGGTACTTTCTTATTTTGCAACTCGGTTGCTAATGTTTTGATTGATACGGGTGCATCTCATTCCTTTGTGTCTGTTGCATTTGCATCTGTTTTGGAGTTGGAGTTAGCACAGTTAGCATCTCCTATTTGTGTAGTGTCGCATCTTGGGGGGTGAATTGATTTTGAAACACGGTGTTAGGGGTTGTGATATAGAGGTTGATTACCATAGAATCCCATTTTCCTTTGTAGTTATGCCTATGTGAGGTTTCGATGTTATTTTGGGTATGGACTGGTTATCGTCATACCGGGCAGTTATTGATTGCTACCGCCAGAGAGTCACTTGTTGTACCGTGAATGGTGAGTGTTTTCATTTTCTGGGGGACCGTGTTGGTAGTGTTTTGCCACCGGGGTATGTTCCGCGAGGACGGAGTGAGCTTAGTGGTCTACTTGCTAACCTTTCGATTAGTGAGGACGGTGAGACTCAGATTGTGTTGCCAAGGGTGGTGTGTGAGTACTCGGACGTTTTTCCCGAGGATCTTGTTAGTTTGCCACCGCATCGAGAGATTGAATTCTCTATTGACTTAGTGCCCGGCACGGCGCCGATTTCTATGGCACCTTATCGTTTTGCCCCAGCTGAGTTAGTTGAGTTGAAGGTCCAACTCCAGGAGTTGTTAGATAAAGGCTTTATACGTCCTAGTGTTTCGCCTTGAGGAGCACCGGCCCTCTTTGTTAAAAAGAAAGGTGGTGCTTTGAGACTTTGTATAGATTACCGGAAATTGAATCGGGCTACGGTTAAGAATAAGTACCCTATGCCCCGTATAGATGATCTGTTCGATCAGTTGAAAGGTTCCCGTTGTTTCTCGAAGATAGACTTGAGATCAGGTTATCATCAGTTGAGAGTCAGGGAGGAGGATATTCCAAAGACGGCATTCCGTACGAGGTATGGCCACTATGAGTTTTTGGTGATGCCATTTGGGCTGACCAATGCACCGGCAGTATTTATGGATTTGATGAACCGGATATTCCGGGAATTTTTAGATCGTTTTGTAGTCGTCTTCGTGGACGACATCCTTATCTATTCACCTTCAGAGGAAGAGCACGAAGAACACTTGAGGGTGGTGCTTGATTTACTTAGAGCCCATCAGCTTTATGCTAAGTTTGGGAAGTGTGAGTTCTGGCTAGAGGAGGTGAAGTTTTTAGGCCATGTAGTTTCAAGGGAAGGGGTGTCTGTTGATACATCCAAGACAGAGGCAGTGCAAGATTGGGTACAGCCTAAGAGTGTGTTTGAGATCCGCAGTTTTCTGGGATTAGCTGGGTATTATCGCCGGTTTGTAAGAGATTTCTCCAGATTAGCTTCGCCTTTGACTAGATTGACTCGGAAGGGAGTCAAATTTGTTTGGAGTGAGACTTGTGAAAAGTCGTTCCAGGAGTTGAAAGTTAGACTGACCACTGCTCCAGTCTTGATTATTCCGGAGAGAGGGTTGGGTTATGCAGTCTATTGTGACGCCTCACGAGAGGGTCTTGGTTATGTGTTGATGCAAGAGGGGAAAGTGATTGCCTATGGCTCACATCAGTTAAAAGTTCACGAGAAGAATTACCCTACGCATGATTTAGAGTTAGCAGCTGTGATATTTGCCTTGAAGATTTAGAGACATTATCTTTACGGTGAGAGGTTCGAGGTATTCTCGGATCATAAGAGTCTGAAATATCTGTTCACACAGAAAGACTTGAACTTGAGGCAGAGGAGGTGGATGGAATTTATTGAGGATTATGACTTTGAATTGCATTATCATCCGGGAAAGGCCAATGTGGTGGCCGACGCCCTTAGCAGGAAACCTGTTGGTGACATAGCTAGTATAGCCATCCGAGAGTGGGAGATGTTAGGTGCACTTGGAGAGTTTGATTTGCTTCTGGGCGAATCCGTTGAGGCTGCGGCCTTGTTTTCTGTTGTTGCGCAACCTACACTTGTGATTCGAGTGTTAGAGGCTCAGAGGGGCGACCTTGAGGTAGAATCCCTCCGTGAGAAGATTTCTGGTGGGAAGGTTGAGAAAGGTTTGACGGTGTATCCCGACCTGAGTGTGAGATACCGAGACCGTCTGTTTCTGCCGGAGTCTCATCGAGAGGAGGTACTCCGAGAGTTTCATCATTCACGCCTTGCGGTGCATCCGGGAGGTACTAAGATGTATCGGGATTTGGGTCGCCAGTTTTGGTGGCGGGGTATGAAGAGAGATGTGGCAGCTTTCGTGTCTAAGTGCCTTACTTGTCAGCAAGTGAAGGCCGAACATCAAAGGCCAGCGGGTTTGTTGCAACCCTTGCCTATTGCCGAGTGGAAGTGGGAGCATGTCACTATGGACTTCGTTGTAGGTCTTCCGAGGACTCAGCGGGGCAGTGATGCTATTTGGGTGGTTGTAGACCGGCTGACTAAGTCGGCGCACTTCATTCCTATGCGCGTTAGAGATTCAGTAAATCATCTTGCCGACTTGTATATTCGGGACATAGTGAGGTTACACGGGGTTCCAGTGACGATCGTCTCCGATAGGGACCCTCGTTTTATTGCCAGATTATGGCAGAGCTTGCAGAGCGCCTTAGGTACTAAGTTGACCTTTAGCACAGCTTATCATCCTCAGACTGATGGGCAGTCCGAGCGTACTATTCAGATCCTTGAAGATATGCTTCGGGGTTGTGTTCTTGACTTTAGCGGGTCATGGGAGAGGCACTTGCCATTAGTGGAGTTTGCCTACAACAACAGCTTCCAGTCTAGTATCGGTATGGCACCGTTTGAGGCCTTATACGGCCGACCGTGTAGGTCTCCTGTTTGTTGGGCCGAGGTGGGTGATGCACCTCTGTTGGGTCCGGAGTTAGTAAGGGAAACGACGGAGAAGGTTGAGCTTATCCGTAAGAGGCTTGTTACAGCCCAGAGTCGTCAGAAATCTTATGCCGACCGTAGGAGGAGACCTTTGGTGTTTGAGGTGAGTGATCATGTCTTTTTGAAGATATCACCAAGACGGGGATTGATGAGGTTTGGGAAGAGCGGGAAGTTGTCCCCTCGATTCATTGGTCCTTTTGAGATCCTTGAGAGGATTAGCGAGACTGCTTATCGTTTAGCTTTGCCACCGCAGTTGTCCGGAGTACATGACGTGTTTCATGTGAGTATGCTTCGGAAGTATGAGCCGGATCCATCACATGTGTTGGATTGGACCGATTTAGTGGTTGATGAGGATGTTTCGTATGAGGAGAGACCGGTTCGGGTCTTGGATAGGCGGGATCAAGTTTTGCGAGGCAAAACCATCCCTTTGGTCAAAGTTTTGTGGAAACATCACGGAGTGGAGGAAGCCACTTGGGAACGTGAGTTGGAAGTCCGCGAAAAATACCCGGACATGTTTGTCGATTTGTAATCTAGTATTTAGATTTTGTAATATTGTTAAACTTAAGAGCTTTACATATGTCTTAAGTTGTAAAATGTGAGTATGTTTTGATAAATGGGTGTGTCTTGAAACTTGCTTCATTGTAGAAGTTTAGTGTAACATTGCATCTGTTGAGTACATCGTTGAATGTGTTGTTTATATCATGCGATTGAATATGATATGGGAATTGTTAACATTAAAAGGAATAATCCATAATAATGATACAGGTTGAAATATATGTTGTTTTATATATATTGTGAGATACCCCTTGATAAAGAGATGAAGTGACCAGTATTGGGTCAAGATGTTTATTGTTGTTATACAATATCTTTGAGAATTGAGAAAAACTGGTTTTTATTTACAAACTTATGCTTAATTTCGGGGACGAAATTCTTTTAAGGGGGGGAGGTTATAGCGACCCCGGTCTTTTCCCATTTGATTATTGTATCCGGACTTAGGTTCCGTAGATTCCGTCATTGTATAATTGTTGTTGTCATTCATTATTTTCTTATTTTGAGTCTTGGGTTGTGTTGGGAAGATTTGGAGCAGGTTGGTTGAGCTTAGGAACCAAGTCTAGTTGCCCAGATTTTGGCTTGTCCGCTCGAGCAGGAGTTTGGACGCTCGAGCGGGGAATACACCCATCCAGTATGTCCTGTGTACTGTTGGCCGCTCGAGCGGGGGATTGGACGCTCGAGCGGGAAGTCGTGAGTGACGCTCGAGCGGGAAGTCGTGAGTGACGCTCGAGCGGGGAGTTGGGCGCTCGAGCGGGGACCTGTCTGCAAAAACTTCTGGGAGAGTGCATTCGCCGCTCGAGCGGGAGTCTGGCCGCTCGAGCGGGAGTCTGTGAGTGGCGCTCGAGCGGGGGTTTCCACGCTCGAGCGGGGCGACTGGTATAAAAATCCGAGATCCGACTTTCAGGATCATTTTTCATCTCCTTTTTTATTTTAAAACCCTAGAACCGTCTTCTCTCTCTCCCTACACACCTTCTCTCTTAGGTTTGATCTACTTAGAGTGTATTTCTACCCTAAGCCCTTTGTTAAAAAGATAGAGTGGGTCGAGGGCTTCCGTTTAATCTGAACAATCTTGGGTTTGGAGCACTTTGGTTTTCGTCATCTTCTCCATTCGAGTTCTTCGCTTCAAGGTAGGGATTTCCTACTCCATTTTATAGGTTTTGTTCTAAGCTTTGGTAATTTGATATGTTGGGGATACTTTGGTAAATTTTGGGAAAAACCCTAGTTGTATTATTGAATTAATTTGTATAAGTAATTCATGGAATTGGGAAAAGATGGTTAAATTCATGGAATTGGGGAATTCATTGGTTAAATAGCGTAATTATGTAATTGGAATCATTTGTCTATTGAATTGTTGACATAGTTATTTTCAGTTTAGAAATAACTGTTTTGGGCTATCGGTGGAGGATAGTCGTGATTGTTGTAGACATTGCATGTGGATTAAGAATAACTGAAACTAATCACATTGGTTAAGTCATTAATTTTGACTATGGCATTGATACAGAAAATATGTGTATTGATTGAGCAGTGCATTTGCATACATTGTTTTGTGTGTGGGAGGAGATAGGGGATGTACTCCGCGGTTTAGGGGAAGATAGGGGATGGACCTCTAAACCGGATTTTGTTTGGGAGGAGATAGGGGATGGACTCCATTAGCATCACTTTTATGTGTGCTTATTTATATAGAAGTGTTTTATTGATACAGCACTAAAATGTGTATCAATCTGGAAGTATGAAGTGTTTGATTTGAGCTTGAGTCTCATTTGTTTGTTGATATTGGAAGGATGTGAATATGATATATGTGATTCATTGTTATAAGTTTGGCCAGGTTCTGAGCCATGTTGATAAAATTGGAAAGTAAAACGTATCTTTGGCAATAGTGTCATGAGACTGTAAAATGAAGTAATTGATTATTTTGGTTAACCATCTGTTGAATGCTATTGCTTTATTCACTGCTTATATGTGGTTTAGTATATTTCTACTGGGCTGTGGCTCACCCTTTATGGGAACATCATTTTCAGTTTCTGGTGATAAACTACCTCCAAGGACTTAGCTTGGGAGGGTTTGGCTTCTGGTTTGAAGAAGACTACCTGTAACAAGCCCGCGGGGGACCTCGCTACAGCTCGGACTCGACTTTGTGTAGTCACGGTTCTAAATCTGAACCAAAGAGTCCAAATCCGGCAAATCGTTTTAAGAAAACAGATTTTAGAAAGAAGTGCCAAACATGGACTGCTTTGCCAGATACAGAGTCGCCACCTAAATATTTTATTTTGGGAAATTTAGGAAACCCTGACTCGGTGCCAAAAGGCCACGAAGTGGGTTTCTGGGACCCCAGTGTCCCTCAAAAGGGAGCAAATAAGATGTATGCCACAAAATCAGAGCAACAGGAGATGGTTAAGCGGTCCCGAACCGAGGCACACGGCCTGATGGCTCCGAAAACCGGGAACCGGACTCCGAAATGGGAAAAATGGCCTACGGCCACCAAATGTAGCCTGCGAACATTGAGAGATGGTCTACGGGACCTCTCCCTCCCCTCAGGAAAAGAAACAGAGAAAACCGAGTCTAGCTCGCAAACCGAGACAAGGCACAGAAAAGGGTTCGGAAGTCCGGAGGCAGGGCTCACGGCCGCGACTCTGAAACTTCTGAACGAGTACATTATGCAACATCACCAAGTACTCAATCGGTGACGTCTGAGTCTTAAGGTCGGTCAAAAATGGGGTGTCTACAGTTGCCCCTCTTTGACAGAACTCGGAAGTCACAAGTGACAGGAGTGAATGTCAAAGCCCAAAGACGACCCATTTTTGACAAGGCCGAAGACTTAGACAAACAGGCGTGATAAACAGAGATGTGCCCGCAGGCAGGGGCAAAATGCAAAATGATATGCAGGAAGATTTTGATAATTGGACTTATACGCTACGCGAAGCCGGTTTTGATAATTGGACTTATACGCTACGCGAAGCCGATTTGAAGAGTGGACTTATACGCTACGCGAAGCCAATTTGAAGAGTGGACTTATACGCTACGCGAAGCCAATTTGAAGAGTGGACTTATATGCTACGCGAAGCCAATTTGAAGAGTGGACTTATACGCTACGCGAAGCCAATTTGAAGAGTGGACTTATACGCTACGCGAAGCCAAGTTGAAGAGTGGACTTATACGCTACGCGAAGCCAAGTTGAAGAGTGGACTTATACGCTACGCGAAGCCAAGTTGAAGAGTGGACTTATACGCTACGCGAAGCCAAGTTGAAGAGTGGACTTATACGCTACGCGAAGCCAAGTTGAAGAGTGGACTTATACGCTACGCGAAGCCAAGTTGAAGAGTGGACTTATACGCTACGCGAAGCCAATTTTGAAGAGTGGACTTATACGCTACGCGAAGCCAAGTTGAAGAGTGGACTTATACGCTACGCGAAGCCAATTTTGAAGAGTGGACTTATACGCTACGCGAAGCCAAGTATCACTCATGATTATGCAAAGAGAGCTGTAATGAAGCAATTATGCGAAATAGATGCAACATTTTAAGCGAATGCTAGGCAAGCAAGTAAACTCGAGCCAAACTACACCTCGTGCGGAAAGGATGTAAGAAAATTATGGAATTCTCACCGCGAATACAGTGTGCATGCGTGATAGATACACAGAGCGAACATGTGATTGATACACAAAAAGGTGAGCACAAAGTGTGATAGATGCACTAAGTGAACAAAGTATGATTGATATACTAAATGAATGAAGTGTGATTGATACACTAACTAAATAAATGATCTTAAAACGGAACTTCTTTGAATGAACCGTACATACAATATTGTGCATGAAATGAGAAAGAAACTTGATAAGTACAATGCATTACAATGCATGATGCTTAAGGAAAGCAATAAATGGACAAAACAGCACTTTAGAAAGCACCTCATGAGGTGAGTGGCGGTGAACCGCTCTGCTCTGATGGGGATCTTCCCCTGTGCTCTTCGAACACTTACCTTCATCTACAGTACAAAGGCTCTGAAATACTGACAAGGGTTTTTAATGTAGAACACTTTGGATGTTGCCTTTCTTCCTGATCACATTCACAACTTTCCCTATTCTCCAACGGGGTGACAGACTAGGTTGGTTCAGTATCCAGAATTGAGGTGCATACATGCTATCTCAACCTATGGGGCTTCCATACAGATTTCAAGCCGAGGACACGCCTCTGGGTATTTAAACCAGACTTTTGTCTCGGAAATCCCGAACCTTTACGTTCTAGGCATCAGCCATTCGAACTCTAGTTTCCACCGTCGCAGTTGGTCTCCTAGGAACTCATTGCGAACACAGCCAAGATGCCTCTGGCAGGGAATGGTACTCAGGGAGAGCACTTCGATTTCCATTCTGGCATGAAGCAGGCTTGATCTTGAGCTTGAGGTAGAGGCACACTCATACTTCGGAGCTTTGGCAAGACTTAAAGAGGTATACATCACGGAATGTAGTCTCGGAACTTACTGAAGTTGAAACAAACTCAGATGCTCGACATTTCCTCTTTTGCTTTTGCTTTGCAGTCCGGAACCATATATAGCTTCAGATAGGTCCTAGTTCTACTGTTCTCGCATGACCTGGGTTGAACCCTGCGGTTTTATGAAAGAACAAATCTTGTTTTGCACAGATGTGGAGAACGGCATGGCACTCGGAGCGCAAAACGATTTTATTTTTGAATTGATAAATGAGCTTTTGATCGGGTATCGAGCCTACGACTGAACACAGCAAGACATCTCAATAAAGAAATAAAAGGCACGCAACCTAGACACATCGAGTAACACTCGAAACGACTCAAAACAAGAATCGAGATAAAACAAAAAGACACGACACTCAGACGCGCACAGGGAGCCTGTTTCACCGGGTAGTGTTCCCCACCCTCTCTCATTTGTGGTTCTCACATCACTCGGCCCTCAAGCTCTATTTTTCTGAAAAAGCCCTCTTCTCACTTTTCCTCTCATCGCACATCTCTCTATTCTTCAATCTCTCATTTTTTCTTCATCCCTCCCCCGGGTGGTTGATGGATGAACAGGAAGTTGCGGGCCCACACCCAACATAATCAGCTCGCGGCTATTTCCTTCGATGACATCTGTCGATGCGCCGGATGAGGGAATGGTGCATCTCGATCCATTCCAATTCGTGCTTCGCACTCGGCTTGATACCTCGCTGCTTGGAGGATGAGAGAGCTTTCTGCCCTTTGTTGTGCCCTTTTCTGGCGAATACGGTGCCTTTTCCGACAAGTAGAGTGCCCTTTCTGGCAAGTATGTTGACAATGGGAAAGACAGGAAGCCTGACTCAACTGTGCCCCTAGTTCATCATTTTGACCATTTTTTTTTGTTTTAGTTTTCTCCTAAAAAATTTTGACCAAAATGAGAGTTAGACTAACGTGCTTGTTCAATTTTTTGATTTAAAATCATGCAAGTCAGGCCATGAGCACTGAAAATTTTCCTCTTTTGGGTCCAAGAAATGGTCTAGTTTTGAAAAATGGAGTACTTTTCGAAAAGGTTAGTCAACCTCAGTAAAAATTCTCAAAAACTATTTTTGCAAACGGCCACTGCTCAACGAGCACGGAACCCACTCTCGAGATGCACAACCTCGGATCCGTAGCAATGGAAAATTGCCCCTTGTCTGAAGGACACTGCATGGCAACGAAAAGTTGCCCCTTGTTTGAACGGCGTCGCGGGGCATTGAATGGCAACGGAAAGTTGCCCCTTGTGTGGATGGCACCGCAGCGCATTGTAGGCAGTCCTTAGAGCGACGAATACAACCAAATTCTCAGATACAGAGAAATTGAAGATGATCAAAACCATTACATGGGCACAGTCAATTTGAAGTATTTTACGGCTGGACTTCAGAATGAAGTTGCCTACGTATCCCAAAGATGGGAATCAAGCCTCACGTAGTTCGGGGTTAAGGTACACTCGGGTATTAACCTCTCCTTTTTAGGCTCTAACTTTTGCCAAGGCGCCCGTTGCAGGTTTTCGACCTTGCGAGCTTTGTTCTTCTTTTCTTTTCAATTCTTTTCATTTCTTTTCTTTGCATTTTCTTTTCTGTTCTTTTCTTTGCATATTTATTTTTTGTTCTTCTTTTTTATCTTTTTGCATTTTTTGTATTTTTCTCTTGCTCTAACTTTTGCCTGGGTCGCCCTTCCGGGTTTTCGGCCCAGCGAGCCTCTCAAGGGTAAAAGTGTAACGTTGTCCATGCCAAATGGTTTTGAAATCCTGAAATTATCTGAATCCAGGAGAATGGCTGCTGTTCTAGCTTCGTAAGCTTCTCCTGATGAGATCTGATCTTTTTGATCTGACTTTCCTGGCCTCTTGTTCGAGGGCTGCTTCAAATCTGGCCACACAGGCCTCACATCATAATTGACCGTTGAACCTTCTGAATTCAAGTTCAAGGTTTGGAAGCGAAGGGGTTGAGTCTCGAGGCTGAGAGCGATCCTAGGCTGCACAATCTCAAGAGCGATTCCACACAGGTCTTCGCAAGACCGCGCAAAACATTTTGTTTTTGAAAATTTTTAAGAAAGCGACAAATCGCTCGCACTGAAGATAGTGTAAAACCAATCTGGATCAAGCCAGGATCCTTCCCAGTACTTACGCTAACAAGCATGATTCCATTCGTTAAAGGCTTAGCACGCCTCTCTTTCTCTCAAATGATCAAAGTTTTGCAAATCCCGAGGAATTCCTTCATTTTCGTTTTCACTGCAGTGTTCAAAAAGTTTTGGAAAACTTAGGTCGATGCAATGATTCTGGGGCACAAGAGAGCAGGTGGAATGTACTGCCATTTCATTCAGATTCCGTCACAACTAGCACACGGCAGAAGCGAACATAGAAGTGCAAAAATTACTGCTGTTTCATTCAAATCTGTTGGTACAACTGGCTCCCTGGCAGAAACAGACTCAAAACAAAACGAAAAGACAAACACAAAACAAAATGGTGACGCCCGAGGTAACACCCCCCGGAATCACCCGACTCTTGTACAACAGGACTGACTCGATACAACAAGACAGATCCAAAATAAAAAAGAAACTGACTCAAAACAAAAAAAAACAGACTCAAAACAAAACAACAAGACTGACCCAATACCCGAGTCGAAAACCGGCATTCGCCAATGCTCAAAACAGTGCATGCCATCCACCATATCTGGAGTAAACTGAGCGCTGCTCGCAGGTGGTTCATCCCTCCAATCACATCACATTATCCCCTACAAATTCACTGATCAAGTGCCGATAGACTTTGCAGGACCTGGCGCGGGGATGACCCCATTGTCAAATAGATCCTGTACTTCATGGCGAAGACGGAAGCAGGCATTGGTAGTATGGCCAGTTTGTTGATGGTACGCGCAGTACTGGGTAGTATCATGTGTAGCCGGAAGAAGGTTCGGGAGAGGCCGAGGCTCAAGGGGTTTGAGATGGCCTTGTCCAACAAGGATTTGGAGAGCTTTGGACAAAGGCATATAGAGAGCATGGAAGACTCTTTGACCTCGGGGTAGATACTTCGAGGTTTGTGGATTTTTGCTGGACGCACCAGTAAAGGGATTGGCAGGTGCTTGCCTGGTTTGTTGATCTCTCCCGAGTGCAGGATTATAACTGAAAGGAACGTTTCTGATACAAAGACCCTTCTCCCGGCTTGCCCCTTGATTCAAAATGCTCTCATTCTGAGTGGCAAAGTGTCGTCCACAGTTTTTGCAACAACCGCGAGCACTTGCTCTTTGTTCAGTCCCTCGGCTTTCAAAGCCTCAACAGCCAACAGAAGATGTTCATGGGGATCCATGTCCGTCCCTATCTTGTTTTCACCACTTCCCCCCGCTTGGTCAAGGGATCGGCCTTCTTCAAATGCAGCCCGTCCCAAGATTGGGGAGCTTTTTGTCGTGAAACTCCTGGCATGTGCTGTGGTCGATGATGGAGCCAATGTCCCAGAAGCTAGATCCGTCACAGTTCTTTGAAGGTCTTCGATCATTCTCTTTAGCTCAGAAGTAGTGGGTTCACGGGTTTGAAATAACTGGGGTTCCCAGATCGGATGTGCGGCAAGTGACCTGGGTGGGAGTGGCACTCCAACATCGGTATCACCCCGCAATGTGATTCCTTGGTCTGATGCGGCTGCCATAACCATAATTTCTTCCGAATTTTGCGTCATCGCGAGTCTGCTGATGATGTGACTGGTGACTGTCGGATCAGATGAACAAAATGAACCCTATCTGGCCCTCCTTTGTCTTACCTCAGCGAAGGAACACTGATTTGCCTTTGAACTGAATTTCCGACCTGACAAAGTCTATCAACACGGATCCAATGTACCCGGGGGATATCGGAGCCTTCTGAAGCTATAGTTCCAGGATTACCCTAGCAAAAGAGAAAACGTGCAGCATCTCAGCCTGATTTCACCTGAACAGATATGAGCATAGTTGAATGAGTGTGCTCTCTATTGAATTCTGCCCAAAATTCTGCCGGTGAATTGATACCCTCAGGCAAAACTGATTCCCAGATACTGATTGATGCCCGCAGGCCTGATGCCCAAACTCATACATTGATACATGCATTCCTGTAGAGACGCACTCTAAAGCACATAACAGATAAGTGAGAGCCAAAACACCCCTATGTTGGGGTAGGGTTTCCCTGTCCTATTTTGTCAAGAGCTAGGGTTTCATTACGCACGCAGCGGTTTCAAACAACCTATAAACGGGTACGCAACCTGTCCTAGTTTGGAATGGTCACTATGGATCCGAATATGCACTAGGTCGAATGGTCAAAAAGGGTGCCCCGGTAAAACCGGGGTTTGTGTTCCCATACTGGCAGAGCCCACAACCGGTCAGCCTTATGGTCATGCCTTGACAAGACAAGCCTCCGGCAAACCGTTCAGGAATAGCAGATGGCAAACACGGTGTCCTAGGCGCACCAATGCAAATGCAATGCAAAGAAGCACACAAGTGTAGTCAAAAACAGATATCATGAGTTCGAGTCAAGTTCTCTAAATCCCCAGCAGAGTCGCCAGAAACTGTAACAAGCCCGCGGGGGACCTCGCTACAGCTCGGACTCGACTTTGTGTAGTCACGGTTCTAAATCTGAACCAAAGAGTCCAAATCCGGCAAATCGTTTTAAGAAAACAGATTTTTGAAAGAAGTGCCAAACATGGACTGCTTTGCCAGATACAGAGTCGCCACCTAAATATTTTATTTTGGGAAATTTAGGAAACCCTGACTCGGTGCCAAAAGGCCACGAAGTGGGTTTCTGGGACCCCAGTGTCCCTCAAAAGGGAGCAAATAAGATGTATGCCACAAAATCAGAGCAACAGGAGATGGTTAAGCGGTCCCGAACCGAGGCACACGGCCTGATGGCTCCGAAAACCGGGAACCGGACTCCGAAATGGGAAAAATGGCCTACGGCCACCAAATGTAGCCTACGAACATTGAGAGATGGTCTACAGGACCTCTCCCTCCCCTCAGGAAAAGAAACAGAGAAAACCGAGTCTAGCTCGCAAACCGAGACAAGGCACAGAAAAGGGTTCGGAAGTCCGGAGGCAGGGCTCACGGCCGCGACTCTGAAACTTCTGAACGAGTACATTATGCAACATCACCAAGCACTCAATCGGTGACGTCTGAGTCTTAAGGTCGGTCAAAAATGGGGTGTCTACACTACCTTTAGTTAATTGTCTTTATTTATTAGTACATGTAAACATTCAAGCCTAGGGCTTTTCTTGTTTTGAGTTAGAACTCATATTTTTTTTTGTATCCAAGTGTTGGCTTGGAAAGATGTAAGCCTGTAAGGCATTTTATTCAATGTTACATGTAATGCTTTATTTAGTAATACTCTGATGAATGAATTAATAAATTGTCTTCTTTAAATAATGCATGTCAATGATATATATAATGGGTTAATTTTGAGGGCGTTACATTCTATATCTGCTAAAAAATTATACGAATGGAATATTGATGGTCTCAGCGAAGATCAAATACTTCAAAAATTAAATCATTTATCTATGGTTGCAAATAGTTATCTTAGTAACTACCCTGATTGTACTCAACCTGAAATTGTTTCCTTAATTACTTCTGGCTTTACTGGTATGCTCAAATCCTGGTGGGAAAAATATCTTAATGAAGATCAACGCGAATCAATTTTACATGCTAGTCAAAAAAATGAAAATGATTTACCTATATTTGATGAAACTATTGGCTATTATAAACCCAATGGCATTAATACATTATACTATACCATAGTCAGACATTTCATAGGTACCCCTACTAATATATATTCTCACATACACGATCAACTTAGTAACCTTACTTGTCCAACATTAAGCAATTTTAGATGGTATAAAGATGTATTTACCTCTAGAGTTATGTTAAGAGAAGATTGTATTAAATCCTTTTGGAAAGAAAAATTTATTAATGGTTTACCTAGACTTTTTGCTCACAAAATTAGAGATGTCCTTAGTCAACCTACTAGTGTTATTGAATATGATAATTTAACTTATGGTAATATCATTAGTACTATTCAAAAAGAATGATTAAGAATGTGTATTGATCTTAAACTTAGTCAAAAAGCTGCTAAAGATAAACATATGGCTAAATACGAATTAGGTAATTTCTGTGAATAATACGGTTTACCTCCTGTAGCACCTTCTCACCGTAAAAAACATAAGTGCCATAAACATAAATCATCTTACAAATATTCTCGCAAGTATAAAAAGAATTATTCACCTTCAAAATCAAATGATAAATTCTATACTAAACCCAAAAAGAAATATTATAAAAAATCTCATCCAAAATCTAAATCTAATAAAGATATTACTTATTATAACTGTGGTAAAAAATGTCATTATTCTAACAAATGTAAAGAAAAACAAAAATTAAAAGATAAAGTTAATCAACTTCAAATTAATGATGAATCCAAACACTAATTATTTGAAATCTTCCAATTAAACCAATCTGATAATAATTCTTCTTCTGATAATCCAAATACCTCATCTGATTACCATTCACCTATTGATGATTCTGCTAATAACATTGAATTAGGATGTAATGATATTTGTTGCAACCCCGTTAAACAAATCACTGTTCTTACCAAACAAAACCAAGAAGAAACTGCCCTTATTGAATTAATTGGTCGATTAGATGATCCCCAATTAAAACAAAAGTATACTGACAAATTAAAATCTTTACTTACTAACAGTGATCATAAACCAAAGCATGATAAACCCATTATTAGCTTATCTAAAACTTTAGAAAGATTTAAAAATAAACAAAAAAAAAAATTACTTTTCAAGATTTACAACATGAAATCCATCAGATTAAACAAACTATTAAAGATTTATAAAATAAAGATACAGTTTTAGAAGATGAAATTCTTACGTTAAAACTTAATAAACGGCTAGAGAATTTCCACGAAAACAATGCTGAATCGCCTAATGAATCTGAACATACTAATCCTGATAATCTTTTATTTGATAATCGATCACATCAATCTCATAATCATGAAGATAAAAGATTAAATCTGATCAATAAAATTCATATTCAAAAATGGTATTCAAAAGTTAAACTCGTTATTGATGATTTTGAATTAAATGTTATTGCTCTCATTGATATTGGTGTTGATCTTAATTGTATTCAAGAAGGTTTACTTCCTACAAAATATTGAAAAAACAAGTGAAAAATTAACTTCTGCTAATGGTAGTAAAATGCGTATTAAATATAAATTACCTAAAGTCCATATATGTCAACATAATGTCTATTTCAAAACCTCATTTCTTTTAGTTCGAAATCTGACTGATAAAGTTATTTTAGGCACACCGTTTATATTCTTATTATATCTATTTACTACATCTAGTGAAGGAATAACAACTCAAGCTTTTGGTCAAACAGTTACTTTTAAATTCTTATCACCACCTGAAGTATTGGAATTAAATCAATTAAAAGACTGTTCTATTTCTCAATCCATTAATCGATTAACTCGTCAGTTATGTTTTTTGAAAGAAGAAGTCAATTATAAACGCATTGAACAATAATTAACTGATCCTGTTGTTATATCTCAAATTGAAGAATTTAAATTAAAATTAGAAACAACTGTTTGTTCTACTTTACCAACTGCCTTTTGGCATAGGAAAAAACATGTAGTCACTTTACCATACATTAAGAATTTTAATGAAAAACAAATTCCTACTAAATCTCGACCTATTCAAATGAATCATGATTTAGTTGAAATGTGTAAAAACGAAATCAATGAACTATTAAAAATCCGAATTATTAGTCCTAGTAAATCACCATGGTCTTGTCCTGCTTTTTATGTTAATAAAAATGCTGAATTAGAACGAGGTGTCCCTCGCTTAGTCATCAATTATAAACCATTAAATAAAATTTTAAAATGGATTCGCTATCTTGTTCCTAATAAAAAAGACTTAATCAAAAGACTTAGTCAAGCTGTTATTTTTAGTAAATTTGATTTAAAAAGTGATTTTTGACAAATACAAATTCATCCTAAAGATAGCTATAAAACTGCATTCACTACACCTTTTGGTCATTATGAATGGAATGTTATGCCTTTTGGACTAAAAAATGCACCTAGTGAATTTCAAAATATAATGAATGATGTTTTCAATCCATTTAGTCATTTTTCCATAGTTTATATAGATGATATTCTTATTTTTTCAAAATCAATTAGTGAACACTGGAAACATCTTACTGCATTCTTTTATACCATTAAGAGTCATAGTCTCGTCATTTCTGCTCCTAAGATTAAATTGTTTCAAACCAAAGTCAGATTTTTAGGTTATGATATTCACCAGGATACTGTTTTACCTATTAGTCATTCCATTGAATTTGCATCTAAATTTCCTGATGAAATCTTAGATAAAACCCAGTTACAACGTTTTTTAGTATCACTGAATTATATTGCTGAATTTTACAAAGACCTTAGGAAAACTTGTCAACCTTTGTTTGATTGGTTAAAAGACAATCCTCATCCTTGGTCTTCTACTTATACTGCTATTGTTAAAAAAGTCAAACAATATGTCAAGTCTCTTCCTTGTCTTGGTATTCCTACTGAAAATTTATTCAAAATTATTCAAACTGATGCCTCTGATATTGGTTATGGTGGCATCATTCTCTAGAAAATTACTCCTCAGTCATCTGAACAAATTGTTTGTTATCATTCTGGTGTCTGGAATAAAGCACAAAAGAATTATAGTACTATTAAACAAAAAATTTTATCTACTGTTTTATGTATTAGTAAATTTCATGATGATATTTTAAATCAAAAATTTTTACTTCATATTGATTGCAAATCTGCTAAATATGTTTTAGAAAAAGATGTTCAAAATCTTGCTAGTAAGCAAATTTTTACTCGTTGGCAATCTATTTTAAGTATTTTTGATTTTGAAATTGAATATATACCTGGTTGTCAAAATTCTATTCCTGATTTTCTTACCAGAAAATTTTTACAGGATGGATAGTAAGTTATATTATGGCAATTCCCTCTATTCCTTACCATAAACACTAGATTAAACACTATAAAACCTTAGTCAAACATACTGCTTGTCGCCTTGCCTTTCTCAAATCAACCCATTTACCTACTAAAAGAGCCCAGTACATACAATTTCATCGGATTAAAGCTCAGAAATAGCAACTTGCTCATTATATTAACTGTTTACATGAATATACTCAGTGGATGCTGATTTATCTCCTCTATTTCACAGATGTCTTGTCCACAGCCTCCTTCCAAAGCTTTGGTCCCATCTAGTCAACCTTTTGTTCCGCCTCCATTGGAGTTAGTCACCAAATACCATCCTGCTGAATTGGTTAACCGTTACCAAATTCTTGGTAACATTCCTAAACCTAGTTATACATCTGCTTTGGCTGCTGATCCTTTTGCTTCATCTAGTCAAGCAGTTACTCCATACCCTCCTAATCCTATTAAATCAGCCCGATCTGATTATGTTAAATCCACCACTACTAATCTCTTTTTCAAAGAACCTAGTCACCCACAGAGTCATATTGTTCATGATCTGGTTAAATCTTATTTCCCTCCTGGATGGCATTTTATTCCTCTCCATCCAGAAAAAACAATTACTTTCTATAAAGACATCTTGTTCAACCATCAGTCAATTGTGATTAAACCCATTTATGATCGCACTTACACAAGTAAAATTGTGTATCATTTACTCTATATTCACAACTTTGTTTCTCTGGTTGATTGGGGTTCTCCTTATCAACTACGAGATCTGCCTGGTCATTCAATTCAATACAGTTACTATGATTACATTGATGCTTGGTTCAAAGTCCTCTTGTATCAAAATGAGTCAAACAGTCACTCTTGGTTTCTTCAATTTGATCAAAAGTTCAAATCAAAGTTACCTACCTGGTTTCTGCGATGGTGGACTCAGTATGGCGCCATTTTAGAAATCTTCTCATCTGTAATTATGGAACAAGTCAATTACTTCTCCACTATTTTCTCATTCACTCCTCAGCAAAGGAAATTCCTTCCATTGCTTATTTTTGTATCCAAATACAAAATCCCTTGGATATTCAATTGGCAATATGGTATTTCCGGTGATGTTATTTACCGCCAACACATGGTTAAATGGTGGGATAATTTCAAAATTCCACGCATCATTGAAATTGTTCAAATTGAATTCCCAATCAACATACATGCTCCAACTCCTGCTATGGTTAAAGCTCAGCAGACCCCAGCTGCTCAATTAACACAAGGAAGTAAACTTCCTCCAGTCAATCTTGGAAGCCCATCATCCAGTTCTTCCAAGCCCAAGTCATTCAAGTCAAAGATTAAGTCCAAGTTAGCAAATCCCATCACTGATCAGCCCAAATCAAAGGAAAAATCCAAGTCCAAGGTTAAGCCTAAATCCAAGTCATCCAAGGATGAGCTTCTCCAAATGGCTCGTCTCCTTATGGCCCAAGCCAAGTCAGATTCAAATAGTAGTAATTCAGAAGAAAGTTTAGACAGTTCAAACTCTTCTGAAGGTTCAACTACTCAAAATCCATATGGACCCGAATTTCAAGACACTCAGGATCCATATGCCTAGTCACTTGTTCAACATTGGATTCTATATAGCTATAATTATCAGCTTCAATCAATACTCGTTTTTTGAGAAAAGCTGCTGATATATATATCTATATTGATTCCCTCAGTCACATGCCTCCAAGCAATGAATAGTGAAAAAAGTCAACTTTACTATTCACTATTCATAAAAAAGTCAACATTACTATTCATCATTAATCAGGATTCATCCAACCGACAAATTCAGCACAATAAAAAGCAGCCATCAACTTTAGTCACTCACCGAAAGCAACAGACAACTCCCATGTGCTCCTGATGCTCCTTTCAAGCCAGATTATTCACTCACAAGGCTAACAGTAGTCACTCACAAGGCTAACAGTAGTCTCTTTTGATTATAAAAGGGCCTATTCAGTCAAGAATAAGGCAGAGTTAGAAAAAATTGAGAGTGCTCATTCCTCAAGAAAAATAGCTGCCTCTGTAATTTTATATTTTCAAGTTCGTTTTCAAGTTATGTATTGTGAAGAACTACTTGTTTCATTCCAGTAAACAATTGTAAGTTTTATTTTTATGTAATTATTTTAAACTGTTATTGAAATTGTATTATTATAGTGTTGTTTCCTACTTCATGTGCTTCCTGTGCTTCCTTTGGTATCCTGTGCTTCCTTTAATTTTTAAGTACATCTAAGTTAAGTATATTTAAAAAGTAAAAAAGTTACTAAAATATTAAAAATATCACTAAAAATAAAAAAATATATGAAAAATTAAAAATTAAAACTTTAAAAAATTAAATTAAGAAACTTGAAGCCAAACAATGCCCGTTTGTAAAACGTTAGTCACGGGTTTGGTTTGAATTGTTAACAACAAGCTTCGTTTGGCAATTATATATTTCAGTTTAAAAATTAAAAACTTATTTAAAAAAATTAAAATGTTAACAAACTATATATAAATAAAAAAAAAGGGAAAATGATTGGAAACTCCCATTTGGGAGAGTTGTAGTCCAACAAGCTCTACTTTCAAATTACTACATGAGCAAGTTCTATTTTTTTTTTTTAATTATGTGTTCCGCAGGGTCTCATTCGGTAATTGTGGAATGGATTTTGTGACATCTATAGGTGTTCACGGTTTGTTTTTGTGGTGCAATCAGCCTCCTGTTTATTTTTTGCAGTACATGGTGCAGTTTTCATGGATTGCGTCGGTGGTAATGTTTTGATCATTTATTTGTTTGTTTTCGTTTTTAGATTGGGGGGTTCAACGTTGACATGTCGGTCGTGATGTTGGCGGTGTGGGATGTCACAAGGAACTGCCATAATGGGTTGGAACGTTTGACGTTTGTCGATCTAAACACGTTTATGAATGTTGCATCTTCTACATCACACAAACAACTGCTTTATTCGATACATTTTGGCCAAAAACATAGTAGTACTTTTTTTAAAAATATTTTATTTCAGTTTGCAGTAGAGCACAAACACATCATGTAATAATGTACATGTAATGAGGAATCGATCAACCTGAATTTTCATTTTTAATCTTCATTTTTGTTCTATTTCGGTGCAAGTATGGGGGACAACGTCATGCTGTTGTGTTCGTACGGGGATAACAACGTTGTCGTCACAGTTCGTTTTGATTTCACGTTTAGTAGGTTGGCCACTCATATTTGCGAACAATATACGTCCTTGAATCCTTGGCCCAATATTTTTTAACAGCAAACCAGCAACAACACACAAATGAGTCCTCTCTCTTGATCTTGTCCATGGGCTCAACGTCCTCACACCTTTTGCAATACAAAAACAAACATCAATCAGTTTTCCAACCATATTGTAAAACAAACATGAATAATGAACACAATTGCGGACACATACGATGAATGCACCGCGTGAATATCACGCATCCATTCACAACCAACACATTGTCCATACATTACACGATGGAACACACAACCCACAGGCTACCCAAACACTTTTACTACGTGAACCCCAACCATCCTTGTTTTGACTAAACCACAATGCCCATTATGGAACATAACCACTATACCTGAGCAAACACACCTTCATTTTTACTACATAAACATGCACACCCCCCATCCCTCCCCCCCACCCAAAAAAAAAAAAAAAAATTTCCCAACTCACACACCACCCCACTAACACCATACACACCTGGAATAGACATACTATGCATTCACACACCCGCGCACACGAAACACGTAAACTACATATTACTCGTGTTTTCATGCTCAATCTATAACACGGTGGAAATATATGCCCACCCATATGCCTAACCAATCCACATTCAAAAACCAAACCCAAATCCCTCACCTGACCCCACATTTCCTAACTCACACACCACCCTAATATTAACATACACACTACGAGAACACACCCATGCACATCATGGCCCCCAGTCACACATACCACACATTCATTCACCCACGCACACGAAACACATAAACCACATATTACTCATGTTTTCAGACTTAATCCATACCATGGTGGAAATATATGTCCACCCTGTGCCCAACATACATACATTACAAAAAAAACACCAATTCCCCTCCTCCTTCCACTACATTTCCCCCCATAATGGCATTGGAGTCTCGTAAAGTATCACTACATTTACACGTTGACAACACAAACCCACAGAATCAAAAATAGACAAACCCATAGATACATGGGAACTTACTGTTGTGCGACGTCGTCATTGGAGTTAGAATAGTTGATTTACAAGACACCTTTGAACAGTCTGTGAAATCTCCACCACCACACCCAACCCCCTATCAAGGACTGTAACAACCTCACCAACAAAAAGCAAATCTCCACACAGCAACTACAGAGTATGTTTTCCTGTTGTAGATTTAGTGGGATTTTGGGGGATTTTTCACCCACATTATTGTTGCGTGAACGGTTTATTTCCAAATCTACATCGCAAAGTGTGAGATCTAATTACGCCAAACATGCGATACACAACGATTACAAACCCCCTAAACAAACGCACTGACGATTTCAGGATCTTTGATCTGGTAGATCTGTCCCACGCATTACCAGCGTAACAACGTCAAGACTATTCTGTTTTGTAACTTTACTTGCCAAACTCACCAGTTTAGGTCAACTAGTCAGAATCCTCGGTGAAGATGTTGTCTACCAAAATGTGGGCAAACCAACAAATGTACTCCAACAAGAAACCTTAGTTGTCAGACTTACCAAATCGGAAAAATTGGTCGGAATCCTCCAAATTGGGGGAGTGCACACATTTCTTGAAATTCGAAATGTGGGCCTTTCAAATGTGGGTCAACCAACAAATGTGGGTCACCCAACCCAAACTAGCAATCCCTAAAAACCCTATAGTATGCTTTTTCCAAACGTGACATAAACATAAATCATGAAAACAAAACTTTCAAAAACAAATACAACACACAAACAGACAAAAACGTAACTACACATTTAATGGGACATCTACGTGTATAAAATTAAGAGGGCTACTAAATGCCTCTACTTTTTTACATTGGACCCCCCCATTTTTTATGTTTTATTTTATTACAATTTTGTCCTAATATCAAATTTCAATTTTGTCCTCATCCTATCCTTCCAAGTCTAACCTAACCCTAATCCCACCACCACTTCCACTCCCACTGGCGGCCTCCGACAACCAACCCACCTCCATTATTTTCCTTCTTCGGTGAGCCTCTCGCCACCACCTATTGTTTATAGAATTATCAATGGTGGCGAAGGTTAGGGTTTTGGCAGCGGTCACAGAGAATGAGCGACTAATTCGCGAACTCTCTTTCGCGATCTTCATCTTCATCCTTCAGAACCTACTCTCTTTTCTCTCTTTTGTGCGCGACTCCCTCTCTCCTCATTGATTTCTCTCTCTACCTCACAAGTTGGTCGATTTCTCTTCGTTCGGTTACACAGAGCTGCACTTGTTGAATATGTTCGGTGCTCCATAACTGAACATATGCCTTTTGTTTGGCTACATAGTACTGAACATCAGGCTTCTATTCAAAACTGGTTTTCTGAACGGCGGCGAACGACGGCAAAAAGATGGATTTTTCAAATTGATAATCCATCATTCATCTTCAGCAACATCAATGTGATTCTCTACAATGGAGGAACCACCCTTCGAACTTGGACCCATTACGCTTCCAAGGTTATTACATTCCTTGAAACATAGTTCATATTTATCTGATATTATGAGAAAACAGACAGTTGCTCTGTTGTTATTGTTGTTGCCACTGTTTGAGCAAGTTGTCGGAGAGGAAGGGTTGCCAGAGTGGGAAGGAAATTGCTAGAGAAAGAAAGGAGAAGTTGAACGTGGAAGGTGTAGGGGTGGGATTCAAAGAGTATATTTGAGATTATGCTAATGATCTAAAGAAAAATAAAGAGGGAAGCAATTTTAGTGGTGGGAAGCCAAAGAAGTGGGGGATCCAAAGTAGAAAGGTAGGGACATTTAGTAGCCCTCTAAAATTAAATATGGAATTGATTGGATTACAATTCCACCTTTTAGAATTTACGGGTTAATTCTTCTTAAAAAAAAAATTCAAAAAATTTATTTTTTCTTTATTTTACATATATATATTTATATAAAAAAAAATACTCAGTGTGTTTGGTTTCAGTTTTGTGAATTTAGTTTTTTGAAAACTGAGTTTTTTTTTTCATGTTTTTTGTTTTTAGTGAATATTTTTTAAATTTTAAGTAATTTTTTTTACTTTTTTAGATGCACTTAACTTAGATATATTTAAATAGTAAAATATTTGTGAAAAAATATTTTTAAAAATTAATAAATACACAAAAACACAAAAAGTACTAAATTTTCATATTTTTTTGGTATTTAGTATATTTTTTAAAGATTTTTTTCACAAATATTATATTTTTTAAGTGTATCTATATTAAGTGTGTTTAAAAATTAAAAAAAATTACTTAAAATATTAAAAAAATTCATTAAAAATAGTAAAATATCAAAAATAAAAAAATAAAATTTTCTAAAACTTATTTTCTGAAAATAAAACCAAACAGAGTCAGTCAGCCACAATTGGACTCACTTAAAATAATTTTTAGCATTTCCCAAAGAAGGCCAGGCCAGGCCTCAGCCAAAGCGTTGCTAGAATTCCACTCACAACTTAGTGACACCGCGTGATGTGCTCCCTCAGCAACAGCGAATTATTTCTCGTGAAATCTTCGTCTTCTTCTTCGATCTGCAATTTTGCTTCTTGCGAAGACGAAACCCTAGGTTAGGTTTTCATCAAAATTGGGTTTCAATGGAAGGAAGCAATACCTTCCCTCACTACGTCAGACGACGTCTCCTAAATTTATGGCGAAAAAGCATAAAGAAATCCTCATCTTCATCAATCTCATCATCATCATCATCATCATCGTCTTCAGGTGCTTCTCTACCAGGTAAGTTCATATGTATCTGTGTATATACAGTTGATAAGTATGAGTACTTTTGATGTCTCCGATGATATTCTACACAACCATACTCTTGCTAAATACATTAACTACCCTGTTCCTTTTCACGAAGACGATGAATCCGGACTTGTAAATAAGTAATAATGAACGATATTGGGATAGTCCCAAGGACAGAACTTGCCGCAGTGGCTACTGATGATTATTCCAATATCGTTCATTATTATCTAAACAAACAATATGGTTGAATTAATATGGTTGAATTCTCTTGGAGGTTGAATGCTCTTGGATTTCTCTTTTGGATTTCGTACACTTCGAACTCTACAATAATTAAAAAATGCTATTTTCTTTTTCTTAATAATGTTGTAAAAAGCTGTCATAAACATGAGAAAGGAGGGGACCATTAAGAGTAAATCTATCCATAGCTAAATATACCATGTGTAAAGTGTTGAATGTCAAGAATAATCCCGTCTATTAGGCTAAGGTTTGGAGGAGGGTTTACAAACAAATCCAACCCCCATACGTCCCAAGATCCAAATGCACTTGTATAACTAATCTGCCTAATCTTTAAATTATTCCACAGATCACCATTGAAACCATCATGTTCGTGAATATCTATCAACAGCTTAATTATTTTATTAAGTAGTTCAATAAACTACCAAGTCCAATAATGTTGTACTCATGAGTCTCCCAAATTTCGTCGAACTGATCGATTCGTGAAAGTTCTGTTAAAAATTAAACAAAACCAAATAGATGAAGATTAAAATCAATGAAGATGAAAATCAAACATATGCAGACAAAAGAAAATAGAGGGCAATAGTGGTTCGAAAAACATGAATCTATTAACCGAGTACAAAATCATACAATAATCTTTCACAAGACTTGAGTCAAGCACCTAATTCTTACCATAACCAAATAGAGGGATTGCTTATAGGACATTTATCAAGGGCTTCTCTCACATCCTGATAGGCTACTAGTTCTGTTGCTTCCCTCACAACTGTAGCTAATACAACTAGTAGCCTATGAGGATGTGAGGGAAGCTCTTGATAAATGTCCTATAAGCAATCCCTCTATTTGGTTATGGTAAGAATTAGGTGCTTGACTCAAGTCTTGTGAAAGATTATTGTATATTATTGTATGATTTGTACTCGGTTAATAGATTCATGTTTTTGCGAACCACTATTGCCCTCAATTTTCTTGTCTGCATATGTTTGATTTTAATCTTTATCTATTTGGTTTTGTTTAATTTTTAACAGAACTTTCACAAATGGATCACTTCGACGAAATTTGGGAGACTCATGAGGACAACATTATTG
The DNA here is from genome assembly GCF_055761805.1 of Camellia sinensis. Taxonomy (NCBI): domain Eukaryota; kingdom Viridiplantae; phylum Streptophyta; class Magnoliopsida; order Ericales; family Theaceae; genus Camellia; species Camellia sinensis. The sequence continues at coordinate 11,831,931 of NC_138968.1, forward strand.
GACTTGGTAGTTTATTTATTTAACTACTTAATAAAATAATTAAGCTGTTGATAGATATTCACAAACATGATGGTTTCAATGGTGATCTGTGTAATAATTTAAAGATTAGGCAGATTAGTCGTACAACTGCATCTGGATCTTGGGATGTATGGGGGTAGATTTATCCTCCAATCCTTAGCCTAATAGATGAGATTATTCTTGATGTTCAACACTTTAGACACATGGTATATTTAGCTATGGATAGATTTACTCTTAATGGTCCCCTTCCTCATGCCTTTTTACAACATTATGGTTTTGATGAAGGCCAATATTTTTCAATCTCCTTTTCAAGTCATATTACTCTTTATGAAGTTAAGAAAATAGCATTTTTTAATTATTCTCACCCACTTTTTTTCAACAAAGTGGATAGAGTTCACTTTATTTATAAAGTGTACGAAATCCGAAAAAGAAATCGAAGAGAATTCAACGGTCTTGTTTGTTTAGATAGAAGCACCCCTCTTGCGAATATGGATAATTGGCTGTACAGAATCCAAGTAAGTAATAATGAACGATATGGGGATAATCATCAGTCGCCACTGCGGCAAGTTCTGTATTTCGTCAATGAACAAGGACAATCTGTTTTTCGAAGCTATTTTAAGGTGCCATGTGAAGTGTTAATTACTTAAGGACTGTTTGCGAACATGGAAGGGACATCAATCCAAATATTTCCTCTAGAAAAATCGTCAAGGTGCTGCACCAAGTTCTCCCCGATGTCTCGTCCAAGATACATTTCATCTTATTTACTACTTTTTTTGATAACATTCGTCTAATGAATTTGAATGCTAACGACATTGTCAAACTGATGAAGCAAGGTCCTTTTGGCTACAAGGGGTTCAAACCCAGGTAAGTTTATTTATCGCTTTGCTAGTGATATTGTAACTTAAATTTTTATAGTTATTTAAGGTAGTTGACAAGATCAAGTAGATAAAGAATTGGATGTGGCCCTCAAACTCAAAATTTTTAGTGTTGATAAAACATAATTTACATTTCTTGGGTTTTGATAAATGATGTAACCCATGTTAATTTGTTATGATTTTATTTGGTTTGCCTATTTCTGTAATAATTTGGGGCTTTTTTTTTTTTTGTTGTATGGCCTCTATTACTTATTTACACCATTCAAGGCCTGTTTTGGGTTTTTCATTGAGACAAACAAAACATTCCAAGTTTTATTGGACGATTGCATTTTTTTAATTCATTATTGAGCCTATTGAATCAATATTGAGACTATATTGCATTGTGGTTTTCGTTGTCAATCATTTTAAAAGTTATTTTCTTCACATAAATATTTAATATAATAGTATATAGTATCTTATTAAGTTTTTCTTTTAGTGGTTTATCTTAAAAGTTATTTTCTTCATATAAATGTTTAATATAATAGTATATAGTATCTTATTAAGTTTTTCTTTTAGTGGTTTAGCTTTTCTGGGTCTTGTCTTGTGACATTCCTGTGCCTTTTATGCTGTGTTTGGTTAAGGGATTTGGGAAGAGATTTGAAAAGAGAAAGGAAAATGTAAGTGAAATGTGAATAAAATAAGCCTATATTTCACCTAGTTTCACTTATTTTTTCTCTTTTACTTTCCAAATCTCTTCCCAAATCTTTCAACTGAACACAACGTTAGGGTGTGTATTGAGCATTGAATATATTTTCTTGTTGGTAATAAAATCTCACTTGCCAAAAAAAAAAATCTTTTTATATATTTATTTATTTATTATTGGGAGAAAGATAATTGTATCAAATAAATAGATTCAAAAAGTACACAAGCAATGACTTCCATTGGATTTGAACTTCTTCGATCCAAAATCTCATCCGTCCTTCATTCTGCGCGAACCGAGCAAGTAGCGGAGCAATTTTATTACCTCATCACTTGACATAAGATACTTGAATCTCTTGAAAACATCTTAGTCGGTTTTGAATAATCATACTGATGTGTCTAATTACAGAAAATTATCTCCCACAACCTTGATACCATTAATCACCGTTAAGGAATCCCGTTCAACATGAATACTTGAGAAGCCCAAAGTCCTGATTGACAACATTGCACTAACAACTTTTATATGATTGACGTCTAATATGTTCCATATTCTCAGCACCAAGTCATCACACTACCTAGGGAGTTCCTTACAATAACACCTACTACTGCCGTACTTTCTTTGAATTGAGTACCGCCAAAATTTACTTGATAAGCAGCACTAGTATAAGTTTTGCAGTTCTCTCTGTGATCTTCTAATATTCCGTAAGCAAATTCAACACTATCATTAGCAGATTTCTGCCTCCCACTAAATCATGAATTGCTCCGAGCCAAGACAAAGAAGTAATCAAAGCTATGATTGCATTTAGCCTTACATACATTGCCCACAAGCAGAAATCACCTTTGTTATCAAATTCACATACATTGCCCACAAGCAGAAATCACCTTTGTAATCAAATCCAGTCCAGTAATGTAAACCACGCAATTTCCAAATGTGCTTAGCAAGTAGATAGTGGACAGTTAGCATCATTCACCATTTTCTTGTGTTTCTGAAGTTCCCCAACTGGTGCAATGCCAGCACAGGCCTTCCAAGCAAAAGCCTCGACTTTGTTAGGGATAATTAAGACTCTGTATTGCCGTTCAAAAAAATTTCATGCATCCTGAGTTTGAAGTTGCTGGATATGAATTTCCAGCATTCAAGTCTGAATAATATGAAAAACGAACAGTGAACTTTGTTCTTTATGAGGTGCAAACTAATTTATTTGTCGTTGGCTAGGTGAACCCAACACATAAACAGTCAGACACGAACTTTAGAAAGAGCTCACTAATAGTCTGGCTTCCATGAACCAAAATCCTAGTCAATAAGATCAGTAGCCTTCATATTCTCCATCCCAGAAATTTTCAGACTAATGACTTTGAAATAAGGGGATGGTCCCCCCAAATTGTTTCCTTGTTATAAAACAATATGTAAAATCTCACTTTCTGAAAAATGACTTGCGTGCATGGATGTCTTGCTTAACTTGAAACCACAAAAAAATTGAAAAATTAAGTTTTTCCATGTTGAACCCTCTTGGAATTAGCATTTTTATGTAACTCAATTGGATACTAGGGGTATGTTTGGTTTGTGTTTGAGAGATGTGTTTTAGAGATAAAAAGTACAAAAAGTTGTTTGGTTTGGTTTTTTTCAAAAGATGTTTTAGAAAATTATTTTGAGAGAGAGTTTTGAAAAAAGTGATTGATTTGATGTGTGTGAGAGAGAGATTTGTTTGGAAAACTTGTTTGGTTTACAAGTTTTGAGAAATTTTTTTGAGAAAATTTGTTTGGTTTGATTACTTTTAAAAACTTATTTGTAAAGAAAATTTTCCAAAATTTTTTCAGAAATACAAACCAAACGAACCCTAGAAGTCTGCCTTTCTAGACTTACTCAGCACAGAAACATTGACAAGGTGATTACCAGCTCCATCCCTGTGCAAGGGATGGGGCCTTCACTCAGGAAACTACTCGTTGATTGTGCCTAATATGTTAAAACTATTGAAGTTTCAACTTACATGATTTACTTGTTATTTGCACAGGGTATTATACGATTTTGACTTGGTTAGATCTGATAATTTTTAGAACTGAAAAAATAAATAAATAAATAAATAAAAAGACCAGTTAACTTTTAGTGCATAGTGACATCATATCCTGATTCATTTTTTTTTTTTACTAACAAATAGTTAATGGTGTTGCAGATTATGGCATGGAGTGCAGTGATTTCTTGAGGTAATGTGTTTCCTCAATTTTTGTAGCTGGCCAGTGTCTGAATTCGATGTTCAGAGTGATTTGGAGTAACTCAATCCAGTTTGCACATGCTCTGTTATAAATTAGTTACACATGCTCTGTTATTGTGCCAAAAAATAAATATGATACTTTGAATAATCTATTGGAATGTCAATTGTCCCATAAAAAAATGACATCTAATTAAAACCCAAAATTTGGCATTTTGATGCACTATCCTCCCACAAGATTGAGGGTTCAATTTCACAGGGGTTCATGTGTAACCTACCAATTGTGTTGGATGATTAAACTATTCAAATTATTTACATGTTGTTGAACTTTTGATGGAGAGCAGAAAGGCATTGGATATAGGAGAATTAAGGATTTTGTACTTCTATTATTTATAATTTTTAATTTAATTTGGAGTTTTATTAGGGTAGTATTCTTGCTTTGGTATTTTAATTAGGGTTTCCTACGTTGGCTATATATATGGTTTTATGTAATAGTTTTAGGTCAGTTTTGAGATAATAATATTGAGTATAGGCTGTGGCTGTTTTTGAGATAAGGGTTTTGACCCTTGTATTATTCTTCTCTCTTTCTATTCTTTTTAAAACTTTTAATCTTCTCTTTTTAATCAATGCTCCATAACTTATGGTTTTGTGATCAATTACATAGTTGAATAGGTTTCTTGATAGCCATTCTGCATATCAATTAGTATCAGAGCCAGGTTTTGTTCCACCGTTTCTGTTCAATCGGCTGGTTGTTTTTTAGTATAATCACATCAATTCGAACCATCTTCACCATCCTAGATTTCATTATGTTACTTTTGTGGTCGACATGGTTATCTATTACACTGCCTTGCTAGTTTGAATACAATAGAAGAAAAAGGGTAAATTTCAAATACACCCCTGAAGTTTATTGAACAAACAAATTCTCCTAACGTTTGAGAAATTACATCCCACCCCTTAAAGTTTCCAGTTAGATAACAAATGAATCCCTCTGATAATCAACCATCAAGTCAAATTAACAGTCTTTAAAAAAAAAAAAAAAAAACTTCAAAAATGCCTATATTAACCTTTATGAAGTTACACACTTTGTTTTCTTTTTTATTTTTATTATCTTACCTTCCTTGTGCCCCATTTTCTTTCAACGTGTAACACCACTTTGCCTAACAATTGTACCACTCTCTCACAATCTTGATCAACACCATTGTCATTATTGTCTATATGCATTTGGTGTGTCACAAAAATAAATAAATGCAACCCGACGTTATGCTTGGAAACAATTGATATTTTTAGGTGTCTTTCTTATTAGGTTGGTATTTGTTTATCTAGGGTTTGCTTGGAATGATCTAAATAAGTGTACTTTCTAACTTTTTATAAAAAGATGTACAATGTGATAGAGAGGTGATGTGACCCAAATAAGATAAAAATATAAAATAAAATAAAAAATGTGCTAAAGTAGTGTATGTCAAACAAGGCTGTATTGTTGGTGAAAACATAAAACGTATTGAATTCCGTTCTTCCTTGTAATCAAGTTTCCTACATTAAACCAAATTAAGATGTCATTAAACCACAAATGTGATGTAGGACACCTTGCTGAATTTTCAAACCAGTGCTATTTGATTGCCTAAACAGTGAGTAATTTAGAGGTTTAATGGTTAAATTGAAGGGCTAGTAAGTAGGAGAAAGGATTAGGGTTGATTTGGGGGTGCTAGGATAGGGTTCTCAGGTTGAAAAGTGCACTTTTTAAGAGCTGTGAATAGTTACTTGAGAATAGTAACAAAGAGGTAGAATGAGGTGCTTCATCTTCACAAGGGTTAGGCTAATCACACAACACAATCTCAAATTCTCAAAATCATTTAGATTACACTTATTTATAGGGTACAGACGACTCCTATAAAACTAAAACTCAAATATTTGGTAACCACTAATATTCTAAACGAACCAGGATTCCAAATAAAAATTCAAATAACATTGCTTGACCCCCAAAATGACCGATGGACTATGACTACTCTCCATGTCCAGCAATTATTGAACTTACCATAATGCCCCATTTATCAAAATAAATAAATAAATAAACTTACCATAAACCCCCCTAACTAATAAAACCTATTATATGCCATTATTCTATCTAGCTGCGTAATAAATTAGAATAAATACAAATAAAGACTCAAAATTATTCTAAAACTTTAATCTTTGATGCCCTAAATGTGTTTCATGTGAAATTCCAAATTCCTTCTGTCCATGCTTGCCATCATTGCCATTATTCTCCTCTGCATTCGAAAAAATTCAACCTCGAGTTTTACAATGTTAAAGTATAATGACCCTGGAATTTTGCACTTGCAACTATTCAAATTAATCTTTTTGAACCAACAATAAGAAAAGTAAAAAGTTCAACACTTCATCACTCCATGGAATTCATTGAATTTATTTGGAATGAAACTCAATGTGGGCAGCCTTCTTCTTGTCTTCCTTGGCTGTAGAATCATGATTATTACCCTCTTTCATGCTTGCTTGAGTTAAAACATCAATTTTGGTCTTTGTTTTTTCAATATCTTCTATGTCAACAACATATTTATCTTTGCTCTTTTGCAGTTACTTCTGGAATCACAACATTATTATCATCCTTTCGCTCCTTGATATTAGCTTCTTCTAAAACGATAGCCAGCAATCTTTCCATAGAAGCTTTCAATTCTTTCAAAGTTGTCTTGATAGTATGCACATCACTCTTTAACATCGCAACATCTTCCTTGGTAGCCTTATAATCTTTTGAGAAGGATTCAAATTTGGAATTGGTAGCCTCATAATCTTTATTACAACCATTGTAATAAAGAAAACAATTTCATAAAAAAGATTGGTAGGAAACAAAGTAGGATCTTGAAACTCTAATATCAAATTGATGTGGGACAGCTTGCTGGATTTTCAAACCAGTGGCTATTTGACAACCTAAACAACGAGTAATTAAGGATTTTAATAGTTAAATTGAAGGCTAATAGGTAAGAGAAGTGATTAGGGTTGATTTGGGGCTGCTAGGATATGGTTTTCGAGCAGAAAAATGCACTTTTTGCGAGCTGTGAATAGTAACCCAAGAATAGTAAATTGGTTGTGTGCAAAGAAGAAAGAAAAAGTGGAAGAAGAGAGAGAATGAGGTGCTTCACCCTCGTAAGGGTTAGGCTAATCACATACAATTTCAAATTCTCATAATATTAACTCTTTTTCGAATCATTGAGGTTGAACATTGTTAGATTTGCATAAAAGAAAGAAAAGGAAGAGAACTGTATATTATTCACACTCATAAACCTATTAGGGTTACACATACTTATAATAAAAGACTAAAGGAACAAAAGACATAACTATCCTTAACTACCCTTATACAATAATACTTAACACTCCCCCTCAAGTTGGTGCAAAGATATCTCTCATGCCCAACTTGTAGCAAATAGGATGGAAAACTTTACTACTAAGACCCTTAGTAAAGACATCAGCCAATTGATTTGCAGACTTCACAAAAGGCATACATATGAAACCCTTATTCAATTTCTCCTTGATGAAATGTCTGTCAATCTCAATATGTTTGGTTCTATCATGCTGAACAGGATTGTGAGCAATACTAATGGCAGCTTTGTTGTCACAGTACAGTGTCAATGGTTCACTACAAACAAACCCAATATCATTCAACAAGGACTGGAGCCACATCAATTCACATGTACCATGCGCCATAGCCCTGTATTCTGCCTCTGCACTAGATCTGGACACCACTGTTTGTTTCTTACTACGCCATGTCACTAAATTTCCCCCCACAAATGCACAATAACCGGAGGTAGATCGCCTGTCATCTATAGAACCAGCCCAATCAGCATCTGTGAATGCCTCCAACCTCAAGTGACCATGATTGGAAAATAAAATCCCTTTTCCAGGAGCAGATTTAAGATACCTCAAAATACGATACACTGCATCCAAATGAGGGGCACGAGGCTCATGCATAAATTGACTCACTATCCCAACCGCATAGGCAATATCTGGACGAGTGTGGGATAAATATATAAGTCTTCCAACAAGTCGCTGGTACCTTTCCTTCTCCACAAGATCACCAACACCACTACAAAGATGGTGATTAGCCTCAATTGGAGAATCAGCAGGTCGGCAGCCTAACATGCCAGTTTCCTCAAGAAGATCTAGAATATACTTTCGCTGAGAAAGAAAGATGCCTTTGTCAGATCTGGCAACTTCAATCCCAAGAAAGTACCGCAATGAACCAAGGTCTTTGATCTCAAATTCCTTGGCCAACAGCATCTTAAGATGTGTCACTTCTTCCTCATCATTACCTGTCACAACTATGTCATCCACATACACTATAAGCACAGTTACCTTATTTGCGTGACGTTTGACAAACATTGTGTGATCTGCATTGCTTTGCTTATACCCGAACCTCAACATAGCCTTTAGGAATCTGTCAAACCAAGCCCGAGGAGATTGTTTTAAACCATATAACGCCTTTTTCAACCTACAAACTTTCCCAACTGTAGACTGAGATGAGAATCCTGGTGGTATATCCATATATACCTCCTCCTCCAAATCACCATGGAGAAATGCATTCTTCACGTCTAACTGCTGTAAAGGCCATCCCAAATTAGCTGCACATGAGAGAATAGCTCGAATGGAATTCATCTTCGCCACAGGAGCAAAGGTTTCTTGGTAATCAATTCCATATGTCTGAGTAAATCCCTTGGCCACTAACCGTGCTTTGTACCGTTCAATTGTTCCATCTGCTTTCTGCTTGATGGTGAACACCCATTTACACCCTACAGGCTTTTTTCCACTAGGAAGAGAAACCAACTCCCAAGTGTTATTCTTGCTTAGAGCTTGCATCTCTTCTACCATAGCTACTTTCCACTTAGGATCATTGATAGCTTCTGTCCAACCCTGGGGAATACATGCAGAAGACAAAGACGAAACAAAAGCACGATATGTAGAAGACAATGAATCGTATGACACAAATTTAGAAATGGGGTGTTGAGTACATGCCCTAACCCCCTTTCTAAGAGCAATAGGAAGACTCGAATCATTGACAACAGGACTCTCAACTACAGGTAGAGGGATAGACTGAGATGCATTACCTGGAACTGGCATGAGGGATGATGATGGGTTTGGTGGCACAAGAGATGCTTGCTCTTTCGGACGTCGAGAATAAGTCTTAAAATCAGCCCTGTCCAAACGACCACTAATGTCAGGCTCCACATCAAGAGAACTATTAGGCTCCCCCTCACCACAAATAATAGTCCGCTGACTAGGAAGGAAAAAAGACAACTCGTGTTGATAGGCCATCTCCTCATCCGCAATCTCATCTATACCACTACTCTCCCCCGGAGGAGATGGCGGAGGAGAAGGAAAGAAGGACACAGCTTCACGGAAAGTGACATCCATACTGACATACACTTTGCGAGTGTGAGGATCATAACATTTGTAACCCTTCTGAGTAGCAGAATAACCAATAAAGACACAACGCACAGCCTTAGGATCGAGTTTCCCACGAGTACGAGGTTGCAAATGAACAAAACAGACACACCCAAACACCCGAGGAGGAAGAGACGAGGTGGGATATGCGACAGGAAGCAGTTGAAGAGGAATCTGGAATTGGAGGACACTGGAAGGCATACGGTTGATAAGGTAAGCAGCGGTAAGAACAGCATCACCCCAAAAAGACTTAGGGACATTCATGGTAAACAAGAGAGAGCGAGCAACTTCAAGAAGATGGCCATTCTTGCGTTCGGCAACCCCATTCTGTTGAGGAGTACCAACACAACTAGTCTGATAAAGAATGCCATGCTCCTCTAAGTATGCCCGAAAAACTCCATCAACATACTCAGTCCCATTATCACTACGAAGAATTTTGATTTGAGCATTAAAAAGATTGGTCACCATTTTATGAAAAGTTTGGAAACAAGAAAAAACTTCACTCTTAGTTCGAAGCAAGTAAATCCAAGTCACACGGGAAAAACAATCAATAAAAGTAACAAACCATCGATACCCAGAAGTAGAAACCACAGGGGAAGGGCCCCACACATCAGTATGAATAAACATAAAAGGAAAAGTACTTCTTTTATTAATTGAAGGGTAACAAGTACGTTTATGCTTTGCAAGTTCACAAGCATCACAACCAAAAATACTCCTAGGACAATCACGAACTAAAGAAGGAAAAAGTTTCTCTAAAACATTAAAGGAAGGATGACCCAAACGGCGATGCCACTGATGAAGGAGAGAAAGAGAGGAGCCAATAGTGCACTTAAGAGCTTGAGATGGGACGACAGGAGGAACGGCATCCAGAAAGTACAGCCCACCTTGTGCTCTACCATTGCCAATCGTTTTCCCCGTAGCCAGGTCCTGAAAGACACAATGAGTAGGAAAAAATGTCACTGAGCAATTTAGAGAAGTAGTAAGACTACTAACAGAAAGCAGATTAGTGGAAAAAGTAGGAACATGAAGCACAGAGGAAAGAGAAAGCAAAGATGAACAATGAACTGAACCCTTGCCAGAGACAGAGGATAAAGTGCCATCAGCCACTCGAACCTTGTCTCGGCCGGAACAAGGAGAATAAGAATAGAAAAGACTAGAGGCACCTGTCATGTGATTGGTGGCACCGGAATCAATAATCCAAGAAGGCGATGATAAGGTTCGGGTATAAGCAAAGCAATGCAGATCACACAATGTTTGTCAAACGTCACGCAAATAAGGTAACTGTGCTTATAGTGTATGTGGATGACATAGTTGTGACAGGTAATGATGAGGAAGAAGTGACACATCTTAAGATGCTGTTGGCAAAATTGGAAGAAGCAGAAGTAGAAGAAACTGTGGTAGAAGGAGAGTCAAGTCGAGCCATCAAACGTCTGAGAGTGTGTAACTCATCCTGGGAAAGAGTGCTGGGCTCAGAAGGACTCACAGCAATCTCGGACACATGTGCTTGGGGTCGAGCTGTACTACCACGACCTCGACCCCGAGTAGGGCGACCATTCAGTTTCCAACAATGCTCTCGATCATGTCTGTCTTTCCCACAATAATCACACTTCAAGCGATCTCGATCAACCAGTGTACCCTGACTCCCAGACTGAACTGGACTAGGCCGAGGAGCCCGAGGAGGAGGAGCAACAGCTAAAGCAGAACGATCCTGAATAGAGGAATGTACCATAGCACTACGGCGACTCTCCTCTTGCTGGACAAGGGCATAAGCCTCGCGTAGGGTGGGAAAAGGTGAACGACCCAACACCTGGACGCGAATCTGATCATACTCCAAGTTCAAGCCAGCAAGGAAGTCATACACACGCTCTTTCTCAACGGTTTGTTGAAACAACGTGGCATCCCGAGAACAAACAGCCTGGAAGCTTTGGTAATAGTCTAGTTCCTGCCACAAACTACTCAACTCAGCATAGTAGACTGCGAGTGATCTATCTTTCTGATCTAAGCTCCGAAGCTTCTTCCTCAACTCATACGCCTGTGCATCATTACCTTGTTGGGAGTACATTTGGGCTGCAGCTGTCCAAATCTTATGAGCAGTATCTAATAAAAGGAAACTCCGACTAATAGTGGGCTGCATAGAGTTGATGAGCCAAGTCATAACAAGAGCATTTTCAGAAATCCATTGAGTATGGAGTGAGGCATCACCATCCGGTAGGGGAAGAGAACCAGTAATGTAGCCAGTCAAACGGCGAGCAGCAATAGCAAGACCACATGAGCGGGACCAAATCAAATAGTTGGAACCATCCAATTTAACAGGACTAATTTGAAGAGAGGGATTGTCGGTAAGAGTCATAACACGACGGAGGCCACCCTCATCACTAATTGTATCCTTAGTCTCACCCTCAGCCATTGAAGATTAAATGCCCACAATAGGAAAAAAGCAAATACCAGTCGAAAAACAGCAAAAACCAACAGAGGCAATCCACCAACTCAACTTAGGGACAATAGTTACCTCTAGAGACAAAAACAGAGCCGAAACAGGGGCTGGAGAGACCAAAACCAGTCAGAAACTGAGAGAAAACGTGCTGAAACTGAGGAAAATTGACAAAAATAGAGTGAAAGCTTGCCAAATCATCAAAACCAGTCCTCCCAACCCTAGATCAGTCCCAGTCGGCTCCCAAGGTAGAGGGAGGAAGGGAAAAAACAGCCAAAAACAGGCCGCAGCAGGGACTTCCAAAAAAATCAATCGTTTTTTCCAAAAATCAACAAAAATTGGAAAAACACTCAAAAACTCATCAAAAAATTAAAATAAAAATCTAGGGTGAAAACCCATCAAATTTCGACCATAAAGGTTTTTTTTTTTTTTTTTTTTTTTTTTTTTTTTTTCTGTGTACAAGGAAGAACGAAAGAAACAAGAAAAAGAAACGAATCTTCAAGGAGGAAGATGATGCTCTGATACCATGTTAGATTTGCATAAAAGAAAGAAAAGGAAGAGAACTGTATATTATTCACACTCATAAACCTATTAGGGTTACACATACTTATAATAAAAGACTAAAGGAACAAAAGACATAACTATCCTTAACTACCCTTATACAATAATACTTAACAAACATATTTATAGACTAAAGGCACTCCTACTTCTATAAGATCAAAAATTCAAATTTAGAAACTAAAATATTTAGTAACTACTACTTTTTTAGACCAATTAGGATTACCAATAAAATTGTAGTAATATTACTTGACCCGCAAAACAATCCATGGACTATTGACTAGTACTCATGTCCAACAATTATTGAACTTACCATAGTGCCCCTAACTACTAAAATGTATGATAATAACATAAATTTGTTTTGCGTAATAAATTAGAATAAATACAAATAAAGACTTAAACATTATTCCAAAAATGCCTTAAATGTACTTCATATGAAATTCCAAATTGTTTCTTTACATGTTTCTCATCATAATGGGTTCAACATAATTGTGAAGGAAAAAAAAAAGAGGGGTCCACCATCGAGTCTTGCTTATGATAGTTTGCTTCTTTTTCTTTTTCTTTTTCTTTTTTTTAATGATAGTTGATTTTTCTTAGAGATTAACTTATTCACGGCTCCACCGTTAAAACACCTCTTTTACGGATAACGAATGGTTTGACGACACCTATGAACTTTTATAAAACAAAGAAAATATATCAGCCCTTTCCTGTACAACCCCCTACATACAACACAAACCCATCCTACTAGTTTGCTCCTCCCAGCACTTCCATCTCGACTTGGGACTCATCCCTCCTCTTCGATGTTGTATCTCTGTCCTCACAATTGGAAATTCCTCACCGCAAAAAGTCGCATCTATACGAAACCCACCCATACATAACCTCACACACAAACCCACCCAAACCATTACACATAGCTAGTTCATGGTTGAAACAGGAAATTTGGACAATGATGGCATGCATATTAGGAATTTTTGCACAAAACTCTCACTGGCTAGTAGCAGAGGAAGAGATTTGGTACTTATTTTGTCATGGGTCTTTTATTTTCAGCTTGTATTGATGATGAATTTTATTGGTATTCCTTCCAGCGTCTTACCTCTTTCATGGGCCTCAATCAACGCATCTGGTTGCACATGATGAGCACCGTCGCTCCACCGCAACAAATCAATACCAATGACAGTTGCTCCCCCTCAACCTACCTAACTGCGCAACCCCTTTATCCTTTAACCTCTCTCTGCTTCCCTCAATTCTGAACCCGTCTTCACAAAAATCAAATCAAGAACTTCTACTGGGCTATAGAGGACCAAAAACAGAAATTAAACTGTATTATAGTGACAAGGATAGACACAAGAATGTGGTAGGAATAACAGGTGCTAAGGGTCTTGTGGAAAATGTAGTTGCGATCATTAGGAAAGGCTATAGGATTATGTTAGTTAAACTAGTTATTGGAGGAAATACGTTATTAGTGCACACGCCCCCTAAGTAGGATTAGATGATCAAACAAAGAGGGATTTTTGGGAGCAAATGGATGAGATATTACAGGAGGTACTCGCAGGAGAGAACCTAATTATAGGTGGAGATTTCAATTTCATATAGGAATAGATAAACTAGATTAGGAGAGGGTGCATGGTGGATATGGTTTTGCGTTGGCTTCTGACGTAGTGGTGGCCAATGCTATGTATAAGAAGAAGGAGAAGCATATGATAACCTTTAAGAGTGAGTCAGTTAAGAGCCAAATAGATTATTTTTTAGTGAGAAAAGTGGACCATCTAAAATACGACGACTATAAGGTGATTCTTGGAGAAAGCCTGACGTCTTAACATAGGATTTTGGTACTAGATTTATGCTTTAAAGGGCAATACCAAGATAAGAATGATAGTGGGCATCGTAGGATGAAATGATGGGACCTAAAAGGGGATAAATTAGAAATATTTAAGAATAGAATAGATAAAGAAGATACTTGGGACCTGAAAGATGATGCTAACACTATGTGCAACTCGATGGCCAATTGTATGAGGAGAATTTCAAGGGAAGTTCTTGGAGAGTCGAAAGGAAAGGGACCCAACTTTAGAGAAACTTGGTGGTGGAGGAAGGCGGTTCAAGCAGTAGTTAAGGCGAAAAAAGAGTGCTTTAAAAAGTGGCAAAAGGATAAAACTAGGGAAAACTTTAAGAGTTATAGATTGGCTAATAAGGAGGTCAAAAAAGTAGTGAGATAGGCTAAGTTGAAAGCTTATGATGACCTATACACTAGACTAGATAGTAAAGAGGGAGAGAAGAGGGTATACAAACTTGCTAAGATAAGAGAGAGGAAAACGAGAGATTTTAATCAGGTTAGGTGCATCAAGAGTGAGGATTGTAAGGTATTGGTGAAAGATGAAGAGAGTAATAAGAGGTGGAAGAACTATTTTGAGAAGTTGTTAATGGTGGAACATGGAGATAGGTCAATAGGGGAGGAAGTAGCCAGTAATGAGGAAAACTAAGGCTATAGGTTCTATCGCAGGATTATGAACTTTGAAGTAGATATTGCACTTAAGAAGATGAAATCGAATAAGGCTTTATGACCCGATGATATCCTTATTGAAGATTGGAAGTGTTTGGGTAAGAAGGGGATTGCTTGGTTGACTAGTTATTTAGCAAGATTTTGTTGACTAGGAACATGCCAGATAGGGATGGCCATAGGACGGGTTTGTCATTTCCCACTCCCACCCCTGCCAACAAATTCCACCCCCGCTACGGATGGAATTTTTTAATCCCATCCCCGCCCCCCGGATACCTGCGGATATCCGACCACATTTCAAATAGCTAAAAAAATTGAGAACCATTTAAATTATTAGCACATTTAATAATTTTCCTTGTTTCTATATATATAAACAGTGAGACTTTTAAGATTATTATTTATTTATATTTAAACAAAACAACAGACTTCTAATATTCTTTTTCTTATATCTAATTATATTATATATATATATTATTTATTTATATGTTATTAATTATATCAGATCGGGAGAGGCGATACCCGCCCTCGCTCCCGCCCCCGCCCCCGCCCCCTCCCCCTCCCATTGTGGGTAACTAAAATATAATTTACCCTCGCCCCACATACGTATCGGGGCGGGTAAAATCCACCCCATTAGGACGGGTATGGACAGGCCCTCGGGGATCAGATTAAAATGGCCATCCCTAATGCTAGATGAGTGGAAGAAAAATATTTTAGTACTAATCTATAAGAATAAAGATGTCTAGAATTACAACAACTATAAATGAATTACACTAATGTGTCATATAATGAAAGTGTGGGAGAGAGTGATGAAACGTCAATTGTGAGATATAATAGAGGTGTCAGAGAATCAATATGGGTTTATGCCTGGTAGGTCAAACAATGAAAGCGATTTATTTTTTTAGGAGAGTAATAGAAAAGTAAAGAGAAAAGAAAAGATACATTTATATGTTTTTATTGATCTTCAGAAAGCATATGATAGTGTCTCGGGATATAATCTGGTGGGTGTTAGAGAAAAAAGGGATAACAAAATGTTACATTGATGTGATTAGGGACATGTATGAAGGGGTGATGACCACTATTAGATCGCCTGCTAGAGAGATAAAAGAATTTTCAATTATTGTAGAGTTACTTCAAGGATCAACCTTAAGTCCTTATATTTTTGCTTTAGTTATGGATGAGTTGAAAAGAAATATTCAGGATGATGTGTTGTGGTGTGTGCTTTTTGCAGATGATATCGTGTTAGTGGATGACTAACGAAATGGCCTTTGATAGAGCCGAGTGGCAAAGAATGATTCATATAGCTGACCCCATTTGATGGGACGTAAGATTTGGCTTGGTTTGGTTAAGATCACTCTGTATAAAATCTATGAAATCTGTTAGTAATACACAAGTCACATGTTGAAGAAATTAAATTCTAAAAACCATGGTAGATACATTTAGATAAGGATTTGGGATGGGTGGAGAACAATTAGTAAGGGTGGAGGGGTAGACGTCAAGACTTGCTTTGGGCAGTAAGGGAAGACGTCAGTAGTCATGACGGACATGCACCGGGCTATGGAAACAAAGGGAGTGGTTGTGCGCGACTGGACAGGAAGAAATGGATGAAGATGGGTGGGAGGTAGAATCAGGTGTGTGAGAAACTTTTTTTTTTTTTTTGGGTGAGATCTGTAACTTTGGTGTGGTGTCACTCATGGATAGGTTGTCCGTAAACTTGATCTTCACCGGTAGGCCGTGAATAAGTCATTCTCTTTTTCTTATCTCATTTTCCTTTCTAGTTTCTTTTTCTTACAATTGATTGGATGATTACATATTCATAATACTTGGAACTCATATTATTAATTATTGAAGCTTGGCGTTGGCATTAAGCCTTTGCATGTTCAATCAGTTAATTTGAGCGACACCTATTATGTTTTAGATAAGATGGCTATTATGTGGGCAACCATTGGTTCAATGGTAAAATCTTGACCTAATAATCTTGAGATTATAGGTTCAAGTCTCAAGGCAATCACTTTGTGCACTATGTCAAAGGTTAGGTGTGTACTCAATTTTTCCTTTTCCAAATATACATTAATGTGTACTATTTGGGTGTTGTTTTAATATGGCTATTATGTCTTGCACTGTTGATATACTTGTTAAACCTGTAGGAGGGACATCAGTATAATGGTGTGTCTGCTTTTCATAGTTTTTGTTTTTTTGGGGGATAATGGGTCACATGCTTTGTCACATGCGTATACCGAACTACAATTAATAGCAACATCTTGATTGCCAAAGACCATTGGAAATATGTTTGATGTGCAGGGTCCCTGATTGAGTAAATTATTAATCTGTTTGATAAACTTATTTAAAATAAATTTAACTTCATGATTCTCTATCTTTGTCCGTCTCTCTATGTATCAGACATTTCTTTCTGACCAGCTGAGGCTTCTTTTGTTATGTTTATAGGCAAACTTATACTCTTCTAATTTCTGTGCTCTAAAAAATTGTTCTTCTTGTGATTGGTAACGAGTATTTACATATAGAACTTCAAGTGCTCTTGAGGATAACTCTTATGGATAAGAGTTGGATTTCATATAAGAAATAGTCTAGACCTTGCATATATGCAAGGGGTTGAAAAGTTTGATATATTGCCTGTGTAAGAAATGTGTTGAACTTAGATATGGGATATGAAATGGTGTAAGTGAGCACATAATCATAAACGGGTCTATCACTAACTAGGTGAGACATAAAGACGGTATATGTGATAGCTTTCGAATGAATTTTCCCCCTTCTTTATTATTTTTTTCTTAGAGGTGACGATGTTCAACGGTTAAGACTTGGCCTAATAACCTCAAGGTTATGGGTTTAATAATAATCTCGAGGTTATGGGTTTAAGTCTTGGGACCACCACTTTGTGCATTATGTCGAGGGTTAGGTGTATACTCAATCTTTCCCCTCTCAAACACACATTAATGTGTACTAATTGGGCATTGTTTTATTATTTTTTTTGTTACTTCCCAAACCGACTCAAACCATATTGAACTGGCCTTATGCATATCTGTTTGGTTTGGTTGTTTAATTGTTGCGGTCTATTTTCAGTGTTAATTGGGAAATTTTTTCCATATCCAAACCAATTACACTCCTAGTTGTAGGATTGCATTGTTGCTTCATTATCTTATATTTTTCTTGTAGGTTTAGAGAGTCGTAATCAATTTTCGGTCATCACAAAGTTTTACTGATTTGCCATGTTGGCATGACTGCCTTCACCTTTTTAGTTACTAAGGTGTACTGCACTATTTTTGGGTTTGGCATGCCTAGTAGATTTTAGCTTTTCTCGGGAATGGTTTGGAACTTTGACGTGGACGTCTTGCACCTTTATTGATGAATACTCAAAAACTATTTTCAAAATATACAATCAAACAAACTATATATCTTTCACTAATCACAATACTTTTGGTTATATACAAAATCGTGAACTTTACATCTTTTAGTAATGACAATACTCTTTGAGACACTACATGGCCATATCTCCATCACTACTAAATAAAATTTTCATAACCCAATACAAAATTATAGCTTCCCCATGAATCAACACAAAATCTTGTGTTTGGCATCACTTGACAATACCAATCACCAAATACTATGTCCATTCTTTTCTCACGTCCTAATACAAAATTGTGAATTTTACATCTTTCATCGTATCTCTTCCATCAATCACAATACTCTTAAAACATTATATGACCATGCACTAACATCACAATAACTTTCCGGTAACCAACACAAAATCATAACTTCTACTAAACAAACACAAAATCATTTATTACAATTTTTCTTTCAATCTCAACACTTAACACATATTAAATAATTTTCTTATACCCAACACAAAAGTCTATTTTGGAAAAAAAAAGTTACAAGTTAGTTTATTGACTTTTTAATTCTTTTTGAGTCACTAAATCTCTAATTTTTAGGCATTTAAAAAAAAAATCAAATTTTTACAACAAATCTTCACTATATGAAGAGGGCTCTGACCCATGTTTGCCCTCTCAAATGATAGATTTGGAGAGGCCGTTCCCCATGGCTCCCGAAGACAGTCTATTTGGCTCTACATGGCTTGAAATAAGCCCAGCTGGTGAAGAGCTCGGCAGCTCATTCTCAAAACATGGAGTTGGAGAGGCAGAAACCATGGGCCATGGCTTACGACCCGAGCCTAAATAAATGGGAATCTCTACCTGACCCTTCAAGTTATCCCATTAAGGTTAACAGCATATTCTCAGCGGCGGGAGAGTTCCCCAATCCATGTATTGTGGTGGGTTCACCTGGGAATGGTCTCCAAATCTACCAAGTAAATGCCAAAAAGTGGAAAAAACGAGAGTTTAAAATATGCCCAATTTTTGGCACAAATGTGTTGATAGGGCCAGCTTTGGCTGTTGACAGTAAGTTGTGTTGGTATTCAGTCGATATCTAAGCCTAGTTGGATATGATTTACTAACAACGAAGTGGTTCGTGGGCAATTTCCCTATCCATGACCATGGAGAACATTTTGGAGTGCGAGATGTTGACACTCCTCCGCACTTCGCTCATCTAGGTGGTGACAAGTTCTGTTTATTATGGGTTTCCGTGTTGCCGCACAAACGTGTGAAGATTTCGGAGTTTAATGCTGTGTTTGGTTGGGGTTTTTGGGGTGGGATTTGGAAAAGGAATGAGAAATGTAATCCTATTTATGTTTGGTTATAATAAAAAATATATGGGAAAAGAAAGGGGGTGAGAAATAAATAAAGAAATAGGACACCTTTTAGTACATCAATTCTATTTTATAACCAACACAACCAAACATAGTTGAGATTTGGAATTCTATTAATTCTTTCTCATTTTCCTTTCATTTCCATTTCCCTTTCCATTTCCCTTCCCAA
Source organism: Camellia sinensis (assembly GCF_055761805.1). Classification (NCBI taxonomy): domain Eukaryota; kingdom Viridiplantae; phylum Streptophyta; class Magnoliopsida; order Ericales; family Theaceae; genus Camellia; species Camellia sinensis. The sequence continues at coordinate 11,851,520 of NC_138968.1, forward strand.
ATCCCCCAACCAAACACAGCGTAAAGATGACTGTATTTCTCTTCTTCACTGTACGAAGCTTCGAGTTACTACTGGGAACTCTCACCTAGTGAATGGAATTATTCCCTTGGAGGTCTCTATTTTGTCGTGCAGTCTCACTTAGCTTCTGGATTAAAGTTTTCCATGGTGGTTTGGTGGTGTAAGCATCCTTTTACGTACCTATGCATTTTCATTCTTTTGTTCTTTTTATTTCTGTAATTATTTATACACCGCGGCCATTTTTGCCGAGCTCAAACAAAAAAAATATTAAATTTTCAGATTAAAAAAAATCTAGAATGACCCGGAACCAGAAAATTAAAATTGAGGGCATATTTATTAATTATAGTATCCAAAATTTTTATAAAAATATTTCACACAAGTTTTTACGATTGATTTCAAGAAACATAAAAAAATTAAAAATTAATGTTATTTATAACTAGTGTATCATGGACAGTATAAAAAAATATAGATATAAGTCTTAAAATAAATTATATAATGTTAAATTACATTTTTTATAAAATTTGATTAAAAATTCAATATAATGGTAATACCACATCATCATTAGTATGTGATATCACCAACTAATAATAAATAAACACATAGAGAATGAACCTCACATGTCAAATGTAACTAACAATCCAATAAATATCATATCTTTATAGTAAGATTATTTATACTTGCATGTCAATAATAATGACATCATCGTTACATTAAAAAAATTTCATAAAATTTTCATAGATAATATGGTTTATAGTAGTCTCTTCGTTTTCAATCAAAACAACCATTATTATTCTCATAATTTTTAAAATGTCATTGACATTTCACTCTAATAATATTTTTGTAATTTTTTTATTTAAAATATTTTCTTTATATTTGCACCAAAAAAAAAAAAAAAAATCCAAAATCCAAGTTACGTGACCCCCCTCGTCTCTTGCTCCCTCCGCCACTGAGAATGACTCATTGGGATAAATGTATCATGATGTGAGGCTAAAATAAAAGTGAAAGAAGTCAATACCAAATGCTGACTATGGTTTTTTTCAACATGCCCTTGCTGTAGAATTAGTATTATAAGAATAGTGTGATCTTTCATTTACTCCAAAATTCAGTGTTTTTGGAGATTATAAGCGAGCTGAGGGGCAATAGAACCTTGACTAGGGGCAACCAATGGCCTTTTGCCATGTTGATTAATCTTAACAATATCATCATCCTTCCTCATCGGCATCCATCTCAGCAGAATTGGGCAACAAGTTCAATTGTTCCTTTGCTTGACTTTTCTTGGATATACAGTCTCTAATTTCATCGCTTACACGAGATGGACACCTTTTACAAGCAGCCACATTTTTGTAACCACCAGCAATATGTTGTTTGACCTGGCTAGTAAACACTCCCATTCATTTATTTGTTGTAAAAGTTGTGAACAAACCTAGACAAATTTTAGGGATTTACCATCTGTTCATATTGCCATCCCCGATCTTTTCTATTACTTTTGCCTGACTGCAACATCTAATTAATTATTAAATATCAATAAACCAACTCATTGTTAAAAATATTCAAATTAAGGGCATTTTGAAAAATAATTCAGCAATATTAATTATTCTAGCAAAATTACAGCAGTAAAGCCATGATATAATTCAGAAAAATGATAGCAATCCAGATAAGCAACAATACAATCCAGTAAAAACTAGAGCAAATTAACCATAAATTCAGCAAAATTACACCTTATCAAAGCTGTAACTGATGAGGATCCAACAGAACTGTAAATGATGGAAAGGACAAGGTCCCAGCTGGTCAAAAGCATAGCAGCACATGATTCAAAATTGTAAACATCAATGCACAAGTTGTACCTTATCAATGATATTTTTTTCTCAGAAATCATTCACTTTTCTCATCAATGGACTACAGCAAAATGAATTCTGAGAAGAGTAAAAAGAAAAAATCAGAAGTTTCTGGCTGAAGGAAGAAGTCAATGTTTCAAAAATTATAAAAAATAAGAACTCACTATGCTTTTGCTGTTGCAATCTGCCCAGGCTGCAGAATGCCCTAAAAAATGAATTCTAGAAAAAAAATAAAAAGGCCGAAGAAAGAAGAAGACAAAGTGCTCGGAAGTGAAAAGAACTCACTCTGCTGCGATTGGAGTTGGTGTGGTGATCAACATCGAAGGTTTCAGACTTTGTGCTTCTCTCATTTCTGTAGAAACATTGGTGTTCCGCTACAGCTCACAAATATTTATAGTTAGGGCTATCAAAAGGTGTGTTAAACATTTGGTACGATTATAAAAGTCAACAAAATGGATGGTGTAGATCTGTTGATCAAAAAACACACAATGGGAAAAGAAGCGCCCACTTTAGGCGCCTCGCGCTGAAGCCTAAAGCGCTCATTTTTTTCTCACCTTGGTGTCGGCTCACTATTCAAGCCATCATACGCACCATAGGGTCAACTTGAGTGGCTTCTCGCTAAGGGTTTCACCTAAGCACGCTTTTCACAACAATACTACAAATTTAACAGACTATGACCTGGCCTCGTCTATGGCCCACGTAGCCATGTAAGAGTCTTATAGTTAGGGACCTATTAGCCTTGGGTGGGCCCAAGGTTATGCAATGGGGCTCTTCTCCCATCCATATTTTTACTTCTATTTGATTTTTACGGCTATCATGCTAATTGGGTGTTAATATCGGAGGGACGCTCATTCAAGATACTTTTATATCTAACAGCAGTTGGTAGTATGTTAGCATTTCCTTTTCTTTTTCTTCCCCCCTTTTGATTGTAATCATTTGAAATCTGCTTTTATTGTTATGGTAGATTTTTGGTGTATTGAACATCTAAGAAGCATTGACACTCCAAAAGAAGTGTTGTAGTGTTGGACACGGGGACACGCATGTGGTATATCCTTTTATTTAATTAATTTGTTTTTAGGAGACACTCTGAGGACACACCAATTATTTTTTTTTCCTTTCTTCTTTAGTGCTATTTATGGATGTTGAATATTGAATGTTTATTACTTTTTGCTTAGATTAAATAATTCATAGATCATCTATAACTAATACAAACAATAAGAGTTGGTTGTAGAGTGAATTATTATTATTATTATTATTAAAGGAGTGTTAATTTTTGTCAATTTTGATTATTTATGAATATAATATATATACAAAAAAAAAAAAATTATTATCATGTCCCCGCTGTATCCCAATTTTTTTGAAACCAACATGTCTCTGTTTGTGTGCACATATGTGTCGGTGTTTGTGTCCATGCTTCTTAGGTGAACATTGTGGAATGTAATATGGAACGTTGTCATACATGTGCAAACATTTCTATATGGCTATCATATGCGAGGTAGATAAAATTTCATTTTAAATGATGCATAGATTTATAGAAAAATCATAGTTGACCATGGAAAAGAAAAACCCTTGAAATTCCTTGGCCTTTATCATTTACTCTTAGCAATTTCATTTTGACCCTATCTCCTTATTCTTACTTAATCATTAAAGGAATATAAGATTTGTCACTTCTAAAAAGGTTGCATATTGTGGCAGATACTAACATGGCACTCATCTCACACTTCTCGACACCTGTCAAACACATCCAAACATGTCCACCTACTATTTTCTAAAATTTTCTAGACTTAAACATGCTTTAGTTTAGACAATTAGGAAACAAATGTTTCTATTGTATCTGAATTTTAAAATTAGTATTCTGTTATATTTTGTTATTATCTTTGAATTAAATATTCTTATGCATGGCATAAATTCATGATATATAGCATATAATAAATATGTAATTTATGTATTTTGCGTGTCCTCCACATGTCATGTCCTCCAAAAAAAAAATTTTTGTTGGAAAATTTCTTTGTTGTCATGTCAAAGTTCTGTTTGTGTCCTTGTGCATGTGTGTGCGTGCTTCTTAGCTTTGTCTTGAAGACAATTTTCAGTATTGATAGAATGGGATTTGCATCCATTTTAAATGGCTGTATCAGATTGAAATTGCAAAAAGAAAACTTCGATGAAACGAAATTGATGCAAGGTAAAGACAAGTCGGCCCCTAGAACGAAGCAACTGAAAATGAACATAACTGAGAGAAATTGATTCTAAACATAAATAAGGTCTTCTAACAAATGACCAAGTTTAAAACCACCCAAAATGCAATTATTCAGCCACCGGCACAAAATCTCTACAATAAGAGGTTGTCATTATGATGGTGGAAGAAGTTTTACCCTATTGGAAAGTGATGGTGCTAACTAGAAACTCATGAAGGAGTCTAGTCATTAAGCTTTTAGAAAAATATGTCCTTTTAGAAGGTTATAGAAATGATTGTAAGTAACGTGTGAGGGATACAAGTTTTTGCCCACCTCAGGCGTTGGGGACCTATCAACTTCAGGTGGGCCAATGTTGGTTTTCATCTATGAAGCACAAATACTTATACTTAGCTCTTGTCCCAAGTATCTACAAACTTCTGTTTACTTTTCATAGCTGTTGTGCTAATTAATGGGTGTAGATTTTTGGGATGGTAATTTGAGCCGTTGCTTTAGAGTTTGGGAGCCATGCTAATATGTTTGCATTTTCCTTATATATAGACATGCTATTTTTTTCCCATTTTGATTGTATCGAACTTGATGTTGGAGAGGTCCTTTTGAAACATGCTTTTTATTCTTATGGTAGAATTTAGGTGTAGTAAAATTTTATATTTCACAATTTAATGGCTTTGTAATTTATTTTATTTTATTTTTTTATTTTTTGGTTGTTGTGTGCTAAGACTTTCTTTTTTTTGTTTTTTAGGAGGGGGCAGATGAAGTAGGGTTTTTTCAGAATATGTTTTCATGTGTTCCTGGCAGCAGTTCACAGATTTGTTTTCTTGTGATTCTTGGTTTTGGCATTCATCATCTCAGTTGTCCAATGCACAAGGTAAAATTTTCTGGATCGTTTACTTCATGCTGTGATTGTTGGTATAAGGAGACTAACTGTGGTAATTTTTTTTTTTACTGTTATCTTGAGAGCAAATTTTGTAATTAAAATGCAAATATTTCTGGTTATCATTGATGTGAGGTGCATATAATTACATTTTAAATTATGGGTAGATTTATAGAAAATTATAGTTGACAAAACGCAAAACTCATTATTGACATTGAACCTGGAAATGAAATTTGTTAAATGCTAGACTCATATTTGCTTGATCATGTGTTTGCTGTTACATTTGGCCCCAAAACTTAAAATTTTTCAGTATCTATGTAACAGAATTTACTTCCTTTTTGTAGCAGTATCACTCAATCTTTCAGTTTGGCAGTGATGATTTTTGCTTTATTGAAGTTTTCTAGAACTGCATTCATTTTTTTTTTAATCATTTTACAATGAAATTTTGTGAGCCATGTATTGTACAGTCGATATGTAATGGATTGCATCCCTTTTAGGAAGTAACTCTGTGTTGCAAATGTGATTTAGAAGAATATATCAGATTCAATATCTTTGTAGTTGCTTGATGCAATTCAAAATACAGATGATATCATATGTTTAGACATTTTGTAAGATGTAACAATCAGTTTGTGTGGTCGTTTCTTATGGATAATCTCCATCATTTTAGCTTGGCTTTAGATGAATAGATATACATGCAAGGATTTTGAATTTATGGTTGTATGTTTCAGATGCCGTGGTCTTTTTAATTAATGCTTATTTTTGTAGAATCTCATTTATCTAAAGCAGCAATGATAAACGCCACACCCAAATAAGATCTGTTCAAGTAGGCCTGGAAATCAACCTGGTCGGTCACCAGGAGCCTCCACAATGGCATGAATCGTTACTTTGACATTAACAATTCTGATCAAGTTATCAAATCCAAAATCTATGAATTGTTTCTTTGACATTATCAATTCTAGTCGATTTGGGTATGTTAGCTATCCTCAGTTCATTTTTCTCCTTCCAACAGGCTGGCTATTTTATCAGAGCCCTTCCCCACTGGCTAGGTTTGAAGAGCCTTTGAGGCTCTCCAAAGAGTACATTTGAACCTTCCTTCTCATGAAATCCAGCTGCATAAAAAAGCAATTCCCTTCATCAAGAACTCTGCAGCCCAAGCAATTGCAGAAGAGCACCTCCCTCCTTCAGATTCCTCCATCATCTCTCCCCAATCAAGGTATGGAACACCATCTCTCTCCTCCCCCCTTTATGCAATCTGCATGCCTTGACCACCATACATGCTTCTCTAAACTTTCTCTCTAATAATAATATTTATTTGTTATTTCTGCTTTATTAGTAGTTTGGTATTTTACTTTCACAGTAAATCCTATCTAATTTTTCAAACAATTTTTGTCCTCGTGGGCAAGTTTTATCGCCTTGGTGGGTTTCGATCGAAAAACAGGGAGTTGGAGAGGGAATAACCATTGGCTATGGCTTATGATTTGAGCGTAACAGCCGGGGACTCGTTCCCCATGGCTCACAACGACAGTCCATTATAATCCAATTTGTTAACTGTGAGCTTTTTAGAAGCATCAGAATACCATCTAGAGATATAATATATATGCTTTTTTGAATTTAGGCATTATTTATTCCCCTTTGAATTTCTTTCTTGGCTTGGTCAGGTTCTAGGCATTGAGAACTTATTTGAATTGCAAATATTTGATGATGTTACTGTTTAGGACTGAACCATTGTGACAAATTGAAGTTTGGCATTTGTTCAGAAACTGAATAGAATGGAATAAGAGAGTTAATTGGGAGAAAAATATTGCACATTGTAGAAATTTAATGTATAAAGATAAATGATTGTATTATTGATTGATTGTATTTTGATATATTTTACAATGATTCATGATTCCTATATATAGAAGAGGGTGAGTGTGTAGTAGGTAAGGAGTAGGTGAAGTGGAGGTGGTAGTGGTGTAGTGGGTTAGGTTTAGTGGAGTAGGTGAGGTGGTAGTGGTGTAGTGGGTTAGGTTTAGTGGAGTAGGTTTAAGTGGGTGAAGTAGGTGGAGAGTAGGTGGATTTTAACAGCCCCCCGCAAACTCAAGGGGGATAGGAACTAACCAACTTGAGTTTGGAGAGAGTAACAAAACAAGAAAATACATAAAAATAAAAGAGGATAAGAGGCACTGTATGGTCGTGTCAGACCATTGGTGAAGACACTGGATGGTGGTGTCATAACGTTGTAGAGGATACTGTATGGGGGTGTCATAACCATGTAGAGGACACTGTATGGTGGTGTCATAACGGTGTAGAGGACACTGGATGGCGGTGTCAGACCGATGTAGAAGACAGTTTATGGGGTCATGTCGGACCGTTGTAGCAGACACTGTGTGGTCGTGTCAGACCGATGTAGAAGACAGTTTATGGGGTCATGTCGGACCGATGTAGAAGACAGTTTACGGGGTCATGTCGGACCGTTGTAACAGACACTGTTGTGACAGTTGTTGTGACAGTTTACGGAGTCTTGCTGGACCCTTGTAGAAACTAACCGGAATCAATGTCGGGACAGTTTACAGAGTCTTGTCGGACCCTTTGAAGGAGCGAACCGGAATCAATGTCGGGACAGTTTACTGAGTCTTGTCGGACCCTTGAAGGAGCTAACCGGAATCAATGTCGGGACAGTTTACAGAGTCTTGTCGGACCCCTGAAGGAGCTAACCGGAATCAGTGTCGGGACAGTTTACAGAGTCTTGTCGGACCCTTAAAAAGTCGCACCCTCAAAAGGTGTGCCCAATCTTTCAAAAGGCGTGCCCAATCCATAAAAAGGCGTGCCAGATATGATGGCGAGGCACGTGAGTGCCTTGTCTGGCGCGCTCGTTTGTCGTCTGGCGTCAAGTGGCGCGCGATACGCGTGGCTGCCTCGGCTATTTAACCAAGGTTGATGCTGAGGCTGAGGCAGACAAAAAACTTCTGAAAATCCTCTGAAAAAACTCTTCCTTTGCTGAGAGAGAAACTCTGTAATACTCTGTAACCAACCCGTCTCTGAAACACTCAGCAACATGGCCTCTTCTTCCCGTCCAGCTACCCAGAACATGGCCTCCTCTTCCCGTGGTCTGCTCACGCTCTTTCCAGAACTGAACGAGTCCACAAGAGAAATAACTGGTGCGGTGGCCAGTGAACCTCAACCAAACACCTCTGGTTTTGCTCCGTTGAACTTTCCGATGCGGTCGGTGGAACAAAAAATGGCGGTGCAAACTGATATTGAGGCCAATCAATATACTCTGAAGTCATGTGTGGAAACCATGACTGCAGTCACAAACTTGTCGCACCGGCTGCAGAGCAGGACAAATGAGGTGCAACAGTTAAACTCCCAGCTGGCTCTGCTCCAACGCATGTATAAGGATGCGCGAGCAGAGATAAGTGTGCTAAAGACAGAAAACAAGGAGCTGAAGCGGAAGGCCACCGTGATGTTCCGATTTGGAGGTCCACCATATGCTGTAGTGGAGGAGCAGGGAGGACGAAACTTGCTTGGTGGTCTAGGAAGCACGGAGGCAACACCGGCAAGGGCCGTCCAGGACGGAGGCAAGAAGAAGAGACCTGCAGCAGAGTAGAGAAGAAAAAATCCCACTGTGGGTGTGGGTGTGTTGTGGTGGTTTGTTTGTTTGTTTGTTTGTTTGTATGTTTGTTTGTTTGTTTTTTTTTTTTTTTTTTGTGTAAAATTGGGATCGGGGTTGATCCCTGACATGAATAAAATGAGTTTGGTGTGCAGTACTTCTTCTTCTGTTTTTGTTTTTGTTTTTTTTTTTTTTTTTTTGAAAATAAAAGAAAATAAAGTGGAAGAGAAGTATGTGAATAAAATTGAAGAGAAATGTGTGAATGTGAAAGGAAGAAAAGAAAAAAAAAAATAAAAAGGAAATGGGAGATTCAAATTTGTTTGGTCGGGTCCTACCAAAAAAACATATTTTTGGATGGGTTCTTTGAGAAAGAGATATTATTGTAGAGTGGATATTTGAAAGAGATTAAAAGTGAGTTGGAGAAAATAAATAAAAATAATGAAGTTGGAATCAAACGGAGGAGAGAGGGGACAAGCCCACATGGGTGTCTAGGGAATGAAAATTCAAAGGTGAGTGGAGTTGATTTTTATTTTTATTTTTTATTTATTTATTTTTATTTTTTTGGTCGAATATATATAAATATATATATAATATCAACTAGTGACATACCTCATCACAAAACACGTCCCACCTCTGCACTATACACACGTTTACCAATAAGCTTTACAGCTGCTCAAGCACTAACCCATAATACATGGCAAAAACCATGTGCTGGTGCACAAAACCATGGGCCAGAATACCAATCACGTGTATCTCTACACTATGCACGAAATCAAAATAGCTAATCTCAAAGCAAGACCCACAGCTTAATCCACTGTTGAACATTGCTGTGCTCAGTGCTGCTGTGTTTGTTCCATACCCGTGGCTGTACAAATTCCCAAGGAGACGTGCAGCATTGCTTTCTCTGTCTCTGGTGTCAGGTGCCCTGGTCGTGATGAGCCTTTTTCTGATGAAGCAATTGCACTTATGAGAGGAGTGATAATGCAGAGGGATGTTAAGATTGAAGTGGAAAATGTTGATAGATCTGGAACTTTCTTGGGATCTTTGTGGGAGTCAAAGACTAATATGGCTGTGACACTTCTGGAAGCTGGCCTGGCAAAGCTTCAAACTTCCTTTGGCACTGATAGGATCCCGGATGCTCACCTTCTTGCACAGGCTGAGCAGCCTGCCAAAAGGCAGAAGTTAAAAATCCGGGGATGGGACGAGAACAGAGGAAGCTTCAAGGAAGAAAATTGGTGGTGATGGGTTGACTGGGTGAGTCAAGGACAGCGACTCGAAGGAGTTGGGCGTGAAGGTGGTGGACTCGAAGAAATTTCAAGGTATGTGTAGAAAATTCTAGCGGACTAGGTTGAGGTCCGGTGGGCGGCCAAGGCGAGGTTGCCGCCCGCCGGTGAAGCGAAAAATACGAACTGCTTAACCTTGCTCTGATACCATGTAGAAATTTAATGTATAAAGATAAATGATTGTATTATTGATTGATTGTATTTTGATATATTTTACAATGATTCATGATTCCTATATATAGAAGAGGGTGAGTGTGTAGTAGGTAAGGAGTAGGTAAAGTGGAGGTGGTAGTGGTGTAGTGGGTTAGGTTTAGTGGAGTAGGTGAGGTGGTAGTGGTGTAGTGGGTTAGGTTTAGTGGAGTAGGTGAGGTGGTAGTGGTGTAGTGGGTTAGGTTTAGTGGAGTAGGTTTAAGTGGGTGAAGTAGGTGGAGAGTAGGTGGATTTTAACAGCCCCCCGCAAACTCAAGGGGGATAGGAAGTAACCAACTTGAGTTTGGAGAGAGTAACAAAACAAGAAAATACATAAAAATAAAAGAGGATAAGAGACACTGTATGGTCGTGTCAGACCATTGGTGAAGACACTGGATGGTGGTGTCATAACGTTGTAGAGGACACTGTATGGGGGTGTCATAACCATGTAGAGGACACTGTATGGTGGTGTCATAACGGTGTAGAGGACACTGGATGGCGGTGTCAGACCAATGTAGAAGACAGTTTATGAGGTCATGTCGGACCGATGTAGAAGACAGTTTACGGGGTCATGTCGGACCGTTGTAACAGACACTGTTGTGACAGTTGTTGTGACAGTTTACGGAGTCTTGCTGGACCCTTGTAGAAACTAACCGGAATCAATGTCGGGACAGTTTACAGAGTCTTGTCGGACCCTTTGAAGGAGCGAACCGGAATCAATGTCGGGACAGTTTACTGAGTCTTGTCGGACCCTTGAAGGAGCTAACCGGAATCAATGTCGGGACAGTTTACAGAGTCTTGTCGGACCCCTGAAGGAGCTAACCGGAATCAGTGTCGGGACAGTTTACAGAGTCTTGTCGGACCCTTAAAAAGTCGCACCCTCAAAAGGTGTGCCCAATCTTTCAAAAGGCGTGCCCAATCCATAAAAAGGCGTGCCAGATATGATGGCGAGGCACGTGAGTGCCTTGTCTGGCGCGCTCGTTTGTCGTCTGGCGTCAAGTGGCGCGCGATACGCGTGGCTGCCTCGGCTATTTAACCAAGGTTGATGCTAAGGCTGAGGCAGACAAAAAACTTCTGAAAATCCTCTGAAAAAACTCTTCCTTTGCTGAGAGAGAAACTCTGTAATACTCTGTAACCAACCCGTCTCTGAAACACTCAGCAACATGGCCTCTTCTTCCCGTCCAGCTACCCAGAACATGGCCTCCTCTTCCCGTGGTCTGCTCACGCTCTTTCCAGAACTGAACGAGTCCACAAGAGAAATAACTGGTGCGGTGGCCAGTGAACCTCAACCAAACACCTCTGGTTTTGCTCCGTTGAACTTTCCGATGCGGTCGGTGGAGCAAAAAATGGCGGTGCAAACTGATATTGAGGCCAATCAATATACTCTGAAGTCATGTGTGGAAACCATGACTGCGGTCACAAACTTGTCGCACCGGCTGCAGAGCAGGACAAATGAGGTGCAACAGTTAAACTCCCAGCTGGCTCTGCTCCAACGCATGTATAAGGATGCGCGAGCAGAGATAAGTGTGCTAAAGACAGAAAACAAGGAGCTGAAGCGGAAGGCCACCGTGATGTTCCGATTTGGAGGTCCACCATATGCTGTAGTGGAGGAGCAGGGAGGACGAAACTTGCTTGGTGGTCTAGGAAGCACGGAGGCAACACCGGCAAGGGCCGTCCAGGACGGAGGCAAGAAGAAGAGACCTGCAGCAGAGTAGAGAAGAAAAAATCCCACTGTGGGTGTGGGTGTGTTGTGGTGGTTTGTTTGTTTGTTTGTTTGTTTGTATGTTTGTTTGTTTTTTTTTTTTTTTTTTTTGTGTAAAATTGGGATCGGGGTTGATCCCTGACATGAATAAAATGAGTTTGGTGTGCAGTGCTTCTTCTTCTGTTTTTGTTTTTGTTTTTTTTTTTTTTTTTGAAAATAAAAGAAAATAAAGTGGAAGAGAAGTATGTGAATAAAATTGAAGAGAAATGTGTGAATGTGAAAGGAAGAAAAGAAAAAAAAAAATAAAAAGGAAATGGGAGATTCAAATTTGTTTGGTCGGGTCCTACCAAAAAAACATATTTTTGGATGGGTTCTTTGAGAAAGAGATATTATTGTAGAGTGGATATTTGAAAGAGATTAAAAGTGAGTTGGAGAAAATAAATAAAAATAATGAAGTTGGAATCAAACGGAGGAGAGAGGGGACAAGCCCACATGGGTGTCTAGGGAATGAAAATTCAAAGGTGAGTGGAGTTGATTTTTATTTTTATTTTTTATTTATTTGTTTTTATTTTTTTGGTCGAATATATATAAATATATATATAATATCAACTAGTGACATACCTCATCACAAAACACGTCCCACCTCTGCACTATACACACGTTTACCAATAAGCTTTACAGCTGCTCAAGCACTAACCCATAATACATGGCAAAAACCATGTGCTGGTGCACAAAACCATGGGCCAGAATACCAATCACGTGTATCTCTACACTATGCACGAAATCAAAATAGCTAATCTCAAAGCAAGACCCACAGCTTAATCCACTGTTGAACATTGCTGTGCTCAGTGCTGCTGTGTTTGTTCCATACCCGTGGCTGTACAAATTCCCAAGGAGACGTGCAGCATTGCTTTCTCTGTCTCTGGTGTCAGGTGCCCTGGTCGTGATGAGCCTTTTTCTGATGAAGCAATTGCACTTATGAGAGGAGTGATAATGCAGAGGGATGTTGAGATTGAAGTGGAAAATGTTGATAGATCTGGAACTTTCTTGGGATCTTTGTGGGAGTCAAAGACTAATATGGCTGTGACACTTCTGGAAGCTGGCCTGGCAAAGCTTCAAACTTCCTTTGGCACTGATAGGATCCCGGATGCTCACCTTCTTGCACAGGCTGAGCAGCCTGCCAAAAGGCAGAAGTTAAAAATCCGGGGATGGGACGAGAACAGAGGAAGCTTCAAGGAAGAAAATTGGTGGTGATGGGTTGACTGGGTGAGTCAAGGACAGCGACTCGAAGGAGTTGGGCGTGAAGGTGGTGGACTCGAAGAAATTTCAAGGTATGTGTAGAAAATTCTAGCGGACTAGGTTGAGGTCCGGTGGGCGGCCAAGGCGAGGTTGCCGCCCGCCGGTGAAGCGAAAAATACGAACTGCTTAACCTTGCTCTGATACCATGTAGAAATTTAATGTATAAAGATAAATGATTGTATTATTGATTGATTGTATTTTGATATATTTTACAATGATTCATGATTCCTATATATAGAAGAGGGTGAGTGTGTAGTAGGTAAGGAGTAGGTGAAGTGGAGGTGGTAGTGGTGTAGTGGGTTAGGTTTAGTGGAGTAGGTGAGGTGGTAGTGGTGTAGTGGGTTAGGTTTAGTGGAGTAGGTTTAAGTGGGTGAAGTAGGTGGAGAGTACATGATTTGTGGAAATTTCAAAAATGCAAGTGAAAGAATGTGGATGATGTGCGTGACGTGACACAAGACCTATACCTGTCATCAACTCAATTTTCATTACTAGTCCAATAAGGTGTGTGTCCCTATCATGTTTGTGTCTAACACGTGTTCGACATTGACAATCATCGACATTTGTCTAAATGAGTCATGTTATTTTTAAAATTTTCTTAGACCTAGACACACTTCAGATACTTGGGAGACACACGTGTCCATTATTCAGACACATATGAAACACGTTTTAAGTTTGAACAAATTAACTTAGATGATACAAAGATAAAAGAAAAATAATATAGATTTATACGTATTAATCCCTCTTCCTCTAAACTTTAGTGATTAATGTTATATTGCATTTTTAATTATTATATAATAAATATATATAATTATACATTTTGTGCCTATCCTCCATGTGTCGTGTCCAGTATCCTCTAAAAATTGATGTGTCGACGTGTTCATGTTGTGAGTCCGTGCATCTTAGGCAACAATGTTGCTAGATCTCAGAACTTCTAATACAAAGCAAGAATCTCTCAAAAGGCTTATGGTGCCCTCCATCCTTTGTAGAGAGTTAAAGTCCCTCTCTTCTTTCGCCTCTCTTTAGTTTGGCCGTTCTTCAAGTACAAGGGCTCATAAATTTGTTGCTAGTCTTTTTTTCTTTTCTTTTCTTTTATTTTTATTATTATTTAGAATATATTATGATTGTCAATCTCCAACTCAACCTATGATATAGTGGGGGACAATTTACAAGCTTTGTACTTAAGTAAGTTTCAAGTCAAAGAGTGTCAAAGGCTGTGTTTGGATTTTTGATTTGTGCAGGGAAAGGAAAAGGGAAGGGAATATTGAGGGAAGTATAAGCTTCTTTTTCTTTTATTTAATTTTTATATACTTTTTCTCCTTTCCTTCCACAAATCCAAGATCCAAACACAACATTAGGATCTTGGGGATTTCAAGAGAAATTCTGAAATGATTTAAATGCTTGTATACTGTGCATGTGGAAAATATTAGAACCTGAGGTAGTATATGGGATTTTGTTTGTCTGGTCAAAAGTTTTTGGTCAATTTTGATATTTAAGAATAATTTGGGAGTTTTGTTAGTTTGAGCCTAGCCTGTTAAAGTTGGATGCACACTAGTGTTGGTAAGGTAAAGTTTAAAACTTTAACCTCACGTATACTTACGAATACTTTTGGATTAGAGATTATTCACTACTTTACTTTCTTACCATCATCCACATTTGTTCCTTTGTTTGTTGTTAATTGTAATGTCTATGTGGATGTCTATATTATATTTTTCTCATTTAGATGATTCACAAGGAATAGCTTGTGTTGTAAGAATTCATATCGTATCTGAAGATTACTGCACAGCTATTGGGTTCATTTGGATGCTCTTTTCAGGATGGGTCAACTGTGTCTACACATGCATCCAGACCAGTTACAAAAAAGCATAATGTGTTTGTCTCATATCCAAAATAAAGGATGTAACAGTAAGTTATACATGATACCTGGTGGAGCCATTTCCTATCGCTGTGTCTTGAGAATTTCTATGTCAGCTGGCTCATTAGAATTAGATGGCACAACGACCCTCAAGGGTAAGAATATATTAAACTTATTGAACGTGCCACCATTTAGCATTGGCTTGAGTTTGTTGATCCTACAGTATGCATATGTGGATTAATATTTACCTTTTCCCTTCTAAGATTTTCACTTCTCTGGGAAGAATCTGGCCTAAGAAATTGATCTTCTGGTATTCTATTGTTGTATGAATATGTTCATCAGGTTAGAACTTTTGGATTTACATGCCAAATGATGATAATACACGATTGCCTAAATGTTTCAGTACTAGAACTATCAATATGAACAGCGACTCTCCTACTCTGTCATGTCCTAAATTTCTCCTTTATGCTGTGTTTGGTTGGGGGATTTGGGGAGAGAATTGGAAAGGGAAAGGGAAAAGGTGTGTGAAATTAGGTGAAATGTAAGTATATTTTATTCACATTTCATCTAACTTTTCCCTTTTCCTTTCCAAATCCTTCCTCAAATTCTCCAACCAAACACAACGTTAATGTATAATGTACTTCTAAGAGGATAGTGTCAGCATTGAGTCATATTTTCAATTTGTTCAAACACATAAATGTGTATATGTTTCACACTCAAAAATCAACCACAAGATTATATATTGATAGCAGGTCGAAAAAGTTGCTTGATAGCTCAAGGAATCCCTTTGAGGGTACCACGGATTTTGAAGGACAGTTGCAGGAGTTATTTGATGAAGTGATGTAAGAAATAATGTATAGAGAAAGAGAGAGAATAAATTGTATGTATTATTATTGATTGATATATTGATATCTATTACAATGATTCATGATTCCTATATATAGAAGAGGGTGAGTGTGTAGTAGGTAAGGAGTAGGTGAAGTGGAGGTGGTAGTGGTGTAGTGGGTTAGGTTTAGTGGAGTAGGTGAGGTGGTAGTGGTGTAGTGGGTTAGGTTTAGTGGAGTAGGTGAGGTGGTAGTGGTGTAGTGGGTTAGGTTTAGTGGAGTAGGTTTAAGTGGGTGAAGTAGGTGGAGAGTAGGTGGATTTTAACAGCCCCCCGCAAACTCAAGGGGGATAGGAATTAACCAACTTGAGTTTGGAGAGAGTAACAAAACAAGAAAATACATAAAAATAAAAAAGGATAGGAGACACTGTATGGTCGTGTCAGACCGTTGGTGAAGACACTGTATGGTGGTGTCAGACCGATGTAGAAGACAGTTTATGGGGTCATGTCGGACCGTTGTAGAAGACAGTTTATGGGGTCATGTCGGACCGTTGTAGAAGACATTTTATGGGGTCATGTCGGACCGTTGTAGAAGACAATGTTGTAACAGTTTACGGAGTCTTGCTGGACCCTTGTAGAAACTAACCGGAATCAAAGTCGGGACAGTTTACAGAGTCTTGTCGGACCCTTGTAGAAACTAACCGGAATCTATGTCGGGACAGTTTACAGAGTCTTGTCGGACCCTTGTAGAAACTAACCGGAATCTATGTCGGGACAGTTTACAGAGTCTTGTCGGACCCTTGTAGAAACTAACCGGAATCTATGCCGGGACAGTTTACAGAGTCTTGTCGGACCCATAAAGGAGCTAACCGGAATCAAATGTAGGGACAGTTTACAGAGTCTTGTCGGACCCCTAAAAAATCGCACCCTCAAAAGGTGTGCCCAATCTTTCAAAAGGCGTGCCATCAAAAAACGTGCCCAATCCATAAAAAGGCGTGCCATCAAAAGGCGTGCCCAATTCATCAAAAGGTGTGCCGGACATGATGGCGAGGCACGTGGGCGCCTTGGCTTGCGCGCCCGTTTGTCGTCTGGCGGCAAGTGGCGCGCGATACGCGTGGCTGCCTCGGCTATTTAACCAAGACGAAGGCTGAGGCTGAGGCATACCATTCTGAAACCTCTGAAACCAACCCTTCGCTGAAAAACTCTGCCTCTTCGGAGAGAGAAAATCTGTAACACTCTGTTGCCCAGAAAAATGGCCTCTTCTTCCCGGAGTCTGCTCACTCTCTTTCCCGACCTGAACGAGTCAACAAGAGAGATAACTGGTGCGGTGGCCAGTGAACCTCAACCAAACACCGCTGGTTTTGCTCCGTTGAACTTTCCGATGCGGTCTGTGGAGCAAAAAATGGCAGGGCAAACAGATATTGAAGCCAATCAATATACACTGAAGTCATGTGTGGAAACCATGACTGCGGTTACAAATTTGTCGAACCGGCTGCAGAGTAGGACAAATGAGGTGCAGCATTTGAACGGCCAACTGGCTCTGCTCCAGCGCATGTATAAGGATGCGCGAGCAGAGATAAGCGTGCTAAGGGCAGAAAACAAGGAGCTGAAGCGGAAGGCCACCGTGATGTTCCGATTTGGAGGTCCGCCGTATGCTGCAGTGGAGGAGCAGGGTGTAGTGATCATGCCCAGTGGAGTGGGAAACACGGAGGCAACACCGGCAAGGGCCGCCCAAGACGGTGGCAAGAAGAAAAGACCGGCGGAATAGGCGAGAAGAAAAATCCCACTGTTCCGATTTGTGTTGGTTGTGTTTTGTTTTGTTTTGTGTTTTTTTATTTTTATTTATTTTTATTTTTTTTATTTTTTATGGTGTAAAATGCTGATCGGGGTTGATCCCCGGCATGAAGAAATGACAAGTTTGTAAAATGTTGTTTTTTTTTTTTTTTTTTTTTTTTTTTTTTTTTTTTTGGGAGTGTTTTGTTGAAAAAATAAAAATAAAATGAAAGAAAACAAGGGAGAAAGAAAATAGATAAAAAATATTTATAGATGGATTATATGAAAAACATCAGTGCGATTGTTTCAAAATAAAGTGGGGTATTTAAAAAAGAGGAAAAGTGACTTGGAAAAAATAAATAAAAATAAGTGATTTTTGAAATCAAATGGTGGAGAGAGAGGGACAAACCCATGTGATAAAGTGGAGAGAGAATGAGTGGAGTATGGTAAGGGTTTCATCCAAAGCCAAAATTCCTGCAGCGAATCACTTCGCAAATCCTAGCATGAGCTTTTTCTCTTTCCAGGCTTATTCATGAATTTCCTGGTGATTTCAAGAGCCTCTGGTGGCATTGTGGCAGAGAACACCCCAACCTGGATTTTGGGTGGCAGCAACTGGAAAATATCATAGATCTGATTTTTAAAAACCTCGTGACAGCATTTCATCAGCTTCATCCAAGACAAACATTTTGATGTAAACAGGGCGAAGTGATTGTCTCCGCAACATGTCAAACACACGACCAGGAGTACCAACAACAACATGAACCCCACTGGAGAGAATGCGTTGATCTTCGCGCACACTAGTCCCTCCAACACAAGCATGAACCTTCACACTTTGCTGGGCAAGTTCAAGAGTGGGTGGAAGAACCAAAGCTTGGCACTCAACCAAGCTATAATCTAGCTGCTGCAGAATTCCAGAGCAGAATGTTGCAGTGTTTCCAGTTCCAGACTGTCTCGTCATATGAGGTGAAGAATTCTTCTCCATCAGCCTCACACATGACTACAGTTGCACAAATCTTTGTTGATTTTATCAGCGGAATAGGTTGAGGTCCGGCGGGCGGCTAAGGTGAGGTTGCCGCCCGCCGGGGAAGCGAAAAATACTAGGTTTTAAACCAGCTCTGATACCATGTAAGAAATAATGTATAGAGAAAGAGAGAGAATAAATTGTATGTATTATTATTGATTGATATATTGATATCTATTACAATGATTCATGATTCCTATATATAGAAGAGGGTGAGTGTGTAGTAGGTAAGGAGTAGGTGAAGTGGAGGTGGTAGTGGTGTAGTGGGTTAGGTTTAGTGGAGTAGGTGAGGTGGTAGTGGTGTAGTGGGTTAGGTTTAGTGGAGTAGGTGAGGTGGTAGTGGTGTAGTGGGTTAGGTTTAGTGGAGTAGGTTTAAGTGGGTGAAGTAGGTGGAGAGTAGGTGGATTTTAACAAGTGAAAACAATGATTACGATGGGGAATGAAAATGATGCCATAGACCTCCTTCAAGCAAATTATGAAGCTGTGAAAGAACAGATGGACGCTGGTGCTAGAGGAATAGAACAAGCTGCCACACTAGACGTCATAACCTTGGAGTACATTGCTATTGGGAATTTGAAGATGGTTGGCTCCTTGTTGGACATGGTGATTTCATCTGCAATAAATATTCTACACATTGATTCATACAAGAATGTGTGTTAAGCATGCTACTATAGGAAACTTCAGGATACTTAAGTCCGTCTACATGGTAATTTCTCTTTTTTTGGAAAGCATTTGATACTTCGATTGACATGCTTGTCTACATACCGCATCTGTGTATTTGTGTGTTGCGTCTAGGCTATCTTAATGTTACAATTACAGAATCATTAACTTTGTAACTCTGCCATTATTAGTCATTGATGGATTGACAATTAATCTAACAAATGGATGTATAACTCTGTTATCAAACTGACTGTCAGGGTCCAGTGGAGCTAATCTATACAAGGATAAAAAAGGAGAAAGGAATTAATTTGATTATATTGTATTTCATTGGGTAAAATTTATGTAGGTTCATTACCTATGAAAGTTGTTTATGTGATATGTATGTGCATGCGCATTTGTGGCACACACTGTTATTTTTAGAGAATACAATATTAGGGAATGATTAGGATATCATTCCCTATTTATATTAATGAAGATTAATAATTACAAGGAAGCCCTAAGGCATAAAATAATTACAAAATAATAACCCAAATCATAATATATTATTCTAACACTCCCCCTTAAGCTGATGCGAAGATATTTCTCATGCCCAGCTTGCCTAAGATGTCATGAAATGGCTTACTCCCAACTCCCTTGGTGAGGATGTCAACAAGTTGTTCACCAGACTGCACAAAGGGAGTACATATTGTGCCACTAGTGAGTTTCTCCTTAATGAAGTGACGATCAATCTTAACATGCTTTGTCTTGTCATGTTGAACCAAATTGTGAGCGATATTGATAGCGGCCTTATTATCACAGTATAACCGCATGGAGTCCGTCTGATCAATACCTACATCACTCAACAATAACTTGATCCATAAAAGCTCACACATCCCTTGTGCCATAGCTCTAAACTCAGCTTCTGCACTTGACCTGACAACCATATTATGTTTCTTACTTCTCCAAGTAACTAGGTTGCCTCCAACAAAGGTGCAATATCCAGAAGTCGATCTCCTATCAGTCACTGATCCAACCCAGTCAGCATCTGTATAGGCTTCCACACGAATATGATCATACTTTGAAAAATAAAGACCCTTACCAGGAGCAGACTTCAAATACCTCAAATTTTTTATGATAGTCTCGAAGTGAATCTGATGAGGAGCATGCGTAAACTGGCTAACCACACTGACAGCAACAGCAATATCAGGACTAGAGTGAGATAGGTAAATGAGTTTACTCACTAATCGCTGATAGCTCTCCCTGTCAACAGCTACTCCTCCTTCATCATCCCGCGATTTCTGATTGGGTTCCAGTGGAGTGTCACAGGCCTTGCAGCCAAGCATCCTAGTTTCCTTCAACTGATCAAGCACATACTTCCTCTGTGAAATAAATATCCCATCCTTGGAGCGAGCAACTTCAATTCCCAGAAGATACTTCAAGCTCCCCAAGTCTTTGATTTCAAATTCACTAGCTAAATATTTTTTCAACAGAGGAATTTCCTCACTATCATCGCCCGTAAGAATTATGTCATCTACATAAACAATGAGTGTTGTAGTCTTACCAAGTGAGAAATGTTTCACAAACAAGGTGTGATTTGCCTAACTCTGTTTAAAGCCATATTTAAGCATAGCTTGAGTGAATCTCTCAAACCAAGCTCTCGGAGACTGTTTGAGACCATATAATGACTTTCAAAGCCTACATACTCGGCCTTCTGTCTGATGATCCTCAAAACCCGAAGAAATGTCCATATATACCTCTTCTTCGAGGTCACCATGGAGAAAAGCATTCTTTACATCAAACTGATGAAGTGGCCATTCTAGATTAGCTGCTAACGAGAGAAGCACTCTGACTAAATTCATCTTAGCCACGGGTGCAAAGGTCTCCCGATAGTCTACGCCATATGTCTGAGTGAATCTTTTTGCCACAAGTCTAGCCTTGTAACGCTTAATAGAACCATCTGCTTTGTGTTTCACAGTATACACCCATTTGCATCCCACAGGTCGAAGTGAACCCTTTTGCCACAAGTCTAGCCTTGTAACGCTCAATAGAACCATCTGCTTTGTATTTCACAGTATACACACATTTGCATCCCACAGGTCGTTTGCCCTTAGGTAACTCAGTCAATTCCCAAGTGCTATTCTTCCTAAGTGCTTTCATTTCCTCAATCATGGCAAGTTTCCACTCAGAGGTAGCAAGAGCATCTTGAAAATGGTTTGGATTGCTAACAGAGGAAATATTGGACACAAATGCTCTATATGAGGACGACAAATGAGAGTAGGACACAAAATTTGAAATAAGATGTTGAGTACAAAACCTCACACCCTTTCTCTTGGCAATAGGAACATCAAGATCAATGGACTCAAGAGATTCAAAGTTACCTGGACTCTCATCAAAAGCAGGAGATGGCAGTGGAGGAGCAGAAGTGGTCTCTTGTATCCAGTTAACTTGTTGTCTGTCTTTGTCCCTGACATAAACTTGTTCTTCCCTATCCTCGATGACATTGGGTTCTGCAGTCCCCGTAAGAGGTGGTGGTGCAAGAACAACTGGTTCCACCATAGGAATCACTTCACACCAAGGCTCCCCCTGAAGGGAGGACTGTGACACCGGAGAGGACAAGAAATAGGACTGGGACTCAAAGAATGTGACATCCATGGACACAAATCACTTATAAGAAGGAGGGTGGTAACACTTATACCCTTTTTGAGTAGGACAGTACCCAAGGAAAACACATTTGAGGGAGCGAGGGTCCAACTTACCACGAGTAGGAGAGTGGTTATGGACAAAACAAACACATCCAAATATTTTTGGAGGAATAGAAAACAAGGACTGGGAACCTAGGAGAACTTGAAGAGGAGCTTGTTTTTGCAAGACCTGGGTAGGAAGACGATTAAGAAGATGGGCATCGGTGAGAACAGCGTCGCCCTAGTAGGACCGAGGCACACTCATAGAAAAACACATACACCGAGCCATGTCAAGAAGATGGCAATTCTTGCGTTCCGCCACCCCATTTTGTTGAGAGGTATTGGTGCAAGAGGTCTGATAGATAATGCCATAAGTAGAAAAATAGTGCCCTAACCCAAAATCTATGTATTCACCCCCATTATCAGAACAGAATATTTTGACAGTGGCCCCAAACTGAGTACAAATCATCTTATGAAAATTGCGGAACACACAGAAAACCTCACTCTTGTCTTTCATGAGATACACCTAAGTAGTACGAGAAAAATCATCAATAAATGTAACAAACAAGCGATGACCTTTCATAGACGCAACACGAGAAGGATCCCAGACATTAGAATGTATTAATGAGAAAGGAACTAAACTTTTATTAAAACTGGGAGCAAAAGAAGCTCTGTGTTGTTTTCCAAGTTGACAAGACTCACAAAGAAATTCAGACACATTATTGTTTAAAAAAACAGATGGAAATAAATGCTTAAGTAAATAAAAGGAAGGATGCCCAAGATGCCGATGCCACAGCCATATATCATCGGAGGTAGTAGGATCCATGGTGGAAGAATGAGCAAGCTTGTCCGGTTGATCCAGGAAGTAGACCATTTTCTGCACTACCACTGCCAATCGTCCTTCTCGTGACAAAGTCCTGAAAAAGACACTGATCAGGAAAAAATGTCACACTACAATTCAAATCCTTTGTAATACGACTCAAGGATAGCAGGTTAACAGAAAAATTGGGAACATGGAGAACAGAATAGAGAGGTAAAGTAGGAGTGACATGGACTAAACCTTTCCCAGAAATAGAAGAAACAGTACCATCTGCAATCCTAACTTTGTCCTGTCCTGAAGAGGGTTTATAGGTAGAGAAAAGGTCAAAGGAGCCAAACATATGATCTGAGGCACCAGAATCAATAATCCAGGGCAAAGACTTATAAGACAGGAAAACACAAGGAGAAGAGGCTAAGTTATCTGAGCAGGCAAAGGACGAGGAAGATGTACTGAGAGCAGTAGAAGACTGGCAGTCTAGCAATTGACGCAAAAAATCTTCAAGCTCATGAGTAGTCATGCCAGAGAGACATCAGAAGTCGGACCAACGGAAGTAGAAGTAGAATCAAGTGTATCAACGGCACTAGACTGATGAGCCCATGGAGAGGAGCCACGTCCTCTAGATTGGCCTGACCGACCTCCTCTAAAACCAAATCAATCACCTCGACCCCCGGATGGAATCCCATGAAGCTTTCAACACGTCTCACGAGTATGCTGCGGCTTCTTACAGTAATCACAGAATACAGACTCCTTAGTGGTAAACAGAGGGATGGGAGTCAGGCTGAGGCCATCTCTAGAAGTAGACAGTAATGTTGAGTGATCAGTAGAGATAGGGGACATCATAGCAGACCGATGACTCTCCTCATTCTGTACATAGGCAAATGCCTCCTGAAATGAAGGAAAAGTGTCCATACTCAGAACTCAACTCTGAACTGGATCATACTCCACATTGAGACCGGCCAAAAACTTGAAGAACCTTTCCTGTGCAATGAACTTCTTGTACTCGACGGAATTAACAGTGTAAACAGGCTTATAGTCCTGCAGGTGATCAAGGCGTTTCCAGCCGTTGGTGAGGAAGGTGAAGTACTGAAGAACCGTCTGCTCCCCCTGAACAGAACTCTCAATAGAGTGGCGTAACTCAAATGCCTGTGAAAAAATTCCCTTTGCGGGAATAGGTGGTAGCCACAGCATCCCAAACATCTTGGGTAGTCTCCATAGACAAGTAGCTCTCACCAATGTCTGATACCATCGAATGAATAAGCCAATCTATAATCAAAGAATTGGTAATCTCCCATTGGTCATAACCTGGGTCAGTTGAGCTGGGTGCCTGTATCCTGCCATCCACATACCCCATCTTCCCTCTGCTCTTCAAAAACATAGTCAAATTCTGCGACCACGCGAGATAGTTTTGACCATTAAATAGAGGTGGTAATTTTAAGACTAGGGTTGGGGTTATCAGTCATAGTAGTAGGTATAGGGAAACTCTCACTCCTAGGTGTCTGAAAAGTAGTAGACACACCGGTAGAATCTGCCATAGATACTGTACTACCGAACCCGTAACAAAACTAGTGCCAATCACAAACCTAGAAGGTGCTGGTGGAAGGGAAAAAAACAAACAACCACTATGACATTAAAGAATTAACAATTCATACTTCTTCTTCTTCTCCTTGTTCTTCTTCTTTTCTTTTCTTTTCTTTTTTTTAAAGACTTTAAAAAATAATGAAACCAAACAGAGATGAGGGTTATATAAAGTGACTGGGGTTATAGAAACACAGAGATGGGTTATTTAAGCAGACAAAACTCAAGCGAGAGAGAGATAGACAGACGAGGAAGACGACAGGATACTAGGGGTAAGAGCAGGAGTCGAGCAGAGGGAGAGGCGAGGCAGAGTGGCGGAAGGGGCAAGGCAGTCAGCTGAAGCCAACAAAGGCTGAGGAGCCGTCAACTGGGCCATTCAGTGGTCGACGAAGCTAACATAGCCAACGATGAAGAGAAAGGGTGATTCAGTGGTCCACGTTCATCACACCAGGTGAGTTCCGAACCCTAGATGAGCCGAAACCCCTCAAGCTTGACACAAATGTGGACGACAAAGCCAACTACAATGATCTGACTATGATTCGGCTGGGTTGGCTCCAGCGGGGTTTGGTGGCTCCAGTGGGTATTGTATGGGTAGAGGAAATTAGGGTTTAGGATTAGGCTCTGATACCATGTTATTTTTGGAGAATACAATATTAGGGAATGATTAGGATACCATCTCCTATTTATATTAATGAAGATTAATAATTACAAGGAATCCCTAAGACATAAAATAATTACAAAAGAATAACCCAAATCATAATATATTATTCTAACACACACAACCTTGCACACCTATAAAAGTTTTTTTTTTTTTTTCCTATCCTATTTTTTTATTGGCATGGGAGTGTTCAAATCAAAGCCCGACTAATCCCTAAGGGTGCACAGGCCCTCGGCAAAAAGTTTCCCACAAGTGCACCATGGTTAATTCAAGGGTTTTTCCCCTGTCCGATTGCCCCAAGGAATCGTTAGTACCTAAGAGGTTTTCTATCCTATTTTCTAATATCCTTTTTTTTTTCTTTTTTCCTTTGGATGCATGTTCATGCGAGGACAGTTAGATGAGTTCGTTGATGGTTTAAAGGATGACGAGCTCCTTCTCGACTCAGTACTAACCCGTATCGGAAGTATGTATTGAGCTTTGGGAAAACTTGAGGATTCCATGCTTGCACACAAAAGGTCTCTTGAAATTCTAGAGAGGGAATATGGTAAGTCCAATCTTTGGAATTTCAAATGTTATGTAATTCCTAGTTTGTGATATGTGTGTTCAAAAACATTGCATGGCTTGACTTGGCTGGTGCCAGTTAGCATGGTTAGACTACGCACCCTTGCCCAATAGGTGAAATGGGAAATTTTTATTATCGATACAACGTAACCCCAAAAAATTCATCCATACAATTTTAGTCTCAAATGCATCATGGTAGATTTTCTGGCTTATTTGCTCCGGTTAAGACCACCTTATTTCTTACCTCTCCCACCTCTGATGCTCTACGCATCAATGACTACCCATGAACTTCCCCAGTTTCATTACTAGATTTTTCTCTTTGATGCATATGCTACGTCAATACTCAGACTTAGTCAGCACAAACTCATAATGAGATATTGAGATAGGCCTTATGTATTCTTGTGTAAGAAAAATGATGTTCATGAAAAATCAATAAAGTTTGCATCTATTGAAAGCTGAAAAAATCCAAGTACAAATTAATTTTTATTTATGATCATACAAAAATTTTACCACAATTTTCTGTATCAAGATTTTATTTATTTATTTATATTTTCATTCATTTTGTTGACATTGTTCTTTATGGCTTCCTTCTTTTTCTTCTTCTTGTTGCTTCTCTTGCACCACCATCATCTTGTCCCTCTATTCTGGTGTAGCCAATCTGTCTTGGCTGCACATAAGAGTACCATTTTGGCTGAACAGAATAGCCTCAATGGATTAAGTAAATAAGCTGTTTGAACAGTAAAAATTAATGCAATCCAAAAGTTCTTTTTGAATTTTTAGATGTTTATGAAGAATGTAGAATGATTTTTGCATTCTTCTTTTTATTTACTTGAGTAATATTAAAGAGAATGAAATGTAATTGTTCAATGCATAATCACTTACTAATAAATATGATTACTTTATTTACTACCTTAATCTTTGCAAATTCTAGTTGTTAGTGATTATTTTTCCTAGATTTTAATTGAGACCATTGTCAACACTAAATGGTTCTGCTGGTTGACACAGCTGTTGTGGTTCTTGTTAGAGCCATTCTAAACACTTTCTTTAATCTTCAATAGTATATGCTGAAGTCAGCAATCCAATGATTAAGTAAATAGCTTCTTTTTGTAGGGAAAAGTAGTACTTCTCTTATCACACCGTTACTAGGGATGGCATTAGTACTCGGTTCTATTAGAAAAGCCACAAAAGCTGTAGAGGTATATCACTGTGTGATTACCAGATTGCAATTGATCTAAAATATAGAACATAGGCAAAAAAAAAAGCTTCAATAATTTCAAAACAAGGTACATCCAATTCTAACATATCCAAATTACTAAATATTCATAAAAACCATTAAACATCCAACAAAATCAAACATTTCCAAAAACCATTGTGTGGCAAAAAACATAAGATATCCAACAAAAGGCAGACTACCTAAACATGTATGTCCACAACTTTCACCAATTATAAGACCCTAAATATCATTCTTCCTTTTGAGCAGTAGAACCTTGACTAGGGGCAACGAAGTGCCTTTTGTCATGTTGATTAATCTTAACAATATCATCATCCTTCCTCATCGGCACCCATCTCATCACAATCGGGCAATGAGATCAATTGTTCCTTTGCTTGACTTTTCTTGGATATACAGACTCTAATCTCATCTCTTACATGAGATGGGACACCTTTTACAAGCAACTGCATTTTTATAACCACCGGCAATATGTTGTTCGACCATTCATTTCTTTGTGTTGCAAACAAACTTTGACAAATTTTTGGGATTTACCATCTTTCCCAGATCTTTTCTATTACTTTTGCATGACTACAACATCTAATCGATTATCAAATATCAATAGACCAACTCATTGTTAAGAATATTCAAATCAATAGCATTTTGAAAAATAATTCAGCAATATTAATTAGGGTAAATTATGCAAATAGTCCTTGTAAGTTACACGATGTGTCAAATTAGTCCCTATTATTTTAATTTGCTTGATTTTTCCCCGTAATTTAATGAATTGTGTCATATTAGTCCAATAAGTAATGGCTGTTAGGTCTGGTGGATAGAAAGTCAAACGATGTGTCAATTTGGCCCCTTTCAAAATCGAGCAAATTAAAACAATAGGGACTAAATTGACACATCGTTTGAGCATATGACAACTTTCCATCCACCAAACCTAACAACCATTATGTATTGGACTAATATGACACAATCCGTTAAATTAAGAGACAAAATCGAGCAAATTAAAATATGGACTAAATTGACACATCGTGTAAACTACAGAGACCATTTGCATAATTTACCCTATTAATTATTCTAGCAAAATTACAGCAGCAAAGCAACCATATAATTCAGCAATTCAGCTAAGCAGCAATACAATCTAGTAAAACCTATAGCAAAGTAACCAAACAATTCAACGAAATTACACCTCATCAAAGCTGTAACTGATGAGGATCCAGCAGAACTGTAACTGATGGAAAGGACAAGGTCCCAGCTGGTCAAAAGCATAGCAGCACATGATTCAAAATTGTGAAAATTAACGCACTAATTGTACCTTACCAATGATATTTTTTTGCTCCCAGAAATCTTTCACTTTTCTCATCAATGAACTACAGAAAAATTAAACAAAATGAATTCTGAAAAAATAAAAAGAAAAAAATCAGAAGTTTCTGGCTGAAGTAAGAAGGCAACATTTCAAAAATTATAAAAAAATAAAAACTCACTGTGCTTTTATTGTTGCGATCTGCCCAGGCCACAGGATGCCCCAAAAAATGAATTCTAGAAAAAAAAATGAAAAGAAATGCTGAAGAAAGAAGAAGACGGAGTGCAAAGAAGTGAGAAGAACTCACTGTGTTGCGTTGGAGATCAGTGTCATCAACGTTGAAGGTTTGAGACTTTGTGCTTCTCTTCATTTCTTTAGAAACATTGATGTTCTGCTTAGTGTTTCAAAAGGCTCTAGGCGCATCGAGGCGATAAGGTCTCTTATAGCCTAGGCGCGAGGGGAGGTGCGCGCCTCACCAAAGCGAACCACAAGTAGTAGAAGAAAAGAAAAATTATAAAAATAGACAAACTTTTCAACATAACAAATATATATAGAATTTCAAAAATCATAACCATTTCCGATAATCTTTAAACATAACATTCAATCTTTTAAAACTAGAAATATAATATCCAACAAAAGATATAAAGCATAACATTTAATTTTTTATCACTTTCTGCTCTCTTTTGACCACGTTTGGTCATTTTATATTGAAGAGTTTTAAATCCTTGTTAGTATGCCCACAAAAAAGGCACTTAATCAACAGTTGGAGTAGAAAAATAGGTAAAGCCCATAAAGTCCACACGTCGCACCTCGAAAAAATGCCCTCGCCTCAGCGCCTAAGTTGCGCCTTGCATATTGTGCCTCGCCTCGACCTATTCGAAGCGCAAGGCTGCACCTTATTGCACCTCACACGCACGCCTTTTAAAACATTGGTTCTGCTACAAGTTACAGCTCACAAATATTTATAGTTAGGGCTATCAAAAGGTGTGTTATTTGGTACACAATTATAAAAGTCAACAAAATGGATGGTATAGATCTGTTGATCAAAAAACACACAATGGGAAAAGAAGTGCCCTTGTTAGGCGCCTTGCGCTAAAACCTAAGGTGCTCACTTTTTCTCACCTAGGTGTTGGCTCACCATTCAAGCCATCATACGCACCATAGGGTCGGTTTGAGTGGCTTCTCGTTAAGGGTTTCGCCTACACGTGCTTTTGACAATACTACTACAAATCTAACAGACTATGACCTGCCATCATCTATGGCCCACGTAAGAGTTCTATAGTTAGGGACCTATAAGCCTGGGGTGGGCCCAAGGTTGTGCCATGCTGCTCTTCTCCTATCATATTTTCACTTCTCTTTGATTTTTACGGCTATCATGCTAATCGGTGTTAATATTGTAGGGATGGTCATTCAATATACTTTGACGTCTGACAACAGTTAGTGGTATGTTAGCATTGCCTTTTCGTTTTCCCATTCCATTACACCATTTTCCCCCTTTTGATTGTAATTTTATTTTGAAACTTGCTTTTATTGTTGTGGTAGATTTTAGGTGTAGTGAACATCTAAGAAGCACCGACACTCCAAAATAGGTGTTGTAGTGGTGTCAGACAGAGGGACATGCCACATGGCGTATCCCTTCATTTAATTAATTTGTTTTTAGAGGACATGCCAAGGACACAGCGACTAGTTTTTTTTCCCCTCTTCTTTAGTGCTTTTTATGAATGTTGGATATTGAATGTTTGTAACTTTTTGCTTAGATTAAATAATTAATGTAAATCATCTATAAATAATTCAAACAATGAGAGTTAGTTTAAGAGTGATTTTTCTTTTAAATTTTACATGAATGTTAGTTTTTGTTAATTTTGATTGTTTATGAATGTAATATTAATCGACATGACAAATAAAAATATATTTATTGTCATGTCCCAATTTTTTTGGAATCACCACCATGTCTGTGTCCATGTGCGTATTTGTGTCAGTGTTCATGCTCGTGCTTCTTAGGCGAACATTGTGGACTGTAATATAGAATGTTGTCATACATGTGCAGACAGTTCTATATGGCTATCATATGTGAGGTATATAAATTTATTTTTTTTAAAATGAAGCATAGATTTGATAAAAAAAATCATAGTCGACCATGGAAAAGAAAACCCCCCGAAATTCCTTGGCCTTTATCATTTACTCTTAGAAATCCATTTCAACCCTAGCTCCTTATTCTTACTTAATCATTAAAATCGTGTAAGCTTTGTCCCTAAGAAGCACTGACACTTATAAGAAGGTTGCATATTGTGCCGGATACTAACATGACACTCATCTCACACTTCTCAACACTTGTCGAACACATCCAAATAGGTCCACCTACTATTTTCTAAAATTTTCTAGACTTAAACATGCTTTAGACAATTAGGAAACAAATGTTTCTATTCTTTCTGGATTTTAAAAGTTAGTATTATGTCACATTTTGTTATTATCTTTAAATATTCATATGGATGGCACAAAATAATTATATATAGCATATAATAAATATATAATTTATATATTTCGCGCGTCCTACACACGTCGTGTCCTACAATTTTTTTTTTGGAAAATTTCTTTGTTGGCATGTCAAAGTCGTGTGTGTCTGTGTTCGTGTGCGTGTGTGTGTTCGTGTGCGTGTGTGTGCTTCTTAGCTTTGTCTTGAGGAAATTTTTTCAGTATTGATAAAACATGATTTGCACCCATTTTAAATGGCTGTATCAAATTGAAATTGTCCAAAAAAAAAAAAAAAAAAAAACACTTCCAGGAAACAAAATTGATGCAAGATAAAGACAAGCCATCCCCCATAATGAAGCAACCAACAATAAATATAACTGAGAAAAATTGATTCTAAACATACCTAAGGTCTTCTAACAAATGACCAAGTTGAAACACCCAAAATGGAATTATTCAGCCACCGGCACAAAATCTCTACAATAAGAGGTTGTCAGTGTGATGGTGGAAGAAATTTTACCCTATCGGAAAGTGATGGAGCTAACTAGAAACTGGCTTTCCTATGCATGAAGAGTCTAGTCATTAAACTTTTAGCAAAATATGTCCTTTTAGAAGGTTAAAAAAAATGATTGTAAGTAACGTGTGAGGGATACAATTTTTTCCCCACCTCAGGCATTGGGCACCTATCAACTTCAGGTGGGCAATGTTGGTTTTCATCTATAAAGCACAAACACTTAAACTTAGCTCTTCTCCCTTGTATCTACAAACTTCTGTTTACATTTCATAGCTGTTGTGCTAATTAACGGATGTAACTTCTTTGGATGGTAATTTCAGATGTTGCTTTAGAGTTTGGGAGCCACGCTAATATGTTTACATTTTCCTTATATATATATATAATATGCTATTTTTTTTTCCATTTTGATTGTATTGAACTTGATATTGGCAATGTCCTCTTGAAACATGCCTTTTATTCATATGGTAGAATTTATAGTAAAGTTTTGTAGTTCATAATTTAATGGCTTTGTTATTGATTTTGTTTTTTTGTTTTTTGTTGTGTGTGTTAAGACATTCTTTTTTTTGTTTTTTAGGGGGAGAGGGCAGATGAAGTAGGATTTTTTCAAAATTTGTTTTCATGTGTTTCTGGTAGTCATTCACAGATTTTTTTTCTTGTGATTCTTGGTTTTGGCATTGTAGGCACAAATTTTAAAACATGAAGTATTTCAACACATTTCGAAATTCATGTTACAAATGTCCACTATTTAGTTTTTGGACTAAATAGTGTTGATTATTTGAATAGCATGTTCCTATTTCTGATCTGCATTTCAGATCGTTAATTACACATTTTATTTAAATGAAACCTCTGATTAATAAAGAACAAAATAAATAACATAAGACAATTTAAGAAAAATAGATATTTTATTGAAATTGTTGTGGGTTTTGAACCCTTGAATACAAAGTACAATTCTTGCGCTTGGAACCTTTCACCTATTCATTGCCATTATGCGTTTATAGCGTAGGCTCTTGAGTTCTGTGGGTTTCTTTTCTTCTTTCTTGTAACGACTGCTTTAGCTCTTGATTTCTTTCTCTCTCTCTCTCTCTCTAATCTTCTCACTTCTGATCTTCTATCTCCTTCTTGTGTGATGATCCCTCATATTTATAGAGACTCATCGAGGTGACAAGCGGGCCTCATCCTCAATTTGAATTTCAAATTTTAAATTAAATGATAATGCCATTTGAATTTTGAATGATAGCATCATCTGAATTTGGGTGTAACCATATCTGTATATCTGATTAACCATATTGATCCTCTGGACTTTATCCTGTGCAATGTCCTTATTGTAGGCTCTACAAGTGTCATCTTTCGTAGGCTCCACGCATCACTTAAGTACCTTCAATAATGTCACTGTGATACAATGTCGTTTTATTTATGTACTTCAACGGATCAAGTTAATCAATTTAGGAAGTGATTTATAGGCTCTATATGTGTCATTACTGATTAACCGTATTTGAAATTTGAGCATAAATTTGGTTGAAATTTATGTGCCAACAGGCATTCATCATCTCAGTTGTCCAATGCACAAGGTAAAAATTTGTGGATCGTTTATTTAATATTGTGATTGTTGTCGTAAGGAGACTATAATTGTGGTAAATTGTTGTTGTTGTTGTTTTTTTTTTTTTTTTTTTTTTCTCTACTATTATCTTGAGAGCATATGTTGTAACTAAAGTGCAAATATTTCTGGTTATCATTGGTATGAGGTGGATATAATCATTTTAAATTATGGGTATATTTATAGAAGATTATAGTTGACAACCCCCAAAACTCATTATTGACATTGAACCATTTACTAGAAATGAAGGGTGTGTTTGGTTTGTGTTTTGAGATAAATTTTATAAAAAAAAAATTGGGGGAGAGTTTAGAATTTTTTTTCGTTTGTTTGGTTGTATATTTTGAAAATAGTTTTGGAGTTTGGGATGATTTAATATTTTATTGTAGTTGAGTAGATATATGTGAGAGAAAAAGTGATTAAGAAGGAGAGAGGAGAGAGAAGAGAGAAAAAATGATTGATTGATGTGTAATAGACAAAGGAGTAATTTTGGAATTTTTTTGAGAAAATTTGAAACCAAACATGTTTTTGGAAATTTTCTTCCAAAAACATGTTTCCGAACACAAACCAAACACCTGAAATTTGTTAAATGCTAGACTCATATTTGCTTGATTGTGTGTTTGCTGTTGCATTTGGCCCCAAACTCAAAACATTTCAGTATCTATTTAAATTAACAGAATTTGCATTCCTTTTCGTAGCTGTATCAGACAATCCTTCAGTTTGGCAGCGATGATTTTTGCTTTATTGAAACTGTTTCCTTTTTATTTTCCCCTTTTTTGAGCCTCTGGTATGAAAACAAATTTGTTCGCATATATTTTGTTTCATGTCTTACCTATGTCAATAATACTCTCCCAAAGATTCATAATGAGATTTGTATTCTTAATTCAACGATAACTTGTACAATTTTGATAACTTGTACGGCAATCTTAAAGTATGCATATACTGAAAGCTGAAAAAGCTCCAAGTCAAAATTACTTTCTATATGTGGTTATAGTAATAGTTTGCCACAATTTTCTGTCTCAAGTTTTGTTTTAGTCGACTTATGGCATCATGTTTTTCTCTTTCCCTCTCAGTCTATTTTGTTGATACTGTTCCTTATGGATTTCTTCTTTTTCTTCTTGCTGCTCCTCTTGCACACACAACCTTGTCTCTCTATTCTTGTGTAGTCAATCAGTAGGTTATAAGAGAACCATTTTGGCTGAACAGAAATGCCTCCATAGACAGTGTAAATAAGCTGTTTGAGCAGTAAAAAATTAATGCGGTCCAAACAATCTTTTTGAAATTTTATATGTTTATGAAGAATGTAGAATGATTTTTGAGTTCTTGCTTTCATTTACTTGAGCAATATTAAAGAGAGTAAAATGGAATTGTTCGATGCATATGTTGAGTAATTACTTACTAATAAAATGATTACTTTAGTTACTGCCTTGATCTTTGCAAATTCTAGCTGTCAGTGATTATTTTTTCTAGATTTTAATTGGGTCCATTTTGTTCTCCGCAGGACCATTGTCAGCACTAAATGGTTCTGCTGGTTGACACAGTACAAGCTGTTGTGGTTCTTGTTAGAGCCATTCTAAACATTTTCTTTAATGTTGAGTGGTATATGCTGAAAACAGCAATTCAATGATTAAGTAAAAAGCTTCTTATTGAAGGGGAAAATAGTACTTTTTTTATCACACCATTACTAGGGATGGCAAAAGTACTTGGTTGTACTAGAAGAGCCACAAAAGTGATTACGATATTGGAATTGAGCAAAGGTGCAGAAATTGAGGATTTGGTGGTGGCTTTACTTGGCCTCAGCAATATTTTAATGAAGGAAAAGCTATGGACGCTGAAAATCCCTTTATTAGGTAATTTGGCTGTCTGTATATTGCTTTGGGTGTAGATTTCAATATTTTTGTCTTTTATTTATTAACTTCCTTTTTGTTTTACATTCCATCCTGTGGTGAATCTGTAGAATTCTCAACATATATACAAAGTTATATGGGTAGAATGATGGAAGAGTTTTTGAATGGCTATGTGTTCGTTGGCCCATGTGAAATGTGCATAAGGTGAACTTCGTATTCTTCATTGGCCCTGTTTGGTATGGCTTATTTTCAGCTTTTAGCTTAATTTAAGCTATTTTGATGTGTTTGGTTCAACTTAACAATACAGCTTATAGCTTTTTGTAAGTCAAAAATCAACTTATTCTTTGAGTGGGGGAGGAGAAGCTTAATTTATAAGTCAAAAATCAGTTTATGTTCACAGTTATAAGCTATAAGCTGTTAAGTTATAAGTTATAATCACTTTCCCACAGCTCTACCAAACGGGGCTATTGTATGCAAGTAGTTTTCTTCCTGATTTCATTTAAATTAGTAGGATCATGCTAACACCAGTACTTGTGTGGGGTCAAAAAGTTGCTCATTCTACTTAGTGGATTGTGGTGAACTTTGATAAAGATTCTGCTACTGCTGCTAAACCTCCAGATCAATCTATTGCTGCTGCTAAGCCTCCAGCTAAGTCTCAAGATCAAAGAGTTCAAGAAGCTCAACCAGCTCAGCTATTAACTGCTGTACCTGCACATGGATAATTAGTTAGTTTGTTAGAGATTAGTTAGTTTGTTAGAGATATTAATCAAAGCTGTTATATTGTTAGAACAAGTAACTCAAGATGGTTAGATAGTTACAAGTCAGGTTAAATCTGTATTACACTTGTATAAAAGGACTGCTGTAGCTTCTATTCTGTGTATTGGAAATAGATCAAACATCTTCTCTATTTTCTTTATGGTATCAGAGCAACTTGGCTCTCACGAGCATCTAAAGAGTTCATCAATGGCTTCCACCATTGCTGCAGCTTCATCTTCTTCTTCTTCTTCTGTGTCTTCATCATTACCTTCAAATCTGACCTTGTTAATCTCCAATCTCAGTGCATTTGTTACTACAAAACTTGATTCTTCAAATTACATAGTGTGGAAAAATCAACTTCAAAACATTTTGAAGGCCACCAATCTTCTTCGTTATGTGGATGGATCTGAGGTATGTCCTCCATCCACTGTGCCTGATTCACAGAATCTTCAAGTCTTGAATCCAGCTTATACTCAGTGGAATACTATTGATGCACATCTACTGAGTTGTATCACTGCTACACTATCTCCCTCTATTTTCACTACTGTAATTCATTGTCAATCAAGTCATGAAGTCTGGACTACTCTGGCCACACGATTTACCTCTCTTTCTAGGTCTCATATACATCAGTTAAAGACTAAATTGAGTAAGATCACTAAGAAAGGAGGCACAATGGAAGACTATTTGAATCACTTCAAAGTCATTGCTGATCAACTTGCTTTAGTATCTTCTCCTGTTGAGGATGAAGATCTTATTCTTCTAATTTTGAATGGTTTGCCTGATGAATACAATGCATTAAAGACTACTGTACGTGCTAGATCTGGTCCTATCTCTTTAGAGCAACTGTGCTCTCTACTGTGTTCTGAATCTATTCATGTAGAGGCTTCTCTTAAGCATGTACAAGCTGCTGAAACTCCAGGATTGTTTGCTTATAACACCCACAGAGGTCATTTTTCTAACAGAGGAGGACATAGAGGCAATTTCAGAGGCCGCGGTTATTTCAGAGGCCGCGATGGAGGCAGGTTTCGAGGAGGTCCAGCTCACCACTATGGTTATTCTCAGAGCGGTACTAGAGGTACTAGCTTTAGCACTTTTCAGAGGGGTAAACCAGGCTATAACAGCTACAATAGCAACAGCTATACTCCTGCACGTAGTTCCTCTCCTCCTTCCACAGTAATCTGTCAAATCTGTGGCAAGTCCAATCATATTGCCATAAATTGTTAGCACAGGTTGGACACAGCTTTTCAGAATGATCAGAATGATCAACCTCCTAGTTTTCTGCCCTCACAACATTCAAATCACTCTAAAGCATATAT
Organism: Camellia sinensis; assembly: GCF_055761805.1. Classification (NCBI taxonomy): domain Eukaryota; kingdom Viridiplantae; phylum Streptophyta; class Magnoliopsida; order Ericales; family Theaceae; genus Camellia; species Camellia sinensis. The sequence goes on from NC_138968.1 coordinate 11,887,919, forward strand.
AGCATCTGCTCCATCCTCTAGCACTGATGTCAACTGGTTTTTAGACTCTGGAGCTACTAATCATGTGACTAATGATCTTAATCATCTCTCCTGCTATCAACCTTATCAAGGACATGAACAAGTAGCCATTGGTGATGGATCCACTCTTCCTATTGCTCATACTGGTAAAGGCCTACTTCCTACACCTTCCTTTCCCTTTCATCTTAACAAAATGCTTCATGTTCCTACTCTTTCTTCCAATTTGCTTTCCGTTCATCAACTAACTAAAGATAACCATTGTACTGTTACCTTTGATGAACATTCCTTTCTTATTCAGGACAAGGCTACACAGCAGGTTCTGTATAAAGGTTTCTATTCTCATGGACTTTATCCTCTCATCTCGTCTTCACCTGCTGCTGTTGTGCCATCTTCTCTACCTACTCCTGTGTCTTCATTTTCTGCTGATGTTTCAAGACCACTCTGCCTTTCTTGTTCTCCTGCTACTGCTGCATCACCTGCCACCACATCCATTTGGCATTTTCGACTTGGACATCCTTCTTCCAAGAAGTTGCATCACATCTTAACTCAGCATCACTTAGTTTCTAAGTCTTCTGTTTTAGGAAATAAAGGCTCTCCACTTTGTGAACATTGTTGTGTTTCCAAGAGCCATAGGTTGCCTTTTTCTTTGTCTAATACAACTGTCAATAAACCTTTGGCCCTTATTCATTCTGATGTCTGGGGCCCCTTTTCAGCTTCTGTTTCTAGTTTTAAATACTATGTACTCTTCATTGATGATTTTAGTAAATTTACTTGGCTTTTTCCTCTCCATTATAAAAGTGAAGTGTTTGCTAAGTTTCTTGAATTCAAAGCTTTTGTTGAAACTCAATTTGCCACTAAACTTCAGATATTAAGGAGTGACAATGGGGGTGAATATCTTAGTAATGCTTTTCAAGATTTTCTTAAACAAAAAGGAATTGAACATCAATTGTCTTGTCCTCACACTCCCTCTCAAAATGGTGTTGCTGAGAGAAAGCATAGGCATCTCATAGAAACCACTATCACTCTCATGCATCACTCCTCTTTGCCTTTGGTTTATTGGTTTGATGCTCTTGCTACAGCTGTCTTTCTTGTTAATAGGCATCCTACTCTTAAATTGAATAATCTCACTCCTTATGAAGTATTATTCAATCAAAAGCCTGATTACCAGCTGTTGAGGACTTTTGGTTGTAGATGTTATCCTTGGCTTAAGCCTTATACATCACATAAACTTCAAACCAAGTTTATCCCTTGTGTGTTTATTGGTTATCAACCTTCTATCAAAGGATATAGATGTCTTGACCCTAAAACTGGGAAAGTGTATATTTCTAGACATGTTGTCTTTGATGAATTATCCTTTCCTTTTCAGTTGTCATCTCAACCTTCTTCTACAATCTCTCCTACTTTGATTGATTTCTTTTGGCATGCTTCTCCAGACCAGCAGTCTGCTTCATTGCCTTCTATAGCCCATTCTTCTTTTGATTCAGAATTTCCTAATATCTCTGCTTTACCTTCATCTTCTTCTACTCCTATTTCTATTTCTCAGCAAAATCCTCCTTGTTCTGTCTATCAGCAGCAGCAGCAAATCCCTTGTTCTGTCTCTCAGCAGTCACCTCATCTGCCATCACCTGCTCTGCCTCATTTTTCATCTGTTTCTGTTCAGCCACAGTCCTCTGTTCTGCCTCTGCCTAACTCTATTTCCACTCCTTCTGATTCATCCATTCCTTCTTCTACATCTCAAATTCCTATCTCTTCTATCACAATTGATCTTCCTTGTCTTCCCACTCATCCTATGCTTACCAGATCTAAAGCTAAAAATCTCACTTGTTTCACTGCTGCTTCTACTACTAACTCTGCTGCTACTGTTGAACCTCAATCCTACCAAGAGGCTGCTGCTTCTCCAGCTTGGCAACATGCTATGTTAGATGAATATGCAGCTCTCCAACGACAGAGCACTTGGTCTTTGGTGTCTCTTCCTCCTGGTAAACAGGCTATAGGGTGCAAATGGGTTTACAGAATCAAGAAAAATTCAGATGGCACAATAGCTAGACACAAGGCTTGGCTTGTAGCCAAAGGTTTTCTTCAAACAGAGGGTGTGGACTATTTTGAAACCTTTAGTCCTGTGGCCAAGCAGCCCACTATCAGAGTTCTTCTTTGTCTTGCTCTTCACTATAATTGGTCCATTAAACAACTTGATATTTCCAATGCCTTCTTACATGGTGTTCTAGAGGAAGAGGTGTATATGACTCAACCACAAGGTTTTATTCATTCCACTCAACCTTCTCTTGTCTGCAAGTTACATAAAGCTCTCTATGGTTTAAAACAAGCCCCTAGAGCTTGGTTTTCTACATTTTCTACCTTTCTTCTCTCTCAAAATTTTGTTACCAGTCACTGTGATTCTTCATTGTTTGTTCACAAGACCTCCACTTCCATCATTATTCTTCTCATCTATGTAGATGATATTCTCCTCACAGGTAGTGATCCTCAGTACATTCACACTCTCATTCAACAAATGCATGCCACATTCTCCATGAAGGAACTTGGTTTTATTAATTACTTTCTAGGCATTTCTGTCCTCTTGTCTTCCTCAAGTTATGTTCTTTCTCAATCCAAATATGCCTCAGAAGTTTTGGCCAAAGCTGGCATGCAAAATTGCAAACCTTATTCTTCTCCTATGGCTGCTAAAGGTTCCATTTCTTCTTCTGAAGATGTTCTACCCTTTGCTCACCCTTCTCTTTATCGAAGCTTGGTAGGTGCTCTTCAATATCTCACTATCACTCGACCAGATTTGGCTTTTGCAGTCAACACTGCTTGTCAATTCATGCAATCTCCCTTAAATTGTCACTTTACTGCTGTGAAAAGGCTACTCAGATATGTGAAAGGTACTTTAACTCATGGCCTGCATTTCTCTCCTGGTCCTCTTCTTCTTAATGCCTACTCTGATTCAGATTGGGCAGGTAATCCTTTTGACAGAAGGTCTACAACTGGATACTGCATTTACCTTGGTCCCAATCTTATTTCTTGGACTGCAAAGAAGCAGCCTACTGTGTCCAGATCTTCCTCCGAAGCCGAATACAGAGCTTTAGCTCAAACTTCAGCCGAACTCTGTTGGCTTAGCATGCTCCTCACTGAGCTCCATGTTTCTGCTCCTGTTCCTACTCTATGGTGTGATAACCTTTCTGCCATTGCAATGGCACATAATCCAGTTTTTCATGCCCGTACAAAGCATATTGAGGTGGACTATCATTTTGTTCGAGAAAAGGTTGCTGCTAAAACTCTCCACATTGCTTATATTCCGACTACTGATCAAATCGCAGATATATTCACTAAACCTCTCTCAGTGGCTCGCTTTCAATATCTTCAAAGCAAACTCTTAGTCCTTCCCAGTCCTATGAGTTTGAAGGGGACTGATAAAGATTCTGCTACTGCTGCTAAGCCTCCAGATCAATCTATTGCTGCTGCTAAGCCTCCAGCTAAGTCTCAAGATCAAAGAGTTCAAGAAGCTCAACCAGCTCAGCTATTAACTGCTGTACCTGCACATGGATAATTAGTTAGTTTGTTAGAGATTAGTTAGTTTGTTAGAGATATTAATCAAAGCTGTTATATTGTTAGAACAAGTAACTCAAGATGGTTAGATAGTTACAAGTCAGGTTAAATCTGTATTACACTTGTATAAAAGGACTGCTGTAGCTTCTATTCTGTGTATTGGAAATAGATCAAACATCTTCTCTATTTTCTTTAAACTTTAAATTTAAAAGTTCATTCATAGATGGAGATCTATTTCAAGTTTTTGAGTGTGGGTTCACGTGCCATTTTCATACAGGGAATGCTGATGAAGCCAGTCAATTATATAGAAATGCTCTTCAGGTCCTTACAGATTCAAAATGTATGCCTTTGGATGACAATGTAATGGAAAAGATAATAGATTTAGCAGAATTGTTGCATTTAGTGGGATGGTATGCCTTTGTTTCAGTTCTGCCACTTTTCTAATTAAGAAACCTCATTGTGCTCAGACTACAATAATTTAACTAGCTATGTTTGCATTTAACAAAATAAATTGATAGGTTGAGAAGTTTTATGGATGTTCTATTATCATGTGTGCATAATATCTTTTAATGGCTTTCCTTTCTTGTGATTTGGGTTGACATGTTGAATTTAGATGTTCTTAAGGCCTGTGATTGCTCATCTACTGATTATGAAGCAATCCTTTCTTTTGCCCAGTTAATGCCAAATTTTTTATTGGTTCCTTAGAGTTGTCTCTCCTTACAGATCTGGGTTAATAACATTAAGTATTAAAACACATTTGTGAGGATAGTTTGTAGTTTGTATATTTGAAGGTGTGATAATCTTGAACATGCTACTAGGTTATGAATTTGTTAATGGCTTAATGAGATGGATTGAAATTTGCAATCCACGCAGCACGTGAATTTCTGGGAGATGGTCTATAGATTGAACTAAGTTTTTGTTGTTGTTCTTTTTTCTTTTGCTTTTTTAAAAAAAAATTAAATTCAGTTGCTTTTAAGTCATCATCTTCTGAATAATGTATTGGTTGCTTTCAGAGGAAAAGAAGATCGTGAGCTACTGGAGAAATGCTTCTTCGCCACTGAAAAGTATAAAGGAAAAGGAAAACAATACCCTAGCTTAGTTACCCATCTTGTAAATCTTACAACCTCTTATTCATACTTAAGAACTTTGTGGAGGCTGAGCGCTTGTTGCGGAGGAGTTTGCAGATCATGTTGAGACCGTGAGACCTGATGATCAATCCATCGCCTTCCCAGATTTACATCTTGCAGTGACTCTCCACAAATTAAATCAGTATGTGGAAGCCGAGAAACTAGCCCGGAAGTTTGGTGCATCTGTGAAAAGGCATTTGGAAAAGAATCTCTTCCAGTTGGTAAGCTTGTGTTGCCTTTTGCTTTACAGTGGAACTAGCATATCAACTGTCCTAGCCACAAATTGTGTTTATAATTATTTATATATGTGAATTGTAATTTTTAAATTTTTTTTTTTGAATATCTTTTTTTTTTCTTTTTTTTATATTATATTAAAGTTTAACATTTTGATAATAATCATATATGTTAGACTTTTCAAGGAATTAAATGTCGTTTTTTATTGTATTATATTAAAGTTTAATATTTTGATAATAATCATATGTGTTGAATTTTTCAAGAAATTTTTTTTATGCTTGTCCTTAATGCATTAAAGTGTTATTATGAGGGATAATAATCATATATATTGGGACTTTTCAAGGAATTCATGTGTTGGATTTCAAATAATTTTTTTTATGCTTGTTCTTAATATATTAAAGTGTTATTATGAGGGTAAGATTTGGAGATTGGGAGAAGTTAATAAATGTTAAGGTTTTTTTTTTTTTTAAATAAAAAAATCAAGAAATTTAGATTAAGAGATTGGAGCTCCCACAAGACTTGGGGTTAAAAACTCCCTTTTGCTTAATATATATTACTAGCCTATCATCCGCGCTATGCACAGGATAATTATAGATATTTATATTTGTTTTAAAATTTTTTAATATATAAATTATGTTTTTAAAGATTTTTTACAAAAATAATTTAATTATCACTAACTATAGTGTGAGAAAAGTTAAAAAAGGTACTGCAGTAATTATACACAGATTGTATCTATAATTATTTGTATGAGGAGATTTTAAATGTTAATCAGGAGATTTTGACCAAATCAATAAATGCAGGCATGTGGATTGAAAAAAGTTAATAAATGCTGATCAGGAGATTTTGACCAAATCAATAAATGTTGAGTTTTTTTTTAATAAAAAATTTAGAAAATTCATATTGGGATATTTAAGCTCCCACAGGCCTTGGGGTTAAAAATCTCATTTTCCTTAAAAATCTCATTAAGTGTTTATGTTTATCTAATTTCAATCATATTAAAAAATTAAATTATAAACAAAAGGAGATAACTTCAATCATACAAATCACATTTTTTTAATGCTATCTAACTATAATCACATTTTTCTAATAATAAAAAAATAATTCAAAAAAAGGACTATTAAAATAGTAAATAAAAAGATTATTTAGTAGCATTGAACAAACGACAATCACATTTTTCTTTTTGTGAGTATTTATATTTATCTAACTTCAATCATATTAAAAAAATCAAATTATAAACAAAAAGAGATAACTTCAATCATACAAATTACAATTTTTTTAATGCTATCTAACTACAACAATATTTTTCTCATAATAAAAAAATAATAATTGAAAAAAAAGAACCATTAAAATAGTAAATAAAAATATTATTTATAGCCATTAAACAAACTACAATCACATTTTTTTTTTGTAAGTTAACTTCAATCATATTAAAAAATAAAATTATAAACAAAAGGAAATAATTTCAATCATACAAATCACAATTTTTTTAATGATATCTAATCATCATCAATAATTAAAAAAAATCAATCACAAATAAAGTCAATTGATAATTAAAAAACACAATAATTTATTTTTCAAAAAACATAGTGAGTTAAAAAGATCAATTATAATTTTTTTGGGGTCAAAATACAATCTAATCATCATCAATAATTGGTACATTATGTGACCTTAATTAGTACAATCCATTTTTGTTTTTCAAAAAATACAGTGAGTTAAAAATCAAATCACAAATTAAGTGAATTGATAGTTAAAAAAACACAATAATTTTTTTTCAAAAAACACAATGTGTTAAAAAAATCAATTACAAATTTTTTTTTCAAAATACAATCTAATCATTATCAATAATTGATATTTTAAAAATCAAATCAGAAAAAAATCAAATCAAATCATAAATATTTTTATGCTATCTAACTACAATCATATTTTTTTCATAAATAATTGTAAAGAAAAACCATTAAAACAGTAAATAAAAGATTAAATCATATTATAAAAAAAATTATTGAACAAATTACAATTACATCACATTTTTTTTCATAATAAAATAAATAAATAAATAAATAAAGAACCATTGACTAACTACAATCACATTAAAAAAAAAAGAACCATTGAACTAACTACAATCATTTTTTTTTCGTGAGTGTTTATGTTTATCTAACTTCAATCATATTAAAAATAAAATTGAAATAGTAAATAAAAAGATTAAATAACATTAAAAAAAAATCATTGAACTAACTACAACAATCATATTAAAAAAAAAGAGCTATTGAACAAACTAAAATCACATTTTTTTCTTTGTGAGTGTTTATGTTTATTTAACTTCAATCATATTAAAAATAAAATTAAAATTGTAAATAAAAAGATTAAATAACATTAAAAAAAAATCATTGAACTAACTATAACAATCATATTAAAAAAAAGAATCATTGAACAAACTACAATCACATCACATTTTTCACATAATAAAATAAATAAATAGAAAAAAAGAACTATTAAACTAACTACAATCACATTTAAAAAAAAAAGAATTATTCAACTAATTATAATCACATTTTTCTCTTTGTGATGGTTTATATTTATCTAACTTCAAACATAATAAAAAATCAAATTATAATTTTTTATCTGCTAGAAAAATCACAAATATTTTTATGCGCTATCTAACTACAATATTAAAACAGTAAACAAAAGGAAAAGTCAAGAAGGAGAAAACAAAAAGAAGACTTACTGTTTGCATACGTGGTCACTGAAGCTGAAAGTGTAGAAGTGAGAAGTCAAAAAGGAGACGCATTGTTTGCAATAGGTATGTGAAAAGTTTAAAAGAGTGTGTGTGTTAGAGAAGTTAAAAAGATTTGGAAGAATTTAATAAGTACTAAGTTTTTTTAAAAAAAAAATAAAAAAAATAAAGAAATTAAGGTTCAGATATTGGAACTCTCACAAAACTTGTAGGTTAGAGATAGATATAAATAAATATATAGATATAGATATAGATATTTATATTTGTTTTAAATTTTTTTTAATATACAAATTATTTGTTTTGAAAAAAGTACTGCAGTAATTATGACAGAAGTCAAAAAGTCTTGTGGGTTGAGAGAAATTAATAAATGCTGAGATTAATTTTTTTTTAAAAAACAAAAAATTAGAAAATTAAGATTAACATATTAAAACTCTCACAAGTATTGGGGGTTAAAAATCTCCTTTTATTTAATATATAGTATATATATATATATATAGACAGATTTGCTAACAGTCCAACGCATTGACTGTTTTGTGGTTGAGGTCTAAGCTTGAATCTGTGTTATAATGACACAAACACAACACTTGTTGGATAACTTCAAACATATGGTTAGAAGAATAATTTTTGATATATTTCTCTTTTTACATTTATATTTTGTATTAAAAACTTTAAAATACCATAACTCTAACTATAAAACAGTTTTTTAAATAAAATTTATATTTTTAAATTCGTCTTTTCGAGATCTTTAAAATAATATCCACGTTAACTATGAAATTTTGAAAGAAACAATAGGCTTGTCGTAAAAAGACTTGGAAGAATTTAATAAGTGTTAAGTTTTTTTTTTAAAAAAAAAATCAAAAAATTAAGAAATTAAGGTTCATATTGGAACTCCTACAAAACTTATGAGTTAGAGATAGATATAAATAAATAGATAAATATAGATATTTATATTTGTTTAAAAAAAAATTTAATATATAAATTATTTGTTTTCGAAAAGGTACTGCAGTAATTATGAGAGAAGTCAAAAAGTCTTGTTAGTTGAGAGAAGTTAATAAATGCTGAGGTTAATTTTTTTTTTTTAAAAATAAAAAATTAGAAAATTAGGATTCATATATTAGAGCTCCCACAAAACTTATGGGTTAAAAATCTCATTTTACTTAATATATAGAGCCTATTTGGGAAGGGAGTTACGGGCTAAATTAGCCACTACAGGACGAAATTGGCTAAATTAGCCACTACAGGACAAAAAGGCTTCAGGATTGCATCTTACATACAAGTAGGCGTGAAATTACCAAATTACCCCTGGGTCTTTGTTCACACTATCCCGTTCTCGGGAAAAAAAAAAAAGAACATTTGCCACGTCATGTGTACAAAATCGTGAACTGAGCCACGTAAAAAAATAAAGGGCAAATTACATATACCCCCTGAGGTTTGAGAAATTACAAATTTCCCCCTGAATGTTATATTTGCATAACAAAGTAGGGGGTAATTTGTTATGAAATTTAAACCTTAGGGGGCAAATTGTTATGAAAATACAAACCTTAGGGGGCGGGATGTAATTTTTGAAACTTCAGGGGGGTATCTGTAATTTAGCCAAACCTCAAGGGAGGCATATGTAATTTGCCCAAAAATAAAGTTAAAAATTAATGTATACAACAAAAAATTTACCAAATTAATGTACCAAAAAAAATTTACGCGACAAATTAATTTACCAAAAAAATTAATTTAACAAAAAAAAAATACCAAAAATTTACCAAAAATCTTTTTTTACATTTGCCACGTAAAGAAAAAAAAGAACATTTACCAAATTAATATATACAATTTTTTTTTGACAAAACCGTAAATTAAAAAAAAAGAATGACAAAAATACGGCTCATCCAAAAAATAAAAAATAAATTTTAAAAACCAAAAATGAGCATTTGCCACTTAATTTACAAATACATAAAACACATGAAACCCCATTTTTGAAATATAAACACAAATTAATGTGTACAAAAAAATAAAATGACAAAAACGTAAATTAAAAAAAAAGAACGACCAAAATACGGCTCATCCAAACAAAAACAAAAATAAAAAACATAACAACAGAAATTAGCATTTACCACGTAATTTACAAAAAAATAAAACACACGAAAACCCATTTGTCAAATATAAAACCAAATTAATGTATACAAAAAAAAAAATAAAAAAACGTAAATTAAAAAAAAACGACAAAAATACGCCTCATTCAAAAAAAAAGAAAAAAAAAACTAAGACATAGTTAAAAATAAGGGAAAATTGGTCTAGGGTCCCTCTCCCACTTTTCATAATGGGAGAGATCCACAAAATTATTTTTTGATGTCTAAGGTCCCTAAACATATCACAGAGAAATTTGACCTTACCAAATCAAAACTCATCTCTCACTTTCTCTCTCTAAACTTCTCCATTCTCATACCTGTCCAGATCAACTCTTGTGTCCTCAGCTCTGACTTCATTCTCCAACCGATTGAACTCCACCTTCACCGGATCCGACCTTCAATGGCGTCGCCGAGCCGTCTGAGGAGCGGTGATCCAGAGGCGTTGATATTAGACACTGGTGGTGTTGTTGTTACATTGAATTTCTGTTTCAGTACTCAATCATCAACCCATTGGAGCAACCAAGAATCAGTTATTATCACTGTTTCAGAGAGAGAGAGAAAAAGAGTTTGGTTAGTTTAATCCAATGGCTACTCGTTACTGTGGGAAGAAGAAATCTGAGTGTGTTTTCAGGTTTTTCAATCCCGGTGTGCTTTCTATTTTGATTTTTTTAAAAGTGTGCACACAAACTGATTCTTATATATACATCCAACCTAGAGAAAATTCAAATTTCTCTGGGTTCAACGCAGAGAAAATTCAGCATCATCATACAAGCCTTGAGCCTTTGTATTTTCCCATCCTGCCATAAAACATCAATATCAGTTCCAGAGAAATTCAAAATTTCTTTGGAGATAAATTCAGAACTTCTCTGGATTTCTCTATTACTCTGTTCTCTCTCCCTCTCTCTAATTTTATAAACACACTTGTGTGCTTGTTTTTATGGAATTTGTTCTGGTATTGTCATAATCAATTTAGTGGGTATGTCAGTGAATGAGAGTGAGAGTGGAGGCAATGGTTCATGGTTGATAAATTCTGAAGTCGGAGACCAAACACATGCACAAGTGAAGGAGGTTAAAATAGGTTTTTTTTCTTTTTCTGTTTTTAAAAATTCTCCACCTTCTTAGTAGTAGAATTTCTCAAATTTCTCTGGATTCAACCCAGAGAAATTTGAATTTTCTCTGGATTCAAGCTTCCAAGAGTTTTTGGCAATGGAACTGAATTTTCTCTGGGTTGAGAATTTTCTCTGGATTCAACCCAGAGAAAATTCAAATTTCTCTGGGTTCAAGCTTCCAAGAGTGTTTGGCAATGGAACTGAATTTTCTCTGGGTTGAGAATTTTCTCTGGATTGAGAATTTCTCTGGTAATTTAGCTCACAAAACGTCTATTTCGATTATTTTTTTTCATTTGAACTGAATTTTAGGTCAAATATTCAAAGAAACTAAATGCAAATTCAAAGAAACTAAATGCAAATTCAATGTACACTCCCAACTCAGGCACAAAATAATTAACAAGTCAACTTGGTTGTTAACCACAACTTTACATTTTATTTTGGGCAGAGTACAAGAACAAGCAAAAGCATCAAACTGATAGTTTACAGAGAAACAAACTAAAGAAGAAGAAAGCTTGAGCAAGAAGTGTTGATCATGGCAGAAGGTGAAGACGAAGCTCCAGATATCAAGTCAACTCTTATGCTGATTGTTCTCATACTCATCATGGTGATTATGTGCATGCCACCTTCAAGGCAACGAGCTGTGTCCGTATACCGTTACTGTTGAGAGATTTATCTCTGCAACTCATGTTTTTCATTTTCTCGTTCTTTAGTTTCTAGAACTGTACACTTCATTTTAGCTAGAATGAGAGGTAAATTTTAGACAGAATTGAATTTTTCTGAATTGAATTTTCTCTGGTTTGGACCAGAGAATTTCTCTGGATTAAATTTTCTCTGATTGAATTTTTTCTGGTTGAATTTTCTCTGGATCGAATTTTCTCTGGGACTGAAATTTCTCTGGATTGATGTTGAGGGACCTTAGACATCATGAAAATAGTTGATGTCCTTTATACTATAAAATCATAATATCAGGGACCTTAAAAAAAATACCCCTAAAAATAAAAATCCAAGACAAAAAAAAAACATAGTTATAGTAAAAAAAAAAATTAAAAAGACAAAAACATAAATTCCCAAATAAAAATCAAAAAATTTAAGCACAATACCCCAAATCCAAACCCAAAATGAAAAAAAGTAACAGGGAAAAAAATTAAGCAAAATATGAAAAATCCAAGCGCAAAATAAAAAAATTTCAAACAAAAAAAAAATTAACGCAAAATCCGTCAAACTCAAAAAAAAAAAAAAACAAATAAAAAACTAAAAAATTTGGATTTGCAAAATTCGGGAGATCGAAACACAACATAAAAAAATTGTCAACGAAAAAACATAAAGCAAAAAATGCCAAAGCGAAACCCCCCCCCAAAAAAAAAAACAAAAAAAGGCAAAATCGAAACCCCAACATAAACAAATTAAAATAAAAAAGAAGAACCAAAATATGGCAAATTCAAACCCAAAATAAAAAAAAATAAAAAATAAACAAATTAAGCAAAAGTCGGCAGATCGACACCCAATATAAAAAAAAAAGAAAAAGAAAAAAAACACAAAAAAAAGCCAAATCCAAACCCCCAAAAAAAAAATAAAATAGCAAAATACGCGAAATCAAAAGATAACATAAAAAAATAACCAAAATATGCCAAATCCAAAAAAAAATAAATAAATAAATTTAAACAAAAATCCAAAATTGAAAAAAAAAATACCAAAAAAAAAAAAAAAAATTTCCCAACAAAAAGCCAAAATTGTAAAAAAAAAAAAAAAAAAAAAAAAACCGAAAATATGCCAAATCCAAACCCAAATAAAAAAATAAAAAAAAATGGAAAAGGGCAATTTCGTCATTTAACAAGATGACACCTCACCAAAAAGCTAAAAAGCCAAAAAAACCAAAAAGCCTTTCCCAAACCAGACTTTTTAACCCTAAGGGTTGGTTTGGGATGTCCTAAAAAAGTGCACTTTTTGACTTATTGGTGGGTTTGGGTTAGGTTTGGGTTGGGTTTGATGTGATGTGTTAGAGAGGTGATGTGATTTAAATAAGATGATGTGACTTAAATAAGATAGTGACTTTTTGACTTTTTGACTTATTTAGTACATGCCAAACTAGCCCTAAGTTAAAATAGCTAAAAAAGTCAAAAAGTCAAAAAAACTAACCCACTTCCCAAACGGAGGCATAGTATAGATGGTTTTGGGCGTTTTGTCTTTATGATCCTTTCTATTTGATATATGATTGTTGAAACTTGAAAGCCATTACTGCAATTCATAACTTGCACAGTTTTCAAACATGACCCTGACCCTGATGTTAACCTGATGAGATGACTTGAATCAAATGACCCACATGTTCAACAGCTGCAATTGAAGCTGATAAACTGGATGATACATACATATATTTTGAAAATGATAGGGTGAGGAAAAAAATTTAAGAAACATTAAAAAATTATTGAGATCGATATTTTATTTCTATTGCATCTAATATTAGAACATTCGACTGATGTTTACTATGCCTCCGTTTGAAAAGTGGGTTGGCTTTTTGGCTTTTTGATTTTTTTGGTTATTTTAGTCTGGGCTTAAAAGCTTGGTTTGGGAAGGGCTTTTTGACTTTTTGACTTTTTTGAGTTTTTTTGTAAGAGAAGAATGTAATGATTATGGGTTGGATGTGATGTTTTGTTTGTTATGGCTAAAATAGCCTATTTTGTTTTTTGTGACTAAAATAGTAAAAAAAAACTCAAACCATGGCTTCCCAAAGGAAGCCTATATGATGCCTTACATTCACATGTATATGTGAGTATGAATAAATAGATTCTGTGGAATTCGTGTAAATTATGTGGAAAACCTTGGCGCCTTTACAATTCACGTCTTATGTCCTCGTGATTGCTTGTACATTGATTGCCTTTTTTTTTAACGATAATGCTACGTAACTCAAATTTTGTGGCTCAAAAGTGGCTCAAATGGCCAAAACGACGTCGTTTTGAGTACAGAACAACATAAAAATGGTCAAAACGACGTCGTTTTGGCCATTTGAGCCACTTTTGAACCACAAAATTTAAGTTACGAGACATTTTCTTTTTTTTTAATTGAAAAGCAAAGGTTGTCAAATATCCATTGTCGAGTTTACGGGAAAATAATGTGATTAATTAAAATCAAAAACAGTTTTTACATGTCATGTTTACATTCAGAAAAAGAAAACAACAAATTACATGAAGCACTGTTGTCTTGAACAAAGAATGTAATATTTCTAGAAAAACTAGACGGAGCATTAAATTTGTCATGTATGTGATTTCAAATATACCATTTTTGCTGCAACTGATTGATTGATGGAACTCATCACATGCTCAATTTTAAACCTTTTTACGTATCCCAATTGATGAATTAAGCAAATGGGATACGTAATTCTAATGTGCCTATTTATTTATTTATGAGGAAATTACAAAAAAAAAAATTTAGAGTATGACTTTTATAACAAATTTAACTCTGAATTTTTAATTTTTTCAACTTGAACCTTGAACTTCCAAATTGGTTTCAATTTAGACTCTCCGTCAATCTCGGTTAACTTGGGTAAAAAGAAAAATTTTCTTGTACAGAAGGCACTCTAAGATTCGCTTTTTAAATTAATATTAATTATATATTTCAAATTAATCACACCACCATTTATCAATCATTCATTTAATTAGAACTACTCATCCTCAGCCTACCATGCACCTGAGCACATGGTATCAAAACCCCTACACCCTTTTCTCTCCCAAACCACCACTATCTTCCTCCATTCAACCGTCACACTGCCCTCTTCCCTTGCCTTTCCCATCACTCCCTTCCTTTGATTTCCCTTTCCCAATCCTCCAATTTTGACTCCAAGAAGAAATCTACTTGTCCCCATTGACGTCCACTGCTTCTGATTCGTTCCCATCGCCATTCTTCGATTCGTTGTCCTGCGACCATTACTACCTGTGATTTCTGCTTCATTTTCTCTCCCTCGCTTTACTCTCACTCTCTCATCTATTTTATTGGATTTGTGTGGTTTTCGATTTTGCAATTGTGTATTTTTTACTTTTTTGTTCACCTGCTATTTGTTGAGGATGGTGGGAGAGGCAATGGCTATGGGTAGAGCCAGTGGTGGATGGGCAAAACGAAGGGGCTTTGCGTTGCTTGGAGAAGAGGAAAAATGGGTAGCTGTAGCTGTGGTTGTGGCTGCGGGGTTAGGAAAAGAAAGGAGAACTGGTGGAAACCAGGGTGCGGTAGTTAAGTGAAGATGGAGGGAGATAAGGCGGTTGTGAGGTCGTGGAGAAGACGGTGGTGGATTGAGAAGGGAAAGGGTAACAATGTTTCGGGAAGTGGGGAAAGGGGATGGGTGACTCTGGTTGTGGGTTGGAGAAGGAAAGGGATGAGTGGCTACTCAAAATAAATAAAATAAAATAAAATAGAAATGATGAAACAAACTAGTTTTTATTTTTATTTTTATTTATTAAAGAGTGGAATACATAATTAATATAAGCTACAACAACATGGACAAAATACATGATGGAAGAATTTCAAACTAAACAAACAGGTAGAACAGATTAGTATCATGGACGACTAACAATTAACATATAAGAAATAAATTAAATCTTGAAACGAAGAACACAACAAAAGTAAGGGATGCAAATCGAGTCTTCTATCTAAACACAATTTTCTTAAAACAGATTTGTCATCTCACCGGTAATGCTACAGTTGAACCAGCTACTGTAGGTAAGGCTGCACAAAAATCAGAAGCATCCGACGAAACCGACCTATCCGAACTGAAAAATCAACCCATGGACGGTTTCTCTATAAACAACGGTTGGTGGTGGGTGTTTTTAGTGAAAAAATCAATTTTTTCGGACGGACCACGGTTTCATACACGTGGTAATCAAAAAGACCGATCCGACCGATAGTTATTATATTATATAATTTTACTTGTGTACGTGTGCTATTGGCTTTTCATATTGTCATTTATCTCTAAACAATATAACCTGACCAAGTGATAATAACTTTTAGCACTTGATTTTGATAGACTAGTCTAGTGAGAAGGGTACAAGTGATAGGATTAGAAGTTGTGCCTGACATTTATGTCTTTTTCTCTCCCCCTTCTCTCTCTCTTTTTGTATCTCTTTCCTTCACGTGTTCTGCTGTGACTCTCTCTCTCTCTCTTTTTATTTATTTATTTATTTATCTTCCTCCCTCGCGCGCCTCTTCAACTCTCTCTCTCACACTTACACGTATTCATCCCCTCTCTCTCTCTATCTCTCTTCTCTCCTCTGTCTGTCGCACCTGTTCTGCTCTCCCTCTTTTTCTGTATCTTCCTCACACCTCTTCAGCATTTTCTCGCACTCCTTCTCTCCCTCTACCCCTAAAATCCTTCATCTACTTCCGTTGTACTGATTTCCAGAACCTATTTGTGACTGTGACTTGATGATGAACAACCAAACCCTAAACTGGGCTATTCCTAGTAAATTAATGTTGAACAGTGGCCATGAACACTCGAAAGCACTTAGCAAAACAGACGAACACTCGTTGATTCTTGGTGAGTCTTAATTTCTTATTCCCTTTGTTGTTTTGTCATTTCTTTCTTCCTCGGGAATCATTCCCTAATACCTCCTTTATTTTTTAGCATTATGCGTTTATCTTCTTCTCCAATTGACATTGAAACCCTTTTCTCTTTTGCTATTTTTTGTGTTTATGATTTTCGGTGACCCATGCAACTCGACTGAGACCGACCGCCAAACCAAATGTCATGGTCGATTTTGAACAGCACATCGGTCGGAAGCGGTTGATTATATCTTTAACCCGTCATGGTCGGGTCGGTTGACAGATTGATAGGGAAATGGACCCGACCCGGCCCGTGAACAGCCCTAACTGCAGGAACACCTTCTGTGTAGTTTCGGCGAACGTAATAACAACAGTACTCTCTCACTAACAAACCCAAAGAAAAGGCTAGCAAAACAATATATTTTTGGTGTTAACATTTTGTCTATTTGCCATCACAAAAAATTCTCTCCATTTTCTATCTCTCAAAAAACCACATACAAAAATCATCTCTGAACTCATATTGGAGGGGAAAGGCCCCTTTTATACTTTTTGGGGAGAACCTAGCTATAAAGGCTATTGTCATGAGGGCCAACAAATGACATTAACGAAGGCCATCAACTCTAACTATTAGGATTAGAATTATAAAGGTTGAAAACCATTATATATAAAAATAAATATATACATAATGTTGTTTGAATAATCCAAACATATAGGTTACAAAACGAATACAAGTGTTGAGCCACAACTCGATCCAAGCCCAATCTCAAGCATATGCACAAAACAATCCCAGCCCAACATAGCACAACCTGACCCATGCCTAAGACTAAGGGCTGGTTTGACATCTATAAAAAAAGATAAAAAGTCAAAAAGTTACCCTCCCTCCATGCATTGGGCGGCAAAAAATTGTCTGAATCTGCAGAGGGTAAAAATACATTTCTGCCCTTGCTTTTTATTGCTTCCTTTGAGACGGATATATCACAATATACGCTCTCACCCAAAAGTTCCCCTTTCCTTCTCCAACCTGCATTCGTCTTTGAACAAGCAAGACAGTCCCTCAGTCGGAGAAAGAAGTCCAGTCCGTCACCCTCACACCGCCGATTGCTGGAGATCTGTCACACCCTTCACCTTGCAGCACCGCCACAGCTGTGGCAAAGTCATACCTCGACGCGATCGTGTGACAACAGTAACCGACGGAAAGGACCATTCGTCGCCCAGATCTGCACCACCACTGACCAGATCTACACCAATCCAGCTTGTATCCCCCAAACTACAAGGTAACATCTTTTCTCAACCCTGTATGAACTGTACGGGGTTGAGATGTACAGTACCAGCATACTGAAACATGGACCATAACCTATTTTCGTTCTGTTGTTGACATGTGTAGCTCAGTTTAATTTTGATGTCCTTCACTGAACAAAAAAAAATGCCTTATTTGGAAAATCAGTATACTGGTTTGGGGTCAGACATGGGAGGGTATTTTCCAATTTTGGCATATTGGTTAGTGCTTGAATATGTGTAACCAAATCAGGCAATACGTATTTTGTTTAGGCTGATTATTTGACTTAATAATTAAAATTATAAATTGTAATTTTGCATTGACAATTAATAAAAAGATTGGACCTGAGGGAGGAATTGTGTGGCCATTTGCTTCTATACTGTGCATGACTCCCATGGCTGCATTCATTGCATCATACACAGAAGATGTAGATGCCTATTCACAAACACACACACAAATGAAGTTGTTAATAAGATTAGAAGAAATGTTATTGGTAATACAAACAAAAACCGTTTTGTTAGGTAGAGCTTACTTTGGAATTACAAGGAAACAGGTACGAGAAAGGGATAAGTAGATTGGATATATTCAAAAGAATGAATTAGAAAAGATAAAAAAGGTTGGACCCATGACGAGCTTTTTTTTTTTTGTTTTGCAAAACACAACCCAATAACTTGATTTTGTGTAAATTGTGCATTGGTAAGTATTCAGCAATTGTGCATTTACATGTTTTCGAACTACACTAGTGCATGTGTCTATTCAGCCATGTCGTTCTTGGATTGGCTGGTGTGACGACCATGGCCAAGCATTCGTACGTGACACTCACAACTCAGTGTTGGACATGGTCATCCAGTTGAAGGCTGACATCCTCAACCTGCAGCACGCTTTGCGTTTCCTGCAAATTGTGATGTTCGTCTTGTCTGTTGTTGTTGTAATGTTGTTCTTGCGTAGTTGACGTGCTTCGGTTGTTAGGTTGTATGTACTACCCACCTGCATATTTGTTTGTCGTTTTTGTACAATATATCCAATGCGTATTTCAAATGGTTAAGCTGTAAAATCCAAAATTTTATGTGTAGAATTATTTTTGGTTAAAGTAGTAATTAAATTAATTTATATGGGTCATTTTAGTAACATCAAGGAATTAGTTATGAGGTGGTTTTTTTTAAAATTTTTATTACTTAGATGGTTAAGTTTGTAATTTTGGGAGATTGGGTTATAGGCCCACCTGGGCTTTAGGTCTTGGAAACATAGAAGCACAAACAAATAGAGGTAGTGATGTTGTTGTGGCTGCTGCGGCAGATCTAGCAATAGAAAAAAAAAAAAAAAAAAAAAAAAAAAAAAAAAAAAAAAAAAAAAAAAAAAAAAAAAAAAAAAAAAAGAGAGAAGAAGAAGAAGTAAAGAAAAGAAAGAAGATTCATAGATTGGTGACTTTGATCTAATCATCTCTTGGAGGTAAGATTTGTTTTTATGGTACTCCTAACTATTTCTTTAGACATAGTATCTTGTATGTTGATTGGGTGTATGTATTTTGGGGTTTTGGAATTTACTTGTAGACTATAGGATTAGATTAGTACATTATAAAGAAAAGAATGATAGATGCATCATGGTGATCAATAATAATTGTTTATGTGGTATAATATTTTATTAGGTTTGTGAGATTGAGGTGGATCTTGGTAATTTGAGATTAGCTTGGGAAATATTATTTTAGCTGTTTGAGGTAAGTAACCCTCTATCACTGTTGGTTCATTTTTATTCTTATCGAATCGTTTAAAATCATAAATATTTATTTAAAGCCTTCATGTTCTCTTAAAATAAAATATGGGTCAAGTATAAAACAACATCGAATATTATTATTAAAATTATTTGAATATTTGGTGAAACTATTCTGAAAATTGTACTAAACGTTTATTCTGAAAATATCGAATGCTTTATTTAAAATTTGTGTATTGTTTGAATTTTGAACATCACTCTAGTCTGACTACGATTTGGACCCTAGCCAATGGGGGTTATTTATTGGCACAGAAACTAGTTTCTTTTGGGGCTTTACCACCGGCCTATGTGTGGTTCTGGGCCTTGTCACGGGCTATGTGACCGTAGTCAATAAGACTTGGGTTTTGTGAATCAAATCATTGAACCATCTGAATATCGAACCATCGATTTGAACAATGAATTACTTTGAATTATCTTGTTGGCTTTTCATTTAAAATGTATTGTACATTGTTTATTTTTAGCCATGAAACCATCTTACAAAATAATTGTTCATTTATTGAACTGTAGAAAAATTTATATTTATTGATTATCAATTTATTTATTTATTTTTTTATACTTGATCCAGCTGGTAGTGATGGTTGGTTATTTACTAGGCTGTCTAGCTTACCCTTATTTTATTTTTTTCAGATTCTGAAGAGTAGAGCTGCGCTGGATTTTTTTTACATATGGGAGTGCCGAGAGTAGGACTATGATTTAAGTACTTGGATTATTTTGTTTTGTTAATGGATTTTATTAGTGGACTTGGTGGATAATTTCATATGATAAGAATAATCAATTTTTTTTATGGATTTTAGTATTATGATAATTAAGGGTTTGATTGGAGTATTTTACATTGTTAGTTATGTGTTGGACTCTTAGCCTTGCATGCTCACTTAAATGAGTGTGCGGCGTTGTCACGGAGCTTGGGACGTGACAATTTAGTGGTATCAGAGCCAGGTTGTAATTTTTAAAGGCTAGTATAAAATAGTGGTGAGATTGGGTAGATATAGGATTGGGAACGCTTATAATTTGATATAATGTTATTTTTATTTACTTGTTATAGGGACTTGAGAATAGAATAAGATGGGATTTTATTATTGATGCATTTAGGTTGCAATGGAACATGAGGAGACATTGGCAAATATGGCTAGGAATACACGCCAGGGTCAAACGAATCGACGGACTGGTAATAGCAATCGGCGAGGGAATGTGACTAATAATGGTAGTGGTTCTCAAGCAGTCGGAGGAAATCAGGGGCAAGAGTTGGGACACCAAGAACAAGCTGCAATCCCCAATCCAATTGAAATGGTTCAAGTGCTTCAAACGTTGGCCGGGGTGGTGCAACAACAAACCACCATAGGGAATAACTTGACTAGACTTATGGAGCAACAACAGCAGATGCAGCCAGGTGTTGGGCCACAACCAAGGCCACGTTGTAACATTACCGAGTTTAAGAAGATAGCCTTGGCATTTGACGGAGCCACAGACCCTTTGGAGGCTGAAAAATGGTTGACAGAAATGGAGAAGTTGTTTCCCGTTTTTGAGTGTACGGATGATCAGAAGGTGACCTATGCTACGTTTATGCTACAAGGGATAGCTAATGATTGGTGGCAGATGGAGAAGCGCATACACGAGCATGATGCCAACCCCTATACATGGGAAAGGTTTAAGAAGGCATTCAATGAGAAATACTTCCCTAGGAGTGTTCGTCTACAAAAACAGAGGGAATTTTTGAAGTTAGAGCAAGGGAATAAGACGGTTGCAGAATATGAAGCTGAGTTTACGAAGTTGTCTAAATTTGCATCAGCATTTGAAGCAGATGAGGATAACAGAGCACGAAAGTTTGAAGCTGGACTAAGAACGAACATTATGCAACAAGTGGTTCCTTTCGAGTTACCTACTTTTGGAGCAGTGTTGAATAAGGCTTTGCTAGTTGAGAGTGGCCTTACCAGAGCCCAAGAAGAGAAAGAAGAGAATTATAAGAAGAGGCCTAGTTCTTCCAACTTCCAAACTAACAATTCGAAGGGCAATGCTAAGAGACAAAACACTTCTTCGGTTGGGAGTTGGGGAAGTCGAACTATGGGTAGTAGTGTTGATAAGAAGAATGATCGGGTACAATGCACTAGGTGTAATGGATTCCATCGGGATAGTGAGTGTCGTTGGAATACTGGGGCTTGTTTCTCTTGCGGGCAACAGGGGCACAGGATAGCTGATTGCCCTAATCGGAAGGGGCATGAGATTGAACAGAAAGCATGGACAAATAAAGGAGCATCAACAGACAAAGGGTCTTCAGGAAGTCAAAAGAAAAATGGAGGTCATAAGCCAAAGACTCAGGGTCGAGTGTACGCACTCACGCAACAAGATGTCCAGACTTCCAACACGGTGGTGTCAGGTACTGTTTTAGTGTCTTCTGTTTATGCACATGTGTTATTTGATTCTGGCGCTACAAATTCATTTGTGTCTATGGGATTTGTTAAGAAACATGGATGGAGATGTGTCTCTAGAGAGATCGACTTATGTGTTGAAACCCCGATAGGAGGGGTTATGGTTGCTGACTTAATTTGCAAATCTCGTGTGGTTAGTATAGATGACAGGAAATTGCTTGTAGACTTAACTGTTTTAGATATGCGGGACTTTGACATAATTCTTGGAATGGATTGGTTGGCAACCAATTATGCTTCTGTGGATTGTCGAGGCAAAAGGGTAGTATTTCAGATTCCTAATCAACCAGAATTTTGCTTTGTGGGTAGTGGAGTTAACACTCCTCTTTTGGTAATCTCAGCTTTGCAAGCTAGACGGTTGTTAAGGAATGGTTGCGAGGGCTATTTAGCTTCTGTGAGAGATACCCGTGAGACTGAATTGAAGCTAGAGGATATTCTAGTTGTGAAGGAATTTCCCGATGTTTTTCCTGAAGAGTTACCGGGGTTGCCACTAGATAGAGAGATTGAGTTTGCCATTGAATTGATACCTGGCACGGGTCCTATCTCCAAGGCTCCGTATCGGATGGCCCCAGCAGAGTTGAAAGAGTTGAAGGAACAGTTACAAGAGTTACTAGATAAGGGCTTTATTAGGCCTAGTGTTTCTCCTTGGGGTGCGCCCGTTTTATTTGTGAAAAAGAAGGATGGTAGTTTTCGCCTTTGCATTGATTATCGAGAGTTGAACAAGGTGACAATCCGAAATAAATATCCTTTGCCTAGGATAGATGACCTATTTGATCAGTTGCAAGGAGCACAAGTCTTTTCTAAGATTGACCTTCGTTCTGGCTATCACCAGTTGAAGGTTAAGACGGAAGATATACCTAAGACAGCCTTCCGAACTAGGTATGGGCATTATGAATTTTTAGTGATGCCGTTTGGGGTTGACCAATGCGCCTGCAGCTTTTATGGATTTAATGAACAGAGTGTTTAAATCCTTCTTAGATCAGTTTGTGGTAGTTTTTATTGATGACATTCTTGTGTACTCAAAGAGTAAAGAGCAGCACGAAGAACATCTGAGAATAGTGTTGCAGATATTAAGGGAGAAGAAATTATTTGCTAAATTAAAGAAGTGTGAATTTTGGCTGGAGAGTGTATCATTTTTGGGTCATGTGATATCTAAAGATGGGGTGTCTGTTGACCCCAAGAAAGTGGAGGCGGTGGTGGAATGGAATCGGCCTACTAGTGTCACTGAAATTCGTAGCTTCTTGGGTTTAGCAGGATATTATAGAAGGTTCGTTGAGGGATTTTCCCGAATTTCTATGCCTTTAACTCGTTTAACACAAAAAGGGGTTAAATTTGAGTGGTCTGATGATTGTGAGAAGAGTTTCCAAGATCTAAAGAGTCGATTGGTGTGTGCTCCAGTACTTATAGTTCCGTCCGGAGATGAAGGTTTTACCATCTATAGTGATGCATCGAAGATGGGCTTGGGTTGTGTCCTGATGCAAAATGATAAGGTAGTGGCATACGCGTCTAGGCAGTTGAAGCCATATGAGCAGAATTATCCTACGCATGATTTGGAGTTGGCTGCCGTGGTGTTTGCATTGAAAATCTGGAGGCACTACCTGTATGGGGTGAAATGTGAGATATTCACTGATCATAAAAGTTTGAAGTATATTTTCACTCAAAAAGAATTGAATATGAGGCAAAGGAGATGGTTGGAGCTATTAAAGGACTATGAGTTGACTATCAATTATCATCCAGGAAAAGCTAATATAGTGGCGGATGCCTTGAGTAGAAAGACCCCGAGTAATTTGGCTACCTTGATCACTGACCAAAAGAATATCTTGGAGGACTTACAGAGGTTGAATATTGAGATTAGATGGCACAACCATGGAGTGCAGTTGGCAAACCTTAGGGTTCAACCCACATTGATTGATAGAATTAAAGATGCTCAAGGAAGAGACTCTCAGTTGCAAAAACTTAAGGCTGAAATGGAAATAGGGCTACAGATGGAATTTTGTATGCATAAAGATGGAACCTTGAGATTTGGAGAGAGGTTGTGTGTGCCTAATGATTTAGAGCTCAAGAGAGAAATCCTAAGAGAAGCTCACAGTTCAGGATATACTGTACATCCAGGAAGCACTAAAATGTATAAAGACTTGAAGAGGAACTTTTGGTGGAATAATATGAAGAGGGAAATTGCTCAGTATGTTGCTCAATGTTTGGTATGTCAACAAGTGAAAGTTGAACATCAGAGACCTGCAGGTAAGTTACAACCTCTTCCTATTCCCGAATGGAAGTGGGAACATATTACCATGGATTTTGTGACAGGGTTGCCTAGGACCCAAGGTGGTAACAATGCTATTTGGGTTATCGTTGATCGATTGACCAAATCCGCTCACTTTCTAGCTTTTAAGGTAGGGTTCTCCTTAGAGAAGTTTGCAAAATTGTATATCAAGGAGATTGTGAAGTTGCATGGTATTCCGGCGACCATAGTGTCTGATAGAGATAGCAGATTTGTATCTATGTTTTGGAAGAGTTTGCATACAGCTTTGGGCACTAGTTTGAATTTTAGCACTGCCTTTCATCCTCAAACTGATGGACAGTCAGAGAGAACTATTCAAACCTTGGAAGACATGTTGAGGGCTTGTGTTATCGATCTTGGAGGTTCTTGGGATGAGCATTTGGCCTTAGTGGAATTCTCTTATAATAACAGTTATCATGCGAGCATTCAGATGGCACCATATGAGGCTTTATATGGACGAAAGTGTAGATCACCTATTTGTTGGGATGATGTGGGTGAAAGGAAGTTGTTAGGGCCTGAGATTGTGCAACAAACAGTGGACAAGATCAATCTTATTAGAGAGCGACTTCGCACGGCACAGAGTAGACAGAAAAGTTGTGCAGATAACAGGAGACGTGATTTGGTGTTTGGGGTTGGAGACCATGTATTCCTTAAGGTGTCTCCTATGAAAGGAGTAATGAGGTTTGGTGTTCGTGGTAAATTGAGTCCTAGATTTGTTGGGCCATTTGAGGTTTTGGATCGAATTGGTGAGGTAGCTTACAGACTTGCCCTACCACCTTCACTAGTTGGAGTTCATAATGTTTTTCATGTCTCAATGTTAAGGAAGTATATACCGGATCCTAGTCATGTGATTGATCATGCACCGTTGCAGTTTAAGGAGGATTTGACATATGAGGAACACCCTATACGAATTGCTGATAGGAAGGAACAGGTTTTGAGGCGTCGAGTCATTCACTATGTTAAGGTTCAATGGAGTAATCACTCGGAAAGAGAAGCTACTTGGGAACTTGAGGATGAAATGAGACAAAAGTATCCCCAACTTTTTGAGACTCCAGGTATGTCAAATTTCGAGGACAAAATTTCTTTTAAGTGGGGAAGAATGTAAAATCCAAAATTTTATGTGTAGAATTATTTTTGGTTAAAGTAGTAATTAAATTAATTTATATGGGTCATTTTAGTAACATCAAGGAATTAGTTATGAGGTGGTTTTTTTTAAAATTTTTATTACTTAGATGGTTAAGTTTGTAATTTTGGGAGATTGGGTTATAGGCCCACTTGGGCTTTAGGTCTTGGAAACATAGAAGCACAAACAAATAGAGGTAGTGATGTTGTTGTGGCTGCTGCGGCAGATCTAGCAATAGAAAAAAAAAAAAAAAAAAAAAAAAAAAAAAAGAGAGAGAAGAAGAAGTAAAGAAAAGAAAGAAGATTCATAGATTGGTGACTTTGATCTAATCATCTCTTGGAGGTAAGATTTGTTTTTATGGTACTCCTAACTATTTCTTTAGACATAGTATCTTGTATGTTGATTGGGTGTATGTATTTTGGGGTTTTGGAATTTACTTGTAGACTATAGGATTAGATTAGTACATTATAAAGAAAAGAATGATAGATGCATCATGGTGATCAATAATAATTGTTTATGTGGTATAATATTTTATTAGGTTTGTGAGATTGAGGTGGATCTTGGTAATTTGAGATTAGCTTGGGAAATATTATTTTAGCTGTTTGAGGTAAGTAACCCTCTATCACTGTTGGTTCATTTTTATTCTTATCGAATCGTTTAAAATCATAAATATTTATTTAAAGCCTTCATGTTCTCTTAAAATAAAATATGGGTCAAGTATAAAACAACATCGAATATTATTATTAAAATTATTTGAATATTTGGTGAAACTATTCTGAAAATTGTACTAAACGTTTATTCTGAAAATATCGAATGCTTTATTTAAAATTTGTGTATTGTTTGAATTTTGAACATCACTCTAGTCTGACTATGATTTGGACCCTAGCCAATGGGGGTTATTTATTGGCACAGAAACTAGTTTCTTTTGGGGCTTTACCACCGGCCTATGTGTGGTTCTGGGCCTTGTCACGGGCTATGTGACCGTAGTCAATAAGACTTGGGTTTTGTGAATCAAATCATTGAACCATCTGAATATCGAACCATCGATTTGAACAATGAATTACTTTGAATTATCTTGTTGGCTTTTCATTTAAAATGTATTGTACATTGTTTATTTTTAGCCATGAAACCATCTTACAAAATAATTGTTCATTTATTGAACTGTAGAAAAATTTATATTTATTGATTATCAATTTATTTATTTATTTTTTTATACTTGATCCAGCTGGTAGTGATGGTTGGTTATTTACTAGGTTGTCTAGCTTACCCTTATTTTATTTTTTTCAGATTCTGAAGAGTAGAGCTGCGCGGGATTTTTTTTACATATGGGAGTGCCGAGAGTAGGACTATGATTTAAGTACTTGGATTATTTTGTTTTGTTAATGGATTTTATTAGTGGACTTGGTGGATAATTTCATATGATAAGAATAATCAATTTTTTTTATGGATTTTAGTATTATGATAATTAAGGGTTTGATTGGAGTATTTTACATTGTTAGTTATGTGTTGGACTCTTAGCCTTGCATGCTCACTTAAATGAGTGTGCGGCGTTGTCACGGAGCTTGGGACGTGACAGCAATATGCTATTTTATGTTATTTGTTATATTCTTGTCCATTATGTTGCCATGTTATGAATGCTCATTTTACGTTTGTGAAATACTTGCTTTTCCACGTATATCACAATTATTGTTGCATTGTACTAGCCAAATGGAGCAGTCCCAACCGCAGTCGACGCCTTCCAAAAATTTGCTTAAGCGCGGTAGTAAACAAACGCAGCCGCAGTCCGCAAACTTGCACAAAGCAGCTTGGGACTCCGACACGGTGCGGATTTTCTTACAACTTGTTATCAAAGAGTTGGACTCTGGTTTCAAGGGCAGCTTCCACGCAATGACAATGCACGGATATAGAGCTGTCTGCAAGGCCTTCCAGGAGCTTACAAATAAGGTCCATGACGTCAAGCAACTGCAAAACAAGTACGCGTTGCTAAAAAGGGATTGGCAGTTGTGGTCACGCCTGATGGACATCAGGCATGGGCCAACCGGCATAAGTTACAATGAAGCGACTGGTTTGATACAAGCATCCGACGATTGGTGGGCACATTATGAAAAGGTAACAATTCCATATTTTTTTACTTACGTCCAACGTGATACTCATGCATATATTACAAGCATTATTTTATTTAATTATTGATTAATATTTTTATTTCAGCAAAAATGATAAAAGCCTTATCACTCATTATATTCAATGAAATGCGGTGTCACTTGGTTGGAGAAACAAATTCATGTAAGATATATTGCAAATATCATTTTTGGGGGGGGGGGGGGGGGGGGGGAGCTTTATGAGTTTCAGTGGCCATGTACTACTGTTGTATGACTAATGTTAGACACCTATTTATAACCCCAACTTGCTTTGTTATACTTGCCAACTTGGCTCGCCGTCTCTCTGTCTCCTCCCTCAATGTCTGACTGTTTTGTGAATTTTTTTTAAGTGTTTTGTGAGTTTGTGTGGGCAAGTACTTCTATTAGACTTCCATTTTGTACTCCAAATTGCATTGTTGTGGGTGTGAGTGGGCATGTACTTATTTGGTTAACTTGGGACCTATTTTCGACTCCAAACAGCTTTATTATATTATCAACGTTGGTAAGTTGGCCGAGCTACTTGATTCAAAAAATCTCTCTCTCTAGTACATCTGTCTGCGTGTTTTTATGGTTGTGAATGTGAATGGGCATGTACTAGTAGTGTATGATTACACACCTATTTTTTACTTCAAGTTGCTTTGTTATTATAATTTTGTCTTTCAAGAATTAAAACAAAATTGTCATTTCTTTCTTTTCCTACCCTCTGTCACACGTTAAGAAGCTTACCAAGACCCTTACATTATTTCACTGTTCTTTTGGTTATATCTTACCCTTATTGTTTATTTTATGGAGATGATTTAAAGCTGATTTGCCCCTCCTTCCTATTTATGCCTTTTGGTTCTTCTACTGTATTCTCTGGTTGTGTCGTGTTTAATATTTATATATGTTGGTTTTGCCCTTTTAACCAAAATACAATCATGGAGTAGGAGAGGGTTTTTTTTTTTTATTTTTTATGTGCATTTGTTTACCATAGACACACTACATTGTCCATCTTACTTTTTGCATTGGTCACAAAAATAGACTTGCCAATTTGGTGTTTGCTGTTTTCGTTGTTTTCATTTTAGTCCCATAGATTTTGCTGTTAGCTGTTTTCAGAGATTTAAGTCCCATAGATTAATAATCCAATCCTATGCTATAGTCTGCCCAAGCAAGAAAGCCCTATTTGTATGTTGCATAAGTGAAGTGAGGCTTGTTATGCTGATTTATGGGAACTGCTTTCTTCTTTTTTTGGGTAGGTAATTGCTCTTTTCTTGATGTTCATTTAGGTCAAGTTTATGATCTCATTGTTGAAATTGAAAAGACTTGTATTCTTGATTTTATGCTACTCAAATGCAAACTTCTATGGTTGTTGTGACTTGTGAATGTAGTCATTTCAAGATGTGGAAATTGTCGCAAGTGGTGGATCTAGCTTTACACAAAGTTTTCTTCAAACAGTGTTATTGTAAATATTCATCAGCATTAACTGTCAAATTTTGAGTGTTTATTCACTGTGATGGATTTCTTTGTAAAATTCCACACGCTAGAGTGGCTCATTCAATTTCAATAGGTTGTTTTCAGTGACTCGTAAAGACCAAGAATTACACAAATACTCTTTTAAATAGAATGCTCCATGTTGCAATTTTGTGGCTTGTTGAATCATGTAAACTATGTGGGGAGTTGCCAGTAAAGGTGAAATAATTAGGCACATCAAAGTATCTGAGCATTTCCCTTTTCCCATTTTTATCCAGGCAAATACTTGGGAAAACATTCCATACTGTAATTCTTGTACAATTTTGAACATTCTATTCTGAGGTGTGAAACTAACACAAGATTGGAACTTCAAACTCTATTCTCAGTGAGATCCGTTTCATGTGAAGTTGTTCATGTTTTTTTCACACAATTACGGTCATTTTTAGACGATATGAAAGGGATGAGTGATAAACTCACAAGTGATAGCCACCACATGAAGTTGAGTTGTATATCGTTCATTTTGAAATTTAAGTCAGTTTCGAAGTTAGGTAGAAGCACACAATTACATTATCATGTTCCTCCAATACAATTGTAATAATGAAATACACTAATACTCATTTCAAATCCTATGGTATAGATTTTGCAACCATTGGAATCTAATCCTATGCTATTTTTTGGGTTTTTATCAGATTGACAAGAATGCAATAAGATCAAAACGAAACTGTTGAAGCACATGGACCTCATGCGAAGGGTGTACGAAGGCGCTACGGAAAATTTGCATGGATACTAGGTGCAACGTTCGAACCTATCGCAACCAGGGACGGTCCTTTGCCGATGGATGAAGAAGATTGCGAGGACAGCAGCGGTTTGCCCCCTTTCTAGCCTGCCACGCAGAGTGAACACACTGTCCACCACACTTCTGCGCAAGAGGATGACACACCGGTCACCGTACACGTTGCGTTGTCGGCAATTCACGCTGATGACACACCTACGAGTGGCGGGAGCAAACGCAAATTTAGTCGCACAACACACCCACAGCAAAAGAAAGGGCAGAGTGAGAGAGCTTTGCTGTTGGCGAGTAGTATGGACAACCTTGCGTCTTCAGTTAAATTACAACAACGACAGGTCCGCGTGCATCATGAATACGGAGATTCGACGCAGGAACTCGTTGGCAAGTGTATGGCAAGGTTGTACTCCCTGGAAGGGTTGGATCCGCAAGACCCACTAATTGTTTTTGGTTTGACACTAATGGACAACCCCGCAAATGAAGCTATATTGTTGCAGATTCTGACGGACGCAGCGGTCATTAGTTGGCTGTGAATGAAGAAGTCCCAAAGTATGGGTCACCCATCAGCGGCACCGCACAGCTCCGGTATGAGTGGCTGGTTCTGACGACTTCAGTGACTGCATTGGGTTCATGTTTCATGAAACAAACTGTCCTGCATTTCCATCATGTTGCTACTTGCCAACTTGTTTGTTGTAATTTTTTTTTCCCTTTCCAACAAACTGTGACAGTGTGGCTTTTTTTTTTCCTTCCTAAAAACTGTTAACCTGTGCATGAGTTTTTTCCTTATTATGAATCGGTTGCTTTGTGTGTTGATGTGGATGTTGTATTACATGCTTGCAGCAGCGAATTGTCTAACTTGCATTATTGGAATCTGGCCACTTTGTATTATGGGAATCTGGCCAGAATGTTGTATTACATTATGGCCACTTGAGT
This sequence comes from Camellia sinensis, assembly GCF_055761805.1. NCBI lineage: Eukaryota > Viridiplantae > Streptophyta > Magnoliopsida > Ericales > Theaceae > Camellia > Camellia sinensis. The sequence continues at coordinate 11,918,495 of NC_138968.1, forward strand.
TGCTTCTGGACAAGATTTGTTTGAAAGCTGGGTAGTAGGAGTGTATTTTTGTGGTTTTTGTTTGTGGTGAATTTTAAAATTGGTAATAAAACTTTGTTTATAGTACAAGAATTTTATGTACAAGAATTTTAAAACTGTTAACAAAACTTTAAAATTTGATATGTACAAGAATTTTAAAAACTGTTAGTGAATTTTTTTTATATAGTTTTCTCCGTGTATAAAAGGTTGTCTCGGTTCATAAATTTGAAGCGAAAACGTATACTCAGAGAAAATGAGTTTACATTGTTTCTAAATTGATTTCTTCGAAAATAATTTTTTGAAAATTGTTTTTGGAAAACAAATTTTTTTAACAATAATTTGTTTACAAATTATTTTTTTACCCAAAAAGTTTTTCGGCAATCATTTGGTTTATTTATTTATTTATTTTTTGTAAGACTAATTTTGTTCTCAATTCGTGTGCATTTGTTTTCGGATTTTTTATCGTGAAACTGTGTTATTGTTTTTGTAAATTTATGTTAGGTGTGGCTACCAATTTTAAAAGTTGACTATAACATATGAACAAAAGGTGGAGAACACAAAAATTATGCAATACAACAAAACAGAAGTTTCTGTACACTGTTTTTAAAAAATTATAACAAAACAAGCTGTCTATTTTTTTTAGTGAACATAGAATTTTCTGAACACAAATAATTATTTTGGGTGAACAAAAAAAAGGGAATCATACACGTAGCCCCCTCCTCCTTGTCCCATCTCTTACAAGAAAGTGCACTACGCACATGGAAGAAAATGTACCCCCAACTCCTTGTCCCATCTCTTCTTTCCCTTTTCATTTGTTTATATTCTTATTTGTTCACAGTGTGGTTCTCTCTCTCCCTCCCTCTGCCTTCAACTCTTTTAATTTCCTCCATATTTGCTGAAGGTGTGTGCTTACATTTTTACTATTTACATTCAAATTGTGGAAAATTCTTGTAAGTCAAACTCCTAGCGGCCATCGTTCTATTTTTCATGCCAGTTTCGTATTGCTGATCAGACGCGGTTTCCATTTTGTTTGGGAAAATAAGGTATTGCCTTCAATTTTTGCTTTTTTTGACCATTCCATTTTTTACAAATGGCAGACGACACTGGTCCTAGTCATATCGTGCAAAGTTGTACATCCCAGGAAGCTATTGATCAAATTGCCAAGGAAATGGTGGTCGAAACTGATCACAACTTGATAGAGGCGTGGAATAGTGCGGCTAGATATTACTACAACCATTATCACAAAGTCCCTTAAAATACATCAATACTTTCGGGACGTTTATGGATGTATGAGTTGTTTCACGGCCACCATAGCCGGTTTGAAGATGCTGTCAGTATGTCCAAACATAGTTTTGGGTTGACACTGCCACAGCAGGAGCATGGCATTCTATTGGAAGAGAAGGTAGCCATTTTCATTTGTGCGTTGCAGGAAATGTTTTGGAAAAATTTGCAAGAACGGTTCCAACACTCAAAGGAGACATTGTCACACAATTTCCATGAGGTTATGCAAGCTATGATACCGTTCACATCGGTTCATAGTAGGAGTTTTACGTCCGAGCAAGTACAACAAGGGGGTCATCCACATTTACGATCGCAGTGGCGGTACCGGCCATTCAAGGTGACACTTTCCATAAAATTTTACTTAATATAGTGCCGAACTATACCCTAATTTTTTTATTTACACTTTTTGAAAAAATGGTGCGTTGCGTAAAACTGCATCGGTGAACTAGACGGCACGCACGTGATGGCTTGTGTCATGCAAGAGTACACCACTTCGTACTATAGCCGGAAAGGCGTTCCAACACAATATATAATTGTCATATGTGACTTCAATTTGTGTTTCACGTTTGTGTCAACCGATTGGGACAGGAGCATCCACGACAGTAGGGTATTGCACTATGTCACAACCGAGCCTAAACATCGCTTTCCGCACCCCGCACCCGGTAAAAAAATATTAAACATTTAATAAAATTGTACTATTTTAAAAAAGTAGCCCACAAATTAGGACGTCATGCTTGCTCTCCTATCAAAAATTGATAAAATTACTCTTTCCAGTTGTTGATTGGAAAGTAATGGAATAGTCATTCATAAAAATAAGGAAATAAACAATGTTATTAACATATCATCTTATGATTTCATTTTTTTTTATCAACTGTACACTGTATGCATGTATAGTATCCCATACAATGAATAACATTTCATAACTAATAATAACAACATTCGTAACTGTTGCTAGTGCTGCTGCTAAAAAATGTGTTGAGTGTAGTGATGAAAGTGCAATGTAATTTCTTTCCTCAAATAATTGGCTTCACTAATGGCCACATATTTTGCTTGCATATACAGAACATATTTCTGTCAAAATTTCATCATCATCATATTGCAAGTACCAACAGCGAATATGTCAACATGATAACGGGATCATACATAGTATCATTGAAAAAAAAAAATTTAACTAAACAAAATTAATTGAGAAAAAAAATTAATTGGAAAAAAATTTATTTCGAAAAAAAATATTAAAACTATAAACAATTTATTGAAAACAGAAATGTAATTGAAAAGACAAGTATTTCAGAAGAAAATTTATTGACAAAAAATGTAAATGAAAACGAAATTGAAAAACAAAATAATTAAGTAACAAAAGAATAGAAAAATTATTTATTTGAAAAAAAAAAACTAAATGGAAAGAAAAATTATTTAAAAAAAAATTAATTGCAAAATCATTATCTGAAAATCAAAATTAATTGAAAAAAAATTACTTGCAAGAAAAATTATTTGAAACAAAAAATTACTTGAAAAAACAAAATTTGGTAGTGAAATTTTTAAATTTCAGTTTAAAAACAACGTAAACTCATTTTTTGACAATACGTTTTTTCCTCAAATTATTGTAGATGACAACCATTTATAAATCAAAAAAACATTTTGGAACCAAGTTTTTTGGGCAGTTATTTTGAATTTTGTAAATATAAGCTGCAAACTGAAAACGAACTAGTTACCAAACAATGCAAAGTGAAAAAATTTCTGTGTTCCTTGCAAGAAAATACTATTTGGTGGATAGCCGCTATAGCAACAAGACAGGGTACCTAGCCCCGTACAAGGGGTATAAGTATCACCAAAATGCCTATTGAAATCGAACACCACAGAATGAATTTGAACTGTTCAACAAGGCTCATTCGTCATTGCGTAGTTGTATCGAGCGGACATTCGGTGCCTAGAAGTCGAGGTGGGGGGCATTGCGGAATATGTAGAAGTTGAGTTTTTCTAATCAAGTGACTTTTATATGTGTGTCGATGGCGTTACATAACTTCATACGCCGACACAGTGAAATTGATGAGGTCACGCTGGCTATCCCTGACAATGACGATTACGTGGCCCCAGAAATGCCCGACCATGGCGAATACACACGGGTTGCCGATGTGATGGAGAAGGGGACTCCGACCCCGCAATGGCTGCTATAAGAGCGAACATTACGTACCAACTCGAACGGCAAATGCATTGGTAGAGGCGAATATTTTAAACAATAATGTTGGTTAAATTTGTAATATGTGTAACTAAGATTCAGATTTATATTATCATACATTTGTAAACACGTTTGGTTTTAATATTTTGATGTCTTTCGTAAAATAGATTTTGAACAAATTTTACTTTTAAAGGAAGTCTGTCCAATCATTAACATATAAAATACATGAAGGAAGTATGTCCAATAATTTTGTAATTGTAAGCAATATTTTTTTTTTAGATGCACCTTTTACAAACAAAAATCTGTGTCGAAAATTTTTGAAAAAATACATAACACAAAAATAATGCAATATATTTGTTTTGATTGGTAATTTTCATAGTTAGTGAATTTTGAGCAAATTTTCTTCAGCAACTAGTTATACTTTTCTACCCCTTTTTATGTTAGATATGTGTACAAAAAAAAAAAATTACAAAAAAATAATTTGTTTAACAAGCACGCTGTTTTTGGTTTTTTGTTTACATGTTTATTACTTCGGATTTTTTACCAAATTATGATATCAACAATTGTGATGTCCTTCAAACAAGACCAGCTAAGAAAAAAAAGAAGAAAAAAAATAAAAATTTACAATAACACTGTTCATCAACGTATCCACAACATTTCCCATTGTCCAATTACGTGGCACAATGGGAGCCACTTGTTCACATGCACGGTAATACACAGCACGGTTTCTCTTCCTATTGCTGTGTCAGTTTGGAAGGGCAAAAGAGTAATTTCAGTAGTTGTAATAATATTATATTACACATTTTTTCGTAAAAAATTAAAAAGTTATCCCAAACACACATATTTTTTCTGTCTACTTTTCTCACCAAAAAGTCAAAAAGTACAATTATTTAGAACACCCCAAACAACCCCTAAGTCCAACACATGCATATATACAAGCCTAGGATGATCCAGACCAAGACTAAGTATCCGAGCCCAAGTTTAATTGATGTCCTTTTTATGAAACAATTTTCATTCACAATCCTTCCATTGAAATCTTCTCACTGAAGAGAATACAGAACCACTTAGACCCACCTCAACTGGCTGTTGGGTCCCACTTTAATTTAGCATTAAAGTTGTCGAAAAATTATTTTTTTTTCCTAACAATTCCCCACATGAATAAAATTAGCCGAATAAAGAAAGAATGAGAGACAACAAAGACTAGACAAGAAAGTAGCTAAATTAGCCACAAAATAACCCCTGCATCAGAGAAGGTAGCTTTTGACTTTGAACCTCTCCTAGTGAAAGTCTATCGAGTTTACTGGTTGATCAATGAACACGAAGTTTTAAACTGTTCTACCGTTTATGTAAACTGAGACAACATACCTCACACAGGTATTACTCCAACCATTATTTTGTTCTCACTGTTGTGTCCCGTTTGGCTCTGGAACACTTGCCTTAGTTTAGTGAGTGGTTTAAAGAATTTGGCCTCATCAATTCTTATAAAAACGGCCCTACCTCACATTCATATAGGTGACTTACAGGTCATTAAAAGCATTCGCTTAACCTTTACCTCCACAGGTATCAATGTATATAGAAATGGCAAGAGGATTTACCTTCATAGTGACTCATCTGTTATACGCAATTAGGTTGTCTCTTTGAACCTAGATATTGAGATCTCCAATCAGCTAGGTTGGATTTTCCATTCCGGTAACATTCTCGTTAAAGGCCTTAGCCATATTCCCTTTGACAACTTTTAACCAACTCTTAATTGAACCCCACGGTTAGCAAATCTACAATATTGTCTAATGACTTTACATAGTCTATCGTGACAAGCCCATTAGAGAGTAGTTGTCGAATGGAATTTTGTTTTTGACGAAAATTTCTAGACTTCCATTATACGCTATACTTTGCGTCCTATCAATACCTGATTGGCTGTCACAATGTATACAAATTGCTGACACAAGTTTCTATCAACATGGAATATTCTCAAAGAAATGGCAAAGACATTTAGCTACTTCAATGGCTTTATCCGAAGTACTGAATTCCAATTCCATCGATAATCTCATGATACACATCCACTTGGAAGATCTCCAAGACATGGCTGCACCTCCAATATAGAAAACAAATCTACTAATAGATTTGTAGTCTTTATATTAGATATCCAGGTGATGTCACTGTACCCTTCTAGTACATTTAGATATCAAGTGTTATGCAACGCAAAATCCTGGCCATATTGTAAGTACCTTAGTACTATCACCATTGCTTTCTTTGGGATTACTCGTGTATCTATTTAGTTTGCTTACTGAATAGGCTATATCTGGCTTTATACAACTCATTAGATACCTAGACTTCCTATGATCCGAGAATATTCCATTATTCTTGATCAAACAGAGACTTAAATTTACTGAAGTACTTGACGCACTTGTATCTGACTTATACTTGTCGAGACTTTTATCAAAATAACGAGACTAAAAAAATATAATACCATCAGATGTTCTGAAAATCTTAATTCCTAAATATACATCTACAAGGCCTATGTCAAGTTTTCAACATCCTTGTGGATTATCTTGATCAGCATCATCTGTCTGTTCAACGAAACTCAACCCCTTCTCAAGGGTCTAGCACGGAAATATATTTTCAAAGAAAACTGCTTTCTTGATTCCACGATGGTATGCTTGTGTAAATCTAAAAATCAAATTTGTGCACAAAAAACCAAAATACACTTCTCTAATGTGCATAACCGAAGAACATAAAGTTAACGGATTGTAGGTCTATCCTAACCGGCTTGGGTTTAGGTGTTGTCACATTTTGCATGACACCCCCACAATTTTAGAATTTATATGAAAGCTTTCAGCCTTTCCAAAAATTCATACGAGGTTTTGATACCATTCCTTGTATCACAATGATTTTGAGACTCTCAACTATCTCCAATCCATCATCGACCAAATTTGGTCCTTTCTAAATTCAAGGCACCAAACAAGTTTGGTTTAACATGTCACTTTGAAGTCAATAGCCTTACTACTAGGAAACACAAATCTAGTGTTCAATAGTTACTATTTGAAACCTCATAACATGTCTAGTAGTCTATCACTAGGAATTACTAATTTCTCAACATGTGGTCAGTAGACTTTTCATTACTAGGAATCACAATGTCTTGACATGTAATCAGTAGCCACTTCACTACTAGGAATCACAACGTCTTGACATAGGATCAGTAGACTCTTTCACTATTAGGAAATATCATGTCTTGACATATGATCAGTAGACTCTTTAACTACTAGGAATCATCTTGTCTTAATGTGTGATCAGTAATCTGTTCACTACTCAGAATTACAATCTTGTAACTATGTAGCCAGTGGTCTAACACCTCCTAAGAGCCACCAGTTCATGCGCTGGTTGAATTACATTTTTCCTACTTTACTAATAGTTGCAATCTTCCCATCGGCTTCCTTCCTTTCTTCTAAAGCATCCTTACCATGACCTAGCAATCTGTTTGCACTGTTATGCTTGTCATTCTTTGTTGCCCTGCCCATCTAACCGCATCCAAGCATGCATTCGCTTTAGCCAGCAACGGATTGTCTAATGATGTCTTCATAATAACTTGTTGTTTGATCTGTTGCATGTTGTGGTCCAAACAAATCCATGTTATTCCTGCATTTGTTGTAGCTGATTTCCATGATCCATCAATGATGAACGTCCATGACTCTGTGTCGTTACTATTTCCCCGTTCATTCTACAAAATGCACAAATTAGATGTATTATTCAATATATGACATACATGGTCAGAACATGTACTAGATCCATGTTTGGAGTTACTGGAAACCATATTAGATAGCTTCCTTGCTTCCCCTAGTATGCTTTCAATGGTGGAATAACTTTGATTGAAAACCAATTGATTCCTGTGTAATCAAAAAGTCCATAGAATTGCTACCAATTGAATTATAATTTGTTTATCTTTTACTTGCTCTATCCAATCTGTAAACCATTGAAAGAAGGACACTATCACTCCTATGCTGAAATTCAAACCCAATGTAGATCCTCTCCACACCCTTTGCGCCCATTCACATTCAAAGAGCACATGTTCTAAGGTTTCGTCATTATTGTTACAACGAGCATAGCAAGTGCTAACAGACACACCACGTTTTTTCAATTCCCATTGGACTGGAAGAATTCTATGAAGGCATTTCCAAATGAACATAGCCCATTTAGGAGGTAAGCCTAGAGTCCACAACTTTTTCCATACCCCTTGTGCAGAGGCATTTTTATGAAACAGCGGAAAAATTCGAATCAAGGCTTGCTTATAACCAGATTTAACTAAGTATACTAAAATTCAAACACAATTTAAATATAGAACTAGCGTGATTCCAACTAAAGTAAGACAGACACCTACAGTGGTAAAATAAGAACAATGTTTGGATAGAATATTCATTCAGAACTTTTTTACAAAAAAAAAAATTGCATTACATTTTGCAATCCATATGCAAAATCAAAATTTTATGGGTTTTCCCCCCCAAAACATTGGTTAAAATTAAAGAAATAATGGCATAGAGCAAACTAGCTTTCCCTCTAAATGTTCACTAAACAAGTGGCCTTTTTCTCCATAATGCATGGTAAAGGGAAAGGTAGAGAGTGTTAGGGGGGAGAAAAGGGTTTTGGAAGAACAATGGGGATATCTTGTCCAAATAACTCTTCTTTATCTGTTTAGCTAAATTCAAATTTTGAAATTGAAATTTAGATGCATGTACAAGGCTATGTTTTAGCCATAGGTCGTGAAATTGGATTTGATAATTCTGTGGCCTCACAAAAAATATAGGAGACTACTAAAAAAAAAAAAAAAAAAAAAACTTAAGAGTTTGACCTTTGTAACAAAACAAAAACTAAAATTTTAATTTTGTTAATTTAAATTTTAATCTTTTGATTTTTGTCAATTTAAATTATCTACTTATTTTTGCTAAGCAACACTAAATATATTTTAGTCATTAAACATAACGAAAAAGGGTATTTGGGGCTATTTCTATTTGCATAAACTAAAACTTTAATTTTGCTAATTTAAATTTTAATCTTTTGATTTTTGTCAATTTAAATTATCTACTTGTTTTTGTTAAGCAACACTAAATATATTTTAGTCATTAAACATAATGAAAAAGGGTATTTGGGGCTATTTCTATTTGCATACTATATTTTATCTAAGTACATACAATTTGTGATGTTCGGTTATCAACTTCTAAACAAAAACAAGATGTTCAAATATCAACTTCTGAACAAAATCTAATTGTTTGAACAAAATCATGTTCAACAGTTGATATCCGAACATTTGTATTTTATTCGAAAGTTGATATTTGAATGACACAAATAATGTTTACTGAGAGAAATTGTGAGTATGTAAATAGAATCTCTTGTATTTTAGAAATTTTTTGTACCCCTACATCTACTTACACCATTGTTTCAACTTATTACACCCTTCAATTTTAAATTTTTTTTTCATATTACATTTCAATCATTGTATATAATTACTAAAATATCATTCCACCTTAAAATTTTTAAATCCAATTTTTCATTACACCCCATCCCATTACCACCATCTCTATCAGCCCATTATTGTCATTGCACCTTCACCACCAATTAGCCCCTCAACGCCAACCGTTGCAATCTAGTCTCTCTTTACCTCACCCTGCTACCCCCATCTGTTGCCACTCAACCATTTCCGCTTTACCCTATAACCCCTAACTTTTCTTCGTTGCTATTCTCCTTCTCTTGTCTCTTCTTTTTCTTCTTTTTTAAGATCTGGAAACCCTAGGTCTTCATTTCTTTCTCTCTCGCAGTGAATTTAGTGAGGAATTGGATCGCAATGGTGGTGGGTACATAAATCTAAAGTGTTGCAGAAGGAAGTGGCTATGGTGGTGGTCATCGTTGCGACAGTGAAGCGATAGTGTAACCTCTTTAACTTAATACTCGATAAATTAATAATCAATTTTAAATAATAAAATTGTCTGGTCTCGACTTAGGAGTCACGTGCTAAATTAATAATCTTCATAAAATTATAAGATAATACATTTCAAATATTTATTTTGTATTTTATGGGTCCCAAATATTTTATAAATTAATAATTAACTAAAAGGTACATAATACATTTCATCTATCACGGTTATTTTCTTTACACTTTTGAGATGGGAAGTCTTTTTTGCTATTTTTGAACTAAAGATAACCTAAACTATACGGGATTGTGTTAGGTTAAATAGTGTTTGCTTTGATTCAATACATTGTATGCACTTATTTTAAATAAGTTGAATAAATTGAATCTTTATGCTAATTATAATTCAATAAATTGTTAATTGATTAAATATAGAGATATATTTTAGGAAAAATTAGTGTAAGGTCCCTCTCTCATTTTTAGTAATGGAAGAGATCCACAATATTATTTTATGATATCTAAGATCCCTTAACCCCACACCCATGTATTACAGAGAAATTTGGTATACCTCACGGCTTCAAACCTTCACTTCTCTCTCTCTCAGACTTACGCCTCACATTTTCTCTCTCCTCACTGCTCTTCTCTCTCTCTCGTCAATCCAGCTCGATCAATCCAAGATCCCTATGCCAAGAACTCCTCGGCCACTCTTGCTCCGATTGAACCGCCGTATGAAGGTCTTTCACCATGGCTCGGCGACGCCGTATGAAATGATTGATTTTGAGGATGAGCCTACCTTGAACAAGATACCTAGTGAAGGTTATGGTTGGGTTGGGTGCACTACACGCTGCATGAGATGTTTGATTGTTTCCTAAATTGAATCTACCTTCTTAGTTGAGGCTGTTTAATATATGTATATATGTATAATTCTGTACACTATTATATGAGATAAATATATAAATTTTGATTGATTGAGCTGAATTTCTATATTACGAATTGCATAACTTGGAAGATGAAGCTCAAAAACATATATCTGCAATTGATTCTCTCATTTTTTTATTTCTCCTTTCCAACTAAGTTTTTTGTTTTTGTATTAAGCTGACCATCTCCATGGCAGAGCAAACAACATCAATTTTTATTTTTTTTAAAGAAAAGAAATTAAATGATTAAACATGGGAATTGTTTATTCCAAGGCATATTTTGGGAAGTGATTTTGTTTTGGAATTTCTTTGGATTTCCAGAATTTCTCTAGAGGAAGAAGGTGATGAACAAAGAAGATGATGATGAAGGCTTTAGGGATTTCTCTGGGAAGTCCAGAATTTCTCTGCAGAGAAATTTTTCTGGACTTCTCAGAATTTTCTCCGGACAAAGAAGATGATGAAGGCTTTAGGAATTTCTCTGAGAAGTCTAGAATTTCTCTGGAGAGAAATTTCTCTGGACTTCTGAGAATTTCACTGGACAAAGAAGATGATGAAGGCTTTAGAAATTTCTTTGGGAAGTCTAGAATTTCTCTGGACAAAGAAGATGATGAAGGCTTTAGGAATTTCTCTGGAGAGAAATTTCACTGGACTTCTCAGAATTTCTCTAGACAAAGAAGATGATGAAGGCTTTAGGAATTTCTCTGGGGAGTCCAGAATTTCTCTGGGGAGAAATTTCTCTAGACTTCTTAGAATTTCTCTAGACAAAGATAAAGGCTTATGTTAGAAATTTCTCTGGAAAGTCCAGATTTTCTCTGAAAAGTGAAGTCCAGAGAAATTTTTAGATTTTCCCTGGGCCGAATTTTCTCTTGATCGATGTTAAGGGACCTTAGACATTATGAAAATATCGAGTGTCCTTTATGCTATAAAATCTTAATACCAGGGATCTTAAAAAAAAACCCCCTATATTTTATAATACTTTGAATCTTAACTTAGTTACGTGATGTGATAAATCAAATTAAACCTTGATAAGTGAATAAATAAAATAGGGTAAATTACACTTATCTTTCCTGAGGTTTCTGACAATTACAGTGACCTCCCCTGTGGTTTTAATAATTGCACTATCCCCTTACTTTTGAAACTATTATCAAAATTGTTCCACTATTATGCTATTTAACAGAATTTGTTGATATCATACAAAAAATGACAAAATTGCCCATTAATTATGTTACTTATTTAAATGAGAAATTTCACTATTATCAAAATTGTTCCACTATTATGCTATTTAATAGAATTTGTTGATATCATACAAAAAATGACAAAATTGCCCATTAATTATGTTACTTATTTAAATGAGAAATTTCACTTACTTTCTCTAAAGTTTTGCATATATGTTATCAAAAATCCATATATACATATTTTACCATTATTTAATAAAATTGTTAAATTTCATGCAATATTAAATAAAATCTTTAAATTTTTAAGACATTATCAAATCATTTAATGCAAAAAAAAAAAACTTAATTTTTATTGATCAAATATTTAAAAATAAATCATCTCTCCAAAATTAACGTTAGATAACATCATAATAATTTAATATAAGACTTATTTCACACCACATAAATAATCTAAAATTTATTATTTTAAGTAATGTATTTATTATTTGATTTTTTTTTAAATTTAAAATAAATAGATTTATTTTTTTTCCTGGCAATTGGCATTACTTATTTATTCATATGTAAAAATAAAAAAAAAAATTATTTTATCTTCTCTCAATTATATATTATTCTAAATTTTTAATTTTTATTTTTAAGTCATTAAACTTCTAGTCGATGCATATTTAAAAAAACTCAGATTAATATTTCTACATGATTAAAAAAAATTAAAAAACAAAAATACAAGCTAAAAAAATTTAATCACCTCACAATAGATTAAAATTAGTTAATAGGGAATGAAAGATTAAGAAATCATTTAAGAATAATAAACAATTCAAAAAATTAGTTATTTCTTACACCTAAAATTAAAATTAATCTTTACTTGAATGGAGAAATTATTTGAGAATAATAAAATATTCAATTAATTTGTTATGTATGATACTTAAAATCTATTTCTCCATCTTTATTTATCTGATTTAAACTATTTTTATTAAATTAAATCTTAAAATTTATTTCTCACCTTCATTAATGGTTGAATTTTTATTTTATTTTTTGTTTATAAAAGTTCAAAACTTGTTGTGGAAAAAAATATAGTCAAGAAATTACATTTATAATTTTAAAAAATTAATAATAATTATATATATATATATATTTAATAGGTAAATTAAATTACATTTATATTTTTTTTCTTTAGAAAATGTTTTATTTCGTTGTGTGTTTAAATCAGTATTAGAGTCTGATTTCTCAGTCTTGTCAGTAAAATTATATGAGTATTGAAGAAGTAAAATTAGATAATTTAAATAATAACACTTCGCTATAAATAATAATAGAACAAAATAAATGTGAGAAATAAAAAAATAAAGTAAAAATTTAAGGGAAAATTAGTCTAAGGTCGCTCTCCCATATTTAGTAATGCAAGACATCCACAATATTATTTTGTTATGTCTAAGGTCCACAACCTCCACACTCATATATACCATAGAGAAATTTCCAATGATCTCACATCCTCTCGCAACAAATCCCTCATAGTCTGGCACTTTACTAAGAAAGACAGAGTCTACGGCGTCCCTCGCCGCCGCCTCACCGGCCACTCTCACTTTGTTGAAGACGTCGTCCTCCCTTCCGACGGCCAATTCGCTCTCTCCGACAGCTGGGACTCCAAGCTCCACCTCTGGGACCTCTCCACCAACATCACTACTCGTCGCTTTGTTGGCCACTCTAAAGACATCCTCTTCGTCACTTTCTTCTTCAATAATCGCCAACATGTTGGAATGATAAACCTGGTTCTGAGCAGTGCTCAACGTTGAAATGGTCGACGCTAGCGTTAAAACAATTGGATGATAATGCTTAGACAGAAGGTTGAATTCCCAAAGAACTGAAGCTAGGGCATCGCTAAGATTTGGGTTTGAGGCATAAGGTTGATACTTCTACAAGTAATTAAATTAGTCATTAGTAAAAAAACTGGGAAATTCAAATGAAGAGCCCACCAGTTCAATGGAAGGTTAACTACATAACAAGAATAGAATAGGTATATAATCATATGTTTTGGGGAATACACTCGTTACTGGTATAAATTATGTATATACAAGTATGATTATATATATACACGTGTATGTGTGTGTGTGTAGAAATTGATGTAGTGTATGATTATATATTTTGATAGGTATGTATCTCTGATTGTTCAAATTTCTCCTCTGGACCAAACCAGAGAAAATTCAATCCAAACCAGAGAATTTCTCTGGACCAACCCAGGGAAAATTCAATTCAAACCAAAGAAAATTCAATCCAAACCAAAGAATTTCTCTAGACTAATCCAGCGAAAATTCAGTTCAAACCAGAGAATTCCTCTGGTCCAAACTAGAGAAATTCATTCCAATACACGAAGCAAAAGCAGCGATGTTATGCACAAAAGTCATAATCATTTTCACTGGGTGTCCGAAAGCACTACAACACAACTTTGCATATGGGAATACTCTCCAATAAGGTCTTTGTGTTTAGCTATGGCAGTGAAATTGCGAGTAAGCTTGTGGGATCAACACCTCATGATGAGCTCTTGATTCGTACTTTGGAGTCATTTTCTAGGTTGCTTTTGTATGCCATTGGGTTTCTTCTGTTCATGGTGGCATTTGTTAAGGACAAAGAGTTTTAGATCTTCTTTGCTAAAGGGTGTTTGTTTCTTCATGTTGCCATGTCGATCTGGAGCGTTTACTTTGAGAGGAAGCTTGAAATATTCGGCCACGATTGACTGAAGCAGGTTATTGGAGACATTGTATTGGCACTTTCATGGGTATTCTTCTTTGCATTCTCTTGGAGGGAAAAGTATGATTAATATCAGTAGAATTGAAATGTCTCTTTGATAGAAACAGAAACTTAATGTTTAGCTTTGTACTTTTGGAGGCATTTCAACAAAATCGAAATTTATCTAGAAAGAAACAGAGAATTTCTCTGGGTTTGATTTCTACTTTTTAACTCCAAATTGATTGTTCTTATTGGATTTATGGTTCTAACTTTGGATTTTCTCTGCATTAGCGATTTTTTCAACAAAATCGAAATTTCTCTAGAGAGAAACAGAGAATTTCTCTGGGTTGGTGTGAATTTCTCTAGTTCAGAAATTCTCTGGATCAAATTGAGGGACCTTAGACGTTATGAAAATATTAGATGTCCTTTATGCTATAAAATCTTCATACCAAGGATCCTAAAAAAAAAACCCAAAATTTAACCATTAATAAAGGTGAGAAATTAATTTTAAGATTTTATTTAATAAAAATAGTTTAAATGAGAAAAATAAAGATAGAGAAATATATTTTAAGTATCATACAACAAATTAATTGAGTATTTTAGTATTCTAAAATAATTTATCTATTCAAGTAAAGGTTAATTTTGTTTTTTGGTGTAATAAATGAGAAATTATTTGAATTGTTTATTATTTTAAATGATTTCTTGATCTTTCATTTCCTTAACTAATTGTAATTTATTGTGAGGTAATTAGATTTTTTTTACTTTTATATTTATTTTTTTAATCATGTAAGAAAAACCTACTTATTTTTTATTATTTTTTTTTATAAATATGCATCGACTAGAAATTTCATAACTCGAAGATAAAAATTAAAATTTATTAATAATATTTTAACAATTTAGGGATAAATAATTTTCTTCCATATTAATAAATAAGTAAGATAAATTGTTGGAAAAAAAATTAATCCAGTTGTTTCAACTTAAAAAAGAAAAGAAGAAAGAAATTTAAATAATAAATATATTAATTAAAATTGATAAATATTTTGTTGTTTATATAATGTGAGATAAGTCTTATTATTAGGATCTTATATTAAATTATTAGGGTGTTAAGTTAAAATATGTATGCATTTTTAATAATATATATGCAAAATCTTAGGGGAAGTGAGTGGAGAATTTTCATTTAAATCTATACTATATATTAAGTAAAAGGGGGGTTTTTAACCCCAAGGCATGTGGGAGCTTCAATATCCCAATCAGAATTTTCTATATTTTTTATTAAAAAAAAAACTTAGTATTTATTGATTTGGTCAAAATCTCCTGATCAGCATTTATTAACTTTTTTCAATCCACATGTATTTCCACATGCTTGCATTTATTGATTTGGTCAAAATCTCCTGATCAACATTTAAAATCCACTCATACAAATAATTATAGATACAATTTGTGTATAGTTGCTACAGTATCCTTTTCAACTTCTCTTATACACTATGGTTAGTGATAAGATTGTCAAATTATTTTTATAAAAAATCTTAAAAAACATAATTTATATATTAAAAAAAATCTAAAATAAATATAAATATCCATAATTATCCCGTGCATAACACGAGTTATAGGCTAGTAGGTTATTAGTTCAAAGGGGTAATATGATCATTTTGGATGGAAAAGTAATAACATTTGTTTAAATTAACAGATTGAGAGAATGTTGATATTCTCGACAAAAGTAGAGGGGATTTTTGTAATTATTAAAATAACAAGAGAGATCTTTACATTTGTTTGAAACCTTAGAAGAGGTAAGTATAATTTACCAAATATAGTATGTTTTTTATTAAGTAAAAAAAAAATTTAAATATATTTGTAAATTAATAATTATTAATTATTGATAAATTGATATGTGACTAAATTAATAGAATTTGAGTGATCCCAAAGCCATTAATTTAAAGAAATTATACTTATTTTATTTTTATTTAATTAATTCAATTTTAAAGGGTGAATTGAATTGAATGGTTATGAAGGTAAGGTTTTGACCAGTGTTTTAACTTCGTCTTGTAAGGAAGTGATCTCCTAGAGTGAGAGATCCAACGACTGAAGTTAAAACTAACCAAAACGACGTCGTTTTGGTTAGTAAGTTGAAAAAAAAAAAAAAAAAAATTCAGCTCTGGTTCAAAATGACGAACAGGTTCCTACAAATATGAAGCAATAGACTCTCTCTCTCTTCTCCTCAGCGGCCATGAAAGTAAGTTAAACAATTTCAAAAACATTTTTACAGATTATACTCACATTAAACAGTTCATTGCTGTTATTGGCAAAGCCATTCTCCATTACTCTTTCAGCTCTTTCACAACCTATATTCATAGAAAAAAAACAGAGCACTTTAGAAATGGGTTATTAATCAAACTCTGTTTTTATGCTTGATTCACTGAAAAAGTAATAATAAAATTTATTTTAAATAGAATAAGGGTAAAATGAATATTGTTATACCTGGGTGGTTGTGGGGAGTTTGGGGGAAGAAAAATGTGGGTCTTTGTCTTCCATGTTGGAGATTGATTGAGAAATGGGTTTGAAGAAGATTGATTTTAATCAATAAGAAAATTGATGACCCAACTTGCTATTTTTGGTTTTGAGTCCTCATATTTTTTATGGGTAATTCATGAACTTAGGAATAAAGAATAAGAACATGAGCTTGGGAATAAAGATTAAGAATCAAAAGATTTTGGGTTGAATAGGAAGGAAAGGCTAAAAATGGAGAAGCAGTGAATACAAGAAACAGAGGTTGTGTTTTTGAAATCAAACTTTTTTTTTTTTTTTTTCAACTTACTAACCAAAGCGACGTTGTTTTGGTTAGTTTTGTTTTCAACCGTTGGATCTCTCACTCTAGGAGATCACTTCAGGATTCTTACTCTAGAGGATCCTGATACTTTTTGAAATGCGTTAGGATCCTCTAGAGTGATCCCTCTAGAATGATCTCCTAAAGTAAAAGAGATGGGCGCGACACCTGTCCCACTAATGAAATCAAGGGTTGAGATCAATCTCTCACCAAAACGACGTCGTTTTGGTGAGAGAAATTAAAAAAAAAATAATTTCAGACCGTCGTCTTCGATCTCTTCCTGGGTTCACTTTGGAAGACAGCCTTCATCTTCGATCTCTTCTGCCGCCGCTGCCATTCACACTGTCGTCTTTGATCTCCTTTCCCCCACCCCGATCACCATCCTTTCCCCCACCCCGATCGCCTACCGCTCACTTTTCTTTTCCAGATTTTTTCTTCTTTTTGTACCAATTCGGGATCCCTTACGTCCCTGTTTGGGTCTCTCTCATCTCTCTCTCTCTCTCTCTCTCTCTCTCTCTACAAGTTCCCTCTCCTCCACTACCCTGCAAATCATTTCTAAACTCAACAACAAGAACAGAGATTACTCTGAAACCGGGTGTATTCAGGCAAATGGGTGTTGTTTCCACCTTGTGGAGGCAGAAAAGACACAATCTTGGGTCTGTGACACTTGGAAGATCAGTTTCAGGTGGGGAAAATGGTGGGTTTCGAAGCTCACAAGATGGGTCTTCAACTATGGAAGATAAGGAGGAGGAGGAGGGCCTTCTGTTGGGTGCAGAGAGGGATGATTCTGGCTCTGTTGTTGGGGTTCACTTGATTCTGGTCTGAATTTTTTTTTTAATTTCTCTCACCAAAACGACGTCGTTTTGGTGAGGGATTGATCTCAACCCTTGATTTCATTAGTGGGACAGGTGTCGCGCCCATCTCTTTTACTTTAGGAGATCACTCTAGAGGGATCACTCTAGAGGATCCTAACGCTTTTGAAATGGCACTCTTTACTTTAATTGGAGGGCTGCTGTGCGTCACTGCGTGACTTGGTAAATCAACGAATAATTTCTTATCAATTGTAGATCCGCAATCTCTGCAACCTTCTTCGTCTTACAGAAGAATCATCCTTAGGTTTTCGGGAATTGGTTTGATGAAAATCGACGAATACTATACGCTCCGTCACTACATCGGCCCGCCAGACCGCCATCCAGCCCATCTTTGGAGAAAAGTCAGTATTGTGTTGCTGTTTCCAATACGCTTATCCTTACTCCATCATAAACAACAAGATCAATACCGACCATCATCATCATCATTGTCGGCCGGTTTGATGGAAGTCGATCAATTCATTCCCTTCTTTCACGACCACCCTGAATTCGATAGCTACCGTGGCTGGGCAGCCCATCTTTGGAGAAAAATCAGTATTGTGTTGCGGTTTGCAATACGCTTATCATTACTCCATCATCATAAACAACGAGATCAATACCGGCCATCATCATCATCATCGGCCAGTTTCATGGAATTCGATCCCTTCATTCACTGCCCTGAATTCGATAGCTACCGTGGCTGGGCAGCCCATCTTTGGAGAAAAGTCAGTATTGTGTTGCAGTTTGCAATACGCTTATCCTTACTCCATCATCATAAACAACGAGATCAATACCGACCATCATCATCATCATCGGTCGATTTCATGGAATTCGATCCCTTCATTCACTGCCCTGAATTCGATAGCTACCGTGGCTAGGCAGCCCATCTTTGGTGAAAAGTCAGTATTGTGTTGCGGTTTGCAATACGCTTATCCTTACTCCATCATCATAATCAACGAGATCAATACCGACCATCATCATCGTCGTCGTCGGCCTTACGATCACCAGGTAAAGTAGCCTATATCTGTGTATGGACCATTGATAAGTATGAGTGGTACGCGCTTGATGTTTCCGACGACATCAAACACAACCAAACTCCTCCTCCTGCTAAATATATTAACTACCCCATTCCTTTTCACGAAGACAATGAGTCCGGAGTGGTAAATCTCAAACCCTAAGTCACTGCAAACATGGATTGGATACTTGGCTGGGAGATTTTGTGTCACGACCCCAAACCGCCCCTAGTAGTTTAGTGCCGTGATGGCCAGTAATCCGAGATTACCGAAGGCCAACTTTCAAGATTCACACACAACCAGAGTATAATATTTGGGGCTTACAAGTGCGGAAGCAATATATATACAAATCAGAATAGTCCATGAGAGCTGTACGTAATTCAAATGAAATGGCAAACATCTTTACATAGATTCACAACTTGAATACAAATAAAATAAAGTACAAAAATACATATTTCATCTTGATCAAAAGGCTTCTCAAGCTGACGTGTGCAAAATACAAGTATTGCAAATCGAGAAACATAATTTTCAAGATTGCCGACATAAATACAAGTCAAGCCGACATAATCAAAAATCCAAAACAAGCTCCAGAATCACATCTAGGCGTCATCGCCTTCTTGCTCATCACCTACATATATATAGAGAGGGTGAGCTTGGATACTCAGTGAATGATATGAATAATAAAGGGGTTTGCATGAATAATAGCCGAAGTCTTTTCAAAACAATACAAGTCAAAACTTATATAACAAGGGATGGACCTCGTCCATCTAACAAATCATCAAAGCTTCAGGGGATGCTTACTAGCATCAACATATCACAAAAGACAACATTCCGGCAAACAAATCCACGCGGTAAACCGTTAGTGCCAAAGCAAGACAAGGCAAGGGAGATATCTCGAGCAAGGATGCTACAAAAGTTTAGAGTCCTCTAGCACAAGGGACCTATGTTACAAAGGCCCGTAGCCCTTTAACAAGAGAGTACTGCGAAAGTTTAGGGTCCTCCAGCACAAGGGATTTTCAAAACAAGATGTGCTGCGAAAGTTTAGAGTTCTCCAGCACAAGAGACTTTCAAAACAAGATGTGCAGTTGCATTATAGTCCCCTGGCACTAAGGACTTTCCGAGGATGTCATCAAAGCAAGTATGATACAAGATACAAAACTAAGGACAATCATTCATGCTTAACAAATACTTTTCAAAACAAAGCAAAGCAAAGCTCATCAAAATATTGATAAAATAACTTTATTAAAAATACCACTCACATAGTTCTGCAAACGTCGGGGTCAAGGCAAGTCCAAGTCCTACAAACACATGGCAAAGTCTATTGAATGCACTTCTCAAAACAAGTCTTGCATGCATGCAAATGACCTCGGCGCTCTTCAAAGACTAAGTCAAATCGAAACAAAACACAGTTTCTTATCTCAGGAAAACATGCTGGGCAACCACCAAGTCTTGGCCGAGGTCCCACACCTTCTCGCCGAGGTGTGATCCCGATGGCCACATTCAAAAGCGAGGTCGGGAAAAATCTGGGTTTCCCTCTTGATAAACATGAAGAACATGAGCATGAAGAACATGAACACGAGGAAGATGAATGCAAAGATCAAAACTTGCTATTACAAAAGCTAAGATTTCATGCTATGAATTCAAAAACATGGACCTGGGTATCCATACTCAAAGATCTTATCAAAACAAACACAAAAACATGAGCCTTAATGCAAACTTTCGGATCAAACGAGGCTTTTCTTCAAGAACACATGAAAACCATTTTCTCTTTCTAAAACCAACTTTAAACCAATGTATGACGTGCAGAACAGGTTTGATCGTGCAATGCAGCTAGATGATCAATAAGAACAACAAGAGTAGGTTAAGATTCTAACCTCAAAACTCGAATCTAACGGTTCAAGCTCCAACGATCAAGCTTGGAAGCTCACTCTCTAACCCAAAGGCTTCACCTCCTTCTTCCTAAAGTCTCTCTCTCTAAAAGCAAGATTTGATACAAAAAGATATGTTTCTCTCGACAATCACTGACTTAATCCCTCTGCTGGGACACGTGGCATCGGCTGATTGGCTCTACTAAAAAAGGTGACTGACTTGACAAGACAAGACCATGACAAAGCGTATACAACAAGCTAGACGGCAAGAGCACTCCGGCAAGTAACCACATCGGCTAACTACAAGACTCCGGTAATCAAGGGGCAAGACATCGGCTTGGAAGGACAACACTTGACTAAGCTGTGCCACACCTTGGCCTAGATGTGCCACACCTCGGTCTAGGTCATACCATTCCAGCAACAAAATTACTAATGCAAGGATCAAGGATCTAAAACACCTAGATATTAACATCTCGGCCTAAATGATGCACATCTCGGCCTAGGCGACGCGCACCTCGGCCTAGATGGTGACATCTCGACCAATATGCCAGGGTAAAGATGGAGGTCAACCGAAGGGGTTCCAAGACAGTTCTAAGTGTGGAAAGGTTCCAAGGTGTTTAGGCTCAAGATAACCTCGGTAACACACCAGGCAAGAACAAAACATGCAAGCAACATTCGAGCAAAACAAGACAAGATTTGCAGATGCACATAACAAAGCAAGATCATACATAGATGTAGGCAAGTATGACTATGTTGAAGTGAGGGTTGTTACATTTTGGGCTCCAAGACACTATATATTCTTGATCATTGGAAGGGACAATCGGCTTTGGGAGAAAGCAATCAAGTGGATTGTATTGACCTTAGCCATATTGGTTTTTACTCGTGGGAATGGGAGCCCGTTCAAAATATGCCTAATCAGATAACTGCATCAGCGCACACCTGCGTTCTCGGCGGCAAGTTTTATTGCTTGGGGGGTGGTCATTG
The DNA here is from genome assembly GCF_055761805.1 of Camellia sinensis. Classification (NCBI taxonomy): domain Eukaryota; kingdom Viridiplantae; phylum Streptophyta; class Magnoliopsida; order Ericales; family Theaceae; genus Camellia; species Camellia sinensis. Next base: position 11,940,204 of record NC_138968.1, read on the forward strand.
CTCTCAAAAAGTGGAGTCGGTGGAGAAGTCTCCGTTGGCCATGCCTTATTACCTGAGCTTAAAAGCAGGGACCTCCCCACCTTCCCCTCCATGCCTTAACCTTGACAAAATATTGTCAGCCTTTAAAGAGGTCCCCAAGCCATATTTGCCCTCTCAAAACTTGGAGTTGGAGGGGCAGTCGTCGCACTCTGAAAGTGAGTGTTACGTTCACAAACAATTGTCCACGGCAATCACAATGGCAATCACAAAGCGTTACGTTTGGGAACAAACCATTTACAATTGTTACCGTCGCAACCTTTTTCGCGACAATTGTTCTCTTTTAAGTGGGTTCTTCATTCAACAAAAATATTATGTTGAAAAACTATTTTACCATAACTATGTTCGCCAAAAATACTTTCACAAAAAATTGATCTCAGCAATCAAATATGCCCAGCCATGTTCGTTGTCACTAAAGTCTGCTGTTATGGATTACTTTCTAAAAGCAGTCTCATTAGTTGAAGAATTCTTCAGACCATCAGTTGAAAAATACCAACAAATCCTCAAGACATTCCACATGCCATTCTACAAGCCATTAGTTGAATTTGAAGAATTCCAGAAGAAATCATTTGAAGAATTTGAAGAATTAATATACATGCCACTGGCTGAAGATTTTGAAGACTTCGACTTGCCACTTGATGAAGATTTTGAAGACTTCCTCAAGCTATCAACTAAAGAATTTAAAGAATTCCTTAAGCCATCAGTTAAAAATTTTCGCAGGAAATTAGTTAAAGAATCCCTCCGCAAGCCATCAAAATCGTTCATTTTATCAGTTGAAGAACAAGTGCTCAAGCAATCAACTAAAGAATATAAAAAAATCCTCAAGCAATCAGTTGAAGAATTCCCCAAGCCATCAGTAGAAGAATTCCCCAAGCGAGCAGTAGAAGAATTCCACAAGCCATTAGTTGAAGAATTCCCTAAGCCATCAGTAGAAGAATTCCACAAGCCATCAGTTGAAGAATTCCCCAAGCCATCCGTAGAAGAATTCCACAAGCCATCAGTTGAAGAATTCCGCGAGTTATCAGTTGAAACATTCCTCGAGCCATGGTTTCCATTGGTTGAAGAATTTTTCAAGCCACGTTTTCCCTCTCAAAACAAGCAGTTGGAGATGGAGAGGCAGTCACCGTGGGTTGTGGCTTATGATACGAGGCAACATAAATAGGAGTCTCTACTTGATCCTCCATATCGTCCCATTAAAACTGACAATATATTCACAGCTGCCAGAGAGTTCCCCAATCAATGTTTTGTGGCGGGTTTGCCTGAGGATTGCCTCCTCCAAATCTACCATGTAAATACCCAACAGTGGGAAATACAAGAGTTCAAAATATGCCCCAAGTTTGGCCCAAAAGTGTTAACTGAGCCAGCTTTGTCTGTTGACAGTAAGTTGTATTGGTATTCAGTTGATGATCACTGCCTAGTTGGATATGATTTAGTGACAAAGATGTGGTTCGTGGGCAATTTCCCTATCCATGACCACAGAGAGCATTGCGGAGTGCTAGATGTTGACACTCCTCCACGCTTGGCTCATCTAGGTGGCGACAACTTTTGCTTGTTGTGGGTTTCTGTGTTGCAGCACAAGAGTATGAACAGTTCGGAGTCCAAAGATAATTGTATTTCTCGCCTTCACTATATGAAGCTTCAAGTTACCACAGGAAACATTCACCGAGAGAGTGAAATTATTTCCTTGGAGGTCTCTATCTTGTCTTGCCAATCTCACTTTGCTTCTAGGTTAAAGTTTTTTTGCGGTGGCTTGGTGGTGTAAGCATCTTTTTAATTTTGTGTGCCTCTTCATTTTCATTCCTTTATTTTTGTTAATTATTTATTTATATATTTTTTTATTGGTATAATTATTTATACACCACTGCCATTTTAGCTAAGCTCAAACAAAGCATTTTAATCTTATAGATTATTAGAAAGCAAAACATCCAAGGGGAATGACTAATTGGGAAAATTGCATCATGGTGTCAAGCTAAAACAAAAGTGAAACAAGTCAATACCAAATTCTTATCACCTTTATTTTCAACATGCCCTTTATGTACAATTAATATTATAAGATTAGTATGGACGGCCAAGTTCAGTGTTTTTGAAAGTTATAAACGAGCCAAGGTGAGAGGCCTCCTAAGGCCTAAGCATGAGGGCTTCATCGAAGCAAGGCAAACCTTAAATATATTTAACATATACATAAAACATCTTCAATAATTTCAAAAACAAGATATATCCAACATATCCAAATACTCAAAAACAAGATACATCCGGCATATCCAAATACGAAATATACATAAAGCACAAGATATCCAACAAAAGGCAAACCAACTAAATCAAACATTTCCAATTACCATTGTTTGACAAAAAACACAAGATATCCAACAAAAAGCAAACCAACTAAACATGTATGTACCTTCACCAATCTTAAGACTCGAAATATCATCATCCACATAAGCAAATCAGCTTCTGTATTTATTTTTCATTATTATGTTGTGATGTTGATCAACAACTTCTTTGCTTAATGTTGACGATAATTTCCTTGAGCAGTAGAAACTTGACTAGGAGTAACCAAGGGACTTTTTCCATCAATAGTATCCTTCTCCTTATCGGCAGACATCTCGTCAAAATTCAGCAAGAAGTTCAATTGTTCCTTTGGTTGACTTTTCTTATATATAAAGGCCATGTTTGGTTTGGATTTGTGAAACCAAAATCAAACCAAATCACGCCAATTCTTCTATTCAAAAGGTTGGTTGTCAAGTTGGTATGTTCCAAATTCGATGTAAGCTTGTCGAATCTCATCACGTTGAGATATCAAATAATCCCAAATTTGTGGTCGTAGTCCTGGATCCCTTACCAAAGAAGATGTATCAACTTCTTTGGATTCTATTCTAGGCACTTTACAAGGACGTTGTTCAGGAATTCAAGCTTTGACATTTTCAGTGGAAGCTTTTGTAGTTGCGTTAACTTCTCTATCTTGAGAGCCTCTTTTCTTAAAGAAAGAATCATTTTTTTTGTTTACCATAATTCACTTAACATTCAACTCAATTTGATTAAGAACTTGAAAATTATTAAACAATTTTTGTTACTTACTAGGTAAGAAGCACACTAACAATATAATCTAATCTAACAAAGGAAATGCCATTTTCAATGTGTAAACAATAAAAAAATTATCATAACAAGCAATAGGTCAATAGAAATGTAATACAAAAGTATAAATACATGATTGAGAATTCCACAAATGGTTCCATTACCAGCATTACCAAGTTCATAGTACAATCTTTTTTCCTCAAATAATAAACCCTAAATCTTCTTCTTCTTCTTCTTCTTCTTCTTCTAGAGAGAGAGAGAGAGAGAGAGAGAGAGAGAGTGAGAGTGAGAGAGAGAGTGTACCGGAGTACTGCCGGAGGAATCGTGATCTTGAATGTCGAAAGACTCACGACGCATGAGAGAGAGATTGTGTTTTGGGTCATTGGTTCTGATGATTTGGGTTCACTGGCTGTGAAATAAGAGAGAAGAGAAGCTTCTTTGTTTTGAATATATGATGACTGCTCTAGGTAGGCTACTGTTACCTACATATGATTGAGACTTGAATCTTCTTGAGTAATCATTTTTTTTATTTAGTTATAAGCAAACATAAGGTGTGTTAAACATTGAGTAATCATTCTTCTCTTGGTGGTGTGCTAGGGCTCACAAATATTTATAGTTAGGGCTATCATAAGGTGTGTTAAACATTTGGAATAGCTGTAAAATCAACAAAATGAATGGTGTAGATCTTTTGATCAAAAAACAAAACTGGAAAAGAATAGCCTGCTTGAGGCGCCTCGCGCTAAAGCTTGAGCGCTCACTTCACCATTTAGGCCATTAGAAGCGCTACATGGTTGTCTCGAGTTGTTTATCGCTTAGGCGCTCACCTAAGTGTGCATTTTCACAATGCTACTCCAAATCTCAACAGACTATGACCTCCCATCATCTGTGGCCCATGTAAGAGTCATTTGGTTTTGGGGACCTATAAGCCATTTGTTGGGGGGGGGGGGCATTTAGAACTTCATTTCGTGCATGCCATGTGGTCTTCTCCCGTCCATATTTTCACTTATGCTTGAATTTTATGGCTGTCGTGCTAATACCAATGAGTGTTACTATTGTAGGGATGGTCATTCAAGATCAAGGTTCTGAAAAGCGGTTGTGGTCGCCGTAACGGTGGCGGTGGCGCGGTTGCGGTTGCGGGGTGTAAAGGCCGTAGCGTAATAGTTGTGGTAACCGGAATCGTGAATTTTTTTATTTTTCGTACAATTCGAAAAAAACTTACCGATGCGCATATTTTTTTTCCATGGTCATATTTATTAGGTTTAAAATAAATATTGATCAATTTTTGTAAATTTTTAAGTATGATCCAATATATTTCATATTTTTAAATCACTATAAACTGAGTTTTTTACATTTTATTTTAATAATTAATGACTTTATATTATACAAAAAATCAATCACTACCTATTATATATAAGATAAACAATGACAAAAGTAAGAGAATAAATAAGAGCCTAAATTTATATATATACATATTTTAATCAAGCCAAATAGATAATGATCACACTTATTATTATTATTATTATTATTATTATTATTATTATTATTTTCAAACAATATATAGACAGACCCACACAAACAAAATGGTTGAGTGATAGTAGCTGAATAGAATAGCATAGGTCTTACAACTTCAATAAATCAGTAACATGTTCATCTTCCCTCTTCTCTCTCTCTATCTTTTGCTCGTCCATCTTCTCTCTTTATCTTCCCTCTTCTCTCTATTCCTCTTCCCCCCATTTTCAACTTTTTTTTTGGTGTGTTTTTTCGAAAGAAACAGTTTGGAACCGTTACGTAATGGTGCGTAACAGATTGTTACGGCTGTTACGGCACCGTTACGACCGCTATGGCAGCCGTTACGGCCGACCCACCTGTGAATCTCAATTACACTACAAAAGCGACCATAACGGGTGGCGGTAACCACCAAAGCCGTTACGTAACGGTGTTACGTAACGGTTGCGGCCGCTTTTTAAAACCTTGTTCAAGATACTCTAGTGTTTGACCACCATTGATGGTATGCAAGTTTTTTTAAACATTTCCTTTTCTTTCCCCATTATAGTATGCCAATTTTTTCCTTTTTGATTGTAATCATTTTGAAACATGCTTTTATTCTTATGGTAGATTTTAGGTGTAATGAACATTGTGGAATGTAATATAGAATGTTGTTGTACATGTTGCAAACATTTCTATATGGCTATCATATGTGAGGTAGATAATATTTCATTTTAAATGATGCATAGATTTTGTAGAAAATCATAGTTGACCATAAAAAACAAAAAGCCCTGAAATTCCTTAACCATAACCTATGTTACATGGACTCGCGTATGAGTATCGGGTGCGTGTCCCAGTGTTAGTATAAACTTAAGTCTTAGCATATTGGGATATGTATCCAAAATAGGATATGGGTACGGGGACTTAGGCCTCGTTTGGGGACTAGCCGGTTTAGCCAAAAAGCCAAAAAGTTACTAAAAAAAGCCAAAAAGCTAACAACTCATACCAAAAAGTCAAAGATTCTCTTTTCTCTATACTTTTTGCACATCTTTTCGTAAAAAGCCAAAAAGTCATCCCAAACATACTAGTTTTTTTTAGGTCATATTTTAGCCAAATAGTCAAAAAGTTACTAAATTAGCCTATTCCCAAATGAGGCCTTATTATGGACACTTATAAATGTTACATACTATATAATATTGTTTGATATAATGTTATAAATTATGTACAAATGTGTTTGAAATCAAATAGAATTTCTATCCCTCATCTTTGTCAGCGACTACAAATGTTTCTTTTCTAGCAAATTATAATTTCTTATTCTTCAAACAATGTAAAGAGTTGAAGATCCAATTGTCCAAATTGGGTATGGGTGTCGGACACATATCCCACACCCTTATCCTTGTCATATCTAGTGGACACGGGTACTTTGGGAGAAATAAAAGAGTCCATGTAACATAGACCATAACCATTTACCCTTATACATCCATTTCAACCCTAGCTCCTTATTATTAATCATTAAATAATTTAAACTTCATCCCTAAGAAGCATTGACACTTCTAAAAATGTTGCATGTCAATACCGACACGACCCTCATCTGACACTTCTCGACACTTGTCAGATGCGTCTCCTAATATTTCTAAAATTTTCAGAACTCAAACATACTTTAGACAATTAGGAAGTGTACATGTCTATTGTTTAGACACATGAAATGCATCACAAATTGGAATAAAATAAATTAGAATACAATGATAAGAAAAATAATGTAAATTTATACCCTTTTCGTCCTTTGGATTTAAAAAATTAGTATTACGTGATAGTTTATTATTATCTTTGAATTAAATATCCATATATATGGTGTACAATAATTATATATAGCATCTAATAAATATATAATTTATATATTTTACACTTCCTCTACGTGTTATGTCTTACATTTTTTTGAACATTTCAGTGTCGGCGTGTCTAAGTCATGTTTGTGTCCTTGTGCGTTCTCCTTAGCTTTGTCTTGAGGACAATTTTCAATACTGATAAAACGAGATTTGCATCCATTTTGATTGGCTGTATTAGATTGAAATTGCAAGAAGAAAACTGAGGTGAAACAAGTGATGCAAGTTAAGACAAGCCATCCCCCCAAGAATGAAGCAACCAACAATAAACATAACTGAGAGAAATTGATTCTAAATATAACTAAGCTCTTTTAACAAATGACCAAGTTGAAACCACCCAGAATGCAATAATTCAACCACCAGCGCAAAAAATCTCTACAACAAGAGGTTGTCAGTGTGCTGGTGGAAGAAGTGGTGGACCTAAATATTTATTGGCTTTCTTCTGCATGAAGGATTCTAGTCATTACACCTTCAACAAATTATATCCTTTTAGAAGGTTAAAAAAAAATATTGTAAGAAATATATGAGGGATACAATTTTTTGGCTTGAGGCATTAGGGAAATGTCAACTTCAGGTGGGCCAATCTTGATTTTTATCTATGAAGCACAGACACTTCAACTAGTTGAAGTATCTGTGATGTAGGATGATTAGGGACAACACTGTAAGGACTTTATAGCTAAATTATTATGAGTTTTTATTATGGCTTCAAGCTAAAAAGTAATGGGAAAGTTAGGGCTTCTATTAGTGTATGAAAGAATTAGGGTTAGGGCTTAATGCAATAAGAAGGAAGATTGAAGTTTGGGATTGTTTTGGGTGCTGTACAAGGGTGCTGTGAACTGTACCCGTGAATAGTAATTGGGCTGTGAAAGTACTGAAATTTAAGAAAGAAATAAAGGAAAAGAAGATAGGTTTAGGAATCACTCCTAAAATCCCTTAGGCATCACACCTATAGTTTGATTGCATCTCACAATCCATAAAGAAGCTTCAAAGCTTTGAAAAATTCTATAAAATATCAACTCTATTGAATTAGAAGCATTATATGACTTTATGTAGGCTTTAGAGACTTGCTAAACCAATTAGAACCAAAAAAGGAAACTGTGGGGATATATTTCTTGGGTACCAACACGTGGCATGGCGACGCCGACGTGTTTGGCCGAGGTGCCACGCGTCGTGGAAATTACGCTGAGGTGATCTCGGAGTTGCCGAGGTTATCTCCGAAGATATCAGAATCTGAGATAAGCGGATAAGGGACAAGAGTCCTAGGACAAAGAGGAGACTTAGCCAAGATAAGGATAAAGCTCCTATGGAGTTTATCTTTATCTCTTGAGAGATCCTAAGTAATCACTAAATTGAAGTCTATAGAAGTTATGCTTCTAGTAGGACTTGGATTGAGTTAACTATAAAAGAGAGGCACCCCCATGGGTCTAAGGTACGCAGTTTTATACTCAAGCTTGTGAGTTTAGCACTTGATTATCTTTGAGAGATATACTGACTTGATCGTCGGAGTGCCCCCGGGTGGAGGAGCCACCTCCGGAGCCCTTTTCTTTCTGTTATAGGTTACTGGTGCCATTTATTCTGCCGACGCTCTCCAGCTGATTACTAGGCGGGCAGTGTGGTAAGAAAATTACCCACACAATTTGGCGCCGTCTGTGGGAATCTTAGAAGAATAGATGGCCAGTGACGGACAAGGAGAAAACATTGGGGGCGAAACTCCTGCTGGGAGTGGTAGACCAATCGACCTTGACGTTGAAGGAGACAACCACAGTACAGAGAATCATGACCAGGGCCACGAAGAAAAAAACGTCGGTCAGGAGGGCGACGCTACAAAAAGGACAAACCAAAGCAAGTACTACAACGAAGATGACCTTCAGGTTTGGAGGGATAGGTGCTTACGAAGGGATGAGGAAGTAAAAGACTTGGCGAACAAGCTGGCAGACCTACAGTCAGTGGTCAACTTTATGATGCAAAACAATGTTATGCAGCCACCGTACCCGCTGCAAGATATATCGATGCCAGCAATTAATAGCCAGAAGGGAGGAAGAAAAGCAATCCCCGAAGCCCCTCAGCACACCAGGAGTGCAAGCCACTCTCACCGACGTTCCAGGGAAGTCGGACGAGAGGAACCAAGGCAAGAAGAGTCCCGAAGGGCACATCGCATGAAGGATCCAGGGCCCAAAGAACATCGGCATGTTCCAGGGCAAGCGCTCTGCTTTGACACAACCCATGGAGAAAGATCGAAACGGGCCCACCACGAGGCCGAAAGTAATGTGCCGAAAAGATTGAAGTCCAGAGATAGCCGAGCTCCAGGTAGGAGTAAAGAAGACTTAAGGGACTACTTCAAAAGGAGGCAGCAGAATGTTGAAACCGAGGTGACTTCTAAAGTTAAGCCGAGAACACCATTCTCGGTGGAACTGGATAAATTTGAAGCACCAAAAAGATTCAGTATGCCGAGGTTCCAAATTTATGATGGTAAGTCAGACCCCAACTTTCATGTTGGACTATGCCTGAATTCAATGGCATTATACAGTGGGAACGAGCCATTGCTCTGCAAAGTATTTCCCTCATCCTTTGGGGAAATTGCATCCAATTGATTCCATAAGCTACCAAAGGGAAGCGTAAAGACGTGGGAAGGCCTGGCCGAGATGTTTGTAGCCAGGTTTGTAACAAACAAACTACAGCCCTTAAGGGTCAACGCCCTAATGGCTTTACGAATCACCAAGGAAGAAGGCCTTAGGGCCTACGCGAAGAGATACTACGAGGTGTTCAATCGAATACCTGAATGCAACCAAGAAGTGGCGATCGTATCTTTCAAGAACGGCCTGAAAGATGATTGCCCACTACGGAAGTCTTTGGCAAAAACACTGCCAAAAAGCATGGAAGAGCTCATGGCAAGAAGTGAGAAATACGCCAGAGCCGAGGAAGACACATCAGGAAACAAAGAGATAAAGCAGGAGAAAGCAAACGGCTCGCCGAAGCGAGGCCGAGGTAACAACGGACCACCCAAACAAGAAACGGAATTAAAGGGCAAACAGGCAGTGACGACGGTATTCCGAATCCCCATCCATAAAGTCCTGGATCAAATACGAAACCAACCCTATTTCAGACCTCCAGCAAGAGCACCAGGGGAATTCATGGGAAGAAACATGGGTAGGCGTTGTGCCTACCACAATGAAGAAGGGCACCCAACCCAGGGTTGCAGAGCCCTAAAAGCATACTTAGAAGACTTGGTAAGGCAAGGTCATCTGAGGGACCTTGTTGATGAGGCCAGGACCAGAGAAGAACAGACAAGATTGCCTCAAGCACCAGCAGCTCCACCACCTCCAGCACAACAACCACAGGCAAGAGGACCAAGGGTGGTTAATGTGATCCACTCAAGGGTCAACGAGAACGAAGTCAGAGGAGAAACCCAGAGGGTAAGGCATTTACAGCATGTCTACCAAATCGGGGAAAAAAGACCTCGGCCTGAAGAAAGCCAAGGACCAATGATAACCTTCACTGAAGCCGACCTAGAGATGGTCCAGTATCCGCATAATGATGCCTTGGTAGTATCCCTCCAGGTTGGGGAATGCCAAGTAAAACGCATCCTAATAGATCAAGGCAGCTCTTGTGACATAATGTATATCAGATGTTACAAGGAGCTAGGCCTTCATCCTGACGACCTGGAAGAATCCAACAACCCTATGGTCGGCTTCAATGGAACGCCGACATGGCCACTGGGCGTAACAAGCGTGGAAGTACAAGCCGGTACTAAGAAGATCAAAACAGAATTTATGGTAATTGGCACACCCTCACCATATAACATCATCTTGGGAAGACCATGGTTGCATGCAATGGGGGCAGTTCCCTCAACATTGCATCAACTAATACGGTTCCCCACAGAGCATGGAATTGAAGAAATTAGAGGAGATCAACTGCAAGCAAAAAGTTTCTCTATGGCAGTAACAAAGTCCACTTGTAACATTCGAAAGCCAAAAGAGGTAGAGATTGAAGACGAGGACATGGAGGTCCTAGATGATGTCGGCAAGGAGCCAACCGAAAAGAGTGAAGAGACATTAAAGAAAATCCTAGTCCAAGAGGGCAACGAAGAACGTTTCTTTCTTCTCGGTTCAGGTTTAGCTGAAGAAGAAGAAAAAGAACTGGAAGATTTTTTGAGAGCCAACATTGAAGTGTTCGCCTGGACACCTTATGAAATGCCTGGCATTGACCCTGAGGTCACTTGCCACAGACTGAATGTCGACAGGTCGGCAAAACCTGTGATTCAACGAGCCAGAAGACCGACGTTGACGCACGTCGAAGCAGTAGAAGAAGAAGTAAACAAACTTCTGGAGGCCAGGGCCATCCGAGAAGTTCACTATTCGACATGGCTGTCCAACACAGTAGTAGTGAAAAAGAAGAACGGTAAATGGAGAGTCTGTGTAGACTTTACCAGCCTCAACAAAGCCTGCCCCAAAGACAGCTTTCCTCTGCCCAAGATTGACCAGCTAGTAGATGCAAATTCAGGGCACGAAAGGATGAGTTTTTTGGATGCATACAGGGGATACCACCAGATTACCATGTACCCTTCAGACGAGGAGAAGACTGCGTTCATCACCCCTAAAGGCTTGTACTGTTACAAGGTAATGCCTTTTGGGCTGAAAAACATAGGAGCAACTTACCAAAGGTTAGTAACAAAAATGTTCAAGCACCTGATTGGCAAAACGGTAGAAGTCTACATCGATGACATGGTCGTGAAGACCACAGAATCTAAGGGACATCTTGCCGACCTAAAAGAGATTATTGATATACTCAAAACATACTAGCTCCGACTCAACGCATCAAAGTGCGTGTTTGGAGTTGGATCAGGTAAGTTTCTAGGGTATTTGGTAACGAGAAAGGGCATAGAGGCTAGCCCAGACCAAATCAAGGCCATCCTAGAGCTGCAGAGCCCAACGTCGGCGAAACAGGTTCAAATGCTTACTGGAAGGGCCGCAGCCCTAAACAGATTCATCAGCAGAAGCTCAGATAAATGCAGACCCTTCTTCAACTTGGTTGAAAAAGCCACAGACTTTCTGTGGACAGAAGAATGCGAAACCGCTCTAGCCGACCTAAAGAAGTACTTGACCACAACTCCGGTTCTTTCCAATCCAGAACCAGGGGAAGAACTGTTTTTATACTTGGCAGTTTCAGAACACGCAGTAAGTGCAGTACTAATCCGAGAAGAAAAAGGGGAGCAAAAAGCGGTTTATTATGTAAGTAAAACCTTGGCCAGTGCAGAAACAAGGTATTTGCCGCTAGAAAAATTAATGCTGGCCTTAGTAATGGCTTCAAAGAAGTTGAACCATTATTTTCGGGCACACAAGATTGTGGTCCTAACAGAGCACCCACTGAAGTCCTTGTTACAACAAGAAGACTTAACAGGAAGGATAGCAAGATGGGCAGTGGCCCTGGGCCAATATGACCTGGAGTTCAGGCCGAGAACAGCAATAAAGGGCCAAGTTTTGGCCGACTTCGTGGCAGAATTCACCCCAGAAACCATGGAACATCGGGCTCCGTTGAGCCGAGATGAGCAGCATCCCAGCAAGCAAGGAGAAGCCCAGCCAAAGGCAAAAGAACAAAGGAAGGAAAAACTCAGACCCTGCAGCATCTACATCGGCGATTCATTCCGACTTTTCATCGATAGAAGTTCAAACCGTCAAGGAGTGGGGGCAGGAGTACTGCTGATATCTCCTGATGGAGAAATAATAGAACAGTCCATCCGTTTGGGGTTTAAGGCCTCAAACAATGAAGCGGAGTACGAAGCATTAATTGCAGGACTAAAACTGGCAGCAGCAGCAGAAGCAGATGAGGTAATAGTTTTTTGTGATTCACAACTTATTGTTAACCAGTCAACAGGTGAATTTGCAGCCAGGGACGAAAGGATGTCGGCATATGCAAAAGAGGTCATTAGATTAGCAACTCTATTTCAGAACTGCCGACTACTCCAGGTTAGCCGAGATGACAACACCCACGCCGACGCGTTGGCTTACCTGGCAAGTTCAATTCAGACTGGAAAAACAAGAACAATTATAATCGACTACATGTCGGGCCCGAGCATAGGACCAGAGAGCACAAAGCAGCAAGCAATGTGTGTGGACATGGGGCCAAGCTGGATGGATACAATTATTGCATTCCTGAAAGAAGGAAAATTGTCAGAAGATCCTAAGGAAGCACACAAAGTCAGATTGAAATCTGCAAGATTCTGTCTGACAGAAGATGGACATCTTTACAGAAGATCCTTCACTGGACCACTTTTAAGGTGCGTACACCCTTTGCAGGTTGAAGATTTCCTCTATGAAATCCATGAAGGAATTTGTGGAAGCCATGCTGGGGGCAGATCATTAGCCCACAGGGCCATTACCCAGGGGTATTGGTGGCCCTACATGCAAAAGGATGCTGAAGCCTACGTGAAGAAGTGTGAACAATGCCAAAGGTTTGCACCTTTGATACATCAGCCAGCTGCTGACCTGAACCCAGTATCCAGCCCTTGGCCGTTCGCCCAATGGGGCATGGATCTGGTTGGGCAACTTCCCCAGGCAACTGGGCAAAGAAAATACTTGCTGGTAGCAACAGACTACTTTACAAAGTGGATAGAGGCAGAACCTCTTGCCAAAATCCGAGATGTGGACGTCAAGAACTTTATATGGAGAAACATCATCACCAGATTTGGCATTCCAAGAGCAATCGTTGCCGACAACGGAACACAGTTTGACAGCAGACTCATCAAGAACTTTTGTGCCAAATTCAAGATCAAGAACTACTTTTCAACACCAAGCTTTCCCCAAAGTAATGGTCAAGCAGAAGCATCCAACAAAGTAATTTTGGATGGAATAAAGAATAGGCTGCAGGCAGCAAAAGGAAAGTGGGTAGACGAGTTGCCCAACGTGCTTTGGGCATATCGAACTACACCGAGAAGATCAACAGGGGAATCCCCCTTTGCCATGGCTCATGGCACTGAAGCTGCCATCCCATTGGAGATCGGCATCCCAGGGATCAGAACCCAGGGAGTAGAGAATGGCACTAACGACATAGTCTTAGCCCGAGATCTGGACCTCTTGGAAGAACGAAGAGAAAAGGCTGCAATTCAGCTAGCAATATACCAGCAACAGCTTGCTAGAACTTACAACAAAAAAGTCAATCCAAGAGATTTTCAAGTCAGCGACCTAGTCTTGAGAAAAGTCGTCGGCAACAAAAAGGATCCCAGAGAGGGCAAGCTTGGCCCAAACTGGGAAGGACCCTACAGAATTACTTCAGTATTAGGCAATGGAGCTTATCGGCTTGAGGACAATGAGGGCAAAGCACTGCCCAGACCTTGGAATACTTGTAATTTGAATTTTTTTTATCATTAGATGTGCATCATTTTTTGGCCGATATCATCAATAAAGTCTTTTTAGAATTCTTTCAACACGTATGATTGACGAAATTACATGTTGGTGTTTTTGGAAACTTGAATAATGAGAACCCAAGTGGAACTCAGGTTCACATTGGGGGCAGAGAGAAGACAGAGACACTTAACTCACTTGTTGAAATTCGTAGCAATTTACAAGTCGAGGTTAAGCCGAGATAATTCCTTAATTCACTTGTTGAAATTTGTAGCAATTTACAAGTTAGAATTAAGCTGATTCCTTATCTTCACTTGTTGAAATTTGTAGCAATTTACAAGTTGGAGTTAAGCTGATTCCTTATCTTCACTTGTTGAAATTTGTAACAATTTACAAGTTGAAGTTAAACTGATTCCTTATCTTCACTTGTTGAAATTTGTAGCAATTTACAAGTTGAAATTAAACTGATTCCTTATCTTCACTTGTTGAAATTTGTAGCAATTTACAAGTCGAAGTTAAGCCGAGATAATTCCTTAATTCACTTGTTGAAATTTGTAGCAATTTACAAGTTGGAATTAAGCTGATTCCTTAATCCACTTGTTGAAATTTGTAGCAATTTACAAGTTGAAGTTAAGCTGATTCCTTATCTTCACTTGTTGAAATTTGTAGCAATTTACAAGTCAAAGTTAAGCCGACATTACTATTTCTCTTCACTTGTTGAAATTTGTAGCAATTTACAAGTCGAAGTAAAAACGAGGTTATAGTTTGCACACTTATAGCAATCTACAGGATGATCCAACCAAAGAAGATGCTTAACACTTGTTGAAATTTGTAGGAATTTACAAGATAATGTTAAGCCGACATGTGATCATCTGCTGAAATTTGTAGCAATTTACAGGTTGAGGTAAAAGCTAAGTATATTGTTTAAACACTTGTTGAAATTCATAGCAATTTACAAGTAGATCATTGTTATAACTTGAAGAAAAAATTACAGTATATATTAACACTTGTTGAAATTTACAGCAATTTACAAGTAGGTTAGACCGAGATCGCTGTTTAAATACTTGTTGAAACTTGGAAAACAGTTTGCAGAATTGACATTAAAACAATATATGTTTTACACTTGTTGGAATTTATGAAGAATTTACAGATCTGTATCTTGCCGAAGTGAAGTTGGACGTTATTTCACCCGAGGTGCGTAACCCCGAGAAGATTTTACAAAGAAAGCAAAATTGAAAGGCATGCAAAAAATTCTAAGTGTAGAACTATGCAGAAGCAATCAACAGAAAATTACACAGATTGAAATATCTATAGAGAAAACAGTTGCAGTTACATATTGAAGAAGGCACTACGGCCTACCAGAAGTAAATCGTTTTCACAGGAAAAAGCACACCGGCCATACAAAGAAACTTATATTGTCCAAAAAACAAAAAAGTACAAAAGACATGGGAGTTATGATTCTTCAGCATCAGGAGCAATTTGAATTTGGACCTCGGCGGGTTCTTGAAAAGCTACTTCGGCAGCCTTCTCGGCCATGATCTCGGCATCAATTTCGGCAAGTGTTTGATTAAGATTATCATCGATAGGAGGGACGCCAGATGATGCTTGTTCAGGAGTAGCCTCCTTAATAACCTCCTCATCCTCTTCGTGAGTCAGGTCTAGGATTTGATCATCCTGAGGAGGAGATTGGATCTCACCAGCGTCCTTGGGCTTCCTTACTAGAGCATCACCGTCATCGTTATCCTCATCTTCGGCTTCAGGCTCAGACTCAGATTCTTCTTCAGCCTGATTTGGAGGAAATGGGAGAGGAATAGCTTCAACATTGCGCAACGGCGAGTCATCTGGGATGTTGAGTTTTTTGGCAAGGGCCATCCAACCAAGGGAGAAGCCCCTGTTGCATGCCTGCTTAACTTGAAGTTTGTAGTCCTCAGTGACGTCGGCCATGCCCTGGGCATAGGCCTTCTCATCAGCTTCTTCAATTTCGGCTTTTTTTGTGGCCAGAGCCTTTTGAAGCTCTTTCTCAGCCTGAGCCATTTTCGATTTAAACTCCTCATTCTCAGCTTCAGCAACTTTTCTAATAGCCTCAGCAGACTCCGCTTTTTCTTCGGCTATTTGCTAGGGCTTAGTAGCGGCCTCGGCCTGATCTTCCAATTTCTTCATCTTCGATTCAAAAGATCTACTGTCTTTTTTGAGGGCAGAAATCTCCCTCTTCATGTCAACCACTCTTTGCCGATTTTCAAAAGATTGCATCGAAAATGAATGGGCGTGCTGGATGGCCTGAACGAAAAACAGAAGTGTTAGAAAATCTTCTAAATATGAAACAAAAAGAAAAGACAAAATAAGAAACACTTACTTGAACGGAGTGCTGGAGCATTAGCGCGTAGTTTTCGTACTCGCTGTACCCAGCATTTCGCTCCAGATCGCTTGGAAGGAGAAGAGTAGTACTGAGGGCGACACCGACATTAATGTCGTCGGCACTCTCAGTTGACATAATTGGCCTATCCTCCAAAGTCAACTTTGGTGCCCAGGGGACATCGGATTTCTTGGACCCCGAAGTTGTAGCTGAGGCAGACCTCGGCTTCTTTGATTGGGTGGACTCAGAGGGCTGGGTCTCGGCAGACCTTTTTGCAGGAGCAGAAGAAGTCTTCTTACTCTCAGCCAGTTTTGAGATAGGCAAGCTATCCTCAGCCTCAACAGCCTTGGCCTTAGGCTGGGCCTTCTTGATTCTTTTTGGCTTCGGTGGGGGCATTGGTTGGGATGGTATAGCGTCAGCATCAGTCGGGAGGTCGGCAAGGAGATTTTGGGCAATTGGCTTTGCACGACCCATTTCGGCAGTTTTAACAAGGCGTCGCCGGCATTTTCTTTCTGGTATTGGGATCAAGTATGGGGCTGAAGTGGATGGTTGATTGATTGGGTCAGATGTGGACTCTTGATCTGTTCGGGATGAAGAAGCGGTTATAGTTGTGGCAGTAGGTGGAGAGAGGCTCTTCTTCTTTTTCTTCGGGACGTCGGGCAATGTGGATTTGTATGTCGGAATAAAGTTTAGTAACAGGGAAGCCTTGCGCTTGTGAATTGGAAGTTCTAGAAGCTTCTTTAAATCTTTTCCAGGGAAGAAAGATTGACGAAAGTTTTTGGGTGGCTGATGAAGATCTGCAAGACAAACAAAACCAACATTAGAAACAGAAAGGATTTTTGAAAACTTGGAAAAGAAACAACTAAGTATTGGCACTGGGCTCTTACCCTTGCCCTCTTTAACTGTTCGAGGAAGAGGGAAGAGGTGAACATCTTCGTCTGGGCCAAATTCCCAATTTCCCGAAGCAATGACAAAGTCATCCCCGGCTCCCTTGTTGGAATCCGGGAGGTCGGCTACAATTTTGAACTCGGTAGACCTCGGCTTCAGGTAGTAGACATAACCTCTTTCCTTCAGGTTAAGGGGGCACATGGTATAACAAAATTGGATATCGGCAAGGGTGATCCTAACGTTCTCTTGCCTAGCCAGGGCTATGATACCATTAATCACTCGATAAGAGTTGATGATAAGTTGCGTAGGGTTCAACCTATAGAAGTGGAGAACCTCGCGAAAGAGGGGATTGAGTGGAAGCCGGAGTCCACATTCAATAAAGGCTACAATAGGAAAAGGGCATCGTATGATCTATGGGCATGATGGAATCACCATCCCCAGCTAGCCTAAGGTGGACATCGGCTGGGATGGAGAACTCCTGCCTAAAGTATTCTAGTTTTGTTGGGGAATTTACTCGATGTCTCCATATACCCATGACGTCGGCCTAAGTTCAGAAGGCTGTGTTTCAGAAAATAGGTGTTTCAAAAGGGTTGCTAGAACCTCGGTTTCAAAACCTAGGTAAGGATTCGTAAGGTTTGTTTCAGTTTTTCCTAAAGATTGAAGGTTCTACAGACAAATCCCAAACCTAAAATTATAAAGATGAAGATCGAGGGCACAGATCTGGTAAAAACACAAAAAATAGAGAACAAAAGCGAAGTTTCAGAGACAAGAACAGGGATGGGCTATCAAGAACACGAAGAATACAAAGGGTTAAGGGCCAAGAACAGTAGTGAAACAGTGCAAGTGTTCATGACATGTGAAAAAATCATGAAATAAGACGCATTCAGGTGAATGATTCACGAATAATACTTAAACAGAACAGTAATAGCAAGAAACTTCAGAAACAATCAAGAATTAGAAAAAGAGGGTAAGGGGGCCAGTTGCTTACCGGATAAACTAAAGCCGAAGCAATATTCACCGAGACCAGACGACAGTTGTAATAGTAGCGAACGCTTTGCAAAAATGGAAGAGTAAGGATGGTCACAGAATTTGGGACTTAGAGCAATGGCAGATTCGAAGAATGCTAGAGCTTTTAGAGAGAGAGAAGACAAGAAATCAGAATGCAAAAAGTGAAGAAAGGAAAAGGGAAAGAAAAGTTTTGTTAAAAACTTAAAACGGCGGCAAAACAGGGCATTTATTGCGCCTGGAGTACCGGATACATCAGGCGGCGCAGACGAATAAAAGATAGCTTTCAGACACGTCATAGACACGGGCCAATGAAGACAGAGCACGTGAAAGAAACGGTTAGATGTGCATGACAGCTCATGCGCGTGGTGGAGTTCATTTGGATTCTTGTTCTCCGAAGAGAACACATCGGCTTGAGAATGCATTATCTCGGCCAAACAGTTTTTGAACCACTATGTAGAAAGAAATATCGATATAGGTTCCATCACCTCAGAATACCGAGGTAATAGAACCTAGGGGGCAGTTGTGGGGATATGTTTCTTAGGTACCAACACGTGGTATGGCGACGCCGACGTGTTTGGCCGAGGTGCCACGCGTCGTGGAAATTACGCTGAGGTGATCTCGGAGTTGCCGAGGTTATCTCTGAAGATATCGAAATCCGAGATAAGCGGATAAGGGACAAGAGTCCTAGGACAAAGAGGAGACTTAGCTAAGATAAGGATAAAGCTCCTAGGGAGTTTATCTTTATCTCTTGAGAAATCCTAAGTAATCACTAAATTGAAGTCTATAGAAGTCATGCTTTTAGTGGGACTTGGATTGAGTTAACTATAAAAGAGAGGCACCCCCATGGGTCTAAGGTACGCAGTTTTATACTCAAACTTATGAGTTTAACACTTGATTATCTTTGAGAGATATACTGACTTGATCGTCGAAGTGCCCCCGGGTGGAGGAGCCACCGCCGGAGCCCTTTTCTTTCTGTTACAGGTTACTGGTGCCATCTATTCTGCCGGTGCTCTCCAGCTGATTACTAGGCGGGCAGTGTGGTAAGAAAATTACCCACACAGAAACTACTATAATATCTTTCATTTCCAAAATCAATTTAAGGCCAAACAAAAAATATAAATAAAACTCAATTAAATAACTTTACCCACAGGAAATTACCAAAATATCCTTGATCTAAAAATCTTAGAAAATTTAAACTAATCATCAAATAAGACACTAATATCACTAGAAACATGATTATGACTGGTTCCTATTGGTTTTTGTTTTAAATCATGCCAATTTTCAAATATCATCACTTCTTTGAATTTATTCTTTCTTGAGCTTCTTATACTTTACATCAATCTGTGTCTGTCAGACACTTGCCAGACACCAATGCTCATTGGACACATTGGAATATGTATTGGACAATCCACATGGCGTGACTCTTTTTAATTAATTAATTATTATTATTATTATTATTATTATTATTATTATTATTATTATTATTATTATTATTAAAGTTTTTTGGACATGTTGGGTTGGGAACAACTTACACACGGGTGTCCTACCTTTGAAAACTCCCCAAGATACAATTATCTTGCCACAAGCTGTTAAAAGAGTCATCATAAATTTGTAATTACCATTATGTAAAAATGATTTTTATGTTATTCATTACTATGAAGGCTAACAACTCGGCTGTAATAGTTTATGTAAAACCCAAGTTGTGTGTAGGATTATTTTATTGGATAGATTAGTAATTAAATTAACTTATATGAGTCATTTATTAATATCAAAGAATTAGTTATGAGATGGCATTATATTTCCTATTACTTAGATGGGTAATTTTGTAACTTTGAGAAATTAGGTTAATAAGCCTACCTATTGTGGCTTTAAGTCTTGGAAAACAAACAAAACCGAGGCTATGAATTGCTCCATAGGTGGCTAGGGTTTGAGAAGGTAAAAGAAAAAAGAAAAGAAAAAGAGAAGAGAGGCTTGTGCTGCAGCAAGGGTTTGGAAAAGTTTAAAATTAAAGAAAAGAAACCCAAACCAAGGAAGAGGGAGGATTCATAAGAGTGGTGGTTTTGCTTTATTCATCACTTAGGTAAGATTTATTTTATTGTATTCCTATCTATGATTTTAGTGTTAATATATCAATAGATGATTTTATGGGCATATATAATTAAATAGATATATTGATGTAGTCTATGTTGGGGGTCTCAATTTTGCTCAATTTTAGAGTGTATTTGGCATCCCATTTGGGTGGTTCATATTTTGAGATTGATATGTGATGGGTTAAGTTTAATGGTGGTGTATTTGTGGGATACACGATTGACTACAAGCAATTACAAATTTTTACATGTATATAAACAACAAGAGAATAATATGGGTTGAGAATTTCTGAAGTCGTGATGGCTTTGTTTTGATGCTAAATCGTGGGAGTTCCTAATAGACTATTGGGTTAATTTATTCTATTGTTGTTACAAGAAGAGATGGATGGGTGCACATAATAATTGTTTATGCGGTGTAATATTTTATTAGGTTTGTGAGATTGAGGTGGATCTTGGTAATTTGAGATTAGCTTGGGAAATATTATTTTAGCTGTTTGAGGTAAGTAACCCTCTATCACTGTTGGTTCATTTTTATTCTTATCGAATCGTTTAAAATCATAAATATTTATTTAAAGCCTTCATGTTCTCTTAAAATAAAATATGGGTCAAGTATAAAACAACATCGAATATTATTATTAAAATTATTTGAATATTTGGTGAAACTATTCTGAAAATTGTACTAAACGTTTATTCTGAAAATATCGAATGCTTTATTTAAAATTTGTGTATTGTTTGAATTTTGAACATCACTCTAGTCTGACTACGATTTGGACCCTAGCCAATGGGGGTTATTTATTGGCACAGAAACTAGTTTCTTTTGGGGCTTTACCACCGGCCTATGTGTGGTTCTGGGCCTTGTCACGGGCTATGTGACCGTAGTCAATAAGACTTGGGTTTTGTGAATCAAATCATTGAACCATCTGAATATCGAACCATCGATTTGAACAACGAATTACTTTGAATTATCTTGTTGGCTTTTCATTTAAAATGTATTGTACATTGTTTATTTTTAGCTATGAAACCACCTTACAAATAATTGTTCATTTATTGAACTGTAGAAAAAGTTATATTTATTGGTTATCGATTTATTTTTTTATTTTTGTATACTTGGTCCAGCTAGCAGTGATGGTTGGTTATTTACTGGGCTATCTAGCTTACTCTTATTTCTTTTCAGATTCTGAAGAGTAGAGCTGCGCGGGATCTTTTTTACATGTGGGAGTGCCGAGAGTAGGACCATGATAAGTACTTGGATTATTGTTTTGTTAGTGGATTAAATTAGTGGACTTGGTGGACATTTTCATATGAGAACTATTTATTTTTATGGATTTTGGCATTATGACAATTAAGGATTTAATTTGAGTATTTTATTTTGTGGGTTATGTGATTGGATTCTTAGCCTTGCATGCTTACTTATATGAGTGTGCGGCGTTGTCACAGAGCTTGGGGCGTGACAGTTTATGATTGGTAAAATTTTATATTAAATAGAGTTTAAATTATAAATTGGGTAGTTTAGTCTTGTTGAATTAGTATAAGTTTTTCATTATTCTCAGTTGTTTGTGTATATAGTATTATATACATAGTAAATAAAAAAATATATAAAAATTGGTTGTATCCCCACTGAATAGGTATACTTAATTTTTGAAAATCACCTTGTCTTGTGTCTAGGGGTGACCATTGGTTAAATGGTAAAATCTTAGCCTAATAACTTTGAGGTTATGGGTTCAAATCTTGGGGCAACCATTTTGTGCACTATGCCAAAAGTTAGGTGTGTATTCAATCTTTTCCCTTCCAAACACACATTAATGTGTACTGATTAGGCATTGTTTTTTTATGTTGTCTTGTGTCTGTGTTGGTAACTGTGTTCTGTATCTGTGCTTAGGTTTTCAACTATATGGGGGCCCTTTATTTACTTTTCATTGCTGTTGTACTAAGTAATGGGTGTGAATTTTTGGGATGGCCATTTAGGAAGTTGCTTCAAAATGGGCAACCATGATAATATGTTCGCATTTTTTTTTTAAAATTTATGTTATATATGCAATTATTATTATTATTATTATTTTTATTTTCATATTGATTTTATCATACTTAGGAAATGTCTTGTAGAAAATGTAGTTGCGGTTATTAGGAAAGATGATCGAAGTATGTTAGTTAAACTAGTTATTGTAGAAAATATAATGAACGTTATTAGTGGATACGCTCCCCAAGCAAGATTAGATGATTAGACTAAGAGAGAATTTTGGGACCAAATGGATAAGGTATTACATAAGATACCCATAGGAGAGAACCTTGTTATAGGTAGAGATTTCAACAGCCACGTAGAAATAGATAAACTAGGTAATGAGGGGGTGCATGGTGATTTTGGTGACAGAAATAAGGCTGGAGAAAGTATTTTAGATTTGACCTAGTAGTGGCCAATACTATGTATAAGAAGAGAGGAGCATTTGATAACCTTTAAAAGTGGGTCAATTACGAGCCAAATAGATTACTTTCTAGTAAAAAAAAGTGGACTGTCTAAAATGCAACGGCTGTAAGGTGTTTTTTGGAGAGAGCTTGACACCTCAACATAACATTAAAATCATAAGCATCAAGTTGACTGATAGACAGTAAACTGACATATAGCTGAGGAACATAAAGAACAGAGGGAATAGTAACAGCAGACATGGCAAAAGGTAAAACAGACCCAATAGATAGAACAGACATACCAGACCCATTAGTAGTATTAACAGTAATAGGAAAGGGATGGGGAATACAGTTTTGAAGTAAGGAAATGTGAGGAGTCATATGATAAGAGCCACCAGAGTCAAAAAATTAGATAGAAGAAGAGATACCTGAAGAGGACTCAAGCAAACCTGAATGAAGAGAGGTAAAAGCAAAGGCTGACAAGGATGGCTAGGAGGTAGAAATCATACACTGGAGCTGAGCAATTTGAGCACTTAAGGAAGCCAAACCAAGATTTAGAGTCGGAGCAGATACAGTATAAGTGGCAGGAGGGCGAAAAGTACTTAGAGCAGGACCTCAAAATTGTCTGAGGCGGCTGAGAAGATGGAGCAAACTGATGTCCTTTCTTGGGACAATTGTACTTTCAATGGCCCCTTGATGACAGAAAACACACTTATCTAAAGCCAGGGGCCCTTTCTTGGGCTTTGCAGTGGCTTGCAAATGATGAGGTGGGGTCGATAGCAACAGAGGTTGAGCGAGAGCCAGGGAGATAAATGGAGACTGATCGTCTTAAGATGGGTTTCCTTGGAAAAGAGTTCACGAACAATAACATCCACAGAGAGAAGAGGAGATCGGTGAAGGATACCACCACAGATAGTCTCATATTAAGGAGAAAGAGCTGTTAAGAATTGCATTAAATGACTGTGCTCCCGAAGTTCAACATAACCATCTAGAACCTTGAGGCTAGATGTCTCCATTAGAGCCAATTGATTCTAGAGACCTGTCATCTCAATATAGAAGTCCTGAATAGTGACATTTTTTGTGAGGATTTTTTAAACTATTGCTAAAACTTATAATTAGTGACATTTTTTGTGATATTTTTCAAACATAAATTGAAAATTTACAATTAGTGACATTTTTTTTTTAGTAGTGTTTGATGAAAAACACCATTAATTATCATAGTACTTATTGGACAATAAGTCCATTTATTAGGATCTACACGCAAGTCCCCCTAAATAAAAGCTTTTACCAAGTCAACAACTAATAATAGTGACCAGAACCAAAGAGAGAGGAATTGTAAACAACAACAGAATGAGAGAGAGAGAGAGAGAGAGAGAGAGAGAGACTTATCATGAGTCATAGGCAGAGGAGGAGACCACGACTGTCGGTCTCTTGAATCAATCGAACCAAACGAAGCAAACAGATCAACCAGAGGGGTCGAATAAACAGATAGTCAAAACGACTCGGTAGGTTGTGAGTAGTAGATGTGACGAACACAAAAAGGCTGATCGCAAGACACAAGAATGCACAGCTTTAATCACGCAAGGCAGAGTCAAGCACAGAGGGCTAATCACAAACCAAATGGGTGAGTCTCGAGTTGCAATTCTGGCTCTAATTAGGTCGCCACTTTGGCGAAAAGAGGTGCTGAATGCAATTCTGATACAATCGCGACTCCTGAGAACCACAAATAGAGGTCGAACCAAAGAGACCAAAACTAGAGTTGACAGTTGATAGGGCTAGGGTTTCATACACGGCTCTGATACCATGTCAGATTTTTGAATGGTTTTGTATATTCAATTGTAAATAATACAAGGAGTACAACCGATATATATTGCAAAATCCAAGACCTAATTTAAAATAGGAAATAAGAATAAACCTATACAATCAATCTAATAGTCACACAACAAACATAATTTTCTCACAACACCCTCATTCAATTTCTCTTTGATGAAATGTCTATCAATCTCCACATGTTGTCTTATCATGTTGAACTAGGTTGTGTGCAATGTTAACAGTAGCTTTATTGCCACTATATAGTTTCATAGGACTTTTTTAATCAAAACTTAACTCTTCAGAAGTGATCTCAACCACAATAATTCATATATTCTATGAGCCATTGTTGAAATTCTACATCCGCACTTGGCAACCACAGACTACTTGCTACGTCATGTCACAAGATTACAACCTACAGAAGTGCAGTATCTTTAAGTGGATCTCCTTTTGATGATGGATTACACCCAATCTGCATCAATATATAGGCTTCTATCTGCAGATCATCATGTTTTGAAATCAAAATACCTTTATTAGGTGCTATCTTCAAGTACTGTAGAATCCTATGAACAACCTCCATATGAACTTCACAAGGTGAATGTATAGACTAACTAACCATACTAACTGTGCATGTTAAGTCAGGACGAGTGAATGAAAGGTAAATAAGTTTGCCAACAAGTCTTTGATAACAATCCCTATCAACAGGAGTTATCCTCTAATCTATGATTATGTTCAATGGGAGTGTCCACCGGTTTACATGCCAACATCCCGGTGTCTTTAAGATTATCAAGCACATACTTACGTTGAGAGATAAAAATACCATGTCTAGATCGAGCAACCTCAATACCCAAGAAGTACAATTCTCTCATGTGCTTTATATTCGGATTCGTTAGCTAAGGAATTCTTCAAATTTTCCATCTCCGTTATGTCATCCCCCATCAATACAATATCATCGACAAAAACTATTAGTGCAGTTATCCTCTTGCGATGAATGTTTGACAAACAAGGTATAATCAATTTGACAATGACAATACCCAAATCTGAGCATGGATTTGATATTTCTCTCAAACCAATTTCTCTGAAACCAAGTTCTCGATGATTGTTTCAAACCATACAATGACTTATTTAACCTGCAAACCTTCCCACTATTATTGGAAGGTGGAAATCTAGGAGGGATATCCATAGACACTTCCTCTTCCAAGTCACCATGGAGAAAGGCATTTTTTACGTCAAGTTGTTGAAGAGGCCAACCCAAGTTAGTTGCCAACAAAAGAATGGTTCAAATGGAATGCATATTTGCCATTAGAGCAAAGGTCTATAGATAATCGATTCCATAGGTTTGAGTATATCCCTTGGCCACTAGCCTAACCTTATATCTCTCAACAGAACCATCTGCCTTATATTTCACAGTGAACACCTACTTGCATCCAACATGCTTCCTCCCGGTTAGTTAATTCAACCAACTTGCGAGTATTATTTTTCTTTAGACCATTCATTTCTTCACACTGTATTTTGCCACTTAGGATGAGTGAATGCTTACTGGACATTTTGTGGAACAGATACAAAAGAAAACTAGGATGCAGAAGCACAACAAGATGGTGAAATATGATGCAAGGAAACAAAATGGTGTTGCTGAACGGATGAACTGTCCCCTCGATGTCGCTATATCTTTGCATTTTCCATGAGTGTTCCCACAGTCTATTGGCCCGATGCTATCCTCTTTGCTACTTATCTTATTAGCCACATCCTTTCTTGCGTCCTAGGTTTCCAATCACCCATTGAGCTTTTGTCCTCCTTATCTGTCTCCTATTTCTCCGATCAGTTTGTGGTTCTTGTTCGTGTCATTGGTTGTGTATTGTCAGTCGTGTCTACCCAATTCATTTTTGTGGGTTATTCTCCAGCTCAAAAGGGTTACAAGTGTTATCATCCTCCTTCAAGTAGACAGTTGGTCTCCATGGATGTGACATTTTTTGAGATTGTCATATTACTCACCTCAATCATATTACTCAATTGAGTGAAGCTCCGTCCCCACCTATGCTCCCTATTATGTCATTAACTCCATTGGATCCAGGTTTTAAAAAGCTTGACCAAGAGGTTCCTATGGAGAAGGAACTTGTACATGACCATGATACACCTTTTAGAGAGTTGAAATTGTATTCCAGATAACAGAAGGATAAGACTCTCTCTCTCCCCCTGCCTTGCCAATCTAATTCCTCTGACACAGGTAATCGTTTCTTTGTACCTAATTTCGAACCCTCTGATCACATTTCATCATCATGTTGAATATGATCTTCATGTTCCTATTGCTCTTCGTAGAGCTGTGAGGTCATGTACCCAATGTCTTATTTCTAATTTTGTTTCCTTGCATCATAAAAGTACTCTACCAAAGTGCTCTACCATTATCAGATTGAAAAATTCTAACTAGGGTATTAGATTAGGTGAGTATCATTTTGTGAAATAGCCAAAAATAGGAAAACACATCATTCTTATCCTTCATCAAATAGAAGTAGCATAAAATCATTAATGAATGTAATAAACCATTTAAAACCAAACAAACCAACAAATTGACTAGGACCCCAAACATTAGTATGAATAATAGTAAAAGGGGCATTATTTCTATTATTACTGATAGGAAAAGACACATAATAGTGTTTAGCAAGTTCACAAGGTTCACAACAAAATTTAGAAATTACCAACTGGGAAAACAAAGTCGGAAAAAGTCTATTAACAAAAGAAATGAAGGATGTCCTAATCTCCGGTTTATATGCCACAATTGCTCCTCCGAAGAAGCACAAGTCACAAATTGATGAGCCTGCCAAACTTAATCATCAATTGTCCTTTGAGAGTCTAGAAAGTAAAGACTTGTCCTCTCTAGGAATGGCAACGGGCCGGGCTGGGGCTAGGGCCAGGGATTGCAGTCCCCGTCCCCGATCTCTGAAGGTGAAAAAATCCCCGTCCCCACCTCCGATCCCCGGCGGGGAATCCATCACCCCCCTCCCTCCCCCACCCCCTAACGGGGATTGGGTTTTCCCGACCCCGAAATATCCCCAACCCTACTTTTTTTTTTTTTTTTTTGAATTTTATTCAACACACACAAGAACAACAAAAAAATTTAATCTATTTTCAGTATGTTTCATCATCATCATCATCAACAACTTAAAAGAAAAAAAAAAAGATCGGAAATTGAAGAGGAGGGCTGAAACGCAGAGGTGATGACGACGTTGAAGAGTAGAGGGCTGACACGCATATTTGAAATTGAGGAGCGGAGGGCTGAAAAATAGATCTGCAAAAAAAAAAAAACAAAAAACAAAAAATAAAAAACAAAATCACTTCATCATATCTGTAATGTGTAAAAAAAATCCAAAACTCTAAATCCAAATTCGTGAAAATGACAGCAAACACATCATATTGTATTTGATAATCCTTTAATCAACCATTCTCAGATTTCCAAGCAGTTTGACCATATAAAGTAAAATCCAATAAAATATGTTTTTACATAATTTCAAACAAAAGCAGAGAGTGAGAGAGAATGAGAGATTCAAACAAAAAATAGGGAGAGATTGAAACAAAATTGAGTTACCAGATAACATAGAGATTGGAGGAAGGGCGTAAGATTTGAGAGGTCTCTGCTGCACTTCCACTGCTACCGATTCGACACCAGTTTCTGCAGATCTGTAGATCGATCTAGATATATGGCGAGAAAATCAACCGACAAGGTGAGAGTACCCATTGGAAAAGAAGTCAAGGTCGGCCGATCGGATCAGAGATGGAGAGAGAGTTAGGAGGATGAAGGAGGAGAGCGAAGAGAGTAGTTGCGGCGGCAGAGGCGGCGACCGTAGAAGAGATGAACCGCTGTGATGTTGAAGGAGATAGAGAAATCTGAGTAAGTGAGAGGAAGAGAGAGATGAGAGACGGTTTGTTTGTGAGGCTGTGTTAGGGTTTGGGTTATATATATATATATATATAGAGGGATATAATAGTAATTTCAGTTTGGGAAAACGGGGACGGGCCGGGGCTGGGGAATGTGTCACCATCCCCGTTCCGAAAATCATGGAAGATTTATTTTTGAATACCATTCTCAGCTCGTCGGGGGTATTTTTCGGAGAAAATCCATTCGAATCGGGGTGTGGGGAGGAGAGGGTCGGGGTCAAATTGTCATCCCTCTCCTTACCATTACCAATCGTCTTCCTCGTAAGTAAATCTTGGAAAACACATTGAGTGGAAAAAAAGGGGTCACTAAAAGAAGACCAGTAGACAAATTAGGAACATACAAGAGGACGGCCATGAAGATTTGCATCCTTGTAATTTTGTGGAGGGTCAGATGAATTTGCAAATCTATAGTCATTTATCTTCTTGGATGCCATGAGTAAGATGGTTTGAGCTGAGAGATTATTATTGCATTATCCTTGAGTTGCGCAACTGGGTCGTTGCTGAATAACTTAAGAGAGCAGGTGTTTTGGGGTTCGCAAGAAAATATACAGTCCCCCAGTAATTGCCATTTGAGCTTTATTGGAAAATATATAGCTCCCAATAGCTGAATCTTTGACTTGATAAGTGACAAGAGAAACCAAGAGAGAATCAATAGTAAGATATTGTGATCTCCTTGAGGGGATGAGAGCTTGAAATTCTGTTTTTGTTGTTGGTAAGCTTGCAGCTGATTAAATACTGTGCTGATGATTTACTTTTCAAGCTTGAGAAGATTTTTGGCCTTTATGTTAACTTTATCAGTCTTTCAATTCTGGAAATCGTCAGCTGTGATGAAATAATCTTGAATCCCGTAAGTTCGTTATCCTCAGGCTCTTCATAATATATGACTGATTATAGGAAATATTGTCACGTCCCAAGCTCCGTGACAACGCCGCACACTCATTTAAGTGAGCATGCAAGGCTAAGAGTCCAACACATAACTAACAATGTAAAATACTCCAATCAAACCCTTAATTATCATAATACTAAAATCCATAAAAAAAATTGATTATTCTTATCATATGAAATTATCCACCAAGTCCACTAATAAAATCCATTAACAAAACAAAATAATCCAAGTACTTAAATCATAGTCCTACTCTCGGCACTCCCATATGTAAAAAAAATCCAGCGCAGCTCTACTCTTCAGAATCTGAAAAAAATAAAATAAGGGTAAGCTAGACAGCCTAGTAAATAACCAACCATCACTACCAGCTGGATCAAGTATAAAAAAATAAATAAATAAATTGATAATCAATAAATATAAATTTTTCTACAGTTCAATAAATGAACAATTATTTTGTAAGATGGTTTCATGGCTAAAAATAAACAATGTACAATACATTTTAAATGAAAAGCCAACAAGATAATTCAAAGTAATTCATTGTTCAAATCGATGGTTCGATATTCAGATGGTTCAATGATTTGATTCACAAAACCCAAGTCTTATTGACTACGGTCACATAGCCCGTGACAAGGCCCAGAACCACACAT
The DNA here is from genome assembly GCF_055761805.1 of Camellia sinensis. Taxonomy (NCBI): domain Eukaryota; kingdom Viridiplantae; phylum Streptophyta; class Magnoliopsida; order Ericales; family Theaceae; genus Camellia; species Camellia sinensis. Next base: position 11,970,022 of record NC_138968.1, read on the forward strand.
AGGCCGGTGGTAAAGCCCCAAAAGAAACTAGTTTCTGTGCCAATAAATAACCCCCATTGGCTAGGGTCCAAATCGTAGTCAGACTAGAGTGATGTTCAAAATTCAAACAATACACAAATTTTAAATAAAGCATTCGATATTTTCAGAATAAACGTTTAGTACAATTTTCAGAATAGTTTCACCAAATATTCAAATAATTTTAATAATAATATTCGATGTTGTTTTATACTTGACCCATATTTTATTTTAAGAGAACATGAAGGCTTTAAATAAATATTTATGATTTTAAACGATTCGATAAGAATAAAAATGAACCAACAGTGATAGAGGGTTACTTACCTCAAACAGCTAAAATAATATTTCCCAAGCTAATCTCAAATTACCAAGATCCACCTCAATCTCACAAACCTAATAAAATATTATACCACATAAACAATTATTATTGATCACCATGATGCATCTATCATTCTTTTCTTTATAATGTACTAATCTAATCCTATAGTCTACAAGTAAATTCCAAAACCCCAAAATACATACACCCAATCAACATACAAGATACTATGTCTAAAGAAATAGTTAGGAGTACCATAAAAACAAATCTTACCTCCAAGAGATGATTAGATCAAAGTCACCAATCTATGAATCTTCTTTCTTTTCTTTACTTCTTCTTCTCTCTTTTTTTTTTTTTTTTTTTTTTTTTTTTTTTTTTTTTTCTATTGCTAGATCTGCCGCAGCAGCCACAACAACATCACTACCTCTATTTGTTTGTGCTTCTATGTTTCCAAGACCTAAAGCCCAAGTGGGCCTATAACCCAATCTCCCAAAATTACAAACTTAACCATCTAAGTAATAATTTAAAAAAAAACCACCTCATAACTAATTCCTTGATGTTACTAAAATGACCCATATAAATTAATTTAATTACTACTTTAACCAAAAATAATTCTACACATAAAATTTTGGATTTTACATTCTTCCCCACTTAAAAGAAATTTTGTCCTCGAAATTTGACATACCTGGAGTCTCAAAAAGTTGGGGATACTTTTGTCTCATTTCATCCTCAAGTTCCCAAGTAGCTTCTCTTTCCGAGTGATTACTCCATTGAACCTTAACATAGTGAATGACTCGACGCCTCAAAACCTGTTCCTTCCTATCAGCAATTCGTATAGGGTGTTCCTCATATGTCAAATCCTCCTTAAACTGCAACGGTGCATGATCAATCACATGACTAGGATCCGGTATATACTTCCTTAACATTGAGACATGAAAAACATTATGAACTCCAACTAGTGAAGGTGGTAGGGCAAGTCTGTAAGCTACCTCACCAATTCGATCCAAAACCTCAAATGGCCCAACAAATCTAGGACTCAATTTACCACGAACACCAAACCTCATTACTCCTTTCATAGGAGACACCTTAAGGAATACATGGTCTCCAACCCCAAACACCAAATCACGTCTCCTGTTATCTGCACAACTTTTCTGTCTACTCTGTGCCGTGCGAAGTCGCTCTCTAATAAGATTGATCTTGTCCACTGTTTGTTGCACAATCTCAGGCCCTAACAACTTCCTTTCACCCACATCATCCCAACAAATAGGTGATCTACACTTTCGTCCATATAAAGCCTCATATGGTGCCATCTGAATGCTCGCATGATAACTGTTATTATAAGAGAATTCCACTAAGGCCAAATGCTCATCCCAAGAACCTCCAAGATCGATAACACAAGCCCTCAACATGTCTTCCAAGGTTTGAATAGTTCTCTCTGACTGTCCATCAGTTTGAGGATGAAAGGCAGTGCTAAAATTCAAACTAGTGCCCAAAGCTGTATGCAAACTCTTCCAAAACATAGATACAAATCTGCTATCTCTATCAGACACTATGGTCGCCGGAATACCATGCAACTTCACAATCTCCTTGATATACAATTTTGCAAACTTCTCTAAGGAGAACCCTACCTTAAAAGCTAGAAAGTGAGCGGATTTGGTCAATCGATCAACGATAACCCAAATAGCATTGTTACCACCTTGGGTCCTAGGCAACCCTGTCACAAAATCTATGGTAATATGTTCCCACTTCCACTCGGGAATAGGAAGAGGTTGTAACTTACCTGCAGGTCTCTGATGTTCAACTTTCACTTGTTGACATACCAAACATTGAGCAACATACTGAGCAATTTCCCTCTTCATATTATTCCACCAAAAGTTCCTCTTCAAGTCTTTATACATTTTAGTGCTTCCTGGATGTACAGTATATCCTGAACTGTGAGCTTCTCTTAGGATTTCTCTCTTGAGCTCTAAATCATTAGGCACACACAACCTCTCTCCAAATCTCAAGGTTCCATCTTTATGCATACAAAATTCCATCTGTAGCCCTATTTCCATTTCAGCCTTAAGTTTTTGCAACTGAGAGTCTCTTCCTTGAGCATCTTTAATTCTATCAATCAATGTGGGTTGAACCCTAAGGTTTGCCAACTGCACTCCATGGTTGTGCCATCTAATCTCAATATTCAACCTCTGTAAGTCCTCCAAGATATTCTTTTGGTCGGTGATCAAGGTAGCCAAATTACTCGGGGTCTTTCTACTCAAGGCATCCGCCACTATATTAGCTTTTCCTGGATGATAATTGATAGTCAACTCATAGTCCTTTAATAGCTCCAACCATCTCCTTTGCCTCATATTCAATTCTTTTTGAGTGAAAATATACTTCAAACTTTTATGATCAGTGAATATCTCACATTTCACCCCATACAGGTAGTGCCTCCAGATTTTCAATGCAAACACCACGGCAGCCAACTCCAAATCATGCGTAGGATAATTCTGCTCATATGGCTTCAACTGCCTAGACGCGTATGCCACTACCTTATCATTTTGCATCAGGACACAACCCAAGCCCATCTTCGATGCATCACTATAGATGGTAAAACCTTCATCTCCGGACGGAACTATAAGTACTGGAGCACACACCAATCGACTCTTTAGATCTTGGAAACTCTTCTCACAATCATCAGACCACTCAAATATAACCCCTTTTTGTGTTAAACGAGTTAAAGGCATAGAAATTCGGGAAAATCCCTCAACGAACCTTCTATAATATCCTGCTAAACCCAAGAAGCTACGAATTTCAGTGACACTAGTAGGCCGATTCCATTCCACCACCGCCTCCACTTTCTTGGGGTCAACAGACACCCCATCTTTAGATATCACATGACCCAAAAATGATACACTCTCCAGCCAAAATTCACACTTCTTTAATTTAGCAAATAATTTCTTCTCCCTTAATATCTGCAACACTATTCTCAGATGTTCTTCGTGCTGCTCTTTACTCTTTGAGTACACAAGAATGTCATCAATAAAAACTACCACAAACTGATCTAAGAAGGATTTAAACACTCTGTTCATTAAATCCATAAAAGCTGCAGGCGCATTGGTCAACCCAAACGGCATCACTAAAAATTCATAATGCCCATACCTAGTTCGGAAGGCTGTCTTAGGTATATCTTCCGTCTTAACCTTCAACTGGTGATAGCCAGAACGAAGGTCAATCTTAGAAAAGACTTGTGCTCCTTGCAACTGATCAAATAGGTCATCTATCCTAGGCAAAGGATATTTATTTCGGATTGTCACCTTGTTCAACTCTCGATAATCAATGCAAAGGCGAAAACTACCATCCTTCTTTTTCACAAATAAAACGGGCGCACCCCAAGGAGAAACACTAGGCCTAATAAAGCCCTTATCTAGTAACTCTTGTAACTGTTCCTTCAACTCTTTCAACTCTGCTGGGGCCATCCGATACGGAGCCTTGGAGATAGGACCCGTGCCAGGTATCAATTCAATGGCAAACTCAATCTCTCTATCTAGTGGCAACCCCGGTAACTCTTCAGGAAAAACATCGGGAAATTCCTTCACAACTAGAATATCCTCTAGCTTCAATTCAGTCTCACGGGTATCTCTCACAGAAGCTAAATAGCCCTCGCAACCATTCCTTAACAACCGTCTAGCTTGCAAAGCTGAGATTACCAAAAGAGGAGTGTTAACTCCACTACCCACAAAGCAAAATTCTGGTTGATTAGGAATCTGAAATACTACCCTTTTGCCTCGACAATCCACAGAAGCATAATTGGTTGCCAACCAATCCATTCCAAGAATTATGTCAAAGTCCCGCATATCTAAAACAGTTAAGTCTACAAGCAATTTCCTGTCATCTATACTAACCACACGAGATTTGCAAATTAAGTCAGCAACCATAACCCCTCCTATCGGGGTTTCAACACATAAGTCGATCTCTCTAGAGACACATCTCCATCCATGTTTCTTAACAAATCCCATAGACACAAATGAATTTGTAGCGCCAGAATCAAATAACACATGTGCATAAACAGAAGACACTAAAACAATACCTGACACCACCGTGTTGGAAGTCTGGACATCTTGTTGCGTGAGTGCGTACACTCGACCCTGAGTCTTTGGCTTATGACCTCCATTTTTCTTTTGACTTCCTGAAGACCCTTTGTCTGTTGATGCTCCTTTATTTGTCCATGCTTTCTGTTCAATCTCATGCCCCTTCCGATTAGGGCAATCAGCTATCCTGTGCCCCTGTTGCCCGCAAGAGAAACAAGCCCCAGTATTCCAACGACACTCACTATCCCGATGGAATCCATTACACCTAGTGCATTGTACCCGATCATTCTTCTTATCAACACTACTAACCATAGTTCGACTTCCCCAACTCCCAACCGAAGAAGTGTTTTGTCTCTTAGCATTGCCCTTCGAATTGTTAGTTTGGAAGTTGGAAGAACTAGGCCTCTTCTTATAATTCTCTTCTTTCTCTTCTTGGGCTCTGGTAAGGCCACTCTCAACTAGCAAAGCCTTATTCAACACTGCTCCAAAAGTAGGTAACTCGAAAGGAACCACTTGTTGCATAATGTTCGTTCTTAGTCCAGCTTCAAACTTTCGTGCTCTGCTATCCTCATCTGCTTCAAATGCTGATGCAAATTTAGACAACTTCGTAAACTCAGCTTCATATTCTGCAACCGTCTTATTCCCTTGCTCTAACTTCAAAAATTCCCTCTGTTTTTGTAGACGAACACTCCTAGGGAAGTATTTCTCATTGAATGCCTTCTTAAACCTTTCCCATGTATAGGGGTTGGCATCATGCTCGTGTATGCGCTTCTCCATCTGCCACCAATCATTAGCTATCCCTTGTAGCATAAACGTAGCATAGGTCACCTTCTGATCATCCGTACACTCAAAAACGGGAAACAACTTCTCCATTTCTGTCAACCATTTTTCAGCCTCCAAAGGGTCTGTGGCTCCGTCAAATGCCAAGGCTATCTTCTTAAACTCGGTAATGTTACAACGTGGCCTTGGTTGTGGCCCAACACCTGGCTGCATCTGCTGTTGTTGCTCCATAAGTCTAGTCAAGTTATTCCCTATGGTGGTTTGTTGTTGCACCACCCCGGCCAACGTTTGAAGCACTTGAACCATTTCAATTGGATTGGGGATTGCAGCTTGTTCTTGGTGTCCCAACTCTTGCCCCTGATTTCCTCCGACTGCTTGAGAACCACTACCATTATTAGTCACATTCCCTCGCCGATTGCTATTACCAGTCCGTCGATTCGTTTGACCCTGGCGTGTATTCCTAGCCATATTTGCCAATGTCTCCTCATGTTCCATTGCAACCTAAATGCATCAATAATAAAATCCCATCTTATTCTATTCTCAAGTCCCTATAACAAGTAAATAAAAATAACATTATATCAAATTATAAGCGTTCCCAATCCTATATCTACCCAATCTCACCACTATTTTATACTAGCCTTTAAAAATTACAACCTGGCTCTGATACCACTAAATTGTCACGTCCCAAGCTCCGTGACAACGCCGCACACTCATTTAAGTGAGCATGCAAGGCTAAGAGTCCAACACATAACTAACAATGTAAAATACTCCAATCAAACCCTTAATTATCATAATACTAAAATCCATAAAAAAAATTGATTATTCTTATCATATGAAATTATCCACCAAGTCCACTAATAAAATCCATTAACAAAACAAAATAATCCAAGTACTTAAATCATAGTCCTACTCTCGGCACTCCCATATGTAAAAAAAATCCAGCGCAGCTCTACTCTTCAGAATCTGAAAAAAATAAAATAAGGGTAAGCTAGACAGCCTAGTAAATAACCAACCATCACTACCAGCTGGATCAAGTATAAAAAAATAAATAAATAAATTGATAATCAATAAATATAAATTTTTCTACAGTTCAATAAATGAACAATTATTTTGTAAGATGGTTTCATGGCTAAAAATAAACAATGTACAATACATTTTAAATGAAAAGCCAACAAGATAATTCAAAGTAATTCATTGTTCAAATCGATGGTTCGATATTCAGATGGTTCAATGATTTGATTCACAAAACCCAAGTCTTATTGACTACGGTCACATAGCCCGTGACAAGGCCCAGAACCACACATAGGCCGGTGGTAAAGCCCCAAAAGAAACTAGTTTCTGTGCCAATAAATAACCCCCATTGGCTAGGGTCCAAATCGTAGTCAGACTAGAGTGATGTTCAAAATTCAAACAATACACAAATTTTAAATAAAGCATTCGATATTTTCAGAATAAACGTTTAGTACAATTTTCAGAATAGTTTCACCAAATATTCAAATAATTTTAATAATAATATTCGATGTTGTTTTATACTTGACCCATATTTTATTTTAAGAGAACATGAAGGCTTTAAATAAATATTTATGATTTTAAACGATTCGATAAGAATAAAAATGAACCAACAGTGATAGAGGGTTACTTACCTCAAACAGCTAAAATAATATTTCCCAAGCTAATCTCAAATTACCAAGATCCACCTCAATCTCACAAACCTAATAAAATATTATACCACATAAACAATTATTATTGATCACCATGATGCATCTATCATTCTTTTCTTTATAATGTACTAATCTAATCCTATAGTCTACAAGTAAATTCCAAAACCCCAAAATACATACACCCAATCAACATACAAGATACTATGTCTAAAGAAATAGTTAGGAGTACCATAAAAACAAATCTTACCTCCAAGAGATGATTAGATCAAAGTCACCAATCTATGAATCTTCTTTCTTTTCTTTACTTCTTCTTCTCTCTTTTTTTTTTTTTTTTTTTTTTTTTTTTTTTTTTTTTTTTCTATTGCTAGATCTGCCGCAGCAGCCACAACAACATCACTACCTCTATTTGTTTGTGCTTCTATGTTTCCAAGACCTAAAGCCCAAGTGGGCCTATAACCCAATCTCCCAAAATTACAAACTTAACCATCTAAGTAATAATTTAAAAAAAAACCACCTCATAACTAATTCCTTGATGTTACTAAAATGACCCATATAAATTAATTTAATTACTACTTTAACCAAAAATAATTCTACACATAAAATTTTGGATTTTACAAATATGATAGAGAATCCCTTTATAGGGACTAGAGTTGTTAAGCATTTGTTATTTATTATTGTCATCAAGGGTAGATTAGCCTTTAATGCTTTATTAGGGTTTCTAGTTTATTTTATTTATACTTCTCTCTTTGTATTTTTTGATTATTTAATTCAATAATATAATAATATTACCTTAGTTATCAAGAGTGAATGCCAGGGGGCAATCCTTTCTTAGTAGAGTTATTGCTGCCGATGCCAAAGCAACTTAAAAGTTCCTACCTTAATAAGGCCTTTAGATTACGTTTGGTACGATGAAATGGGTTAGAATGGAATACCCATTTTAGCTTTGCATTCCTTTTCTCTTGTTTGGTACAACTTATCTAAATGGGAATAGTCATTCCAATAGAATGGCTATTCCAACAAAATGTGAGAATGCCTATTCCTACCACCACCATTACTACCACTACCAACGCCATGATGACCACCCTATTGCCATCACCACCACTACTGCCACCACCACCACCACCACCACCACCACCACCAACACGTCACCACCACCACCACCACTACCACCACAACGACAATCACAACATCACACGTCACCACCACCACCCACCACCTCCACAACCACCACACCACCATACCGCAACTACCCACCCTACTATTGTAGCCACCACTACCACCACTGCTACCCTACTATTGCCATCGCCGCTATCACCACCACCACTACTGACTCTGCGTCTATAACCACTACCTTACCACCACTGCCACCACTATCATGAGAATCACCACTCTACTACCACTGCCGCCACAACCACCATCGTCACCACAACTACCACAACACCACCACCACCACCAACGATACAGCGACCTATCACCACCACTACAAATATACTACTACCATTGCTATCACCACCGCCACCGCTACCGCCATTGCCACTGCCACCACCACTATCATGACTCACACAATCACTTCTACAACTATCAAAATTGAAAAGCCTAGCCTACAGTTCTCCTTAGAACTCAGGTATTAAGGAGAGGGAAACTAGAGTTTTATAACCAGTACAGATAGGGCAACTCCAGGCGATGTGGGACACATTCCAATACACCCTCTTGGACCACAATATATAGTAGCTGGACAAACAACACACCAGTCACAGGTCTAACCAAACTCTGATACCAAATTAAAAGACCCAACCCACACTTCTCCGTAAAACTCAAGTATTAAGGAGAGAGAAACTGGAGCCTTATAACTAGCACAGATGGGGCAATTCCAGTCGATATGGGACACATTTCAACAATCAACACTATCATAATCTATATGAATTTTTAACTTGTTTTTTACTAGCTTATTAAAAAAATAAATAATAAATAAAAACTTACTCTATTCCATTTATTTAATAGGCATAACCAAACATGAGAATGAGAACATCATTCTATTCCTATGTCATTCAATGTTGGCAAGCCAAACAATGGAATGGGAATGGATATTCCATTCCATTCAACTTTGTTTTCCATTCTCACTTCATTCCATTCCTTCGTACCAAGCATGCTCTTAGATTAGAGTAAAAGACTGATCAAGTAGAGAATCTGAAGCTTGTGCAATATGCTAAGTAAATTAGAGGCCTCATAATTGATGAGACTAGCTGGATGGTTAGAAATCCAAGCAAGTTGTAGCTGCTGGAGAAATATTATAACCATATCTGATGCGAAAACCAGTCTCCTTGTATTAAGTCAGTCCCACCATTGGGTCAGGAACTTCTAAGATGATGTGCATAGTTGTTGTGCTTGAAACATCATGATAAAACTGAATGCTGGATGTCACATGTTATAGTTATGAGCTACCATTCCAGAGGCCTCTTTAGATCATTTACTGACATTGATGTTGGGTTTTACTTCGATACAATAAAGAAATCTGAACACTCTGTTTGGCGTGGGAAAGGTTTCTTTGCTGCAATCCTCGTCATGACAGCATCGGTTGCATTACTGAGTCGTGTTTCATGACTTAGTTTGATGATGATCACGACAAAGGAGTTCGTCCTTTTGCTTTGTGTGAGCCTGCATGCCCTGGGGTTCCATGACCCAAGTACAAAAGTAGAAAGACTGAAAGGAAAGGAAAAGAAATATGAATTGGGATAAGAACTGTTATAGATGTAGAACCACAATGATGTATCAAGGGTACCAAATCATGTTATCAATGTCTTAAAGATAATGAGTGAAGTTCCCAAAGGTTCAAAGATCAACAAGATGAATAAGAACATAAAGAGTTAGCCTAGATGCCTTGCTAGACGTAAAACTATCTTTGAATGGCAAATACCAAAATAAAGTGCAACATGGGCTAACTTTGACTTTGGTACAATAGTTGTGTGCTTAATTTGGCTTTGCCATGATGGATGGTGCTGAATGCCATTGATTTTGACAAAGCAGTCTGCCAAGTTGCTGCCGGAGCATTTGTGGGTTTGCTGCTGGAGAGTCAAACTTGGACAGATGCTGCAAGTTCACCCATCAATCATTAATGGGGTTTTTCATCTTTACAACTTCTGAATAGATAGCCCTTGCTATTAGGCTTGTGATTGTTGATCAACAAGAAACCGTTGTTGACTTGATTCCTATCAAGGACATTACTGCTAACAAGACTCAAATTACTTTTAAGGAACTTAAGTTGCTCATCTGAGAGGTGTCTTTCTGCACCGGCCCCCAGTATTGCCAGGCAAAACTCTGATAGTTTTATGATTGTTACTGTTTAAGAAGTATTTCACAATGCTGCTGAAGTGGGAAGGCATGCCGGTAGAGGCATTTTTACTCCTTATCCTAAAGATTATGTGAGGAGATATATTGGTGAAGTTTGTTTTTTCTCTATGGTATAAGACCTGCTTACAGGGTTTTTGATGCTGAATAGTCTGATTGATTGATGATAATTGGATGATAATTTTATGGCTGAGGAGGTATTATTCACTAATAAATGAATGAAGCTTGCGGATGCTGGGAATAGCCTTCATAAGTGTTTGACAAGGCTGTGTCCTTGAACTTCTTGGCTGAGAATGCAATATGAGTTGGAATGCTCCCCACTATCTATCTAGATGTATAAAAATGTCTAGATCTATTGAAATCTTCTTGAAATGATTGTGGCTGATAAATTTATTCTGATATATCTGGATTTTCTTCCACTTTTGAGACGAGGGTCCCTTATGTTGAGGACCTTCTATAAGCTTGAGTATGGATAGTAATGCAACATAGGTTGTTGCCACAAGCTCAAAGCTACTGTAGACATGTTTCTACAGTAGAATACCATCATAAATTTTTGGTTGATACAGATCACTTTAAGGAGCAAGGTCAGCATGAACTGTACATCACTTTGACTTGTGGATCTTGCTTTTCAGAAGAAGGGATTTTTCTCCTGATTGTTTTGAAAGTGGTAGTTACGTATTCATGCTTCATTGCAGGTCTCCAGCTACCACAGGCTCAAGTGTAAAAATGTAGATTGTTTCAGATGTACCCTTTACGAGTACTTTAAATGATAATGAAAATGAAGTGCTTGACTCTTTTTCTGTGAGATGCCTTGTCACACTAGCCCCCAGTAATACAAGGTAAAACTTTGATAGCACTATTGAAGCTGAGAAGATATGCCAGTAAAGCATTCGTTCTACTCCTTTGGTTTATCAACTGAGATAATGGTCCAGTGAAGGTGTTTGCTCTTTCTGCGAAAAGACAATTCACTCTTATGTGTGGTTTCTTCGATGATGTATTGCTCTTCGAATGCTTAGACCCTGAATGTGAAAAAGTTATGATTCGTGATTTCAGATGCTGGATCATTGCACCATTCTTAAAAATATATATATATATATAAATTTGATGTTGACTTCTGCAGGAGTGCTGCTAATGTATTATTCAGTTGTAGTTGGCTAAGACGTGTGGTTGACTGAGAAAAGCCTTTTGTGAGCACTCGACAAAGTTGGGCTCTCAACCCATATTTGTTAAGAAAGATGTCTTCTCTTGATGTCCACCAAGAGTGTTGTGCAAATGAGGACATAAGAATACCGAGCATGTTGTTACTGTTGGATAAGGCATGGAATGGTAAAGAGCTGATAAAGTCGGCCGCTTCAAAGCTGTAGCTGATTGTGCAAAATATAAATGCATGATAACGCTACTGCAAGATAACATGACAACAAGATGGGTTGATTTTGGCGTGCAGATAAAACTTAAGTTTAAGACTCATATGAGGAATAGGGGGAATGAACATGTATAGGACAGTCTTCTTAAATAGCATGCACTCATTGGGCAGCATGCCTCAGCTGTTATGTGCTTCGAGAGAGACATTGTCATTGCTGGTGTGGTAGTGCAGTAGGAGGTTACTTTCACTTGCTGATATGGAGGCAATTTTGCCAAGACTATTGCCATATGGGTAGCATTGAGCTCATCTTCAGCACTCATAGTTTTGGGAGGTAACTTGTTCGCTTGAACTGCCACTGATGGAGAGCATGAGGTGACACTTGCATGGCTCCTTATCAAGGCATGTTCTAGCTGAATTGATTGGCTAATGGAGTTGATGCAGAGCTAAAGCTTGTTGGTTAACTTTGATAATCTCCAGGAGTTACTAGAGATATCCAACACTAAGTTTTCCGACTACTGAAATTGACTTGAAGCTGATTATGGACTTGGAGGAGCATGGGTATAGCACAAAATATAAACATAATACCTTAAAGTGAGATCCAGGTTGCCCCTTTAACTGTGGACTCAGAGGAGCATAGGTGTAGCTAAAAATTCTAAACATGATATCTCAAAGTGAGATTCAGGTTGCTCCATTGATATAGGCCTACGTGAATAGCTAGCAATAAGAAATTGATTGGTTAGCCTGGGCCACGTACTAACAAAGCATAGGGCTATTTTATTTTTATTTTTATTTTTTTTTGACTATTTTAACTTGGTTTAAAAAATTGTGTAATTGTGTTTGAGATGATAGTTGATTTTTTTTTTTTTTTTGATGATTGTGAGTGAAAAAGTAAAATGATTATAATTTAAGTATGATATTTTATCTTATTAACTATTTTAACCTATTTTATCTTTATTACTATTTTAGCCCAAACCACACTTCCCAAAAAGGGTTGCAATTTGGTCTGTATGCATTACAAGGCCGCTCAAGTGGAAGATGTTAATTTGTCAATTTGAAGCAATTTCAAAATCAAAATTTAATTGGGATTGGTCCTTAAGTCATCCTAGGATGCCTCAACTATAAATAGAACCCCAGAGGGTATTATACCAAAACATGCTCGGAGTACTTGAGAATACATTGTGGTGAAGATCATTCAATCTTCAAGTTTTCAATACCATTGTTTGTACACTGGTGGCTACCTTGGTGGATTCTAAGGGTGCTTTGGTGGATTCCAAAGTTGGTTCGGTGGATCGTGCTCAGTTTGTGGTGGATTCCAAATATGTTGTGGACTCGATACTCAAATTTCAATTGAAGACAGATGATAGATCCGGTCGGTAGGTACGAGCACACCCTGAAGCTCGTGGATTCGATACACGAGGCCCTTGGATTTTGCTAGGGTGTAAGTTGCAACTAGTATTTTTTGTCTTGCAGTAGTGGAGTGATTGGCTGGACTAATGTTGATACTCCATTTTATCCTGCTTTTTAAGCAATCACACAGCATGTGATCACTTAAAAAATAGAATTTTAACTTTTGGAACTCACTAATATGTACATAATATTAAAATATATTTGTAGTATAAATTTTACTCTATTTCAAGTCCATTTGATAGTAAAACAAACACATTTCTTTAAAAACACAAGATTATCAAAAATAAAAAAATTTTGAAATACTAAAGTGATAATAGGATTCATCATATCAAAATATGTGTTGATAACTTATTTTTACTAATTTTTAGAAAATAATAAATAGTAAAAAGAGGAAATATCATTGTCTTCCAAACTATTACGTGATTTTCAATTTGGCACCAAGATTTTGTATTATTGTAATTTGTCTCTCAATCTTTTTAAAATTTGTTCAATTTACCCCCACCGTTTGTTTTTGTTTATCATCAACCCAACTTGCTAACGCGACACTAAATTTCATTTGGAATTTTATTTTACCTCTCAAATTAAATCTTAAAAATCAATTAGCCCTTCAAATATTAAAAAAAATTAAATTTTAAATAATATACTTTGCAATATATATATATATATATAAATCCAAGCTAGTTTTTTGGCTATTACGAAAAGATGTCCAGAAAAGTAACAATTTGATATGATTTAAACAAGTCAATAAACTAATAAGCTGGCTTTTTTAGATGTTGTCAAAAGAACCAAACTATGAAGCATGTTTATTTTGATAAACATGTCGTACCTGTATCAGGTACCTACTAACATATATGACTTTGTATGGTGCTTTTACATACGTATTGGGTATACGAAACAAGTATTCAAATTTTTTTTTCTTAATTTTTGATGTACCCAGACGTACTCAGTATATACTCAAGCCATATCGTGCTTCAATCAAAATAATATTTTCTTCTACTATAGAGATAAAATTCATTTTACTGGATTTCTTTTTCATTTTTAATTTTATACTTAGCATGATTTTAAAATTAAGTTATGATTTGTAAGTTATTTAATATAATGACATTTAATTTATCTTATACATATACTTTTGGCATTAAATGTTAATTGTATGTTGGATCTTAACAAATTAAACCACTTAATCAATTTTTGTATTACTCCAAATTTAAAATAAATATTTTTTATAAATGTACCAAACTATACTCGTGCCTTACTTTTTTTTGGATTTTAATGTATTGATGTACCCATATCGTACCAGTACTCGTATTTGTACTTGTGCTTTATAGGTTTCAAATTATCTCAAGTTGATCATGTAAAAACTTATTGAGTCGAAAATTTCTTGGCTACTTTATATATGTGCGCGAGCGCAATTGTAACTAGTTTATTTTTTAAATTAATTTCAATAGAATTGATCGACTAATAATAATTTTAAAATTGAGTAGGAAAAAAAATTAAAATTCAATTACTGTCTAAATAATACTCAACAGGACTAATACTCAGTTTTTTTATTTAAAATTTAATTTTTTTATTTTTTAGATAAAAAATTATTAATTAGATATTTAATTTTTAAAAAATATTTCGGGAGCTAATTGATTTTTAAGGTATAGTTTTGGGAGTAAAATGAAGTTCCAAATGAAATTTGGTGTCATGTCAGCAAATTCTGTTTTATTGTAGATGTAAACTAGTAAACACAGAATATGCAGCGGATAAAATAATCAAACAATCATACCTTCTTGATGATAGAGCCTTCTTGGATAAATCACGTGCTTCCAGGGAACTTCTTGATGAACCAACCCAGCAGTGGAGTGATATCACAGATTGAATATCACCCACACCAACCACAGTGTCAAAGACTTGATCGTTGTGTTTTTTGGGAGAGAGTCAGAATATGGGTAGAAAAACAGACTCAACGTTGTTTCTCACTTGGATTACCCATAACCATATATCAGATATATAATATATTATAATATCTATCCATATCAGTTAAAACTGATAATATCTAATATATATTATATTTATCCATATCAGTTAAAACTGATAATATCTGATATCTTGAGTGGTTATCCTAAATAGGTTTGATTTCAAATTCAAAACCTATTTGGATAAGGATTCAAATTCAAATTTAATGGTCATGCCACATGGGCGCCCATTACTAACAGTAGACGGAAATAGATGATGAGGGTAAATTGATCAAATTTTAAAAAATTTGGGAGGCAAATTAAAATAATATGAAATATGGGTGCCAAATTAAAAATTACGTAATAATTTAAGGAATAAAATAATATTTTCTCTAGTAAAAAAATAATAATAGTAATCATAATAATAAAATAAAAGCAAAGAATAAATAAATAAATAACAGTGATGCTAGGTAACCCTAATTTTTGTGGCTCAAATGATGTGACGATGATGTGGAAAATTATTATTATTATTTATATATATTTTATTTATTTATTTATTTAATTTTTTAATCTTTTTTTAATATTTAGGATACTAACCCTAGTTGTTCTTGATAATATACGATTTCTTGAGATATTTTATCAACTCTTTTTCTTGTAAATTCTATATCTTTAGTAGTACCAGTGTTTAATAGATTTTGTAAAAATTCACGACGTTGGTGACAGTTTGCTATTAATATTATTATTTGATTACGATTTAGCAACAGATTTTGGATATAAAAATTGTGATAAAAACTCATAAAAAAGGAAAAAAGTTTTAAATGTTTTGATTTTAGGCCCACTATGCTTCCAAAATAAGAACAATATCTAAAGATTTTGACCGTTACCTGAACGTAGTCGGCGTAGGGCTTTGGCGTTGGCAAGCTTCAGTTTATAGAGGTAGCTAACCTCAACCTTTCCTTCCTTAGATCAGGCTCAACACAAATCTGTTTTGTTTCCTACCTCAAACCGTAACTTCAGAAACTGCTTCTTTAGATATGCAAGAGACCTAAAACCAATAACTTGACATATAGTAATAACACACTCTCTTCCAAAAATGATTTGTTTATTTATTGAACTGAGATTTACAAGGAAAGGAGTGTCTGTAGACTATTGGATAGAGTATTGTTTGTTCTAAAAAGGCTTGAGAACCAAACTTCTTCTTAGTTTCAAGTATACTTTAAGTAATCTGTCCCCTTTTTCTCTCCCCTAAGGCCTTTTTATAGGCACCTTGTGGACTTCAAAGTTTGGATTTCAACCAGATCTATAAACATAAAATATTTTATATTTTATATTTTATTGTTACTAGAAGACAAACAAGAGACAAACTAGCAGGTGGTGTGGCCACATGCTGATTTATTTATGAATATGAGACACCTAGTAGTCACATGGAAGTGTAGTCTTAGCCCATGGTTTTGCCAAACTGTCCATGCTTTTGTCAATCAATTGCATTGTCTAGACTCCACACCCCTTCATTACCCATGATATTACTAAGATCATAGTTCTCATCACATTCTTCAAACATCTCATCCCATCCTTCCAGATCTTGTTCCATCAAATATTTCTCCAAAATTTTACTTCATTTTTCAGATAAATATGTCCCCGATTCTACCTATTCCAAATAATCATATACTGATTCATAAGGCAATCTTGGAACAATTAATTTTTCTACTAAGGACGGTGTTATTGCAAACGTAGTCCTCCCATAATGAACTAATTTGAATCCAACTCTTGCTAATTCTGTAGTTTCGTGAGATATTAGGAAAAGCCCTCTTACCCTTGCTTCTATTAGATCTAATATAAAAGGTTCATCCCAATCTTTGAACCAATAACATTTGTAGGGGATCACGTCTTTCTTATCTTTAACTTTTATCAGATAATGAGATGCATGTAGACGTTCATCATTTACTTCTGTTTGGGCAGTTATAAATGTGATGGGTGCCATGCTTGGATATTCTTCAAAGATTTTATAAATTATTCTGGTCATGAATTATTGGAATTTGGTGAGCCGAGTGAACATAGTACTCTGTGGGTGAGATGGAACGTCGAATGTATTGATTATTCTCAATTTCCACATTTGAACCAAAGGATCTTTTGGGTTGATGAACTTGTTTGGATCGAATGAAACTTTTAACATTCTATAACTGTACAAGGCGGTCCATCCGATGAAGTAGCACCACTAAGTTCCCAGATAAGTGACACATTCTTCATACCATTTCAGAAATAACTTAATAAACGTACATCTTTTTATTTTATCTTGGATATCATCGTGGAGTTGAAAAAACGAATATAATACTTTTAATCTTAAAAAGGTTTTTGCTACTCAATGGGTTGTTCTAATAAGCTCGTTCACAGAACGGCTCTTTCCTGCAGCCTGTATTTTGCTGATAATTTCAGCACTGTCTTGTGTCACCAAGTCCAACACTTCTTGAGTTTTTGCCAAGAGTGTTTCCTTCTCTGGCGGTGTAAGTCTTGTGGATGTGGATGCCATCTGCAAGTTCTCGAGTTAGAGTATCTACTAATATAGCGATCCCGGGTTTACCCTTGTTGTACAGTGATCCGGACATGTGTCCGTGGATGTTGGTAGTTGGTTATTATCGTGTTTACATTCTTTTTTCTTCATATTTGAGTTATAGGATGTGTTAGGCAGGTTTGTTACAGGTTGGTTGTGTTCGGGAGCCTAGTGTTGCTGCCCAGAATTTTGGACCTTCGCTCGAGCGAGGAGTTTGTCGCTCGAGCGAGAGTGGGGTTCGTGTCTGGTGGGTCGAGTCAGAGTGGCTCGCTCGAGCGAGCGGTTGCACCTGGTTCTAGACCTGAGAGTTGTCTTTCTTGGCTCGAGCGAGCTTCCTTCGCTCGAGCGGTCTGGGTTTTTATTCGCTCGATCGAGAACTTCTTGGCTCGAGCGAGAGTTTCTGTGTCTGGTCGCTCGAGCGACGAAGGCTTCGCTCGAGCGAGAGTGTTTTATATCAGCGGACAGTAGCGATTTTAAACATCACTTTTTCACTTTCTTTTTGATCCAAAACCTAAATCCGAGACTCTCTCTCTCTACACTTATATTCTCTCTAAGATTTGATCTCCCTAGAGTGTGAATCTAGCCTAGGGCCTTTGTTAAAAAGATAGAGGGTGTTGAGAGCTTCGATTTAATCTGAAAAAGTTTGGATTTGGAGCAAGTTGATCTTCGAGTCTTCATCTCCTTTTTGGCTAAAACTTCAAGGTAGGGATATCCTACTCCTCTCTATGGATTTTGTCTTTAAATTTTGGTATTTTGAGATGTTGGGCTTGGTTTGGTAATTTTGTGAAAGTTTGGGGCTTTTGTGTAATTTTACAAAAGTTGGGGTTTTATTCATAATAAACCTGGATGCATGTTTGGCATAGAGAAATTGAATGAATGTTAAATCATTGATGAAAATGGGACCTAAGGGTTGAAATGGTAATTATGGATAACGACCTAATTACATTATTGATTAATTGGGATAATTAATGGTGAGAAATGAGGAAATGAAATGTTGATTGAATATCCATTTGTGCATTTATTTTCTGTTTAGAAATAACTGCTTGGGCTATCGGTGGAGGATAGTCGTGATTGTTGTAGACAATGCATGATGATTAGGCAAACTGAAACTAATCAATGAAATGTGTCATGGAACTTGACGATTGATAGAATACATTAACTGTATGTATTGGGTGATTGTGTAGAGGAGGAGATAGGGGATGTACTCCGCGGTTTAGGGGAAGATAGGGGATGTACCTCTAAACCGGATAGTGTTGGGAGAAGATAGGGGATGAACTCCGTAGATACAGCTCATATGCTTGTCTAAAGAAGTGAAGATAGAGCTTATATGCTTATCTTTGTGATGTGTGGATATAGCTTTTATGCTTATCTGTGGATATTGTTGTTATACATATCTGTTGTAGAATGTGAATATAGCTTATTTGCTTATCTGAGAATGTGGATATTGTTGTTATACATATCTGTTGAGCATGTGGGTAGTGCTTATATGCCTATCTGTTGAAAAAGGGGAAATGAAAAGTAATTGGGACTTGTAAGTCGTTTGACATAAATATATGATTTATGTGATTGTATCAGTGTTGGCCATCTATCAATTGCTAATCTTTTAGTCATTGTTCATGGTTGGTTTAGTATATTTCTACTGGGCTGTGGCTCACCCTATATGGGAATATCATTTTCAGGTGCAGGAAGCATGCCACCTCCAAGGACATAGCTGGAGGCTAGAGGCGGACATACTTTTGTCGCCTAACTTTTGATGTATTACATGTAACTTCAAGCCAAGGGCTTAATGTGTAAACGAGTTAGTACTCTTTTGTTGTAACCAAGTTTTAACTTGGAAAGCTGTAAGCCCGTAGGGCATTTTGTTTTGATGTTAACATGTAATACTTATGTAATGGAACTCTAATGAATAAAAGAATGTGGTTAGTTTATATGTAAATGCATGTCTTATCTGATGGGTTTAATGTTGTTATTTTGAGGGTGTTACAACTTGGTATCAGAGCTTACTGGGTTCGAATACTTTGGGTACGTGGGAAGTGATTAGGATCACAATGGGTTTGTCTTGCTTGATAGAGACTTAAATGTAGTATCATATGCTATGTGCTTAAGTGATAACATGCTTATGTGACTATGTGGGTATGGGATTTAATTTCTAGGATGTTGATTGGATCCTTGAGTTTCTGGGAGTCTTGTTGGAAAAGCACTTGATCAATGCTGTTTCTAACCGGAACTCTAGTAACGCCTCGGGACTATCATTATCCGGAAATGAAATTCGTAAGTGCTTATGTGTTTATGTGCTTATGTGGAGTGAATTACAGTTGTCCATGCATTAGGACGTGAGTGTTTAGTTTCGGCACATTTATGAATGTGCTAACGTTCTGTGTTGCCTTTATTAGGATGTCAGGACGAGGAAGAGGAGCTAGGCGTGGTAGACCTGCGAGGCAGGAAGTACCGTTACCGGGTGAGATTCCGGCAGTGCAAGAGGGAGTTGGGCAGGCCAATGTGGCCGAGCCAGTGGGTCAGCAGGCTATGGGTGCCTTGGCCAGAGAGATAGCAGGAGCTTTGGGTATTCTTAGAGCTGGGAATCAGGCAGCTGAGACAGGGCCTTCTTTCTTGAAGAGGGAGTTTTTCCGGTCTAATCCGGATGAGTTTGTCGGGGATCCGAAGGAGCCACTGAAGGCTGATGAGTGGTTAGAGCAAATGAGTAAGACGTTCGAGATGCTTGGCATCGAGGACGGAGCACTGAAAGTGACCTTGGCATCCTTCCAGCTGAAGGGAGATGCGGGTCAATGGTGGAAGTACGAGAAGGCTCGTGTTGGTGGTACTTGGGAGGCGTTTATAAATGCTTTTCAGGAGAGGTTTTTGTCTGCAGCAGCTAGGGAGAAGCTGAGGGATCAGTTTAGCCGGCTTAAACAGCAGGGCTTGTCAGTGGCCGAGTTTGAGGCTACTTTTACCAGTCTGTCCAGGTTTGCACCTGAACTGGTGGCGTCTGAGGAACGCCGTTGCTATGAGTTTGAGCGGAAGTTGAGGCGGGGCCTCAAGTTGAGAGTTGGTGGGTCTTACATCCGAGAGTATAGACACCTAGTTGATGCTGCTGCTCACATGGAGATTATGATGCAGGAGGAGGAGGAAGAACAGAGGGGCTCCAAGAGGAGCCAGGATAGTCAGAGTGATGGCAGGAGGCAGAGGGGTTCTAACCCTCAGCAGTCGCAGGGTGGTGTTGCTAGATCGACCTTCCCAGTGCCGAGTGTAGGCTCCGGGAGAGGTGGTCAGGGGGAATTCACTTGTTACAAGTGTGGCCAGCTGGGTCACAAGGTTTCAGTTTGCCCGCAGAAGGGTGGGGGTTAGAAAGCTGCTTCTTTTTCAGCTAGACCGCACAGTCAGAGTTTGGGCAGGGGGCAGACCTTGACTTGTTATCAGTGTGGACAGCCTGGGCACCTGAAGAGGTTTTGCCCACAGTTGAGTGCCACTTCGGGAGCGTCTGGTTCTAGGCAGACGCAGGGTTTTCAGCCAGCTCAGTCTGTGCAGGCCTCGAGGGCCAATCCGGGAGTTTCGTCATCCCAGTCTGTGCAGCAGTCTTTTGCTCCGAGAGGTGAGCAGGTAGACCAGGGGCCTACGGGGCGCGTGTATGCTGTTACCGCGCAGGATTTAGTACCGGCTCCATCAGTAGTGAGAGGTACTTTTCTATTTTGCAACTCGGTTGCTAGTGTGTTGATAGACACGGGTGCATCTCATTCTTTTGTATCTGCTGCATTTGCATCTGTTTTGGAATTGGAGTTAGCACAGTTAGCATCTCCTATTTGTGTGGTATCGCCTTTGGGTGGTGAGTTGATCCTGAAACAGGGTGTTAGAGGATGTGATATAGAGGTCGCCAACTATAGGCTTCCTTTTCCGTTTGTTGTCATGCCCATGAAGGGCTTTGATGTTATTTTGGGTATGGATTGGCTATCGTCATACCGGGCTGTTATTGATTGCTACCGCCAGAGGGTCACGTTATGTACCTTGAGCGGGGAGTGGTTCCATTTCTTAGGAGACCGGGTTGGTAGTGTTTTGCCACCGGGGTATGATTCGCGAGGGCGAAGTGAGCTTAGTAGTCTACTTGCCAGCTTTGAGAGTGGTGAGAGTGGTGAGACCCAGCTTGTGTTGCCGAGGGTGGTTTGTGAGTATTCGGATGTCTTTCCCGAAGATCTAGTTAGTTTACCACCTCACCGAGAGATAGAGTTCTCTATTGATTTAGTGCCCGGCACGGCGCCGATTTCTATGGCACCTTACCATTTTGCTCCAGCAGAGTTGGTTGAGTTAAAAGTTCAGCTTC
The DNA here is from genome assembly GCF_055761805.1 of Camellia sinensis. NCBI lineage: Eukaryota > Viridiplantae > Streptophyta > Magnoliopsida > Ericales > Theaceae > Camellia > Camellia sinensis. The sequence goes on from NC_138968.1 coordinate 11,991,776, forward strand.
AGGAATTGCTAGATAAGGGTTTTGTTCGCCCTAGTGTTTCACCGTGGGGAGCGCCGGCCCTCTTTGTTAAAAAGAAAGATGGTGCCTTGAGATTGTGTATAGACTACCGGAAGTTGAATCGGGCTACGGTTAAGAATAAGTACCCTATGCCCCGTATAGATGATTTGTTTGACCAGTTGAAGGGTTCCCGTTGTTTCTCTAAGATAGACTTGAGATCGGGTTACCACCAGTTGAGGGTCAGGGAGGAAGATATTCCGAAGACGGCATTCCGCACGCGGTATGGCCATTATGAGTTTCTGGTGATGCCATTTGGGCTTACCAATGCACCGGCAGTCTTTATGGACTTGATGAACCGGATTTTCCGGGAGTTCTTAGATCGATTTGTGGTCGTCTTTGTGGACGACATCCTTATCTATTCGCCTTCAGAGGAGGAGCACGAGGAACACTTGAGAGTGGTGCTTGAGTTGCTTAGAGCCCATAGGCTGTATGCCAAGTTTGGGAAGTGTGAGTTCTGGCTGAGGGAAGTCAAATTCTTAGGCCACGTGGTATCCGGGGAAGGGGTGTCTGTTGATACATCCAAGGTTGAGGCAGTGCAAGATTGGGCACAGCCTAAGAGTGTGTTTGAGATCCGCAGTTTTCTGGGATTAGCTGGGTATTACCGTCGGTTTGTGAAAGATTTCTCCAGGTTAGCGTCACCGTTGACTAGACTGACTCGGAAGGGAGTCAAGTTTGTGTGGAGTGAGACTTGTGAAAAGTCGTTCCAAGAGTTGAAAGTCAGATTGACCACCGCTCCGGTGTTGATTATTCCGGAGAGAGGGTTGGGTTATGCGGTTTATTGTGATGCCTCACGAGAGGGTTTGGGTTGTGTGTTGATGCAAGAGGGGAAAGTGGTAGCTTATGGCTCACGTCAGTTGAAAATACACGAGAAGAATTACCCCACACACGACCTAGAGTTAGCGGCTGTGATTTTTGCCTTGAAAATCTGGAGGCACTACCTTTATGGTGAGAAGTTCGAGGTGTTCTCGGACCACAAGAGTTTGAAGTATCTGTTTACACAGAGAGACTTGAATCTGAGGCAGAGGAGATGGATGGAGTTCATCGAGGATTATGATTTTGAGTTGCATTATCATCCGGGAAAGGCCAATGTTGTGGCCGATGCCCTTAGTAGGAAGTCCATTAGTGATGTAGCTTGTATAGCCATCCGGGAATGGGAGATGTTGGGAGCACTTGGTGAGTTTGATTTGCTACTGGGCGAATCTGTTGGGGCTGCGGCCTTGTTTTCTGTTGTTGCGCAGCCTACACTTGTGATTAAAGTGTTAGAGGCACAGAGTGGTGACCTTGAGGTAGAATCTCTCCGAGAGAAGATCTCCAGTGGGAAAGTGGAGAAGGGTTTGACGGTGTATCCCGACTTGAGTGTGAGATACCGAGACCGTTTGTTTGTACCGGAGTCTTGCCGAGAGGAAGTACTCCGAGAGTTTCACCATTCGCGCCTTGCGGTGCATCCGGGAGGTACTAAGATGTATCAGGATTTGGGTCGCCAGTTTTGGTGGCGGGGTATGAAGAGAGATGTGGCTGTTTTCGTATCAAAGTGCCTTACTTGCCAGCAAGTGAAGGCCGAGCATCAGAGGCCAGCGGGTTTGTTGCAACCCTTGCCTATTGCCGAGTGGAAGTGGGAGCATGTCACTATGGACTTCGTTGTAGGTCTTCCGAGGACTCAGCGGGGTTGTGATGCTATTTGGGTGGTTGTAGACCGGTTGACTAAGTCGGCGCACTTTATTCCTATGCGCGTGAGAGATTCGGTAGATCATCTTGCCGACTTGTATGTTCGGGACGTAGTGAGATTGCACGGGGTCCCAGTGACGATCATCTCAGATAGAGATCCTCGTTTTACTGCTAGGTTGTGGCAGAGTTTGCAGAGTGCCTTGGGCACTAAGTTGACCTTTAGTACGGCCTATCATCCTCAGACTGACGGGCAATCCGAACGTACTATTCAGATCCTCGAGGATATGCTTCGGGGTTGTGTCCTTGACTTCAGTGGGACGTAGGAGAGGCACTTACCTTTGGTAGAGTTTGCCTATAACAACAGTTTTCAGTTTAGCATCGGTATGGCACCGTTTGAGGCCTTGTATGGCCGACCGTGTAGGTCTCCAGTTTGTTGGGCCGAGGTGGGTGATGCACCTTTGTTGGGTCCGGAGTTGGTTAGGGAGACGACGGAGAAAGTTGAGCTTATCCGTAGGAGGCTTGTTACAGCCCAGAGTCGTCAGAAATCTTATGCTGACCGTAGGAGGAGGCCTTTGGCGTTTGAGGTAGGTGATCATGTCTTTCTGAAGATATCACCTAGGCGAGGTCTGATGAGGTTTGGGAAGAGTGGGAAGTTATCCCCTCGGTTTATTGGTCCTTTTGAGATCCTTGAGAAGATTGGTGAGGTTGCTTATCGGTTAGCCTTACCGCCGCAGTTGTCCAAAGTGCATGACGTGTTTCATGTGAGTATGCTTCGGAAGTATGAGCCAGATCCATCACATGTGTTGGATTGGACCGATTTAGAGGTAGATGAGGATGCCTCGTATGAGGAGAGACCGGTTCGGGTCTTGGATAGGCGGGATCAGGTCCTGCGTGGCAAGACCATTCCTTTGGTGAAAGTCTTGTGGAAACATCACGGAGTGGAGGAAGCCACTTGAGAACGTCAGTTGGGAGTCCGTGAGAAATATCAGGACTTGCTTGTTGATATGTGATCTTGTATTTACATTTTGCATTTTGTTGAACTTAAGAGCTTTTATATATGTCTTAAGTTGTGAAACATTGAAAATGTTTGGTTTATTGGAAGTATGTTTTGGGAACTTGCCTCATATGGGAGTTGAATGTAACATTGTATATGTTGAATATATTGTTGAAATTGGAAAGATAGTGCATAATGTTGATGCATGTTGAAAGTACATATGTTGTTTACATATTGTGAAATGCCTCTTGTTAAGGAGATGGGATGACCGGTAATGGGTCGAATTGTTGAATGTTAAATTGTAACATTGTCTAAAATGAAGGAAAACTTGTTTTTGAAAACTTGTGCTCAATTTCGGGGGCGAAATTCTTTAAGGGGGGGAGGTTATAGCGATCCCGGGTTTACCCTTGTTGTACAGTGATCCGGACATGTGTCCGTGGATGTTGGTAGTTGGTTATTATCGTGTTTACATTCCTTTTTCTTCATATTTGAGTTATAGGATGTGTTAGGCAGGTTTGTTACAGGTTGGTTGTGTTCGGGAGCCTAGTGTTGTTGCCTAGAATTTTGGACCTTCGCTCGAGCGAGGAGTTTGTCGCTCGAGCGAGAGTGGGGTTCGTGTCTGGTGGGTCGAGCCAGAGTGGCTCGCTCGAGCGAGCGGTTGCACCTGGTTCTGGACCTGAGAGTTGCCTTTCTTGGCTCGAGCGAGCTTCCTTCGCTCGAGCGGTCTGGGTTTTTATTCGCTCGATCGAGAACTTCTTGGCTCGAGCGAGAGTTTCTGTGTCTGGTCGCTCGAGCGACGAAGGCTTCGCTCGAGCGAGAGTGTTTTATATCAGCGGACAGTAGCGATTTTAAACATCACTTTTTCACTTTCTTTTTGATCCAAAACCTAAATCCGAGACTCTCTCTCTCTACACTTATATTCTCTCTAAGATTTGATCTCCCTAGAGTGTGAATCTAGCCTAGGGCCTTTGTTAAAAAGATAGAGGGTGTTGAGAGCTTCGATTTAATCTGAAAAAGTTTGGATTTGGAGCAAGTTGATCTTCGAGTCTTCATCTCCTTTTTGGCTAAAACTTCAAGGTAGGGATATCCTACTCCTCTCTATGGATTTTGTCTTTAAATTTTGGTATTTTGAGATGTTGGGCTTGGTTTGGTAATTTTGTGAAAGTTTGGGGCTTTTGTGTAATTTTACAAAAGTTGGGGTTTTATTCATAATAAACCTGGATGCATGTTTGGCATAGAGAAATTGAATGAATGTTAAATCATTGATGAAAATGGGACCTAAGGGTTGAAATGGTAATTATGGATAACGACCTAATTACATTATTGATTAATTGGGATAATTAATGGTGAGAAATGAGGAAATGAAATGTTGATTGAATATCCATTTGTGCATTTATTTTCTGTTTAGAAATAACTGCTTGGGCTATCGGTGGAGGATAGTCGTGATTGTTGTAGACAATGCATGATGATTAGGCAAACTGAAACTAATCAATGAAATGTGTCATGGAACTTGACGATTGATAGAATACATTAACTGTATGTATTGGGTGATTGTATATAGAACCAATGTGTTTATATACGTTATGTGTAGAGGAGGAGATAGGGGATGTACTCCGCGGTTTAGGGGAAGATAGGGGATGTACCTCTAAACCGGATAGTGTTGGGAGAAGATAGGGGATGAACTCCGTAGATACAACTCATATGCTTGTCTAAAGAAGTGAAGATAGAGCTTATATGCTTATCTTTGTGATGTGTGGATATAGCTTTTATGCTTATCTGTGGATATTGTTGTTATACATATCTGTTGTAGAATGTGGATATAGCTTATTTGCTTATCTGAGAATGTGGATATTGTTGTTATACATATCTGTTGAGCATGTGGGTAGTGCTTATATGCCTATCTGTTGAAAAAGGGGAAATGAAAAGTAATTGGAACTTGTAAGTCGTTTGACATAAATATATGATTTATGTGATTGTATCAGTGTTGGCCATCTATCAATTGCTAATCTTTTAGTCATTGTTCATGGTTGGTTTAGTATATTTCTACTGGGCTGTGGCTCACCCTATATGGGAATATCATTTTCAGGTGCAGGAAGCATGCCACCTCCAAGGACATAGCTGGAGGCTAGAGGCGGACATACTTTTGTCGCCTAACTTTTGATGTATTACATGTAACTTCAAGCCAAGGGCTTAATGTGTAAACGAGTTAGTACTCTTTTGTTGTAACCAAGTTTTAACTTGGAAAGCTGTAAGCCCGTAGGGCATTTTGTTTTGATGTTAACATGTAATACTTATGTAATGGAACTCTAATGAATAAAAGAATGTGGTTAGTTTATATGTAAATGCATGTCTTATCTGATGGGTTTAATGTTGTTATTTTGAGGGTGTTACAACTAAACTATTTTTATTACCATTAATATGTTCTATATCAAAAGTAAATTATTTTAACCAAAGTTGCCACCATAAAAACCTCCCTTGCGACCGCATGTTAGATAAATTTTTATTTATGAAACCTAGTAGGCCTTTGCAATTAGTTCTTATTAAAAATGGTTTTGGTGCTAAAAATATTTAAAAATTTTCTATCCCTTTTACTATGGCTAATAATTCTCTTTCCATAGTAGAATAATTACATTCAGCTTAATTAAAACTTCCACTACAATATCTACATAATTGATTATTTTCTTTTATTTTTAAAACTGCGATCTAGTTATTGTTATTTGCATCAGTTTCTAATACTAGCTCATCATTTTCATTAGGAAGAGTTAGGGTAGATAAATCCTTACATTTTTCTTTTAAGAATTTTACTAAAGTGGAGTTGGCTGAGTTCTAAGTCCAACTCTCATCCTTTTTTAGTTTCTTTTGTAAATGTTTTCTTATTTTGGCTAAGTCTTTTATAAAATCTGAGGCATATGTTAAGCATCCTAAAAATCTTTCTAATTGTTTTCTACCTATGATTTTATCAGGAAATTTATTAATTTTTTCGAGAATATGATTTTGCATTTTTATTGTTCCTTCCTTGATTTCAAATCCTAAAAATTCTATTTCCTTTTGTGCATACATGCATTTCTTTTCAGCTAATACTATTCCATGTTTTTCACATTTTTCTGTTATTATTTTGATATTTGTTCTATGTTGTTCTATGGATTTGGAAAAAATTAAAATATCATCTATAAATACAAGACAAATATTATTCAATTCTTTAAAGATGTCATCCATTCTTCTTTGAAATATTTGAAGTGCATTTTTTAACCCGAATGGAATTACAAGCTATTCATAATGTCCTTGTGGTGCACTAAAGGCTGTTAGTGGAATGCTCTTGATCCATTTTTATTTGCCAATATCCACTTTTGCTGTATATTTTGGAGAACCAGGAGGCACCCTGTATTATGTTAAAAATGACTTGTTTATTTGGAGGTAAAATAACCATCTCTTTTAGTATTATCATTTAATTTTTTGTAATTTATTACCATTCTAGCATTTCCTCTTTTAATCTCAGCATGATTTCTGACCATAAATGATGGACTACTATGTGGACTTTTACTATCTCTAATTAATCCTTTTCGTTTCAGATCTTCTATTTCTTTTTTGAATTCCTCTATATCATTATAAGTATATACCATTTGTTTTACTCTAATTATTTTATTAGGACCGATTAAGTCTTTTTTAGCTATATTTTTATCTTTATGCCAAAATTTTAACGGATCTTCACTATATAAATTTGTGCATCTTTCTTGCTACTCTTTTTGAATTTCTTCTTGAATACTAATTTATTTAATACTTAGTGCAGTTTCGCGCCTAGTTGGAGAGATTACCTTCTCACCACACTTGCTGTGTACGAAGTCAATATTGTGATGTGTAACAGCCGCTTTTAGTTTTAAGACTGCAATTGGTTTATTGTTATTTGTAAATATAACATAGAGTAATGTTTGAGTACAAGGGCTGTATAATCTTTAAAAATTATTGCCTATAATTACATCATGTGATGGTTGATCGGTTGCCCAAAGTTTAGGAATGATAATGGTAATTGAATTAATTTTGATAGCTAAATTTTCTATATCATCAGTATGTATCATCGTACTATTGTTAGCTATTCGAACTATTAATGGTGGATTTTTCTTTTTCCACATATATTCGAGAAAGAGTTCCCTTTTCCCAAAACATACTGAGCATCCACTATCTAAGTAAACACATAGTTCGTAGGTATTAAATCTTTTTATGTGTATTTTTATTGGTATATATATACTATTAACATTAGTGTATGATAATGACATTTTGTTTTCTTCATTCTTTTTGCTATACTGTTTTACAAATGTATTGTATTCTTTTTGTGCCTTTTCTTCATCGTCTTTTGTTCATGCCATAAGATTCTCCTCATCTTTATACACCGGTACACTGGTAGTTCTATATCCTATTATTCTTTTGCTAACTGAACTTCTTCCAAATTGTATATTAGACTTATCTATGAAGTGTCTTCCTGACGATATGCTTACGTTATCCATTTCAACATTATTTTCTATTGAGTTAGGAGTTTCTATTTTAATATTTCCGGTATTATCAATTTTAATTATATTTTTTCTTTTTGTAATATTTTTAAGATTATTGAAACTTGCTATCCATCGATTATCTAACTTGATCTCATTAGGATTTATTCTTTTAGGTGTAATTCTATCCATTGGTATTCCATTGGTAGGTTCAAATTTATCTGCTTCTATAATTTTATGTTGCATTTTAGGATCTATGTTATTATCTAACTTGTATATTATTTTTCAAAATATCCTTAATGGATAGGTGGTTTCATGCATATAGATTCCTTCAATTTTTCTTTTTAGAGTTAAAAATTTATTTATGAATCCATCTTTTAAACTAATATAACATCTTGGTCTGCAATTAAAATTTAATGGTCCTCCACATAGATTACCTTTTATTTCATAGATTATGGATATTCCAAAATTTCGTTGTCTAATATCACACAAAAATGCATATATATTGTCCTTTGTCAAATAACGGTGTTATTTGTATTTGTACGCTCCTTATATGCATGTATTTATATTTATTATCTTTATTATTCTTTAATATATTTTCATAATTTATTAAATTTATTTGTCCTACCTCATATTCACAATCCTTAATTTCAATATCTACTTCCATCTTTTCACATATATATTTACTTTTTTAATTTGAATATTGATTTATGATATATTTCGTCTTTTTGTATTATTGGTAATATCCAATCTTTTTCTATTTTTTTTCTTGAGAATTTTCTATGGCAAATTATTCTCCTCTCAAATTTTCTGTACATATTTCTTCTGTCATCATAAAATTTAACTCTTCCTCAGTGTCGCTATAGTCTTCGTCTTCGTCTTCTACTTCTATTTCTATTTCTTCTTCAATTAATTCTATTATTCCTTTATTATTTCCTAAAGCTAATTCTAAAGATGCTTCTTCTTCTTCTAGTTTTACATAATCCAGATTTCTTAAAACTTTTATTATTTTATTATTCTTTTTACTTCTGCATTGATTGCCAAAGTGGCCTATTTCTCCACATGCTCAACATGTAAGAATTAAAATAATTTTAATTTAGAAAGAAGAATACCTCCTTCCATGATGTTCAAGCCTTTGAATCTTTATCCTTGAATGATCAAATCTTGAATGTATAAACAAAACCCACTCACTGAACACTTTTAAGCCTATTCTATTCACTAAACAATGTCTGTGTTTGATGGCTATCACAGACATATATATACATAGGCTTGGACCTATATCCAAGTGTAACTTCTTATAACTTCCCACCATCAGGGAAGTTGTAAAGTCCCATGAAACCACCATATGGGATAGTGAACAGACATTAGTTACCTAGTAGTCATTAAACCAATTAATTAGTCATTAAATCAATTGAATATATATAATAAATATATATATATATATATATATATAATATAAATAAATAAATAAAACAAACATGTGGCATATGGGCCACTTTATGAATATTCTTACATTCTCCCACTTGGCACATATAACACACGTTGTTGACTGTCACGTAACTAACGAACTGATGATGGCCATTAAATAAAAAAACCCAAACCTTAGAGGTATAATACACGAATTATGGCGGTTATACTCTATCAATTAAGTATTTCCTTCCATGTATTACATTGTATTACACTCTCAACTATATGTGGCTTCATTCTTTATGAATAACTTCTAATAAGTTATTCTGGGTCCAATGATCCCTATGGATCAACAATCCCAGTGGATTGCATAGCATCACAAATACTTTAGGTGCACAAAATGATACTTTTCACTAATAATAATCAAAATGTCATGACAAAACAAAATAAAATAACAACTAGAAAAATTATTGAGCTAACTAATTAGTCTCATGCCCTCAACGTGTTTTGAAAACACCTTTACAGAAAGACCTTTGGTCATGGGATCTGCAATCATCATATCGATACTAATATGCTCAATGCTGACTTCTTGCTTCTTAACACGGTCTCGAATAGCAAGATATTTTATGTCAATATGCTTGCTTCGGCTACCACTTTTGTTGTTGTTAGAGAAGAAAACCGCAGCCGAATTATCACAGTAAACCTTTAATGGCTTAGAAATTGAATCCACAATTCAAAGCCCTGTGATAAAATTCCTTAACCAAATAGCCTGTGAGGTTGCTTCAAAGCAGGCTATAAACTCTGCTTCCATTGTTGACGATGCAATTATCGTCTCTTTGGCGCTCTTCCATAAAACAGCACCGCCTGCTAGCAGATAGACATATCCTAAAGTGGATTTTCTGGAATCTTGACAACTCGCAAAATTCGAGTCTGAATATCCAACCACCTCAAGACAGTCAACATGCTTGTAAGTAAGCATGTAGTCCTTGGTTCCGTTTAAGTACATCATGATTTTGTTGCAGCCTTCCAATGTTCCATTCTTGGATTACTTTGGTATCTTCCAAGCATCCCAACTGCAAATGCAATGTCAGGTCATGTACAAACCAAAGCATGCATTAAATTGCCTACGGCAGACGCATAGGGAATGCTAACCATTTGTTCCTTTTCCAAATCATTCTTCGAACATTGACTTAAACTGAATTTGTCACCCTTTAAAAGGGGCGCTGCATTAGGAGCGCAATCACTCATCTTGAATTTCTCCAAAACTCTTGCAATGTAGGCTTTATGAGATAGTCCTAATGTCCTTTTGGACCTATCTCTGTGAATCTCTATGCCAATGACATAAGAAGCTTCACCCATATCTTTCATTTCAAAATTTTGGAAAAGAAATTGTTTAGTATCATGCAACAATCCCAAATCATTAGATGCAGGTAAAATGTCATCACATATAGAACTAGAAAAATGTATTTGCTCCCACTAACCTTAAGGTATATACAGTTGTCCACAACATTCTCCGTAAAACCATATGAAGTAATAACATTGTGGAACTTTAAATACCACTTTCGGGAAGCTTGTTTTAGTCCATATATGGATTTCTTGAGCTTGCAAACTAAGTGACTATCTTTATCAGAACAAAAACCTTCAGGTTGGTTCATGTATACTTCTTCCTCAAGATCCCCATTTAAAAATGTCGCTTTCACATCCATTTGATGTAGCTCTAAATCAAAATGAGCTACTAATGCCTTGATAATTCGAAATGAATCCTTTTTAGAAACCAGAGAAAATTTATTATGATAATCGATGCCTTCTCTTTGAGTAAAACCCTTGGCTACAAGTCTGGCCTTATATCGTTCGGCATTACCATTTGAATCTTTCTCGGTCTTATAGACCCATTTACAGCCAACGGCTTTAACTCCTTTAGGCAACTCGACAATTTCCCAAACTTGATTCTTAGCCATAGATTCCAACTCTTCCTTCATGGCATCATACCATAATTTAGAATTATCCCTATTCATGGCATTGGAAAATGAAATAGGATCATCTTTAGGTCCGATGCCAAAATCAGACTCCATTGAGTATACAAAATAATCAACAGAAATTGCTGACTTTCTAGCTCGTGAGGATCTTCTTAATTCTGTAGTCTCAATTGGGACTTGAGCTACAGGCTCTATGTTGACTTGGTTCTCTTGTGGTGGAAGTTCTTGAATTTGTTGATTTTCAAGGATATCAGGTTGATTATCCTGAAAGACAACCAATTCACCTATATTCACAGGTGTTGTATCTTGATCCCGTGATTCCTTCCACTCTATCTTTCGAGGGTAACTCCCACTAGGGTCAACTTCCTCAATAAACTTAGCATTTCTGGCGTCAACAATTCTAAGTGAATTTGAAGGACAATAAAATTTGTAACCCTTGGAGTTTTCCGCATAGCCTATGAAAAAACCACTAACTGTTTTGGGGTCCAATTTCTTTAAATGTGGGTTATACACCCTCACTTCAATTGGACAACCCCAAACGTGTAAGTGTCTTAAACTTGGCTTCCATCATTTTCATAACTCAAACGGTGTTTTGGGAAAAACCTTGGATGGAACCCTATTTAAGATATACACGGCAGTTTTCAAAGCTTCACTCCATAAATTTATAGACATATTAGAATAACTAAGCATGCTCCTTACCATGTCCATAAGTGTTCGGTTCCTTCTTTCAGCAACACCATTTTGTTGTGGTGTGCCAGGTATTGAATATTGTGCAATAATGCTTTCTTCCTTAAGGAACTTAGCAAATAGACCTGGTAATTGTCCCAATTCTGTGTACCTCCCATAATATTCCCCACCCCTGTTTGATCTCACAATTTTAATTTTCTTTTATGTTTGTTTCTGTACCTCTGTTTTATAAACTTTAAAGGCATCAAGTGCCTTGGCCTTAACAAACAAAAGGTAGAGATACATGTATCATGTGAAGTCATCAATAAATGAGATAAAATATCTCTGACCATTCAGACAAGGTGGAGTAAATAGTCCACAAATATCAGTGTGTATGATTCCAAGAATTTCCTCACTCCTTTTGGCACCTTTATTGGTCTTGTTGGTCTGCTTTCCCTTTATGCTGTCCACACAAATACCAAATTTGGTAAAATCAAGAGTCGGAAGGACTTCATCATTAACCAACCTCTTTATTCTCTCAATGGAGATATGTCCCAATCTCCTATGCCAAAGAATAGAGGAGGACTCATCAACAATATTACGCTTAATGCCAATATCACCATGCAAGGTTAAAGATTTTGTTCAAAAACAGGATCCAAATTTAATTTGTACAAACCATTAATTAAAGTACCAAATCCTACAGAAACAGAGTCTTTAAACAAACTAAAATTTGCACCAATAAACTACAATTCAAATCCAAATGGTACTAGTCTAGAAATAGAAATTAAATTTTTTAAAAAAGATGGAATGTAAAATGTGTTTTCAAGATCCAAAACAAAGCCATTTTTTAAAACAAGTCTGAAAGTTCCAACAGCTTCGACGTGCGAATGCATCCCATTGCCAGAATAGATGCCTTGTTCACTTCCCGTCGGTTTCCTTAGGCTAAGGAAGCCTTGCATGGTATTAGCAATGTGAATTGTAGAACCCGAATCAATCCACCAATCATATTGATGAGTATTAACAAAATTAGATTCATAACACACAAGAGATATGATATTATCTTTCTTCTCAATCTCTAAGGACTTAAGACGAGCTACAATGTCCTTCATTTCCATAATGTGCTCACGCACACTCCTAGAATTGTTATGCTTCATTTCTGATAGTTTGTTCATTAGGGTGCTTGCCAATGCTTTGTCAGAACTAACAAATTGCTCTTCAATAGCCCTCATGTAGTTCTTGACCTTATCAGATGGTGGGATTGAGCCCCTAATGCTCTGGCTGATATGTGACTTTATGAGCATTAGGCTTAAGCGATTGGATCACTCCCACTTATCATAAGCACTATTTTCTGCAGCGGAACTCTTGTCCGTGGGTTCAGGAGGTTCATCCACACGGAGTGCCAGATCGAGGTCCATGCACCCTAATGTTAGAAGGATTTTGTCCTTCCAGTCCGAAAAATTATCACCGTTCAAGAATAGAATACGAGAAGACTCATTAGATAGTACAGAGGTAGAAATCACTGCAATTACCAAGAACATTATTAATGCTTTGAAACAATAGCTATAGTCTGAATCAACCAATGTCAAATTCAGTAACAAATCTAAACTTTTCTGTGGGTAGAGGTCACTAAACTGTATTAGATTTGCTATTACTTTATAATAAGACTAATGGTTCCGAAATATGTAAGGAAAAGAAAACTCATACCTGTGGGTTTAGAGTGTTCAATCCCCTTAATACCCAATCCATTATCTTATTCCAATTAAATTTCATAAATAATTACTTTCCTGTGGGACCAAGAAATTATTTATAAAACATAATTACAATGTAAAAATGCTAAATTAATTTTTAACTTTATGTGATCAAAATACTGAGGATCACATCTTTATGTCTTAAGATGCTATGGCTACTCTTAAAATAGAATAAAATTTTTAAATATGACATAATTTATTAATGTGAGCAAATCCTTATAGTCACAACAAATACATAATCTTTCAATGCACATAATGTATAATACATACAATTAGAGTAATATCACATGAAAAATCCCAAGACCAAACACATGTAATTCAACCTTATACTAGATTTTGCTTAAAAATTGGACCAAAATAAATTCCATAAGCCCAACACATAGTGTATTCATACTCTTATTTCACATGAATTTTCAATGCATGAATAATTACCTTAATGCATGTAATATAATATTACATTATTTTAGATAACATGCCAATGAATCTCAAAAATTATAAAAACTAAAAGAACATGTTATAATTCACTGTATGAGATTCAATTGAATTTGCTTACTTTTTAAACATGCAACGATAATAAACAAAACATCCTTAACAGCATGTTAAAATTTCTTTATGAAAATTCTAGAAATAAATTCAAGTCTTTCATGCTTTTTTTTTTAAAAAAATAAACCAAATAAATCCAAATAAAAGTATGAGAATTTCTAGATTTTATACAAAATCGGATTAAATATTTTGCTCTTTAATGTGTGTGTCAAAAATAATAGTTAATGACACACAACAAGTCTCCTAAATAAAATAGATTGAGAGTAGGAGAAAATTTTAAATAAATGTAAATACCACTAGCACAAATCACGATGGACTCTACTATTGCAACAGTGCTTCCTTTTTCTTTAATAGTGATATTGTAGACGCGCCCTGGGGGCTTTGGTTCTACAGTTTGGACTCAAATGTCACGGTTCTTAATATGATCTTGCAATATGCAATGCAAGACTGATAAATCACCAAAGAGTCCAAATCCGGCAAATCGTTTTGGAAAACAGATTTTTAAGAAAGAAGTGTCAAACATGGATTGCTTTGCCAGATACAGAGTCGCCACCTAAATATTTTATTTTGGGGGAATTTAGGAAACCCTGACTCGTGCCTAAGGCCACGTGTCCGTCATCACCAAATTTGTCTCGGCTCGGGAACTTGGGTACGATTGGGGAAGGTCATGTATAAGCACCCCCGCTCGCCCGATCCGAAGATTGGCCTGTACTAAGCATGATATCGAGTTTTGAAAACATATGTGTTCTTATTCCGGTTGATTAGCTAGAATTTACTATGTGATGTGCACAACACACAAGTATAGACTAGATCGCCTAATTTGGAACAAAGCATCGCATATCCGTTTTGTTTTGGAAAATGGTTTGAAGTTTGCTACTCGCAAGTAGGCTAAAATGCGGATTTCAATGAATTGTCCCAATTCAAGTAATCTAACCTTCACCCACAGGAATTCAGGCAGTTTATATCAACTAAGCAGTTAGTCTCATGGCAAGCATGCTGTTATGTTAACACTTACACACATGCAAGATGCTAAAGCATAAACACAGAACATGTTAGTAATCAATGTATGATCCAAGTCTATGTTAAAATGGCTAATGTATCGCATACAAAATGCAACTAGAATAGGCTCAGCTAATCTAAGGATGGCATGTGAAATGCAACAACTCGATACACGTATTCAAGTTGGAATTGAAATACTATGCAGTTGGCATGATACGCCGAGCCCGGTGCATGTAATACAAATGAATGATGCAAACATGCATAGCATTAGGATGCTAATTGAAACATGCCCTAGAACTAACCATCGTAAGCGGTTAAGTAAAAAAGAGAAAGAAATGGAGGTTGGAAGACATGCATCACACACACGCACGCTTATTACACGATTACGCCCTCTCGAGGGAGGGACCGAAAGAATAATACAAATTAATTAACTAACAAGCTAATTAAATATTACACAATACTTAATTAATTAAATGAATTAATTAAGTTAAGAAAGCAGTAAAGAGGCCTCGGGAAGAGGGATGAATGCGTGCATGCTCGGCTCCGCTCAGAAATCCATCGCTATACTCATGCTGCATCTGTTTACACTGATCTGTACTTCTGAAAACTTCACAAGTCCCAAGAAAGCTTCAGAATCACTCCCTGAGCACTGTGGGATGTTACCGACCAAGAGGTGAGGCCACCGGCCATGGGGAACTGGTCATCGACCATTTGTGGTAATCTCGGCTAACAATTAATGGCCGGCCGGCATTGAAGATGGTCGACCGACCATCTCTTTCGACAGAATCCTGTTTTGCTGCAGCAGAGGACAGACAGAACATAACAATGCATTTTCAAAGCAATGTTTGCACCACCACTCTCCTTATCATGTTTGAGACTCAAAGGAGTATGGTTCTTGACCCTTGGGCCACCAATCACGCATCTCGATGCATGATGGCCAAAGGAGCCAAGTGTGCAAATCAATATGGAATGAAATGCACATAACACGTAAGGGGCCCCAACCTCTATCATGATTGATCAAGGGGCAAGGGATGCATGCTCGATGCTATGCAACCTAAACATGCGAGCATACTAGTGCAAAATGAGCATACAAGCAACAATGTTACACAAGGCAATTAGCATATAACAATATGCAAAGACAAGCATGCAAACAAGCATGTGACTTCGTTCAATCATGTAACAACATGTGAGGCAAACATGTAACAACATGTTAAGCAACGTAAAACCAAAAGAATGCATGCCAAATGCACTATCGCTTAAGCATGCAACAACATATTAATAGGCCAAGTATGCGACAACATACAAGGCAAGCATGCAACAACATGCGGGAATGGTCTTAAACCAAAATGGGCAGCTCTCAAATAAGCCCAAATCATCGGCCAAAATGCTAAGGGATAAGGGACAAAATCACATACAAACATGCATGCTAATGGCCCATCACTTTAAGCACAAAAGGGGCAACCTTTAAGCACACTTAAAATGAATAAAAAGCATGCAAATGTGACAACATTAGATGCTCTGAAATGAGGCTAGGAGTGATGCCAAATCACATAAACAAGTCAAACATGGCATGCTCAAAACTGGAGCCTAAGACTAATCGAAGGACTTGAACCAAAGCTACACAAAACAAAGAGCATATGGCAAGTATGACCCAAAACAGTCCTAAATCAAGCTAAAGTGAGCCTAAAACATGCAATGACCGAAGCCAAAACAAGCCAAAATGAAGGGGCAAAATCATGAGGCATACAAGGCCATCAAAGAGGTATTACACTACACCTAATACGACCAAACATGGCATGATTTAAACGACTAAAAATAGAGTTAGGACATGTCAAAATGAGCCCAAAAACCCACTTAGATGTCATCCCGAATACCCAAACATGTTGGCATAGACAATGACACATTCATGAGGCATAAAACACAAACTCTTTAAGACATTAAAGGAGTGATAAGTGCAAGTATTCAAGCATACAATATGGACTGAAATAACATTCTAAGTGATGCCAAACCACTGAAATGATCCACATAGAGCATGCTAGCAACTTGGACACTCAAAGCTAACAAGCTAGATTGCATGGTGGCTATACAAAACAATGCAAGCATAACCAAAACAATGAAAAACAGAGCTTAAGCATGCTACAACAAGGCTAAAAGCTTCATGGAGTTGAGTCAAAATCATGCTAAAAACACATGTTACAACATGATGCATGTTAAGGCCAAAACATGGGATTACAAGACAAGTGTATGAAGCATACATGGCATGTCTAAACCAACTTAAAACAAAGGTGTATCATGGAAAAACAAAGTCTAATACATACTGAAATGGTGCTAAAACAAACTAAACACACATGCTACCACATAAGCCATTTATGCAAGCATTAAAGACAACAAGGAGAGGGGATGACCCTCTCCTTTTTAGGACCTCAAAACCACCTCTCCACCACTGAAAATCCTCTAGATTTCAGTGGTAGAGAGGTCATGCAAAGACCAAAACAATGGCCAAAATGTATGGCCTAAAACAAGGCCCAACAAGACCTTGGAGGGGGGAGACAACCCCAAACCTCAAAGTGACCTTAGACAAAGTTCTAAGACACACAAAATCAGAACTTTTATCAGTTATAGTCGAAGCTTAAAACAATAAGCAAGAATGGCTAAAATCCTAAGCAAGAAAGGGGTCACTAAAGGAAAGATGCTCACCTTTGTAGACCTTCTTTAGAAACAAAGCTCCAGCACCTTTCTTTGGTCAAAACCAGTCTGAGAACCCTAACAATAACCTTCTAAGGTTTCAACAACCCAAGGATGGTATAATGCTAGGTGTTCTAGTGCAAAAGTAAGACAAAACTCACTTTAGGGCACAAAATATCACCAAACCAAGTGAAATAGATACAAGAGTGTATCTACCCTCTCAAGAACAATTTTTTCTGAACCTTGGAGGAGGGAGGAGGAGCTCCCTCTTTATAGAGGTTCAAATGCCAAGCTTCCTAAGCAAGCTAAGTAAGAGGCAAATCCCTCCATACACGTGTATGGAGGGGGTGTAATGTGGATGCCAGCTGACAGCTGGCATAAAATATCTGCCAAAAGCAGATGGAAAGGGGTCGACTGGAAAATATGGCCGATTGACCAACAAAAATGTCCGGCCGACCAAAAACATTGCCGACCGACCAAAATCTTTGGCCGGTAGCAAGAAAACATGGCCGGTGGCCTCAAGCCAAGGCCGGTGAGGTGTGGGGATGGCCAACAAGCCATTCCCTGCCCTCAGAAGCAAGAACACAAGTGTTTGGTGCACAACCAAGCACAAAACAAACAAGTCGAGAGGTCTTGAGGCAAGGCGCGCGATCGAAACCTCCGAGAACTCAAGACGAACACGAACATGGATGATCACTGAGTGTTCAAATGGTGACGTCCAAGTCTTGAGGACGGTCAAAAATGGGGTGTCTACAGATATTCAAAAGTTATGCAATATAAATTACTCATTCTGATTCTACAATGATTCTGAATTGTTAAATTTTATGGTGTGAATCAATATACAAATATCACATGTATAGAATAGGCTTGATTCGATTCACAAAATTGATAATAGTTTGATGTAAGAATTTGAAATAAAAACTAAACAACACAATAGAAGGTTGGCTTTGATACCAATTGTAAGAATTAAAATAATTTTAATTTAGAAAGAAGAATACCTCCTGCCATGATGTTCAAGCCTTTGAATCTTTATCCTTGAATGATCAAATCTTGAATGTATAAACAAAACCCACTCACTGAACACTTTTACAAAACCATATGGAAAAAGTGGAAAGAACAGAGTTTCAAGCTTATTCTATTCACAAAACAACGTCTGTGTTTGATGGCTATCACAGACATATATATAGATAGGCTTGGACCCATATCCAAGTGTAACTCTTTATAACTTCCCACCATCAGGGAAGTTGTAAAGTCCCATGAAACCACCATATGGGATAGTGAACAGACATTAGTTACCCATTAGTCATTAAACCAACTGAATATATATAATAAATATATATAATATAAATAAATAAATAAATAAAACAAACATGTGGCATATGGGCCACTTTATGAATATTTTTACACAACATTTACAGGTCTTTTTTCCTTCTGGACAATAATTATTTTTTCTAAAAAACCTTCTTCTTTTGTTGAAATTATAGGGTTTTTTTTTTATAATATTTTCTTTTAAATTTTTCTCTTCTTTGCTTATTAAAACTTTTTCTTTTATAAAATGTTTTCTTTTTCTTATTGTATGTTTTTCTTCTTGAAGGCTCACATCCCCATGAATTAGATGTTTGCCAGCAATGTAAATATTGTTTTTTCATTTTTCTTCTTTACTTCATTTTCATGCATTCCTGCTCTATCCATTCTCTTAGATATTTAATTCTATGTCCCAAGGCGTCACTTGTGGCATCTCCTAATTCTTTTAACCATTTTTCATATTTTTCTTCTATATTAACATTTATAGGATATGGTAATTTATGAAAAAATATGGTTAAATGAATTTTATTTCTACCTATTTGATAATAATAAGAGGAGTATTCACATGTATAATTTTCTATATATTCCATATTCCATATTTCTATGTTACTTAATTTCCTGACCCATTCTCTTTTTCTTTTATCTTCATCTCACTCTTTTCCTATGAATTCTACTTCAATATATTTTACAAATAGGTTTAGCATACCTTCCGAAATAGTTTCTGCTGTTAATTTTTATTTGTCACTTTCTCTTAGGTTGTCATACCAGCTTGCTACTATACCCGTAAAGCTATGTTCAATATAATTTAGAAAACTTTGCGCGCTCTAACTGCTGCTATGGATATTTAAGACATGGTGAATGCCTCTTCTCCATTATTTTATTTCCTTACTTGTATTTGTAGCACAATCAATATCTAATAAATGCCCTGTATTACTTATTAGTTTTAATGGTACGTCTCTTGAGAATACTTCCTTCCTAGGGGTAAAATCAGCATAATTGGATATTACTCTAGCAAAAGACCCTCTATTTAGATAACTATGATGTCCCGTTCGTCTTCTATATTCATAATTTTTGGTATCATTTTCTAGTTGTTGTCTAGTAAAATTTCTAAAATCTGGATGATTTGGATTAGGTGGGGCAAACGAGCTACTTCCTTCTTGTTTTACTACTACCATATCCATATCATTAACGTTATTAGTTTCTTCTTCTAAGGCATTATCTTTTTCTAAGTCTTCAAAATTTTCTAGTACATTATTCTCTTTTTCTTTTTCTGCGTTCTTATTTCCCATTATTTGTTCTAATTCTTCAAGGGGAATGTGTTCTATTTCTCACAAACTGATTAATCCTAATTGTTTATAGATATCTTTTTTTAATTCTATTCTCTCATTATTTATTTCCTCTATTATTTCTTCATCTACCATATCTAATAGTTCAGTTATTTGTAATATTATCTTGTATTTGATTTCATTATCATTTTTGTTTTGCAGGTGAGATTAATTCAAAGGGTTCCTCTGGATTATTTCCTTTATATGGATAGGAATATAGGTCTAATTTTGTTTGTTTTTCTTCAAAAAAGGCTATTGTTTTTCTGGATCTTGTACAAAATGTCTAACTTCGTTTATTATTTCTAATTGATTAGTTCTAAGTTTTTCATTTTCTTTCAATAACTAATTAAGGTATTATTTTGTTCGATTATTATTTGTAAAGAAGTATTATTATTTAAATTATCAAATTCTACTTCTTCCCTATATTTAATACTCATGCAAGAGTTATTGGCAAAGCCGAGAAACGTAGCTCTAATACCAATTTACAATGCGATGCGATGCAATGCATTGGATCTAATTTAATATTAACTCCTGTGATAATTCTTGTTGATAATCTACACTTGCCTTTTCTAATGATATTTTATTTTTAAGACTAGCAATTATTTGGATATAATTTATTATAGATTGTCCCTGAGGCAATAGTCAAAAGAAGGTTTAATCTATTTAACTCACCTTCTAGTTTGGAAAAATAATCTAAACTATTTTTTATTTCAGTTCTTAGTATTGTAATTAAACGCATATAAATATTAATTTTAAGTTTATACAAAAATATATATTTTTATATATAAATTTTTTTTTACTAAATTTTTATGTATTTTATTAAATTTTCAAGTTTGTTAAGGTTGATTTGTAATATGTAAAAGTTAAGAATAATTGGTCTTGATGAAGTGGAGTGAGGTGTGTGATGTGTATGTTCCAGATGGATTTCGGGGCATTCGA
Organism: Camellia sinensis; assembly: GCF_055761805.1. NCBI lineage: Eukaryota > Viridiplantae > Streptophyta > Magnoliopsida > Ericales > Theaceae > Camellia > Camellia sinensis. The sequence continues at coordinate 12,012,566 of NC_138968.1, forward strand.
GTCACTGAATTTCAAGTTATCGGGAATTCTTCAATAAATAATAAAAACGAAACAAACAACAACAGTGATTTAGACCTCCTTAAACTTTAACCCCCACCATCCTATACACACGTGATGGGTGGTGATTAAAGGAGAAAAAAAAAAAAGAAAAAAAAAAAAGACCAATCAAAAAAGAAACGGAGTGAGAGGGGGTGGGGGTAAAAGTGGTTCCAATCTTTATTCAACAAACAAAGCAAAGCAGATCAAAAGACGGAGCAATCAATCATGGGTGATTGGTTCAGCGGATGGTTCGCTCAATGTTTGGGTATGATTCTCTATAATAATTCATTAGGGTCATTTCTATTTCGGAACGCTTTTAGAGCCTGGGAGCACTAACGTACTTAATGGCTATCATTGGTCCTGCACAGAAAATAAGTGAGAGTACTAATTAGTGCTATCACTAATGATGTGGCAGTGGGTCTCATTATGAATAATTTGATGTTTTGATCTTGGTGTTGTATTTTTTTTTATTATTGAGTGTCATGTCATTAGTGATCTTTTTAGAGTTTCAAAATTAATAGTCTCTATCATTGTTAGTCCTGCACATTCTTATGGGTGCTATGGAACAATGTGCCTTGACAGTGAAATTGAAATAACCTATCTACTTCATCATTTTTTTTTTGTAAAAAAAATAAAAAAAAAATGAAGCAATTAGCAGATAAGGCAGCACAATTCACCCCACTATTCGCATAAAAAGATGCATTTTTATGCGAACGTTAGAAAATCACACCACCTGACAGAATTACACACGTGCACAACTACAGCTATGAACGCTAAGTTGAGGCCTATAAATAGGTAGCCCCAGTACTTCCTTTACACGATAAAATAAAAAGAAAAGATAAAAACCAAAAGAAGAGAAGAATGAGAAAGGAAAGAAAAAAAGTACTAAGATATTAGTATAAGTTTACCACAAGCCAAACCTTTATAAGTATGGATCAATTCAAACAACTTAAGGCGAATCTCTGCTCAACTGGTAGAAGGCTATCAATACAAATCAAATTAAACCTCTGCCCAATTTAAAATAACATATAATCTCACACCTTTATTAACTTGTTATAATATTTGTTATCATTTCATAAGTATCATCATTATTTCATTTCATCACATACAATTTTGAGAGTTAATAATATTTGTTATTATCTCATGAGTGTCATCCTCATTTCATTTTATTATATGTCAAGATAGAATTCTCATTATTAATATTAATACTAACATTGCTAACCTCATTAACTATACGTTTGTAAATAATACATAAGGTAAATTACACTTTGCATCCATGCACTTTGTATCAGATCTCACTTTGGCCCCCTATACATGTGTAGACACATCATTTTTGACCGTCCTCAAGACTTGAACGTCATCGTTTGAACACTCGATGATCATCCATGCTCGTGTTCGTTTTGAGTTCCTGGAGGTCTCGGCTGCGCGCCTTGCCTCAGGATCTCTCAACTTGCCTGTTTTGTGCTTGGTTATGGACCAAACACTTGTGTTTTAGCTTCTGGGGGAAGAGGGTGGCTTGTTGGCCATCCCCTCAACCCATCGGCCAAGGCTTGAGGCCATCGGCCATGTTTTCTCGAAATCGGTCAAAAGTTTTGGCCGATAGGCACTATATTTGGTCGCTTGACACTTATGTTGGTCAATCGGCCATTTTTGCTGGCCGAACCCTGTTCATCCGCTTTATGCAGATATTTTGTACCAACTGGCACAGCTGGCATGCACAATTCACCCCCTCCATAGGGATTTGCACCCTTTGCTTAGCTTCTCCAAGAAGCTTTGTTTTTGGTTCTCTATAAGAGAGAACCATCTCCTCCCTCATGAGGGGTTCTGGAAATTAGGGTTAGAATAGTTGTATCTCTCTATCTCTATATCTCCATCTCTTTACACTTTTGTGTGTGTTTTTGTGACCTAAAGTGTGATTTTGTCTGACTATTGCACACAAACACCTAACACTACACCATTCTTGGTTGCTGAGGTGCTAGGGAGTTGGTGTTAGGGTTCTTGAGGTGGTTTTGATCAGAGAAAGGTGCTGGAACCTTGTTCTTGAAGGTGTTCTTCAAGGGTGAGCATTCTTGCTTTAAATACCCCATTTTGGCTTAAGCTTTTAGCCCTTCTTGCTTATTGTTTTAAGCTTAACTATAAACTGATAAAAGTTCTGTTTTTACATGCTTTTGATCTTTGTTTAAGATCACTTTTGTGTTTGGGATTTTTTACCCCCTCTTAGGCCTTGTTTGGCCTTGTTCTTGTGCTTTATTTTTAAGCTTTGAGATCACCTTGTTTTGGCCTTCTCACCACTGAAATCCCTTTGTATTTTGGTGGTGGGGATGTTGTTTTAAGGTCTCAAATAGGAGAGGGTCATCCCCTCTCCTTGTTGTCTTGAATGCTTGCATAAATGGCTTATGTTGGTGGCTTGTATGCTTAGCTTGCTTTAGCTTTATTTCAGTGTGTATTAGGCTTTGTTTTGTCATAATATACCTCTGTTTCAAGTTGGTTTGATGGCCTTTTATATGCTTCATATACTTGCCTTGCAATTCTCTTGTTTGCCTCAACATGCATCATGTTGTAACATGTCATTTTGGCTCAACTTCATGAAGCTTCTAGCCTTGTTTTACCGTGCTAAAGCTCTGTTTTTCATTGTTTTGGTCATGCTTGCATTGTTTTGTTTAGTTACCATGCAATCTAGCTTGTTAGCTTTGAGAGTCCAAGTCACTAGCATGCTTTACTTGGGCCATTTCAGTGATTTGGCATCACTTGTTATGTTATTTCAATCCATATAGTATGCTTGTACACTTGCACTTATCACACCTTTAATGTTTTAAAGGGTTTATGTCTTATGCCTCATGAATGGGTCATTGTGTATGCCTCCATGTTTAGGCCTCTAGGATGCCATTTTAATGTGTTTTTGGTCTTGTTCTAACATGCCATAACTTTGATTTTGGTGGCTTAAATCATGCCATGTTTGGTTTTGATAGGTGTAGTGTAACACCCTCTTTGGTAGCCTTGCATGCCTCGTGTTTTTGGCATTGTGTTCTAGCTTGTGTTGGCTAGTTTTGAGCTTGTTTTTAGTCTTGTTTAGACCTGCCTTGGGATTGTTTTAGGTCCCCTTGGCCCTTTGGGGCTTGCTTTGTGTGGCCATGGTTTGAGTCCCTTGGCTAGCCTCAAGCTTTGGGCTTTCTTGCATGTTTTACTTGTGTAGTTTGATTGGTTTGGCACCTTTCCATGCATGATTTCAGAGCTTACAATTTATGTTACATGTCCATATTTGTCCACTTTTAAGTTCTCTTGAAAGTTTCCCTCTTACGCCTACGTGATAGGCCATTACATGTGCATGTTTGTATGTGTTTTTGTTCATCATTTCTTAGCACTATGGCCACTGATTTGGGCCTATTTGAGAGCTGTCCATTCTGGTTTAAGTCCATCCTTTGCATGTTATTGCATGCTTGCCTTGCATGTTGTCGCGTGCTTGTTGCATATTTAGTACCTTGCGTGTTGTTGCATGCTAGTATGTTGCATGCTTATCCCTTTATCATGTTGTCACATGCTTGTCTTATTTTGTATGTTGTTGCATACTTGTCCACCTTTGCATGACTTGCATGCTTGAATGTTCATGTTGCATCTTGCATACTTGTTTAGGTTACATTGCATTTGGCATGCTTGTCACCATTACCCTTGTATGGCATTGCCATTAACATGCTTATGTTGCATTGGATTTGCATCATGCTTGAGTTGCTTGCATGCTTGCTTGCATACTTAGGTTGCATAGCATTGTATGTGCATCCCTTGCCTCTTGATCATGCATGATAGAGGTTGGAGCTCCTTATGTGTTTTGGTGTGCATTTTATTTGATATTAATTGCACATTCGGCCCCTTTGGCCATCATGCATTGAAATGCGTGATTGATGGCCCGAGGGTAGACGACTATACTCCCTTGAGCCCATGACATGATAGGGAGGGTGGTCGTGCATACATTGTCTTGTAAATGCATTGCCATGCTCTGTTTGTCCTCTGCTGCAGCAAAACAGCATTCTGCAGGAATAGATGGCTGGTCGGCCATCTTCAGTGCCGGTCGGCTACAAATTTATGGCCTAGAGACCCATTACTGGTCGATGACCAGTTCCCCTTAGCCAATTTCCTTTCCACTTGGCCGATGGCCTCTCATAGCACCCAGAAGGTGATTCAGAAGCATCCTTGAGACTTGTGCAGTTTTCAGAGGTGCAGAGCAGTGTAAACAGAGGCAGCATGAGCATGGCGACAGATTTCCGAGTAGAGCCGAGCATGCATGCATTTGTCCCTCTTCCCGAGGCCTCTTTACTGCTTTAGTAGCGTAATTAATTTGTTTAATTAGTTAAGGGTTGTGTAATAATTAATTAGCTTGTTAGTTAGTTAATTAGTCAATTTGTATTATTTATTCGGACCCTCCGTCGAGAGGGCAAATTTTGTAATAAGTGTGCGTGAGTGTGTGAATGTCTTCCAACCCCGCGTCTTTCTCCCTTTTATTTACTTGCTTTTGATGGTTAGTGTTAGGGCATGTTTCAATTAGCATACTTATGCTCACATGTTTGCATCCATTCATCTGTTTTGCATGCACCGGGCTCGGCGCATCATACAAACTGCATTGTATTTAATTCCTATTTGAATACATGTATCAAGTTGCATCTCATATGCCATTTTAGAATAGCTGAGCCTATTTCTAGTTTCATTGTGCATGTGTTGCATTAGCCATCTTAAACACGAACTATGATCATGCATATGATTACTAACTAGCTATTGTTTTGGCTCGGAGTACACTGTGAGTGTTTATGCTTTAGTATCCTTGCATGTATGTAAGTGACTGTCATGATAGCATGCTTGCCATGAGGCTATTTGCTTATGTGATATAACTGCTTGAATGCCTGTGGGTGAAGGTTGGATTACCTGAATTGGAACAATTCATTGAAATACGAGTTTTAAGCCCATCTGAGAGTGGCAAAATCTTGTTTTCTAAGCCCACTTGAGGGTGGCAAAATCCATGTCTTAGCCTACTTGCGAGTAGCACTCTCAAACCATTTCCAAACAAACGGATATGCGATGCTTTGTTCCAAATTAGGCGATCTAGTCTATACTTGTATGCTGTATGCATCACGTAGTAAGCTCTAATAACCGGAATAAGAACACATGTGTTTTCAAAAACAAAATATCATATTTAGTACAGGCCGATCTTTGATCGGGCAAGCGGGGGTGCTCATAGATGACCTTCACCAATCGTACCCAAGTTCCCGAGCCGAGGCAACTTTGGTGATGACGGACACGTGGCCTCAGGCACGAGTCAGGGTTTCCTAAATTTTCTAAAATAAAACATTTAGGTGGCGACTTTATATCTGGAAAACCAGTCCATGTTTGACACTTCTTTACAAAAATCAGTTTTCCAAAATGATTTGCCGGATTTGGACTCTTTGGTGATTTATCAATCTCACATCGCACATTGTGAGATCAAATTAGGAACTGTGACATTTGAGTTCGAGCTGTAGCATGAGGCCCTCGGGGCGCGTCTACAGTTTCTGGCGACTCTGCTGGGGACTTAGAGAACTTGACTCAAACTCATGATATCTTGTTTTGATTACACTTATGTGTTTCTTTGCATTGCATTTGCATTGGTGCACCTAGGACACCGTGTTTGCCGTATGCTATTCCTGAACGGTTTGTCGGAGGCTTGCTTTGAGAAGCGTGCCATAAGATTGACCGGTTGCGTGCTCTGCCACGACGAGAACACAAACCCCGGTTTTACCGGGGCACCCTTTTTGACCATTCGACCTAGTGCATATCGGAATCCATAGTGACTATTCCAAGCTAGGATAGGTTACTTACTTGATAATAGGTTGTTTGAAACCGCTGTTTGCGTAGTGAAACCCTAGTTCTTGACGAAAATAGGACAGGGAAACCCTACCCTAACATAGGGGTGTTTTGGCTCGCATTTACTTGCTATGTGCTGTTAGAGCGTGCCTCTACAAGAATGCACATATCAGTTTGCAAGTCTGGGTATCAAGCTTACGGGCATCAGCATCAATATTTGGGAATCAATTTTACCTGCGGGTATCAGATTCAGATTCGGGGCAGTGATTTGGGGAACAGTGATCAGTCATCGAGAATAGATCTTTCAGCTTGTGTTTGCCAACTATGTGTTGTCTTTATTTAAGTTGTTATGTTATTCGTCTTTCTGTTCATCATTTCCTTATTATGCTTTATTTATCTTTTTGCAAGGTAGTTTAGCACAATTGCATTCGACCAGGTAGATATTCCCCGAGCACTCTGGGTTAGAGGTCGCAGACTTAATCGATCCGAGGATCTGATAGACGGACAACCAGTGTTCTACTTTTTACCCCCGATTACTAGACGGAGGTTTGTAAGGCGCAGTGTATCGGTACAGCAGCTGCCAGATCAGTGGTCCTTGAGTAGTCAGGTTGAGATTTTCGAGTCTACTGCAGAGACAGACATACCGGTTGTTCATTTAGATATGGCAGGCTTAGAAGAGATGATGCGTCAGCTCCAGGAAAGCATGCGGGTCATGCAGCAGGATGCTGCCCGCCAGGTAGAAGCGGCTGCACGCCAAACAGAAGTAGTGACCCAACAGGCAGAGTTAATCGCTAGGTTACAGCAGCAAACCGAGGCGTCTGCTTCACACCAACCTCCTCCCACACCAAGAGTTCTGATACTTCGGGAGGCAGCTAACATCCAGGATGATACAGACATTCCAACGGGGCCAGCTCCGCTCCCGGTTCTACCCCAGCTATCCAAAACACCCACTAACCTACTGGATTCTCCCTTTGAGTTCGAGGTGGACTCCACAGCATTAAAAATGAGCAAGCTTGAAAAGCTGTTTAAGAAGTCTCAGGGTGTGAAGTCCATTCCAGATATTGAGGATGGGTATATCGACTCGGCCGTGACGTTGCCGGACCGGTTTAAAATGCCGCACATAGATCGTTTCGATGGGTCTGGGGATCCTATGGTGCATTTGCAGCTGTTTTCAGATATACTAAGGCCGATGGACCTCACTAGATTACAGAAGCTGTCTTTGTTTGGCCGGACCCTGTCAGGTGTAGCGGCTATTTGGTACACAAAATTGGAGGATTTTGTTAAAAGAAGTTGGGAGGAGATAGCCGAGGCCTTCATAGCTTAATACTCCTACAATACACAGATCAAGATCACAACTCGTGATCTTGAGACAACCAGGCAAGAGCCGAAGGAGAGCTTCTCCGATTTTGTGACCCGGTAGAGGGCCAAGGCCTCGATGATGACCATCAGGCCTGTTTACAAAGATCAGATCCGGATGGTTGTGTGCAACCTCCAACCCAAGCTCATGCAGAAGATGATTGTCCTCTCCCTCCCCACCTTTGCAGATCTACATGAGATAGGGGTGCAGATCGAGGATGCTATAAAACAAGGTCTGATTGACCATGATAGAGAGCAGCCCAGAAGGACTTTCAACCGCAGTATGAATGTGGGCACAAGCAGTGCTGCAGCTGCTAGATCTTCATATGTGAGTATGGTTACCACTACCAATACCCCAAGAGCCCTTGCAGCTATGCCATTCACCGGTGCGTCCAGTAGTAGCTCGCAAACAGCCAGATACGCACCCAAAGGCCAAAGAACCTTCACTCTACTATACATGCCCCTGTCCAAGGCTCTGGGGGTTTTAATAAAAAAAGGGCACTTGAAGCCCCTGGAGCCGCGGCCATTGCTAGAAAAATTTCCCCCCTCCCATAACCCAGCAAAGTATTGCGCCTTTCACCAACAGCATGGTCATGACACCGACCAGTGCTATAGATTGCGTCACGAGATTCAGGACCTCGTTGACAATAGGGTGATCGTGCCTTCAGAGAAGCCAAATGTCACAACCAACCCTCTCCCACCACACAACCAAGCTCCGCCTCCCAAACGCATCAATTTGATCCAAACTAGGGTTGTGTCATACGACCCTAGCATATATATCACCCCTTCCCACCTACCCAAGCCAGAGGTGTTCATTCCTGACAGCACTGACTTGTACATGTTGGATATCCCCCTAACTCAACCTTAAACGGTGGTGGTGGCTATCAAAGATAGGATTGGGTTGACTGAGGAGGCAGATAAGGATGATTGTACAGAACCTGAGGGGTCTGCAAGCATCATGAACAACCCGAGCGGTTTCATTACATCAGCAGGCCAGGCTAGGCCGAATGTTGAATTGCTAGTGGGGGCAGAGATCTGTGTAGTACGGGAGGATGGAACTAATCAAGGGCTAGATGACCTAGCGGATTTGGAAGAGGACATCGCTAACCTTCAATTTTTCAACGAACAAGATCTGGGAGACGTAACAATCAACTGGTTGGATTTTGATGGGTCAGTAGAGTCTACAGGGTGGCTTGATGACCAACCGGATATTGTGGAACAACCTCAGCTAGAACAGGGCCCGTCAGGGACGGGGACATCATTTGTGGCCGGAAGGGCCGAAAATCAGTTTGCATCGCCGATGCTAAGAATTTCGCTCAGGATCTGGGCAGTTCAAATACAGGAGTTGTTGAACAGCAAGCTGCGCTGAAGCAATCTGAACGGGAAAGGATTGAGGATTCTGAGAGAATTAGGAAAGCCAAAGCCCCTGAGGGGACAAAACATGCTGTGTGCACAAAAACGGAGCGTGCTGCGGGCACAGAAACGCAAGGTGCTGTGGGCATAGGAATATTTGTAATGGAGCTGGACAGGTGTCTGTCGGCTGCCAATAGCGTGTGGTGAGAAGATGACGACCTATGTCTTGCCCACACAGACGAAGACTGGGGACAAAGCCAGCCGGATGATACCTGGTATGTGGGAGAGGTTGACCACATGACTAGGAGCGGGTGGTATTTCAAGCCCCCGCACTTAGATCAACCAGAAGCGTCCGGAAAAGACAAGGAGGTGGAGAAGCAGAAGGAGAAATTGCTCGAAGAAAAGGCTGTGCTGAAACAGCTGAAAAAGATACAAGTAGACATCTCCATCTGGGGACTGCTTATGGCTTCCAGAGTTCATAGACAGGCTGTCCTTTCTGTAATGGATAAGGGCAAACTCTCAATAGATACCACGCTTGAGTAGCTGGTAGGATTGGTTTTCTCGGGAGAAGCTTCCCCGACGTTGACCTTTTCTGACAAAGAATTGCCGCCTGAGGGCGCAAACCATAACAAACCGCTCTACATCTCTGTGGAGTGTAGGGATAAGTGGATGCCAGTAGTTGTTGTTGATACAGGATCCGCCATTAACATGTGCCCGTCAAGGACAGCATATGCAATCGGGTTGAAGCCTGCGGACTTCGTGCCAACTGCCCAGGTGATAATGGCGTACGACAATACTAGCAGAGAAGTGATGGGGACTGTGCAGATTCAGACCCAGGTTGGTCCAGGACAACACAATGTTGACTTTCATATCTTGGACGTTCCCGCAACCTTCAATCTACTCCTAGGGCTGCCGTGGTCTCACCAGGTGAAGGCGGTCTCTTCCACCCTGCATCAGATGTTGAAATACCCCCACGGGAGGGGGGTGGCTATTGTTTTCAGGAATTCGTCAATCCATCCGCCGCCAGAGGTGTCTACACCAGTTTTGGAAATCGAGCATGGCATGGAGGATGTGTTCCTATCAGGATTTACCCTAGCCGAGGCCCGGCTTGTTCAGAACATCTTAGCCGTTGATGAGGGGTTATATGTTAGCGCACAGTCTGTGTATGTCATGAACAAGCTCCAACACGTCCCCGGGATGGGACTAGGAAGAAATGGCCAGAAGGGCATCGTCGTATCGGCCGAAGTGCCGCAGCACCCGCATACCTTTGGCTTGGGTTATCTGCCCACCAAAGAGGACTGGGTGAGGAAAGGCAAAGAAATGGCCGGGAGAGCCAGAGCCAAGCAAGCAGGGAAACATTTTAAGTTAATGCATCGGCCTATCCAAAGCACCCTGAGCGGACGCTTCGTCCGGGAGGGGGAAGACTTTCCATTTTGTGGCTTCCCTGAGCCATGGTTGAACGTAGAGAAGAGGCGCTTGCCGGGGTTTGAAATCTACTTCGACTGGCAGTTGTCCGGGGATGATGTTGCCAAGGAGCAGATAGACCCATCAGCTGAGTTTGAGCAGTGTAATGAAGTAGATTTCGAGAGCACCGAGTTTGAAATAGGAGTAACACTAGCTTGTCTACTTTCAGATCCTCCGATCGTCCATGAGTGCTTGGGGGATGACCTCTCAGTGTCTATGATCAGGAATGAAACGGCTGCGAGCCCACCTTCAAACATTTTGGATGCATCCATCGCACCCTCCCTCGTCTGGCAGCACGAAGAGGGATTCTTATCGAGCAGCACCGAGTCAGGTAGTGAGTCGGAATCTGATTCCACCGAGTCTGTGGAGTCAGAATCAGGTTCCAACTCGTCTGAGTCTGAGTCTGATATTCCTGGGGGTGATAACTCAAATGCCACAGTCCTGTCTAGGTCATCTTTTTTGTTTTCCTTTGAGTCTGTTGTAACAGAGGAATCAGGCGACTTGGAAGTGATTAATGAGAATGGAATAGCTGTGGCTTCTGAGTATTTTTCTGTGCCTTTGATTTATTGTATTAATCAGGACTTTCAAAATTTCGATGAAAACGACGAGGAAGAAATTCCTCCAATTTTGAAATATTTGCTTGAACAAGAGCATGAGAGGTTTGTTAAACCCTTGGTTGATGAAATCACCCAAATTAATGTTGGTACTGAGAAGGACCCGCAGCTGGTCCAGATCGGGTCCACGTTGTCTTCGGAGGACCGCGAGTGCTTAGTCGCTTTATTAAAAGATTTCAAAGATGTTTTTGCGTGGTCCTACGAAGACATGCCTGAAATCGATCCTGAGATTGTACAGCACCGGATCCCTTTTGACCCAGAGGCCCGACCTGTTAAGCAGAAGCTCAGAAGGACCCGCCCGGATCGGGCTATCAAGATCAAAGAAGAGGTCACCAAGCAGATTGACGCAGGGTTCCTGCTGGTATCCGAATACCCAACTTGGTTGGCCAATATTGTCTCGGTGCCGAAGAAGGACAGCAGGATTCGAGTATGTGTGGATTTCAGGGATTTGAATAAAGCCAGTCCAAAGGACGACTTTCCTCTGCGCATAACGACGAGTTAGTGGATTTTACTGCTGGGCATGCATTGCTCTCGTTCATGGATGGCTTTTCAGGCTACAACCAGATTGTAATGGCACCCGAAGACCGAGAGAAGACTGCTTTTACCACCCTGTGGGGGACTTATTGTTATAGGGTAATGCCATTTAGGCTGAAGAATGCTGGAGCTACATATCAACGGGCTGCAACCACGATATTGCATGACATGATTCACAAAGAGGTTAAGGTGTACGTGGACGACATGATTGTCAAGTCCAAGGAAAGAGAGGGCCACTACACCGCCTTGCAAAAGTTCTTCCAAAGGATCAGAGAATTCTGGTTGCGGCTAAATCCTCAGAAGTGTACGTTTGGTGTTACAGCAGGGAAAATGCTGGGGTTCTTGATCACACAAAGGGGTATCGAAGTCAACCCTACCAAAATCAAGGCCATCTTAGAAATGCCACCACTAAGGACTGAAAAGGAGGTGCGAGGCTTTTTGGGTAAAGTGTAATTCATGAAACGGTTTATCTCAAAATTAACCTTGACTTGTGAACCACTCTTTGGTCTCCTAAAGAAAGGAATGGAGTTCCAATGGGACGACCGATGCCAAGCTACTTTTGAACAGATTAAGCAATATTTACAGAACCCACCCGTGTTGTCACCGCCTGAGCCGGGGAAACCGTTGATCTTGTACCTTTTAGTGACTAAAATTACAATGGGCTGCATGCTTGCACAAGAGTCTGAGGACAAGGTGGAGAGAGCTATCTACTACCTGAGCAAGAAGATGCTGGAATACGAGACCTGCTACACTTCGCTGGAAAAGGCTTTTCTGGCCTTGGTATGGGCTACCAGGAAGCTGCGGCACTACCTGTTAGCTCACTCCGTAACACTAGTTTCGAGATTGGATCCCATCAAATATCTCTTCAAGAAACCAGCACTTATGGGTAGGCTAGCCCGTTGGTTGCTTTTGCTTTCCAAATTCGATCTGAAGTATGTAACGCGCAAGTCAGTAAAAGGGAGGGCGGTAGCAAAGTTCCTAGCCAATCACTCAGCTGAAGGGGATGAAGTAGTTGAGTACCTATTCCCAAATGAGGCCATTTTGCATGTCGAAGACGAAACTTGGACGATGTACTTTGCCGGAGCGTCAAACCAATACGGGTATGGAATAGGGGTGTTGCTGATAGCACCCGACAATTCCCGCATCCCTCTAGCATTCAAACTCCGGTTCAAAGTCTCGAACAATGAAGCAGTATATGAGGCATGTATTGCTGGTTTAGAAGCTACCCTCGAACTAGGGGCAAAACGATTGGACGTCATCGGGGACTCGAACCTTGTTGTATCCCAAGCGAAGGGAGATTGGAAAGTTAAAGAAGAAAAGATGAAAATTTATCACCAGACCTTAGACGTGTTGATTCCTCGATTTGAGAAACTGAACTTCGCTTATCTGTTAAGAGAGAACAACAGGTTCGCAGATTCACTAGCAACTCTATCTTCTATGATAGACATCCCTTTTGGAGTCCGGATGCGTCCGATCATCATCGAACAGAAATTTGTGCCGGCTTACGAACTGCTTGCTGCCATAGATGAGGTACAAGATGAGAATCCTTGGTATTACGACATCTGGAACTTCTTGAAAAAGGAAGCGTATCTACCAGGGGCAAATGCCGAAGATAAGAGGGAAATTAGAAGAATGGCTGCTCAGTTCATCGTCTACGGGGGTAAACTGTACAAGAGGGGTCATCTGGGGATGCATAAACTGTGTGTTGATGCTGAAGAATCGAAGCGCCTGATGGAGGCATCCATGGAGGAGAGTGCGGAGCACATATGAACGAGGTAATGTTAGCCTGAAAGATCCTTAGACAGGGTTACTATTGGTCCACCATGGAGGAGGATTGTATTGGCTTTGTCTAGCGATGCCACAAATGTCAGATCCATGCAAACCGCATGAACATTCTGTCATCGAAGCTGTACAACATGACTTCGCCATGGCCATTTTCAGTCTGGGGGATTGATGTGATCAGGGTTGTCACTCCAAAAGGGTCCAACGGGCATGAGTACATCCTGGTAGCGATAGACTATTTTACAAAGTGGGTTGAGGCCTAGTCTTACGTGGTGTTGAAGGCTTCGCATGTTGCAAAGTTCATCAGGAACAACATCATCTGTCACTACGGGGTCCCGGACGAGATTATTTCAGATAATGGTTCCCACTTCAAGAAGGAAGTGATCGACTTGTTGGACAAGTACAACGTGGCTTTTCATAAGTCATCTACATATCGGCCGCAGACCAACAGAGCAGTTGAGGCCGCCAACAAGAACATCAAGCACATTCTGCAGAAGATGGTGAAAACCTACCGGGACTGGCCAGATAAGCTGCCATTTGCTTTGTGGGGCTACCAAACTTCAATTTGAACTTCTACTGGAGCGACTTCGTATTCCTTGGTTTATGGGATGGAAGCCGTTCTGCCTATTAAAGTTGAGGTTCCGTCTTTGCGAGTACTGGTTGAGTGTCAGATAGCTGAGGCAGATTGGCAGCAAAGCAGATTCGAAGAACTCATGCTCTTCGACGAGAGAAGGATGAAAGCACTGTACCATGTTCAGGGTTATCAACGGAGAATCACCAGGGCTTTTAACAAGAAGGTTAAGTTCAGGAATTTGAAAGAAGGAGATTTGGTGCTCAAAGACAACTGAGCTCCCATCCACAACCCTAGGGGCAAGTTTAGACCCAATTGGACTGGTTCTTACATCATCAAGTCTATCTGGTCGGGTGGAGCTGTCGTTCGGATGGACCTAAATGGCCTAGAGTTCTCCTAGCCGATCAACATGGACAAGTTGAAGAAGTACTTTCCCTGAGTGGCTCGTTAGGCCGAAAACCAGAAAAGGCAACCTAGGCAAAAGTTAGAGCATGAAAAATTTAAAATTATAAAAACTGAGCTCGCAAGGTTGAAAACCCGCAAAGGGCGGCCTGGGCAAAAGTTAGAGCGTAAAAGAAGAGTGTTAATACACGAGTGAACCCAAGTTGAACTACGTAAGGCTTGATTCCCATGTTTGGGATACGTAGGCAACTTCATTATGAAGTCTAGCCATAAACACTTCCCCGATCAACTTTGTCCATGTGATCGCCTTGGTCATCTTTGTCTATTCAGCATTCAAGAGCTCGGTTGTGATCTCCGATACAGTGCTACTCAGACTAGGGACAACTTTTCAGTTGCTGGAATCCGGGGTTATACATCTCAGTGACAGATCTCAGGCGTGTCCAGTTCTGATCCATATCGAAAATGGTTTTGAAAAGTTTTAATAAAAGTTGATTTTACTCAAATTAATCTTTTTACAACTTAGACCATTTTTTTTGGACCAAACGGAAAATTTTCAGTGCCACAACCTTCAATTTTATTGATTTCAATACAGAGTTCTCCTGCTCTTGAATACAAAATTGAAGTTGCTTTTCATTACATTCATAAAGAAAACTTGAAAGTTCTAATTGAAGCAAATAAATCTGGGGCATAGTCAGGTGTTCCTGCATCCCCTCCCAGCACTGATCGAAGCCTCTGATGCCAAGCTGGGCCCAACCTGTGCCTCTTCATTGAGCCAATCTATGCACTCATCAGAGAGGGTGCAGTTGAAAATGGAAGTGGTGGCTAGAAGCTCTCTCGTCCTCCATGCTGCGGTATACCGAGCTAGCTGCGTGCCTCAGACCGGAAATGTGGCAGGGTACTTAATCCCTTCTTCTGAGCAAGTCTGATCATGTTCGAACTGGCGCCGGAACCGGAATGGGAAATAGAACACGCAGTGTGTCAAGCCAATCAACTGGATCCCAGGCTGACGGGTCATGCTGTAACTCATTGCCGGCAGATTGAGCCAAGGGCAGCGCCAAGCGATATGGTCTGCGGACAAACTGCACATCCAGTTGTACCATCATCCCTCATCCGGGGCATCGACTAGACGTCGCCAGGAAGAATAGCTGCGAGCTGAATATGCCAGACACGAGTCCACCACTCTCAACTTGTCCATCAACCACACCTGGGGACGGATGAAAAATGAGAGATTAAAGAATAGAGAGGTGTATGATGAGAGAAAAAGTGAGCAAAGGGTTTTGAGAGAAAAATCAAGCCTGAGGGCCGAGCGTTGTGAGCAATACATATGTGAGATGGGGTGGGAAACATTACCTGCAATAGTAGTGGACTCCCTACAAACCTAGCCGTCTCCCGGCGATGAAAAGCATCTAATCCCATCAACGTTTCGGCTAGCGTCATGGCGATGCAGCTTTTGCCCTCTTTCAAACCCTCGGCGACCTCAATCAAACGAGTACTAAACCCACTGGAGCTTGGGGCGAGTAAGAAATGAGATAGCATGCATAAGCAAAGCACGTGTCGCCGATAACCTTGCCAATGATGGTCGTCGCGATCACCAGCATCAGAAAACCAACAAACCAAGCTCAGAATGTCCAGCTCTCCGTTGTGAATCAATGACCGAGCATCATGTAAAGTAAGGCCGCACATCCTTCCTAAGGCTTGGACGTAGCCGAACCGTAGCTGAGGCAAGATTTCCACATCATGCTCGGACTCCATTAAAGTTTGGAAATCCTCGAAAGTAGGACACATCTCCTGTCCGCTAAAGCTAAAGACGTGTGTCACCGGGTTCTAAAACCTTGCCACGGCATAGAGGAATGGAAAACGCAGCGGGGTGCGACCCAAAGTGAATAGTGCATTTATGCCGAAGCCCCGAAAATTCAGCTTTTCCGAGCCATCCAAGTTGGCAATCCAATTTGAGAGATTTTGGACAGGGAACTCTTCCATATGGTGAAAAACAGTGTTGAAATAAGCAAAACTACGAAGCTAGGGCTTTTGTAGAAGATAAGATGTGAGTGGAAGACAAGTGTCAATATTCTAATGGTTCTTGCCTTTTTTTGGCCGATCGGCCAAAAAGAGTGCCGACCGACCACCATTTTTGGCCGATCGGTTAGTAATGATGGCCGATGGCCTCCCCCCTTTGGCCGATGGCCTTCCCTCTTGTTCTCTGAGCTATCTATGAGTTGAATGTGTTGAGAACTTGTGATTGGCTCCACTTCAAGTGCCTTCCGGTGATGATTTTGTGAAGTCGCGCCTGTGTTACTTCAATTTGTTTACCGAGTTGTTGTACTTTGTTTATCGAGTTGTATTATGTGTTCTTTAGTCCTTGTCTTGCTTATCGAGTTGTCTTTACCCTTGGTTATTTTGTTGAGTTCTTTGTTTTGCTTATCAAGCTGTTTGGTTATTAGTCGGTTCACTACCTGATTAATGCGATTCGAGTGTTTGGTTTTCAAAATAGGTTCAATCTCATTTACATTGTTATGTAATATGATGCGATGCGATGCATAGAATGTACAAATGCAACACTTTTTCAACAAAAAGTTTGTTTCATTCCATTATCTTTTCAAGTATATAGTTTCTGGAAAAAAAACAAAAAACAAAAAACCTGCCTGAGGCAGTACAATTTGCTCAAACTACCAGTAAAAAGAAAAATAAAACAAAAAAGGAAAAGCAACAAATGTTTGAACAAAGCAAGAAAAAGAAGAAAAGCAGCAAATGTCTGGATCAGCATCAGTCATCTCAAGCACGAGAGTCTGTTCTCATCCTTTTCCTAGACGAAGGTCCAGGACCATCACCGCCAGCTCCGCCATCTGAGCTCGAGCCTGAGTCATCTCTAGTCTCATCCTCAGACGAATCTACCTCTGCCTAAGACTCATCGTCATCTAGAATCGGCGCTCGTGAGCTACTCCCAAGGTGAGTACGCCCCACTTTGGTGCGGGGGCGTACTGTGGTCCCTCGCCCTGCTCTCTCTGCTCCTCAGGCAGGTGCAGATGGTCCTACTAGAGCCCCCCCTGCGGCCGGAATCTAGAATGGGGCCTGAAAAGAACAAATGGCAAATGCATCAGTCATACTATGCGAAACAGGGTATGAATACCGCATACTGTGTATGAGTACAATGCATGAATGTTGTGAGCAATATGGGAGTACAATGTATGAATGCTGTGAGCAGTGTCCAAGTACAGAGTATGAATGTCGTGAGCAATGTTGTAGGCAGTATGTAAATTACAGTGTATCAGTGCCGTGAATGCTGTGTGTCAAGTGCCGTATCGACAATGTAAAACATCAGATCAGTATAGAACAAATTATGCAAAGTTTGAAATTGCGGTTGAAAGAACTTATCGGATACCATAGATGGTCAACAGGTCGATGCTCCGCTACAGCATCCCCATCACGGAGGCAGTCAGCTCCAGAGACTGATGGGCGTACTCGATCGAAGCCTACAAAAGTGTTGAAGTAATTAGTATTCTGCGGGATATCAAATGAATTGAAATGACTGTACACAATGCAAAATATAGTAGTACATACCGGGGCCGAACCGTAAACTCTGATAAGCTCATGATCAGCCGGAGGAAGAGCGATAGGTATCAGGTAAGTCTCCTCACCCTGTCCTCGGCATGTCATAATCGTAGGCAGCTCTGGCTATCTAGCTCCCTGTCCTCTCCAAGACCCACTCCTCCCATGGGCCTGAGGTGCCCTCGGTGCCCCTACTCCTGCTGCTAGCGTTGCTGGCCTCTCTCTCTCTCGACTCGGCGAGCACCGGTCAGAGGCCCCATGAGATATGTCTAGATGTACTCGGCATAATCGCCATCGTCTCTAAAGCGCTCATAGCTCCATCCAATCGTGTAGTCCATCATCTCCTCTAAGGTATACCTCTCAGTGTGCCTCGTGTAGGTAGGAGGAGGTGCTGGAATTGTCTGCTCTGGCACGCCCAAGGTCTGCCGCAGGAAGCGCTCCCCAAAGTACCAAGCGCGACAGACCGATTCCTCTAACAAGACCCTGAATCGGGCAGTCTTTTGAGCACCGGCATACCACTCCCGAACTGCGTCAGGCAATGGAGCCCAAGGCTGCTAGGTGATCTGCAAATAATACACAGTTTGTTATCTACTGTTATTGAGAGTACAATATAAAGTGAAGCTAAAATAAATTGTAATGTTTGACATACCTCGGCCGCGGTGATGGTGTCAAAGTAGCAGCGGAAGAACATGAAGGACTCCCGTGGCCTACGCTCACATCTCACATCGAAGCGGTGGGAAAACAGAACCATAGGGGGCACCTCCTCATTCGGCACTGGGGTGAGCCTAAGAAAGTAGGCATACTCTCACAACTATAGAATGTAACAGAGCAGATATGAGTATGCTTATCAGATAAAGTAGTATACAGATAAAGCAGAGTGTAGTGTGTGCAGTGTATTATGCAGTGTGTGCGGTGTACAACCAGTGTAAAGCAGATTACGTGCGCGCAGTGTGTGTGATGTACAGATAATGAAAAACAGAATTGAAAAGACAGAAAAGGGAATATGTACCTTCCAGGCTCGCCAGTAGCCTCCAAGCAACTGCCCGTTGCGGCGGGAAGATGAGCTCATATACCTGTAAAGGGTGGCCAAGCCCGCGCCACCCCAGTCGTAGCCGCGAATCCGCGTCACATCCACAAGTGCGCTCAGTAAGTAAAGGGCGACAGTGTTCGCCCGATCGACCAAGAGCGTGGTCCCTAGCAGGAACATGATGAAGCCACGAGCATACTGCTCCTCCTCCTCCCGAGTAGTAGGCGCCTGGATCCGAAAGTGATCCTCAAACCATGAGTACCTCACAAACCCTAACTGGGCGAGAGGTGGCTAAGTGCCAAGCAAGTATAGCTAAGCGGCGTCCCACTCGTCCATATCTGTATCGAAGGGGATCGGATCACCCCCTACTCCGATGCCTGTGAGCATAGAGAAGTCAAAGGGAGTCATCGTCATCTCCTCGGTGGCAGAAAGGTGGAAGGAGTCGGTGGTGTCCCACCACCTCTCCATCAAAGCAGCAAGAAGGGGCCTGCTCGCAGTGAGGCGCAAGAGTCCCATGCAGAAGGTCCCAAAGTCGGCCTGGTCGACAATATGGCGAACCGCATCGGGTAGCTCCATATACCATCCTCGAGTGACGATATTCCCATACCCCCGGAAGGCATGGGAATCTCCCTGTGTTCAAAGACAAATAGATGCGAAGCAGTGTCAGATGTACAGTGTTTGAATGCCTTCAAAATTGGGGAAAATGTAGTGTGGGTGCATATGTTCGAGTTTACACAGATATTGGGTGGGCTAAGCATACGATGTAACAGTCTGTTTGGGTTATTCAGTTAAAAATGCAGTGTGTGTGCATGTGTTTGGGTGCGCTTAGAATTGATGAAAATGCAGTGTGGGTTCATGTGTTCAAATTTAAACAGATATCAGGTGTGGGTGTGCTTACAGTAAACTACAGCATGTAATGTATCAGCGTGTCTAAGTTAAGCAGTTAAAGAACAGAATCGACTATCGCAGTTATATGTTCTACATTGCAGAAAATGAAACAAAAGAATAATATACCTCAGCGGCGCCATAAGACAGATGTGACTTTAGCTCGCGCAACAAAAGCTCCAGTGGCGCGCCCCGCGCATAACTCCTGAAATGGCGGATGCCATCGGGAGGCAACACGTGTATCGCCGGCCTGTAAGTCGCCGGATCGAACGGCCGGATGCGAAGAGGTAGGAGCTCGACCTCGGGGCCCACGTCCATCTCTGGGGGAGTCCCACTACGTGGAATGTCGTCTGCCATCTCAAAAGGAGCGTGAAAATGGCCGAGAATATGAAAAATGGGCAAGAATGCGAAAGGTCAACCCAAAAGTCAACCCCGAGAGGATGAAAAATGGGAGAAAAGATTGGAGTGTGGAAAAGGCACGAAAACCAAGTAAACTCGGGGGGAAAACAAACCCCAAGTAGTGGAAACCAAGAAAGAAACACCAAAAATCGAGGTTTGTTCGGTTCAGAGTGTGCGAAACGGGAAGGGTTTCACGAATCGAATAACGAAAAGGGCTAAAAAACAAGAGAAAAGCACGGATCGAAGGCGGGAAAATAACCTAGAGAGAAAGAGGAAGGATTTTTGAGCTTGGAGAAGTGAAAATATGGGGTTTGGAACCCCATATTTAAAGACTCGTGGTCAAAGGACAAAACTGCCCCCGAAACTGCCATTTTTTGCAGGTCGGCCAAATTGTTAGCCGATCGGCTAAATATTTGGCCGATGAGCTTATTTTGTGGCCGATTGATGGCCGGTGGCCTCCCCTTGTAGTCGATGCACCTCCGACACCCTTGTTTGGGTCAGTTATGTGGTTTGGGACCTTCATTACTCAAGACAGTGCAAGAAAGTGCACTTTTGAAGTTTAACCGGCCTTCGTGTCGACCTCGAGCTGTGTCTTCTGTGTGCGATGCTCGGTGCGCGCAAGGTGTATCCTTTCTCGTATCCTTTTGTATCTTGCGAGTTCCGCAAATCGCTTTAAATATGTTGTATTACAATGCTTTGTTATGACTGTAATAAGCGCGCTCGTTACGCATCTTGCATTGAACAATGCCTCGTCTTGTTTTGAAGTTGCATCTCAACATCACGAGTGACGTGCCTTCACCATACTTATGCTGAACATAGGTCTTTCTTGTTACACACATTGTATGCGTTGTCGCGTATGCTTTACTTACATGTGTTTATGTCTCTCTTGCATTGTTACACACATTGTATGCGTTGTCGCGTATGCTTTACTTACATGTGTTTATGCCTTTCTTGCATTGTTACACACATTGTATGCGTTGTCGCGTATGCTTTACTTACATGTGTTTATGCCTTTCCTGCATTGTTACACATATTGTATGCGTTGTTGCGCATGCTTTACTTACATCTGTTTATGCCTCTCTTGCATTGTTACACACATTGTATGCGTTGTCGCGTATGCTTTACTTACATGTGTTTATGCCTGTCCTGCATTGTTACACACAACATATGCATTGTCGCGCATGCTTTACTTACATGTGTTTATGCCTCTCTTGCATTGTTATACACATTGTATGCGTTGTCGCGCATGCCCCCCTTGCATTGTTATGCTTGTTTCAAAATTGCATAGTTATGTCTCGCACTTAGGTTGCATTGTCATGCACCCCTCCGCATTGTTATGCGTCACACTTAGGTTGCATTGTCATGCACCCCTTTACTCGCGTTGTCACGCACTTTTCACTTGCATTGTTATGCATGTTTCTAATGATATTGTACCTGTTAAGTTTCTTTCTTTTGCAGGCACGATATTGTATGTACGGTTCATTTGAAGCTGGCGCAACTAGGCGAACCAGACGGTGGTTCATCATAAGTTCATTGAATTTGATGACCCCATTGTGGTTCCTCTTTCTATGCGTAGCTCTATGGTATATCCCTATATACCATTTGATCACCTATGCTGCCTTGAAGATAACCTGCTTTCGGCATGGTATCTTGAAGATAACCTGCTTTCGGCATGGTATCTTTCTACCTTGCTGACCAAAATAGTAAGGAAGACCCCTCACCCAATCGAAGCTTTAGGACTAAGCCCCCCACTCTTGGCCAAGAAGGCAAAGCTATGTTCTTCTGATTAGTTAGAATGTGTGAATGAACCCCAGTTTCTACCTTCTTTTGGAGGGGACCCATCTGCTCCTCCTTCTCCTCCTCATCCTAATTGGATTGAGGAGTTGAAACTTACCTTCTTCGAAGGTCCACACTTTGCCTCGTACCAAGCTCCAGTTCCTCCAACTACTTACCAACAGTACAAGGCCCAAACCCTGCTTGCTACCTTCTCTCACTTATCCTTCGAAGTCCTTCGGGGTGCCACTGTCATGACCCAAACCCGCCCCTGTAGGTTAGGCATCGCAACTGGCCAGTAATTCGTGGATTACCAGAGGCCTCTGAACAGATAAACATATAGTGAGGGGCTGTGGAAGCGATAGTACAAAATAGACAAGGTCCAATGAGCTGTGATAACGTACATGAGATAGAAGATTTCAAAACTTATATATATACATAAGCATGTCAGTCAAAGGACACCACTATTTACAAAGTATTTACAGAAGTGCACATCTCAAGACCTGACTTTACAAAACAGTCACAGAGACTAGCATGAATACAAAAACAGCCATATAACGAGACTTCAATCGGAACCTCCTCGGGAGGCACAACGGTTGGCTGACAAAAATAGAACAGAAGGCCGTCAACTCTAGCCCTGGTCACCCGCCGGCTCACCTACATACATAATATAAACTATGAGCGGAAGCCCAGTGAATAATAATAGAGTAAAGGGGTTTTATGAATGATGTCCAGCACAAGTTAGGATCCAGTATTTAAATCAGAACATATTCAGACTTCAAAACAGAAATAAATTTAGATACACACTCATGTTCATATTTAGATTTTGCATAAGATCATACGTGGTACACCCATTAGCTATCAGATCAATTTGGTCCAGAGACCCACATGCATAGTTGGTACCAACGACCATAAAGGTCCATATCTTGCGCACAAGTAGCCATGGTATTGTTACCACCAGGCAAGGGTCACGTGCAGATTGGCCGCGGTATTGTTACCCCCGGGCAAGGGCCACATGCAGATTGGCTGCGGTATTGTTACCCCCGGGCGAGGGCCACGTGAACTAAGGGTGCCATAAATACTTTTCAGAAAATTGGACATTCATTCATAATTCGTAAGATAGCATTTCAGAAAACAGATCATACCATACCAGTAAGAAAATACTTAATTTAAACATAACTTTACAGAGTTATTACTCACAGTGGGCCTTGAGACAGACAGACAGAGTAAACTTGGTCAAACGGTACGTGGCACGTGACCTACACAACACATAACAGATGCACACTTGAAACACATGTTCTAATTGTACAAAACTTATTTCGTTGGCTCTTAGTGTGTTTCTAATCTCTTATCCTCATTATGGGGTCTTAAACATGGGTTAGGAATGCCTAGGATGGAATGAGGATGCAAAAATGCATTGAAAACCATTTCTCAAATTTTGCTGAAGATAAGGTCCAAGCTCGAGCGTGGCTTTCCCCGCTCGAGAGGACATGCAGACAATGAAGCTCCGCTCGAGCGTGGACTTCCCCGCTCGAGCGGACTACAAACTTATGAAAAAGTGCTGGATGCATGAAATTCACGCTCGACAGGCGCTCAATCCCCGCTCGAGCGTGTGACACAGACCTTCGCTCAAGCGTGGCTTCCCCCGCTCGAGCGGACTGCAAAACACACAAACTTCTGGGTATACGCATTTCACGCTCGAGCGTGACTATCGCCGCTCGAGCGGAAGTGCATGTACTCAGGCTCCACGCTCGAGCGTGAAAGTCCCAGCTCGAGCGTGGGTCAAATTTCTGGAAAATCCAGATTGACCTCCAAGCATGAAACTCAACCTTTAAGCCTTCAAAACTTATTTTTCTGGGCCAATATTTGAGGAAACATATAATAACTCATAAAACAACATGTATTAAAAATCATTTCAAGAAATCATAGCCCAAGAGCAATCCAATTTGTGCAAAATCAACATGAACTTTATGAATATGCTATTAATTCAACATGCAAGAACCTCTTTGAATTCAAACCCTTTAAAACATAATCAAACTTGATAATTTGATGGAAAACAAGTTGAATGACCATAATATGAGTGAAATTAACACATGCATGGAAGGAATCTTAGAATTCAAACTCAAAACAAGGAAATTTATGCATGCATACATGGATAGACTCTCAAAACAACAACTTGAGCTAAGTCTAGACTTTAAATACCAATTTCACCATGAATCTAGCAAGGACAACTCAAATTCATAATTAAAAGGATGAACTCCCTACCTTAGGTCTTCAATTCTAGGTGTGGAAGCTCAAATATGCAAATTCTCTTCAATTCTCCTAACTTCAAGCCAAACCCTAGTTGAAATCAAGTTGTTCTCTCCTACACTCTCCTTCTCTCGGTTTGGTCACAAGAAGATGAGAAAATGATACATCCAATATGTAATAAAGCAAAATAAAGGTTGTTTAGAATCAAGCCACTAAGTGGCAAACATGTAATAACTCAAACAGGTGTAAATTAACATTATTTAATCTAATTTAATCATACCAAATCAAATTTTAATTAAATCTACCATACAATCACATATATTCTAACTAGTATGAAACACTAATCAATTTTGAAATCGGGCACCGATAAGGCTTTCAATTCACAGTTCAAAGTCTAAACATGAACAGGTCATTTTATGGCATACAGATAGAAACGTAAAGATAATGCAATACATATGCAAATTAATTTTGGATTCCTTCTAAATTACTGTTAGGCATAACTAATCATGGATTAGCATTAATCGGAGGTCGGGGTTATTACAGTCTTCCCCCCTTAAAAGAGTTTGGTCCCCAAACTCGAATTACCTTCATTTTGGAACAACATTGGGTCCAACGGGAACAAATCTGGATATCTTTTCATCATGTCTTCCTCGGTTTTCCAAGTTGCATAGGTCCCTCCGTGGTTTTGCCAGTCAACTTTTACTAGTGGTATTTCCTATTTCCTTATTCCTCAATCTTTTGACTCGGTGATTCACAATCTGGATAGGTTTCTCCTCATAAGTATAGTTATCTTTCAAAAGCACATGTGTCGGTTCGATGACATGGAGTGGATCTCTCAAATATTCCCGAAGCATCGATACATGAAAGACGTTATGCATATGGTCCATTACTGGAGGCAAGGCTACCCGATACGATACCGAATTGATCTTTTCGAGGACTTCATAAGGTCCAATATATCTTGGCGCCAACTTGCCCTTAACACCAAACCGGGTTTGACCCTTCATCGGGGTCACCTTTATGAACACATGGTCCCCAACTTCATATTCTCTATCTCTTCTTCAGACATCAGCATAGCTTTTCTGCCAACTCTGTGTAGTTTTTAGGCGTTGCTGGATCAATTTCACTTTCTCGGTTGTTTCTTGCACAAGTTCCGGTCCCAACAAAGGTCTATCACCTACTTCAGCCCAACATATCGGAAGAACGACATTTTCTTCCATACAAAGCTTCGTAAGGAGCCATTTCAATGCTTGAATGGTAACTGTTGTTGTACACAAATTCAGCTAATGACAAGTAGGTCTCGTAATTCCTCTGGAAGTCTAACGCACACATTCTGAGCATGTCCTCTAAAGTTTGGTTAGTTCGCTCAGTTTGTCCATATGTCTGTGGGTGATAGGCACTACTCAGCCTCAGTTCAGTCCCCAAAGCCTGTTACAAACTCTGCCAAAATCTCGATACAAACTCTGAGTCCCTGTCAGACACAATAGATACTGGCACTCCATGCAGTCTCACAATTTCAGTCATATAGATATTGGCCAATTTATCAGCGTTATAAATAGTTTTGACAGGCAGGAAATGGGCAGACTTAGTTAAACGGTCAACTATAACCCAGATAGAGTCCATACCTCGAGAAAAATGAGGCAATCCCACAATGAAGTCCATGGTAATGTGCTCTCATTTCCATTCCGGTATTGGGAGTGGTTGCAGCAAACTAGCAGGTCGTTGATGTTCAGCTTTAACCTGTTGGCAATGTAGACATCTAGCCACAAAGTTTGCAATATTCTTTTTCATTCCAGGCCACCAAAAATCTTGTTTCAAATTATGGTACATTTTCGTGTTCCCCGGGTGCATAGCAAACTTACTACTGTGAGCTTCGGTCATAACACGTTTCCTCCAATCACCACAATCGGGTACACAAAGACGATTCTGAAATTTTAGCACATCCTTCTCAGACACAAATCTTGGCCTCGGCTTCGAATCAAATTCATCCGTGATCTTTTTCAAGTATTCATCCTCGCACTGTTTCTGTTTGATCTCGTCAAGAAATGTAGGTTGAGCGGAGATAGCAGTTAACAGCCTAACTTGTTCTAGGTCATTCAGCAATTCTTTCCGGTTGGATAACAGACATGACAAACTTCCTATTGATTTTCAGCTCAAGGCATCTGCTACGGTATTAGCTTTCCTTGGGTGGTACATGATCTGCAAATCGTAATCTTTGATTAACTCTAACCATCGCCTCTGTCTCATGTTCAATTCCTTTTAGATGAAGAAGTATTTCAAGCTCTTATGGTCGGCGTACACCTCACAAGTTACCCCATACAAGTAGTGGCGCCAGATTTTCAAAGCAAACACCACAGCTGCTAACTCAAGATCATGAGTTGGGTAATTCTTTTCATGAGGTCAGAGTTGTCTAGAAGCATAGGCAATCACTTTTCCGTATTGCATTAATACACACCCCAAACCTTTGTAGGAAACATCATTGTACACTTGAAACCCATCAATACCATTAGGCAAAGTTAAGATTGGTGTAGTCACTAACCTGATTTTCAGTTCTTGAAAGGCTGCCTCTCTTTGTTCGTTCCAGTCAAATGGCACATTTTTCTGAGTTAATTGGGTCAATGGCATGGCAAGCTTGGAAAAGTCTTCTACAAATCTCCTGTAGTAACCTGCAAGTCCCAGAAAACTTCTAACTTCTGTCACATTTGTCGATCTAGGCCAATCTACAATAGCTTCAATTTTCTAAGGGTCAACAGAAACACCATCCTCATTGATTACATGGCCCAAGAATGTTACACTGTCAAGCCAGAATTCACATTTAGACAATTTAGCATACAACCTCTTCTCTCTCAAAATCTGTAAGGTAGTCCTCAGGTGGTTCTCATGTTCCTCTCTGTCTTTAGAATAAATCAGAATGTCATCGATAAACACAACAATGAATTCATCAAGATATTGTTTGAAAACCCTATTCATTAGGTCCATAAAAGCCGCAGGTGCATTTGTTACTCCAAAAGGCATTACCAAGAATTCATAATGTCCATATCTAGTTCTGAATGCAGTTTTCTCTACGTCTTCTACCTTAACTTTTAACTGGTGATAACCTGACCTGAGATCAATTTTAGAGAACACTTTGGCTCCTTGGAGTTAATCAAACAAATCATCCATTCAGGGTAATGGATATTTGTTCTTAATGGTCACTTTGTTCAATTCCCGGTAATCGATACATAACCTCAAAGACCCGTCTTTCTTTTTGATAAATAATACTAGAGCACCCCAAGGTAAGGTACTCGGACGAATGAATTTCTTGTCTAAGAGTTCCTGTAGTTGAGCTTTCAGTTTTTTCAGTTCAGAAGTTGACATCCTATATGGAGTCTTGGAGATGGGCTGTGTTCCAAGTGTTACATCAATGGTGAATTCTATCTCCCTATCAATTAAGTCCCTAGGTAGGTCATTTGGAAACACATCGGGAAATTCAAGAGCAACCGGGATAGTTTCTACCGTAGTTTCGTCAAATGGTGCAGTCAATATACAACACAAGTAACCCCTACATCCCTTTCTAAGCAGTTTTATGACTTTCAAAGCTGAAATCAGATATGGGGGAGGAACTACCCCATCCCCAGTAAAAGTAAATTCAGGCATACCCGGTGGTCTAAACACAACAGATTTACTTGCACAGTCAATGGTAGCACAGTATTTAGTCAACCAGTCCATTTCCAAAATACAATCAAAGTGATCAATGTTCAAGAGTAATAAATCAACATATAACATCACATCGCCAATCATAATATCACATGCTGGATAAACATGAGCACACATCATAGAATTCCCAGACGGTATGGATACAAATAACACATATGTCATACGTTCTAGTGGTCTAGTCAATTTTCGAGAGAAAGCATGCGATACAAAGGAATGTGTAGAACCAGAATCTATCAGTACACATGCATTTTGAGAACATACAGAGAGTGTACCTGACACCACAGTATAGGTGTTTGGTATGTCACCAGGCACTAAGGCGAACACTCTCCCTTGCCTCAATGTTTCATTATTTGCATTCCCTCTAACATCGGTCCTTGTATTTGGTCTTGCTGCGGAAACAGACCCAGTGGAACTTGTCATGGGACGGTTAACCTCGTTGGATCTCATCAGGCAATCCCTCACCATGTGGCCAGTCTTACCACAGCGAAAACACGCACCTGATGCTCGATAACAAGCACCTCTGTGCTTCTTTCCGCAGTCGGGGCAGTCTGGAGTAGATCCGCTACTTTGGTTAGAGCTGCTGGAAGATCCTGGATTTTGCCTCTTTGAAACTGACCGGCCTTTTTTGAAACTGAATCCGGTCCTCTTTCCTCTCCATTCTGTTGTTGGTGTTGTAGTTTGTTTCTTAGCTGCTATTGTGACTTCTGCCATCAATGCCCTGTCAAGTACCTCCACATAAGTACGTAATTTTAGGACACCCACTCGGTCAAATATTTCCAGGTCCAGCCCTCCCTCAAACTTTCGTGCTTTCTTGTAATCAGTATCCACCATATGTGGAGCAAAACGTGCCAATTCGGTGAATTTGGCTTCATACTCTGCTACAGACATTCTTTCCTGTTTAAGTTCTTGAAACTCGAACACCTTCCGATCCCTGAAGCATTGGGGAAAATATTTATCATAAAAGATAGCATTAAACTGTGCCCATGTCATATTCCCATTGCCACTTCGAATCAGCAACCACCACCTTCGAGCTTCATCCTTCAGAGTATAGGTGGCTAGGAGGACTTTCTGAGTTTCAGAACAAGGGAACACTTCATATAACTTCTCCATTTCAAGTAGCCATGTCTCTGCTTTCAATGGTTTAATTCTGCCATAGAATGTTGGCGGTTTCATCTTCATGAACTTCTGTGTCAGATTGATGATGTCATTATTATCTGCTTCGGCCTGTGCTGGTGGAGGCGGAGGGGGTAAAGGTTATTGTCTCTGTTGTTGTGTCAAGGTTTCAGTCAATGCTGCTAACATCTGTTCCATTCGGTCCATGCGAGCCTCTAAAGATTCACTTTCACCACTTCCCCTTGCATTCTCCATCTTATTATACAGACATCAAATGGTAATGAACACAAGCATAATCTTATTCGTTTCCGTCAATTCATTTGCTCAAAATTACGTTCAGTTTTCATATTCAGTTGAATTACCACACACTCACACATGTAGATGGGATGCCCCTAATGCTTACTAGGACATCCAAAGCCCATACAAACTTGTGTGTGCGGTAGAACACGTGCTCTGATACCACTCTATCACGACCCAAACCCGCCCTGTAGGTTAGGCATTGCAACCGGCCAGTAATCCGTGGATTACCAAAGGCCTCTAAACAGATAAACATATAGTGAGGGGCTGCGGAAGCGATAGTACAAAATAGACAAGGTCCAATGAGCTGTGATAACGTACATGGGATAGAAGATTTCAAAACTTATATATATACATAAGCATGTCAGTCAAAGGACACCACTATTTACAAAGTATTTACAAAAGTGCACATCTCAAGACCTGACTTTACAAAACAGTCACAGAGACTAGCATGAATACAAAAACAGCCATATAACGAGACTTCAATCGGAACCTCCTCGGGAGGCACAACGGTTGGCTGACAAAAATAGAACAGAAGGCCGTCAACTCTAGCCCTGGTCACCCGCCGGCTCACCTACATACATAATATAAACTATGAGCGGAAGCCCAGTGAATAATAATAGAGTAAAGGGGTTTTATGAATGATGTCCAGCACAAGTTAGGATCCAGTATTTAAATCAGAACATATTCAGACTTCAAAACAGAAATAAATTTAGATACACACTCATGTTCATATTTAGATTTTGCATAAGATCATACGTGGTACACCCATTAGCTATCAGATCAATTTGGTCCAGAGACCCACATGCATAGTTGGTACCAACGACCATAAAGGTCCATATCTTGCGCACAAGTAGCCATGGTATTGTTACCACCAGGCAAGGGTCACGTGCAGATTGGCCGCGGTATTGTTACCCCCGGGCAAGGGCCACATGCAGATTGGCTGCGGTATTGTTACCCCCGGGCGAGGGCCACGTGAACTAAGGGTGCCATAAATACTTTTCAGAAAATTGGACATTCATTCATAATTCGTAAGATAGCATTTCAAAAAATAGATCATACCATACCAGTCAGAAAATACTTCAGTTAAACATAACTTTACAGAGTTATTACTCACAGTGGGCCTTGAGACAGACAAACGGAGTAAACTTGGTCAAACGGTACGTGGCGCGTGACCTATACAACACATAACAGATGCACACTTGAAACAGACGTTCTAATTGTACAAAACTTATTTCGTTGGCTCTTAGTGTGTTTCTAATCTCTTATCCTCATTATGGGGTCTTAAACATGGCCTAGGAATGCCTAGGATGGAATGAGGATGCAAAAATGCATTGAAAATCATTTCTCAAATTTTGCTAAAGATAAGGTCCACACTCGAGCGTGGCTTTCCCCGCTCGAGCGGACATGCAGACAATGAAGCTCCGCTCGAGTGTGGACTTCCCCGCTCGAGCGGACTGCAAACTTATGAAAAAGTGCTGGATGTATGAAATTCACGCTCGACAGGTGCTCGACCCCCGCTTGAGAGTGTGACATAGACCTTTGCTCGAGCGTGGCTTCCCCCGCTCGAGCGGACTGCAAAACACACAAACTTCTGGATATATGCATTTCATGCTCGAGCGTGACTATCGCCGCTCGAGCGGAAGTGCATGTATTCAGGCTTCACACTCAAGCGTGAAAGTCCCCGCTCGAGCGTGGGTCAAATTTCTGGAAAATCCAGATTGACCTGCAAGCATGAAACTCAACCTTTAAGCCTTCAAAACTTATTTTTCTAGGCCAATATTTGAGGAAACATATAATAACTCATAAAACAACATGTATTAAAAATCATTTCAAGAAATCATGGCCCAAGAGCAACCCAATTTGTGCAAAATCAACATGAACTTTATGAATATGCTATTAATTCAACATGCAAGAACCTCTTTGAATTCAAACCCTCCAAAACATAATCAAACTTGATAATTTGATGGAAAACAAGTTGAATGACCATAATGTGAGTGAAATTAACACATGCGTGGAAGGAATCTTAGAATTCAAACTCAAAACAAAGAAATTTATGTATGCATGCATGGATAGATTGACTCTTAAAACAACACCTTGAGCTAAGTCTAGACTTTAAATACCAATTTCACCATGAATCTAGCAAGGACAACTCAAATTCATAATTAAAAGGATGAACTCCCTACCTTAGGTCTTCAATTCTAGGTATGGAAGCTCAAATATGCAAATTCTCTTCAATTCTCCTAACTTCAAGCCAAATCCTAGTTGAAATCAAGTTGTCCTCTCCTACACTCTCCTTCTCTCGGTTTGGTCACAAGAAGATGAGAAAATGATACATCCAATATGTAATAAAGCAAAATAAAGGTTGTATAGAATCAAGCCAATAAGTGGCAAACTTGTAATAACTCAAACAGGTGTAAATTAACATTATTTAATCTAATTTAATCATACCAAATCAAATTTTAATTAAATCTACCATAAAATCACATATATTCTAACTAGTATGAAACACTAATCAATTTCGAAATCGGGCGCCGATAAGGCTTTCAATTTGCAGTTCAAAGTCTAAACACGAAGAGATCATTTTATGGCAAACAGATAGAAACGCAAAGATAATGCAATACATATGCAAATTAATTCCGGATTCCTTCTAAATTACTGTTAGGCATAACTAACCATGGATTAGCATTAATCGGAGGTCGAGGTTATTACAGTCACCCCCCACAAAAATTTTCTATGGGCTTGTGACATCATCTCTCGAAGCCATAACCTCAATCCAGTAGCCCAAGTAGAACTTCATGCTTTTCTGCACCAGCTCCCCTTGTTATTGAACTGGAACAAAGATGCCTTGGCCACCAATGAGTCATTGGAGGAAGTCTTCGTTGTTCGCATCCAAACCCAATATGAGGCAAAAAATCTTCTTGAAGAATATGAAGATTTCAAGAGACCTGACTCAGAGTATGGGGAAGATGTTGATATGAATGGTATGTGTGGGATGGATGAAGTGGAGAAAACCTTTAAACAAACAGAATTTGAGATGAGGTCCCAGTAGCTTTTTTACAAAATAAGGACTCACCAATTAGATAAACCAAATTTAGATAAGATAAAGGAAATGCTAGAAAGTAACATGTATTTGCATTTTGCTAGACAAAGTTCAATCACCTTCTAACCTTGTTCATTCCTTACTTTTACGAAATTGAGAATGTAACCAAATAGGCTTTCCCAATGTAAATATGCTTGTAACTATAAAATTGGGTTTCTGTTTTCCAATCATTTGGTTCATATTTGCCAATATAAATGACTTTTGACATTCAACTTTGTTCACATAATTAACAAATATTGTGTAGACACCCATTTTTTACCTCTCTTAAGACTGGGAGCCGCACTTTGAACACTCAATGATGAAAAGTTACGATGTACAATCGTTCAAATTCTTCAGCAAAATGCTTCGGTTTTTGAGCTTCTAATCCCAACCTTACACCCCATTTTGACCAAAACTATTTTAGACCTTAAAACTCTCTTTTTCAAAATATTTTTTCAAATATTTCTACAATATTCTGAGGCTCGCATTTAGTTTCAAATATTGAACTTTTCGGTAAACCGAGTAAGCACAAAGTGGAAATAAATGGAAAGGAGGTGAACTCTTCAAAAATATTTAAAAAAATCTTATTTATAGGTTTGGAGTTGAAGGAAATATGAGGGGTTGGAAAAAAACTAGTTTAGGAAAAGGTTGAGCATCAAACCATTAAGAAAGAAATGAGCAACCTTCACGAAATTAGGCATATCTCTTTGTACACCTAGAATTTAGATGTGAGGCCACCACCATTGGAAAGTAGATTTCTGGGGCTTCAATTAGACTCAAGAATCACCTAAAATCGAGTTTGGATGAGAGAGATATGCCCGTTTGAAGTCGAGCTTGAAAACAGTTTTTCTTTTTCTTTTTTTCAAGTAGCTAGCCGGCCACTTAAAGTGGCAGGCCAGCTAGTTGATGAGAAATCCGGCCAATTAGAGTGGTTGGCCAGCCAAGTGTCATAGCAGACAGATATTTACAGCCAGTTTTCCCCCCCCCCCCATGTGCATGCCTTGCACCAGCTGTCTCTATACAGATATTTCCGATAGGAGAAGTTGTTTTTCTATAAATACAAGCCCACCCCTCTTGATTTTGGGTTAGAAAAATTTTCCAAAGTTCAAAGACTTGCTAAGCACTCTCCCTCTCTATCTTGCAATATACATACACTATGCAGACACTTCCTAAACCAATATTTTGAGGCTCCTTGCTGAGGTTATTGAGCTAAAATATCAGCCCTTGAGAGTGAACATCTTGTGATTTGTGAACAAAAGAGTGCCTTCTCTTCAAAGGTATAACTCTTGCCATCTTTTACCTACTTTTTTTCCCATCTTTTTCTTGGTTTTCTATACTTTTTTGGACTATTTTTGGTGGGATGAAACTTGTGATTTAAAGCTACCAAAGGTGGAGGGGTTAACTACCCTTTCTTGAACCTTATTCCATAAGCTTTTATCATTGTGTTTCCCACTTCTTTCTCAACTTTTGGCCACTGTTTTTCAGAGTTTTAAGAGGCTAAAAGATGTGATTTTAAGGTCCAAAAGGTGGAGGGATTAACCACCCCTCCTTAGGCTTGCTTACTATTTTTTATTCTATTTCATTTTTTTTTAAAGCTTTTTCAAAGTAATTCCAGCTCTGTTTTGCTGTTTTTGGGACTGTTTTGATGTGTTTACTTTATTCATGCTTTGCCTATTATACTTGTATTATTGTAAGTCCTCATAGGTTTGGTGGTTTAGGCCTTAGCCACCAACCTATTTGAGTTGATAGCTTTTATTCCATAGTTTTCATACATATGCTTACAATTGTAATAATCATTTCTGCAACCTCCCGCCTTTCTTGATTTTCTTTGTTTAAGAGTTGTTTCAAACAATTGTTGTTTAAGGCATGCGAAAGAGACCTTCCATGCTTAATGGTTTAATCTCTTCGGAGGTTAATTACCAAGGCATTACATCTCTCTCATGCCAAGAACAACTTCTTATTTGACACTTCTCTTCATTAGTGGATGTAATTATTACTTTTGGACAAAATGATTAAAAAATGGAAAGGTAATAAAAAGGGCTAATAAAATTGGACTAAAAGAGACACAAGATAATAAAATTTAGTTGGGTTCCATCGGACGTTATATTGAACCCATTAAGTCTTGAGTCATTTCTTACTCTTTAGTGATGATAATGAGGCAAGAATCAATGTCTACTGCTTCCCTTGAGGTAACTCCATGATTGGGAGGAGGTTTTGTTGGTCTTTCATTTTCATTCATTGAGCCTTTGTCCCATTGATTCATAGATCATCATGCAACAACCTTGCAACCATTGATGATTTGTGAACCAATTCTACTCCTCCCTTGATCAATTCCATGATAGGGAGAGGCAGAAGGAACAAACACCTCCTAGAAACACACTGTTTTTGGTCTGTTTTATTTTTGTTGCAACAGGCAGAACCTCATAACAATGGCTGGCCAACCACCTTTCCATTCATCCGACCACTTTTCAAGGCCGGTCGACCAGTCCATTTTATACAAACAGTGTCATTTTTATGACAGAACAGAGTAGAAGCTGAGGCAAAAATAGATTTATTTTCTGACTGCAAAATAGAACAAAATTTGGCAGCAGAACAGAGGAGTTTCCGGGAGGATGTTCTCAGTTGCACGTGTGGTTCTCCGACTCCCGTTCGAGTTCATCGATTTGTAGATCTTAGATTAGTTAGTGTACGGTAATTAATTAGTTCAAATCCTTTGAATTTGTAATAGCTAGTTAATAGTTAATTAATTTGGTATTGTAATAATTAGTTAATTAAGATATTTATTCGGACCTTCTTGCACGAGGGCAAATATATAATATTGTGTATGTCTTCCAACCCACATTTCTTTCTCCCTTTTATTTACTCGCTTACTATGGTTGCATCCATATTTTGGTTTCATATCATTCCCATGTGTAAATACACATTTTTGCGTGCATTGGGTTCTGTTCATCATTCTAACCATATTGTCATTTCCTTAGTTACTTGAATGCATGTGCTACCACATGTTGAGGTGATTCACATGACATATTAAAAAATTGAACCTCGTAGTTGCATTTTGCATGTGTTGCATTAGTCACTTGCATAGCAGAGCACGTATCTTTCTAATGGTTTTTTTATTTCCTTTGGCTTGCCTCGATTGAGTACTAGGTGAACATTTATTGCTTTAGCATATTGCATGTGTGTTGGTGTTGCCATATCAAGCATGCTTATCATGAGGCTAAATGCTTAGTTGATATACCTATTTGAATGCCGGTAGATTAAGGTTTTTTCACTTAAATTGGGATAATTTGATTAATGTACATATAAGATCACTTTTTCAAGTGGTACATCTTCAAAACACTTTTCAAAACAAACATGAAATCAGAACATTCCAAATTGGGCGAATCAGTCTATACTTGTGTGCATCACATAGTAAATATAGCATAATAAATCGGAACAAGCGTATATACTGTACATAAGAATCACATTATGATTAGTAGAGGCCGATCTTTGATCGGGTGAGTGGGGTGCTCAATTCATGACTTTTCCCTCCCATACCTAAGTTCCCGAGTCGAGACACTTTGGTGATGATGGACAAATGACCTTTGGCACGAGTCATGGGTTTCCTAAATTTTTCAAAAATATTTAGGTATCAACTCTGAAATCTGGTAATGCAGTCCATTTTTGGCATCTCTGTTGATAAATGGATTTTCTAAGATTTGTCGGATTTGGACTCTCATTTGTTTAAATCTATTTCACATTGCACTTTGTGAAACCAGATTCAGAACCACGGGAGTCCAAACTGTAGGGCTATCGTATCTGAGGAGCACGAAAAACAAGCTACAGTTTCTTGCGACTCTGCTAGGTATATTAGAGAGCTTGACTCGAACTTCATGATGTAAAATTTTATCTACATATACATGTTCTTTGTATTGCATTTTATTGTTACTCTAAGTCACTATGTTTTCCATCTGTTATTCTTGGACGTCTTGCCTAAAAGTTTGCCAATAGGCTGGCCGATTGTGGGCTCTACCATGTTGGAAACATAACCCTTGGATCTGGATTATCATCGTACCGCCTGATCCTCCTTTCACTTCTCGGTGTTAGGTGTGAAAGGTATATTACGTAATCTTGCTAAGGTACCCCTTTTGACCATTCGGCTTAGCTGCATATAGTAAAGCCATAGTGACTGTTTCAACTTAGGACATGATGCTCACCCTTATGCAAGATTTTGTGAAACTACTTGCTTGAAGTTGTGAAACCCTAGATCATGTCGAAGCTCATAAGGGTGTTTTGAATGCTTTTGTGCAAAATGTGTGATGCAATCCTTAGAGAGTCTTAATCTTGAGGCAATTTCTTTCAAACTTGAGGGTCATATTAGAATCAAAATTTGGGTCAAAATCTAGGGGTTTGTGTTTGATATAGCAAAAAAATATCGGAACCAAAACCAGAACCCGAACCAAGGCCAAAAATAGCATATTGCTTTGTTTTGATTAGCATACCCATTATCTTGATCAGATGGGGCATTTGTTTTTAAGGCTAGGTTTGTCTGAGGCAGGTTGCCAAGAAGAAGCAGCACCCAATTCAAAAGGCAAAGCCTAATCCAACCCAAAAGGAACCGTACCCAACTCAACAAAGGTCCAGTCGATCTGATCCCCAAAGGCCAACTCAGAAAAGATCCATCCAATGCCAAAAGACCAATTCTAAAAAGCCCAATCCAGTCAAACCTGTCTAGATTAATCAGTTCAGATACATCAAGTATAACCGGGTCAAAATCCTTATTAGTCAGCTCTTAGGTTACACCCATCCAACTTAGTAGACTCGTGATGACACAGAGTCCAGAAGAAGTTGTGGCTATGATAATGACCCCAAACCAGGGAACTGCTATATAGGATGGGACCATTGTTGAAATGCAACGCCCATCTGGGGCATCTACCACACATCCAGTCTCGGGCCCCAGTCAAACTTTGACCCATCTCTGCTAGCTGAAGATTTGCAAAGTCCAGATCCTCAAGAAAGGTTGGCTCAAGCTCGAGTTTTCAAACCCCTGGTGCAGCCTAATGAAGGGCTTTTTTCCCATTGATATTAATGATCTCGACCCGACCTTATTAAAAATTGCTAACCTTGATAAGCAATTCAAAAAGGCAAAAGGAATTAACTCCATTCCCGACATTAAGGATGGGTATATCGAGGCTACTGTAAGGCTCCTAGACAGATTCAAAATGCCACACATTAACCGTTTTGACGAGTCTAGAGATCCTATGGTACATATCCGGTTTTTGTTGGACATCCTGAAATCAATGGGTCTAACTAAGCCTCAAAAACTCTCTCTGTATGGAAGAACCCTGTCGGGTATAGTAAACACTTGGTATGCCAATTGGGAAGATTTGGCTGAGGCATTTGTCAATTAGTATTCTTACAATACCCAAATTGAAATGACCATCCAAGAGCTTGAAGCAACCCACCAAAATCCTAAAGAACCTTTTGTGGCATTCGTTGCAAGGTGGAGAGTAAAGGCAACACAAATGACAGATCAACCTTCTGAGAGGGACCAAGTGCGAATAGTGGTGCAGAACCTTGAGCCTGATATGTTACAAAAGTTAATAGTCGCTCCACTATTCACTTTCAAAAATTTTCCTGAATTAGGGATTCAGATTAAGAGTGCATTTAACAAGGAGATTATTTCTAGAACAAGTGAACCAACAAGGAGGATGTTTTCTAGGAGTACTAATGCTAGCAGTAGCACTATTCCCAAACCTACTGAAATCAATACCATCGCCACCGATCCCAAAACTGCCGACTTTTTTGCCAATACCAACCCACAAACAGCCAGCCCAACCAGAGCTTAAGGTAGAACTTTCACCCCCCTCCATATGAGTAACCAGCGCACTAAAAGTTCTGATAGAAAGAGGATATCTCGAACCCCTTGATCCCCAACCTCTTCCTGACCCACTCTTTACTAGACATAACCCCACCAAATACTGTGCAGACCATCAACAGCGTGGTCATGGCACCTATTGTCGCTACCGCCTTCGTCGTGAGGTTTAAAATCTTATCGACAACCAAACGATAGCTCTACCTCAAGAACCCAATGTTACCACCAACCTACTTCCCATACATGACCAAGTACCTCATCCTCACCTTAACCTCATTCATACACTACCTCATTCCTTCAACCCCAGTATATATATCACTCCATCCCATCTGCCCAAGCCAGAGGTGTTCATTGTTGAAAGTACCTATTTGTGCATGATGGATACACCCACTCCGGTTCGAACACACCAAGAGTGCCAAATGGCTGGACCCACTGCTGCTAAGATGTTGAGAATGATTAAAGACTTTCAAGGAACGGTGGTAAATTTAACCTTTGGGGTTCCGACCACGTCAAAGGATTCTCTAATCTTGGGACAAGCTAAAAGTGGAATGGGCCAATCAAAAGCAAACATGTCTTGCCCATATATAGTCGTCTGACTCTGTGACAAGGCTGAAGCAAGTAGCAAAAATGAGTCTGGGGTGACTATTGACCCTTGTGCACATCTCCTCCGAGCTGTCGAAGTTTGGAAGACCAAAGGCCTGAACCAATGGCAAGTCCTTGCATTTGTTGAAAGGGTTGTAAATGAAACTTTCGCTGCTCAACACACTAATGCTCAAATGGGCATTACTCACACGTTGGCAAACAAATGAAGGCCAAATAATGAGGAGAGACGCTTTACTAGAAACACCCCTTCTGAGTCCAGTCCCAAGCTTAGAAATACCCAGCCAATACCCGCCAACCCATTTGTCAATGTTTCTAAACCTGATGCTTCTTCCTCTAAAAAATGAACCTTTGCCATCTCCATATGAGCCTAACCTGTGCATTGAAGGTACTGATGGCAAAAGGGCATCTCAAACCGCTCAATCCTTGACCTCTCCCTAATCCTTTCCCACTTAGACATGACCCTACCCAGTATTGCACATTCTATCAGCAATACGGTTACCATACTGACCGTTGATTTCACATTCACCATGAAATTCAAGACCTAATTGACAAAAAGGTCATCACCTCACCTAAAAATCCCAAAGTTGTCAATAAACCTCTCCCTGACCACAATAGATTGCCATCCCATAACATAAATCCCATCCATGGCTTGCCAACAAACAACCTTGACCTTAGCCATCACATCATACCCACCAATGAGATCAAACCCATTGTGTTCATTCTTGAATATTCTGGTTCCGATCTAAGCAAAATGAACAAAATCTTTAAAGAGATGGAAAGTTTACTCAATCTGGGTGAGTTTAAGCTTGATGAAGTAGTGGGCTCTCTACAGATCTCAGCACTGATGGTTAGAATGATGAACCTCAGTCTCAGCTAAGGGAATTGTTGAAAGCACTTGGAAAGGACCTTCTGAACTAGGGGCATTGTGTAAAAAAGAAATTGTTTTGGTCAAAGAGATGTGTGGGGACAATCGGGGTAATTGTGAGACTCAATCTGTGAGACTCAGTTTGAAAGTTTGAAATCAATCCTGGTGGGTGTGGATGTATTGAAAGAAGGTTTGGACCCTCCCATGGGCTCCTTGAAGTTTTTCGTGAATTTTGCGATGGACTTGGAGAGTGAAAACCCCCTTTTTGTCTCAATGATGCTGATTTGTTTTGAATAGTGTCCTGTAAATAGTTGAGTTGTGAATTTTATTTTCGCTGTCTTTTCTTGTGTTGTTGCGTCAGTTGAGTCTTTTCCTTTGAGTCGCTCTCGTGTACCCTCGAGTCTTCGTTTTGTTGTTTTAATAATAAGAAAGCAGGAGTCAAGTTTTTGATCATTTTTATTGTACCTATAGTAATTCATGTGTGACCTTTTTGAAAATAGAAAAGCTTCAAAAAAATTTGTTTTTGAATGAGATTCCGTTAAAAAGCGCGAGTGTTGGGAAGGATCCCGCAAAATGGTTTGAGTGAATTCTGGATTGTTGTCGCAGAGTCCTTCATGATTTCAAAATTTTAAGTTGTTTCTTTCGCAAAACATACGAAGATAGGTTCAGAATTATGCGTGGTATTCTACATTGTCCTGGGGATGCTCTTCACCTTTAGATGATCATTTTGGCAAGCACAAGACGACTTTCAGACCTTACAATCGTAGAATTTCTCCCCTGGTGTTTTCATTGCTTCAAAAAGAAATGGATTAAAGAAACCAAAAAAGAAAAGAAAAAGAAAAAAAGGAAAGAAGAAAAGAAAAGAGAACGTAAGGAAAAGAAAAAGAAAAGAAAGAAAAAGGAAAAAGAAAAAAGAAAAGAAAGAGGAAAGAAAAAAAAAGTCAACCATCAAGCCAGGGGTATCCATTGGAATAAAATCCAATCAACCGTGAGGAAATGAACTTTTGTCTAAATTCGGGGAAGCCAAATGCGGGGAAGTACCACATTGAGCGAAAGAAAGGAAGAAGTCATGCATAAGAGAATGTAGAACCAAGCTTAACTCAAGGTGAAGCTAGTTCTGGTGTTAGGGCAAGGGCAACTATTGACCAAATTCACCACAAATGTTATAGCACTATCCTTGAGAGGTTTGCTAGGCCATAAACTCAAAAGGGCGACCTAAGCAAAAGTTAGAGCATGAAAAATGAGAAATCAAACAAATAGAGCTCGCAAAGTTGAAAACTTCGAAGGGGCAACTTTGGCAAAAGTTAGAGTGCAAAAGGAGAGCGTCAACACCCGAGTGAACCTTAGCCATGAACTACGTTGACCTGATTCCCATCTTAGGATATGTAGGCAACTTCATCTTGAAGTGTAGTCTCAACCATATCCATTTTATTCATCTTAACCCAATCACCTTGCCCAATTTATGTCGTCAGCTTCGCATCAATCCATGAGCTACACCGATTGCTACGCATATCATACTTGCGCTGGGTAAGAAAGAACTAGCTTGAATCAACAAGTTGAGAAATTTTCAATACTTGAACTTATCAGTAGAATCTCTAACTTGAGCAACAAAAAGGAATCGAAACTCGGGTTTTGCGAAATTGAGTTCAAAAGGGAACATAAAGTAATACTGGGGGCACTATGAATAATCAGTCACCTTAAGTCTTTTTCTACTTTTGGGTCAGTTGTGAAGACCCGACCCAACTTTTTGCCTTTTGTTTGACACCGTCAATGAACAGAGGTCACATCTCATATTTAATAAATTCATCAATGTCATGTTAACAAATATTATCTATACTTCGCCACCTGGGGTAGACTTATAACAGAACAATAATTGATAATCCTCTTTGAGTGTGTCAAAAATGAAACTCATAAAGATGTATATTTTTTCTTTAGGCGAAACGGATCACACCATCGAACTCAGAATATCGAAATTAGTCAACAGTGATTAAATGAAATTTTTCTTGAACCGATTTTTGGATAGCCCGGATGTCCACGCACTGCGTTTTATCCGAGCAGTGTAATTTGTGTTGGTAAAATCAACCACCATGGCTGTAATTTCTTGGTGAGGTGAAAGATATATCCACCTCACTCCCCTTTTTACCACAAACTTCACCATTCAATCCTAGCCATTCATCCTACCTACCCCTTTCTTCCTATATATATCCTATATGTGCAGAAACTTCATCTTCTTGCTGAAAATCTGTAGATTTAAGAGAGAAAATCAAATACTTTCATCTTTGTTCTTCAAGCTTCAAGTCTAGGTAAATTCGTCTCTATATCTACTTCAATTCCATAAGTTAAAGCCTTCATTTCTTTCCTTTGATTTTATGTTGCAATGAACCATGAATCTAAATCCTAAAATACAGATTTAGACTTTATTTCCTCCCATTGATATCTGTTGGAAAAAATGATTTTTGGGGACTTTAATTTAATATTAAAGTGTGGTGACTTTAATTAAATATTAAAGTGGGTCCTAACCATTTTTTGTGTTAGGTCCAAGTGAGCCAAAAACCATTGGGTTTTGAATAAGAAATTGCCAAGAAGTTGCTTCATGATGTTAGATTCATGAATAGGATTTTAAAGAGTATTTAAATCTTTTTTCTTGGCTAAAGGGTGTGAATCCTTTGGACATCCATACTTTTCATTTTGTGGAAAGGGGCTATGGATGCTTGGTGTTTTAATGACTAGCCTTAAAGGCTGGAGGCTTTTCCTCTCTCCCCTATATATATATAAATTGAGATCCTCCTGTCAAGTTTCGATATAGAAATTTTTGCTTCCATTTTACAAGTCAGTTTGCTTGATTGTTCCTATTGTGAGAGAGTGCTGCCATTGTTTTGTTCGCTAAGCTAGACAGATAGTGCTTCTGCCGTAGCTGGTTTTGACCTTCGTATCCTGGGAGACAAACGCCGGGTTTCCTCAAGCACTCGACCCATGAGACGGCGAAATCTATTTTAAGGAAACTGCTTCCGTGCAGGCTTCGATTTTGTCTCTTTACCCTTTATTATTTTTTGTGTATTTCTGTTGAAATTTAGTTGTAATTATCAGCATATATTATTGGTATATAATTTGTTTTCTTCATAAATATATTTATTTAATTTCACAATTTTGAACAACAAGCTTAAAACAGATTTTCATATATCTTTTCTATGAAATTGATCGAATAGATTTATATAAACTATTAGGTTAGCTTTGTATAATGTTACTAGAAATTATTGCGGAATTGCTCACTATTTCAATAATTGTAAATTATGCAATGGTACTCTCTATTTGCTTAGTTTAATTAGAATGCTTTATTATAATTTGCATACTTAATTGTATTAGTATGATCTTGTTTTATGCGTATGGTTTA
Organism: Camellia sinensis; assembly: GCF_055761805.1. NCBI lineage: Eukaryota > Viridiplantae > Streptophyta > Magnoliopsida > Ericales > Theaceae > Camellia > Camellia sinensis. The sequence goes on from NC_138968.1 coordinate 12,055,285, forward strand.
TCATTTCCCTACCATGATTTGCATGAATTTTAAGGTTATAAAATATAATTTATGGATGTTGCAATTTTGACATGCTAATTCTATTCTAGTCTCAATTTGTTACATGCTTATTATTTTCTAGGCTAGATTACATAATTTAATGTATTTGGAGTTATAGAGTTTTATGAATTGTGTACATGATTAATCTAAATTATCTAATTGTGTGCATTAATATGAATTATTTAATTGGGTGCATTAATCTAAATTATCTAATTGGGTGCATTAATCTAAATTATTTATTTGGGTGCATTAATCTGAATTATTTAATTAGGTGCATTAATCTGAATTATTTAATTAGGTGCATTAATCTGAATTATTTAATTAGGTGCATTAATCTGAATTATTTAATTGGGTGCATTAACTTTGAATTTGACTTATCTATTTGGAGTTATTAGTTTAAATATTTATTATGAATTAATTTCATTCATGACTCATGAGTATTGAACTTTATTTTAAAGTTGTAATTTAATTTTGAAGTTACAAATTGTATTTTGTTTTGGTACCTTATATTAGTTGGTTACTTATATAATTAATAGTTGGCTAGATGGTTTCAATTATTTATTATAATTAAATTTTTTTTAGATTATTTGTTTGTATTTTGTTGTGGTTTGCTACTAACTTTCTTTGTAGGGATACCAATACGAAAAACAAATATAAAACCAAATGAATAGTATTTGGGATGTAAAAAAAAAAAATGTTTGGAACTTGGTTTGGTTTTCTGTGATAGAAACCAAAGTTTTAGCTTTGGCTAAAGAGTAGTTCTTATTTGTTTAGAAATGACAACTAAGATGGATTTGGTTTCAAACCTTTGGAGTTTGAGGAAGTCTTTGGGTTTAATCATTTTATTCCCAAAGTGTTGGAAAACCAAATTTGGAGAAAGTCTTTGGTTATAATCTGATTATGTCCAAAGTGCTTTTGGTTTTGAGAAAGGAAACCAAATTTTAGCATTAGCTAAAATATTTTTGATTTTATTCAGAAATAATGGGCTTAGTTCCAGGAGTACCGGTTAACTTTTATGAGTGGTGTAATTTTGGGAGCAAATTTTATTTGCTTGGGAATCGGTTTGTTATAACCTGGTTTATCTTCTGGAAATCTTAATTTTTAAATTGTTTCCTATGGACTAGGAGTCAACATGCTCTTGAATGTTTTGTCAAAAGGTTAACTGGGTTTTAAGTGGGACCGATGTGACCCCTCCAGTCTTCCTGGGAATATTCCTGACCATGTTCGATTCTAGGTTAAATGATGAGACTAGTTTTGAATTAAATTTCCATCTAAGGGATTTTCTAAGGGTTAAGTTTATTTTCTGGAATCACAGAAGTGAAATTCTGTTTTGATGTTTCAGAAATGGCTTCAAAAGGTGACAAACAGAAATGTTGTTCCACCTGACAACCTTAGCCTCGCGAGATTCTTAAAGAAAGATCTTGAGAGATCAAGTATGATTAAAGGAAATCATAAGATTGCATTAAAAAATTCTCTGATTTGATCAGAGGCAATCAGTTTGGTATCCTTGTGATTGCTATGTGACTTTGCTTGAAAGCAAAGATAAGACAACCTGTTATAGTGGGTGAATATTTTTTTTTGGATTTTTAGATTCCAAATATATTCTTAAATTGGTGGTTCCTAGTGAGTACAAGATCACTGATCACAGAGATAGAAAACTGGTGGTTCCTAGGAGGTGTTAGACCATTGGCTACACAGTTATGAGATTATGGTTCCTAGTAGTGAACAGATTACTGATCACATGTCAAGACATCATGATTCCTAGTAGTGGAGAGGCTACTGGTCATATGTCAAGACATGATGATTCCTAGTAATGAAAGAGTCTATTGACCCTATGTCAGGACGTTGTGATTCCTAGTAGTAAAGCAACTATTGATCACAGGTTAAGACATTGTGATTCCTACTAGTAGAAAGTCTACTGACCACATGCTGAGAAATTAGTGATTCCTGGTGATAAGACTACTGGCCATGTTATGAAGTTCCGAATAGTAGACTATTGAACACTGGATTTGTGTTTCCTAATAGTAAGACTATTGGCTTCAGAGTGATAGGTTGGACCAAATATATTTAGGTGCCTAATTCGGTTGATGACATTCTGGGAATGTATTTACTGTGATATGATTTTGAGAGTTTCATAATCATTGTGACACAAGGATTTGTTTAAAACTTTGTATAAATTCCACAAAGAAGACCTGATTATCCGACTCCGTAATGAGGAGGATAATAGAAAGAAAAGAGGGAGTACCTCCTCAGTGAAGGCCAATGTCATTGAACATGGCAAATTTTCTAGGATGAGGAAGAAGCTCCCCCCTTGAACAAGGGCTCTTAGTTGGGACCACAGGGTGGTGTTGCAAAGAAGCTGGCATACAAGCCGCGGGAACCTGGTTCTCGGTTCTTTGGGAAGTGCTACAACTGTGGTAGCGAGGCTTTTAGTTTTACTAGGGCTACACGCCACATCTGCTCCGAGAAGGAGTTGTTTACAACTTTCAAACCGGTTACAAACGGTGAGAAGTTGTTTATGGGAAACTCTACTACCTCATTTGTTAAGGGAAAGGTGGTCCTGATGTTAACCTCAGGAAAAGAGCTAACCTTGAACGATGTCCTGTATGTTCCGGACATTCATTAGAATCTTGTCTCAAGGTCTCTTCTCAGTAAACATGTTTTTCGCATGGTTTTTTGAGTCCGACAAGGTTGTTTTGACGAAACACAAGTGTGAAACTTGTGTTGAAGCAAAGTGGACAAGATCCCATATGAGTTATGGAAAGGCGTTAAGCCTTCTTATAAATTCTTACGAATGTGGGGGTGTCTTGTAATAGTGGCGATTCCTACACCCTAACAGGTTAAGATAGGCCCGAAATCTATGGATTGTATATTCATTGGTTATGCACATAATAGTAGTGCATATCGGTTTCTTGTTTATAAGTCTGAAATTCTAGACATACACAGGAATACCATCATGGAGTCAAGGAATGCATGTTTCTTTGAAAATATTTTTCCTTGCCGAACCCATGCAGGGGTTCCAAGGTCTTTGGAGCAATTTGATGAGCTTGCTAGTGAGGATGATCATGTTGATGATCCAGGTGATGATCAAATTGAGGTTTTAGATGAGCCCAGACGGAGTAAAAGGGCTAGGATATCCAAATCTTTTGGTCCAGACTTCTTGACTTATATGGTTGAGAACGAACCTCAAACTTTCCACGAAGCTGTGACTTCTCCTGAGAGTCCTTTATGGAAAGAAGCGATCAAAAGTGAGATTGACTCCATCTTACAAAACCACACCTAAGAGTTGGTAGATTTACCTCCAGGTTGTAAGCCTTTAGGCTGCAAATGGATTTTTAAACGAAAGATGAAGGCCGATGGGTCTATTGACAAGTATAAGGCGAGGCTCATTATCAAAGGGTACAGGCAACGAGAAGGCCTGGATTACTTTGATACGTACTCACCTGTAACTAGGATAACATCCATTCGCATAGTGATTGCGATAGCCGCTTTGTGCAATCTTGAGATACACCAGATGGATATAAAGACAGCTTTCATAAATGGGGATTTGAATGAAGAAATCTACATGGAGCAACCTGAAGGGTTTTCAGCTCCAGGACAAAGTAAGAAAGTCTATAAACTTGTCAAATCTTTGTATGGTTTGAAGCAAGCGCCTAAACAATGGCATGAGAAGTTTGACAATGTAATGTTGTCAAATGGGTTTCGAATCAACGAATGTGACAAGTGTATTTATGTCAAAGACACTGACAGAGGTTATGTCATTTTGTGTCTATATGTTGATGATATGCTCATTATAGGTAGTAACGATGAAATGATCAAAACTATCAAGAAGTTGTTAAACTCTAAATTCGACATGAAGGATATCGGCATTGCAGATGTTATTCTGGGAATTAAGATTACCAGAATCACTGGCTGTTTTGTACTTTCTCAGTCTCATTATGTTGATAAGATACTTGAGAAGTTTAGTGGATCAGATACGAGTGTGTCGTCGACACCTGTAGACTTAAGTTTACACTTTACCAAGAATAATAAAGAGAGTGTCTCTCAGTTAGAATATTCTCGGGTAATTGGAAGTTTAATGTATCTGATGAGTTGTACTAGGCCAGATATAGCTTACTCGGTTAGCAGGCTTAATAGATACACAAGTAATCCTGATGCTTCTCATTGGAAGGGCATTGTGCGGGTGTTAAGGTATTTACGCTACACTCGGGATTATGGGTTGCATTATACTCGATATCCAGCGGTGCTTGAAGGATATAGTGACGCGAATTGGATATCAGATATAAAGGACTCAAAGTCCACTAGTGGATATGTGTTCACTCTTGGTAGGGGCAGCCGTGTCTTGGAAATCTTCCAAGCAAACGTGTATATCTAGATCAACGATGGAATCAGAGTTTATTGCTTTGGATAAAGCAATGGAAGAAGTAGAATGGCTTCGCCATTTCATTGAAGATATTCCATGTTGGTCTAAACCTGTGCCAGCTATTTGTATTCATTGTGATTGTCGATCTGCAATTGGTAGGGCACAGAGTAATATGTATAATGGAAAGTCTAGACATATCCGTCGTAGACATAATTCCATACGACAACTACTCTCGAATGGAGTTGTCTCTTTAGACTATGTAAAGTCTAAGGACAACATTGCGGATCCGCTAACCAAAGGGTTAAGTCGAGTGTTAGTCGAAACGTCGTCAAAAGGAATGGGGTTAAGGCCTTTGGAAGTTACCGGAATGGAAACCCAACCTAGTTGATTGGAGATCCCAAGATCTAGGTTCAATGGGACAACCTAAATGCGTGTAACGGTGGTATGTCACTAAGGAGGTTAAACCTCCAGCCATTCCTTCTATTAGTGATACCTGCAAGTGTAGAGGATAAGCTGAGCTTTTAATGACTCTTATGTGTTAAGCTGTTGAGCTAAGTATTGCAGGATACTTTAGTAGAGTCACCTATGTGAGTTTGAAGTGGGGCCGCTTCTAGAAGAATTGGGCAGGCCAAGATTCTTTGAAACCACTCGCTGAACCAGGCTAGTGTCCAGGGCCACACAGGGCACACCAATGAGAACATAATGGTGGTAGGAGTAATTCCCGTGTGAGATCTATTGTCTCAGTTTACATAAACGGTAGAGCAGTTCAAGATGTCTTATTCACTGATCTGCCAGTAAACTCGATAGGTTTTCACTGGGAGAGGTTCAAAGCCAAAAGCTACCTTCTCTGATGTCGGGGTTAATCCGTTGTACTCTCTCTCAGAGTCTTTATTGTTGAACGATGTCCGTTTGTTGAGTCATTCGGTCAATTTTTATTCATGTGGGGGATTGTTGGAAAAAATGATTTTTGGGGACTTTAATTTAATATTAAAGTGTGGTGACTTTAATTAAATATTAAAGTGGGTCCTAACCATTTTTTGTGTTGGGTCCAAGTGAGCCAAAAACCATTGGGTTTTGAATAAGAAATTGCCAAGAAATTGCTTCATGATGTTAGATTCATGAATATGATTTTAAAGAATATTTAAATCTTTTTTCTTGGCTAAAGGGTGTGAATCCTTTGGACATCCATACTTTTCATTTTGTGGAAAGGGGCTATGGATGCTTGGTGTTTTAATGACTAGCCTTAAAGGCTGGAGGCTTTTCCTCTCTCCCCTATACATATATAAATTGAGACCCTCCTGTCAAGTTTCGATATAGAAATTTTTGATTCCATTTTACAAGTCAGTTTGCTTGATAGTTCCTATTGTGAGAGAGTGCTGCCATTGTTTTGTTCGCTAAGCTAGACAGATAGTGCTTCTGCCGTAGCTGGTTTTGACCTTCGTATCCTGGGAGACAAATGCTGGGTTTCCTCAAGCACTCGACCCGTGAGGCGGCGAAATCTGTTTTAAGGAAACTGCTTCCGTACAGCCTTCGGTTTTGTCTCTTTACCCTTTATTGTTTTTTGTGTATTTCTGTTGAAATTTAGTTGTAATTATCAGCATATGTTCTTGGTATATAATTTGTTTTCTTCATAAATCTATTTATTTAATTTCACAATTTTGAACAACAATATCATGTTGCAATGAACCATGAGGCTAAAGCTCAAAACAAGGATTTTACCCACCAAACAGTTTTTTTTTTTTTCTGAACAGACAGTCTACTTTGAAAATTTGTCAAACATTATTTAGGACTCTTTAACGGTTGATTTTTGGACCAGAGTTAAATTAGACTGTTATATTTCCAACCCAATTTGTTTCAACTCGATCCAACGACTAGATTGTTGTGGAGATGATTTTTTAGAAACTGCAATGGATCTAGACCAGCTTTGTTTTACTGCCATTTTACCCTATTTATGAGCATTTTTGGGAGACGAGTCCTTCATGAAAAAGTTTCATAACATCTTTATTGATAACCCTGTGAAATTGCAGAATATTTTAAAGTGTTTTGATTAGGATTTTAGCCTCTGATCTAAAGTGCTGCAAACTAAGAATTTCTGGGCCATAAGAGAAGGACCCCTTTAAATTGTACACTTTGGGATTATGGTTTGAATATTTATTTCATGCTTAGAATTAATTCCTAGACCTACTATAATGTATTTTTTCATACGCTGTGTTTAGATCTCGGTTCCGGTTGATTTTACCAAACTTCGTGTACATTTAGGTGAGTTCATGCTTACGTTTTTTACATGTATTTGAATATAATGACATGCTTTGATCGATGAATTATTTTGGAGCATAAGATTGCATTGATTTATGAATAACCGAATAAACATATGATTTTGAACTTTAGCAAGTATGCCTATGATTGGAAAAGTACCTTGAATACATTTTGAAAATCATGTTATGTTTTAGAAAACGTGAGCTAACGGGATAAGCCGCCTCACACGTATTGCTTATATACATATTGTTTTTATGAAGCCATGGTTAAGACATTGTTATAAAACCCTTGCAAATGTAATAATGTACATTCGAACGGAACATCCCGGACGTTGGGGGAAATTAAAGATACCAACGGGTGAGGCGTTATAAGGGTGGTTATTGGGACGCGGCCATCGTCCCTTGGCATGATCATGACCACTTGATATTAGTATGGGTAGCTCCCTACTTCTCTGGCAACATATCCAGTCGAATGGACACATGTATGTATATTTTGATATATATATAAGAGCATTTATTTTGTCTTTTCAGCCATTGGGCTTTTGAACATGTACAGTTATGCTTGAAACTTGAAATACTTATGTTTGAACCGTGGCAAACTTGTAAATTGTGTAAATATGTTCTCACAAGCTTTATAGCTCACAGGTGTGTTACTAACCCATTTCAGGTAAGGAGAATGCTTAGTGGATAACCAAAGGCCTATTTTTTGTGGTGTCTCGTGGCCTAGGAGGGATTCTAGACCTATAGTTTTATATAGGTCATGTATTGCCTCTTTTATTGGCATAGGGCCAAGTTATTGTTGTAACTTAACTTTCCTTTATGACTTGTATGACTTATATAGCAACGCTCTAGTTAAATGTAATCACCTAGTATTTGCGATGATTTATTTATTTGTTCTCTAAACTAGTTAGTAGTAGGCCTAGGGTGTGAGATGAGGAGCTGGCCGGTCGCGATTCCGATTAGCCTCTATTTCGGGTCGTGACATCAGTTGTGAGTTTTGTTGTGTCGTGCCTGGTGGTTGTCTCAGTCTACGGTCTTAATCAAGTCACCATAACGTGTTTGTCACTCAAAAGCGCTCTTCATCGAGTCACCATAGTGTGTCTGTCACTCAAAGTCTAACAAAGTGGCATCGCCAAAATTCCATACACGAATGTTCGCTCCAAACTCGAAAACAAGTCCATGTGTGGAATTCATAAACAAACTGAGAGTGCCCATACAAGGGGCATCGCATTCATGATCATTGCAAAGTGTATATGAGAAATCTGTCACTGCTTTAGAGGGAACTGGAGTAAGTTCTCAACATGTCGGGAAAGAAGAGAAGCATGAGTCTGATTGGTTGGCAATTGTTCTAGGATCTGATGATTCCCATTATATGTGCCTGCATAATGTTAAAAAAGGTGGCCAGTAGTGGGACACTAGGGGCAATTTTCAGTTTATCTGACCAGGCCATCTATCGAAGGAGTGGCATAAACCCAACCGGTGGCCAGTGAACACTAGGGGTAATTTTCAGTATATCTAACCGGCCCATCCATCGAACCAGGGGCATGAACCCAACCAGTGGCTAGTGACTGGACACTAGGGGCAATTTTTAGTACATCTGATCGGGTCATCATTTGAACAAGGGACATGAACCCAACCTTTCTCTCAATCCGCTCAAAACCACTTGTTGGTCACTTTCTCCTGGGTTAGGGTAGCTCACCCCCATGATGATTCTGATATGATTCAGCTTTCAAAAGTTGTCTCTGACCATTTTCAAAACTCTCTTGGGATTGTCATATTCTCTCTAATTAATACATGTGCTTTAGATTGTGCATGCATGCTCATACACTCTAGTTGATTTAAACTGCGTGATTGGTTGCTCTTGCTCTTGACTTTGTTATGTACTTAACAGAGTTTCGTCGAGTTGCCTCCCTTTGTGTTACATTTCAATAAGTTGTGACAAGTTGCCCTACACTCATTTCATAAGGTACATGACGCACTACTCTAAGTACTACTCATTTCCCTCTATATACCATGCATCTTTCACTTTGTATCGCACTATTTTGTGCACCTTGCATCGCATTATTTTGTGCATTCGCCTTGTATCGCACTGTTTTGTGCATTCGCCTTGTATCGCACTGTTTTGTGCATTCGCCTTGTATCACATTGTTTTGTGCACCTTGTATCACATTGTTTTGTGCATTCACCTTGTATCGCATTGTTTTGTGCATTCACCTTGTATCACATTGTTTTATGCATTCACCTTGCATCATCACACTGTTTTGTGCACCTTGCATTGCACTATTTTGTGTATTCACCTTGTATCGCACTATTTTGTGCACCTTGCATCGCATTATTTTGTGCATTTACCTATGCCAGACTATCTTGTGCACCTACACAGCATTGTTTTGTGCATTCACCTGCATAGCACTGTTCTGTGCATTCATTTACCTCGCATTGTTTTGTGCACCTCACCCGCACTATCTTGTACACTCACTGGGTCTAAGAGACCTTAAATCCTCTAAAGGTGCAATTCCTTTAGTGTTTGTCATGCCCGAACGACTTCAGGCGGTCCGGTGTAGCCACTTGATTGTGTTTGTAGTGAGTTCCTAGAAGACCAACTAAGATGGTGGAAACTAGAGTTCGAATGACCAAGGCCTAGAATGCAAAAGTTTGGAATTTTCGAGACTAAAGTCTGGTTTAAATACCCAGAGGTGTAGAGATTATTTCAAAACTTCATCAGCTTGAAATTTGTATGGCAGCCCTATAGGTTGAGGTAGCTTGTATGCATCTCAGTCCTGGATACTGTACCAATCAAGTCTGCCACCCTGTTGGAGAATAGGGAAAATTACATACATAGCCAGGGAGAAAAGTAGTACATGTGGTTTGGAAGCACAAGATACAAGAAGAAGTCTTAAAACCAAGAAGAAGAGGAAGATCCCCAGCAGCATAAGGTGAGTCATCGCCAATTGCCCCTATAAACGTACTTTCACTTCCCAACTGCTACATTTTATTATCTATTACCTCAATCACATTGCATTTGGCATCTATCACATGCACCTACTACACTATCTATTACATCCATTACATCATACCACTTCATTGCCTGCATCATTTCCCTACTCCTTTCCCTGTTAAGCTTAGTTTGGCATATGTCCATGCCTTTTCTGCTTTAAAGCATAGCTTTGCATGTGTACATGCCTATTCTACAAGAATTGTGGTCTGAGGGTTCCGGCACCTTTTCTGTGTTAGACGTAGTTTGGTTTATGTCCATGCCTTTTCTAGGTAAAACGTGGTTCGACCTTTATTCACTGCATCCACTACATCCATTGCATCGTACTTTGTCTTGTTGCATTTAGCATTTAGGATCATTGTCTTTCCCCGGCAGATCATTCCTTACTATATTATACCACCCAAATTACTTGTACTCTTTCTGTGAAATGCATAGTTATACATGTGTACGCGCCTATTCTGCAAGAATTATGGTTTGAGGGTTCTAGCACCTTTTATGTATTAAACGTAGTTTGAGTTGCATCTTCATTCCTTTATGGTATTCGTGTGTTTTGCATTGCTTGTGGTTTGATTATTTCGTTACATTGTGTATCATTTGCATTCGGCTCCTAAACTACGTTGGTTTGATTCCTTGCAAAGGGATACGTAGGCAACTTTCGAGTTCAACCAACTGTATCCGCATTTTGTTTGTTTGTCCAAATATTACGGCCTTGTCAAAATGGGTCGTCTTCGGGCTTTGACATTCACTCATGTCATTCCCTGACTTCAAGCTCTGTCAAAGAGGGACAACTGTAAACACCCCATTTTTAACCACCTTTACGACTTGGGTGCCGCACTTTCAAACACTCGATGAAGAAAAGTTGCGCTATACAGTCGTTTAAATTCTTTAGCAAAAGGCTTCAAATTTTGAGCTTCTAATCCCAACCTTACACCCCATTTTGACCAAAACTATTTTAGACCTTAAAACTCTCTTTTTTCAAAATATTTTTCTAAATGTTTCTACGATGTTTCAAGGCTCACATTTCGTTTAAAATATTACACTTTTCGGTAAACCAAGTAAGCACAAAGTGGAAATAAATGGAAGGGAGATGAACTCCTTGAAAATATTTAAAAACATCTTATTTATAGGTTTGGAGTTGAAGGAAATATGAGGGGTTGGAAGAAAACTAGTTTAGGGAAAAGGTTAAGCATCAAACCGTTAATAAAGAAATGAGCAGCCTTCACAAAATTAGGCATATCTCTTTGTACACTTAGAATTTAGATGTGAAGCTATAACCATTGGAAAGTAAACTTCTGGGGCTTCAATTTAGACTCAAGAATCACATAAAACCGAGTCTGGATGAGAAAAATATGTTTGTTTGAAGTCAGGCTTGAAAACAATTTTTTATTTTTTTTTTGTAAGTAGCTGGCGGCCACTTAAAGTGGCAGGCCGGCCAGTTGATGAGAAATCTAGCCAATTAGAGTGGCCGGTTGGCCAGGTGTCCCAGTAGACAGATATTTACAGCCAGTTGTCCCACCCCATGTGCATGTCTTGCACCAGTTGTCTCTACACAGATATTTCCGACATGAGAAGTGGTTTTTCTATAAATACAAGCCCGCCTCTCTTGATTTTAGGTTAGAAAAATTTTCCAAAGCTCAAAGACTTACTAAGAACTCTCCCTCTCTATCTTGCAATATGCATATACTATACATACGCTTCCTAAACCAATATTTTGAGGCTCCTTACTGAGGTTATTAAGCTAAAATATCAGCCCTTAAGAGTGAGCATCTTGTGGTTTGTGAACAAAAGAGTGCCTTCTCTTCAAAGGTACAACTCTTGCCATCTTTTGCCTACTTTTTTTTTTTCATTTTTTTCTTGGTTTTCTATATTGTTTTGGACTACCACCTTTTCTTGAACCTTATTTCATAAGCTTTATCCTTGTGTTTCCCACTTGTTTCCCAACCTTTGGCCACTATTTTTCAGAGTTTTAAAAGGCTAAAATATGTGGTTTTGAGGTCCAAAAGGTGGAGGGGTTAGCCACCCCTCCTTAGGCTTGCTTACTAGTTTTTATTCTATTTCATTTTGCTTTTTTTTTTTAAAGCTTTTTCAAAGTAATTCCAACTCTGTTTTGCTGTTTTTGGGACTGGTTTGATGTGTTTACTTCATTCATGCTTTACCTATTATGCTTGTATTATTATAAGTCCTTATAGGTTTGGTGGTTTAGGCCTTAGCTACCAACCTATTTGAGTTGATAGCTTTTATTCCATAGTTTTCATACATATGCTTACATTTGTAATAATCATTTCTGCAACCTCCCTCCTTTCTTGGTTTTCTTTGTTTAAGAGTTGTTTCAAACAATTGTTGTTTAAGGCATGCGAAAGAGACCTTCCATGCTTAATGGTTTAATCTTTTCGGAGGTTAATTACCAAGGCATTACATCTCTCTCATGCCAAGAACAACTTCTTATTTGACACTTCTCTTATTAGTGGATGTAATTATTACTTTTGGACAAAATGATTAAAGAATGGAAAGATAATAAAAATGGCTAATAAAATTGGACTAAAAGAGGCACAAGATAATAAAAATGAGTTGGGTTCAATCGGACGTTATATTGAACCCATTGAGTCTTGAGTCATTTCGTACTCTTTAGTGATAACAATGAGGCAAGAATCAATGTCTACTGCTTCCCTTGAGGCAACTCCATAATTGGGAGGAGGTCTTGTTGGTCTTTCATTTTCATTCATTGAGCCTTTGTCCCATCGATTCATAGATCATCATGCATCAACCTTGCGACCATTGATGATTTGTGAACCAATTCTACTCCTCCCTTGATCAATTCCATGATAGGGAGATGCAAAAGGGAAAAACACCTCCTGGAAACACTTTGGGTGTGTTTGGTTTGAGTTTGTACAGTAGTTTTTGAGATAAAAAGTACGATAACTTGTTTGGTTTGCCTTTTTTCCAGAAATGGTTTTAGAAAATTGTTTTGGGGAGAGAGTTTTAAAAAAAGTGATTGATTTGGTGTGTATGAGAGAGAGAGAATGATTTTGAAAAGTAGGTAACCAAACAAAATTTTGAGATTTTTTTTGGAAAAATTTGTTTGGTTTGATTTCTCTTGAAAATTTGTTTGTAGAGAATTTTTCCCAAAAATTTTTCTGAGAAACAATCCAAACAAGGCCTTTGTTTTTACTCTGTTTCATTTCTGTTGCAACAGGCAGAACCTCAAAATAGTGGCTGGTTGGCCACCCTTCCATCCAGCTGACCACTTTTCAAGGCCGGCCGGCCACTCCATTTTATGCAGACAGTGTCATTTTTATGATAGAACAGAGCAGAAGATGAGGCAAAAATAGATTATTTTCTGATGGCAAAACAGAATAGAATTTGGCAGCAGAACAGAGGAGTTTTCGAGAGGATGTTCTCAGTTGCACGTGTGGTTCTCCGACTCACGTTTGAGTTCATCGATTTGTAGATCTTAGATTAGTTAGTGTATGGTAATTAATTAGTTCAAATTCTTTGAATTTGTAATAGCTAGTTAATTGTTAATTAATTAGATATTGTAATAATTAGTTAATTAAGACATTTATTCAAACCCTCCTACATGAGGGCAAATATGTAATATTGTGTATGTCTTCCAACCCACATTTCTTTCTCCCCTTTATTTACTCGCTTACGATAGTTGCATCCATATTTTGGTTTCATATCATTCCCGTGTGTAAATGCATATTTTTTGTGTGCATTAGGCTCGGTTCATCATTCTAACCATATTGTCATTTCCTTAGTTGCTTGAATATGTGTGCTACCACATGTTGAGGTGATTCACATGACATATTAAAAATAGAACCTCGTAGTTGCATTTTGTACATGTTGCATTAGTCACTTGCATAGTAGAGCACGTATCTTTCTAATGGTTCTTTTTATTTCCTTTAGCTTGCCTCGGTTGAGTACTAGGTGTGCATTTATTGCTTTAGCATATTACATGTGTGTTGGTGTTGCCATATCAAGCATGCTTACCATGAGGCTAAATGCTTAGTTGATATACCTGTTTAAATTTCGGCGGATGAAGGCTTTTTGACTTAAATTGGGATAATTTGATTAATGTATATATGAGATCACTTTTTCAAGTGGTACAACTTCAAAACACTTTTCAAAACGCATTATTATTGTTCCCACCTCTACTACAGCCCCCTCACCCATATTTACCAAGGCTGCTATCAAGAAAGGTATCTGTCTGACCCTTTTCTTTTGTCTTTCTTTTCTTCCCCTTATACTGTTCTTTCATTCAGTATTTCTTTTATTGGTATAGAAGCCCTGCAGAAAGCCTTCCCTCAGAGAACACAAGCCCTAAAGGCATTGAAGGGCATACAGCAAAAAAAAAAAGAGGACCAGGTCACCCTCGAACCTATGAAAGAAACACTTACAGTCCCCTTAGAAACAGAAGAAGAAGAAGAAGAAAAAGCCCCCCTGAAGAGAAGAAAGATGCCACCCTCTTCTACTACCCAACTTCCTACAGATATTGTTCATGAAGCAGCTGTTAAAGCAGCAGAAAAGGAGTAGGCCAATGAGGTCCTTGTATTTCAAAGATCTGAGAAAATGAGGCAGGAGAAAATTTTCAGGAAAGAGGCTGTCGTTGTCAAGGAAACATAACAGGAGGCCGTAAGGAAGATCAAAGCTACTGAACATTATACCCTCTGTAGCTCTCCAACTACCACTACTGCAACTGTTGGTAATTCTTCTTGTCTTTTTATAACATTTCTAGCTTTGATATATTCTTTCAGTTTTATTTTTATAATTCTTTCCTTTTGATATGCCGCAATTACTAGCTCACTTATTCTTCCTCTACTGCCTTCTCTTTCTTCACCACAAAGAACCGAAATACCATTCTTGAGCCTTGCAGACCTGAAGAAGGCTCTAAAAAGAAAAGGCAAAGTAGACCTCAATCTCCCACTAAGTGTAGAGCCTCTACGAATGGTATTTCCAATCCCTGCCTCCATACTACCTACAACTTCTCCTTTAATTCCTTTACGGCTTAGCCTGCCACTCATCATTTCCTCTCCCTCTCCTAACCCTGTTGAATTTCTTAATTGTCCCCTGGTGACCATCTCTTCACCTTTGCCTACTTCCACACCTTCCAAAATCCTAACCAACTCTTTACCTTCTAAGAGTACGCCTGTTTCTCTCCTTTCTAGATCGGCAATTAGTACCTTTGGGAATGACACTGGTAGCCTACTAACACTTCCTCCAATGCCCTGCTCTAGCGCTCCTTCTTTGGACCTGTTGGTGGCTAGGACCATTGATGTTGTTGAGGCATTCTCCTCTCCTTCTCCTCCACCAATCACTTCAACATTGCCTTTCACCAATATCTCCTCCACACTTCCCTTGTCAGAGGAAAAGATAGATATCTTCGAAGCTCAACTGGCAAGCTTATTTGGCATATCTACACCAATGTTTCCATCTAGCAGTGAGGTTGAACCCTTGGATTTAGCTGACTCATTTCTGGAGATAATGGGAGGCTCTTCTGCTACTAAATCCACCATTCCTATTCCTTAGGTAGACTTAGGCATCTGTTTAGAGTTGATTAGGTCTTTCTCAAGGATCCCATTCGAAGCCTTAGAGAAGCCAATAATTAAAAATGGGTTCCTCAAATGCTGTCAATTCTTTGAGCTGACAAATGCTAACTTCAAAGGTTATTTGTCTCAGGCAACAACAACCATTGAATTCTATGTCAATATTCATTAATTGGCCAAGGTTGCAGAGAAAGAGTTTCTAAAAGACAAGGAGTTTGTCTCTCATGTCTACTCTGAAGTTTCAATGCTGAATCTGCCACACAGCTCCAAGCTTAACTATTACACGGGAAGGCAGAATTAGAGAATGAGCTAGCAGCAGTCAACCAGACCTTGGAGCAGAATGCATAGAAACTACACTCTTCCCACTAGGGACAATCAAACCGCAAGCAAGAGATGAACACTGCCATTCAACTGTTCCTAGCCCTTAGAAGTAGAGAACTCATTGTAAAGGAACGGTTGAGACACTATAATGACTTTTGGGCCAAATTGTGGCAAGATGTACTTAATTTATTATGAAATGAAACACTATTGTTTACCTAATATGCTTCTTATTTCTTCTTGATACTTTGTGAGAGGCTCCTATACTTCTTGTGCTTCCTACATAGCTGGGTAATAATACTTCAAGTACCTACCATTAATCTTTCTAATATGCACATATCCATTTAAGTTTCTCAAATGGTAGGCTCCCCTAGGTAAGACTCTATAGACTTGGTATGGCCCCTCCCAATTAGGTGACCACTTACCAAACTTGTGGCTTTTAATTCCTACTAGAAGTATTGTTTTCCACACCAAGTCCCCTTCATCAAAGCTGATGTGTTGGACTCTTTTATTATAGCTCTTGGCTGCTTTTCTCTTTTGTAAAAGTATGTTGTTTAGTGCCAAAATTCTAGCCTCATCTATATTTTCCAATTCCAAATACATGCTTTGATGATACTGATCAGTACTTAAGTGATCCTGAAATTTGACCCCTTAAGGACTTTATGTTGATCTCAACAGGTAATGCTGCATCATGCCCATTTACCAAGGCATAAAGGGTAACTCCTATGCTTGATCTTTGGGAAGTCCTATAAGCCCATAATACATTTAACAATAAGTTGTGCCAATCTCTAAGATTGTCCTCCATAACTCTCGATATTCCCTTTTTCAAGGATTTGTTTGATGACTCTGCTTAGCCATTTGCCTGTGCATAATTGGGAGTGGAATTAACAAGACTAATTCCAAATTCTACTATAAAATCCTTTACAAGTTTTCCATCAAACACAGTCCCATTATCCACAGTTATGGTCTGTGGAATGCCAAAACTGTGAATCAACTCCTTGATGAAATCAATTACTTCTGTTTGATCCACAGTTTTATAAGGTTTAGCCTTAACCCACTTAGTAAAGTAGTCTGTAGCCAATAGAATGAAACAATATTGCCTCGAAGAAGGTGGGTAAATTTTACCTATCATGTCCATTGCCCGCCCTCGAAAGGGCCAAGGTTTCACTACTACATGTAGATCAGTTATTAGGACATGTCTTATCATACCATGCTTCTGGCATGCTTGGCAACTTTTTGCATAATCTATGCAATCCTTAAGGATGGTTGGCTAGTAATAAGAGTGCCTTCGAAGTAACTATCTCATCTTAATTCCAGGCCGATGAGCACCACAAATGCCTTCATGCACCTCAGCCATGGTAGTCAATTCTTCTTTTGGTCCCAAACACTCTAATAAGAGACCATATGCCCCTCTTTTATAAAGAGCATTCTCATATACTATGTACTGCATTGACTGTAGTTTAAGCTTTCTACTAGCCTTCGAAGAAGGACCAGTCAAATACTGAATGATTGGATGTCGCCAATCATGTTCTTCCAAATCATTCCGATTAGCTTATACCAATAAGCCTCGTCTTGCTAAAGGTGGTATCAGCTTCTAATATGTTGGTGTGGATCCAATCTCTGCCAAGAAGAGTATTATACTTGGCATTGTTGTCTATGACAAAAAATGCGGTCATACAATCCATTGTTCCCGCACTTAAATTAATGGGTAAAATGCTTTGGGCCATCTGTTTGTCCCCAGCAAAACCAACAATGGTCGTGTGTGATAACCCTACTCTATGTTATGTTAAATTGATCTTAATTATGCTTATATCATAAGCTTAATATGATTTTGAGTGCCAAATATATGATTATATGTGTTTTTGAATTTCTATCTGTTCATCGTAGGAAAATCTGTTTGATTTTCTGTTATAAAATTTAAATTGAAGGCTGTAGAGATGGTAGAAACCAAAATTGACTATACCATTGTGATTGCATAATTTTTAGAGCCTACGGTGAAATTTGATTAAAATTGATTCGGATCAAAATAATTAGATTAAACTAATTAAATTAAGCCTAATCAATTAGCACTAAACCTTAATTAGTAATTTGATTCGGCCAACAAATAAATATGTCCTAATGTGCTTAAGCTCATAAGGTGAGCTCAAAAAATTTGAAATAGACACTCTAAGGAAAGAAAACTCTACACTTAGAGAGAGAGAGAAAGAGAGAGAGAGAGAGAGAAAAGAATTGTGAAGGGATTGAAAGAGATTAGAGGGATTGAGCTAGAATACACTTGAATTCAAGCCTTAGGTATGATTTCTTACCTTAATCCTTGTAAATAAAACATGCAGAGGTTGAATTCATCTAGTTCGTGAGCGCATTTGCATAAGATTGTACATTGGAAGCATGAAGTACTTTGGAATGGAAAAATTGAATTGAATTATGTACATGCATGTATGAATCACCAATTTGAGTTTGAATTTCATGGAATTTTCCACATGCATGAAGTTACATTTGACATTTTTGGAGATGTTTCATGGTTTTACCACTTTTCATCTCATGCATGGGAGTTTTGAAATGATTTGAAAAGAAAATAGTTGTGACAACCCTTACCTCTGATTAGTGCTAATCTCTGATTAAGCATGATAAGTAATTGATTATGGCAAAATTCTGAATTGATTGCATAAGTGTATTACCTTAATTGCATTTTTATCTATTTGCCACTGATTGATTTGTTCATGTTTTAAGTTTCGAACTGCGAATTGAAAGCCTTATCGGCAACCGAATCAGAAATTGATTAGTGTTATATGCTAATTAGAATTTATGTGATTTGATGGTAAGTTTAATTAAAATTCAGTTTGGAATGATTAAATTAGATTAAATCATGCTAGAATAATTGTGAATATAAGTTAAATTACATTAGTTGGATTTATTACAAGATTGCCATTGAGTGGCTAATTCTAGACCGTTGTTTAGTCCTGATTCATAAGTTTGGCACTAACATTTTGTTGCATCATCTCATCTATTTCCTCAAGACCAAAACCGAGAGAGAGAGAGAGAGTAGGAGAAAATTAGTTTCATCAAGAATCTTGCTTGAATTTAGAGGAATTGAATGGAATTTGCACTTTTGAGCTTCCATACTTGAAATTCAAGGCCTAAAGTAGAGAATCCACCTTCTTGATTATGAATTTAAGTTGTTTCTTCCATGGTTCATGGAAATTTGGAGTTTAAAGTCAAGAATTGGTTTAAAGTGTTGAGTTGAGAGTGAACTCATGCATGCATGTACATGTTCTTGAAATTTGAAGTTATTTTGCATGAAATCCTTAAATGCATGTGCATATTGTAGTTATGGTCCATGAAATCACCATGACTTTGAGCTAAATCTTGCATTTGGTCATGTTTTGAAACATTAGAGTTCATGGGAACTCATGTATGTTTGATTTTACATTGTTCTTCATGTTTGCATTTGATTGGTGTTCAATTGGTTTACTTTGGGCTTTGATTTTGTAAATGATCTTCAAAAACTTGTAATATTATGAGTTTCCAAGTGTTTTCCAGAAAATTGGCCCAAAAGATTGAGTTTTGATGTGTTGAATGCTTGGTTTGAGCTTAGGGAGCAAATCTGGAAAACTGAGATTTTGGCATCCACGCTCGAGTGAAGGATTCCACGCTCAAGCGAGCACCTTTGTGTTCAGAGCTCCACTCGAGCGAAGGAATGCTGGCTCGAGCGTAGATTGCAAGCTCTCAGGTTTTTGGCATATGCAGACGCACGCTCGAGCGAGGAGACCTACGCTCGAGCGAAGAACATGTCTCTTGCTCGAGCGAGCATCGAGTGGAGATTTTCAGCAACCAGTACTTTTCATGTTTTTGCAGACCGCTCAAGCGAGGAAGTCTACGCTCGAGCGACCCCTCTGTTTTGATGAGCTCGCTCGAGTGTAGAAAGCCACGCTCGAGCGAGACCCCTGTTTTCAGCAAATTTTGAAAAGTGTTTTAAAGTACATTTTTGCATCCTCATTCCATCCTAGGCACTCCTAGGCCATGTTTAAGGCATCTTAATGAGGATATTGATGTAGAACCACACCAAGTCAAGTTAGGGGCTAAGTTGTTAATCCCGAATGTGTAACTTAGTATGTGTTCGTCCTATTATTGTGTAGGGTTGGCATCCGGGGATGCTCATTAGCTTGCCTATAGCCCAGTACTCTATGAGTAACAATGTTGTAAAGATATGTTCAATTATGATTATTTCTGAACAATCGACTATACTGTTTTCTGAAGTGATACTGTTTACTGAATGAATGTCGTCCTATTTTATGAACTGTACTCGTAGCATCCATAGCAACTTACTGTTACTGTTACTGTTACTGTTACTGTTACTGTTACTGTTACTGCTACTATACTGCTACTGTCACAAAGATCTCTGTCAGTTTCAATACTTGGAACCAATACTGTATACTGCTTTGATGGCCATCAACTAACTGTTCGGTCTTTTAAAGACCTACTGTACCGTTCTGCTATTGGATGTACCACATATGACTGCTATGGTTTCTAAATGACTGATATGACTGTTTAATTACTGAAAGGACATTCATTCTTAACCTCTTTACATAACTGTTATTCACTGGGCTTTAGCTCACTATTTCTATATGTATGTAGGTGTCTAGGCACTGGACCGGAGCTAGGAGCGTCAGGTTAGCTCATGTTTTGTCAAGCCAACCTTTGTGCCTCACTTCGGGGTTCTAAATCCGATCAAGCCAAGGCTATTTTGGAGTGTTTTAGATTCCCCCTTTTTGTCTCTGTTTTGTACCGACTGAGTGAGACGTGGTTGTACAGTTATGGTGAAGGGATCAGGTCCCTAACCTGGATGTTATGTATATCTGTTATGTATATATGCTTTTGGTTATGAATGTGACTTATTTATAGAAGTCTTTTTGCATTCAGATTTTCACAGCTCATTGGACATCTTTTATTTACTGTTTGGCTTCTGCCAACCCCTTACTCTGTATTATTGTCATTACTATTAAGCAGGCCTTTGGAAATCACGGATTACTGGCCGGTTACGATGCTAAACCCATAGGTGCGGGTTTGGGTCGTGACAACAGTGCAATTCATATAATGCATGGTTTCAACCTCTTGATTTGAGCTTGATTTTAGAATTTGATCCATGATTTCGAGTAATTGGTTTCAAATTAGAAGTGTTCCCATGTCATATAATGGTTTTCCATGTTTTTGTACCAAAAATATGAGTTTTAAGCCTTTGGAATTGAGTTTTGAACTTCAAACACAGTTTTGGAAATTTCAGAATTCAACATGTCTGCTCGAGCATAAAATGTTAGCTCCCAGAAGTTTTGTAGACGTTGGTGTCCGCTCGAGCGAGAAGAATTGTGCTCGAGCGCCCACTCACATGTTTTGACTCTTGGCTTGAGTGACCAAAGCCACGTTCAAGTGCAAAAATGAGGCAACCAGTACTTTTACAGACCAAAGGGGTCCGCTCGAGCAAGAAAAGGTGCGCTCGAGCGGAGAACCCTATTTCAGAAATTTTAAAAATTTGTTTTATGATTCGTTTTCCGATCTCTTTCATTTCTAAGCACTCTTAGGCATGCATTGAACATTGTAAATGAATTAAAGATCACAAAAAAAGCCTAAGAGCGTTAAGCAAACTAACGAACGAATTGAATAGTATTATGACCCAATGTGTTATGAATTATGTAGGGTCAAGTGCAAGGACGAATCAAGCACCAGAACACAGTGAGTAATATCTTACCAAAGGTATTTTTGGTATATGCATCATTTTCTAAATGATGCTTATGTGGCATGGTTCTAAACATTTGAAGCAATATTATGAACGAGCATTCTAATTACTCAATTCAGAATGAAATGTTCGAAGTGATTAATGTATGAGTATGAAATGGGCCTAAGGCCGTTCAGTATATACAATAAGAATGTGGATTGGGCCTAAGGACGTTTTGTATGATTATTAAATGGGCCGAAGGCCGTTTGGTATAAGGAAAAGATATGGACCTAAGGTCGTTCTGGTTACAAGAATGGATATGATCATAGATTCAAATGTGCACACAATAAATGTGTATATGAATTGGACCTAAGGTCGTTCTATAAATATTAGACCTAAGGTCGTTCTGTGAGTGTTGGACCAAAGGTCGTTCTGTGTGTAATGGACCCAATGTCATCCTATATGTAAGTTGGACCCGAGGTCATTTTGCCTATGATAGACCCAAGGTCGTTCTGTGTACTACATATGATAGAAAGGACCTGAGGTCGTTCTGCTTTAACATCGACTACTACAATGTAATAGTGAACTGTGATTATAAGAGTTTTGTTCATGAACTCCTTTGTTTTGGTATTATTCACTGGGCGTTAGCTCAGTGTTTGTGTTTATGTATGTAGATGAGCAGTGGGATGTCTAATCCCAACCCTAGTGAGCAATGAGAAACCAAGTTTTGAGAGATCAACCGAGGTCGCCTCACGCAAGAGGCCTTATCTTTGTTTTACTTGTCCTTTGATCTTTTGAGGTCACATATGACCAATCCTGTACAACCTTGGTTTTGTTAATGTTGACTATCGAATGATCCTGAATGTATGTATTACATACATGATATGACTGTTCGTATGGTGTGAGTTATTATATGAATATGAGAATGTTTGGTTAAGCCATGTATGCACAACTCATTGGACAATCTTTGTAAATTTTGCTTCCGCAATTTGGCCTCCTAATATTGAATATGACCCGATTTCTGATCGAGGCCGCAAGTAATCTTGTGATTACTGGCCGGTTATGACTCTAATCCATAGAAGTGGGTTTGGGTCATGACATCGTGCTTGTTGGAATCAGTCTGGGGTTTCTTTTGCCTATTTTTTTCAAAAATGAATAAGGAAGCAGATTCACTGTTGCCCCATTATCTACCAGCACCCTATTCATCTCTACTCTGTCAAAGTGTGCCTTAACATGTTGAGTCATTGCTGATGCGGGATACTCAAAGGGGTATGATAGGTTAACTACACTTACCTCTTCATCTTCTTCATCAGTCTCCATAGGCCTGGCCACTTCAAACTCGTCCTGGATTATGCTAACTTGTGAGTCCTCACTAGAGACTTCAATAGGCTCCCCTTCCTAATCTTCCTGATTTACTTCTTCAGCTTGAAACTCTGGTGGCAGAACATACACCATATTGATTGGTACTGGAGAGAATGAACCAAACTGTACTACTGGCTGCACATGTTTCCTTTCTGCATTAGTGTGGTCTGACGTTTGAGACACATCTTCCATACTGCACTTTGGGACTTCTTGGTTGGTAGGCTCCTTCGTAGCAAGTTGCTGTTGGTCTATTTTGAACACAAGCTCTGTCTGCTCAGCCATGAAGGCTTCGAACATTTCTTCTTCAGCCAATGCCTTTCTCTGGCCTAATCCAGTTCCTTCAGTCTCACTATCTTCGTCACTTTCCATTAAGGCCTTTTCAAGGCCTATTAAGCATGTGTTCTCCTTGGCTCTTAATTCAGCATGAACCTTAGCCAATTTCTCTCTGCTAGCACTTCTACTGATCATGGGCTTAAGCTTCAAACTCTCTCTCAATTTCCCTCTAGACTGGGCCAAGGAGGTGCTTTCACTCATTCCCTTCAAGTCTTTCTAGTATTGAGTGTACCTTTGCAAAATTTTTCTCCTCTGAGATCTAGAGATTACAGGGACCATATCTTGTTCCCTCTTCAGATTCTACAGTAAAACCCAATTGTTAGGGGCCACTAACGGAGGCTTCACCATTTTGTCCCGGCCTGCAAAAGTCTTCCCCTGGGTTGGGATCATTTTAGGTTTGTTTTACATGACAAACCAGTCTGGTACTCCTGATACCCATGAACCCACTGTGCCGGCTGCTGCTTTTGTCTTCGAGAGCCAATCAATGGCCTTGGTTCCCTATTTTGGGCCAAGCTCAAACTGGATTATAGGCTTGCTGGCCATTCTGTAGTAGTTTGGTGGCCTTGTTTCATACAAAGGTCTCTTGCCCTTGGACAAAGTCCTCGTAGCTGGTGATCCAGCCAAAGGTGGTTGTTAGCTAGTACCCCTTGAGTGTGCTCTTTTATTATAGGCATTGACTGACCTGCAATCTCTTTGTACATCTTTGTAACATTGTTTCCCATCAAGTGGAAGCCCTTTCAACCATTTGTAACTCAGCCTGCATCTAGGACACATTCGCTGCATAACAGCTACTTCAAATGAATCGTCATCTATAAGTTCTTCATTAGAGCCATTTCCCTAGCCTTCGAAGCTTTGCCCACTGGTTGGGAAACACTATATGTTCTTTTTCAAGGAAACCTGGCTAGCCACATGCATCTATACATTGACCTTACCCAATTCTTTCAAAGACAGACCCTTCTTCACCCTGTGGGCAAGGAAGTCTGGTGTGCCAACATTGGCTGCTGCTTCTCTGATTTTTGGGAATGGGTCAATGTCAATTCCCATTGCCTTCTTTGCCTTGGCTGGGAATTTCAATCTTTCTTTCCGAATCTATTTTTGAATCCTGTCTCGAAAAAGAATGCAGTTTTTAGTTGAATGAGACTAAGAATTATGCCATTTACCGTACATTTTTCCTTTTATTTCTTCTGAAGTTGGGATCTTAACTCCCTTAGGCAGTTTTAAAAAATGTGTTATTAACAAATGATCAAATATGTCATATGCTTTTGATATATCGAAAGACTATTTCCTGTGAATATCTTTCCTTTTAAACTGTTGATCAATAGTGGTATCCTTCTAAATTAATGCTTCATAGATCATCGGTTCTTGTCCTATAATCTCTGTTGCATCAATTTTAAAATTAAGGTCCCTCTAATAGGTCCTATAAGATACATCACTTCGATCTTGTTCTTCTTTAAGGAGAGTCTCATATCTAGTAACTTTATAAATTAATTCTACTAGATCTCGAAACTCTATTGAGTCAAATTTCTTTCGAAGCCTAAATTCTAGCCCATTTTGAGCCAATCTTACAAATTCAGGTTTAGACAGCATGACCCTACATTTGTTTAGTGCCCTTTTGAATATGGCAACGAATTGAACAGCCTTCTCATTAAGCCTTTAGCTCAACCTTGTCAAGTCTGCCATAGATACTTCAGGCTCTGTTTGGAAAAACTGGGCATAAAAGACCTCTTCCATCTATTGCCAAGTCTGGATAGAACCAGGTGTAAGATTCGTATACCATAAAAAAGCTGCCCCAGTTACAGAGTTTCGAAGAAGTCTTAGTTTCATGTAATCATTATTGGTAAATTCACCACATTGGCCTGTAAACCTGGCAATGTGCTCAACAGTTGATTGGTTTCCATTTCCATAAAAGAGGGCAAATTTTGGAATCCTAAATCCCCTTGGGTATTCATGTAGCCTATCTACCTATTTTGGGTAAGGCTTTCTATAAACAGGAGTCTGGACCTTCCAAGCCATGGGTCCACAGATTTCTCTCACAATATCAGCAACTTGGTCCCTGGGTATCATATTTTGTACTGGTTGGGCCATCATTGGAGGAACAAACACAGGGTTTGGAGGAACTCTTTGTGCTTGAGGCCCTCTTGGCCTATGCATGGGTGCATTTGGGACTGGTTGCCCTTGTTGATGTTGAGGGTATGGCTACCCCCTTAGAACAGGCATTTGTCCTATAAAAGGTGCTGCAAAAGGGGCTACTGGAAGAGGAACATGTGTTGTTTCTCTTCCAACTGTAGGAATTCCCTCCAACCCCCTAGGTGTAAGTTCAAACACAGGGTTGGTATACGCACGGGCACCAGGTATGGGTTCAAATAATGGATTTGGAGTCAATCGAATACCATTTCCTAGTGTGGTTTCGCTGGTAGGCAAAGGTGTAACCTGGCTCACTAATGGCCTGGGAGGGGCTTCAAACCATGATTGAGGCATAGGTGATGATCTCTCAGGATGGCCACTAGTTTGCCCACTATGTTGTCCGTTACTTTGCATAGCCTGTTTGTCTCGAGCCAATCTTTGTTGTAGTAAGTTTATATTTTCCTCAACCTGTCTTATAATAGGCGGTTGGTAGGAGTGCATGTGATCCAAAAAGGATACTGCCCACATTTCCATTGTATGCATTAGTTGCTGTCCTATAACATCAACCAATCCTTCCCATGGGTTTACTGGTTGGGGAAGTGGAACAATTGAAGGTCTAGTTTCATAGCCTTGTCTAACACTTTGGACATGTGTTACATACCTTGAGACAGGCACATCCAAGGGATGCGATGTTACATTATCCTCTAAGTTCTATATTTCTAAATATCCCTCTATACCTTCTTCGAGGCATTCATTTTCTCCTTGTCTCCTACGTCTAACCATTATAATTTCAAGTCCCACTGGGCGTGCCAAAAATATATGTTGACTTTTTTGGCCTTCGAAGGTTAATAATGTAATTCGAGCATGCCAACAAGGATCAATAAGTCCTTACAAAGATTAATAAATGCCAACCAATTAACCAGACAACTACTTCGAAGTTCTTTTAGCCTCAATGAAAAGGACTTTTACTGGTGCCTTATTTAGGAGAAACTTAGAAGATCTTAATTACAGAAGTAAAAGAATGAGGGAGAAATGATATCAGAAATCAAATTTCATTAAGTAAACAAGAGCTTACAATAGTACCTTCTCACTTTCACAACTTCAAAGGGGATTACAATAGCAGACTAATTTAGAATTACTCCTAGGAATTTAAAGTGCAATATAAGAATGTAAAGACTGGAATTTAAAGGACTGGAAAGTATAAAGGATAGGAAAATATAAAGAAAAATCAACTGATTTCTAAATCTAGTTCTGGGGGGAGGGGGGCCTCCATTATCAGCATTCTCCTCTATTTATAGACTCTGAAAATAACCGTCAAAGTGGCTAATAACCGTCGAAATGATCTCCATGATCACTGAGTATGGCCCTAAACAGTTTGCTCCCACTATTCCACTCTCACGGTTGGGCTTCTCTCCTGAATTTGAATTTGAATTGTAAGCAACCGTTTGTCCACGTCATCTTGTGAGTCTTGACTGTTCCCATGTCTCACTGACACATTGTCACTGCTACAAGCTACCATGTGTTTGTTGATGATTGGAGACTTTTACTGATTTCCCAAATTATCCCTTATGGTCCACGCGTCAGGCTGTGACAGGCTTATGCAAAATATATAGCCAACAATATTATTATATTATATATTACACATACGTTCAGCTAGGTATATTTATGCCAGTAACCACCAACTTGCCACCAAGACCACAAGTGAATTAATAAACGTCACAATCAACACATTCTTATCTCCATTATAAATTTCACAATCAAAACATTCTCATCTCCACAAGTAACATAGCAAATGGGTAAACCAATCATTGTTGTGACGACCCCATCACGTATAAGCATTTAATTAATTAAGGAGATTTGAATTTAATTGCTCATTATTCTAATTTAATTTGGGATTTATGAAAATTTCAAAGGCTGATTCGTATATAATTTTATTGAGAATTTAATTTGGAATTAGAAATTGAAAGCTTAGATGGCTCAAGAGAGTATAATTGGTGGATTGAATTATTTTAATTTCGAGTATCGGACCATATGAGAGTTTAATTGAATATTCGATTCAGTTTAGAAAGATTAAGATTTAATCAATTGGGCCCGAATTGGAGTTAATTAAGTTATGAGAATTAAGAATTACGATTATTATGAATTAAATTTAATTATGAGGTGTTCAATTGAATATGTAATTTATTGACGAAAATTTTGAAGTTTAATCTGAAATTGAAAGCCTCAATGATTTAAGGAACCAAAATTTAGGATGGAAATAAGTTTAATTTAATATTTGGAGCCTTTTGAGAACTTGATTAAAAATCTGATTCAGAATGATAAATTTAAATATAATTAATTGGGTTCTAATGGAAGTCATATTAGACTAATTAAATTATATGCATTACATGTTAAAATTGAGTCATACATGAATCTAAATTTGAAATGAAATTTGGATGCTAAATCTTCAGTTTTGGAACTCAGGAAATTTACAGGCCACTTGAGTGACCAATTGGTGGTTCAAGCAAACATTACAAGCTTCCAGTACTTTTGCAGTCTTTTACAGACAGCTAGAGCGACTAAAGGTCCACTCAAGCAAACAACTATTTTCAGCATATTTTGAAAAATTGCAATTAATTCATATTTTCATTCTTATCTCTTCCCAAAGCATTCTAGACATGATTTATGACTCAATAAAGATTAATAAGCTAACAATCAACATAACTTAGTTGGTTAAGGAATAAGTCATTGATTTAATAATAATTGATTAAGATGCCAAGTAAGAAATCGGTCTATTGAAAAATAACTTAGTAATAAAAGAATATGTGAAATAAGAATCTGGTTTATTTGAATAAGAAAGAATAAGCGTAGTAGAATTTTGGGACTACTTAAACAGAAAAAGATAAGAAAAGTCAAATTTGATCAAGGAATTGATATTGTGTTTCATTGTGTACATGTTATGTGTTTGTGTAGGTCACGCGCTATCGTCTGCCTGATTTATTTGATCTGTCCAATCTGTCTAATTTGCTTCTGCAGCTATCTGTGAGTAGTAACTTTGTAAAGCTATGTTTAATTATAAGTATTTTCTGACTGATATAATACGATCTATTTTCTGAAATGCTATTTTATGAATCATGAATGAATGTCCATTTTTCTTAAATGTATTTGTGGCATCCTTAGTTCACGTGGCCCTCGCTCGGGGATAACAATACCATGGCTTATATTCATGTGGTCCTTGCCCTGGGGTAACAATATCGAGGCCTATATTCATGTGGCCCTCGCCTAGCGATAACAATACCATGGCTACTTGCGCACAAGAGATGGACCTTTATGGTCGTCAGTACCGACTATACATGTGGGTCTCAAGACCAAGTTGATATGATAGCTAATGAGTGTACCATGTATGGTCTTATGCAAAATCTAAATATGAATATGTATATGAATCTGTTTCTGACTTGAAATCTAAATATGCGGAAGACTCTATTTCTGATAAGAATCTGTTTTTGATATAAATTCTGATTTCTAACTCTGTGATGGACATCATTCATTAAACCTTTTACTTTGTTATTATTCACTGGGCTCCAGCTCACTGTATTAATTATATATGTAGGTGATCAGGCGCGTGACCAGGCTTAGAGGCGTCTGCCTAGAATTTGTTTTTGTCAGCCAACCTATGTGTCTCCCGTGGAGGTTCCGGATATGTCAAGTAGTTATGGCTATGTGATTAAAGTTCAAGTTTTGTTTTTTTGTTTGTTTAAACAAGTCTTTGTTTATTTTGTAAAGAGGATTAAGTCTCTTTTTATCCAATCTGTATATATATGAAGACGTAAGGATGATGTGTAGATATGTATATAAAAAGTTTAAAATTTTTCTGTCTCATATAAGTCTGCACAGCTCAATGGATGTTGGATATTTGTTATTTGCTTCCGCTAGCTCTTAATATTATGTTAATCTGTCTCAGAGGCCTTCGGTAATCATAGGATTACTGTTCGGTTATGATGCTAAACCCATAGGAGCAGGTTTGGGTCGTGGCAATTGCAAAATCCAAAGTTCATGCACTCCCATCAGGTTTCAGCATACAGGAAAAATAGTACTGAAAGGGTTATGTAAGATGCTTAATACCCTTCCCTACTTGTAACAAGGAACCCTGAACTCATATCTGATTCACAAAGATTATTAACGTAAACCATTAAAGTAAAAAACCCTCACATTGGTAAATAGAAAACATAAAAGTATTGGCCCCACTAATAATCTATTTTTCAAGTTGCCAAACACACCCAAACTTTATATGTTAGGTGGCGACTTATAGCAAATCTTTGAAGGATCTAAATGAAGTAATAAAATTAAACAATATTTCAAACGTCGCTATTAAAAATTCAAATTTTCTTAAATAATTATTAAAAATGAAAATTCAGATGCGACAACTACGTCCCATGATTTTTTTCTCGTTGGAGTTTCCACATTAAAAGAATGTGCTTGATTTATTTTATTTTTTATGCTTGCAATTTAAATTGTGATTAAAATTTTAATCAACCCAACAACACCAAAGAAAATTCATATAAACGAATTAACATTTTTTTCAATTGAAACCTGAGCATACCAACAAAATTTCAAATGTAATTACGGAATCAGAATATCCCAAAGAACTTTGCGCCGTTACTTGAGAATGAAATTGGCAATATATTTAGGGCATGTTTGATTGAGTGGATTAAAGTATGAGATTGGGATTATTAATCTATGGGCCCAATTATCCTATGTTTGTTTTAACATTTTAGTTTAGAATTATTAATTCAATGAATAATTAATCCAACAAATTTGTAAGATTATTAATAATGAGGTAGGAGTGGGATTATTAATCCAATGAATATTAATTCAATTAAATAGTGAATATTATACTAATTTAATAAGATTATTAATACTTCACTATTAATTTTGTAAATCAAACATGACATTAGGATATACTGAGGCGGTGGTGTTTGGGAAGTGATTTGAGGAGCAAAATAATCCAAGAATTGAAAAAAAGTAAAAAGACATATGCAAACAAAAAGAAGTGCGACAGGTCTACAGTTGGCCCACACTGCCCCGGTACGTGGAAAGACGATTTTGGCTTGGAAAAATGCTCCCGACCTCTAAACATTGACCACTAAATTACCACTAATGACGTGGCTGCCTACGTGGAAAACGGATGCAAACTCGCCCGTTTCTCCCTCTTTCTTATTCATTTCAAATTTCAAATTCATTTTCATTTCAAACTCTCTCCATTCTTCCTTCTCTTCACTGTTGTGCCTCTCCTTGGCGACCTCCCCGACGAGCGAAGCTCTGCAACACCGGCGACCCGGCTCTCCAACCTTTTCGCCATCGTGGTAGAATGTATTTATGTGGAACCTCATTTATGCATCTTGCAATGAGCACAACGAGTGAGTGAGCACACATGATGCCCCTAAATTCAAACAACCGGCACATACATTGCACATCAAATTCGGTCGAATTATAATAGACAACAAAGTCCACATGCTTCATCTTCCCAAAAAGTACCATAGCTTCCTTTACAAAATATGTACAAATTGAACCCTCTTCTTTGACCATAAACGGCTGACAATAAACCAGTCTCTTCATCTCTGCTTGAACTTCTTTGAATTTTGCATTGGTGTAGCCATCCTGAAATTGCTTCTCAAAGCCATACACAGTTAGGAAATCAAAGACTTTGTGCCGAGACTTGAAGTCAACTTTCTTCTCTTTCTCTACCTTACTTCTCAAGGCATTGTCATATTGTTCAACAAATTGTTTTAATGTAGTCTTTGGGTTGACATATCCATCAAAAAATGCATTCATACTCTCACTTCGTTGTGTCGTTGACATGCCAGCCCAAAAAATATCTTTGACATAAACAGGAACCCATCGCTATCGCTCATCATATAACACCCCCAACCATTGATTCTCATAAAGATTGAATTTTGCAATCATCTCTTTCCATTTCATCTCGAATTCATCTTTAGTGAATGTGTCATACACTGCATTTTGCAAATCCATCTTCATGGATTCATATTAGGAATACCCTTTCAATTTCTCCAGAATTTTCTTCATGATATGCCATAAACACCATCGATGTCGAGTATTGGGGAAGACAATTTCTATCGCATTTTGCATAGCTTTGCACTGATCAGTTATTATAGCTTTTGGGGGATGATCTGACATGCAATTTAACCATGATTTGAACAGCCAAACAAATGTATCAGTGTCTTCACTAGATAACAGCCCACAACCAAGCAAAATCAACTGTCCATGGTGGTTAACTCCTACAAACGGAGCAAATGGCATATCATATTTATTAGTGAGGTAAGTTGTGTCAAATGAAACAACATCTCCAAATTCTTTGTAAGCCGCCCGACTCATTGCGTAAGCCCAAAACAAGTTTCTTATGCGAAAGTCAGTATCAACATCAATCATATAATAGAAACTCGAATTTTGTGCATACATCCTCAAAAAATATTTTTGAAGTGCATCGGAATCTCCTTCTCCAAGCCTTAATTTTCTAGCTCTGTCAATGTAATTTCGTGCATCTCGCTCATCAAATGTTAATGACTCATAACCCCCAGCTTCAACAACCATTGAGTGATAATTTCTAGACACCCCAATCCCTGCTTGATTATTAATTTCTAATCTTCTCTTCACAGGAGTAAGAATCTTCTTATTCATTGCAAAATGACGTGAGTCGGTGGGAATCAAGTCATGGTTATGGTCAAGGTTAACTGTGGTTAACATAAATCTCCCATCCTTTTGTAAGGTTGCCCGTACCCTTGCTTTGCAATCAATTTTTGTAGACAAAGATGGCTTTAGAGGGTTTACTTCTGATTTTTTGATTCTCTTTCCCGATCGAGAACATTCAATCCCAAAATATCTTAATTCCCCATCATCGCCACAAACTTGAGTTTTATAAGCTATGGAAAATCCAACATGTTTCGCATATTTCGCATAAAATGAATGCACTTCTTGCTTTGAGCTAAAACACATACCCCTCTTCGGTTCCTCAACTTCTTCACTCTCATTTAATAAAGGATTCTCAGCACTGTTCGAACCATTCTCCATTCCTGCTCATTCAAAAATACCATATGAAATCAAATGATTTAATAGATTAATAGAATAATAGAACCAAGCTATTATGTTATTACTCTGTTATACTTACACATATACACACAAATTAACAATGCAAGCTCTTGAACAAATTATAACATATTACCCTTTCAAGAGACTATAACATATTACTCTTTCAAAAATTAACAGAGCTTCAAATTGTAGCAATTTCTAATCTGTAAGAGCTTCAAATTCTAACAATTACCAGATTAACAGATTATAACAATTTCTAACAATTTAACAGATTAACCCAAAATCTAACAATTTCTAACAATGCAAGTTACCAGATTAACCCAAAATCTGTCCAAAATTAGATTAACAATTTATAACAATTTAACAGATTTGGACTGTCATATTAACAAAAATAGAGGAGGGGGAGAGATCTGCATTTCTGTTCATTCAATGTATGTTATATTAACAATGATCATTGTTAATATTAACAACGATCTGTCATTTTATAATCTGCATTTCTTCTCCTCTGTTATATTAACAATGATCTGTCATATTATAATCTGTCATATTATCTGTTAATTAACCACTATTCGAACTAATCTCCATTTCTGTTCATTCAAAAACACCATAGGAAATCAATGATTTAATAGATTAATAGAATAACCTGTTTCATTACAATAGAATAACCTGTTTAATAGAATAATAGAATAACCTATTTCATTACCAGTTACCCTTTCAATAACAAATTATACCAGTTACCCTTTCAATGATGCAAGCTCTTGTATGTTTCATTACAATAGATTATACAAAAAATTAACAATAGATTATTACATATTACCCTTTCAAAAATTAACAGACTATAACAATTTATGTATGTTCTAATCTGTTATATATATATATATATATATATATATGTATGTTATAACAGATTATATATGTATGTTTACCAGTTACCAGTTATCTTTTCAATAACAAATTATATGTATGCTATAATCTGTTATATATATGTTTGGTATAATCTGATGTATATATATATATATATATATATGTATGTTATAATCTGATATATATATATATATGTATGTTTAACAGATTATAAAAATTTCTTCAATGTATGTTTATATATATATATTTCATTACAGAATACAACTACAATTTAAATGGTAGAGGAGAGGGACGACAACCGGACAGAAATTGACCTGAACGAAGGAGAGTGAGAGATCTGCAAATGCTTGACCAAGAGAGGGAAGACAGAGAGGGACACGAAATCTGCAAACGGAGATAGCGAATGAACGCTTGATGGTGGAGGAGAGGGACGGCGGTGGAAACCCCGTTACAATTTACACGGTGGAGGAGAGGGACGCCGATCACAGCTTCAGCGGGAATAGAGTTGAAACACGATTTCTTCTCCTCTGTTATCAGATTTTTGAGCGGGAAATTTTTTTTTTTTTCCTATCACAGTGCGTGAAACACACGCACTGTAATATGAAAGTGTCATTTTTCCTCCCTTCTTGGATGCCACGTAATTAGAGCTGCTCCTAGTGCTCAAGTTTTAGTGGTATGAATCGGAGCTGTTTTAAAAGTCACACCAATCATTCAATCATTAGGAGCAATTTTGTTATTTTTTATCTCAACATCATTTTAAACATGTTTTTTAATATAATAATCAAATAAAAAATTTAACTCATCTTTTTAAATACAAAAATTAAAATAACTTAAAATAATTAAATAGTCAAAAAAATAATCACTTTTCAAATACGGCCTAAGTGTGTCAAACGAGTAAACCTATACAAGGGTAAGGGTGTGATGATGAAATGAATGTACACCAAGCAAAGGACAAAATATACTCAACAATGATTTATTTGCAAACATGAATAATGACATTGTCCACAACAACAACAACAAAACAAAAAATTGATGACAAAAGTTGAATCTCTGCATAGTTATGCATAGATTGGCTATGAATAACTGTACCAAAAGAAAGTAGCTGACTTGATGCCGACGTAGTATATTAATGAACTAGTGTATGCCCGTGCCTAAAGGCACGGCGTAAATAATATTTTGTTTGAATAATTTTCATGTCATTCTCTCTTAAGCTAGGAACACTGAGAATCAAGCATACCTAATCTGTTTTACCATGACATACAAAAAATGAATAGATAACATACATTTGAGCAAGGGGATCCCCTTTATTATAAACACAACTTCAAATAAAAGGAACAACAAAATGGTGTTCTCCCTTTGGAGCACACCATGCCAATACAAAAATAGTATTCTTGATCAAAATCTAAATAACAAGCACCTTCAAATGTTTACCTCTCAAACCAAACCAAATCTGTATAAGTTTCTACAACGTCAATCATTTTCAAAGTTTGTCAACGATAAAACCAAAAATAGCGTAAATTCTGCCCTCGAGATTGCCCCACTTTCAACACTCATCAATCAAAGAAGTGCACGTTTAGTTTATACAACAATAAATACAAAATCATTAGAGAGATAAGAAAAACTTAAACCTGAACAAATGTAGACTTGTAAAAAGGCAGTCAATACTACCATTCGCTTGTAGTATTCATCCACCTGTAAAATAGAAAAAAAGCCAATATAATAATTAAAAGAGACTATCCAATTCAAAACAAACGCACGCATTGTCACACTAATGAAATGTTTTTTTATAGACCACCCAATTCAAACCAAACACATACATTGTTGCAAAATAATAATTGGTTACCCAATGCAAACACTACGAACAAACACAACACATTATCAACACAAATACAAATTAATGATTGATAAAAATATTAATTTATAAAAATCAATCAATATTTTCTTTGGATTTTATTTTTTTTCAACTCTTTCTTTTTGAAACTTCCTTTAATTGATCACATAAGGTTAGAGGGAATTTAAGAAAGACGTGTTCTTAAGAAAAAATTTAATAAAATAAAATTCAAAAAGCAAACTCTTCGCTTGGTAATTCAACAACAAACTCTAATTAACTTAATTCTCCCATCATTTACAAATAAATACAACTTAAAAAACCCCATTTATTTTCTTCCAAAAACCCAAAGCCATTTATTATGTCAGTTTAGTCCCATCAATTTTGTGTATGTAACCCTCCATCATCTTCTTCAATCTTCACCTACACCCATTAAGATTCATTTTGCTTCCAATCTTAAATAAATTTTGAATATTTGTTAAGCAATACATGACCATAAGCAAAATATGAAACCAGCCCCTTTGGATCTATTTGGTTAGCTCATGGGCAGCAGCCAACAAAATTTAGATTGAAATTAAATAAACTATAAGACTAAACTGATATAATAAAATTCAATGGATAAAACAACAAATCAACAACATACAGTAAGGGGACAATTGTTTATAGGGTCATAAAAAAGTAATAGGCAATGCTGAAATTATATATATATATATATATATATCACAGCTTACCAATCCCTACTGCCAAATAAAGGGGGGGGGGGAATAGAAAAACACAAAAAGGCCAATAAATATAGGAAAATCCATATCAGCATTTAAAGAGTATTTAGCAAGCTCAGAAGTATTTATAAATCCGTATATATTTATGAGTATTTAGCAAACAATAGAAAAACTCATAATATAGAAAAACCCATTTTATGAATAAAAAAATTAACACCCAT
Organism: Camellia sinensis; assembly: GCF_055761805.1. Classification (NCBI taxonomy): domain Eukaryota; kingdom Viridiplantae; phylum Streptophyta; class Magnoliopsida; order Ericales; family Theaceae; genus Camellia; species Camellia sinensis. The sequence goes on from NC_138968.1 coordinate 12,091,039, forward strand.
TTCTCATTAAAGAATCAAACATTTCATTAACTGTGTGTGTGTGTTGAGTCAGTACCTTTGAGACCAAAAATAGCAGGAAGTGTCTGGTTCATCCTCCTCAGTCACAACATTTAAAAAAGGAAAAAGAAAAAAAAAATGTGTCAATAAGATTACTTGCCTGCAATTCTTAATTAATGTCCAATTCTTTGTCTTTTCATGAACTCTCTCAATAAGTCATCATCTCTCTCCGATGCCAAAACTATTATTCTCTCATTAAACCAGTTTCTGCTCATCATCTCCCAAAACAGCCTGGCATACAAAACTGGAATTAGAGGTCAACGATATTTAGATGATTGTTTAAACACCTATTGACATGATGTTGTTTTAAATTGGGGTTCTGTTCCTAACAGAAAATTGACTATATGGTCAGGAATTATGTGATATAATATTGAATTTGGTTTATAAACATGTATATCCTAAGCAAAAGGAGCTTATTCTAGCTTGAATGAAACGGAACTTTGATATTTGTTCATACTATGCGATCTCAAAAGTAATGTACACATACCTTATTTGTTTGTCAGAAATCAAAATTATATTATGGGAATGGCTGTGAAATGATAAGTTTATTTATTTTTTAGTTGAACAGAAAGGTCTGGAACCATTATTCTGATATTGCTTTCATGGTTGGAGAATAATGTGGCCAAAATTGGCCCCATTGATGTTGCAGGGGTTTGGGTTATTATTAGACCAAAATGGGGGCAATCCCTTTGGATGTCTTTTTATTCTTTATTTTTTATTGCAACACTATGGGCTTTTCTGGATTCTGATTTCATTCTTGTTTTGAGAGGGAATTAGAGTTTATTATTCTAGGTATCAATACTTTTCTGGCTCTCAAGGCATTTGTGTCCCTCTCAAATGTAACAAATCCCATGCTACCAAGTATTTGTAAGTGCATTCCTATTATAGAAAGTGGTTGTTATTTGTGGCAAAAAAAAAAAAAAAAAACAGACAAACTGACTGAATCTGTACAATTTAGTGCTTAAAAGGAATGCATACCTTTCACTTCCATGTATTATTTTTTATTTATGGAACAGATATTGCAAGGAGAACTGAAAACAATTGGAGTGAACACAGTTTATATTCAACAATAAAGCAAAAAGTTTTGCGAGCAGGTAAAGAACAAATTTTTCCAACTCCTTCAAGATGCTCATGTCTCGTAATTTCCTAAAATTTCAAACCAATACGAAGGACTCACAGACATTCTGTCAAAACCAATTGTAAAGAGGGTGCAAGCCTATGTTTTCTAAGGCTTAATTTAGTTGGTAGTTTAGCAGAAAAACTTGGTAAAATTTCAGAGTCATGAAATTAGTTTGCCTTTTTTATAAAAAGACAAAAAAAAAAAAAAAAAAAAAAAAACTTATTCCAATTAATTGTGAGCGGAAAGACTCAAGTAATAAACTATTATCAATTCAATGGAAAAAGACTCAAGTAATAAACTATTATCAATTCAAAGAAACTAAAATTGAATCAAATAATTCAAAGAAAATGTAAAGAACTCGTCAAATGTCCACAATCAACACAGTTCGAAGTGGTGGGAAAATGGAATAAATACCTTGGAAGAAGGCGCAAAGATAGATCCAAAAAATTCAAAAGATGATGAACGTCACCTTGCGAGCAAAATTCGAGATGCAAAAATCGAGGACTGGAGAACTGGAGAGCAGCACCGGACAAAAACAAACCAATTATCAGAACCTTGAAGCCACTGAAACAAAAAGAAAATTCACAAAACCCAATAACAGAAAAACTAAAATTGAATCAAACAATTCTAATTCTAATCAAAGAAAATTCTAATTTTAATCAAAACCCAATAACCCAATTCTAATTTTAACAGGAGGATCACCACAGGTTTGCGGCTGCTATGATAACAACAGGAGGATCACCCGTGTACAACAAACTAAAAAACTAACCAGTGGTAATAAAAAAACAGTCAATGGTGTTCTACAAAAAATTGGAAAAACTAACCAGTGTACAACAAAATAAAAAACTAACCAATGTACACTAAATGGTGTTCTACACTCAATGGTCACCACAACCAGTTCAAAAACTAATGTAGTTCTTGGTGCTTGGATAAAATGTATTAGATTGAGATGAGTTGAGTTTAATTAATAAAATTGTGGGTTGGGGAGAATGGAATTCTAATAATAACAGTATGGAGCCCAATGTAAATGACCCATAAACAATGTAAAATAACATTGAAGCCTCTGGATTGTAACAATAAAATGGCAGCAAAAGAACATTGAGAATGAGAATCTAACCCTAACAATTGAAACCCAACTCAATGATAAATAAAAGAGAAAACCCAGATCACCTAATCTATCAAATTCAAATACCAAGATGATAGATCTCATCAAAGATTGAGAAATAATTAGAACTTAATCATTACACATGTTTTGCCACTTCTATAGTTTCATATCTACCAAACAAAAACGGTACAAATACATACATAAGGATATTATATATGTCAGGAATCATACCTGCTGGAGGAGATTGGAGAGGAGGCCGAAAAGCTGGGCATCTGCTGCTGCTGCTGCTTTTCCTTCAGCGCAGTAGAAAAACAAAAACCCATCTCACAATTAGTTTAAGGTTTAAGGTTTAGAAACACCAATCCAAATAAATTATAGGTGATCCAAAGAAAAACAAAACCCATTGCTAACTGATATATATATTTGAGAATCAAATCCATTGCTAACAAAACCCATTTAAGGAAAAGCAAACCCATTGCTAAATAAATTATATGAGGCCGAAGAAAAACAAATACATATTAGTTTAAGGTTTAGAAACACCAATCCAAATAAATTGAAAGCTACATAAATGAAAAATGAAAAAGAAACATAACAAAGAGAAGATTGTGAAGATCATCAAACCTGCAAGAGCTTCGAAGCAAAATTCAAAAACTCAGAACTAAACCCATTGCTAACTGAAAGAAGTCAATAATTCCCTCAATTACTCTCTAGAATGTTTAACCAAATATAAAAACCCATCTCACAATTTGAGCACACACGTACTCTATACTAACTATTAATAATAATAAAAAATTAGCTTATACAAAATATGTTATTAATCAATCAATAAAAACAAATAATCAAAAAGAAAAACAACCTCCCGAGAAACTCAAAATGGTAATTTCCAAGAAGGTAGGTAAAAATGGTGTTATTAATAAATCACTACTAAACAATTCTCAAAATGGTGTTATTAAAATAAATCAGTACTAAACAATTCTCAAAATGGTGATTTCCAAGAATGGTGATTTCCATCTGTATCATCTACTCATGTTAGGTAAAAATGGTGATTTCCAAGAAGTTACGTGTAATAAAATAAAGAAACAGAAATTCTAACATCTATACGTATACATAATCTATGATTATATACATGCACAATTCTCAAACTCTTAGATCTGGATATGTTCCCTCCATTGGAAGAATTGCTCTCAATCCTTAGCTTTGAATCAAAATCCTTCTCCATATTAGCTACCGCTCCAGACCCAACATTTCTCTCTCTAAAATTCCCTATTTAATATATAAAAATAGATACATATATACGTATAGTTTTTTCTGTTTATAAATATCAATCTCTCTCTCTCTCTCTCTCTCTCTCTCTCTCTCTCTCTCTCTCTCTCCCTCTCTCTCCTCTAATAATAGCACACACTCTATAAATCTTGGAAGAAGAGTAGGGTCATCGTCGTCGTTACGGCCTCCAATGAAAAGGGAAATTAGGACCGATGAACAGGATAGAGCAGAAGAAGAGCAAAGCAATGGTACATTCAAGTTTTACACACGTCAACACTATTTAGAGCCTCATGGCTGTCTTTAGCATTTTATAAGATTTTTTTCTTCTTTTTTTTGGACTTATTTTGCGTCGTTACTGAATTTAAAGAAAAATGTAAATAAGCTTTAGGATTTTGAATTTTATTGGATTAAATGGATTGAAAAAATAATTTTTTTTTTTAAAAAAAAAGTTTGAAAAGAAGTCTAGAAAGGCCCAAAAAAAAAAAAATTCAAAGCAATTGAATTTCTTAATAGTTTATTTTTTGGAATTTTTAAATTTGTGTCTGCAAGACCGACTAAAAATTAATTTTTTTGATATAATTTTAATAAAAGTTAAAAAAAAATTATGAATTTTACCATGGTTCCAAGCACCCTACAATTCAAAATGAGGAAATATTTCTTTGTGTAATACATTTATATGTAATTTTATATAAAATTACGTAAATTTTTATAAATTTATATAAGTAAGAATGTATAAATTCATAAAAATTTATGTAAGTATATGAATTTATATTAAAATTACATATTTTTATAAAAATATTTACTATGTAAATTCGTAAAAATTTAATTTTCTTTCAAAAATGATAAACGAAAGAAATTATAATTATCTACATACATCCACAAAATGCAGAGCATTGTTTGATGAAAAGTTGATTCCAATTCCAATCTAATTTTCAGGAACAGTAATCACAATTCATGTTGTTGTTCAAACAGTAGTTGTTATGGCAAATCAAAAATCAATTTCACAATTAACCTTAAATGTGTTCACTCCTAACAATCTCAACATTGTCATCAGTTTTGTGCGTTTTACTATGGAGCCCAATGTAAATGACCCATAAACAATTGAAGCCTCTGGATCTAAACCCTTGATTATATTTATTTAATTTTTACCTGCTCATGAATGCATAATAATCAAAGTATACCCAGAAAAAAATATTCCAAGAAAACTCAAATTCCCACATACCCAATTGAAGTAATAGAAGAAATATGAAGAACTGATAAAAGCAACCATCCAAAGAATTGGGTTTTTTTCTAGCAACTACTACTTTCTGTTGGAACAAACAGAGGGTGTAAGGAGCAATAGGACTGAGTCAATCAGCAACAGGACTGAGTTCAACTAATAATCAACAACATGAAATAAAACATTTAAAAGAAATATAAAAAGGAGCAATAGGACTGAGTCCGAACCTCCGTTTGGTAGCTCAAATGAGCCAAGAAAACTATAAACTCAATCAGCAAAAAATGGGTTGTCTTTGTTTTTTCTCTTTAAATTCTTTTCCTTTTTGGGTTTTGTACAGAGGACGAAAACACAGAGCGACCAACTGAAACAGAAGTTGAGTATACAAATTCTAGAAATTCAAAACCTAGCATTTACATACAACTTTAAACCAATTTTATGTATACAAAAGAAATTCATAATACTCAATTCTAGAACAACATATTGGGTTCTCTAGATTTCATTAGGGTTAATCACTACAACTTCCATCCCTATTTTCAAAACCCAAATAGAAGGGGGAGAAACCCTAGATTCTTCCACCCCTATTGAGGCAGATGGAGCAATATTCTAGAAATAGAAGAGGGGGAAAACCCTAGATTCTTACACCACTTAAAAAAAACAACAAAAAACAACATGGAGGATAGCTTTCTACCTTGGAGTTGTGTAGGAAGAGAGGAGACAGAGATTGAGGCAGATGGAGCTATATTCCGGATATCACCACCGGGGCTATATTCCGTTGGAGCTAATCACCACCGGAGAGAGAAAGCTTGGTGGAAAGAGGAAGATATGTGATGGGAAGAGGAAGAGGAAGAGGAAGAGATGTGAGAGAGCAGAGCTTCAAACGGTTTTGAAATCAAAATGAGAGAGAGAGAGAGAGAAGATGTCTGTGTAAATATGTGAAAATCTAAAAGCTAAAAGGAAAACTGATCTCAACCATTTGATATTCACCCAAAAAAAATCAGAACCATTGAAATGTCCAAGTGAGGGAAACATTTTCAACCATGGGATTGAACCAATCTAACGGTTCACACTTTGACAAATAAACAAAAGTCCCATCAAATATTCAAAAACCTTCTTCCCTTGTTATATAGATTGAAAGAAGTTGAATAGAAATTCCTTATCGCCTCGAATTCCTATTGCCAGAAAGCTGCCCGACACACAGGTGGATATCCACTTCATTTACCAAAGCCAACTCATCAAGTCTCATCATCAAAAAATTTCAATATTATAAAGTAATTCCAAAAGTTTAAAAAATATATAAAAAATATAAAAGATAAAATTATATTGTGTGTAATCTTATAAGTAATAATTATATGTATTTAATTACAGTACTTGGAGCTGAAATAAAAAATAATTTAAATTACATTTTCAAATTAAGAAGTGAGTTAAATAGATTAAATTCTCTTTTGACTAATATTGTCTCATGACAATCTTTAATAAATTATAATCATGGAATTGCTGGCATTAAGGATAAAATTTCCTTAGAAAAGGCTAGTGTAGATTACCAATGAAATTTTTACAAAAGTTAATATTAAATTAAATCCGCAAACCCGCAATTGAAATTGGTATCAACGTCCGATTTCTCAACCTTGCCAATAACATTTGCATGAGTATTAAATATAGTGAAGAAGTAGAATATGATAACTTAAATAAAGGATAATGGAGTTAAGTAATTTTAATCTGGAACAACTAGAAGAAATAGTAGAAAAGGGAAACGATAATGAAATAAAATATAAAATAATCCTAGAAATAGTTGAACAACTAAATAACATAGATGAAGGTATAATAGAAGAAATAAATAATAATAAAATAAAATTAGAAGATAATATATATAAACAATTAGGATTAATCAGATTGGGAGAAATAGAACACATTCCCCTTGAAGAGTTAGAACAAGTAATAGGAGGCAGTGATGCACAAAAAGAAAAAGAAAATAATATCTTAGAAGATTTCAAAGAAACAAATAATGTCAATGATATTGAAATGACAATGGTAAAACAAGAAGGGAAGCAGTTCATCTGCCCCACCTAATCCAAATCACCCAGATTTTAGAAATTTTACCAAACAACAATTGAAAAATGATACTAAAGATTATGATTATAGAAGAAGAACGGGAATTTATAGTTATTTAAACAAAGGATCATTCGCTAGAGGAACACCTAATTATGCAAACTTTACCCTAGAAAAGAAGTATTTTTAAGAGAAATACCATTAAAACTAATAAGTAACACAGGATATTTATTAGATATTGATTGTGCTACAAATACGAGTGAAGTAATAAAACAATACAAGTGAGGCATGCACCATGTCTTAAATATTCATAACAGTAGTTGAAGCGCGTAAAGTTTTCTAAATCACAGGTATAACAACAAGCTGGTATGATAACCTAAGAGAAAGTGACAAAAAAATAAAAATTAACGAATGATCATCCAATTCATTAATGAAACAAAGAATGCATGAAAATGAAACAAAGAGGAAAATTTTAAATTAAAAAAAATAATATTTACATTGCTGGCAAACATCCAATTTATTGGGATGTGAGCCTTCAAGAAGAAAAACATTCAATAAAAAAAATAAAACATTTTATAAAAGAAAAGGTTTTAATCAACAAAGTGGAGAAAATATAAAAGAAAACATTATAAAAAAAAAAAACTTATAATTTCAACAAAAGAAGAAGATTTTTTTAAAAAAAATCATTATTATCCAAGAAGAAAAAGAATTGTAAATGTTGGGTACGTGGAGAAATATGTCATTTTGCTAATCAATGTAGAACTAGAAAAATAATAAAAGCATTGGGAAGTTCGAATTACGTAGAGTTAGAAGAAGAAGCATTAGAAATAGAAGGCAAAAATTATAGCGATTCCGATAAAGAACTAAATTTTATAATGATAAAAGAAATAAGTATAGAGAACTTAAGAACAGAACAATTTGTCATAAAAAAATCTCAAGAAAAAGAAATAGAAAAAGATTGGATATTACCAATAATACAAAAAGACGAAATATATTAAAAATCAATATTCAAATTTAAAAGTAAATATATGTGTGAAAGAATAGAAGGAGATATTGAAATTAAAGATTGTGAATATGGTGTGGGAGAAATAAATTTAACAAATTATGAAAATATATTAAAAAATAATAGATAATAAGTATAAATATATGCCTATAGATAGTGTATAAATACAAATTATACTGTTGTTTGATAAACGACAAGATAGATATATATATTTGTATGATATTAGATAACGAAATTTTGGAAGGTCCATAATTAGTGAAATAAAAAGTAATCTATGTGGGGGACCATTAGGTTTTAATTGTAATTCAAGATATTATATTAGCTTAAAAGATGGATTCATAAATAGATTCTTAATATTAAAAAAAAAAATTCTAGAAATTGATATACATGAGACCACCTATTCATTAAAGATATTTTGGAAAATAATATACAAGCTAAATAATACCATAGATTCTAAGATGCAATATAAAGGGGGCACTTTTTCATAAATCATTTTTCACCTACTTATGTTTCATTTAGTCCGCATTATTTTCTTAGGTTCCAATAAGTCTTATGGGTGACATAGTTACCAAAATACCCCTAATAATAATATTCACATTGACAGTGTGAATGTTTCGTAATGTAAATGTTCACATCGTCAATATAACATTCACACGGCAATGTGAATATTCACATTATAAAATATGAATGTTCACATCACCAAATTGCTAACCGTTCAAAAAATATTTGGAAGGATAGAATTATCCATAAAATACCTTAAATATGAGAATTAGGATTTGGTGGATCAAATATCCAAATAATAGTACTTATTAGAATACAAGAATATCTTATGGACTAATTGGGATACAAACACTTGAAAAAAGATTTTTTAATAAATCTCTCAATATAAAATTATAGAAACAGATAAATTTGAACCTACTAATAGAATACCAATAAATAGAATTACTCCTAAAAGAATAAATCCTAATGAGATTAAGCTAGATAATCGATGGATAGCAAGTTTCAATAACTCTAAAAATATTACAAAAACAAAAAATATAATTAAAATCAATAATATCGAAAATATTATAATAGAAACTCCTAGCACGATAGAAAATAATGATGAAATGAATAATATAAGTATATCATCAGAAAGACACTTTATGGTAACTCTAGTATACAATTCGGTAGGAGTTCAGTCAGTAAAAGAATAATAGGATACAGAACTACAAGTGTGCCAATATATGAAGATGAGAAAAATCTTATGGCTTAGACAAAAGACAATGAAAAAGATGCATAAAGGGAATACGACACATTTGTGAAAAGATACAGCAAAATGAATGAAAAAAATAAAATATCATTATCATATACTAATATTAATAGTATATATATACCCATAAAAATACGCATAGAAAGATTTAATACTTACAAACTATGTACTTACTTAGACATTGAATACTCGATGTGTTTTGGGAATAGAAAACTCTTTCCTGGGTATGTGTGAAAAAAGTAAAATTCACCATTAATAATTTGAATAGCTAGTAATAGCACGATGATACATAATGATGTCATAAAAAACTTAGTTAAAGAAATTAATTCTATCACCTTCATCATTCCTAAACTTTGGGGAACCGATCAACCATTACATAATTTAATCATAGGAAATAACTTTAAAAAATTATACAGCCCATGTTGTCACGATCTGAACTCGCCCCTATGGGTTTAGGCCATAACCAGCCAGTAATCACGAGATTACCTACGGCCTCAAATCAAACCAAACATAACTCATCATAGTAAAAGGGTCAAACATAAGCAAAATTTAAAACTTTGTCCATAGAGCTGTGCTTACATGGCACGTCATAACAAACCATACACATACATGTTAATAACTCACAACAGAAAGTATAGCAACATAAGGTTCTATACAAACAGGATCATTTAAGTCTAAGTCAACCCATGAAAACTATATACAACAAATTCAAAGTCTTCGCCAACATGACAAAATATAAATACATAACAAAAGGGCGAAGACGAGTCTCGTGCGTGAGACGCAAGGGCTGACTCTCCAAAACCTTGGTTGTTCCTCATAGACTTCACTGAGGCTGGGTCTAGACCTCTCTTGGCTCACCTACAAACACATGAATGAGCGTGAGTGAAAGCTCAGTGAATAATATCAACTAAAGAAGATGCATTGGAAGAATATAGGTCGAACGGCCTTAGGCCCAATTCATATTTCTATCTAGTATGTAAATAGATATGGATCAAGTAATTTCGGTTCCAAACACTTCGGACGGCCTCAGGCCCAATCCATTCATGTCAAACGGCCTTTGGCCCATTTGTCTTTCATTCATATCAGACTGGCCTTTGGCCCAACCATTCGTTCTATCATTTAGATCATACTGGCCTCTGGCCCATTCATTCATCATTCAGATCATACTGGCCTCTAGCCCATTCATTTATCATTCATACCAAACTGGCCTTTGGCCCATTCTTTAAGCATAGCAAACATTGTCCACCAATGGAATTAACGAATTTATAAAACTTACATAGAAGTAAACAATTGAACAATAACATATTTCAGATATCTTTGTTAAGATATTACTCACAGTGATCGGCTGGGTGGTTTGCCCTGGAGCTTGACCCTACACATCACATAACACATATGGGTCACAACCGATTCAATTCGTTCTTAATTCACATATTTCTCTTTAGGCTTCTTTCTTATCCTTTTAGCTCATTAACAATGCTCAATGTATGCCTAAGAGTACTTAGAAGTGAAAGAGAACAGAAAACGAAACACAGAATGCCTTTTCAAAATTTCAGAAAACAGGGTCCCCGTTCGAGTGTAGACTTCCCCGCTCAAGCGAACCCATGAGGCCTGCAAAAGTACTGGTTATGTCAATTTTACGCTCGAGCTCGAAGTCTGGGGCTCTAGCGGAAGGCCTCACTACATGGCTCCCCGCTTGAGCGTGAAATTCCCTGCTTAAGCGGACATCCATGTCTGCAAAAAATACTGGAAACACGAATTCCCCGCTCGAGCGGCACTTCCCCCGCTCAAGCAGACATCATAAATTCTGGGTTCTCCAGAATGGTTCTTGAGCTCAAATTCATTATTCCAAACAACATTTCTTGCATATTATGACTCAAACTTCATATATATATATATATATGTACTCACATGGTACAAACACCAAATTTCAACACAATGAAACTCAATTCCTTAAATTACCTACATGCGTGTCCCAAATTGCACCAAACTTGTTTCCATCATAACAATTCTATGTATTTCAAACTTATATTCTCATGGATGGTACATGCATGTGGAACACAACTTCTATTCTCAACTTAGATGGTGAAGAGATGGTCAAAAACATGAGCTTCAACTAAAAACTTACAAGGATCATACATTTTGTGCCCAAACATGCAAATTCAAAGCAATTATATACATGCATGCATACATTGACCTTCAATTCAACATGATCAATTCAATTTCATTTCAATTCTTACTCTTGGTTACCCAACTAGCTTGAATACACAATTTACAAACTTATACTTTTGAATTCATGCTCACTTGCTTACCTAGAGGTTCAATTCTTCCAATCTATAGTAAATTCTTGAGTAATCTTCAAGATTTCCAAGCTTCTTGAGCAAACCCTCAATTCCCTACACTCTCTTCCTCTAATTCGGCTCCCTCACACTCAAGAGCCCAAAATCAGCCAAAATGAATCAAAAAGAGAGAGATTGAGTGTATATGGTCCTTTATATAGCCCCACTAAGTCAATTTATCAATATTAAATAATTGAGCACTTAATTAATCGTTCTGAATCTAATTATTTTAGTCCAAATCAATTTTCAATTAAATTTCACCGTAGGCTCTAAAAATTATGCTAATCACAGTGGCGTAATCAATTTCGGATTCTGTGGCCGATAAGGCCTTCAATTTAAATTCCAAAGCAGATAATCAAACAAATATTCCTACGGTGAACAGATAGAAATTCAAAACCACGTATTTTCACATAATGACACACAAAAGCATATCAAACACACAATCATATTCATATTAAGGACCAATTAGCATACTACAGAACAGGGATATCACACCTGTACTCAAACATTACACTCCATTATATTTACGAATAACAATAAACCAATTAAAGTCTTAAAACTAAAAATGGTTGTTACACATTATAATATTGACTTCGTCTGCAGCAAGCGCAGTGAGGAGGTAACCTCTCTAACCAGGGGTGAAACTTCATGAGTATTAAAGAAATTAGTATTCAGGAAGAAATTCAAAAAGAGCAACACGAAAGATGTAAAAATTTATATAGCGACAATCCCTTAAAATTTTGGCACAAAAATAAAAGTATAGCTAAATTAGACCTAATCAACCCAAATAAAATAATTAGAGTGAAACAAATGGTATATACTTATAATGATATAGAAGAATTCATAAAAAGAGATAGAAGATTTCAAAAGAAAGGTCAAATTAGATATAGTAATAATCCACATAGTAATTCAGCTTTCATGGTTAGAAATCATACTGAGATTAAAAGAGGAAAAGTTAGAATGATAATAAATTACAAAAAATTATATGATAATACTAAAAGAGATAGTTATTTTATTCCAAATAAGTAAGTCCTTCTTAACAGAATACAAGGTAGCTCCTAGTTCTCTAAGATGGACTGTAAAAGTGGATACTGGCAAATCAAAATGAATAAAGAAAGTATACCACTAACAGTCTTTAGTGCACCACAAGGACACTATAATTGGCTTGTAATGTCATTTGGATTAAAAAAAATACCTCAAATATTCCAAAGAATAATGGATAACATTTTAAAAAAACTAAATAACATTTGTCTTGTATATATATATGATATTTTAATTTTCTTTAGGTCTATAGAACAACATATACTAACAAAAAAATGTGTGGAACATGGAATAGTTTTAGGTGAAAAGAAATGTATATATGCATAAAAGGAAATAGAATATTTAGGACTTGAAATCAAGACGAGATCAATAAAAATGTAGAGTCATGTTCTCAAAAAAATTAATTAATTTCCTGAAAAAATCCCGGATAGAAAACAATCAGAAAAATTTTTAGGATGTTTGACTTACACTTCAGATTTTATAAAAGGCTTAGCTAAAATAAGAAAACTATTACAAAAGAAATTAAAAAATGATGCAAATTCAACTTGGAACTCAGCCGACTCTGCATTAATAAATTTTTTAAAAGAAAACTGTAAAGATTTGCCTACCCTAACACTTCCTAATGAAAATGATGAGCTAGTACTAGAAACCGATACAAGTAACAATCACTAGAGCGCTATGTTAAAAATAAAAGAAAATAAGTAGATTAAGTAGATATACGAGTAACCCAAGAGTAGGACACTGGAAAGAAATTATAAGAGTTCTAAGATACCTTAGATTTACTCATAACATTGGGTTGAATTATACTAGATATCCAGTAATACTTGAAGGATACTGTGGTGCAAACTGGATATGGGATACTAGAGACTCAAAATCCACCAGTGGGTATATCTTTACTCTTGGTGGGGCGGTTGTATCTTGGAAATCTTTCAAACAGACTTGCATCACTAGGTCTACTATGGAATCAAAATTCATAGCTTTAGATAAAGTTAGGAAAGAAGCAGAATGGCTTCGTCACTTCCTTGAAGATATTCCAATATGGCCAAAATTGGTGCCTGCTATATGCATACATTGTGATAGTCAATCAGCAATTGGTAGAGCATAAAATCATATATATAACGGTAAGTCACGACACATTCGTCGTCGACATAACACCGTTAGACAATTACTCTCTAATGGAATTATTTCCATTGAATATGTGAAGTCTAAAGACAACATAGCGGATCCACTAACTAAAGGATTAGCAAGAGAGTTAGTTAAAAATTCATCAAGGGAAATGGGACTTAAGCCTATTAAATAAGAGTTACCACAACGGCAACCCAACCTAGTTGACTGGAGATCCCAAGATTTAAGTTCAAAGGGACAACCAAGTTGTGTATGACTTAGAAGAATCACAGGGGAGTCAAACTCCAACCCATTTCTATGATGAAATAATGATGTCTACAGCGTTTTAGGTTAAGTAAAATTTTATTGATTCTTATATCTAGGTATACCTAATGGAGTATGGCAGGATACTCTTTATAAGAATCACCTATATGAGTGTGAACTGGGCCGATTCTATGAGATTTGTGAAGGGCTACAATTCTCTAGAGCACTCATGAAAGGCCAGGTTGTTCAAGGCCAAAATGAACACAATAGTGAGAACTAAACTGTAAGTGGGGATATACTGTGTGAATTCTATTGTCTTAGTTTACACAAACAGCTGAATAGTTCAAGACATCATATTCACTAGTTAGCTAGTAAATCTGATAGTGTCTCACAAGGGAAGGTTCAAAGCCAAAAGCTACATATCCTTTGCAGAATATTTCCAATTATTGTCTCTCTGTAATTAGGTCATGTTGTTGCATTTTCTCTCCATCAAATTCCATTCATGTGGGGGATTGTTGGAAAATTAGTTTCATATAGGATTATTTTAGGCCATCTTTGAGCCCAAAATTGAATGGGGTCCATACGTCTTTTGGGGTGGATCCAAAGAGGTGACGTGTTCCTTGCCACATGGCAAGTCACATGGTAAAAACAATTCATCAAAATCATTTATGAGTGAATGGGAACTTGACGTCGTTTTTTGGTTCGTAGAATGGACATTTAAAGAAGTAAAATGTGGGTTTCCTTGAAATGGTTATCCCACATTGGAAACTTAAGAGAACTTATGTGTGTATATAAGTTCTAGGTGGCAACACTTGGGTTAGGTCCCAAGGGGCACCCCAAGTTTGTAGAAGGGAGGAGTTATGGACAAAGTGAACCTTAGCCCAAACCACCACACGTACCCGCGCGCCGCTACTGCCGTCCGTCCGACCAGCCAACCGAGCCGTGCCGGACGCGGGTGTGGGTTGTGGGTCGGACTGGGTCGGTTCTAATATTAATTTTTTAGACAAGATTTATTTGAATTTTTTCCAAATTTCTTGCGGGAAAAATTAATTTAAATTTTGCGCCAATGTAATTTGCATTTGAATTCAAAAATTTTTGTCCATAATGTGTGCCTTTTTTCATATCCGAATTGCACAACAGTTCAATTAGTCCAAACAATTTTTCACCCGGACAGATTCAAAACTGCCGGACAAATTCAAAACTGCCAGACAGATTCCAATCTGCCAGCAGTTTTCCTACAGATAGAAACTGCCCAGCAGTTATCTGTTGCACCTGTTCATTCAAAAAACCCACCCGTTCAGTTTGGTTTTCAAACCTGTTCGGGTCTATTTATACCGAGGCATTCCAGCAGATTTTCCAATCCGAAAAATAGACTGAAAATTTTCATTTTGCTGTCTTGTTTCCTCATTTGCATAAATTCTCTTCATATTAGCTTTTTAGGAAAATTAAAGAGAGCATAGAACACAATGTTTTGTTCGTCATACAAGTTGTTTGGAGTAATACTACAACTTGTGAAGATCATTGTATCCTGGGAGATAGACGCCACTTGTCCGTAAGCACCGTAGCGGGGTGAATCTGTCTTAAGGACAGAGTATCACACGCTTGACTTGATCTTTTAAATATTCATTCGATTCGGTAAAATAAATCCTATAAGTTATTTATTTTATTTGTTTGATTTGGTTTCAATTTATTTATTGGACACAGAAGATTGTTCCAACACATGTGACTACACCACCAGATGTCTCTTGTTCATAAATAATATGTGATCACCATGTGACCACACTGCCTACTTACTTGTCTTTTGTTTGTCTTTTAACAACAATAAAATATAATATATAAAATATTTTATGTTTATAGATTAGGTTGAAATCCAGACTTGAAGTTCACGAAGTGCCTATATAAAGGCCTTAAGGGAAAGAAAGTGGGGCCAGAGATTACATAGAGTATACTTGAAACTGAAAAAGAAGTCTAGATTTTCAGGCCTTCTTAGAACAAACAATACTCTAGCAATCTAACAATCTACAAGCATCCATTTTCCATGTAAATTTCTGTTCAATAAATAAAAATATTTTCTTTTCAAAAATAGTGTGTTGCTTTTTATATGAGATATTATTGATCTTAGGTCTTCTACATAACCAAAGAAACAGCTTCTGGAGTTACAGTCTAAGGTAGGAAACAGATCTATATTGAGCTTGATCTAAGGAATGAAAGGTTGAGATTAGACACCTCTATAAACTGGAAGCTTGCCAACGCCAAAGCACTACACCTACTACGTTTAGGTAAAGGTCAGTTTTTAGATATTGTTCTTATTCTGGAAGTATAGTGAATCTGAAATCAAAACATCTTAATAATATAAGAAGTAACAATAATAAATAATTTTTTATGAGTATTTATATTCAAGATCTGTCGTTAGATCGTAATCAAGTAATAGTATTAATAACAAACTGTCAACAACAACGTAATTTTTTATAAAATCTACTAAATGCTAGTACTACTAAAGATATAAAATTTACTAGAAAAAGAATTGATAAAATAATTCAAGAAATCATATATTATTAACAACAATTATATATAATATCATAAAAAAATGAGTTGATCACCTAATATTCCTATTTACAAATACTATAGTAGCTAAGGTCCTATCTAAGATTTTTTGAACCAACAAGTCCTATTTAGTAAAACTGAAAATATTATCAGTTTTTTTCAATTTTAAAACTAAGAGTATTATCAGTTTTGTGCAGTAATGTTTCGGATAATTGTTTCATTAAGTGAGGAGAAAAAAAAAAAAAAAGAGCATGCGATTAAATGTTTTTGCCCTTCTACTTATTGGTTTGATTCAACTATCCAATAAAATCGAGAACATTATCAGTTTTTTCCAGTTTTAAAATTGAGAACATTATCAGTTTTCAATTTTTTTTTTCCAATTTTGTGCATCAATGTTCCATTATCATGCTCTTTTATAGACACAAAATTTTTAATTTTACACAAAAAAATAATTCAATTTTTTCAATTTTTTTTTTTTGTACATAATTTTTTGTAATTTTTTCAGTTTGAAAGTTGATTTTTAAAGTTTTAAAAATCAAAATAAATGTCAAATTATCATGTTTCTTTATAGATAATCATAAATGATAAATAATTATTATTTAAAGAGTAATCCCAACTATTAAAAATTTAATGAGATTTTAAATATTTAAAAAATCTTAATTAAAACTTATATATAAATGTCCCTAAAAAAATTAATATTAATAAATAAAATATATATATATATATATATATATATATATATATTCCACACCAGCGTCACACAAGTACTTCATATCATTTGAGCAACGTGGGCCATCCTATTCAGACGGGGATAGCACCACCCAAAATTGAATATCAATTTGTTGATTTGTTGAAGGCATATAGATGCTGCTCAACTCCCCAGTCGAGTTGCCAAATGTTTTGGGTTGTTTGGTGACTCCTGTGTGCAAATAGGGTCCAATTGCCCAACCCATGCCTGTCTGACCCAACAGGCTTTTACTCAGCCTAAGCCTGCTAGGCTAGTGCGAATAAGATTGCACCTGAGATTAGATGTTGACGCCTTTGAGCTTTTACTTAGTCTAACGTCCCGTTTGATAGAGTTTTAGGAAAATGATTATAATTTATAATCTAATAACTAATAATTTATAACTATGAACGTAAGCTGATTTTTAACTTATAAATTAAACTTCTCCTCCCACACTCAAAGAATAAGTTGATTTTTGACTTACAAAAAGTTATAAGTTGTATTGTTAAACTGAACCAAACACATCAAAATAACTTAAATTAAGTTAAAAGCTGAAATAAGTTAGAAATATGCCCTACCAAACTGGGCCTAAGCCTGCTAAGCTAGTGCGAATAAGATTGCGACGGAGATAGATGTTGAAGCCTGGCCAGACACGGGATGATTCTATTTCTACTCAAAAAACCTGGCCAGACTGGGGTGATTCTATTTATCCTCAAACTGTATTCTATTTATACTCAAACAGCCTAGCCAGACCTGGGTTGATTCTATTTATTCTCAAATCGTAACTTAGTATGTTCAATTAAAATTTTAAAATTTTAAATTTTATTATATTTTAATATAAATTTATTAATAATGACAATACATATTAAATTTTTTTAAAAAAAAAATTCTCATAGTATACCGTAATCACTTGTAAGTATTTTTTATATGAATAATGCTTGGGATCCCCTTTTGGGAGTCACCCCCTCACCCCCCCTTTGCCACGTGGCGGGTGGTGATTGGAGGAGCAGGAAAAAAAAGAAAAAGAAAAAGAAAATGTAACCAATGAGAAAGAGAGGGGGTCAAAGGGGGTGGGAGGAAAAGGGGGGATGAATCATTGTTGTTTTTATATTCAAATCTTTTCGTCTTCTTTCTCAAGTTTCAATTATTTTCTTTTCATTTTCTTCTTCACTCCAAAACTCTAATCTACCCTATCAAAACTCACCATTATCATCATCATCATTGTTTCTTATAGTGTTATTACTTACAAATAGAAGAAAATTTGAATAAAATCAAATAATGAATGAAAATAATAATCAAAAGTATTTTTTGAAGCAATCTATTAAAGAGGAAACAAATATTCACATAAGTATAAAAGTATAATTTTTGATTTCTATGTATATATTTTTTACATAAAAACATATATTTTGTTTGCATTTACGTCTATACTGTTTGGCCTTCCACTATCGAAAGGCCGAACAAAGTGACTTGACTCGGCCTTTCAGAACTGAACAAATGAATAAAAAATTTCAATCCCATGTTTTAGAAGAAAAAAAATTCCTTTGTTGTTTCAGGCCCATCAAATTTTTTAAAATATTGTTTAAAAAAAAGTGAATCGGTAAATGTATGGTAACAGATCGCTAGACAAAGTTATTTTATTTGGCAACATAAAAATGGAATAATTTGAACTGCTTTGTTTATTATTTGGGTGTATCCCAAATTATGATTTTATCTTTGAAAGGTAATTTGTGAAAAGACATAAGGAGTATTGAGAGAATTAAAACCCTAAATAAGAGTGATTCTACTTACACCACTACCTTATCTCTTTACACCCTCCATTTCATTACACTACTAAAAAAAAGAAAAATTTTATTTCCACACACCTAATTAACTCAAGACACATTTTTTCTCAATACATACACCTATTAATTTGATTATTAACTAGTTTTCTCAATTTACACTCTTAAAATTACAATTACATCTGTGGGTAAGTGGTTTGGAAATGCTCTTCGGGATCCTGGAGAACGCTCGTGATCCTCTTCTGGTCGCCTTAAAAAGAATAAACATTCCGGTCGGGGGTGTCGGAATTAGCACTCCGACGGGCAAGTTAGTACTTACACTTGAGGAGGCTTGTATTCTAAGCTAAGCATAGTAATTCTCACCCACCTCTTTAGGACTGAAGATCTTGTATTTATAGTATTCTCTTGGGGCCCTCGGGCCTGGTCCACTCCTACACGGCCCTTGTTTTACTGGCAGGAATGCCGGCTCTTTTATTCGGCCCCAAAATTGGATAGGGTCAATGCCAAATAGAAGTTATGTTCTGGACCAAATTTGTAATAGCCCTCACCACTAATTACTGATAACCCTACTGATTACTGCTAAACTGAGACTGATTATGATAAGTAATTGAATCGACTGAAATACTAAACTGATCGATTGAATACGCTAGTTTAAATGAATATCTATCTGTTGATTGTTAAATTATCTGTTTATATTTTATGCTTCAAACTGCAAATTGAAGGCCTTATCGGCGGCCGAATCTGAAATTGATTAATGATTTATGATCATTAGAATTTATGTGATTTTATGGCATATTTAATTAAAAAGTGATTCGGTATGATTTAATTAGATTAAACTAAGCTTAATCCCACAAGTTGCCTTATCTACAACTTTGCCATTAAGTAGGCCACTTAGTCAAATACATATTGAAGCCTTATTTTTCATCCAACACAACATTTGTTTAGCCATATTCCTTGTTAAAACAGACTGAGAGAGAGAGGTAGAGGAACTTGGCTTCATCTTGAATTTTGCTTGGAAATTTGAAGGAATTGAAAGATTGAGTGCATATTTGAGCTTGTATATCTTGCATCCTAGACCTAAGGTAAGAACTCATCTTCTTGATTGCTAAACTAAGTCTTATGTTGCATGGTTCATGGAAGTATAGAGATTAAGGTCATGAATTAGCTTAATTTGGTGAGTTAAAGCTTGAATCATGCATGCATGTTATATCCTAGTATTTTAAGGTTCACTACATGGAAATTTGGTACATGCATGTCCATATTATTGGTATAGTCCATGATTTCATCATGTTTTGGAAAGAATTGGCTTAATTGAGCCAGCTTTTGAAGCTTTGAAGTTGTTGAATTCATGCATGTTACACATTCATCATGTTCTTGAAATGTTGGTGGAAATTGGGTTTAATTCCCTTACCTTTGGGCTTTGATTTTACAAATTGAGCTTTGAATCATGTCACACTATGTATTTACAAGTGTTTTCCAGGAAATGGGCCCAAAGGAATCGAATTTGATACACTTGAAGTTGAATTTGAGCTTGAGGCTCAAATCTGGGAATTCCAGATTTTGAACTCACGCTCGAGCGGGGTGACTGGCGCTCGAGTGTGAAATTCGTGCTCCCAACACTTTACACTGTTTTGAAGTCCGCTCGAGCGAGGTAATTTACGCCCGAGTGGGACCTTGTGTCTTACGCTCGAGCGAGTGTCGAGCGCCCAATCGAGCGTGATTTTCACACATCCAGCACTTTTGACTGTTTTGCATTACGCTCGAGCGGGTAATTCTACGCTCGAGTGGAAACCTTTGTCTGCCTGTCCGCTCGAGCGGAGTAACAGACGCTCGAGCGTGAACGCTGTTTTCTGAAAATTCTGAAAATACTTTTCAAGTGCATCTTTGCATCCTCATCCCATCCTAGGCATTCTTAGGCCTAGTTTAAGGCATCTTAATGAGGATATTGATGTAGAACCACACCGAGTCAAGATAGGGATTAAGTTATATTTTCCCAACTGTATAGCTTAGTGTGTGTTCACTCTGTAACTGTGTAGGGTTGGCATATGAGGACGCGCTCTAGCTTGACTGTAACCCAGAACTCTGTGAGTAATAACTGTGTAAAGATATGTTCAAATATGATTATCTTCTAAACAATTGAACTGTACTGTTTTCTGAAATGATACTGTTTCTGAATGAATGATGTCCTAATTCCTTAGCAACTACTGTTGCTGTTACTGTTACTGCTACTGTTACAGAGATCTCTGTAGGTTCCCATGTTGGAACCACTACTGTTTACTAATATGATGGCTATCAACTGACTGTTCGGTCTGATAAGACCTACTGTACTGTTTTGCTACTGGATGTACCACATATGACTGTAATGACTGAATAACTGACATACTGATTGAAATGATTGTTTTCAATACTGTAAGGACATTCATTCTTAACCTCTTTACGCATTATGTTATTCACTAAGCTTTAGCTCACTGCTCATATATACATATATATAGGTGTACAGGCACCGGACCGTTGCTAGAAGCGTCGGGGTAACTCCAGTTTTGTCAAGCCAACCACTGTGCCTTACTGCGAGGTTCCGAGCCTGCCAAGCTATGGCTTAGGGGTGTTGTAATTTCTCCCGCCTGTCTCTGTATATATTTTGTAATGTTGTATAGACTGATAGCACTGTACTGTACTGTTTCAATAAGGATTAAGTCCATGTCCTGAATGATTGTAAATGTCGTACATACTGTTTTGTATTGATGGTATATATGTATGAAAAGTCCTTTTTGCATACAGACTGTCACAACTCATTGGACACTGTTCATTTACTATTTTCGCTTCCATCATGCCCCTGTGCTCTATATTATTGTTTAACTGTTAAGCAGGCCTTCGGTAATCACAGATTACTAGCCGGTTATGGTGCTAAACCCATAAGGGCGGGTTTGGGTCGTGACAGAATTGGTCCGCTCCTGTTGATCCAAAATTATTCGGCACCCACAATTGCCCCCCAAACACCCCACTAGCACCAGTTAGTCGGCGTGTTTGGCTTCTAGTCTGGAGGTTAGAAATCTGGCGGTTATTCCTCTTCCCGATGCATGTCAGAATGCGTACATGCTTCTTAGTCATTATAACGCTTTCCTGCCCCTTCATACGCTGCCTCCATTTAATGCGATTTGAATTTGTCTCTTCGAATGTATGCTCTGAATACTCGAAGATATCTGGCTCGTCTTCTAGTGGGACTCCTACATTCCGCGGCTTCTGCAACCCCTTGTTTCTCGATCTTTCCTTCGCCTCCTGTAAGTTTTCTTCTCCTATATTTTTTTATCCCCCCTCTTTATCTGCTTTTAGTTTTCCGTAATCCTTGAGTCGGAAAGAATGGTGAAACATTTGAAGGAGCTCCTTTCTGCGGATCGAATCTCCTACTTTCGACGCCACTTCTCCATCCCTGACGACGTCCATCGGTCACTTGTGGCAGACAACACTACTGATATGGTGAGGAAAGACGAGAACACAATCGTCTTTCCTCTCCTATCAATTGCTAAGGGCGACGTCCGTTTTCCTCTTCACCCACTTTTGAGGGCCGTTCTTCGATACTGGGGTCTTATTCCTTCCCAGCCCAATGTGAACTTCTTCCGCATCATAATGGGCATTGTAGAGATAAATCGACGTCTTAGAGTCAATTTAGGTATTTCCGCCATTCGGCACTGTTATGTCCTAGCCAAGTCTACTGGCTGTCTGAGACGCTACTTCCTTAGAGCCAAGGACACTGACCACCACTTAGTGACCATGCTTGCTAGCTCTGGCAAGCGTGTCGATGACGTGATGGTCGTTGTCCGCGGTAATTGGGAATTCGGCGAAGGGGAAGATCGCCTAGATCCTATGCCGAGGCCAAAAGGCGAACCAGGTGGCCGACCAAATCACTGTTTCTGTTACTTACATATGCATGTATTCGGCACTTTAGCTCACCTAATCGTTTTGTCTACGCAGGCAGCAACTTGAAGAGAATGTTGACTTCAGACGACGAAGTTGTGCTCGCAGAAATTAAAATCGCACTACAGTTCGTCGGCCATCCAGACCTTCAAAAATAAAGGAGGGCAGCCCACATTCTCCTGGGTACGAGCCAACCTACACGACGTTCTCGGCGGCAGATAATATTCCTATCGCGCGAGGCGATAAACAACTAACGACCCTCATCTCCCCCAGCTTCAAAAACTTGAGGCAGATTAGCCTCGAATCGTCTGATTCTGAGCATGTGGAAGGACAAGTTGCTGAACCTATCACCGAGGACCTGAAGGAGTTGGTCGCAGAAGTTGACGAAGCCATCAATTCAGCCTTTGAGGAAACCGGGTTGAACTCTCCTGATCCTCCATCTACATCAGGCCGAGGGGACGCCGAAGATATGTTTACGAACTTGGGAGATATTCTCGACGATTTCTCTGAGGATATGGCCGGGGATAATCTTACGCAGATGGCACGCAAAAGGAATGCCGAACGCATGGCCACCCGACAAAAGGCCGTAGCCATCCGTTCCGGACTTGTCCCTACTGAATCTATTGCTCCCGTTGTCGTACAAGAAATGGCTCACGTTGTCGTGGCCGAGATGGAAAAGGAGGTCGAGTGCCCGAGTACGGAAGTTCGGCCGATTTTAGAGGATTGAGCCAAAAAACGAGGTGCTAAGGGTGAGGACGGCTCCGAAGGGGGCCGCCTTGGAAAAATAGCCATGCTTGGAGGAGTCGGCCATGGGTGGTTGCTCCTTTTGTTATTGAGCCAAAGATAAAAAATATGCCGATCTCCTCCGAAGCGTCAGCTCTGAAGGATGCAGCTGTGGCACTAAGCCTGGCTGCCTCGGTCTCCTTGTCGGCTGACAAGGCGACGTTTCGTGCAGAGCCGGATTTGGCAACAATAGCATTAGCCGTCCAGTCGACTTTTCTGGTACGTGACTGAATCTTTGGTTTGGTTTGCATTTGATGTTTGTTGGTATATGACGATCTTTTGTTTTGCAGACGGTTGGAAGGATCGCAGAATTGGGCCACCGCCAACATAACGCTGTTAAAAGGATTGGCCGTTTGTAGTCTGAAGTCGAGGGTCAAAAGAGCAAGGCAGAGTTCGAGGCAATGAGAGTCACGATAGAAAGCGCGCTAGCCAAGGCTGAGAAGGAAAGGGCCAAAACTACTGATTAACTCAGGGCTGGCGCCAAGGAGAGGGCAAATGCGAGCGAAGAGTCGCTCAAGTTAGCTAAGGAGGCGTTTGCCAAGCTGGAGACCGAGTTTGGAGAGTTGAAGCTGGCGAAAGAGAAAGTCGACTCGGAGTCCTTGGCGGTGTTCGAGGCTGGGAGGAGCTCCGCCTTTAAGGACTATGTAGAAGAAGTCCCCAAATTCGAGAATCGGGGGTTCAAACACGGCTAGCTCACAGCCCTTGCTGCTGCTGGAGTTACATTGGCCACGCCAATTCCCTACGAGCAAGTGGATGTTAAGCCGCTTGAGTCTGACCCTGAGACTTGATTTGGAAGACATTCTAGTTTTGTTAGCTTCTTTTTTTTTTTTTTTTTATTTCAATGTTTGTTTTTGTTTAGCAGATTTTCATCTGTATGGGATTTTCATATGTAAAATGTCCGCTGTTAGCGCCCAATTTATGAATGAAAATTTCATATGCTTCCTAGATATTTCTCGTATTGTTTGTTATATGAGTAGACAATTTGGAGAATCAGTGGTTAGGACAAAATTCCAAGGCTACGTGAGACGGCAGACTTACAAACCGACTGAGCTTAGCGATTTGATTAAAACAATGAATCTGCCCTTGCCCCAATGAGTTCGTGATCGTAGAACGCCGAATAACACGTCCATAGGAACCTTGTGTTGAGGCATCAATTAGGGGAACGACTGGGGCACTTAAGCCGACTAGATTGATGAATCTGCCCTTGTCCCAGCGGGTTCGCGATCATAGAACGCCGAATAACACGTCCATAGGAACCTTGTGTTGAGGCATCGATTAGGGGAACGGCTGGGGCACTTAAGCTGACTAGATTGATGAATCTGCCCTTGCCCCAGCGGGTTCGCGATCGTAGAACGCCGAATAACACGTCCATAGGAACCTTGTGTGGGGCATTGAAGCCGACTAGATTGATGAATCTACCCCTGTCCCAACGAGTTCAAAATCGTAGAACGCCGAATAAATGCGATTGGGGCATATGATTCGTTCGGCGCCGGGTAGTTGGCGCTTCAACATTGAGGGGATTGCCTCGGAGGTACTGCCCCCGCAGGGAATAAATGGGCGTGTACTTCGTGAATGAGGGTCCTATTTATGTGCTTATTCAGCATTTCAGTCCAGCTGTTTGAGGAAGACTGAACAAGCACAAATGTCAAATAAACTTTTCTCCAACAACAAGGGCAAAGCGAAGACTCTAGCTGAGCTGGGAGGAACTATGAGTCGAAGCGGTGAACCTTCACGCACGGGCAGTAGGACTTCAAGGGATTGGGAGAGGCGCCAATCTCCTCGTCGTCGGAGTAGGTCACCCAAGAGGGACAAACAGCCACAGCGTAAGTCTCATCAGCTTGGTTCCGGCAGGCAACTTGACGCGACTCCTCGCCCATTGAGTTTTGCAGTCTTCATGGGTAATAGACCAATGACAGAAGCGAACTTGATCATTCGAGATCCGAATGTAGTCGAGTTTGCTCGACAGATTTTCCCACCCGAAGTTCAGCAGTCGGTGGTAGGTCGACAGGATTTTGAAGTATTTCGTGAGGGCGTTCACGGGGCAGTGAGGGGACTGTACACGGATTATGAAATCGGTATGCATCTCCGCGCCGCTCGCCGCGACATAGAACAGAGAGATGAACACATTCGGAAGTTAGAAGCTCGCGCCGAGAAGGCCGAGCGCGAGCTAAAGAAAATCAAGTCTGGCGGGCCCCAATCAACCAGCCACCCCAATCCGGCTGTTGAAGAGAGGGTTACTCAGAGGCTGATTAGCGATGCGATCGCCGATCGTAATACGGCTAGCATGTTCGCGATCAAGACTGTGAGGGGTACGGCTTATGAAAAAGGCTTCCATGACGGTCAAAAGGTCGGAATTCAGAAGACCAAAGAGAAACTCGCCGAAGAAGTTTGCCGATATGAAAATCGTGGATTTAGGCACGGTTGGATCAAAACGCTTCGGCAAGCTGCGAGTCTCCAATCGGAAGGGTTGGATTCAGCGTTTTCGTTGTATCAACAGAATGATTTTCCCTTCTCCGCATTCGAAATTGAGAAGAGCAATGACGAAGAAGCCGCCGAACCCAAGAAAGCCTTGTAATGCTTACGTAGATTGAAAGTGAAACTATGTATTTATTCGCTGAATTTAATAAAATGCTTAGTTCTCAATCTGTAGCGTACTTGTTATTTATATTAGTACTCATTTTATTCCAACTTTGCTTCGTTGAAAATTTTATTCGGCACACGCATATTTTCTGCGAAGGCCATTTCGGCTTGAAGGCGTCATGCGCCGATGGGGCTCCGACTCCAAAGACAGTCGGCCCATCTATAATTTCTGTTTATATAATTAGGCCATTTTAATAAGGCAGAAATTAGTGCATGAAGTGGCGGTGGCACGTATCGATCGGCATGGGGCCAAGATGCTCGGCCGGTTAGATTAATAAATCTGCCCTTGCCCCAGCCAGTACATGGACTTCATGGCATTCGCCCATAATTGCCGTTTATATAATTTAGGCCATTTTAACAAGGCAGAAATTAATACATGGAGTGGCTGCGGCAAATGTCGCTCGGTGTCCGTCATTTGGAGTTCAGTGTTAATGAAATCGCCTCGGGGCCACTGCAAAGATTTTAGAAACAAAATGCCTCAAATTTGTCGCTCCAGTGACTTCGTTTTCTGTGCACAGACTCGTTTTAGAACGATTTTGTTGCGTGGGGTTATGTAAGTGTGATCGTCGAATGGAGCTTTTCTTCAGCAGGGAAGAAGGTCGGACTCTGGTTGAGTCTGATATTGCGACGAATCGCAACGGGGAAAGCACTCGCACGGGAGGCAGGGTGCTTAAGAAACATCAGCCTTTAAGTCATCAAAGCAAATCACCTCGAAAGGAGAAACAGCGATAGCGAAGTTGTCCGCAACCGCGGCCAAGAAATGAGGCTAACATAGCTCCGCGGCCGTTGAGTATTACTGTTTTCGTGGCGAATTCCTTTCTTGTCTTGGATCTTGGCCTTGACATTGTCTATGGTGCCAAAGGTTTCCTGCCTCAAGGGCGATTATCTCGTTGGGGTGAATTGTGGACTCGAGCGCGGTCAGATCAAAGCATTTTAAAGTTGCGGGTGCCATCTGATCAACGGGCATTGACTTGGTGCTGTCGTTTGTACAGCGTGTTGTCGTTGAGAATAGATGTTGTAATGTTTCGAATACGGATGGCATTTTTTGTAATTACCGTTTAATTGAATAAAATGTTTCATTCCAAAAGTTTATCTCGTTCTGAACTTTTGTATGTTTAATTTGAGCATCGTACTTTGAATGCTGGCACGTTTTGTCTTGTTCATGCGATTGTACTGGTTTCAGCCTACATATCCCTGCTTAGATGTGTAAATGTTTTCATTTTAGAAGGGCGCTCCGAATCAAGAGGCTTTATCGGCCCAAAGGCGCTATGCGTCGATGGGGCTCCGGATCCAGAGACTTAATTCGGCCAATCGTGACATCCATGAAGGGTGCTCCGAATCCGGACGCTTTATCGGGCCAAGGACGCCTTGCGCCGATGGGGCTCCGAATTCGAAGACTTAATTTGGCAAATCGTGATATCCACGAAAGGCGCTCCGAATCTGGAGGCTTTATCGGCCCAAGGACGTCATGCGCCGATAGGGCTCCGAATCCGGAGACTTAATTTGGCCAATTGTGATATCCACGAAGGGCGCTTCGAATTCGGAGGCTTTATCGGCCCAAGGACGTCATGTGCCGATGGGGCTCCGAATCCGGAGACTTAATCCGGCCAATCGTGACATCCACGAAGGGCGCCCCGAATCAGGAGACTTTATCGGCCCAAGGGCGCCATGCGCCGATGGGGCTCTGAATCCGGAGACTTAATTTGGCTAATCGTGATATCCATGAAGGGCACTCCGAATCCAGAGGCTTAATCGGCCAAGGACGTCATGCGCTGATGGGGCTTCGAATCCGAAGACTTAATTTAGCCAATCGTGATATCCACGAAGGGCGCTCCGAATCCGGAGGCTTTATCGGCCCAAGGATGCCATGCACCAATGGGGCTCCAAATCCGGAGACTTAATTTGGCCAATTGTGATATCCACGAAGGGCACTCCGAATCCAGAGGCTTTATCGGCCCAAGGACGCCATGCGCCGATGGGGCTCCGAATCCAGAGACTTAATTTGGCCAATCGTGATATCCACGAAGGGCGCTCTGAATCAGGAGGCTTTATCGGCCCAAGGATGTCATGCGCCGATGGGGCTCCGAATTCAGAGACTTAATTTGGCCAATCGTGATATCCACGAAGGGTGCTCCGAATTCGGAGGCTTTATCGGCCCAAGGACGTCATGCACCAATAGGGCTCCAAATCCGGAGACTTAATTCGGCCAATCGTGACATCCACGAAGGGCACTCCGAATCCGGAGGCTTTATCGGCCCAAGGACGCCATGCGCCGATGGGGCTCCGAATCTGGAGACTTAATTTGGCCAGTCGTGATATCCACGAAGGGTTCTCCGAATCCGGAGCCTTTATCGGCCCAAGGACGTCATGCACTGATAGGGCTCCGAATCTGGAGACTTAATTTGGCCAATCGTGATATCCACGAAGGGCGCTCCGAATCCGGAGGCTTTATCGGCCCAAGGACGTCATGCGCTGATGGGGCTCCAAATCCGGAGACTTAATTCGGCCAATCGTGATATCCACGAAGGACGCTCCGAAACCAGAGGCTTTTGAACTAGATTACAGAGTCAGCAAACAGGCGTCTTTGCATTACAGAAGTGGAAAGTGTACATAGTGAGCCGCTCAGAACCAATATCATTCCCACAAGTCGGGTTTTATGATAGAACTTGTGCCTAATTCTCCATCAACCAGCCTTCTATCGTCCAAAAATACCTTCAGGGAAAACTTTATCGGCGTGCAGCAGCGCAACTAGATACGTTGATCAGACGTCTTGAGAAGCTGCTACCGGTATCGCCTACAGCTTCCATGGCTTCTTATCACGAAGCCGTCCGACTTCATCGAGACTCTTGATTTGATGCTTCAATGGAGTTGTCCTGCGTCTCCGTTGGTGTCTTTCCAGAAATGAGACAGCATGCTTGTGCGGATTGCCAGGAACCCCGGATTTGCTCAACGCCATGTTCAGTCGGGAAGCGTAGCAGCTGATGATAGGTGCTTGGTACGGCCTGAATAGTATGCAACCAAGTCCGCCCCATAATGAGGTTATACGGCAAAGGGAGCTTGACGACCAGGAATTTCACTTCCACCGTTTGGGTGCCCGCCCGAACAGGTAACGTGATTTTCCCCAACGGATGCTCCGGATTCGCGTTGAGGCCGAACAATGGATGAGGAGCCGGAGACAAGTCTGATTCGTTGAAGCCGAGTTTGATGAAGCTCTCATAATACATGACCTCCGAAGTGCTTCCCTGGTCAATGAGGACGCGTTTAACGGTAAATCGGCTCACGTGTAGTTCAATAACTAATGGATCAATATGGGGGAGTGTTATGCCGATAAGATCGAAATCGTCGAAGATAATGCTCGGCGCTTGGTGAGGCTGTTTCATTTGTGTGCGTTGCTCCTGGGGAGATGAATGGATTGCATACACGCTACGTGGCGTTGGAAGACCGTATATCATATGTATAACGCCGAGAGGAGGTGACTCCTGCCGAAGGGCGACAGTTTTGATTGTGCTTTTCCGAACGTGTTGCTGGAGCCGACCGTCTTGGACCAATTCCTCAAGGTGGTCTTTCAAGGTATAACAGCTGTCCGTATCATGACCGTGATCTTTGTGATATTCACAACGTCTGTCCTGCCTTCTCGTGTCAGGAGGTCCCACAATCTTGGACGGCCATTTGAAGAATCGAAGATGTTGGATCTTGGGCATAATTGAGCTGATTGGCTCTGACAGCTTTGTATATTTCTTGTCGGCGCGCTTTGTGCGCCTGCTATCGACCTGCAGTTGCACATTGGCTTGGTGTGGGCATCGATCGCTGGATCGGCGAGAATCCCGTCTCTTGTCTCGTTTAGCCCGCTGTCGTGGTTCAGGGCTTTGAGGTGGTACAAAACTTATTGGCTGAGCGATTTCGGGAGGGGCCGTTTTGTTGACCACGTGTCTGGCTTTAACCTGTAAGGCATCGTCCTCCACTTTGCAGTATTCCTCTACTTTCTTTATCAACCCCCAAACTGTTTTGGGGGGTCTTCTAGTCAAGGAACTACGGAGGGCACTATTTGGGTGTAGTCCCATTTTGAAGGCAGTGATGGCCATGGAGTCGTTATAAGCGTCATCGACAAGGTTAAAGCATTCCCAATATCGCGCCGAATAAGCTCTTAGTGTTTCTCCTGGCAAGATTTGCATTGCCCAGAGGGAGTCGGCTTGCTTTGGTTGGACTTCGTTGGTAATGAATCTGGCCCTGAAGGATTTCTGTAGTTGGTAGAAGGTTTTGATCGAAGTCGGCTCCAGTTTATAATACCACCGGACCGCCAACGGTCCCAAACTGCTGGGAAATATTCGGCACATGAGAGCCTCGTCGTCTGCATGCAATGTCATGGCCTGCATGTAGTGGCGGATGTGGTTGGTGGGGTCTGATTTGCAGTCGTACAGGGTGAACGACGATGCTTTAAATTTCTTTGGTAGCGCAGCCTTTGCGATCCGTCGTACGAAGGGGTCGTGTTGGTCTTCGTCCGAACTTTTCCTTCTTTGCTTCTGCATTGTACGGGGACTTTCTTCGGAAGAACTGGTGGTTTCATGTCGTCCTTTCTTCCTGGGCTCTGGAGATAATGAGTCGGAGTCGCTATTAGTGTCTTGTCATGCTCAAGGTTGTCGACCACTTGCCTTCAGAGATCGTTCCGGATTTAGGCGCGCAGCTTGTTTCGACTTCGCCATTTCCAAGGCCAAATCTTCACGAAGACGTTCGTTCTCAGCGATCATGTTCTCCAGCCTCTGTTCATTTTGCTTTGTTTGTTCCATGATCGCTTGCATTGTCTCGTGCTCCGAAGTCGAGGGTGAGGCGAAATTCAAGGCACGTTGTGCAGTGATAGTTTCTGGTCCAAGCAAGTTTGTTGGAGTAGTTTCATCATGAGGTATAGGGTCGACAGTGACTGTCGGAGGATCTTCCGTCACACTCGCCATGGATATGCTTGAGTATTCCCACAGATGGCGCCAATTGTGGGTAAGTGGTTTGGAAATACCCTTCGGGATCCTGGGGAACGCTCGTGATCCTTTTCTGATCACCTGAAAAAGAATAAACACTCCGGTCGGGGTGCCGGAATTAGCACTCCGACGGGCAAGTTAGTACTTACACTTAAGGAGGCTTGTATTCTAAGCTAAGCATAGTAATTCTCACCCACCTCTTTAGGACTGAAGATCTTGTATTTATAGTATTCTCTTGGAGCCCTCGGGCCTGGTCCACTCCTACACGGCCCTTGTTTTACTGGCAGGAATGCCGGCTCTTTTATTCGGCCCCAAAATTGGATAGGGTCAATGCCGAATAGAAGTTATGTTCTGGACCGAATTGGTCCGCTCCTGTTGATCCAAAATTATTCGGCTCCCACAACATCATTCACTCATAAACAAGGTACATTCACCACTTCACCCTTAAATCCACACACTTTTATTGATCCTACTTCACATTTCTAATTCCACCCACAAAAATGAAGACCAAAGTCAGTTTGGTTCAAAAAAAAAAAAAGACTATAAACTTTCCTCACCTCCATTGAAGACCTTAAAGACCTCCATTGAACCTTTACTAAAAACCATTGAAAACCCTTGTTGATGATCAGGAATCTCCTTACGGGCTGTTGCTTTCAATGGTGGATAGTCCAAGAGGTCTTATAGCCAGGTCTGAATTCAATTTCAGATTTGGGGGTTCACAGTGTCTGGAATTGGAAAATAATGATTTGGATTTGTATGTGGTTGTAAGAGTTGGGTAATTGTTGGATTGATGTAGTTTCTAATTATATACAGATTCAGTGTTGATAAATCTCCCATCTTTTTTACTGAAATTGTTTAGTTCAAGCTCGGTTTAATAGCAATCAGTTGATTTGGTTTAGTTGATGTTTCATATTGAAGATATGGGTCTGATTTGTGAGTTTGGAATTGCAAAATAACATTTGGATGTATGATTTTGTGCTGTGTGTGCATTACGAAAACCCAATGTTAAGTTTTCTAGAGAAATTTTGAAGGGCTAGAAACTTATTGCGGATGTGATTAGCATCTGGTGATGACCCTATTGGTGATATTGTTATGGATGACGACCCTACTGGTGATGATGTTGACATTGTTGATGAGAGTATTAGTTTGCAAGCAATAGAGGAGTATAGGGTGTATAACAAGCAAAGTGACAATAATAGAAAAATTAAGATTTAATTTTTTTTAACTCAAAATGTGTATATTGAGATTTTTTTGTTATTAAAAGATGTGTATAGAGAATTTTTCTATATAATATTATGGGTGTTGCTGGATGTCTATTATAGTCATTTTTACTTAGCATATAATTGTCATTAAATTAATATTTCATTAAATGTGTGTGTTGATCTAATCAGGTGTGTGAAAATAGAATTTTTCGTAAAGTAGTGGTGTAAGTAGAATCACTCCTAAATAATTTAATAAAAAGTATTGACAAATTGAACCTATGAATGATTTTTTAAGTGCAAATCACCTTATTTGGTTCCAATTTTTAGAATTTAATTTTTTTAAAATTGAGTGTTTTATTTTTCGTGTTTTTTGAATTTTGGTGATTTTTTTTAACCTTTTAAACAAATTTTACTTTTTAGATGTATCTAACGTAAATATACTTTAAAAAAAGTAAAATCTTACAAAAAAATATTATTCTAAAGATTGAAACCAAGGTGATTAGAATCTCTCCCAAACACGTTGGTTCAAACCATTTTCCCGTTAGTGGCTCTCTGTTGGCTCCACCCAGACCTGCCCACATAGTTAGCCCGCGGGACAGTTTGGGCACCAATTTTGCAAGCTAAGTAGGCCTAACTTGGTGCTGACCCTTGAAATGATTTGGACTCTTCTAAGTTCTGAAGGGTTGCAAATGTGGCTGGGCCTGTGGGCCTATTATGCGGTCTATTTGTAGAATATAAACTGTTAGATAATGTCTCAATGGGACCACGTAAATAAATGTGGTGTTATCATTTATAAGAAGCCTACAATTTAAGTGATTCAATTTAGTTAATAGGCTTAAGGGTATATGTGTTATGGACCTAATGTGTAGATACTAGTTGTATAATTTCTATTTCTATGTGGGGCAGAAATAGAAATTAAAACATATTGGTTAACGTTGGTTTTTATTCCTTTTGAACTTCCACAACCTTTCAGTTTTGAAAACTAATAAATAGAAATTAAAACCAATAATAGTTAAAGTTGGTTTTCATTCCTTTTGAACTTCCACAACCTTTCAATTTTGAAAACCAATTACAACCTTTAAAAGGTTATGGTCCCTATTCCTTCCCAAGTGGAAATAAGAACACTGCCATTTTTTTTTTTAAATCCTCTCAAGGAAAAACATAAGGCACCAAAGGGGAAAGAATTATAAGGCAATAACATAATCAATAACAAAGAGTTCATTGATAATCACGCTTCCGTTTAACCGTTCATCAATGGATTCAAGTATGTCATTTGTCTTGATTTCTTAATAATACACATGGTAAATGATCCAAAGTGTAAGGTTTATGTTTTGAAATTTATGTTGACAATTGGTATCAGAGCATGCATATCATGTGTTTTATCAGAATTGATATGCTTTATTCATTCTATTTAGTTTCCTGGAATAAGATTCTGAATTTTCTTATGGATGTAAAATTTTTTTTTTTCCTGTTTTGTTCTATGAAAATGGCAATCTGTTTTCTGGAATTGTAAAATGATTCGGTGGGTAGTTTTTTTTTTTTTTTTTTCTCAAATGGATGAACATCATGTATTTATATATATATAGATATATCTTGCGATTTGATCGGTTTAATTTTGAACATCATAAAAAAAAAAAAAAACTATTTGTTTTTGGACCCGTCAATTCTATTTATATATGTATATATATAATTGGAATTGCTTCAGATTATATAACATATACGGGGTCACAAATTTAGAAATCTTTAAATTTAATGTAATTTCATACAACGTCTACAGAAATTTAATTTTCTAACATTCTCAATATAAGTCAATTCAAACAAGATGTCACAAAAGTGATCTCTCTTGTCTAGATTGTTTTATATGGAATGTTTTGAAGTTCATGTCTGTATATCTCATGCGGGTATTTATCGGTCCAAAGACATGATTAAGACTTGGCAGAATTACACACACATTTTGTGGTGATAAACATGTGCCAATTGTCAAGAAAACCTAATGTGAATAATAAATCCATCAAAAGATAGATTTGTTATTTGACATAACTTATTGTCAATGTTTGATCATTACAACAAGAATACCACTTATAGTTAATATCACTACCCAAAGGCTTGGTATTAATGTTGTGTTAGGTATCTTGAGATGTTGTCATTAAATTAATTTATTTAGAGATTATCTGTTTGGTAACTTAATGTGAGTATAATTGTTTATTCCTTTTATTTTCTTTTCTATTCAGCTTTAATGTCGACTACTTCAATCTCTGCCAACATGAACAATGTTCCAATGTTAAATGGAACAAACTTTAAGGACTGGAAAGAGAACATATTGATTGTTCTCGGCTGCATGGACATAGACTTGGCATTAAGGATGCCAAAACCGAATGCTCTCACTGCACAAAGTACTCCTGAGGAAACTGTGTACTTTGAAAAGTGGGATCGTTCTAACAGGCTAAGTCTTATGATCATGAAGCGTGGGATTCCAGAAGTTTTTCGGGGTGCAATAACAGAGGATGTTACCGTTGCCGGTGAATTTCTTTCAGAAATTCAAAAGCGTTTTGCTAAAAACGATAAGGCTGAAACAAGCACGCTTTTAGCAAGCTTGATTTTAATAAAGTATAAAGGCAAGGGTAATGTTCGCGAGTACATCATGGAAATGTCTCATCTTGCTTCACAACTTAAGGCACTAAAGCTCGACCTATCTGATGATTTGCTCGTGCATTTAGTTCTCATCTCTCTTCCTGCACAATTTAACCAATTTAAGGTCAGTTATAACTGCCAGAAGGAGAAATGGACTCTCAATGAGCTCATTTCATTTTGTGTGCAAGAGGAAAAGAGATTGAAGCAAGAAAGGACTGAAAGTGCTCATCTGGCAAACACCTCCAAGCATACGGGCAAAAGAAAGCATAAGGGAAAGGAAGTTGCTATTCCTCAGGGTCCGAAACCAAAGAAACAGAAAGTACAGGATGGTTGTTTCTTTTGTGGCAAGCCCGGACACAGAAAGAAGGATTGTGCCAAATACGTCGCCTGGCGTGTAAAGAAAGGTACATTTCATGTTTTGGTCTGTTCTGAAATAAATTTAGCTTCAGTACCAAGAAACACTTGGTGGGTAGATTCTGGTGCTACTACTCACATATGTGTTTCTATACAGGGTTGCCTGAACTACCGAAAACCAACTGATGCTGAAAGATACATCTTTGTGGGTGATGACAAGTCAATAGAAGTGCAGGCAATAGCGCACTTTAGATTATTACTGAAAACTGGTTATTATTTGGATTTATTAGACACTTTTGTTGTACCGTCCTTTAGACGGAATTTAATTTCTGTTTCTGTATTGGACAAATTGGGATATTATTGTTCTTTTGGAAATATGAAGTTTAGTATGCCTATTAATTCTAATGTTGTTGGTACTGGTTTACTTAATGTGTTTGATAATCTATATTTGCTCGAAACTATTGCATCTTATAATGCAACCTTGCACGTGGAATCACAAGGTACAAAGCGTAAATTACCTAAGGAAAATTCAGCCTCATTATGGCACAAACGCCTAGGTCACATCTCTAAATCTAGAGTTGAGCGCCTTGTGTCTGATGGAATTTTGGACTCTCTTGATTTTTCAAATTTTGATGTCTGTGTTGAGTGTATCAAGGGAAAACAGACCAAAATAAAGAAATATGGTGCCCATAGGACTACAGATGTCTTAGAATTAATTCATACGGACATTTGTGGCCCATTCCCTATGGCGTCTTGGAATGGTCAACAATATTTTATCACATTCATAGACGACTATTCTAGATATGGGTATCTATTTCTTATCCATGGGAAATCACAGTCTTTGGATGTATTCAAAAAATTTAAGGCCGAAGTTGAGTTACAACTCAACAAACGGATTAAAAGTGTCAGGTCTGACCGTGGTGGTGAATACTATGGCAAATATGATGGATCAGGTGAACAACGTCCAGGACCGTTTGCAAAATACCTGGAGGAATATGGAATCGTCCCACAATACACCATGCCAAGATCACCTAGCATGAATGGTGTATCTGAGAGACGAAACCGGACTCTTAAGGATATGGTAAGAAGTATGATCAGTCATTCTACTTTACCACAGTCCCTCTGGGGTGAGGCTCTAAAGACAGCAACTTATATCTTAAATCGGGTGCCAACTAAAGCAGTTGTAAAAACACCTTATGAGCTTTGGGTTGGGCGAAAGCCTAGTCTAAAACATTTGCATGTGTGGGGGTGTCCTGCTGAGGCGAGGCCTTATAAACCTCATGAACGAAAATTGGACTCTAAAACCATTAGCAGCTACTTTATTGGCTATGCCGAACGATCACGGGGTTACAAGTTTTATGATCCCACAAATAGGTCAATATTTGAGACGGGAATTGCAACATTTTTTGAGGATGTTGAGTTTGGGGGGAGAAATCCAGTTAGAGACATTGTCTTTGAGGAGGAAGCAGGAGTAATCTCACTTCCTATTACTACTTTTGACCAATCACAGATTCCTATACCTGTCATTGCTCGAGAAGTAATTTCGGATCCTCAACCAGACAATGTTGTTCGAGATAATATAGTTCAAACCCCCATTCAAGATAAGGTAATTGTTCCTGAGGAACAAACTCTACAACCTCAACCTCAAGAATCTGTGCCATTAAGGCGATCCACCAGAGAAAGGAGATTTGCATTTTCAGATGATTATATTGTATATCTCCAGGAACATGAGGTAGAAAATGGAATGTCGAAAGATGATCCAATCAACTTTCGTCAAGCCATGGAAAGTTCCAACTCTCATAAGTGGATAGAAGCCATGAATGAAGAATATAAGTCTATGCAAGACAATAAAGTTTGGTAACTTGTCTCATTACCAGTTGGTGCGAAGCCTGTAGGTTGTAAATGGATATTTAAAACCAAAAGGGATTCAAATGGTAATGTGGAGAGGTATAAGGCACGTCTTGTAGCCAAAGGCTTTACTCAAAAAGAAGGAATTGACTTTAAAGAAACTTTCTCTCCAGTTTCTTCGAAAGATTCTTTTAGGACAATTATGGCGCTTGTTGCATATTTTGATCTTGAGTTGCATCAGATGGATGTCAAAATAGCTTTTCTTAATGGTGACATTAAAGAAACAATTTATATGGTGCAGCCAGAAAACTTTGTGTCAGGAGACCCAAAGAATATGGTTTGCAAATTGACTAAATCCATCTATGGACTCAAACAAGCTTCTCGTCAGTGGTACTTCAAATTTCATCAAATTCTCACTTCGTATGGTTTTGAAACTAATGTTGTTGATGAATGTGTGTGTCACAAGTTCAGTGGGAGTAAACACATATTTTTGGTTTTATATGTTGACGACATATTACTTGCCACAAACGATATAAACTTATTGCATGACACCAAGAGATTTCTATCTAAGAATTTTGAAATGAAAGATCTTGGTGATGCTTCCTTTGTATTAGGAATCGAAATATTCCGAGATCGTTCTCGGGGTATTCTGGGATTATCACAAAGGAGCTATATCGAAAAAAATACTCAATAGATTTGGCATGCAAAATTGTAAATCAGGTGAAACCCCGGTTGCTAAGGGAGACAAGTTTAGTCTCAGCCAATGCCCGAAGAACAGTCTTGAAATTCAAGAAATGCAGAAGATTCCTTATGCCTCGGCTGTAGGGAGTCTAATGTATGCTCAAGTATGTATGCGTTCGGATATTGCGTTTATAGTTGGCATGTTAGGCAGATATTTAAGTAATCCTGGCATGGATCATTGGAAAGCAGTCAAGCGTGTTATGCGATATTTACAGAGAACAAAAGAATATATGCTCACATATAGGAGATCGGATAAGTTAGAGGTCATTGGATATTCCGACTCCGATTTTGCTGGATGCCAAGACAGTAGGAAATCCACATCAGGCTATATTTATCTGTTAGCTGGCGGAGCAATTTCTTGGAGGTCTGCAAAGCAGATGCTCATAGCTTCATCCACCATGGCCGCAGAATTTGTAGCATGTTATGAGGCATCAAACCAAGGGATATGGCTACGGAATTTTGTCACTGGGTTGCGTATTTTGGAAGGCACTGCAAGACCACTTAAGTTATATTGTGACAATAAGTCTGCATTTTTATATTCCAATAACAACAGGAGCTCGACAAAATCAAAGCATATTGATATCAAGTTCCTAGTTGTAAAAGAAAGAGTGCAGAGTGGACAGATTTCCATAGAGCACATTGGGACAAACTCCATGATAGCGGATCCACTTACGAAGGGACTACCACCCAAGGTCTTTCATGAGCACACTGCTCAGATGGGTGTTGTTCTATTTGAGAACATTCTGGTTTAGTGGGAGTTTGTATTTATATTACTGCTTTATGTCGGCCTTGAGTTTTATCTATGTAATTAGATTAATTCCTGCAGAAATGAAATATTCAGTTTATTACGCTCTGTTACATATTGTGAAGTATTGATCTCAATAAAGTTAAGTAGGACCAGTTGGAAATAGGCATGTATGGATCACATCACATGTAATTTCCATGCTACGCATCCATGATTGATCTATGTCATTTAGCTGTATTAGTATACGTGACCATTGGTGGGTCGAGTTACGATTGATGTAACGAAGACCGCTTTGATCCTATATTAATATAGTTAATGGACAAGATTGTTTGGATACCCTCAAGTTATGATAACAAATTTCTGAGCTCACTAAAGTTAAACACATTTTTCAGGATACATATGTGGTCCAGTGGGAGATTGTTAGATAATGTCTCAATGGGACCACATAATTAAATGTGGTGTTATCATTTATAAGAAGCTTACAATTTAAGTGATTCAATTTAGTTAATAGGCTTAAGGGTATATGTGTTATGGACCTAATGTATAGATACTAGTTGTATAATTTCTATTTCTATGAGGGGCAGAAATAGAAATTAAAACATATTGGTTAAAGTTGGTTTTCATTCCTTTTGAACTTCTACAACCTTTCATTTTTGAAAACCAATAAATAGAAATTAAAACCAATAATGGTTAAAGTTGGTTTTCATTCCTTTTGAACTTCCACAACCTTTCAGTTTTGAAAACCAATTACAACCTTTAAAAGGTTATGGTCCCTATTCCTTCCCAAGTGGAAATAAGAACATTGCCATTTTTTTTTTTAAATCCTCTCAAGGAAAAACATAAGGCACCAAAGGGGAAAGGATTAGAAGGCAATAACATAATCAATAACAAAGAGTTTATTGATAATCACGCTTCCGTTTAACCGTTCATCAATGGATTCAGATATGTCATTTTGTCTTGATTTCTTGATAATACACATGGTAAATGATCCAAAGTGTAAGGTTTATGTTCTGAAATTTATGTTGACATAAACCACCTTGCCGGCAAGCTTGGATGCTCCCATGTTTAGGTAAGCACTCAGTGGGAGCTCATTTGGAGACCATGCATGCATATCGAGAGAAAAAAAAAGAGTTAAAGATCAAAAATCATATTAAAAAAAAAAACAGAGAGACTAATGCAGCCCCTTTGAAACCTATTTCATATACGTTCTCATGTTTACAAAATCAAAACTCATTTCAATTTTATTTTGTGAATCATCGTTAGTTGATGAAATCCATTTATTTACTCATAAATGTTGCTCTAGAAATATGAAGAGTGAGATAGGGTGGCTGATGAAAATGATTGGATTCTCTTAAGTTAGTCATCCAACTGGGGAGATCGTCTGGCATAGTGGGCTCATTCTGGAGTTAACTTGATGATTCGAATCGTTCATATTTTAAAACTCGTTTAGTAGAATATTCATATAAAAAATTAAAATAATGAGACATCAATAGTTATGTATTTTAATAACATTTATTTTAAAAAAAATTGACGATAATTATAAAAGGAAATATCATTTTCCCCCCCCAACTATCACGCGTTTTTCACTTTGACCCCCATACTTCTATTTATTTCAATTTAGTACCTAAATTTTCCACAAATTGATCGATTAGACCCCTATCGTCACCTTCCATCCGTACAATTGGATGGAATGTGATGAGTTGTCCCCCTAAACTATCTTTTGGAGGAAATATAAGAGGATTTCCCACCATATGCAACCTCTCCCTTATACTATATAACAGAGACAAGTTCCCAAAAAAAAATAAAATAGAGCATCTTTTCAGTGGTGAGAGAGAATCACGAATAGAGGGTTAAGAAATCAAGAAAGATCGAGCTCAACTGAAGGAAGATAGAGTTCAAGTGACATGAAAGACCTGAGATGCATTTTCTGTAGAAGACGAAGGGTGATACAAACATCATGGACTGATGCAAATCCTGGTAGGAGGTTCCTCAGTTGTCCCACTAATGGTTGTAATCAGTTTACCTGGATAGACCCACCTATGTGCTCATGGGCAGTGCAAATCATCTCTGGGCTGTTGAAGAAGGTCAATAAGCTAGAAGCAAGATTACAAACAAGGAATAGAAGAGAGAGAAAGCTATGGATATGCTTGGCTGCCTCATGGTTCGTCATTTTATCAATGTAGTCTGTAATGTAGTGTAAAAAAGAATCTAATAGGTGGGGACTATTATGAATGAATGAATGTAATGAAAGGAAATATTATGAATGAAATGTAATAAGGGAAGTATTTTGAATGAAAAATTCAGATTTTGTGTTAAGGTTTTACTCTAAAAAAAAAAAAAAAAAAAAAAAACAGAGCATCACGGCATTTGTTTGTCCCTTAAAAAACAATTTGTGTTCACCTTTACAAAAAACAGGGCATTATCATTTAATTAAAAACAAAAGTGGCATTGTATGTTACTTTAACTATTTGTCATCCATCCATCAAAAAAACTAATTGGTGGCCTCTTTGAATGGCCCCTTGGCAACCAATGAATAAAATATCTATCACTGGCATCCATCCATCAAATGGAATAAAAAAACTTATCACTAGCATCCATCCATCAAATGGAATTCATTCAATGAATAAAAAACCTATCAGCGACATTCATTCAAAACACACAATTGGAATCCATCCATCTAATGGCAACCAAAACCAACACAAGCTACATTTACATAGAAATCAGGAGTACCATCCATTAAAATAGAGCATCATGCACAAAAGCAACATTCATAAATGTGTCATTCAAGTTTTCAAAACACACAATTGTTTGTGACAACCAAAATACTACCTTTACATAGTTAACAAGTTCACGGCAACCATTTCAAATAAAAAATTATTACATGTACAAAAAGCCCCAATGAGAAAGTCATGAAGATGTTTCCTTCTTCTATCAAAAAAAAAAAAAAATTCAAACTTCCGTGCAGTGGATGCTTCCTACTTCCAATCTCCAGGTGCTCCCTTTTTCTGTCCATTGGATGCTATTTTAAGGCCACTAGCTGTAACGCCCCAAATTTCTAGCCCAAATGATAATACAACAATCATGGCTCTTTCAGGGAAAAATCGAATATAAATCTCCAAACTTACATTACATGATACAATAGTTCTTTATGCAACAATACATTAATCCAACAACAAGTAAATAAACAAATAAATACCCCCAAGGGTTTACAAGTTTCCAAGGCTTGAGCCTAGTTACACAAAACGGTTATTCAAACCCACACACATACAGCCCTTGGCTTACACACAGAGTCATAGCAAGATGAGAGTCTCGTACTCTCAACACACATTTCCTCGCCTTTAGTTAGGCGGCACCACCACATCTTTTCCTGCACAAAAATCCCGTAAGGTGAGCATAAAGCCCAGTAAGAAATCCTTAACAAAGTATATATATTTTATACAAGTCTCAATAGATGAAATGTACATGCCATGCTATGCCCTTTTGAAAGAAAATCACATCTTCATTTTTGAAAAACCATCATGCTCAATGATGTCATGCAATTTCAATTCTTTAAAACTTAATAATTCATTTCAAGAGCGGTAAATACGACTTTGGTAATCCCTAGGCCGGTGTCTGCAAGCAGACTATACAAATACTACCAATTTGTCATTTTTACCAGCATTGACTAGAAGGCTCGACACCTATAATCTGTCATTTTTACGAGTATTAACTGGAAGGCTCGACACCTATTCAATTTCATCTACACCACCTGTCAAGACTTACCACTGTATTTACCCCAAAACCACTTCATAGAAACTTATTTCTCAACATTCTTTTCTCAATGCAAGTTTTCAAATCAACTTTCAAAGTTTAATGTAATCAAATGAATTGATATGCCAATAACACAAGATGAATATAAATACTTTTATTCCAATTCATCATCCAAGGAATAACACAATTCCCTCTTCTCAAGTATCCTCAACAATTAGTCATTTCAAGACTATTTTGACGTTTTGAACAATAATTTCCAAAATGAACAACAATTCTCATATTCCCTAAAATTCATCATTTATATAAATATAAATAAGAAATTTTCCAAACATCAATTTATTTTGACACACAAAATAAATATAACAATATTATTCATGGATTTTCAGTCTCTTTTAAAAAAAATCCCCAAATTCTAGGTTTTCTCACCAAAATTATACAACTCAAATCTTTTGAAAGAAAACTTTCCAAAATCATCTTTTGTTCAATCAACGAAGATCAAAACCCATAAGATCATTTTAAAAGAACAAGAGACAAACCCACTTTCAAAATCGTTCAACTTCTTGAATCAACAATCAATTTTCAAAGCTATCGAAAGATGATTTCGAAAATCATATAGATCTTGCAAAAATATATATATATATATATATATATATAACTCTAAAAAAATCCCTACCTCAAGTTTTGAAGAAGAAATGAGATGAAACCCCCAAAATCAACGGTGTCGAAACTCGATCTTCACCGCACACAACGAAGCCCTCGAGAAGTTAACCAACTTTGATGAAGAACCTATGGCAGAACTCTAATGGATCTTGAGAAATCAAGGTTTTGATCCAATTTGGCGTAGGGAAATGTAGAGAGAAATGAGAGGAAAGGTTTTTTAGAGAGAGAGAGATATACAAAAGTGATCTGAAATATCAGATTCACGAACTGATATAACATGGTCCGCTTGAGCGTGAAAAGACCTACTCGAGCGTCAAATACACTTTTCCTGTACTTTTGCAGACAAGTCAAACTTCTGAAACCAAACATTATCCGCTCAAGCGCATAAACGGCCGCTCGAGCGGACAAGCAACTTCTAATGCATTTTGCATTTTTGCTTTAGGAGGCATTGCCCCCTAGACCCCCGCAAGCTAACCGGGCAGCTCGATCCTCGACATACTTAGCAAACTGGCAAAATTAGGATCGCTACACTAGCATTGTACACTAGCTTGCCTCTCCACATCATTTGACCCTCCTTTGGTGTGCTGGTTGAACTCATTGGAGATGGAGTTGACTGACTTTCTTGTACCACTTTCCTTTTAACCTGTAATAAGATTGAATTATCCACAATTAACACAATCAAATATAGGACAGTTAAGTTACTATTATTTTATTTTTTTTTTAAAAAAAAAGAAGAAGGAAGAACACTGACAGCTAGTTTCTTCTATCTCATGTGTCTCTTAACCTCAGGTGCTTCTGTAGTTAATTAACTCCGAGGTTGGCTTGGTTCAGTTTGGCTCCTCTAACGTTGGCTTGGTTCAGTTTGGCTCCTCTAAGGTTGGCTTTCTTGCATGTAGCTGAATCTGTCCTTGACCTTGCAACTTCTTCTGTTGTGTCCCACCTTCCCACAATTATCACAAGTAATTTTAGTGCCCCTGCCTTCCTAGCTTTGTGCCTTGAATTGGTGCCTCACTCTCCTTTCTTTTATTTTGTTTAGGCCTTTCAGCTCTCTTCTTCACATCAGATAGCAGCACCTTTGCATACTCAGTTCTTAGCCACATTTCTCTACCATTAATAGGACTTAACATATTGCCATAGATCTTCAGATAAGTCTCTACCTTGTAGTATTGATGAACATATTTTTCTGGTTCTTGTCCCAAGAAATTTGTAGCAACCACAACATTGGCACATGGAATGCCTGACAGATCCCACTTCCTGCAGCCACAAGTCCAAGCTTGCAAGTCTAGCTTGTATTGCTCACCATATGACCCTACAACCTCAAATTGCTTATTGCCATTCCATCTAGGAATCCATCTAACTGCGCCCAGTTTCATTTTCTCCAAATGATTTTGAATCTTAGGACATATAGGAACATTGTGTCATTGCATTACATCTCTTCTTTTTTGAATTGTTTTCATCAACAACAACTTAATTTTCTCTAACATTGTAACCACAAGTTTACTCCTAGCTTCCAAGATGCTTGAATTGAAGCACTCACATAGATTGTTTAGCAAAAGGTCACACTTTGGAAAAGTGTTGAAGTGGCTCCTACTCCAATGAATTGGTGGTCTTTCAACTAACAAATCATATGCCTTACAATCAACTTCTTTAATCTTTGCCATCACTCTGGTAAATGTAAGAACAGTTGTTGCCCT
This sequence comes from Camellia sinensis, assembly GCF_055761805.1. Lineage (NCBI taxonomy): Eukaryota > Viridiplantae > Streptophyta > Magnoliopsida > Ericales > Theaceae > Camellia > Camellia sinensis. The sequence continues at coordinate 12,135,819 of NC_138968.1, forward strand.
TATAGCCTTCCACAATAGATCTTTTAGAACCAACCCCTTGTGTTCACCCTTAAAATTGTTGTACAAATGCCTCACACAAAACTTGTGTGAAGCATTTGGGAACAACTCAGCCACTGCTTCAATCAAACCCTTTTGTTTATCACTCATGAAGGTATAACAATGAGAGTTTACAATGTTCAGATCATGTCCTAGCAGCTCTAGAAACCACAACCATGTTTTCTTCTTTTCTTTCTTAACAATTTTATAGGCAAATGGAAATATGTAATTGTTTGCATCTATCCCAACAACAGTCAAGAGAATACCACCATGTGACCCCTTCAAATGGCATTTATCAATTCCTATGATTGGCCTGCAAGCATTCATAAAAGCTTTCTTCAATGGACCCCAGCACAAGTACAACATTTTGAACTTTAACTCTGCATTGCTTCCATCACTAACACCCTTGGATTACTCGCTTCATTAACCTTTGGAATCTGTTTCACCTTCATGCAGATTGTTGTCTCAGGATTGGTATTCCTAATCTCCTCAATGTAACTCCACAACATTGCAAACTGCTCAGTTGCAGTACCCTTTATTTTTGTCAACAGCTTGTTTCTTACCTTTCTCACTTTTTGTAAGTCAACATTCACATTGTGCTTACTTGAAATAATGTCTGCTAATGACTGAATTAGCCATGTAGGATTTAACCTAATTCTTTCAAAGTAACTCTTGACAATCCATTTGGAACTCACATGTGCCACATCAAAAGACCTATTACAAGTGTGCTCATCAACAAGTGTTTTGATCCTATACAACCCATCATGTTTTATATATGAAGCATAACAAACCCAAGGAAACCCAACTTTGCATTCTGCCCTCACCTTTTGTTTGTCATTCTTGGTAAATGTTATATGTTTGCCCCACTTAATTTCATACTTCTTCATAGCATCCCTAAACATATCATGACTCTTGAACTCCATACCAAGTTTGAATTAAGGATTGTGCATATCAGAGTCAACATTAAAAACAGGGTATTGCCTCCTATTAGGAGTACCTCTTTCATCAGATAAGCTATCAATACTTTTTAGCTCATCAGAGGAGCTTCCAAGGCTTTGTAGGTCATCAACTACCTCAGCCATTGCATTCTTACTACTTCATATACCAGCAAACTCTAGATCTTTGTCAACATTAGCCTCATACAATGCATCATTATCAGAAAATCCATAGTCACTATCCTCATATTTCTCAGACTCATCAGATGAGGAAGAATTTGAGGGATTAAGGTCATAGTCATCACTATCTTCCTCTTCTGCTACCTGTATATCTACAAATACTCCCTTTCTCTGACTTCTTTTTGCACTTGACCCTACTTGATTAACTTGGGCACCTATAGCACCATCCATTCCTAAACAACCTATATAAACCTCTGCCACTCTGTTTCCATTCACAAGTGTCTCAAACCTCATTACATCTTGATTGGTGTTAATCAACTCCAACCCAGCACAATAATTAACCTTATAGTATAGTAATAGCTATTACATTTAGTGCAACATACTTCTTTGGCCATATTATCCAACTCCACAAGTGATATTTAATCGGAATTACAAAAGTCAAAATAACTGATAAATCCACCACTATAAAACCTCTAAGGATTATAACTAACTAAGTCCCCATGATGCATTTTGATTGTGAAACAACAAGATTCTTTCTCTGCATTTTTAAATGAAAAAATTTGCTATTATGGACTAATTATACTAATAAATAAATAAAAATAGTATTAAACTACTATTACCATAAGACAGTTCCAATTCAAGAAATCCATGTATGAATACATTAAAAAAAAAAAAAACTTTGTCTGTATTCTTGGTAAATTGATTTTTAATAAGCATTACATAAAAAATGAGTTTATTTTAAGGACTGATTAAACTAAAACTAATCAAGTATTACACTATTGATTAAACAAATCATTTTGAAGGACAAAAAAACAAAAATGTATTCTAAAAAATGCCAAATCAAAATAGTATTATATCATAAATCGATTTTTCATAATCATTAGCTTCAAAATTAAACAAATATTAAAAGTAAATACCATAACACAATTGGTCGATTCCTTCGCTTGCCATCATTCTCTCTTCGAACCCAACCCATGATTCAATGTTAGTTCGTGCCCTTCGTTCAATGATGAACTTTGATTTCGATTTCGAATAAGGAATTTTAAAACCCTAAAACCAATTTTGATCCCAACGAAGCCCTAGTTGAACTGTCTATCACACCAACTTATTTTGTGAGGAAACCCTCTTATATTCCCTTCAAAAGGTAGTTCAGGAGGTCAACTCATCACATTCCGTCCAATTGTAAACGAAAGGTGACGACAGGGGTCTAATTGATCAATTTTTGAAAAGTTCAGGTACTAAATTAAAATAAATAGATGTATGGGGGTCAATGTGAAAAACGCGTGATAGTTTGGGAGGGGGGAAATGATATTTCCTGTAATTATAATTTTAAGAGTAGCCATTCATTTTTGTAATTCTAATGTGATTCAAACATATAGTAATCGATATCTGATCATCTTAATTTTTTGTGTGAATATTTTACTTAGTGAATACTAAAAAGTGAATGATTTATATCACCAAGATTGGACCTAAAATGGGGCCATCAAATCCAAATAATCTCTCAAGTTGAGACAACTAACTTAAGAAAATTCAAACCCGAAAATGGATGAAAAGGGCAAAGAACACATTTAAAAAAAGCCATTTTGTTTTTTTTTTTTTTTTAGTTTTTAAAAACAATTTTTAAGTTTTAAGTTTTTATTTTTAATTTTTTTTTTGAGTGAATTTTTTAAATATTTTAAGTATATTTTATTTTATTTTTTTGATGCATCTAATCTAGATTTATTTAAAAAATGAAATATTTGAAAAAAAATATTTAAAATAATTTAATAAATACAAAAAAAATACAAAAATGTAAATTTTTGTATTTTTAGTATTGAGCATTTTTTATACAACTTTTGTACTTTTTAAATCTATCTAAATTAAGTGAATCTAAAGAGTAAAATAAATGATTAAAATATTTTTAAAAATTCACTAAAAATAAAAAAATACATATTAAAAACTGAAAAAATAAAAAAATTGAAAACCCCAACACCAAACAGATTGCTCTAGTCATACTATTAAGTTATGACATTTGTGGTATTGATTACCACAAATGTCATAATTACATCCCCTTCAATCATAGTTCAAAAAAATAAAATAAAAAATGAGTCAGAACCAAACATTATATAAGGTATAACTAAAGATATTTATAATGAAAATAATATCATAATTAATACCACAATGAGTTATAACTAACATCACAATCAATCATAACTAACATCACAATAAGTTATAATTAAATAATACATTAGTCCTAGTTGGGGCATGTATAAAATTTCCCAAACAAAAATAGAGAAACATGTGTGAGGAGTTGCAAAAAGAGAAAATTAGTCGAAGGTCCCTATTTCATTTTTAGTAATAGGAGAGGTCCACAATATTATTTTGTGATGTCTAAGGTCTCTCACCTACCCCCATATATCTCACTCACTCAAAATGAGTCCCACTGAACCCAAACACCTATTTTCTCATTCTTTTTCCTCTTCTCCTCTCTCTCTCTCTCTCATCTCTGCGTCTCTTTGCCAGATCCGTATCTTTGCACTCTTTCTAAGCCTTCTGTCGACCAAATCTTTATGTCCTTTAACAAATCTAAACCACATCGCACTACTGCTGATGTCCTTTAACAAATCTATACATACATGTATATATATTCACAATATATTTCAAGTTTTGATCTAAATGTTGATCATAACAATCTTTTTTTTTTCTTTGGATTTACTCAGGATAGTAAAGAACACGCTCTCTCTCTCTCTCTCTCTCTCTCTCATATGTGTAAAAATCTAGATTTTGTGTTTAATTGTCAGATTTATTGAATGTTAATTTTGGTTTTTAAGAATATAGAGAGAAAGCATGACATTTGGACTGAATCAGTGAAATTTTGAAGTTGTACATTTGCAAATTCTAATGCTATGCTTAACTTTGTTTTGTTCGAAAGATTTAAAGTTTGAATCTTAACATGCTTATAAAAATGCAAACCAGAGAAAATTCTCTGGCTTAAAATTGTGAACAAACACAAAGAAATTTGTGAACAAAGTTAGAGAAATTCTCTGTAAACAAAGCTAGAGAAATTTCAATTCTCTATGAATAAAGCCAGAGAAATTTGTGAATAAAGCTAGAGAAATTTCAATTTTCTTTGGATTTCTATGGTTTGAACTTAGAGAAATTTTAATTTTCTTCGGTTTGAATCCAGAGAAATTTTCTACACGTAATTTTTCTAGGTTGAAACAATTTTCTTTGGTTTAAATTTGTGAACAAATACAGAGAAATTTGTGAACAAAGCCAAAGAAATTTTCTGTGAACAAAGCCAACGAAATTTCAATTCTCTCTAAACAAAACTAGAGAAATTTTGAGCAAAGTCAAAAAAAAAATATTTTTCTCTTATTTGAATTTAGAGAAATTCTTTGCACATAATTTTTCTAAATTAAAATTTCTCTAAAAAAATATTGAGGGACTTTAGTCATTTTAAAAATATTACATATTTTTTATATTATAAAATCTTAATATTAAGAATTTTAAAAAAAATTGAAAAATGAGTCAGACCCCCTCTGTGGAGGACCTCACAACCCCTTACTGATCTACACCATTCATGATGTGTGGGGTTCACTCATATATGTATGAGGTTCACATCATGAATGATGTGGATCACAAAGGGAGTTGTGGGATTGCTGAAAAAAATTATGCTATAATGGCCAGAGAGAGGACGGATGTGATAAACAATGATGGGGTAATGTTAATAGTGGGATGGGAGTGTTCCCAGACGTTGCCAAGTGGTCGAAGGACCACCAAAAGATTGTCCAAGGTCACGTCAATGACCAACCAGTAACAGAGAGCAGAGAAATTGAAATCTTATTTTGAAAACGTGGATTGTTTAGGTGTTGTTTGGTAACACATATTTTTAATTTTAAATTTTATATTTATAAAAATTTTAAAAATTTAAATAAAATTTGTTTAGTAAATTTTTGATTTATAAATTAGTGGTTTTAGTTTATAAATTTGGCTAAAAAATATAAACTCAAAAAATGTGTTTCTGTTTTGAGTTTTGAGTTTTTTTTTTTACTACTCAGCACTAGCTACCACCCGCTGCCATTTTTCACCACCGTCTTCCGTCACCATTACCCGCCATCATTTTCCACCACTGTCTTCTGCCGCCACTACTCGTCACCACCCACCACCCGCTACCACTTGCCATTTCTTACTTTTTTTTTTATATTTTTAATTTTTTTAAAATATTTTGTATTAACCAAACGCGTTTGTAGTTTATGTTTTTCTAAAAATAAACAAAAACCAGTTTATAAAGTTTTTGTAAATATAAATTGAAAACGTAAACGTTACCAAACAGGCCCTTAGTTTTGATTGTTTTCTAAAATTTGTATTTTTTATTTTTTATATTTTAGTAATTTTTTTAATATTTTAAATAAAATTTTACTTTTTAGATATACATTACTTAGATGCGCCTAGAAGGTAAAATATTTGTGAAAAAATATTTAAAATTTTTAATAAAGACACAAGAACTCAAAAATGTAATGAATTTTTGTATTTTTTATATTTTTTTGATGAATTTTTTAAAGATTTCTTTTCCATAAATATCATACTTTTTTTTAAGTGTAACTATGTTAGGAGCATCTAAATAAATTTTTAAAAAATATATTAAAATTTTTTATTAAAAATAAAAACAAAAATTTTAATTTTCTGAAACCAAACAAGGTGATTTTAATTTTTTTTTTTGTTTCCAAAAATTTTAACTTTAATTTTATTTTTACAAAAAACAAAATAATATAAAAATAAGTTTTCATCTTAAATTTTCAAAAAAGAAAAAGAAAAAAGAAAATAAGAAATAAAGACATTAATAAATACTCGTTAATAGTTCTTGTGTTAACTTATGCCCGAAGATGAGTAATTATCTTATGTTTCAGGAATTCCATGCTAACTATGTGTTTAACCAATAATAAAGGGCTATATGAATGTATAACTTCTTTTTTTTGGTTGACTGGAAACTTTTAAGGCCAAGTCCATTTAAGACCCGTCCCTATAAGTCAATCCGGGGAGAATGTTGAGGAACCCATCTCTCACCCCCCAATTTTAGTTAAGGGTTATAAGGAGGTTGATATAAGTTGTGGACCCGGAACCTTCGATCACGCAATCTGTTGCCTTACTAACTCATCCCAACTCTTGGGGACATGAACGCGTAGGCTTTGTTTGGTTTATGTTTTGAGATATTATTTTAAAAATAATTTTTTAGAGAGAGTTTAGAAAATTTAATTTTTTTTATTGTATATTTTGAAAATAATTTTAGAATTTAAGATGATTTGATATTTTTTTATAATTAAATAGATAGGTGTGAGAAAAAAAATGATTGAGAATGAGAGAAAAGAGAGAGAAAAAGCGATTGATTAATATAGTAGGAAAAAAGTAATTTTAAATTTTTTTTTCTAAAAATTTTCAACCAAACATGTTTTTATAATTTTTTTCTCCAAAAATATTAGAGTGACAAACCAGACGTGCCCGTTGTGTTTCTGACTTGTTAGAAATTTATGCCTTGAGACACATGTTAAGCATGATTATAAACATTGTACATTCTCCATGATACTCATTTTTATGCACAATGTACAATTTTTTAAAATTTCTTAACATGTAGCTCCCCAACTTTAAAAATATATAATTATTTTATGATTTAAAATTTAGGGTTGGTTTGGAGTGTCCTAAAAAATTGTATTTTTTGTCTTTTTACGAAAAGATGTGCAGAAAAATAGAGAGGTGATGTGATAGAAAAAAGATAAAATGATAAAAAGATGGATTATATAGGTTATGCCAAACCAACCCTTAATATTGAATACTTGCATATATGAAATATAAATTAAGATTGTTTCTAATAATTTCATAAAATAAATGGATGGTGTGTTTGGTAATTTTCAAATAATGATGGAATTTCCATAAAATTTTCAAATTTAGTAATAATAAATAAATATTTATACTTAATGAGATTATTTTGTAAAATGACTAACTAGTAACTTTTTGAAAATTAGAGAATCTATTTGCAAAACTTTTTTTTTGGAACTAAAATTTCCAAACTATATTTGAACTTAACAATAATGATATCAATTGATTTGATTATCCTTGGCTCTTGAAAATGAATGCCATGGTACAAAAATTTGTACCAATTTTTTGTTGGTGTTAAGTATTCATATGGGGTAAGATTCACATAAGATACAAAAAAGAATTCTACTAAATTTTACACAAAACAGTCACATTTATGTTTGAGATGATCTAAATAAATACACTTTTTAATTTTTTACAAAAAGATGTGCAGAAAAGTAAAGAGGTGATGTGACAAAAAAAATAAAAAGATAAATCTAACATTTGTTCAAAGTTAGACAGAAAATATCACAATAATTCTCACGTAACATAAAAAATATATTATTATATTAGAGTTTAAGTTTATTTTAGAGGTATAAGTCATATATAATAAAATATTTTTATATCACATAACTGTCAATGTGTCATTTTTATCTAATTTTTAATAAAAATTAACTTTGAGAGTAAAACAAAAGAAAAAATAAAATATGAAGAGCCAAGATGAAAAATAAATAAATAAACAAATAAACAAACTTAAAAAGTTAGAATAAAAAAATAATCAAATATAAATAAAGTAAAATATAATTTATCCGAGAAAATTTAGTAAAAATTTGGAACTGTCCAACATTTTTCATCAAAAATAGTTAAAAATTTGGAACTGTCCAACATTTTTCATCAAAAATAGTTAAAGCGGGCACGTGAAGTCGTCCCAATTTAACAGTATCCCGCCACCCAAAAAAAAAAAAAAAAAAAAAAAGCAAGTGAAAGGCAACTCTACGTACTTGACAAATTTTGCAAAACCCTTGAGTTCGAACTCGCGACGGCGTTGACATCAGCTATAATCTAGCTACAACCCTGATTCAAAATTGACATTATGGAAGAGATCGTCAGGTTTATGGTAAGAATTAGGTGTTTGACTTTGTGAAAGATGATTGTACGATTTTGTACTTGATTAATAGATTCACGTTTTTCGAACCACTGTTCCCTCTATTTTCTTTTGTCTGCATATGTTTGATTTTCATCTTCATATGTTTGATTTTAATCTTCATCTATTTGGTTTTGTTTAATTTTAACAGAACTTTCACGAATGGATCACTGAGAGAAATTTCGACGAAATTTGGGAGACTCATGAGTGCAACATTATTGGACTTGGTAGTTTATTTATTGAAGTACTTAATAAAATAATTAGGCTGTTGATAGATATTCACGAACATGATGGTTTCAATGGTGATCTGTGGAATAATTTAAGGATTAGGCAGATTAGGCGTACAAATGCATCTGGATCTTGGGACCTATGGGGGTGAATTTGGCTGTGAACTCTCTTCCAAACCTTAGCCTAATAGGTGGGATTATTCTTGACGTTCAACACTTTAGACACATGGTACGTTTAGCTGAGATAATATTTCCTTTAGACGTTCCCCTTCCTCATGCTTATGACAGCTTTTTACAACATTATGGGTTTGATGAAGGCCAATATTTTCAAACAGTCCTTGCACGTGATCCTGCACGTGATCCTACTCCTTATGAAGTTAAGAAAATTGCATTTTTTAATTATTCTCATCCACTTTTTTTCAACAAAGTGGATAGAGTTCACTTTATTTATAAAGTGTACGAAATCCGAAAGAGAAATTCAAGAGAATTCAACCGTCTTGTCCGTTTAGATCAAAGCACCCCTCTTGCGAATATGGATGATTGGCTGAATAGAATCTTAACAAGTAATAATCAACAATATTGGCTTAATGATCAGTCGCCACTGCGGCAAGTTCTGTATTTCAAGAATGAACAAGGACAATCTGTTTTTCGAAGCTATTTTGCGGTGCCATGTGAAGTGGTAAATTACTTAAGGATTGTTTGTGAACATGGAAGGGACATCAATCGAAATATTTCCTCTGGAAAAATCGTCAAGGTGCTGCACCAAGTTCTCCCTGATGCCTTGTCCAAGATACATTTCGTCTTATTTATTACTTTTTTTGATAACATTTGTCTAAGAAATTTGAATGCTAATGACATTGTCAAACTAATGAAGCAAGGTCCTTTTGGCTACAAGGGGCTCAAACTCAGGTAAGTTTATTTATCGCTTCGTTAGTGATACTGTGACTTAAATTTTTATAGTTATTTAAGAGTAGTTGACAAGATCAAGTAGATAAAGAACGAGATGTGGCCCTCAAACTCAAAATTTTGAGTGTTGATAAAACATAATTTACATTTCTTGGGTTTTGATAAATGATGTAACCCATGTTAATCTGTTATGATTTTATTTGATTTGCCTGTTTCTATAATAAATTGGGGCTTTTTGTTTTTTTTTGTTGCATGGCCTCTATTACTTATTTAGACCATTTAGGTCTGTTATGTGTTTTTCATTGAAACAAACAAAACATTCCAAGTTTTATTAGAATATAATGGACGATTGCATTTTTTTAATTCATCATTGAGCCTATTGAATCAATATTGAGACTATATTGCATTGTGGTTTTCATAGTCAATCATCTTAAAAGTTATTTTCTTCATATAAATATTTAACATAATAGTATATAGTATCTTATTAAGTTTTTCTTTTAGTGGTTTTGCTTTTCCAGGTCTTGCCTCGTGACATTCCTGTGCCTTTTTGGGTGTGTATTGAGCCTTGTATATATTTTCTTGTTGGTAATAAAATCTCACTTGCCAAAAAAAAATCTTTTTATATATTTATTTATTTATTATTGGGTGAAAGAGATCAAATAAATAGATTAAAAAAGTACACAAGCATTGACTTCCATTGGATTTGAACTTCCTCGATCCAAAATCTCATCCCTTCTTCACTCTCTGCAAACCGAGCAAGTAGCGGAGCAACTTTATTACCTCATCACTGGACATGAGATACTTGAAAACGTCTTACTTGGTTTTGAATAATCTTATTGATGTTTCTAATTACAGAAAATTATCTCCCACAGCCTTGATACTATTAATCACTGTTAAGGAATCCCATTCAGCGTGAATACTTAAGAAACCCAAAGTCCTGATTGACAATGTTCACTTCACTAACAACTTTTATATGATTGACATCTAATATGTTCCATATTCTCAGCACCAAGTCATCACACTACCTAGGGAGTTCCTCACAATAACACCTACTATTGCCATACTTTCTTTGAAATGAGTACCACCAAAATTTACCTGATAAACACCACTAGTATAAGTTTTGCAGTTCTCTCTGTGATCTTCTAATATTCCCTTAGCAAATTCAACACTATCATTAGCGGATTTTTGCCTCCCACTAAAACATGAATTGCTCCGAGCCAAGACAAAGAAGAAATCAAAGCTATGATTGCATTTAGCTTCACATACATTGCCCACAAGCAGAAATCACCTTTGTTATCAAATCCAGTCCAGTAATGTAAACCACGCAATTTCCAAATGTGCTTAGCAAGTAGACAGTGGACAGTTAGCATCATTCACCATTTTCTTGTGTTTCTGAAGTTCCCCAACTGGTGCAGTGCCAGCACCGGCCTTCCAAGCAAAAGCCTCAACTTTGTTAGGGATAATTAGGACTCCGTGTTGCCTTTCAAAAAAATTTCATGCATCCTGTGTTTGAAGTTGCTGGATACGAATTTCCAGCATTCAAGTCTGAATATTATGCAAAACGAACAGTGAACTCTGTTCTTTATGAGGTGCAAACTAATTTATTTGTCATTGGCTAGGTGAAACCAAAACATAGACAGTCGGACACGAACTGTAAAAAGAGCTCACTAATAGTCTTGCTTCCATGAACCAAAATCCTAGTCAATAAGATCAGTAAAGGAAGCATAGATATGGATACAAGATACAGATACGACACGATACGGATACAGCGATACGACAGAACCTAAAAAAATAGGATACAGATACGGTTAGGATACGTTTGTGAAAAATATATTTTTTAAAATTATTAATAGTGAGTTACACATAAGCTAAAGAATGTTGAGAAACCACAATGTAATTTTATAATGCAAAATATTATCCTTTAAGAATTTTGTATTAATTTAAGCTAATAGTTTGTTTACTTTTTAAATTTTTAATAGGTCTTGCAAATATTTCATTTCAGTATCAAGTTTACTATATTTATATTACAATAATAGAACAATTACAACTTGTCCCTATGCTTTTTCCTTTGACACTAGTGAAAAATATTGTATTCAAGTTTATTTACTTATTTATTTACTGATATTTAATTTTACCATTGTTATATTCTCTGGTTAATTCTTACTTTCTATGTAGTTATAGGGTACATGCATGAAATAATTAGGATACATCAATTTAATAAATTCTATTATTTAACTCACTATGCTCTTCTTATCGAAGAACTTAACAAAGTATTAGAAAAATATTCTTATATTTGTACTTGCAATTATATTATATTATATTACTATGCAAGAAATGTTATAATTCTAATTTCATAAAATAAGTAAGCATGACTTGGAGTATCCGATACTTCAAAATTTAGTATTTGATACTCCAAAATTAATGAAAAAATAATTAAGTAGTATCTGATACTTTTAATAATATCCGATACGTATCTGCGAGTATCCAAGGAGTATCGGTATCCGATACGGATACGATACGGATACATCACTATATTTGAAGTATCCATGCTTCATATCATATTCTCCATCCCAGAAATTTTCAGACTAATGACTTTGAAATAAGGGGATGGTCCCCCCAAACTGTTTCCTTGTTATAAAACAATATATTTTGGTAATGAAATCTCACTTTCTGAAAAATGGCTCGTGTGCATGTATGTGTTGCTTAACTTGAAACCACAAAAAAATTGAAAAAATCAAGTTTTTCCATGTTGAACCCCCTTGGAATTGGCTTTTTTATGTAACTCAATTGGATACGGATATGATACGGATACATCACTATATTTGAAGTATCCATGCTTCATATCATATTCTCCATCCCAGAAATTTTCAGACTAATGACTTTGAAATAAGGGGATGGTCCCCCCAAACTGTTTCCTTGTTATAAAACAATATATTTTGGTAATGAAATCTCACTTTCTGGAAAATGGCTCGTGTGCATGGATGTGTTGCTTAACTTGAAACCACAAAAAAATTGAAAAAATCAGGTTTTTCCATGTTGAACCCCCTTGGAATTGGCTTTTTTATGTAACTCAATTGGATACTAGAAGTCTGCCTTTCTGGACTTACTCAGCACAAAAACATTGACGACGTGATTACCAGCTCCATCCTTGTGCAAGGGATGGGGCCTTAACTCTGGAAACTACTCGTTGGTTGTGCCTAATATGTTAAAACTATTGAAGTTTCAACTTACATGATTTACTCGTTATTTGCACAGGGTATTATACGATTTTGACTTGGTTAGATCTGATAATTTTTAGAACTGATAAAATAAATAAATAAATAAAAAGACCAGGTAACTTTTAGTGCATAGTGACATTATGTCCTGATTCTTTTTTTTTTACTGACAAATAGTTAATGGTGTTGCAGATTATGGCATGGAATGCAGTGATTTCATGAGGTAATATGTTTCCTCAATTTTTGTAGCTGGCCAATGTCTGAATTCAATGTTCAGAGTGATTTGGAGTATCTCAATCCAGTTTGCACATGCTCTGTTATAAATTAGTTACACATGCTCTGTTATTGTCCCAAAAAATAAACATGATACTTTGAATAATCTATTGAAATGTCAATTGTCCCATAAAAAATTGACATCTAATTAAAACCCAAAATTTTGCATGTTGATGCACTATCCTCCCACAAGATTGAGGGTTCAATTCCACAGGGAGCATGTGTAACCTACCAATTGTGTTGGATGATTAAACTATTCAAAATTATTTACATTGTTCATGTTGTTCGAATCAAAGTGCTTTTGATGGAGAGTAGAAAGGCATTGGATATAGGAGAATTAAAGATTTTGCACTTTCATTATTTTTAAGTTATAATTTAATTTAGAGTTTTATTAGAGTAGTATTCTAGTTTGGGTATTTTGATTAGGGTTTCCTACGTTGGCTATATATATGGTTTTTTGTAATAGTTTTAGGTCAGTTTTGAGGTAATATATTGAGTATAGGCTGTGGCTGTTTTTGAGATAAGGGTTTTGACCCTTGTATTATTCTTCTCTCTTTCTATTCTTCTGAAAACTTTTAATCTTCTATTTTCAATCAATGCTCTGTAACTTCTGGTTTTGTGATCAATTAGATAGTTGAATAGGTTTGTTGATAGCCATTCTGCATATCAATTAGTATCAGAGCCAGGTTTTGTTCCACTGTTTCTGTTCAATGGGCTGGTTGCCTTCTTAGTATAACCACATCAATTCGAACCATCTTCACCATCATCGATTTCATCATGTTACTTTCGTGGTCGACATGGTTATCTATTATATTGCCTTGCTAGTTTGAATACAATAGAAGAAAAGAGGGTAAATTACAGATACACCCCCTGAAGTTTATTGAAAATACAAATTCTCTTAACGTTTGAGAAATTACATCCCAGTTAGATAACAAATGACCCCTCCGTTAATCAACCATTAAGTCAAACTATTAAGTCAAACTAACAAAGTCTCTGAAGTAACCAAAAAAAAAAAAAAAAAAAATTCTTCAAAAGTGCCTATATTAACCTTTATGAAGTTACACACTTTGTTTTCCTCTTTATTTTTACGATCTTACCTTCCTTACTCACCATTTTCTTTCGACTTATAACACCACTTTGCCTAACCATTGTACCACTCTCTCACAATCTCAATCAACACCACCATCATTATTGTCTATATGCATTTGGTGTGTTGCAAAAATAAATAAATGCAACCCTATATGCTCAGAAACAATTGATTTTTTTACGTGTCTTTCTTATTAGGTTGGTATTGTTAATTTATTATTGTTGGTGAAAACATAGAACGTATCGAATTCCGTTTTTCCTCGTAATCAAGTTTCCTACATTAAACCAAATTAAGATGTCATTAAACCACAAATGTGATGTAGGACAGCTTGGCTATTTAACTGTCTAAACAGTGAGTAATTTAGAGGTTTAATGGTTAAATTGAAGGGCTAATAAATAGGAGAAAGGATTAGAGTTGATTTGAGGGTGCTAGGATAGGGTTTTCAAGTTGAAAAGTGCACTTTTTAAGAGCTGTGAATAGTTACTCGAGAATAGTAACAAAGAGGTAGAACGAGGCACTTCATCCTCGCGATACATATTTGTAGGCTAAAGACTTCTACTTCTATAAGAACTAAAATTCAAATATTTGGTAACTATTAATATTCTAAACAAACTAGGATTCCAAATAAAAATTCAAATAATATTGCTTGACCCCCAAAATGATCGATGGACTATGACTACTCTTCATGTCCAGCAATTATTGAACTTACCATAATGCCCCTAACTAATAAAACCTACTATAATACCATTATTCTATCTAGCTGCATAATAAATTAGAATAAATACATATAAAGACTCAAAATTATTCTAAAACCTTAATCTTTGATGCCTTAAATGTGTTTCAAGTGAAATTCCAAATTTCTTCTGTCCATGCTTGCCATCATTCTCCTCTGCATTCGAAAAAATTCAACCTCGAGTTCTATAATGTTAAAAGTATAATGACCCTGGAATTTTGCACTTGCAACTATTCAAATTAATCTTTTTGAACCAACAATAAGAAAAGTAAAAAGTTCAACACTTCATCACTCCATGGACTTCATTGAATTTATTTGGAATGAAACTCATTGCGGGCAGCCTTCTTCTTGTCTTCCTTGGTTGTAGAATCATGATGATTATTACCCTCTTTCATGCTTGCTTGAGTTAAAACATCAATTTTGGTCTTTGTTTTTACAATATCTACTGTGTCGACAACATTTATCTTTGCTCTTTTGCAGTTACTTCTGGAATCACAACGTTATCATCGTTTTGCTCCTTGATATTAGCTTCTTCTAAAATGACAGCCAACAATGTTTCCATAGAAGCTTTCAATTCTTTCAAAGTTGTCTTGATGGTATGCACATTACTCTTTAACATCGCAACATCTTCCTTGGTAGCCTTATAATCTTTTGAGAAGGATTCAAATTTGGAATTGGTAGCCTCATGATCTTTATTACAACCATTGTAATAAAGAAAGCAATTTCATCAAATGATTGGTAGGAAACAAAGTAGGATCTTGAAACTCTAATATCAAATTGATGTAGGACAGCTTGCCAGATTTTCAAACCAGTGGCTATTTGACAGCCTAAATAGTGAGTAATTAAGGATTTTAATGGTTAAATTGAAGGCTAGTTGGTAAGGGAAGAGATTAGGGTTGATTTGGGGTGCTAGGATATGGTTTTCGAGCAAAAAAGTGCACTTTTTTAGAGCTGTGAATAGTAACCCAAGAATAGTGAATTGGTTGTGTGCAAGGAAGAGAGAGAAAAAGTGGAAAAAGAGAGAGAATGAGGTGCTTCACCCTCGCAAGGGTTAGGCTAATTGCATACAATTTCAAATTCTCATAATATTAACTCTTTTTTGAATAATTGAGATTAAACATATTTATAGGCTAAAGACGTAAGAACAAAAATTCAAATTTAGAATTCCAAATAAAATTGTTGTAATATTACTTGACCCACAAAACGATCCATGGACTATTGACTAGTACTCATGTCCAACAATTATTGAACTTACCATAGTACCCCTAACTACTAAAATGTATTATAATAACATAAATTTGCCTTGCGTAATAAATTAGAATATATACAAATAAAGACTTAAACATTAGTCCAAAATTTTAATCCTTAATGCCCTAAATGTGCTTCATGTGAAATTCCAAATTGTTTCTTTCTATGTTGTGAAGGAAGAAAGAAGGGGGTCTACCATTGAGTCTTGCTAATGGTGTGATGATACATAATGAGTTTTTATAAAACAAAGAAAATATATCAGCTCTTTCCCGTACATCCCCCACATACAACACAAACCCACCTTACCAGTTTGCTCCTTCCTGTACTTCCATCCCAACTCGGGACTCATCCATCCTCTTTGATGTTGTATCTCTGTCCTCACAATCGGAAATTCCTCACTGCAAAAAGTCACACCAACACCAAACCCGCCCGTACATAACCTCACACACAAACCCACCCATACCATCACACATAGGCCTTGTTTGGGAAGTTAGCTATTTTAGTAGGTTATTTTAGTAGGCTAAAATTTTTGTATTTAGGAAGATGGTTAGATTTTTTTTTGTAGTTTGATGTGATGTTTATGAGAGAAAAACTGAAAGGATTATAGGTTTGGTGTTATTGACTATTTTAACTGATTGTCTTTTTATGAATTTTACGCTAAAAAGTCAAATTTTAACCTTTGCCAAACAAGGCCATAACTAGTTCATGGTTGAAACAGGAAATTTGGACATTGACAACATGCAAATTACGAGTTTTTACACAAAACTCTCACTGGCTAATAGCAGAGGAAGGGATTTGTTACTTGTTTTGTCATGTGTCTTTTATTTTCAGCTTTTATTGAAGATGAATTTTATGGGTCTTCCTTCCAGCGTCTGAGCCCCTTTGCTGGCCTCAATCAATGCATCTGGTTGCACATGATGAGCACTGTGACTCCACAGTAACAAGTCGAAACCAATGACAGTCTCTCCCCCTCAACTTACCTGACTGCGCAGCCCCTTTATTCTTTAACCTCTCTCCCCGCCTCCCTCAATTCCGAACCCCTCTTCACAAAAATAAAATCAAGAACTTCTACTGGGTTATAGAGGACCAAAAACAGAAATTAAATTAATCTAAAATAAGACATTATCCACTTTGTATAAAATCTATGAAATCTGTTAGTAATACACAAGTCACTTGTTGCAGAAATTAAATTCTAAAAACCATCTAGATAAGGATTTGGGATGGGTGGAGAACGGCAATTAGTAAGGGTGGAGGGGTAGAGGCTGAGACTTGCTTTGGGCAGTGGGAGGGATGACGTCGGCAGTCATGACGGGCATGCACCAGGCGATAGAAACAAGGGGAGAGGTTGTGCGCGACTGGACAGGAAGAAATGGATGAAGATGGGTGGGAGGTAGAATCAGGTGTGTGAGAAACCTTTTTTTTTTTTTTTGTGAGATCTGTAACTTTGGTGTGGTGTCACTCATTGATAGGTTATCTAAAATCTTGAGCTTCATAGGTAAGCCGTGAATAAGTCATTATCTTTTTCTCATCTCATATTCCTTTCTAGGTTCTTTTTCTTACAGTTGATTGGATGATTACATATTCATAATACTTGAACTCATATTATTAATTATTGAAGCTTGGCGTTGGCACTAAGCCTTTGCATGTTCAATCAGTTAATTTGAGTGACACCCATTATGTGTTTGATAAGATGGCTATTAAGTCTTGCACTGTTATACTTGTTAAACCTGTAGGAGGGACATTAGGATAATGGCGTGTCTGCTTTTCATAGTTTTTTTTTTTTTTTTTTTTTTTGGGGGGGGGGGGGGGGGGGGGGGGGGGGGGGAGGAGAAGATATTAATAGCAACATCTTGATTGCAAAAGACCATTGGAAATATGTTTGATGTGCAGGCTCCCTGATTTGAGTAAATTATTAATCTGTTTGATAAACTTATTTAAAACAAATTTAACTTCATGATTCTCTGTCTTTGTTTGTGTCTCTATGTATCAGACATTTCTTTCCAACCAGCTGAGGCTTCTTTTTTTATGTTTATAGGCAAACTTATACTTTTCTAATTTCTGTGCTCTATAAAATTGTTCTTGTTGTGATTGGTAACAAGTATTTACATATAGAACTTCAAGTGCTCTTGAGGATAACTCTTATGGATAAGAGTTGGATTCATATAAGAAATAGTCTAGACCTTTTATATATGCAAGGGGTTGAAAATTTTGATATATTGCCTGCGTAAGAAAACTTAGATATGGGATATGAAATGGTGTAAGAGAGCATATAATCATAAACGGGTTTATCACTAACAAGGTGAGACATAAAGACAGTATGTGTGATTGCTTTCGAATGAATTTTCCCCCTTTATTATTTTTTTCTTACTTCCCAAACTGACTAAATCAAACCGTACTGAACCGGCCCTATGCATATCTGTTTGGTTTGGTTGTTTAATTGTTGCGGTCTGTCTTCAGTGTTAATTGTCATAAAACCAAATGTGTAGTTTGATGGGAAATTTTTCCCATATCCAAACCGATTACACTCCTAGTCGTAGGATTGCATTGTTGCTTCATTATCTTATATTTTCTTGTAGGTTTAGAGAGTTGTAATCAATTTTTGGTCATCACAAAGTTTTACTGATTTGCCATGCCTAGTAGATGAATCTATCCATAACGTATGATTAGCTTTTCTCGGGAATGGCTTGGAACTTTGATGTGGACATGTAAGAATAATCCTGCACCCTCATTGACAAGTACTTGACTTTTGCTGATGTTTGAATTCTTAAACGCAGGGTGGTGTTGAAGATGGAGACTAGGAAGGACTCAAGCACTGGTTGGAAATTACTAGGAGGCATACATTCATTATTTCTCTGTTTTTCAGTATGAATACTGGATATTTAGTGGTTTGTGGGATTGTTTGTTTCTTTATTTGAGTGTGGAGATTAATATTTTGTTTCTTTGCTAAGATAATATATTATTTTAATATTTTAGTCAGAACCTCAAGGAGTTGATCTGGTGGTCGAGATTTGGGGCCTGGGGTTGTAATCGTCAAGGTCTCAGGTTCGAAATTTCCTAGCTCCAACCAATTTCTTGGGGCCAGTCCAATAGATTGGATATCAAGTTATCAAAAAAAAAAAAAAAAAAATTAAGGGATTGATACCGAGTTAGATATCGAGTTATCAAATATATATATTGACAGTAGTCAGTAATTACCATTTGAACTTTATTATTTTATAATCATTTTTTTGTTATTCCTTTCTATTAAGGATTATGTATGCAGGCATGTTAAATAAATTAGATCCTTTTTATTATCGCATCTCATGTGCGTTTTGATCTTCACTCATTATTTTGATAAACAGAAGATGAGTTGAATATTATTTGAGTCACAGGTGTAGAATATGTGCTCAATTCAGCAATAAAAAATAAAATTTCTAAGGTAATTATGCAGAAGACTTTTTCCAGTCATAACAAAAAAAATGATTTTATTTTTTAAACAACAAAAATCAAGCATCAAACATAGTACAGAAAAAATTGTAACAACAAAAAATTGATTAAAACTGATGAAAAATTAAGCATCAAACATAGTAGCAACCTATTAACTCGGGGAAATTGCAGTATATATGTATGACTGGTAAGACCCCAAAAAAATATTGCAAAAATATGGAAGCATAAAAAAGAAGTGCAACTTAAAGACATGAAACCATCTAAAATGATTGAAAAACAAGGAATCAGACCCTTTGAATTATCAAATTATCCCTCCTCTTTCCTTCTTCCCCTACAACTCTGATCACCGGCCATGTTGGAAATTGAGGGGATAAAATATAATTTATTTAAATCATAATTTTGAAATATTAAATAGATGAGAATTTATTACAATTATAAAAGATATAAAAAGATACACATAAAATTTATAGACATGTGCATGTATTTACTGTTCTTAAGAGTAAATTCTCACCCTTTTGAGTACTTGATGTAGGAAGTTAATAGGATGCAACTATCATTTTCCCTACAAGAGTGCACACGTAATATAAAGGTGTCAGTAACAGTTCATTTGATTGTCCCAAATACCAAATCAATATAGTATAAACTCGTATTTTATGAGAAAATAAAACTGCTTTCACAAGCTTCAAATTGTGTTTTCTGAGCAATGGTATTCCTTCCCACAAAACACACACATATATATAGACTAGATGCGAGGGGTCGTGTTTCGCACGATGGCCCATGCCCATGGTTCAAATAATCTCAAATTCTTTGATTTGAAATTTACATCCATCCAAAACAGATACTTAATTTTTGATCAGTAATTGTTAATGTTACCCTGCTGCATGCTACTTGTAGCTTGCTGTTTTGCACGTTCAACAACTGCCAACTGCTGTGAACGCTATGGATGAAAACATCTCATATTTGAAAACATTGGGCTAGCTCACTACTGGAACTTAAGGGTCCTAAAGAACAAATAGAACGAAAATATATAAGCAAACAATAAAAAAATCCATGGTGCCTATTTTGCAAAACTTGAAGGAGGTTATAAAATTTGAATTTTTCTAATTGTAACCCTATGCAAGTATATATCAAGTCAGATTTAGAAAAAATAAATGGACCTCTTCATAGTCGGTGGATCATTAACATCACACAAACAAGCAAAACATGTGTATGTGTGCACACACAACCAAAACCCAATATGAAAGAGCTTAAGAGTTATCTATTGTGTCAAGAAAAGTAAATTAAAAACCTAAAGAGTGGAAAACATGTGAAAAGCAGTCTTGTCTAGGTTCTTCACTCAAATACTCTCCTCTTTTAGTAAAATGAAAATAAAAAGCTCTAGAGTCTTTTTCCTTGTCATTGATGGTTCTTCAAACTATTGTAATTCAACTCCACCCTCAAAAGGGAGAAGACACAAAATCACTCCTCAAATAAAATGAAAGCAGATAGGACTGAAAATCAAATAGACAGACAAAGTATACAGCTTCCCCAGATAATACCTTCTAAGAATGCTATATGGCAGTAGCGATGATGCTTAACAGGATCAAGAAAGTGTATTTAAAATGCTCACTGCAGTTTTGTAGTTGGGGAATGTCTCCTTTACAGTGATTGATAATGAAAACCATGTTGAACCTGTGGCAGATGAAGGTAACAATCTACTAAAAAACCTGTCTATAATTTTTGTTGATAGGAGTGTTGCTACTCATATTATTTTTTCAGACAGGTTTTCAAATTGATAAGCCATTATCAACAAAAAAATTATTATTTATTGACATAGCAAAAATCTTAGCCAATAGACCAACCCATTTGCCTTCAAGTTAAAGATCTAGAATAACATACCTCAGTATTATATATGTAAACAGAGCAGTGAAAAAGAGTTTTGTCTGCTTCAGCATTGAGAATGTGAGGGAATCAAGATTTTTGTATGAAATCTACAGCAGACTGTTTTGCAGCGCATAAATAGCTGCTGGCAATCCTGATGTAATCAATGAACCAACTAAAGTCCACTTCTTGAATAGTCTCCTCAAACCACCATCTCTTACTGTTAGTGTATGATTGTAAATAGCTTTAGCGCGTTAGTGTATGATTGTAAATAGCTTTAGCACTTTTTCTTTTCTTCTTTATGCTTTCAGTGGGCATCCAATGCATCACATTCTCTCTATAAAGAGAGTGCATTCTCTTTGTAATAGATATACAATTATAGACAGACAACAATTCAGTGTCTCTCTCTCTCTCTCTCTCTATTCTCTCTCTCTCTATCAAACTATTGTTTTTCATGGTATCAGAGCCCAGGTATACAATTCTGGCATTTTTCAATTTTGGTGTTTAGTCCCGTATACAGTGGAACTATACCAAACAGCTCGGAATCTTCTTACGATTCCAATGGCACCACGCACGTCATCAGAAACCTCTTAACGCGCTCTCACGCGCCTCCTTTGTGATCGGCGCGTCACTTCTTCCGTCGCCACTCTCACACGCGCCTTCACGCGCCTTCAGGTCTGCTCCTTCGTGCGCCGCGCCTGCTACCGTGCATTCTCTCTATAAAGAGAGTGCATTCTCTTTGTAATAGATATACAATTATAGACAGACAACAATTCAATGTCTCTCTCTCTCTCTCTATTCTCTCTCTCTCTATCAAACTATTGTTTTTCATGGTATCAGAGCCCAGGTATACAATTCTGGCATTTTTCAATTTTGGTGTTTAGTCCCGTATACAGTGGAACTATACCAAACAGCTCGGAATCTTCTTACGATTCCAACGGCACCACGCACGTCATCAGAAACCTCTTAACGCGCTCTCACGCGCCTCCTTTGTGATCGGCGCGTCACTTCTTCCGTCGCCACTCTCACACGCGCCTTCAGGCGCCTTCAGGTCTGCTTCTTCATGCGCCGCGCCTGCTACCGTGCACCCGCGTGCGCCATCCTTCTACCGTGAGCCGCGCCTGCGCCGTTCCACTATCGTGCACCTGCTTGCGCCGTTCCACTATCGTGTACCCGCCTGCGCCGTTCCACTATTGTGAGCCGCGCCTGCGCATCCTGCTATTGTGAGCCGCGTGCGCCAGTTTTGCTAACGTGCGTCGCTGACATCATCTTGCATTCTGCTGACATCATCTCTACACAGCACACATTTCCTAGCTATTTTCGACCTTCCAGACTCATTGGTACACTCTGTTTTACCTAATTTTGCTCCTACAGGTCTATTCCTATTAATTTAGTCCGACTCAACTAGTATTATGGATCGCCATGATGCCTCCCATCCCATTTCCGTTATTTTGAATGGTTCAAACTATGTTCTGTGGGCCCAAGCCATGTCCTCCTTCCTGAAAGGAAAGAAGCTCTGGCGAATTGTCACCGGGGATGTGACTAAACCGGTGAAAGACAGTGACACTAATGAAACTACTGCTTCTACTGCTACATATGAAGACCGACTTGAGGAATGGGATAGTAAGAATTACCAAATCATTACCTGGTTTCGTAATACCTCTGTTACCTCTATCAGTCTTCAGTTTGGTCGCTTTCAGCTTGACTCTGTAACTACTCCTGCAAAAGACATTTGGGATTTTTTGAAAGAACAATACCAGACTACTGGTCTTGCCCATCAATATCAACTTCAGAACCAACTTCACCGCATGCGCCAAGAATCCACTCAGTCCATTAATGACTTCCTTTCTCAAATGTACTCTGTTTGGGATCAGCTTGCTCTTTCAGAACCAACTTGGCATAACCAAGAAGATGCTGTTTTATTTACTATCTATCGTAACCAGCAAAGGTTGGTGCACTTTCTCATGGCTCTTACTTCCTCTTTTGAGCCCGTACGTGCCTCTTTGCTTCATCGCCATTGTCACACCCCAAATCCGGGCATGACCGGCCGTGGCCCACAGGGACTTAGCCCAAGGCACACGTAAGCCTAAACACGAATCCAATCACATTGAACAACTGAACAATAGTCCAATAATAAATAACCAAAACTCAATCCAGACATGTCACAATTATAAACGGCAAAATCAACCGTAATAAAAAACCATTCAAACTTATGGGATATAAACAACCCACATATCAAAAATAATCCTAAATGAACTTCGATAAGAATAAATATAAATATGCACAAACTTGACATAACACTCTAAACTAAAGGAATGCCCTAGAGGTCCATGCAATTGAGTCCCCGCTACGCCATGAGTCCACTCTAAGTCCATCTAACACCTGGAAGTGATAAAAACTAAGTCAGCTGATAGCTCAGTGAGTAGCAACATGGATAGTAAATACAGTTTTGAAAACAGGGTTCAATTCCAAAATAAGTTATATATCACAGAAACTAGATTGGCATACAGTTTGGTAAATACAATCTGTTTCAAAAAGAAGGTTCCACAAATCAACACTTAAATACTCATGTCTCGCAAGAACATGATAAACGACATTTTTCACTTAAAACAGATTATAACATGAACACCAATAATTTTCTGGGTACCAAGAAAAATAAATAACCTGCCACACATTTCTCAGGCTATAAGCCCCGTTGGATCCAATACCGAACTAAGAGTCATCCTCAGGGTGGCACCTGGGCCTTTTCTCAAAGACGATCCGATTGAAGGTCACCTAGTTGTTTTTAAAGGTCTGTTCCTTACAATCGTTGAGCACTAGAGTCATCACGGCCCAACCCGGATCTGTTCCCTAGTGGCCAGAGTCACCACACACAGTGGAATAATTTCCCTGGACTAAATACACACATGGTCCCAATAATCAATACACATCAGTTTTCGCAAAACATAGTAGTTCATCATTATAAACATGAGACCAAAACAAATAGTTTACAGTATGCCAAGTTCACACATGTTTCAGAAGTAATTTGATTCAATTGATAATATAATAATTTATCAAAACAGTTTAGTCTTGAAACAACAATTTAATTTTCCAACAGTTCAGGGTAGGGGAACATTTATAAAAATACGTAGCATGAAACTACTCACCTGAAACGCAATAATATAATCCTCGAATAAAGTGTAAAAGTCCAACTAGTGCCCTGAACCAATATAAAAACTACAGGTCACTACGAATTTAAACATACTAAAGAATACGAACTAAGTAACCCCAAACTAAAGCGCACTAACACGGTTCAACCCAACTCACCGTTACTCTTAAATATTACCTAAGTTTATGTTCTTCAAGGTCTAAAATCACCCAAGACATAGGTTCCGATCGAAACTTAATTAATTGTGACTTTAAGATAAAACAGAATTTCAAACAAGCCTTCTCAACCTATTCGCTAACTTTGAAAATTACAAAACCCACTCCACGCTATTCGAAAAATTCCAATAACCTCCAGATATGATCTAATATATCCTAAGTTTCAAACCCAATTGGTTTCACTTGATTTTCTTATCAAAATAATTATCTACAATTTATTATATCCAAACAGGTTGTTTTCTGCAGCACTTTAAAGAAATTGACGGTTCTCTTAATATACAAGAGCAATCAATGCAAGGCCAAAAAAGTAAGAAACTAGACTCGTAACCGGTTCTAATGACACTAATTTGATAATTTTTGAATTTATACCCAAAGAGAACAACACTCCCGAATTTACTATTTTGGACTGATTTCCTGGACAGATTTGAATACCTCAATTTATATGGATTTTGACTCCCAAAAATTATGAAAAAATTCAGATATGCAATTCAATGTGTAATTGATCTACTGTAAAAATTTCAGATTAAAATTCATCCGTTTGATATGGTTTCTTGATTTTTAAAATTTGTGACTTTGTACAGAATTTTTGGACTGAAAATTACACCCAATCTTTATACATAAATTTAGCTCCTCAAGTTTCTTGATAGGATATCTATATACACAATACATAAACCTGCAACCTCTCCATCAATGAACAAAATAATTATAGAATAAGGATGAAGAACAAAAAGAAGAGAAGAAAACCAAGGAGGGCTAACCTTTGATGATCACACACAACACAACACACCCAAAAGTTCTTTGATTACAACATCTTCTTCTTTTTTTCCTTCTCTCTAACCCTCTCCCGTGGCTGCTGTTGTTGCCCTATGTGGTGAACAAATAATAGAGTAGGGTTTGTGTTTATTTTATTTTATACTAGTGGTGGGCACACATAGGTCAAATAAATAGATAAATATACAAAACATATGTATAAGTTACATGCAACTCAAATGGTAGGAGTCTTATATATTAACCTTGTGGTCTAGAGTTCAAGTCACCCCCTCCCCTCTCTCTCTCTTTTTATTTTTATTTTTATAATAAACCTTGTCTCTAAATTAAAGACTTTCACCATAAATTTATTTTAGGTTTAAAATTAATTAAAAGATCCTCCAATAATATTTAATTTGCACCTTAGAATTCACCACCAAAATATTTGAGATTGTAATATTATTATTTAATTATTTACTTAATTTTTATATTCGGGTTCTCACAGCCATCCATTGCCCACTCTTGAACAAGCAATTTCTGAGTTGCTATCAGAGGAGACTCGTCTCGGTACTCTTCAAACTCATCATGTGGACTCTGTTCTTGCCACTCCTCCGTACCGGCCATCATTTACCCAGCGGACCACTGCTTGCCTCTATTGTCAGAATCGGGGCCTTCCTTCCACCCATCTCCTAGTCAATTGCCCCGTCAGATCCTGCCGCTACTGCAACAAACTTGGTCCTGGTCATCTACAACAGGATTGTTTTCGCAATCCATCCCGCTCATCCTCCAATAGCCACTCCTCTTGCGGTGGCTCTTCTCGGGGAAGCTTTCATCGTTTTGGAAATCAGTCTCATCACACTGCTACTGCTGCTTCCGGGAATCAGTCTCATCACACTAATGCTGCTGCCTCTGCAGGGTTCTCTGAGTCACCTGCTCCGTCTACCCCTCGCTTTTCTCCGACGGATGTAGAGGCCATGCTCAAACAACTTCTCTCCCCTTCTGGTACACCTCCTCCTACTGCTTTGTCTGTAATCCCAGGTAACTCTTCTTGGTATTTTGACTCTGCCTGCTGTAATCATATGACCTCCAGTTCTACTATCTTTTCTTCCTTCTCCTCATCTCCTCATATTCCCTCAATTCATACTGCTGATGGTTCCCTCATGTCTGTCCGTCATGTTGGTACTGTTTCCACCTCTTCTTTATCTATACCTCAAGTTTATCATATCCCTGCTCTCACCCTAAACCTTATTTCCATTGGTCAATTATGTGAACTTGGTCTAACTGTCACATTTTCTGCTACTGATTGTTTGGTACAAGACCCTCAGATGGGGCAGACTATTGGGATCGGCCGTAAGCATGGACGTCTCTATGAACTCATTCACCTTCATGTTCCTGCCTCTCCTCAGATCGTTGCTCCTACATCTACTTCCTCATTATCTCCCTTTCATCTTTGGCATTGTCGCTTAGGGCATATTTCTGTTAATCGCTTAAAGTCTTTGATTTCTAGTGGACAGTTGGGTCATGTAATTCCCGATAATTTCGATTGTATACCCTATCAACTTGCCAAACAACCTGCTTTATCATTTAATAAAAGTACTTCTGTTTCCCTTGCACCTTTTGATCTTATACATTCGGATATTTGGGGCCCCTCCCCTACTACTACTATGGGGGGATCCCGCTATTTTGTTGTTTTTATTGATGATTTTTCCCGGTTTACTTGGCTTTTTCTCATGAAAAATAGGTCTGAACTTAAACACATTTATTATAGATTTGCTCAAATGGTCCACACCCAATTCTCCAAAGCCATCAAAATTTTTTGCTCTGACAATGCTATGGAATATCGGGATTCAGATTTCCTTTCCTTTCTTCAGCATCATGGTACACTGCCTCATCGTTCTTGTGCTGGCACGTCCTAGCAAAATGGCCGCGCTGAACGAAAACATAGGCATATTCTTGACACTACTTGCGCTCTCCTTCTATCTTCTTCCTGCCCTGAAAACTTTTGGGGGGAAGCTGCCCTCACTGCTGTTTACACTATCAACTGTGCTCCTACCCCTGTCATCCATAATCAAACTCTGTTTGA
This sequence comes from Camellia sinensis, assembly GCF_055761805.1. Classification (NCBI taxonomy): domain Eukaryota; kingdom Viridiplantae; phylum Streptophyta; class Magnoliopsida; order Ericales; family Theaceae; genus Camellia; species Camellia sinensis. Next base: position 12,163,111 of record NC_138968.1, read on the forward strand.
ACATCTGCATGGCACTCCCCCTCCTTACGCCAATCTTCGGGTTTTTGGCTCTGCCTGCTTTGTTCTACTTCAATCCCATGAACACACCAAGCTTGAACCTCGTTCTCGTCTTTGTTGCTTTCTTGGGTATGGAATTGAACATAAAGGCTTTCGCTGTTGGGATCCTCTCTCTAAACGTCTTCGTATCTCCCGCCATGTCATTTTCTGGGAGCACCAAATGTTTTCCTCGTTATCCTCCTTTCACTTACCCGTACTTTCTACTACTGTACTATTTACTAATCCTTCCATAGATCTTTTCTCTACTGATTTTGATACAGGTTCCTCCTTCATCGAGACGCCCTTGCCCACTCCTGATCCCGTCCAGCCTGCTCTCCCTGAAGGTCTACCTCTCATTGCCACACCTCCTTCTCCACCGGTTCTTCCTCCCATCGATCCTCCTACGGGTCGACCACGCCGGGTAACTCAACCTCCTATCCATCTTCGTGATTATATTGTTGGCTCTGCGGCCTTCTCTACTTATGAACCTACCTCCTATCGTGAGGCTTGTACTAATCCTCTTTGGCAGCAAGCTACGACTGATGAACTCCAGGCCTTGGACAAAGCTCATACTTGGGATCTTGTTGATCTTCCTCCTGGCAAGACTGCGATTGGCTACAAATGGGTTTACAAAATCAAAACACATTCTAATGGCTCTATTGAACGCTACAAAGCTCGTCTTGTTGCCAAGGGTTTCAACCAGGAATATGGTATTGATTATGAGGAGACATTCTCTCCTGTTGCTCGGCTTACCTCTGTTCGCAGTTTACTTGCTGTTGCTGCTGCTCGCCACTAGGGGCTCTTTCAGATGGATGTCAAAAATACTTTCCTCAATGGTCATCTTCTTGAGGAGGTCTACATGCAACCTCCACCTGGGTCTACTTTTCCACCTCATCAGGTTTGCAAACTACAGCGTGCTCTCTATGGCCTCAAGCAAGCGCCTCGTGCTTGGTTTGCTAAGTTCAGTTCTACCATTCATGACTTCGGGTTCACCTCTAGCTCCTATGACTCTGCTCTTTTTATACGGACTACTTCTCATGGTACCACTCTTCTTCTTCTGTATGTGGATGATATGATTATCACTGGTAATGATGAAGCTGGCATTCTCCACCTCAAACAGTTTCTCCACCGACAGTTTGAGATGAAGGACCTTGGTACTCTTAACTACTTCTTAGGCCTTGAAGTCTCTTATGATTCTACTGGTTCCTATTTGTCCCAGGCCAAATATGCATCCGATTTTCTGGCTCGTGCTGGTCTTACTGATTGCAAAACTACCTCTACTCCAGTTGATCCTTAGATTCGTCTCACTCCTCTCGATGGGACTCTTCTCTCTGATGCTACTCTTTATCGCCAGCTCGTCGGCAGTCTTGTCTACCTCACAGTAACTCGTCCTGACATTGCCTATGCTGTTCACATTGTCAGTCAGTACATGTCGACTCCTCGCACTCCCCACTATACTGCTCTACTCCGCATCCTTCGTTACCTCAAAGGCACTCTGTTCCATGGCCTTCACTTCTCTACTTCCTCATCTCTTGAACTGCGTGCCTTTTCCGATGTTGATTGGGCTGGGGATCCTACGGATCGATGCTCTACCACGGGATTCTGCTTCTTCTTAGGGGATTCTCTTCTTGCTTGGCGTAGCAAAAAATAATCCCTCACTGCCCGCTCTAGCACCGAAGCTGAATACCGAGCTCTTGCTGATACTACTCAGGAACTTCGCTGGCTTCGCTGGCTCCTTGCTGATATGGGTGTTTCTTCTTATGGTCCTACCTCTCTCTATTGTGACAATCAGAGTGCCATTCAGATTGCTCACAATGATGTTTTTCATGATCGCACCAAACATATTGAGATTGATTGTCATTTCATTCGCCAGCATGTTACCTGTGGTACTGTTCATCTTCTCCCTATTGCTTCAGTTGATCAACCTGCTGATATCTTCACTAAGGCTCATCTTCCTGGCCGCTTCAATGATCTTGTTTCCAAACTCAACTTGGTTGATGCTTTCCCTCCTTGAGTTTGCGGGGGGATGTTAGTGTATGATTGTAAATAGCTTTAGCATGTTAGTGTATGATTGTAAATAGCTTTAGCACTTTTTCTTTTCTTCTTTATGCTTTCGGTGGGCATCCAATGCATCACATTCTCTCTATAAAGAGAGTGCATTCTCTTTGTAATAGATATACAATTATAGATAGACAACAATTCAGTGTCTCTCTCTCTCTCTCTCTCTCTATTCTCTCTCTCTCTATCAAACTATTGTTTTTCACTTACAATGAGTGTAAGAGCAAAAATAACCTGTAAGCACATGAAAAATATATTTCCTTCAATGTACATCAGATCAAAAACAAAGATGGAGTGCAAAACAAAAGATGAAGGAGAAAACCTTTATTATCTCACATGCCAAAACAGATGAAGTCACAATAACTTCTTGCCTGCAAGAATCATAGTTAGTTGAAAACTGGAAAATTACAGTACTATATATTGGTTAAAAATTGAACCAGCATTTATCATTGCACATGGTAATAATTAACAAGAAAAGTAGAAATGCTCCTGTGGTGTAAATACTGAAAAACTCAACACCAGTTTTTCTTTTCTTTTCCTTCTTTTTTTTATCTCTTTTCCTGCTGGGAAATTGGTTTCTGGAGTGTGAAGGAATTTAAAGAATCACTATTAATAGTCATTTTGTGTAAAATAATTGGTACTTTACTAAAAAACCTGTCTATAATTTTTTTTGTTGATAATGGCTTATTATTTATTTTGCTTGTAGGTGGTTTATTGGCTGTAGGTAGCAACACTCCTATTCATTGCAGTTTGGACATACTAATCCATACTAGCCCTCCTTGAGCCTGTTGCTCGAGTATGACCCCATGCACTTCAGTTCAAGGGTTCAAATGCAAGTGATGGATTGCTAAAATTAGACATGGCAATCCTTGTTGCAGTGAAGAGGTTTTGAAACCCCTTTAGAAAATATTGCATTGCTGATGGAACTTCATGAATGCCATCAGTTGTTCTTATAATCAAATCAAAAATTTAGAAAACAAGCTCATAGGATTTTGGAAGAGGGAGAGGAACTATTAATAGATTAGATTGATTGTTGATATTTGCTGATATCTACTTGTTTCTCTCACTTCAATCCATTGTCTTGATGATAGCATGGGTGGATTAATAAATTCTTTCCATAGCATGGGTGGATTAATAAATTCTTCCCATTCTGAACCAATATAAATTTGGTTAATTTTATATGATAAATCAATAAATGGTGGGTTTAAGATCAGTTTTATTGGAGAATGGCTTTAAGCCAAACCTTGATTACTATTGTGGGTTAAAGATCTGGGCATTGATATTGTTTGAATTTTATGCATATTTTCTGAAAATGATAAAGGAAAGCTCAATTTTCCATCTTTCCGCTATCTATGCTCCCTTGAATCTCAGGAATGTCCTGACAACGTGCTAGTTGAACCCTACAAGGTACGCACATTTCTTCAAATCTGACCTTCTCTATCACCATAGATATAGCTGTTGATCTGATGTGAATTTTGTTGGTAACAATTAGGAGAATTTGGAAATGCAACTTTTGTGTATGGATGACTCGTGTGATTTTCATAGCATTTGGAAATGCAACTTTTGTCGTGATGAATTTAAAGTAACGTTTTAGTAGTTTCTTGAATCTTCATGGTAAGGGGTTTTAGTTCTACAATGATCCTAATAAAAAAACTTTTTTTTTCCCTTGTGTTTTCTCTTTCCCATTTAGCCTAATAGTTATAGTTTGAGATGTTGAATACTCTCTTTAATTATTTGGTGATCAAAACAAATCTTTGAGTATACATTTTCATGTTATTGCAGAGATCTGGTAGGATTGAAGAACAGATTGAAAAGCTTCAACATTAAAGTGAAGACTATTTTTGGAAGAACAGGTCATTGGGGAACTTGGCCCAGGCATACTTATAGCAAAATAATTTCAAATCCTTGGAAGAGCATTTGTTTTGTATATAGAAGACATTTATTTTTGTACAATCCTCTGTTTTGGAAATTCAGTGTTTTTGTATGTAATATTTAATTTAGATAGATTATACTTGGTTGGTATGGATTTGTATAATATTTGGAATATGATGTTACAAGTTAAAGTTTTTGGATAGTTGATAATGAAATGGGTATTATTGATAATGGATTTAGATTATAATTGATAAATGTACTATTCTGTATATGTACAGGTTACATGTTGCATTGATAATGGAATGCATATAATTTAGAAATTAATGAAAAATATTCAATTTGTGCATTTTAAAAAAATTAATAAATAGAGCTTTTGGCGACTAAACATTTAGTAGCCAAAAAATAAAAAGGGAACTTGTTGGCTGCTAAATAGTAAGCAGTAAAAAAGAATGAATATTTTGGCGACTAAAAAATTAGTAGCTAAAAAGGAGCACCATTATTTTAGCAACTAAAAAATTGGTAGCTAAAAAACTGAAGATGAAAAATATTTTCTTTTTGGCGACTAAATATGTTCTTTTGGGCAACTAAATTTTTAGTCGCCAATTGGCGACTTTCGGCGACTAAAAAAAAATTAATCGCCAATTCTTTTACAGATAATTAGTCAACGACAAAACGGGCGACCAAAAATTTTAATCGGTAAAAATCTTTGGCGACTAAAAAATTGACTTTTGGTGACTAAAAATTTAGTCACCAAAAGTGTAATTTGTTGTAGTGGTTCTAGCTAGATCTAAATCCAAACAAATGTTTGAAAATTTAATTCTCATAGGGATAACAATTGTATAGAAAGGATTTATTTATTTATTGTAATTGACGAAACAATACTAATGGCTTATATTTCAAGAGGAGGCCTGGCCAAATGTCCACAATGACTCACTATTTAGATAAATCTACACAAGGCATTTCCATAAAAAAAAAACCAGCAACAAATTCAAGAGGCTTCTTTTCCAAACTAATTGAACTCAAAATCAAAGAAATATTCCAAAATTACACAGAAGTTGACAAGCAACATGACAAATAGCTTGCAGTGGTAAACATTAATAGTGCTCTTTAGTGAGAGGCATGATTTCGCAATCAAATAATATATATCATCATAAACCAAACCAAACTAAGCTTTAATAAATAATATAGATCATCATGACTCTTAGAATTTGGAGATACAAACTCTTACATATAGGTCCAAATGAGACAACAAAAGAATTTCCCACCTCTCAAAAGTAGCAGGAGCAAATCTAATAGAACATGGTAATCAAAAGAATTAGCAAGATCCAAAGTTCTAGACAATACTCAAACCCTACAAACGTTCATATATGAAAAACAAAAAAATAAAAAACACAAGAAGCATATATAATGTTGAAGTTATATAACTCATTGTACCTTTCAAAATTTAAAATTACAGGAAAAATAAAAGGTCAAGTTATACTCAAATGTGACATAGAACAATCATTAATTTTTATTTCTTTTGCTTCTACCATTAAGGATCATTATGTCATCATAACCGTGGTGAAGTCAGTATTTTTTTAGCATCCACAACTGATTCCAGTTATCTAAAAACTTCAACAAGTACATTTACAGAAAATTAAGTAAACAGAGAAAACTATTTGAATTACAACATCAGCATTTGTTATTGAATTTAATAATGGAAATCCACCTTTTAGAATCAAATTGAAATAAGGCAAACCAACCATTATCATATCCAAATAAATAAATGATACTAATTACTATGTAAGTACATTGCTAAATGCTCAACATGGCGAAACCAATGCTGGGAGAGAAGCAAATATATATATATATATATATATTATTCATATAAAATACTTGTGGTAAATCATTTCGTTATGGTTTTATTTCTGCACTAAATCTATGAATGCCTGTTCAAACAAAGAAACACAAAGTTAAGCTTTGTGTTGATAAAATACTCAAGTATAAATAAGATAATGTATATACCAAACCAAACAAAGCCTAGCCTTGTGTCTCAATCAAGTGGGCTACATGAATTATTTTCTCCAATATGCTCTAATTATTTGAATTACAACATCAGCATTTGTTATTGAATTTAATAATGGAAATCCACCTTTTAGAATCAAATTGAAATAAGGCAAACCAACCATTATCATATCCAAATAAATAAATGATACTAATTACTATGTAAGTACATTGCTAAATGCTCAACATGGCGAAACCAATGCTGGGAGAGAAGCAAATATATATATATATATATATATATATATATTATTCATATAAAATACTTGTGGTAAATCATTTCGTTATGGTTTTATTTCTGCACTAAATCTATGAATGCCTGTTCAAACAAAGAAACACAAAGTTAAGCTTTGTGTTGATAAAATACTCAAGTATAAATAAGATAATGTATATACCAAACCAAACAAAGCCTAGCCTTGTGTCTCAATCAAGTGGGCTACATGAATTATTTTCTCCAATATGCTCTAATTAAGACAATGTACATAACCAAAACAATTACTTGATGCAAATTTGAGAAATACATAATTTGTACAAGAATTATCTTTGTCAATAATAGTAACAAAATCAAGGCGAATTTAAGAATTGCAATGTCACAATAACCTGGCCCATCTAACAGAGTTGTTTATCATGAAACCCACAACTTTTCTATTCATTTTGATTGTCTGCATCACAAAAGTAGAACAAGAAATAAAACCATCATTGTTTGCCAATTCTTTAATGGCTTTCCTAAATTCTCCTACACCCTTTTCTATTTCTTGGCTCTTCTCTTGGTAGACAAACTTTTTCTTCCAAATAATAAGTAATTTGTATAAGAAAAGCAAGTGAGTAGCCAAGAAAAAAAAGGAACAGAGACTTAGAAAAGAAAGAGAGAGGTTGGGACTGTAATTCCATGCCTTTATTCCAAGAGTTCCCAAGCTATTTATAAGCCAAGTGAAAGTACACCAACTACAGGAAATAACAACAGAAAATAATAATGCAAAAAGAGGTGGCACTAATTGTGGAAGCAGTAAGCAACCATTATAACCACTATTGAAAACAGCCTACATTAACTTCTATTCTTGAGGCAGCAATTCCTATTCTCATGCTAATGCAGCAAGGCAAAGACATATCATTCCTCCCCCCTTGAATTATCCTTGTCCTCAAGGATAAAGTCAGGGTAAGACTTCAAAAAACGCCAATGATTCTCCCAAGTTGCATCTTCAATTGGTGCCCCAACCCATTTGACCAAAATCTCGGACTTGGGGCGGTAAAGACCCTTTTGAACAGTACGGGTGTCCAACACTGCTTCAGGTTGAGGAAGGATCTCGGATGTGTCTGAAACTAGCGGAAGTTGGTGGGAGACAGTGGTAATGGAACTGACGTGTTTTTTGAGGAGACTAACATGAAAGACATCGTGCATTTGGGAATTCACTGGTAGCTCGAGCTTGTACGCCACTGGACCAATTCGGGCAAGAACCTTATAAGGGCCAAAGAACTGAGGTGAGAGTTTCATAGAGCTGCAAGAAGCCACTATTTCTGCCGGTACGGTTGGAGTTTGAGGTACACAAAATCACCGACCTCAAAAACAAGCTCCCATTGATGTTGGTCAGCTTGGGATTTCATTCGATCAAGGGCGACTGTCAAATTACAATGCAATGCACTCAGAATGTCATCACGGTTCCGCAAAAGGTCGTCGACTGCCTGCATTTCTGTTGTTCCTGGAATGTAAGAAAGTAAAGTGGGTGGAGGTAGACCGTACATGGCTTCGAAAGGGGAAATTTTGGTGGATGAGTGAGTGGAAGTGTTGTAGCTATATTCAGCCTATGCAACCCAGTCCATCCATTTCCTTGGCTGCCCATGTGTGAAGCACCAAAGATACTGCTCAAGCATGCGATTAACTACTTCCATTTGACCGTCGGTCAGTGGGTGACAGCTAGAACTCATGCAAAGAGCTGTACCCTGGCTGTGAAATAAAGTTTTCCAAAATAAACTCATAAAAATTTTGTTACGTTCACTTACAATGGATGTCGACATGCCATGAAGTCGGACAATTTGCTCGATAAAGACTTTGGCCACGGTGATGATAATAAAATGGTGCTTGAACGGAATGAAATGTGCATATTTGGTCAAGCGATCGACGACCACCATGACGACAGTTTTACCTTATGACGGTGGCAACCCTTCTACGAAATCCATGGAAATGTCAGTCCATACTTTAGCTGGTACTGGCAACGGTTGTAAGAGGTCGGCGAGGGTCAAGCAATTAGATTTGCTTCGTTGACAGACATCATAATTTTTAATGAAGTCCTTGATCGCAGTTCGCATGTGAGGCCAAGTAAAGCTTGCGTGAATATGACTCAATATTTTATGATAGCCAAAGTGTCTACCAATCGGTGACGAGTGATGTGTTGATAAAATAACCGGAAGTAGTGGCGAAGAAGGACTCAAATAGATGCACTCACCTTTGAAAAGAACCCCATTACGTAAAGAGTACTACGGCTAGAGGTGTGATGGTATGGATCCCACTAATTAACTATAGAATGGATTGTTGGCAACCTCTTGTTGGAGCGTGGCCCACCAATCTACAATGGGTAGGGACACAGCGAGGAATTCTAGTTCTCCAACCTGTGAGAGAGCATCAGCACCACAATTCTTCTTTTTCTTCTTGTACGCAATGATATAATCATAGCCGAGGATCTTCGGTAACCACCGTGTTTGTGCCGGCATCATGATCCGTTGCTTTAACAAATATTTTAAACTCTTCTAATCAGTTCGGACAATGAAAGGTTTGCCGATTAAATACGGTCTCCACTTGCGAATGGCCTTAACTATTGCTAGCATCTCCTTCTCTTAGGTTAATAAAGCTAAGACCGATGGTTTGAGAGCTTCACTGAAGTAGGCTATTGGTTGGTCTTGTTGTGACAAAATAACTCTGATGCCCACCCCACAAGCATCTCATTCGATCATAAAAGATTGTGAAAAATCTGATAAGCGTAGGACTAGAGGAGATGTAAGGGCTTGTTTGAGTTATGAGAAAGCGGTGGTGGCCTCAGAAGTCCATTGGAACCCCTCTTTGGATAATAAGCAAGTGGGAGGTAGGCCTAAGCATAAGGTTATCCGTCCCGAACAACCCGTCATACCCGACCCGACCCGCACACATATGGGTGGTTTCGCAAATATAATAGGGTAAGGTGTGGTTTAGAATATTTCAATTTTTCAGTTTGCGGGCGGGTTGCGGGTTTGACCCGCACTCACCATAACCGCTCACACTAATTTTTTTTTTTTTTAAAAAAAACCTAAACCGTTCATTTATTCCATCTATGTAGATATTTTTACCCAAACAAAACCAATCGAGAAACCCTAATCTCTCAAATCAAAACATCTGAGAGCACTGAGAGCTCTCTTCTCATCTCACTCTCTCTCATTTTTCATCTGCGTAGCTCGCACCGATCGACCATCGCAATCGACTCTCTCTCTTTGATAATTCTCAGATAAGGACTCTCTGTGTCTCTGTCTCTGTCTCTCTCCCCGATCTGTGATTTGTTTTTAGGCAATCAGATCTGTCTCACTCTCTCGTTTTTCATTTGCACACTACTGGGATTACCAGTGTATCTACTAAGTTTTCCCATTGCCAAAGCAATATCAGGTCTAGTGCAAGTCATGACATACATCAGGCTACCTATTACTCTTGAGTATTCTAGCTGATGAACAATAGCTCTTCCAATATTAGGATACAATTTCAAATTTGAATCAAAAGGTGTAGACATGGGTGTACAATTATATTGATTAAATTTCTTAAGAATTTTCTCAATATATTGCGACTGGGTTAGAATCAAATTATTGTCCTCTCGTTTGATCTTAATACCTAGAATTACATCAACCAAGCCCATGTCTTTCATACTAAAGCCAGACAACAAGAAACTTTTAGTACTTTTAATGACACCATTGTCAGTACCAAAATTAAGCATGTCATCTACATATAGGCATATGATTACACCTCTATATCCAGTAAACTTACTATACACAAACTTATCAGATTCATGTATCCTAAAACCATTCGACACTATTACTTTGTCAAATTTTTCATGCCACTGTTTTGGAGCTTGTTTCAGTCCATATAGTGACTTCACGAGTTTACACAGTTTGTGCTCTTGACCCTGTACAACAAATCCGTCCGATTGTTGCATGTAAATTTTCTCATCTAACTCTCCATTTAGAAAAGCGGTCTTAACATCCATTTGATGGATTTCAAGCTTATAGATTCAGGCTAAGGCAATCAACACTCGAATGGTGGCGATTCTAGCCACCAGAGCATATGTATCAAAATAATCAATACCCTCCTTTTGAGTAAAACCCTTAGCAACTAATCTTGCTTTGAACTTGTCAATTGTGCTATCAACTTTCATTTTCCTTTTGAAAATCCATTCACAACCAATTGGTTTGGACCTAGGTGGCAAATCAGCAAGTATCCAGGTATTGTTACCCATGATAGAACCCATCTCATCATTTATTGCTTCTTTCCAGAAAGCAACATAGCCTCCTCAAAGGTTAATGGACCTGAATCCATATTCAAAGATATCATTGTTTGCTTACAATAAGCTTTCCTAGTTCCTTCTACAAGGTAAATAACGAAATCAGGGCCAAATGACTTCTCAGTCCTAGCCCTCTTACTCCTCCTTAGCTCAATAGGCTCATTAGGTTCATTAGGCTCAATGGATTCATGTCATTCACTTTCCTTTGTAGACATCAAAGGAGTTGATTCATTTTCTTGATTAGAATCCAACCTTGGAATGGTTATGAAACGATTATCATAAAATACCGCATCACGTGATTCAATGATGGTATTTGTTTCCACTGAACCATTGGGCTCTACTACCAGAAACCTATATACTTTGCTATGTATAGCATAGCCAAGGAATATGCATTCAATTTCCTTTTCACCTAATTTCTTCCTTTTAGGTTCAGGCAATCTAACTATTGCTCTACAGCCCCACGTTTTCAAGTAACCAAGATTAGGTTTCTTGTTTTTCCAAAGTTCATTAGGAGTAATGTTTCTTCCCTTGAGAGGAATTCTATTGAGTATGTGACAGGCAATGAGCAAGGCTTCACCCCAAAAACCAGAACTTAAACTGGAGTAATAAAGCATAGCATTAATCATTTTTGTTAATGCCTTATTCTTTCTTTCAACTACTCTATTTTGTTATGGTGTGTAGGGTGCATTCTTCTCATGAATAATACCAACATTTTCACAATATTTTGGAAAATGGTATTCACCGCCTCTATCAGACCTAAGTGTCTTTATTTTGACATTACACTGATTTTCTACTTCTGTCTTAAAAATCTTGAATTTATCAAGCACCTCATCTTTTGAATACAAAAGGTAGATATGACAGTACTTAGAAAAATCATCAATGAATGTTACAAAATATTTCTTATCACCTCTAGTGGGGGTACCATGCATGTCACATACATCACTATGCACATGTTCAAGCAGAGATGTGGTTTTATCTACTTTAGAAAATGGAATGTGAGTAATTTTTGATTGCACACAAAATTTACATTTTTCAAACATACCAATGTCATACTTAGGAATTAAATCTAAATTAACCATATCATGTATTTTCCTAATATTAACATGACCTAAACGAGCATGCCATAAAGAAAGAGAATCAACAATATAAGCAGAAATAGATATATTATTGATAATGTTAAGTTTGAACATTCCCTGATACATGTAGCCCTTTCCAACAAAAATTCCACCCTTAGACAGGAAAAATTTGTCCGACTCAAATACTAACTTGAAACCATGCTTATTAAGTAGGCTTCTAGATATAAGGTTTTTCCTGACATCAGGTACATGATAAACATCATTAAGACTTAAGGCTTTTCCAGATGTGAACTCTAGATCCATTGTCCCTTTGCCTTTAATAGTAGCAGTTGAGGAGTTGCCCATGAAGAGAACTGTTCCATCACTCACTTGTTCATAAGTAGTGAAATGGCTCTTGTTGTTCTAGACGTGCCTTGTTGCTCCTGAGTCAATCCACTAATCACCAGCATCTTCGAGCATGTTCACCTCAGATACAACAGCCACGAACTTGTTCTTAGCATTTGATGCTTCTGGCTTCTTATTGTATGACTGACATTTATTTCTGAAGTGCCCTGGCTTGCCACAGTGCCAACAAGCGCCTTTCGGCTTCTTAGCATTTTTCTCGGGTTGGGATTCACGCTTATGCTTCTTTTTGTTGAACCTCTTGCCATCATCCACCATGTGAATCTTGGAAGTCTGAGCCAATTGGTTTTCTTTACTTTTAAGAAGTCTTGACTCTTCCTCAACTTGGAGGTGTTGAGCCAATTCCTTTAAAGTTAGATCTTTCTTTTTGTGTTTCAGAGTTTTCTTAAAATCCTTCCAAGAAGATAGCAGTTTCTTTATTATAGACGAAACTACAATAGATTCATCCATGTTCATATTATTTTGTCGAAACTAACTCAGAATATGTTAGATCTCATGGAATTGTTCCATAATGAGCTTTGTATTAATCATAGTAAAACGCATAACATTACTAACAAGAAATTTCTTACTGGTCGCGTCCTTGGTGAGGTACTTTGACTGTAGTATGTCCCAGAGTTGCTTTGCCATTTCTAGATGTTGATACACATCGAACAGAGAGTCTGACAGCGCATTCAGAATGTGTCCTCGGCAAATGTAGTCGTCATTCTCCCATTTGGTTCTGGTACAGGTTTGCTCCATAGTTTTATCTTCTTACTCCATTGAATAGAGGGTAGTCAGTACATAGACCACTTTGAGAGTGGTAAGCAAAAAGTGCATATTCTTTTGCTAGCGTCGGAAATTTCCTCTATCAAAACGGTCAAGCTTCATAAAATCTTGAGTCATTTTCTGAATAGACATCGCCATATCTAAATATTGTTTTTAGGTTGTTGGAACAAGATGGCTTGAATTCTTCAGCTGGTGGTCTTCGAGTCTTCAAAACTTGGTGATGATCTTGTCTATGTAGGACATAAATTTGGTGCTTCAAGTCGCATTACTAAGTCGCTTTCCTAAAGACAATATTTGCACTAACCAAAAGGTGTGTAGGGAGTTACATCAAATTTGCCTCCAGGATACATTGAAGCTTGATCTAAAGATCAAGTCTACCGGCATCTGCACTGAGGACAGTAGATCAGAGTACTCTTGATATAATCAAGAAAACCAAGACACTGATAATCAAATCTGCAGAACTTGATTACCAGTAAGAAAAGTAGAAATTTGCTTGAGAAACTCTTGATTGAAAACTCTAAATCAAGAGGGAAAGAGAGAGAGAGAAAATTGTAGGAATGAATTCTAAATTTTTGGATGGAATGAAAAGGCTGATTCGCAGCCTATTTATAGGCCTTGATGCACCTGATCGAATGGTCATGTCCCTTGATCACATCTGATCACATCTGACCGTTGGATCGACGATCTACGGTGCAGATCATTTTCACACCGAATAGATGCCTTGACTAATCACACCTGATCACGATTGGGTGCCATCTCATCTGTACGATCGCACGCATCTCCAATCAACGGCTATGATCAACCCGCTCCAGATCGGACACACAACCGATTGATCGGTTGGTTGACTCATTGCCAACGGACAACACGTTACTACCACGTGGAGCTGACTGTATTCCACGTCATCCATGCCACGTTGGATCCACGTCCTTGCTCCAACCTGTCCGATGCAAATAGGAAAGCGTCCTCATGGCGCAGATGCGTCCGTGCTAAGTGCAAAGTGCACCATCAAACGCCACATAGCCCACTACCCACTCCACGCGCGGTGTGGGTACATACACACTAGCTTTCACATCACAATTTCATATTCAAAGGAATATTCCATGTAGCACTTTATTAAGTGATCCATGTTTTCCTCTCTTTCCGATGTGAGACAAAGCCCCAAGCTTATTTCATGTTTTTCAAAGAAAAACATGGAAGGTTTTGAAAACACCCAAAAATAAACTATAAATTTGAAAGCCCATTTTGAAAATTCCCCAACATAATTGAACTCTAATCCATTTGTTCGTTGGTTAATTTTTCATATACTCAACATATTTTCTTACTATATTGAGATGCAATATATAATTTTTTTTTATCTTTTTATTACTTTATTCTTTTACACTTTTTTTTTGTCAAAGAAATTATGAAGATTGAAGATTAAAGTTTATATTTTTCAGTCTGTTTTTGTGTAGGGTTCATCAACTAAATGCATGGAATTGAAATTTTTGAAAGTTGGATGTGATTCATGAAGTTTGAGATCTTGCAAATGTTTTAATTTTATTTTATGGATTTGAATTGAATGAAGTTTGACAACAATTTTTATTTATTTATTATTTTTTCTTATTGCATTTTATTTTGGATGAATGTAAAAATTAATGAAGATTTACTTTTATTTTTTTTATTTTCTTGTTGCATTTTATTTTGGATGAATGTAAAAACTAATGAAGAATTACTTTTAGGTAAGTTTAAGATTTTGAATGATTTTATTTTATTTGTATTGTTGGGTAGTAATTATCTAGTGAATGGGATTGATGATGTAGTTTAAGATTTTGAAAGATGTGTTTGTGTTAGTTTATGATTTGATTTAGGATTTTGAATGATGTTTGTGTTAGGAATTGATTTTGTTGTGCTTTTAATTTTATACATTTTAATTCATTAATTATTAATATTGGAGGAATTTAGAAAATGGGAGGAGGGAAATGGCACAAAATAAATATTTATAAAATGGGGGGAAAAAAGGGTCAAAAATAAATTTTTAAAGAAAAAAGTCCAATCCGAAAACCGCCCGCAACCGCTTGTACATCCGCGAACCCTATCCACACAAACCACAAACCGCATTGTGGCTGGTTGCGGGTTGATTTTTTCCCAAACCGTATAGGTGCGGGCGGGTCTAAACCAACACGCAAACCGCTCAAATTCGAACCACGACCACCCCTGGTGAGAGGTGTAACGATCCCACCAAAGCCTCTGATAATTTTTTGACAGTATCCGACTAAGCTAAGGAAGCCGCGAACACCCTAAGCAGAAGTGAGAGTTGGCCACTCAAGGACTAAACTAATCTTTCCAGGATCGACGACCACCCCTACAACTGAAATAAGGTGTCCCAAGTATGCCACCTGTAACACGCCAAAACAACATTTAGATTGTTTGGAAAACAACTAATTGTTGGATAAAACAAGAAGGAGCGTATGGAGGTGGCTGAGATGGTCAACCCAATTTTTGCTGTACACCAAGATGTCATAAAAAAAAACTATAACAAATTTCCTCAAGTAAGGTCATAGCAAGCTGTTCATCAAACTCGGGAAGGTGGAGGGGGCGTTTGTAAGGCTAAAGGGCATAACAACAAATTCGTAATGTCCGTCATGTGTGCAGAAAGCAGTTTTGTGTATATCAGCCCGTTGAACCTGTATTTAGTGGTATCCGGCGCGGAGGTCAAGTTTTGAAAAATACCTGGGCCCATGTAATTCGTCAAGGAGTTCGTCTATGACAGGGATTGGGTACTTATCTTTGATTGTAATATTGTTGAGAGCTTAATAATTAAAACGAAACCGCCATCCGCCTTCTTGACAAGTAACACCGGCAAAGAAAATAGACTCGTACTTAGACGGATCAAACCTGAATCCAAGAATTCCTTCACCATCCTTTCAATTTCTGTTTTTTGATAATGGGGGTACTGATAGGGTCGGACACTCACGGGCTCTTGGTTAGGCTGCAACGGAATCCGATGATCATGGGCTCGTACTGGTGGCAAAGTGTCGAGAACGACGAAGACATGCTGAAATTCTATGAGGATTTGGGCGAGGTCGGTAGGGTGATCGGTGACTGGAGCCAGTGGGTCGCATTGCATGATTTGAAAGAGCATGGTTGTGCTATTGAGGTGGAGAAGTTACTTATCGTTCAAGGCAGTGAGGGTTGGTTGTTTAAGTCCCTGAAAAATATAAGATTTACCTCTTTGTTGGAAAGACATGTTGAACTTGCTATAGTCGGTTTCAATCGACCCAAGGGTGGCCAACCACTGGACCTTCAACACCGTCTAACATGTTGCTGAGGGTAAAACATAAAAATCTTCTTGAACCGAAAAGTTTTGGATGATGAGTGTGAGCCCAAACCATCATCCTTCGCAATCAATTTTGTCTTGATTAGCAACCATTACCTGCAACTTCTGATCACGTGTAACAGGCAGACTGAATTTGGCGACTACGACTTGGTCAATGAAGTTGTGGGTGCTCCCCCCATCAATGAGAACTGTCACAAATTTGTTTTTCAATTTACCCACTACTCAAAATATCTAAGGATGCACCGTTCCTGCTATTGCATGGAATGAGATTTCAGGTAGTGGCTCGATCATAACAGATTCATCGTTAGAGTCCATGGCATCGACTGGTTCGAGTATTGGTGATTCCTCAATCATAAACAGTTGGGGTCTTTGACATCGGTGGCCCGGAGTGAACTTCTCGTCACAATAGTAGCATAGGCCCTTTTCATGGTGTTCTCGTGCCTCTTAACTTGTAATTCGCCAAAATGGAATTGGAGTTATGGTCAAGGCTTGATCCATCTTCTGCATGGGTGGAGGTCCTAAGACTCCCGTTGCGCTATTTGGAGCAAACCTTGGAGTTATGGTAGCCACGTGGGGACGATAGGTACTACTCCTTTTTTTTTTTTTTTTGTAAGTTATTGCGTTCTTTGATTAACCATACCGTACCAATGGTGTCTG
Source organism: Camellia sinensis (assembly GCF_055761805.1). Lineage (NCBI taxonomy): Eukaryota > Viridiplantae > Streptophyta > Magnoliopsida > Ericales > Theaceae > Camellia > Camellia sinensis. The sequence continues at coordinate 12,179,844 of NC_138968.1, forward strand.
CCAATGTTCGTGGCTATCTGAGTTTAACATCTAAGCGTATGTCATCATGGAGACCGACTATGAAACACCCAATTAAGTAGTTTGTGGGTAACCCGTCAACCCAATGTGAGAGCATTTTGAAGGCTTCCTGGTAGATTACGACTGTCAAAGTTTGTTTGAGGCGGGTGAAAGCTTCCGACGGATCCTCGTAGTTAGTTGGTCCGAAGTGGAGCAACATGGCTTTGGTTAATTCGTTCCAGGTTAAAGGACCTTTGAATTTGGTCAACCATCGAAGCCATTGTAGAGCTATGCCTTCTAGGTGGAAGGACGCAAGTTGCACCTGTTGATCAGGGGCAACACTCTCGAAGTCAAAGTACTATTCAGCCTTGTAAGTCCAACCCATCGAATTGTCCCTGCTAAATTTCAGAAATGAGAGTTTCAGATCGGTGTGATTTCGGTCGGGGTTGTGGTTGGTACCATGGGCTAGCGTATGGGTGTTTCTAGTAGGGAGGGACTGATTGTGAGAGGTTTCGACTTGAGCAAAAGGATTGTTGATAAGGACGGTGTGAGGTGAGACTCACATAGATTGGAGTTCCTTCAAAACGATTTGGAGGGTGTCATAGATTTAGTCAAAACTAGACTCATGGCAAGCTAGGATTTCGTTGACTTCATTACGAAATTCCACGTTACTTTTGCCTCGAGTTTCCATGTAACCTGGCTCTGATACCAAATAATAAGGTAGCATTTGGTAATATTTACGTTTTTGGTTTATGTTTACAAAAATTTTATAAACTGGTTTTTGTTTATTTTTAGAAAAACATAAACTACAAACGCGTTTGGTTTGAACAAAATGTTTGAAATTTTTTAAAAATATAAACTAAAAAATATGTTTGTTTAGGCCTAAAATATTTATATTTATTTTTTATTATTTATGACAATGGGATCATACACATTATAATTGAAAAAAAAAATTAATTGGAAAAAAATTAATTGAAAAAAAAATTTGTTAGTCAAAATTTTAAATTTCTGTTTAAAAAACAACATAAATTCATTTTTTGAGTTTACTTTTTTTTTTCTTAAATTTACAAACTAAGACAACTATTTATAAACTAAAAAAATTATCAAACAAGTTTTTAGAGCATCCTTATCTGCCTACTTATATTTTACCCTAAAATATTATTAAAACATTCATTCCCTATTTTAGGAATCACTTTTTCAATTACTACTCCCAACAAACTCTCTATTCTTTCTCGGTTCTATCAAAATAATTTTTTTAGTAGCTTTTAAATTTGAATTTTCTTTAATAATAAAATAATGAAAACATACACAAGCAATAAAAGGAAAAAAAAGAAAAGAAAAGCAATAATAGAAACATACCATGTAAAGAATGAAAGAAACAAACCACCAACACATATTCAATTCAAGCACTCTTTCAAGCAACAAAAGCAACAGAAGCATTAGGTGCACCCCACACTGTCCAAGTAAATCTTTTGGGCTCCCACCACCATACAACAAAACTCCCACCATTCCAAAAGAGCAACATTAGCAGCCTTCCCCACCAGAAAAGACATCTCGGTGATTCGTCACAGACATACACAAATATTGTAAAAATTAAATATAAAATCACTTATCGAAAAATCATTAAATTGCCTCTTATATTTGGACCATATTTTGAAGTGGAAATGGTGTTCAAACAGGTCAAGAATCAAACACAAAATAGGCCCAAAATAGAGTGCAAAACAGCACCAGCAAAGCAATTGAAAACAAAGAAGGGCGGTCGACCAGAGGGACATTCGAGGGGGCATTTGGATGGACATCCCCTTGGACGTTCGGCCCCTTGTCTGGGCTGCTGTGTTCTCCTACTCTGCTGCAGTTGTTCTGCTGTTTTGGCCATGAAATAACATTTGTTTAAGCTTAGTTTTGATCTCATAAATAACATGATGATGGCGAGAAAGAGCGACCTACACTAGTGAAAGAGATTCTTCAGAGAGTCTTTGGTGCCCTCAAATTTCCCTTTCACGCCTTCAACGAAATAAAATAAGAATTTATCAGATATGAGGGAGCTACAGTGACTTCCTACAAATAGAGAGTTACTGTAGCAACACTTATATTTGGAGGGTTGGATAAGGGAACTGTTGGGGGTGTGTTTTGACAGAAAAACTCTTTATTTTGGCTAAGGATGTAATATAAGGAAAGAGATGGGGATGCTCTTATAACAATTTTTAAAATTTTTGTAAATATAAACTGAAAACTGAAAACGAAATAGTTACCAAGTAGGCTCTTAATTTGTATAAGAAAAGCAAGTAAGTAGCCAAGAAAAAGAGGAACAGAGACTTAGAAAAGAAAGAGAGAGGTTGGGACTGTAATTCCATGCCTTTATTCCGAGAGTTCCTAGGCTATTTATAAGCCAAGTGAAAATACACCAACTACAGGAAATAACAACGGAAAATAATAATGCAAAAAGAGGTGGCACTAATTGTGGAAGCAAAAAGCAACCATTACAACCACTATTGAAAACAACCTACACTAACTCCTATTCTTGAGGCAGCAGTTCCTATTCCCATGCTAAGGCAACAAAGCAAAAACATATCATACAACCACTTCCTTAAAAACCACATCTATGAAAACCATATATGGGCTGTAATTAATTCTGGAGACTCTAGAAGAGGAATAATGTCACGCCTCAAAATTTAGACAATTAAATATTAAATTAGGACTAAATCCCAATCAATATTCCATCATCCAAATCCTATGGGTGAAACAAAAAAAAAAAAAAAAAAAAAAAAAAACTAAATGCCAACCAAATCATCAACCATAATTTCATAACTAACCAATACCTCCAACATTAAAGTAACAATACGTAGTCAAAATAACTTAAATAATGTACGGTTACAAACCATGACAAATTATCCCAATACCAAAGTCATAAAAAAAAAAATACATAAACTAATATCAGCCCTAAGCTCAAGAAAACAAAGCAAGTCCAAACGACAAGTCCAACAACTATAGTAATTCTACGTCACCACCAACTAATCCTGCAAAAGAAGCTCGACTGCGCTCGAACAGAACGCACCCGAGTTGCCAAGAGACAAAACGGGTCAGTATACAGGTATACTGGTATAAGTACAAAATTTAACTCCCACGTGTCCACCAGACACAAACAAAATACATTTAATTCTTGTTACGGGACAAGACAAGTAGTTCCATCCGCACCGAGATGAATGAGTAGTTTCTCGAGATACAGTGGCATTTAGTTTCTTACCTGTACACAACGAAATATAAATTGAGTATGAAATAAATAAAATAGAAATAAAAACATGGTGAGTCAGCCCTGCAAAAAAAATTAGTAAGACCCACCATCTTGCAAAAAATAAAGTTAGTATAATTTAATCATAAGCAACTTGCTAAAGAAGTATAAAAATTCACCGTTTCATACTTAAATAATTCGAATTGACCAAAACTCAAAGAACAAAAGTTGTACAGAATCAAATTTTCTAAAAGATGGCGTGATCGAATTTAGTAGAAACTGAACAAGTTGAGAGAAAAACTTGATAGAAGAACCTAGACGGATTTCAACCGAAAAATCTAAAACTGAAAACGAACAGAAACTGTCCTAAGATGATTTTTTTGGGAAAAGTTCAAAACATGAAAAGTGTGAAGAATAATGTTTTACTTCAGTTTACGCAAAACCAATAAAAATGAGTTCGTTTTGTGGGTTAAAATAGCCTCTAAAATTTGCATTGCCAAAACGAATCAAAACTACTATAATCAAGATCGTCCGATTATAAGTTATAATCGATCTTTTTAGTAAAATGTTCAAACACAAAAGTTGTCTAGAATCACGTATACATGCCTCTTCTCAAATTTCATAATTTATCGAGGTCGTTTACTATTTTTCAATATGTACAAATCAATACAGTTCACAATATACTAATAAACTCATGATTAAATTCTTTGTACCTTAACTCCACCACTTCGGCCTCCACTTCTGGCCTGTACAAATATCCTATGTGCCTCCCGTATACCTAACACCGCTCCGAAGCCAAACTTGCATGGGGATATCATCCCGAGTTTGACCCACACTCCCCGGATGGTTAGTATATACGTACGCGCGTAAATCAAAGCACTTGTCTACTTATGAGAACAAGGCAACAATATATATATACACAACATCTCACTCATGAGAATAAATATAACAATGCCAAGCCTAAGGCATTCAAATAAATCTCATAATCCTCACTTTTTGTTCATACACTCTTTCTCACCAACACTCAAATAAAACAACAATCCATGGAGTCATGGTGGAGTGTAAGGAATTTATCTATGGTTCCTAATTTATTTTAATTTTGCATATCCATGAGTGTGATTACAACCATAAAATAAATCCATATAAAAACCCTAAGCCTTGCATATACAACTAATCAAAATAATTAAAATCAATCAATCATCTAAAAACCCTAAACCTTACATACACAACTAATCAAAATAATTAAAATCAATCAATCGTCTAAAAATCCTAAACCTTACATACACAACTAATCAAAATAATTAAAATCAGTCTATCATCTTTATGTAAAAACACAATCAAACTAACATCAAATAAATAAAAATAACGAATTAAACATAAATCAAGGGAAGTGGGTTTTGTACTCATAATATTTTTTTGAAGATCAACGAATAATTTGGAGAATTAATAGAACCACCAAAATAAAACCCTAGGCTCTATTTGGAACGATTTCCAAACTATGATTCTACCCCTACATTCCAATATGATGTTTGGATAGTATTCTCAAATCACATTTTCACAATATTTAGAAAACTCTACAGAAAACTCTATGTGAGACGCGATTTTCAAAAAACATTTCTTCAAATTTAGCCTAACCGGTCGTCCCACCAGACGTCCTACCAGACGTCCCATTGGTTGACCGGAACAGTGTAATTTTTTTTTTTTGCAATTGACATATGTTAATTTTTATATATTCGAAAAAAATATTTTCTGAATTTTAAAAAAAATTTTATGTGTTTTAATAGAATTTTGAGTTGCATGTTTGGTTATGAGTTGTAAGTTTTTGTATCAAATATCATATGTCACATCAAAAATTCCTCACTCAATTCAAAACTCTTTTACCAAACAAATTTTTCACACTCAAATCATAATTCTAAAACTCACAAACTCAAAATACAACTCCTACTCTCAAATCATATTTAGAAAGCTCTACCAAACACAACACTAATCTTTTTTATTCTTTCTCCGCTCTTTTTTCAGCCGTCAATCTTGATTTCTCAATGTCTCTCTCTCTCTCTCTCTCGGCACTAACTCTCTTTCTCTCAACTTTCTTGGATGAAACAGGTTCTTGATTTGATTAATCTATCTATCTCTCTCTCTCTGCCTCACTCACGGCTTGCTCCTCTCTGATTCACTTTTCCTTTCTTTAGTTGATAACCTAATCACTTATTATATTATTATATAACCAAATAGTTATTATATTATATAATATAAATACAACATAATTAAAACATAAATAAATATGATATATATTTTATCAATATATAAAACACTTTTTTTTTAAACAATATAAATATATCAATATTCGGATTGATTACCTATAATTAAATAACACATTAAATTAATTAAATACCACATTAAATTCTCATGTAATCACGTAATTAATAAAGTAAAAGAATAAAATAAAGTAATAATAATAAATAAGATTTACGAAAAAAATTAGGGCCACTACAATATACACACCTCAAAAGAATCTCATCCCGAGATTCAATAGGAGAGAGTACTAAGCAAAAAGGTCCGGGTGCATACGCCGAACTTTCTCATCTAATTCCCAAGTGATATCATTCTCATCCTCGCTCCATTGCACTTTAACCAAGTTCACTTTCTTGCGCCGCAACCGCTTTACATCCCGATCTAGAATAGTAACCGGTCGCACCACATACGTTAGATCATCACTGATCTCCAACACCTCTGGTGATACTACATGGGAAGGGTCTTGCACACACTTTCGCAATAAAGATACATGGAACACGTTGTGAATCATAGCTAAGGCAGGTGATAGAGCTAATTTGTAAGCCACATTACCAATCTTCTCAGTGATCTCATATGGTCCCACAAATCTAGGTGCCAACTTTCCCTTCTTTCCGAACCTCATGATACCCTTCATCGGCGAAACCTCAAAAACACAAAATCTCCAACATTCAACTCAACCCCCTTATATTTTCTATCAGCGTAACTCTTCTAACGACTCTGTGCAGTCTTAATACGTTCCCAAATAATATTCACCTTCTCCGTGGTTTCTCTCACCAACTCTGGCCCTAACAATGGCGCATTTCTTACCTCCATCCAACAAGCAGGTGATCGACATAGCCTCCCATACAAAGCCTCAAAATGTGTCATCCCGATACTGGAGTGATAGCAATTATTATAAGCAAACTCCACCAATGGCAAGTGTTCTTCCCAACTACCACCAAGATCGAGGACACAAGCTCTCAACATATCCTCCAAGATCTAATTTACCCGCTCAGTTTGCCCATCCGGCTGAGGATGATAAGCCGTACTCAAGTCTAATCTAGCACCCAAAGCATGCTGAAAACTCTCCCAAAACTCTGCCACAAACAATGGATCACGATCCGAAACTATAGAAACTAGTGTGCCATGTAATCGCACCACTTCCCGAATATACAGCCTAGCTAGTTTATCCGCAGTTCGGTGAACACTGATAGGAATAAAATGAGCAGACTTGGTAAGTCGATCCATTATCACCCAAATAGATTCCTTGCCTCGCTTAGACCACGACAATCCATCCACGAAGTCCATAGAGATGTACTCCCATTTCCAAGTAAGAATCTCAAGAGGCTGCAAAAGTCCAAACGGCCGCTGGTGTTCTGCCTTAACCTGTTGGCACACATAACATCGAGAAACATACTCTCCTACGTCTTTCTTAAAACGTCCTCTTCAGGTCATGATACATCTTAGTCACACCAGGGTGAATGGTATATCAGGACCTATGGGCATCATCCATAATCTTTTTTCTTAATTCAACAATGTTAGGTACACACAACCTGCCCTTGAATCGCAATCCCCCATCTGAGTCCACAGACCAATCAGTAGGACAATCATCGATCAAATCCACTACAAGGTCATCGAGCTTGCTGACGAGAAACCCATCTAAATTCTGCATCTGCCGAACTTTACCCAATAACGTCGGCTGCACGGTCAAACTACCAATGTTTGCCCTCTCAGCACTCTCTATTGGTTGAACATCATGCATCAAAATTAACTCCGAGGACTTCCATTCTTAAATCATCAAAGAAGCTATAATCCCAGGTTGTCAACTGAGTGCATTAGCGACCACATTTCCTTTCCCTGGGTGGTAAAGGATCTCGAAATCATAACTACTGAAGAATTCAACCCACCTCTGTTGCCTCATGTTCAACTCTTTTTGAGAAAAGAGATATTTGAGACTCTTGTGATCTGTGTACAACTCAAAGTGCTCCCCAAACAAGTAGTGTCGCCACACTTTCAACGCAAAAACAACTGCTGCCAACTCTAAGTCATGAGTAGGGTATCGTCTGTCATGAGGTTTCAATTGTCGAGAACCATAAGATACAACCTTTTGATGCTGCATCAACACACATCCCAACCCAGTTCCACTTGCATTAGTAAACACTACTAACTTTTCCCCTTGTACTGGTATAATTAACAACGGTGCTGTAGTCAACCACTGCTTTAACTCCTGGAAAGCTTTCTCACAATCATTTGTCCATACAAACTTCACATTCTTGCGGGTCAACTTGGTCATGGGTACTGCAATAGTGGAAAACTTCTCTATAAATCTCCTGTAATAACTGGCTAGTCCTAAAAAACTTCTCACCTCTGTAGGGTTCGTAGGCTGCTTCCATTCTTTGACCGCAATAACTTTCTCAGGATCTACCGCTATCCCTTGATTGGACACAACATGCCCCAAAAATTGAACTTCTTTCTCCAAAAAATGACACTTACTGAACTTAGCGTATAACTGTTGCTCCCTCAAAGTCTGCAATACAATTTTCAAGTGTTCTCTGTGTTCCTCCTCATTATTAGAATACACCAGGATATCATCTATGAAGATAATCACAAACTTATCTAGATATGGTTGAAAAATTATGTTTATCAAGTTCATGAAATACGCAGGAGCATTGGTCAAACCAAAAGGCATTACAGGGAATTCATACAACCCATACTGAGTCCGAAAAGAAGCGGTATACTTTCCTCTGACACACCTATCTGATGGTAACCCGTTTTGAGATCAAACTGAGAGAACATGATTACCCCCTTCAACTGAATTTTCTACCATTGCTGCAATTGTTTCCTAAAAGCTGTCAAGAAGCAGAACAAATTTATGTATATAAACCCAAGGTTTTACCTTTATTTTTTGTAGATATTCAAAGCAACGAAAAAGGTCATATGATTTAATTGAATTTTAGCAGTCTTTTTAATAAAGAAGAAATACAAACCAGAATGAAGAGAAATCAAGTCTGCCGTCCTCTGGTAATACATCGAATAAACACTGTAATGGAAAAGCACTCAGAAATATTTTTTTTAAAAAAATACTAAGAATGATGAAAACCAGTGCAACATAACACAAAATCTTGGTTAGGGTTTGTGATTTTGGTCTTCTAAAACTATCTAAATGGCCAATTTAGATAACAAATTTTCATATAAAGCCAGATTATACACACTATACTAAACAGAGACCAAAAATAGATTCCCCAACACACTCAATCAAACAGACCCAAAACCAACAAGGTTACAATTTTGGGAAAAAATATAGCACAAAAATAGTAGTTAAAGGTGCAACAAATACCTTTGAAAATCAACTCGTAACAAATAATATATGGCAATCTGCGAGTAGAACACTACTCAAAGTTGAACCACCAAATCGGCCTTAGCTGTAAACGGACAAAAAAGGAATATCAAAGAGCAAGAAAAGAAGTGGAGAACAAAATAAATGATGTACTCTTGTATAGGAATGGCAACGGACCGGGGCAAGGCTGGAGATTACACTTCCCGTCCTCGATCCCCGAAGGTATAAACTTCTCCGTCCCCGTCCCCGTCCTGGTCCTCGCCCTCGCCCTCGCCCTCGCCCCTGCCCTCGATCCTCGGTGAGGAACCCATCACCCCCCGTCCCTGCCCCTGCCCCCGCCCCCTAACAGGGATCGGGTTTCCCTGACCCCGAAAAATCCCCGACCCCCTTTCTTTCTTTTTTTCAAATTTTGCATATCCCATTTTGTTTCTTTTTTTTTTAGGCAAATAAAAATAATACATATAAAAGCATAATCCAGCAATGCCCAAACATAAACATCCAAACAACAACAACATGATAAACAAGATACAAAACAATACCTACACCACCACCACAACTACAACAACAAAAAATCCAAACAACATGTTTTTTGCTTTAAAAAAAAAAAACACCACTTGTGAATTTTGCAAAGTAGCATGCACAATCAACATTATTAGCTAAGTTAACTTCTAAAATCAACAGGCATCTCTCAAAGATATTCCATGGGTCCATCCCCTCAAAATAATCCATGCAACATAATATCTCAAATGTCCAACCAAAAAAAAATAATATTAATAAATAAATAAATAGTACCATTAGTCTATTATAACATGGAACAATAGTTGTTCAAATAAAACGTATAACATCAATATCACAACAATAAAACAACATTGTTTCCCCAAAAATCTGATATAACCACAACTTTCATCGTCTCCTTCAACTTGAATTCCTATTAAATAGCAAAAGGAAAAAAAAAATCAATACTACTAATAAGATGTAAAAAATGTTAATAATTTAAACAAAAAAGATGGCAACTAACACAAGTTCCACACGACTCATCCAAGTCGATCTCATCATCATCATATATAGTTGCATAGCCCACCGATTCTAATGAAAGAATATAAATTAAGTATTGAAATTATTCCATGGTAATATAAATTTGAAATAATAATATGTAAATTTACTTGAGTACCTTTCATCTCTACAACCCACAACCAACTTTGTGCACACATTAATGTTTCTAATGTGTTTGGATGAAGTCTACTACGATGTGGACTCACCAATCTTCCACTAGTGTTAAATGTTGACTCAGAAGCAACAGTGGATACAAGAAGAACTAAAATATCCCTAGCTATTACTTGTAAGGTCAGAACTTTGATCCATTGGCTTTCCACCAATTTAAAACATCAAAACCTAAAGTTCTTGGCAAAACATCATCTTCTAGATAATGGTCCAACTCTGATATTACATTCTTTATTTTTTTTTCTCCTCTTTCTACTAATAAACAAATCATACTTTGAAAGGGTCTATATAACAATTTTTGGATGGATAGAAGATTCACCAACAACATCGGTCTCCATACTAACTTGGTTTTGATACTCTTGCAACAAACCATAACAAATCTAACGAACCCTATCAATTTCCTCTTCAGCTTTGTCTTCATAAATTGTTTCAAAATAAAACTCCAATACACGCATCTTGTACCTAGGATCAAGTACAACAGCAACTCCAATAACACCATGCATCACTAACCAATATTTATCAAATTTTTCCACCATTTTTGATGTCGTTGTTTTAACTACTTCAATTTCACAAGAGAGCCATTGAAACAGTGTTATCCTAATCTCACATAAAGTTGGGAAACAAACATTGGTTATGGGATACTTAATACCAGAAAATAACTCTGTGATAAAAAAAATATCTTAAACCTCCCACTGACATCTCTAGCAAACTCTCATTCTTCCTCACTTGGCACGGTCTTATATTGGGGCTGTCTATTTTTCAACCAAGAAAAGGCATTCTTATACAATAAGGCAGTTTGAAGTATCAAGTATGTTGAATTCCACCTAGTTCCACAATCAAGTCCTAATTTCTTAATATGTGGATTACGCAATTGATTGACTGTTTCTTCAAATTTTTCTTGTCTTTTAGGTCTTGCTATCCAATAAGCTACACTCTCCAAAATTTTCTCTACACCCACTTGTATGACATCCAGTCCATCTTTGACAATCAAATTCAAAATATGTGCACAACAATGCACATAAAACAAAGTACCACCCAACAAAAGCGATGTAGTACTCAACTTATCCATTAACATGGTAATCATGGCATAATTTGTGGAGCAATTATCAACTGTAACAATAGAGATTTTTCAGTCAATATTCCAGTCCATCATACACTCAAACAAAGTGTCACAAATAACTTCTTTTGTGTGTGGACATAGAACATAAATAAACCTAAAATATAATATTCAAGAACAATTATTAATAACATGCAAATTGAACTGAATAAGATAGAACTTTTAAATGATTTGCAAATTTACAAATATATACCTCAAACTGCAACTTTGCAATGTCCATGAATCATCAATAGTGTGCTGTGACAGCCATAAATCCTTTCATTTGATTACTAGCAGTCCACATATTAGTTGTGATTGCGACCCTACTTTTATTATTCTCCTCCAAACTCAATGTCTTCACTCTCTCAACATTATAAATGTCACGACCCAAACCCGCCCCTATGGGTTTAGCACCGCAACCGGCCAGTAATCCGAGATTATCGAAGGCCTGCTTAACAGTAATGTAGTAATACAGAGTACAGGGGCTGGCGGAAGCCAAAACAGTAATTAAAAGATGTCCAATGAGCTATGACAGTCTGTATGCAAAAAGATTTTTCATATATATATATATACAATCAGAACAAAAGAGTACATACATACATCATATACAGATATTCAGGTTAGGGACCGAATCCCTACCATAACAGTACAGTACGATATCATTCAGTCTATACAGTAATGACAAAATAGATACAAAGGGGGAAAACTAAAACACCACAAGCAGCCTCAGCTTGAACAGTTCTGGAACCTCAAAGTGAGGCACAAAGGTTGGCTTGACAAAACAGGAGTTTACCCTGACGCTTCTAGCAACGGTCCGGTGCCTGTACACCTACATATATGTATGAGCAGTGAGCTAGAGCCCAGTGAATAACATATGCGTAAAGAGGTTAAGAATGAATGTCCTTTCAGTATTGAAAATAGTCATTTATCAGTATATCAGTCATTCAGTTTGTGGCTCATAATTCATGCCATACAGTAATTCAGAAACTATAATAGTCATAAGTGATACATCCAATAGCAAAACAGTACAGTAGGTCTTATCAGACCGAACAGTCAGTTGATGGCCATCATATCAGTAAACAGTAGTGGTTCCAACATGGGAACCGACAGAGATCTCTGTGACAGTAGCAGTACAGTACAGTAACAGTAGGTTGCTATGGATACCACGAATACAGTTCACAAATAGGACATCATTCATTCAGTAACAGTATCATTTCAGAAAACAGTACAGTTCAATTGTTCAAAAGATAATCATTATTGAACATATCTTTACAACATTGTTACTCACAGAGTTCTGGGTTACAGATAAGCTAGTACGCGTCCTCGGATGCCAACCCTACACAGCTATAGAGTGAACACACACTAAGCTACACAGTTGGGAAAATAATAACTGTAACGCCCTCAAAATAATAACATTAAGCCCATCAATCTAGACATGCATTAATATAAAAGATAACCGTCATTCTATTCATCAGAGTAATTCATTACAAAAAGTATTACATGTTAACAACAAAAGCAAATGCCTTACGGGCTTACAGCTTTCCAAGTTAACACTTGGTTACAAAAAGGAGAGTACTAACTCAAATACACATTAAGCCCTTGGCTTGAATTTACATGTAATACATCTAAAAGATAACAAAACGACAAAAGTCTATCTGCCTCTAGCCTCCCAAGCTATGTCCTTGGAGGTGGCATGCTACATGTACCTGAAAATGATGTCCCATATAGGGTGAGCCACAGCCCAGTAGAAATATACTAAACCAACTATAAACAATGATTAAAATAACAGCATTTGATAGATGGTCCACACTTATATTCCCACTTATCACATTACAGTTTCATGACATTCAAGTCCATGTTACATTTCATTTCCCATTTCTTTTTCAACTTTGAGTTTGAAAACAGGCTCAGAACCTGGCCAAACAGCTTAATGAGATTGAGACTCATCTTTAAAACACTTTCGAAATTCATGATGGATACACATTTTGATGCTGTATCAATATAACATAGAAACGCTTCTATACTTTACAATTGATAACGATATACATTTTAGTGCTATATCAAATCAATTCAAACATTTCCATAATCAACACTTGATACACATTGTAGTGTTGTATCAATGTCACACAAAATCCAGTTTAGAGGTCCATCCCCTATCTTCCCCTAAACCGTGGAGTACATCCCCTATCTCCTCTCACACAACACAATGTATATAAATACAGATCATATACACAACCAATCAATACATAAAATTAATGTATCAATCCAACCGCTATATTCGATAACATACTCAATTGATTAGTTTTAGTTTGCTTAATCATCATGCATTGTCTACAACAATCAAGACTATCCTCCACCGAAGCCCAAAGCAGTTATTTCTAAACAGAAAATAAATGCACCAAATGGATATATTATCAACATTTCAACTAGGTGAGTGATAAATGATCTAACTACACCCTTTAATCCCATACGTTCCCAATTTCAACATTCTCAATTCAACTTCTCATTTCTCAAAATTAATTTCACAAATTAATTTATCAGTGTAATTAGGGCATTTCCCATAATTAACAAACAATCCTAAGGTTCCATTTCTATCAATAACCCATCATTTATCTCATTTCTCCATGCTAAACATGCCTATAGGTTTATTATAAATAAAACCCCATCTTTTGTAAAATTGCACAAAGGCCCAAACTTTCTCAAAATTACCCAACAACCCCCAACATATCAAAATGCTAAAATTCAAAGACAAAGCTCATAAGGGGGAGTAGGATATCCCTACCTCGAAGTTTAAGCTCAAATGGAGATGAAGACCAAAATCCAACGTGCTCTAAATCCCAAGTTTTTCAGATTAAAACGAAGCCCTCGACCCACTCTATCTTTTTAACAAAAGACCTAGGGTAGATTCACACTCTAGCTAGATGAAACCTTAGAGAGAAGGCAAGTTTAGAGAGAGAGAGAGTCGGCTCTAGGGTTTTGAAAAAGAAGAGGATGAAAAAATGCTAAGTAAAACTGCTGCTGTCTACTGATATAACACAGGCTCGCTCGAGCAAAGACTTGGTCGCTCGAGCGACTAGACACAAAAAACCCTCGCTCGAGCGGAGAAAGTATCGCTCGAGCCAAAAACTCGAAGCTTCAGGTCTGCAACCCAGAAGCTCGCTCGAGCGACAGAATGCTCGCTCGAGCGAAGAACTCGAAAACATACACCTCGCTCGCTCGAGTGAAGAAAAGCTCGCTCGAGCCAAGAAACACAGCTCTCAGGTCCAGAACTAGACGCAGACGCTCGCTCGAGCGAAGGAACTCTGGTTCGAGCCACCAGACACAAAACTCAACTCTCGCTCGAGCGAAGAAACCCTGGCTCGAGCGAAGGACCAAAATTTTGGGCAGCAACCATTTGCTCCCAAACACAACCAACCTGTAACAAACCTGCCTATCACATCCCATAACTCAAATACGAAGTATGAAAGGACGTAAACAAGATTTATACAACTACTAACATCCACGGAATCAAGTCCGAATCACTGTACAACAAGGGGTAAAACCCGGGATCGCTATAATAACTTAATCCCTATCTTGACTCGGTGTGGTTCTACATCAATATCCTCATTAAGATGCCTTAAATTAGGCCTAGGAATGCCTAGGATGGAATGAGGATGCAAAGATGCACTTTAAAAACATTTTCAAAATTTTCAGAAAACAGAGGTCCCGCCCGAGCGTCACTTACCCTGCTCGAGCGGACATGCAAACAAAAGCCTCCGCTTGAGCATAAACTTTCCCGCTCGAGCGGACTGAAAAAGTACTGGATGTGTGAAAATCACGCTCGATGGGTGCTCGACACCCGCTCGAGCGTGTGACACAAGTACTCGCTCGAGTGCGCAAAACCCAGCTCGACCAGACTGTAAACACAACAAAAGTGCTGGATACACGAATTTCCCGCTCGAACGCCAATTACCCCGCTCGAGCGGGAGTCCAAAATCTGGAATTTCCAGATTTGAACCTCAAGCAAGTTTCAATATACCAAATTCGATCCTTTTGGGCTAATTTTCTAGAAAACACTTTAAAACTCATAATATAACATGATTCAAAGCTCAATTTGAGAAATCAAAGCCCAAAGGTAGTTCAATTAAATACAATTTCAAACCAAACTTCAAGAACATACTTCAAATGTAATATGCATGATTTTGATCAACTTCAAAGCTTCTAATTCAAGAACAAATGAGCCAATTCTATCAAAAACAAGATGAATTCATGGACTGAGCTCAAGATATGAACATGCATGTGGGATTTCATGAAGAACAACCTCAAAATGCAAGACTATGCACATGCATGCATGGATTAAGCTCCAATTCAATAATCTACAACCAATTTATGATCTTAAGCTCCTATTTACCATGAACCATGCAACAATTAACTTGAATTCACAAACAAGAAGGTAAATGTCCTACCTTAGGTCTTGAATGCACGATATGGAAGCTCAATATGCAATTCTCCTTCAAATCTTCCAATTCTCTAAACAATTCTCTAGATGAAGCCAAGTTCATGTACCCCTCTCTCTCTCAATCGGTTTAGTGCAAGCAAAAGGCTGAAGAAGTGTTGATTTTAAGTCTCAAAATATGGTATGGAGTGGGCCACTAAGTGGCAAGGTTGTAAATAAGGCCAACTCTTGTAATTTATCAATATTTAATCTAATTTAATCATACCAAATCACATTTCAATTAAATATGCCATAAAATCATATAAATCTTAATTAGCACAAAACATCAATCAATTTCAGATTCGGCTGCCGATAAGGCCTTCAATTCGCAGTTTAAAACATAAAATATGAACAGGTAATTTAACAGTCAACAGATAGAATTGCATTCAAACTAGCACAATCAATCAATCGATTCAGAATTTCAATCAGTCAGTCAATTAACATGCTTAATCATAGATTAGCACTAATCAGTGTTATTATCAGTAAACAGTGGTGACGGTTGTCACAATAAATCTTTAAAATATCACTCTTTATCGTATTTCGAGAAGGTGCTTTAAACAATGGTTGGAGTGCCACTGAATATCGTTTAAAACCAACATGATCTATGATAGAGAGGGGATATTCATGCAAATATTATGGCATGTGACAACTCTTTCCTAGCAAAATCTTGATAAAAAATATAAGAACTCATTTTCGGACTCTCTCTATTAAAGTTGTTAGTTAAAACTTTTTGTCTTATGTCCATTACTTTTTTCCTAGTACAACTCTTATAGTGATCATGCAAATGCCTAGTTCCATTTTTTGAATCACCTCCAAGATGCTCATTACAATAATTACATATTGCCTTCCACACCCCATTGACTTGTATATTATGAGTTGGCAGGTCTAGGATTAGGAGCTTGGTCAGCTATTGGATATTATGAGTTTTCTTCATAGGTTGCGTATAGAGGGGAGGGGGGAGGATGTTCTGGTTTGAGGGGTATGGGTTCAAAAGGTGTTTTCTTCGTGTCCTTTTTTCATCAAATGTTATGTAAAGGTGGGGTAGGGAGTCCTTTGGCGGTGAATTTGGATTACAGGTGTTCTTTCAAAGGTGGCTTTCTTTGTGTGGTCAACGGCTTGGTAGGATCCTTAAAATTGATAACTTGACTAGGCGTGGGCATATTTTGATTAATTAGTGTTGCATTTGTTGCGGTGATGCGAAATCTGTGAATCATTTGTTGATTCAGTATCCGGTAGCTTATTGTTTGTGGATGCTGGTTTTTTTTTTCTACTTTTGGAGTTGTGTGGATGCAACAAAAACGGGTGATGAAGGTTCTTTGGAGTTGGAATGGGGGCAGGTTAGAAAGCGGCGTTGTAAGCCTTGGGCTTTGGCCCTTTTGTGCTTAATGTGGTTGCTTTGGTTGAAGTAGAATCAGTGTGTTTTTCAGGGTGTTGCTCGTTTTGCATCTTGGTTAGAAGATAGGTTTTTGCAAGCCTTGTGTGGTTGGGTGTCAGGCGTGTGGATCTTGATTTGTTTACTTTTTTAGACTTCCTTGATGATGTAATTGGCTAGTTGTTTTCCCTTTTTGGGGCTTGTGTCTTTTGTATTCTTTTAACAAACTTGATGGAAAAAGAATTAGAGTAACAAATCTACTGAAAATATATTTCCTTGACCCAAAAAAATTAATATTCAAGAAAAAGAATTAGACACCTCAAAAAAATACTATCAAATTCAGAAGAAATTTAGAAAAATATACTTGATTTAAAAATAGAAATACTTAAAAAAAATATACTGAATATTATTTTTTAAATTTTTATGAAACAACTTATATATATTTATAAAAACTTATACAATTTAATAAGATAAATAAATCCCGTGTACACTTCGAACCAAAAACAGAAGACGAAAGCAAAGCAAAGCAGCTGTTTTTTTCACATCGTCATTCAATCGGAGGTAGGAATGGCAACGGGGCGGGGCGGGGCAGGGGATCCCACTCCCCGTCCCCGATCCCCGATGATGAAATTTTCCCCGTCCCCGGTCCCGGTCCCGATCCCTGACGGGGAACCTATCCTCGTCCCCGTCCCCGTCCCCGTCCCCTAACAGGGATCGGGTTTTCCCGACCCCGAAGTTACCCTATCCACCAAAAAAAAAAAAAAAAACCCTATTACAGGAGCAGATCATTAACATCATCAAACAATAGTTCAACTCAACTGATCAACAATATCTTACATCAACAATAGATGATCTATATTTACACAATAGATCTGAGAAGAACAACTCAAAAAGATAAATCAGAAAGATGGTGTTGGCAGCGAAAGAAAGGTAACGGTAGAGATGGTGTTGCCGTGAAGAGAAAGGTGTCGACGTTGACGAAAGGAAAAAGCATCGGAGTCCGGCAGTGGAGGAAAAGGTGTCGCCGTGATGTTCTTGAGGAGAGAGATTGGCGAGGTCGGCGAGATCGAAAGAGGGAGAGGACAGCGGAAGAGCCCTCGTCGCTACCGCCGTCGATGCCGTGAGAAACACCTGTAGCAAAGAAAGAGAGAGACGGAGAGGAAGAGAGGCTGAGAGGAGAAAAGAGAAGTGAGACTGAGTGAATAAGTGGGAGAGAGAGGCAGACTTGACTTAACTCAACCCTAAACATATATATATATATATATATACGGGGAATAATTGGGGAATTAGTTGGGGATTATCGGGGTCGGGGTGGGGATAGGCCCGAAAAGCATCGGGGATTTAATTTTTAATACCATCCCCGGCCCAATAGGGATAATTTTCAGGGAAAACCCGTTCTTATCGGGGTCGGGGGATCGGGTCCCCATCGGGCCGGGTTGAAATTGCCATCCCTAATCGGCGGCTATAAACTCTCCAAAACTCGTCATTTTTCTTCTCTCTCTAGAAACCCTAATTTACTCTCTCTCCTCACTCCGCCTCTCTTTATATATATGCATATAGCAGTTTCGGGCCTAAGCTTGAAGAACGTAGCAATGGAGGATGCAGTGGAGTAAAAGCACAAACAGCTTGAGTTCGCTATAGCCTCTGTCCCTCCGCTCTCTTCGTCTTCTTCTTCAGTGGATTCTGCTTCGCCAGTTGTTGCTCGATTCAGCTTTGATTCTGAGGTTGCGGAACTTCGATTTTACCGAGAATCAAAATTGAATGAGGCTACTCACATCGATCTTGGAGCTGTTCAGGTTAACATTTCTCCTCGGGGAATTCAACTTTGGTCTGTGTTTGGTTGCCGAGAAAAGAAAAAAGAAAAAGGAAAAATCTTCGAGCTTAATGTCTGTCGTTTTAGATTCACTAACCGAAGTAGTGTTCGTGGAAAATTTGAAAAGTTTTTTGAATTTTAGTTTCTGTTAGTTTTCCTGCACTTTCTCAGCAACCAAACAAATTATAAATGCCATTTACATATCTATTTATATTTACTTTAGAAATTGCTGTAATTGTTCATAAAATTACTGTCTTTTCAGCTTTTCGAGTTGAGCCCTGTTGTATCGGTATGCATATCAGATAGGTTAAAGATAGAAAAAGATTGCTGACCTGAACAGTAGACCTGATTCTTTTGGTTTGCTCACTTGCTAGAAATATACCATGATGGGTTAAATATATCAGATTCTTCCTTTAGATTCTTCATTTTGCAGTGGCTCCATTTGGTCGTCGTCAATATTCAAGGGGGTTTGGGGCTGCCACTGTTGATGAAGATAGGGATGGCGGAGAGAGAGAGAGAGAAGGTGAAGAGAGTAATAGGGGTTCGGGATTGGGTCTCCGGCAAGGGTTGGGTCTCCGACGGGGAATTGAAGAAGAGCACAAGAATGGGCTCCACGAGAGAAAGAGAGAGAGAGAGAGAGAGGGTCTGTGTTCAAATTTTTAAATTTGGAAGAGAGAGAGATTTTGAGATGAGAGGAGTAGGTGTGAGAGAGATGTTTTGGAACTTACATTTTGGACCATTAGATCTTGATGGTGATTGATCTCAACCATTGAAATGTCCAAATAGAACAAATGAGAGTAAGACATTTTTAGCCATTGGATTGAATCAATCTAATGATCCGCATGTTGACACATATACATTATGAGCCCTGGAATTCAAACCAAGACTTCCATTGTTATATAAGAATAAAAAAAAAAAGTCAGAAGAAATCAAAAAAAAAAAATCAAAAATTTCAATTTTAACGACACGGTGAACCATCTTGCCGGTTCAACCGCTAGTTTTTTCGGTTCTCTCTAAATAGGGCGATTTTTAGCTTCGAATGGTTTATAGGGTATATCCGGACTAGAACTCCGACCGGTCGACGGTTCAACCGGTCGAACTGGCCGGTCTGGTCCGGTCCAATTTTCAAAACCATGCATATCAACTTATCAAACATTTAAGTTCTCATACTTTCCCAACGGAGCTATACCTCACCCAATGGAGGATTTCGAAACCTTCCGGAAGACTTAAGAACTTATGGGAATATTGTACATAATTCTACACATTGTATAGAATATTCTATAATAGGTTCTAGATAGTTCTAGGTTGTGGAAGGCCCTAAGAGGATTCCATACACAACATTGATTGTACATTCTAGATTGTTTTAAGGAGACTAGGTTGCCTATATAAACGGGATGTCTCATTTGGCCAATCCATCCAAGAGAAATAGAAGGCAAATCATTCTCTAAGAGCTTTTTCTTTCTCTTGAATTCATCAAATGTGATTGAATTCTTCCTCTCTTCCAAATAGGCTAACGTCACCGACTTCATGCTGTAAAAAAAAATCCAAACAGGTGAAAGGTATGGCATCGAGAATGGATTATAGAGAGAGAATGAAAGCTTTGAGAGTCCTATTAGGGTCTAGGGTTTTACCTGAAATAAGAGAGGCTATCTGAATGATATTCATGAACGAAATAGTTTTAATAGTAATCTGTTGTAGAATTTAAGGATTAGGTGTATAGTCGTTGGGTTAAGGTTAACTTGGAAGGTAGAATTTGTTATCAAGCCTCCTCTAAACTTCATTGACCCGATACATAGCATAATAGCGGATGATCAACCGTTCATTCAAATCGATAATGAAAGTATCTAATTTTAACCCACAATATGGGTACTACAATACTCTAGTTTATGTCAAGAAAATTGCATTTTATAACTATTCACATCCACTTTTTTTCAATAAAATGATGATGACACACTTTATTTATAAAGTTTATGAAATACAAAAGAGGAATCCATATATTTTCAATAGTTATATTTATTTCGACCACACCACACCTCTAACGTACATGGTTTTTGGCTCTAAATTTAAGTTTTTTTTTTTTTTTTAATCATATAGGGTAATATTTGAGGACCATTTGCAAACATGCCATGGATGTCATTCATAATGCTTGGTTTGGAAAAATTCTCAATGAGTTGCATCGAGTTTTCCCTACCGCCTTGCCTAAGATACATTTCCTCTTGTGTGCTAAGTTTGATGTCAGTGACATTTGCCAAAAGTTTTTGTTTGCTGATAACATTGTTAAACTAGCAAGGCATGGTCCTTTTGGCTACAAGGGGATTCAAGTTATCACTTCTCTAGTGATACTTTTAACTCAAGTTTTTTGAGTGACGAGATCAACTAGATAAATATAAAAATTGGATGCCATCTTAACAGTTAAATTTTTTTAGTATTAATAAAATATAATTTACATTTCTTGGGTTTTGACAAATAGTATAGCCCTTGTTAATCTATTATGATTTTATTTGATTTGCTTGTTTCTATAATAAACCCAAGGCTTTTTTATTTTTTATAATTATTTTAGACCATTCATATTTTGCATAAGCTGTTTCAGTGAGGCAAAACAATACTCTCAGTACATACCACAAATATGTTTGGATATAAATTTCTGAACAAATATCAAATGTTTGGATTTAAAGTTATGAACAAAAATAAATTGTTCAAATATACATTTCGTTCAATTATTTATATCTGAACAACTGCTTTATATTCATAAATTTATATCTGAACATTTGATTTTTGTTCGAAAATATATATGCGAACACCGTTGTACTGAGAATTTGTGAGGTGTGCAGATAGAATTACCCATACATATTGGAAGAAGCTCTTCATTTAGAGTAAAAATTTAGTGTAATAGTGATAATAATTTAGTGCCACGAAAAAATAAAAAACCCTATATGCGGAGGGTCAACCCCCAAAATCCAGGTGCCACATATTCATTGGAGTAAATGGTGAGAAATTATTAGACCGTGATGCTAATGACATGAGGATTAGTGGAAAAAATGTTGTGTCAAGTTCATATTGGGATTTAGAATTCAAGGTCAACCGTCCTTCGAACCTCAACTTAATAAAGGGAATTGTAGCTGATGTTCAACATTTGAGATCCATGGTACATTTAGCTGCCTTTTCTTTAAACGGTTGTCCTGCTTTGTGCCTATTTCTTAACCAATTTTATGGTTTTGAGGAGCACCATTTCTTTTTCTTATGTGAAGAAAATAGCATATTTCAATTATTCTCATCCACTTTTTTTCAACGATGTGAATATGGCGCACTTTATTTATAGAGTCTATGAAGTGCGAAAGAGGAATGTACGTGAATTCAACCATCTTGTTTGTTTAAGTAATAGCATCCCTATTGTGAACATGACTGATTGGCTGGATGCAATTCAAGTTAAACCTAATATGTCGCCTTGTCATGACAAGCAGTCACCAATGTTGCAAGTTTTGTATTATTGCCAGGATCGACATCCATATGCTTTTCGGAATTATTTTAATTGTTCCACTGAGGTCGTACCATACTTGAGGACAGTTTGCGAACATAGAAGAGATGTCAATCCAAAAGAATCGTCTGGAAGAATTCTCAAGGAATTGCACCAAGTTCTCCTGATGCCTTGTCCAAGATTTATTTTCTCTTACACATTTAAGTTAGATGATTACATTTGTAGAAAACATTTCAACGCTAACAATATCGTGGAACTAATGACGAACAATCATTTTGGCTACAAGGGAAGTTTTGTAACAAGTAAAATGTGGTCCCAGAACTTAAAATTATCAGTGTTGATAAAAATTACATTTTTGAGGTTTTGATAAATAATGTAGATTGTCTTACTTCGTTATGATTTCATATAGTTTGTCTGTAATAAACCCGTAGTTTTTTTGTTTTTTATTATTTATTTTTTTGTTGTAGGGCCTCTATTACTTATTTTAGACCATTCATGTTTTGCTTAAGAGGTCTGTTATGAGTTTTTTTAGTGAGACAAATATTCCAAACATATTTTTAATTTATCATTGAGTGTATTGAATCAGTATTGAGACTATACGGCGCTGCATCTTAATAGTCATTTTCTTTTTATAAAATTTAAGAAACCAGTTTAAACTTACTTTTTAAGTTTTGTTTTAGTGGTCTTTAGGTTATGGGTTTTGCCTTACGACATTCTTGTGTCTTTTAGGGGTGTGTTGAGCCTTGTATATTTTCTTTCTAGGTAATGAAATCTCACTTGTAAAAACCGATATTTTATTTATTTATTTATTTTGATTAGGAGAAAGAGAATTACATCAAATGAATAGATTCAAAAGAACACAAGCATCGACTTCCATAGAAACTTCTTTAATCCAAATTCTCATCCCTTCTTCACTCTGTGCCAACCAAGCAAGTAGGTGAGCACTGTTATTACCTTGTCACTTGACATGAGATACCAAAAAATCTCTTGAAAACATCTTAGTAGGTTTTGAAATCACCACGCTCCGTGCATGTTTAATGAGCGTGGTGATTAATGCACTGAGCGTGGTGATTTCAAAGCCTACTAAGATGTTTTCAAGAGATTTTTAGGTATCTCATGTCAAGTGACAAGGTAATAACGGTGCTCACCTACTTGCTCGGTTGGCACAGAGTAAAGAAGGGATGAGAATTTGGATTAAACAAGTTCCTATGGAAGTCGATGCTTGTATTCTTTCTGAATCTATTCATTTGATGTAAATCTCTTTCTCCCAATCAAAATAAATAAATAAATAAAAGATCTGTTTTTGCAAGTGGGATTACATTACCTAGAAAGAAAATATACAAGGCTCAACACACACCCCTAAGAGGCACAAGAATGTTGTAAGGCAAAACCCAAAACCTAAAGACCACTAAAACAAAACTTAAAAAGGTAATTTTAAACTGGTATCTTAAATTTTACAAAAAAGAAAATGACTATTAAGATGCAATGCCGTATAGTCTCAATACTGATTCAATACACTCAATGATAAATAAAAAATATGTTAGGAATATTTGTCTCATTGAAAAAACTCATAATAACAAACCTTTTAAGCAAAACATGAATGGTCTAAAATAAGTAAATAGAGGCCATACAACAAAAAAATAAAAAAGCCACGGGTTTATTACAGACAAACTATATGAAATCATAGACAAACTACATTATTATCAAAACCCCAAAAATGTAATGTTTTATCAATACTAATAATTTTAAGGTTTGGGACCACATTTTACTTATTATTGGCAAGTACCATAAAAAATTTCAGTTACAGTATCATTAGAAAAGCGATAAATAAACTTACCTTGTGATTTGCACAATTGACTCAAAACTTCCCTTGTAGCCAAAATGATCATTTGTCATTAGTTCCACGATGTTGTTAACGTTGAAATGTTTTCTGCAAATGTAATCATCGAATTTAACGTGTAAGAGAAAATGAATCTTGGACAAGGCGTCGGGGAGAACTTGGTGCAGTTCCTTGAGAATTCTTCCAGGCGATTCTTTTGGATTGACATCCCTTCCATGTTCGCAAACTGTCCTCAAGTATGGTACAACCTCAATGGGACAATTAAAATAATTCTGAAAAGCATATAGATGTCGACCCTGTTGATAATACAAAATAGTGATTGCTTGTCATAACAAGGCGACATATTAGGTTTAACTGGAATTGCATCCAACCAAATCAGTCAAGTTCGCAATAGGGATGCTCTTATCTAAAGAAACGAATCAAGACAGTTGAACTCACGTACATTCCTCTTTCGCACTTCATAGACTTTATAAATAAAGTGCGCTATGTTCACATCGTTGAAAAAAAGTGGGTGAGAATAATTGAAATATGCGATTTTCTTAACATCCGACCTCAAGAAGGAGTTTAACATCTTGAAGTCATATCAACTTCGGTTGAATGCCTCCAAGTGTGCTTTCGGGGTAGGATCCGATAAGTTTTTGGGATATCTAGTAACTAAAAGGGGGGTTGAAGCAAGCCCTGATCAGATCAAGGACATCATTGTTAGGCTCTTTTGCTGTTGTTGGGCTCTTTATATCAATGATGGCCTTGATCTGATCAGGGCTTGCTTCAATCCTCCTTTTAAGAAGGAGAAGAAAGATCGTTAGAAAAATGGCACTACTCAAAACCATAAAATTGGTTAAGAAAGAGGCACAAAGCAGTAAATGTACCATGGATGTCAAATGGTGAACATTAGCTACAATTCCCTTTAAGCTGTTGATCTTGAATTCTAAATTTCAATATGAACTTGACACAACATTTTTTCCACTAATCCTCATATTCTCCAATAGATTCCTGTTGAAATCGTTCCGTTCGTGAAGTGCAATCAAGTAGATAATTACTCCATGAATTAGTTGAAGAAATCCTCTACCCAGCCCTATAATCTTCTTGTTCTCTGGATTAACCTCCCATGTTCCGTTAAATGTTCGACTCGGATGATGCAGCCATTCGCGAAATTCCTGTAAAAACATAAATAAATAGAAACTAAAAAAAAAATCACAAAAAAAAATAGAAAATCAGAGATATTAATGGGTGAAACTGAGAATTCTTACCATAATTCAAGGTTTGAATCCAGTATTAGAGTGAGTTTGATGCAATTTGGGAGGGCTTTTTAGAGTGAAGAATTAAAAACATATCAAATAGATCTACAACGCCATTCACCACCATCACATCACCAGCGGATACAGATCTGCCTCTGACCACTCTCTCTCCTCTCTTCTTTTTTTAGATTCATATGAAATAAGATAAACAAGAGAGCAAGAGTTCAAAAGGAAAAGCAACAACAAGGCAGGGGGCTAGTCCCTCATTAAACTAACTCCAGTCATGTCTTGTATAAGTAAGGCAGCAACTTCAGCTGGAGGGTTATCAAGGACGACAACATGTTCCTGTTGAGACACTCCCATATTGGCTAAACAATCAGCAACTCTGTTACCCTCACGGAGGATGTGGCCAAGTGAACTGTTAGTCCTTTGCAGCAGGAATTTAGTATCTTCAATGAGGGCCTTAAATGGTGAGTTGTGGTTTGGGCCATGGAGAATTTGGTTAATGGCCTGCTCAGAGTCTGATTCCATGTGAACATCTCTGGTATTTTTCTGGAAGAGGATGGTGAGCCCTCTATATATGGCCCATATTTCTGCTTCTAAGCTGGAACAGTGGCCTAACTTTCCGTAATAACCCCAAATCCAAGTGCCGGTTTCATCACGTAGCACTCCTCCATAACCTGTTTGGCCTGGATCTCCCTTTGAACAGCCATCAGCATTGAGTTTAAGTTTGCCTGCAAGTGGGCAACACCAATGAATTAGTTTGGGTTCTGTCGAATGGGGGCAAAGAGGGGAAAGAAAAGCCTCATCAATTTCATGAACATAAGTAAAAATGTTCTTGAGATTGATCTGAATAGGATTGGACAGATTAGCAAAAATCAGTTGATTACGAGTTTTCCAGATTTGCCACAGTGTAACAATGAAAATAAGATACCATTTTTTTCCATGAAAATTATCTTTGTTCTTTATGTTCAAAATAATCCAATCATTCAGAGGATGTTGATTCCCTTCTTCCCACCAGGTGAGATTTTAAATGTGAGTCCAAATATCTTTGGAGATAGGACATTCTCGAAGCAAATGTTTCATGTCTTCACTATGTTGGCCACACCTGGGGCAGATATCAGTTGGGGCAAGATGTCTAACAAACCGAAGTTGGTTAGTCAACAACCTACCCTTTAAGATCAACCAAAGGAAACATCTAAGTTTCTGAGGGATCTTGATTTTCCAGATCCACGTCCAGGCTCTGTTAGTCAGATCAGATTCAGTGATGAAACTATAGGCCGAGGCTACAGAAAAGTTACCAGTTAGAGAAGGAGCCTAGGTAGGAGCATCAGGGAAAGTAACAAATCTTGGCCTGTAAATGGTGATAATTTCATTGAGTTCTTGTTGACTAACAAGATTGGATAGAGCATGAGTATCCCAATTTCCCTCTTCATCAAGGACAGAGCTGACAATAACAGTGTTGTCAGCTGGATAAATATTGTTGTATTGAGATAAGGGCTGTTTGCCACACCACCAATCTGTCCAAAAGGATATGTCTTTCCCATTGCCAACAATCCATTTGACACCCTTTCTAAGGATATCTCTGTATTTGCAGATGCTTTTCCAACAATGTGAAGAATTTTTCGTCATGGGCCAAGTGTATATATTGTGGTGTTTCAAATACTTACAGTGCAGCACTTTACACCAAAGTTTATCGTTTTGATTCAGCATTTTCCATCCAAGTTTAATGAGAAGCATTGTATTTTGGTCCCTAGCCTTCCTTAGACCCAGGCCACCCTCGGCTTTACTTTTGCAAACGCTGTCCCAGTTAACCAAATGGACTTTTTTCTGAGTTTCAGAATCACCCCATAGAAAATGCCTATTAATTCTATCAATGTCATCACAAAGCTGTCTAGGGAGTTCTACAGTTTGCATGGTATAAAGAGGAATGGTCGCAGTGACGGCTTGAATGAGGGTAGCTCTACCAGCTAAATTGAGAGTTCTAGCTTTCCAACCAGAGAGTCGAGCTTTCATCTTAACAAGGATTTCAGTGAACAGATTCTTAGTCATTCTCTGATGAAGAAGAGGAAAGCCAAGGTATTTGCCAAGGTTACCAGTTAGGGAAATACCACTATGGTAACTGAGGGCTTGGGCAACATGTCTAGGGACATTAGAAGAGACAAAGAGTTTAGACTTCAGGAGATTCACCTTCTGGCCTGACACTGCACAAAATTCGGAAAGGGTATCCAAAATGGTTTCACAATTAGAATGGGTAGCTTGGGCAAACAAGATCAAGTCATCCGCAAAGAACAAATGGGATAGGGAGGGACTATTTCTAGAGGCCTTGATACCCTTCCAAGAACCCTTTTTGACTTTGGAGTGTATCATATTGGACAATCGTTCCATGCGTACGACAAATAGGTAGGGAGAAAGAGGATCACCTTGCCTAAGGCCTCTCTTATTATGAATCCCATCAATGATTTCCCCATTCCACAGGATGGATGAGCACTGGTTAGTGACACAGCTCATGATCAACTCCACCCAATCAGGATTGAGGTTGAACTCAAGTAGGGTGTCTTTGATAAAATCCCAAGACAACCTATCGTATGCTTTCTCTAAGTCAATTTTAAAAATCATGCCCCCACACTTGCCTTTCTTATATCTCAAAGTATGCAGAATCTCTTGGGTGATGATGACGTTATCAGTAGTATTTCTCCCAGGAATAAAGCTGCTCTGGTTGGGAGAAACAATATTGTCTAAAAGAGGTCTTATTCTTCCCACAATGATCTTGGTGATAATCTTATAGGCAACATTACAGAGACTTATGGGTCTAAATTGTTTCATAGTTTCAGGGTTATCAACTTTGGGAATCAACACAACAAGGGTTTCATTAATCTTAGGAGGCACAGTTTTATTGCGGAAACAATTTTTGACAAACTCACACACAGATTGACCAACAGTGTTCCAATACTGCTTATAGAATATGGCCTGAATGCCATCCTTGCCAGGAGCTTTGAATGAACCAATGTTTTGGACAGCTCTGAGAATATCAGAATTTGATATGGGTTTGAGAAACCCAATATTATCATCATGGGTAAAGTGATTTTGAATTAGGTTAGACCAATTATCCAGACGGGTGGTACCTTCATCATTAAATAAATTTTGAAAATAGTCAAGAATAAGAGTCTTAAGTTCATTTGTCTCAGTAATCCAAGAACCATCATTATTTTTAAGGGCATTGATTTTGGTTTTCCTTCTCTTAGCAATAGTGGTGATATGAAAGTACTTGGTGTTCCGATCACCAAGAGTAATATGTTTGGCCCGAGACTTCTGAAACCATAAGATTTCTTCTTGGAACAGGGTAGAATTGTATTGATTAATGAGTTCTCTTTCAAGAGCATAAAGATTGTGGGAAAAATAAGTAGCTAAAACTTTTTGGATGCCCTCAATCCTAGCAAGAAGGTGCCTTTTTCTTTTGAAAATATTTCCAAAAACTTCTTTGTTCCACTCTTTGACTCTCTTGGTGAATTCAATAGTAGAGTCAAGGAAGTTATTATTCATATCAGACCAGGTGGAATTCACAATGTTTATGAGGTCCGGGTGGGACATCCAAGCCGCTTCAAAACGAAAGGGCCTATTAGAGGGATTTAGAGTATGCATACCTTGGGTGTAGATGACAAGAGGTGAGTGATCTGAGTAGGTGCGGGGGAGAACTCTGACAGTGGCTTCTGGAAACATTGTTCTCCATTCTGGATTACTGAGAGCTCTGTCAAGTCGCTCCATGGTATTAGCCAAACCTTGCCTATTATTTGTCCAGGTCATCTTGGGACCAGAACTTCCCAAATCGATCAAATTACAATTGTTGATCCTATCTAGGAATTTCTGAGATCTGAGAGAATTCTGAGATGAGGTGAAGCTCCTTCTTTCTCCCTGATTGGCATAGTCGTTAAAGTCTCCTGCGACTAGCCAAGGCTTATGGATGTTACCCGCCATGTCCTCCAATTCAGCCCACAAGTGTTCCCTCATAACTGGGTTTGGGCTTGCATATACAGCAGTAAGGACCCATTCTTCGAAATCTTCCTTGTGTATAGTTGCATGAATAACCTGGGAACTAACTGATGAGGCCCTGATGTTCACTTGGGTTGGGTCCCAGATAATCCATATTCCTCCGACTTTTCCGATGGGATCAACAGTGGAAGAGGCTGTAAAGCCTAGTCCATTGAAGAAATTACCCATTTTACTATAGGGCACTTTAGTCTCCATAAGAACAATAATCTCAGGTTCATGGGCACGAATGATTTCCACAAAGTTCCTTTTAAAATTATTATTACCGGCTCCGCGGCAATTCCAGAAAAGTAGGTGTAATAAATCCATAGAAGGGTAGTGGAGGGGTGAGTCAGTTACCAGGTCCTTCACGATGTTTCGTATCCTCCTCCGATCTGCCTCCTCTGATCTCATGGAGGCTAGCTGGAACGAATGAAAAGGCTTCAGGTGGGGTTCCTCCCAGTTTGGCTCGGCTATCAGTCGTAGTTGTTCGATCCACCAAGCGAAAGCGACTAGGTGAATGGCTTCGTTCTCTGGTTCTAACAATAGGCTCACATTGTGGGTCTGGTTCTGATGAACTGTCACCTCTCGCAGTGGTGCTTCTGTGTTCTTGTTGTCTTCCCCGTCCATTGTTGGTTTCTTCTGGGTCTGGTGGTTCTTTGTCTTGATCCAGTGGCGTTGTTGTCTTGAGGATTGCCAAAGTGTCTGGTATGGTAGCAGCTACAGATGTCGAGTTAGCTTCAACCATGGTTGAGTCGTTTAAACTTGGGGTGTTCTCCAATGTATAGATCATGTCAGAAGTAGTCTGGTGCATTAGATTTTCGCTGGGTAGGTTGTTCACTTTAGCTTGGTCACAGATGGGATTCTCTAGTGGGAAATCTTTGGCGTGCACTGTTGAGCTCTCCCCCATTGGCTTCCAGATAGACTGATTTTTCACAGGTGTGTCTGAATCCTTTGGTCTGGTGTGTTGTATTCCTAATTTAGTTTTACCTTTCGAATCATTGGCTTGAGATAGGCCTAATGAAACACTAGGCTCACCATGGTCCTTATCCTTACCAGGTTTGTTGGGCTTCTTTCCCCTGCTATTAGTAGTTTGGTTGTTATGGCTCCCTTCTAAATATCTGAAAGAATTGGGGTTGGTAACTAGGCCATGTGGATCTTGAGTCCTCTTGGGCTGGGTTGGTTTCCTATAGCGTTTAGTCACAAGCATCCATGGGCCAAAAGCTTCCTCTTCACCCCTGTCTTGTTGCAAGTGACCGTTATCCTACACTGATTGGATGTCAGAAGTTCCGTTGTCGGAAACGGCTAGATTCGTCTCCGCCGGTAAGGCCCCCAGTGGCTTGAAGCGACAAGCTTCCTTTCTATGGTCAACGCGGCCACAGAGGAAGCAGAAGGCGTGAAGGGACTCATATTCAATACTGTACAGCTTGCCTTCCAATATGAACTTTGGTTTTAGAGGTTGGCTAAGGTCCAGTTCAACACAGACGCGAGCAAACTTACCCCTTGTAGCCATAGCCGTGGTCCAATCAATTTTGAGTGGTTTACCAATAGTTTTGGCAATCGCAAATAGAACTTTTTCTTGGTAATATTCAATCGGAAGCTCGGGAAACCAAACCCACACAGCGGTTGTGGTTTCAAAAGCTTCCGACGGTTTAAAGTTAGGTTCCCACCTTCTCACAGTTAAATAGTGGTCCATTATGACCCATGGTTCCCCCGTGAAGACCTTAGTACAATCTTCCTGTTCAGAGAATTTAAAAAGGAAATAGTTACTCCCCAGGTCAATCGCATTAAATTCTCCCTGAAGACTCCAGATAGCTTTGACTCTGGAGCAGAGCATGTTGTATCCAATGTTTTTCCCCAGCAGTCGACAATTAGTGCATTTTCCCATGGTTTCCTGATCTTAGCTAGAAGCTTCTTAGGTAGAGAAATTGTAGGAAGGCCTCTGAGTTCTGGGTAAATGGCTTGAATTGTGGAGTGACCCTCTTGAACATTATCATCTTCCTCATCTGACGAGAGGATTTCAACTCTACTATCAAAAGCATAAGTCCCATTTCTAGTAATGGCCAGAGCTTCTTTGAAAGTTTTGGTAGGAGGAAGATCCAACACTGGAAATTGTTGGTCCCCAATATCTGCTCGTGATATCTCCGTATCCATATCAGCTGTAAATTCCATATCAGTTTCCTCCGATAAATCTGGATTTTTGATTTTCTTGGTGCTTCTCACCAGATGATCTTCTTCTTCGGAAGATTTTCCCTGGTTCAGTGGAGCTCGCAGATCAGTAGAATGTGAGGGCATTCTCTCCTCTCTTCAGCCACTCTTGTTTGGCAAAAACGAAAAACCCTAAAACCCTACCGCGAGTTGCAAGAATTTTATCTTGGCTGTGTTTGTCAAATAGCATGGACTAATCTAATGAGAGTAATACAACAAATTCATCCTTATCCATTCTAAATTTATTTACAATTATTATTTTGTGGTTCAAATTTATTTTATACATAAATTTTACATTACATAAATTTAATTATAATCACACAATCTCATTTGAAATAAATTTGGAATAGATAAAAGTGAGTACCTAAGATTAGGGGAACTACATGCAGGTAGGAGAAAGAGAAAAAAAAATAACAATACATGAGGGGTGCAAGTGTGTCAGTGGTGGTGAGATGCAAGTGAAAAACTGTGGTGGTGCAAGTGTCACTTGCACTCCTTATATGTTGGTAATTTTTTTTCCTCTTCTCTCACATGCATACAGTTCTTCCCTAAAATTATTCTAAATAAGAACATATCATTAGTCGGGCACAACAATCAGTGTGTTTCGTTTCAATTTTATGAAAATTGATTTTTTTTTATTTTTCTTGTTTTTTTATTTGTAGTGAATATTATTTAAATTTTAAGTAATTTTTTTACTTTTTTAGATGTACTTTACTTAGATGTATCTAAATAGTAAATTATTTGTGAAAAAATATTTTAAAAAATTAATAAATACACAAAATATAAAAAATGTACTGAATTTTTGTATTTTTTGTATTTTATATTTTTGGTATTTAGTGAATTTTTTAAAGATTTTTTTCACAAATTTTATACTTTCTAATTGTGTTTATGTTAGGTGTGTCTAAAAATTTTAAAAATTGCTTAAAATATTAAAAACATATAGTGAAAACAAAAAAATACAAAAAACGAAGAAGTAGAATTTTCTAAAAATTAAATTTTAAAAACTGAAAACAAACAGAGTGAATAGTATTTAGAACATCTCAAACCCCTTATTATTATTTGGAGACAGATTCTTTATGGATAAAATATAATTATCGTCTATTTTTTGATAACAAATTTGATAAATTAAATAAATTGTGATTATCAAATAAATTTAATTTTTTCATATTAATTATATACACAAATAACAAAATAAATTTTTATTGTCCAATAAAAACGTGACAAGAAAATTTGACTGTCTAAGATATATATCAATTGATGATGTGATATAATTTAAGAGATTTTTAATATTTATAATTTGTATAATGAGTAGAATTAATAATAATGTCATAATTAGTGTTAATACACTAGTTAATATACTAATTAATGAGTCTTGTACCACCGTTAAATTTAACATTTAAAAAGGCAACATCACTATCCACCGCCCTCACAATCATAAAGGCCCTGTGGTGTCTTCTTCGGTACGAAGCTTGGTGGAAGATTCTAAATTCCTTATGCAAATGTGTGGTTATATCATTCAGCATGTTTTGCCTGAAGGTAATAGAAGTGCGCATCATGGACGATGCTCCTGAAGAAACAAAGGGCTAGTGGTTGCAGACATGGTTGGGCAGGGCTACCTCAGGCCCTGATCTGTGTTCACCAACTGTTTGGGTTTCTTTGATCTTCTATCTTTCTTCTTTTTGCTTTCCTTGTCAGTTTCATTTTACGATGCATCAAAAAAAATAAAATAAAATAAAATAAAGGCCCTATTTATTTATTGGACATAAAAAGAAAATAGGATGGGATGTGAAATTTAGTTAGAGTATATAATAAATATATTATATGTATAAATTTATTATCGTCTCATTTGGGAAGTGGTTTTTTTAGAGACTTTTTGATTTTTTAATTATTTTAGTAGGTTATTTTAGTTTTTGTGATTAATTTTTGTATTTGGGAAGATGAGATTGATTTTTATTTGAGTTGTATTGAAAAATGTGTTGAAATGATATTTGAAGTTGAAATGACAAATTTGTTTCTAATCTCATTTTTTTCAAAATTAGTGTAAAGGAGCAAAAGTGTCATTTTGTACCAGTGGGACAGCCATCAAGTGACGAGGCGGGCTGCAGACCTATTTTCTATAAGCTGCAGAGCTATATATATATATATATATTTTTTTTTTTTCAGTTATATCAATGATTTAACTACAGTGGTCGGCTATATGACTTTTTTTCATCCTGAGGCTATAATAGCCTACTTGAGGACTTCCCAAACACCACCTATAACACATTTAAAAAGGTCACCACCAGCATCCACCACACTTACCATAATTAAAGAAAAATTTTATTAAAATACTAACATAGTAACGTTATCAATTTGGACTATAAAATCTTATTGTCCGAGTAAAACATTAAAAAAATTCAACTACTGCTGACCACTACACTCTCTAAAATAATTACTCTCTTCTTTGTCCACTCTTTAGTTTGGCCAGTCTTCAATTACAACGGCTCATAAATTTGTCGCTAGTCTTTTTTTTTTTTTTTTTTTCTTTTTTATTTAGATATATTATGACTGTTGATCTCCAACTCAACCTATGATAGAGTGGGGGACAATTTACAAGCTTGGCATGTAACCTATGATAGAGTGGGGGACAATTTACAAGCTTGGTATGTAAGTAAGTTTCAAGTCGAAGTGTGTCAAAGGCTGTGCTTGAAACTTTGATTTGTGCAGGAAAAGGAAATGTGAAGGGAATATTGAAGGAAGTAGAAGCTTCTTCTTTCTTTTTTATTTTTTTATTTTAAACTTTCCCCTTTCCTTCCACAAATCCAAGACTCAAATAGAACATTAGGATCGTGGGGATTTCAAGAGAAATTCTGAAATGATTTCAATGCTTGTATACTGTGCAAGTGGAAAATATTAGAACCTGAGGTAGTATTTGGGATTTTGTTTTTTTGGTCAAAAGTTTCTGGTCAATTTTGATATTTAAGAATAATTGGGTAGTTTTGTTAGTTTGAACCTAGCCTGTTAGAGTGTGGATGGTAAGGTAAAGTTTCAAACTTTAATCTCACATATATTTATGAATACTTTTGGACTAAAGATTGTTCACTACTTTACTTTCTTACCATCATCCACATTTGTTCTTTTGTTTGCTGTTAATTGTAATGTCTGTGTGGATGTCTATATTATATTTTTGTCCTTAAGATGGTTCACTAGGAATAGCTTGTGTTGTAAGAATTCATATCGTATCTGAAGATTACTGCACAGCTATTGGGTTCATTTGGATGCTCTTTTCAGGATGGGTCAACTGTGTCTACACATGCATCCAGACCAGTTACAAAACAGCATCATGTGGTTGTCTGTGCAAATCCAAAATAAAGGATATGACAGTAAGTTATACATGATACTGTTGGCTTTTTTGGCTTTTCGAAGGGTATTTTTGTAAATGTGAGCGTGCCAGGAAGGATTAATCAGTCCTTACAGAAATTATAATTGCCAACCAATTATCAGACGATTGTGTTTTAGTTCTTTTCAGCCTCAATGAAGAGGACTTTTACTGGTGGCTTGACTTAGGAGAAATTAAGAGAAATAACAGTAATATGAAGAACAATTGAAGTATTTCATAAAAATGATCACTTACAATGGTCCAAACTCAGCCTCGAAGAGGTTTACAACAGCAATCTACTTGAATCTACTTGAAGCTACTCCTATGAATCGAAGTGCAGTGCAGGTATTTAAAGTGCAGGTATTTAAAGAACAGGTATTTAAAGACTGGGAATGTAAAAGACTGGAAAAGAAAATATATGAAGTAAATGACTGATTTGTATGATCTGAGTCTGGTCCTTTTTCCTGGGGGTCTCTCTGCTATTTATACTTGTCAAAGATGACCTTCGGACTGCTCTTCGAACCGTCGAACTGCTCCTCCATGATCGCTGATCATGCTGCCTTAGAAGTAGCTCCATTATGCCACCATTTGTGGTTAGGCTTCCCCCCTGTTTTTGAATTTGAATATGAATAACCGTTGAAGCCACGTCACCTTGCATTTCTTTACTGATCTAATGTTGCTCAGACCATGTGAGAACCAATTATCATCACCACGTGTACGATCAGGATTGAAGACTTAAATTATTTTCCAATAATACCCTTATTCTGCCACGTGTCGGATTGTAACTGGCTTTTACAAAATATATAGCTAACAGATACCTAGTGGAGCCATTTTCTATCGCCGTGTCTTGAGAATTTCTGCATCAGCTGGCTAATTAGAATTAGATGGCACAACTATCCTCAAGGGTAAGAATATATTTAACTGATTGGACGTGCTACCATTTAGCTTTGGCTTGCGTTTGTTGATCCCACAGTATACATATGTGGATGCACATGAATGCAGTCAACTAATATTTACCTTTTCCCTTCTAAGATTTTCACTTCTCTAGGAAAAATCTGGCCTAAGAAATTGATCATCTGCCATTCTATTGTTGTGTGAATATGTTCATCAGTTTAGAACTTTTTGATTTACATGCCAAATGATGATAATACACAATTACCTAAATGTTTCAGTACTATAACTATCTTCATGAACAGTGTCTCCCCTACTCTGTCATGTCCTACAATTCTCTCCTTTAATGTATAATGTACTTCAAGGATAGTGTCAGCATTGAGTCATATTTTCAAATTGTTCATACGCATAAATGTGTATAGGTTTCACACTTGAAAACTAACCACAAGATTATATATTGATAGCAGGTCGAAAAAGTTGCTTGATAGCTCAGGGAATCCCTTGGTGCGTACCACAGATTTTGAAGGACAGTTGCAGGAGTTATGTGATGAAGTGAAAACAATGATTACGATGGGGAATGAAAATGATGCCATAGACCTCCTTCAACCAAATTATGAAGCTGTTGAAGAACAGATGGACTCTGGTGCTAGAGGAATAGGACAAGCTGCCACACTAGACGTCATAGCCTTGGGGTACATTGCTATCAGGGATTTGAAGATGGTTGGCTCCCTGTTGGACATGGTAATTTCATTTTGCAATAAATATTCTACGAAAATGCGTGTTAATCATGCTACTAAAGGAAACAGGATACTTGAGTCAGTCTACATTGTAATTTCTCTTTTTGTGAGAGCATTTGATACTTCGATTGACATGTGTGTCTACGCACCGCATCTGTGTATGTGTGTATTGCGTCTAGGCTGTCTTAATGTAACAGAATCATTAACTTTGTAACTCTGCTATTATTGCTCATTGATGGAGTGACAATTAATCTAACAAATGGCTGTATAACTCTGTTACCAAATTGACTGTCAGGGTCTAGTGCAGCTAATCTATACAAGGGTCAAAAGGAGAAAGGAATTAATGTGATTATATTGTATTTCATTGGGTAGAGAGAGAGAGAGTTCTGATACCTTTTTTTTCTTTTTGTTTTTTCCTTTGGATGCATGTTCATGGGAGGATAGTTAGATGAGGTCGTTGATGGTTTAAAGGATGACGAACTCCTTGATTATGGGAAAACTTGAGGATTCCATGCTTGCATACAGGTGGTCTCTTGAAATTCTAGAGAGAGAATATGGTAAGTCCAATCTTTGGAATTTCAAATGTTATGTAATTCCTAGCTTGTGATATGTGTGTTGAAAAACATTGTGTGGCTTGACTTGGCTGGTGCCAGTTAGCATGGTTAGACAAGGCACTTTTGCCCTATAACAACGTAATCCCAAAAAATTCATCCATGCAAATTTAGTCCCAAATGCATCATGGAAGATTTGCTGGCTTATTTGCTCCAGTTAAGACCACCTTATTTCTCACCTCTTCCACCTCTAATGCCCTACGCACCAATGACTACCCATGAACTTCCTTGGTTTCATTACTAGATTTTTCTCTTTGATACATGTTCTACCTCAATACTCAGACTTAGTCAGCACAAAGTCATAAGGTGATATTGAGATAGGACTTTTCTATTCCCGGGTAAGGAAAATGATGTTCATGAAAAATCAATAAAGTTTGCATCTACTGCAAGCTGAAAAAATCCAAGTCCAAATTACTTTTTATTTGTGATTATACAAATATTTTACCACAATTTTCTGTCTCAAGATTTTATTTATTTATTTATTTTTTTGGTTCATTTTGTTGACATTGTTCTTTATGGCTTTATTCTTTTTCTTCTTCTTGCTGCTTCTCTTGCACCACCATCATCTTGTCCCTCTAAGAGTACCATTTTGGCTGAACAGAAAAAGCCTCCATGGATAAAGTAAATAAGCTGTTTGAACAGTAAAAAATTAATGCAATCCAAAAATTCTTTTTGAATTTTTAGATGTTTATGAAGAATGTAGAATGATTTTTGAGTTCTTACTGTATTTACTTGAGCAATATTAAAGAGAATGAAATGTAATTTTTTTTTGATAAATAAAAGAGAATGAAATGTAATTGTTCAATGCATAATCAGTTACTAATAAAAATGATTACTTTAGTTACTGCCTTGATCTTTGCAAATTCTAGTTGTTAGTGTATAATTAGCTTTAGCATGATTATGTCTGTTAGTATATAGCTAGTGTATGATTATGTCTGTTAGTGTATAGCTTTAGCTTTATATTTTATAATGTACAATGCATCACACTTTCGGTGGGCATCCAATGCTCAAATTCTCTCTATAAAAGAGAATGCATTCCCCTTGTAAGAAATATTCAATACAACATATATCAATATATACATACAATTTATTCTCTCTCTATCTATTTATCTTACATGGTATCAGAGCTAAGTTAACAACCTAATCATTGTGCTTCACCGGCGGGCGGCAGCCTCGCCTTGGCCGCCCGCCGGACCTCTACACATACCTTCACTCCGCTGCCACAAATTATTCTTCTTGATCTTGATCTTCTTCTTGTTGCTACTGCTGCAGTAGTTTCTAACAAATTCCATCTTGGTCACCTCCACTCCACTCTTCTTCACCACCTCGCCGGAGCAAATCCAAAATCCCTCTGAATCTTAAAGGTGATTACCTGGCGATCACTGGAAATGTTGCGACCTCCATACATGTTATTGGAGAAAGAAATTTCAGAGCAAAGTTGGGAGAGAGAGTCTCTGGGCAATGGATTTTGGAGCACTGGCGTGAGTCAAATGAGAGGAATTCCAGCATTTATCCAAAAAAAAAAAAAAAAAACAAAAAAAAAAAAAAAAGCACACTATCTGCAAGCAAATTGCGACTTTCAACATCACGGGGCAAGACGGGTCGTACCTGACCGAATTCCTGCTGAAGAAAGGGTACGAGATCCACGGCCTGATCCGAAGGTCGTCGAACTTCAACACCCAGCGAATCAACCACATCTACATCGACCCACACAACTCCCACAAGGCCCTCATGAAGCTCCAGTACGCCGACCTCTCCGACGCCTCCTCTCTCCGCCGCTGGCTCGACACCATCCTCCCCGACGAGGTCTATACCCTCGCCGCCCAGTCCCACGTCGCCGTCACCAGAGGGTGGTTTCAATTGTGGAAGCATTGCTGTTAGCCAGAGGAGAGTCATTCCCAGAAGACTAGAGATGGAGCCGAGAACGATGACCGGAAACCGACCCAAGTAAGAATCAGAGAGAAAAGCTCCGAAAATGGCCAAAGTGTTGGACATGGCTGACCACAGAGAGAGGAGGATTGAGGCAGTGGCTGCTTCCATGGAGTAGCTTTCCATCAAGTAGAATATCATGTTTGGCATTAGACCAAAGCTTGCCACTTTCTCAAATGATTCATTCACTAGGATGAAGGGTATGGTTCTGAGACCTCCCTTTCTTGGTCTTGGTGGGTGATTAAGGAACTTTTCTTGATCATCTGAGTATGAACCTATTTTACCTTCTTCCATTTCCTCTTTTTTGAGGCAGTGGCTACTTTTTTGTTTAAACAATATTTTTGCACCAACAAACCATGTGCTGGTTTTACCGAAACCCGTGGCCTCATTATCACTTTATTTTCTTTTATTTTATCTTCTTTTTTTTTTTCATTTAAAACAACAAAAAAAAAAAAAACACTCATCTCTTTTCTCTCTCGAGATTTCCTTATTTTACCACTCCATTGGTGAGCTTTTCCAGATTCCTATTCCCACTACCTTCTTTTATTTTATTTTTTTTTTTCTATTTTTTTTTTTTCATCAATATTTCATTATTATCCATCTCAGTTGGTGAGCATCATCCCTTTTTCCTTTATTTTCTTATTATTATTATTTTTTCCACCAAAAAAAAAAAAAAAAAAAAAAAAAAAAAAAACAAATACAAAAATACAAAAATATTTTGCTCCACTTTCTCAATCCCTTTGTTTCAACCTCAAATAGGTTTCTATCTTCACACCTATTTGAGTTTGAGGGGGGGTTATACATATATCATTATGAGCATGGTTACACACCATGCGAACCACTCAAGCTGATGAGCATGGTTATACACCATGGGAACCACTCAAGCCACCCCATGGTGCACTCCCTAAGTCGCCTCCTTAGTGCACCACCACAAGCTTTTACAACGGTCCGGCATGACCCCGTAAACTGTCCCGACATTGATTCCGGTCAGCTTCTACATCGGTCCGGCATGACCCCGTAAACTGTCCCGACATTGATTCCGGTCAGCTTTTACATCGGTCCGACATGACCCCGTAAACTGTCCCGACATTTATTCCGGTTCGCTTCTACAACAACGGTCTGACACGACCACACAGTGTCTGCTACATCGGTCTGGCATGACCTCGTAAACTGTCCTGCTACAACGGTCCGACACGACCATACCG
This sequence comes from Camellia sinensis, assembly GCF_055761805.1. Lineage (NCBI taxonomy): Eukaryota > Viridiplantae > Streptophyta > Magnoliopsida > Ericales > Theaceae > Camellia > Camellia sinensis. The sequence goes on from NC_138968.1 coordinate 12,220,172, forward strand.
TGTCTTCAACAACGATTTGACACAACCATACCGTGTCTCCTATCCTATTTTATTTTATTTATCAGTTTACTTTCCTGTTTTGTTACTGTCTCCAAACTCAAGTTGGCTAGTACCTATCCTCCTTGAGTTTGAGGGGGGCTGTTAGTGTATAATTAGCTTTAGCATGATTATGTCTGTTAGTATATAGCTAGTGTATGATTATGTCTGTTAGTGTATAGCTTTAGCTTTATATTTTATAATGTACAATGCATCACACTTTCGGTGGGCATCCAATGCTCAAATTCTCTCTATAAAAGAGAATGCATTCCCCTTGTAAGAAATATTCAATACAACATATATCAATATATACATACAATTTATTCTCTCTCTATCTATTTATCTTACACTAGTTGTTAGTGATTATTTTTCCTAGATTTTAATTGAGTCCATTTTGTCCTCTGCAGGACCGTTTTCATGGTTGACACAGTACAAACTGTTGTGGTTCTTGTTAGAGCCATTGTAAACATTTTCTTTAATGTTCAGTACTATATGCTGAAGACAGCAATCCAATGATTAAGTAAAAAGCTTCTCTTTGTAGGGAAAAATAGTACTTTTCTTATCACACCGTTACTAGGGATTGAGCAAAGGTGCAGATAGTGAGGATTTGGTGGTGCCTTTACTTGGCCTCGACAATCTTTTAATGAAGAAAGGAAAAGCTAAGGATACTGAAAATCCTTTTATTGGGTAATTTGCTTTCTGTATATTGCTTTGGGTGGTAGAGTTCAATATTTTTATGTCTGTTGTTTATTAACTTCCTTTTTGTTTTGTTTTTCATTCTGTGATGAATCTTAGAATTCTCAACGTATATACAAAGTTATGTGGGGAGAATGATGGAAGAGTTGGAATGGCAATGTGTTCTTTGGCCCATGTGAAATGTGCAAAAGGTGAGCTACGTATTCTTCATTGTTTTTCTTCTTGATTGCATTTAAATTAGTAGGGTCATGTTAACACCAGTAATTGTGTGGGGTCAAAAAGTTTCTGAGTGGATTGTGGTGAACTTAAAATTTAGAAGTTCATTCATAAATGGATATCTATTTCAAGTTTTTAAGTATGGGATCATGTGCCATTTTCATGCAGGGAATGCTTATGAAGCCATTCAATTATATAGAAATGCTCTTCAGGTCCTCAAGGATTCAAAATGTATGCCTTTGGATGACAATGTGATGGAAAAGATGAGGATAGATTTAGCAGAATTGTTGTTGCATTTAGTGGGAAGGTATGCCTTTGTTTCAGTTCTGCCACTTTTCTAATTAAGAAACCTCATTGTGCTCAAACCTCATTGATAGATTGAATGGAGCTAATTCTATATTTTTTTTATTGGCTGTATTGATTTTAAGGCATCGTCTTCTTAATCATGGATTGGTTGCTTTGCTGTCAGAGTAGTTTGTATACTTGAAGGTATGATAATCTTAAACATGCTATTAGGTCATGAATTTGTTAATGGCCTAATGAGATGATTGATTGAAATTTGCAATCCATGCTTGCCAATCCAAATATATAAATTTAAAATCCATGCAGTATGTGAATTCTGGGAAATGGTTGATAGATTGAACCAAGTTAATTTCTTTAAAAATAAATAAATAAATGGTTGTAGTTGATTTTGAATCATCAATTGTCTTCTTAATCATGTATTGGTTGCTTTCAGAGGAAAAGAAGGTTGTGAGCTACTAGAGGAATGCTTGTTCATGAATGAAAAGTATATTGGAAAAGAACACCTAGCCTAGTTACCCATCTTGTAAATCTTGCAACCTCTTATTCATACTCTTAAGAGCTTTGTGGAGGCTAAGCGCTTGTTGCGGAGGAGTTTGCAGATCATGTTGAAGACTGTGGGACCCGATGATCAGTCCATCACCTTTCCAATGTTACATCTTGCAATTACTCTCCACGACTTAAACCAGTTTGCAGAAGCTGAGCAGGTAGCCCTGGAAGTTTTGTGCATCAGTGAGAAGGCATTTGGAAAAGAATCTCTTCCAGTTAGTAAGCATGTGTTGCCTTTCGCTTTATGGTGAAACTGTTTTGGTGGCTGTCTTTATGATCCTTGCCATTTGATATGATTGTTGAAAGCCACTACTGCAATTTATAACTTGCGCAGTTGTCAAACCTAACCTTGATGTTAACCTGGTGAGATGAGATGAATCAAATGACCGACATGTTCAACAGTTGGATCATACGATCGAAGCTGATAAACTGGATGATATATACATATATTTTGAAAATGATTGGGTGATGAAAAATATATAAGAAACATTAAAGAGTTATTGAGATTTATATTTTATTTCTTTATTGTTTAGTATTAGAACTTTTGACAGGCGTTTACTAAATAATGCTTTACATTACATGTATACGTGAATATAAAAAATTAAATTCTGTGGAATTCATGTAAATATGTGTGGAAAACCTCAGTGCCTATACAATGCACATCTTTTGTCCTCGTGATTGTTTATATGTTGATAAAGTAAGACCATAGTATTTTAGCCATGCTCACATGCTTGCTTGTGGGTATATATTATGTGCCGAGAAATTAAAATATAGAGACAAAAGTTGCATAGATGATATAAAAAACTAGTGACAATTGCACGGAGGCACGATAGCTTGTGTTGCCTGGTGCATAAAAGGTTGAATTAACAATCTAGGTTCTGTTTCATAGTAGTTGTATTTTTATACGAACAAATTCGTTACCCTGCCCAAATCTAATGCTAGTTCTAACCGTGATTATTTAATATAATATAATAGTGGCTCCACAGCATGCTTATCAGATTGACATCTATCTTTTCCGTAATATTACCCACAATCTCTTTTTTATTTTGATTTCTATTATATTTATGTATTTTTCTATGTTTTGGTGTCTCAGGTGAAGCTCTCGACTGTTTGGTTTCTATTCAGACCAAACTAGGGAAGGATAATATGGAGTTATTGGAGCTTCTGAAGAGGGTTCTCGCAATTCAAGAGAAAGCGTTTGGTTATGAGAGTAAGGAGGTTATACAAACCATGAACAAAATTGTATTCTACCTAAGACAAAATGGGAATGAGAGATGATAAATTTCCTATGCAAAGAAGGTTGTCTATGCTTAGAACCAAATACAAGCATATGGTTCAATATTAGGTTGTCGTCACTATTTGTAACCACGGTCCAGATCTAAATCTTTTGTCGATGGCATTATATTCAATACCAAGAACTTCAAATTCTAGTACAGTTGCAAGTGCATCTTTTTCATTCTCTCAAGTCTTTTTTTTTTTTTCTCCTTTCTATCTCTCTATATTTGTATGTATTTATGTCAACAAATTTTTAATGTTTTTGTTCAACTTCATTGGTATCAAACTTGATGTTTTTGTGTATAGACTTTTGTACACATGATGATGATAATAGTGTTGAGATCTGGGATCCCGCCCAAGACCTTATAGAAATCAAAACAAGCAGAAAAACACACCCACACACAAGGAGACATAATATTTTACGTGGTTCGGCCCAATGCCTACGTCCACGGGAGAGTAACCGGTTATCACTATACCAATGAGGAGATTACAGAAAGATTACAATAGAGGAGGAGCTCACACTCTCCTCACTCAGCCACTCACCCGTCTCCCTCGCTCACACCGAGGGAGACGGTCTCTCCGCCTCACATCTCTCGCACTCTTTGGTTCACGGTTTTCTTCCTCACTCACTTACTCACACTTTGGCCTCTCCTCTCACCCTCCATTTATACACATTGGAGTAGGTGGGAGTGCCTTTGGGTAGCCTCCATGCTTGACCCTTGACATGGTTGGTGGCTGCCAAGCTTGACTTGGTTGGTTACCTTCCATTGTTGACCAAGGTGTGTTCACAAGACAATTTCCCTTCACATGGGGTGAATTCAACAAATCACCCCCTCAACCCATGTGAGGTGATCCACTGCATACACTGCTGCTAATCTTGTCACGCCCAAATTCAACATAGTCTGCATCTCTTCACTGAGACGCTGCATCCCCTGAAGCTAGAGATAACACACCAGAGATACAAGAGGAGGAGGGAATCCGACATCCTCAACTCAACTCACACCACTCTCTGATTTGGAGAGAGCCACTGCTCCTATCTCCCACAGATCTCTTCCATGCTTCCTGTCTCGGATGTCTATACCTGCTATGCTTGAACTTGCGCAACCAAGATATCCGACACCCCCTGATTGGATGTCCTGCACCCCCTGCTTGGATGCCCTTGACTATCATGCAACTCCTTGCATGATGAACACTGGAGCAACTAGAAAACTTCAGAGTTTGACACATCAACATCCTCAAGTTTCCTTGCTCGGAGCTTATTTCTGAACAACCAGCCTTTGCCCTTCTGCACTTCTGAACAACCTCCTGGCGTTTCCACATACGCTTGTTTGTCTGTGCTGCAATCCCTGATGTTCGGTTCTGTCTCACTTGTCCGTACTGATGTTTGACAGTTAGCCCTTCTGTCAAGACAACTTCCACCGGTCTGTACAAGTTTCCACTATGCAACTCCGTGCATAGTGCTCGCACCCATGGCTTCTGGTCTCCCTGCGTCAAGCTTACTTGAGAGATCTACATCAACTCTATCATCCGCTGCCATGGAACTAAAGAAACCACCATAGAGAAATAAGACTTGTCACTCCTTGGCACGCACTCTTGCATTTTACCTGTCTCAATTTCTCTGTCTGGAAGTTCCTGTGAACTGTCAACAACCCGCTGCTGCACACTCTTCTCGCGCCTCTGTACGACACTCTAGCGTACCCTTGCACTGTTGCACGTCTGCAATTGTACTTCTGCGCTTAGTATGCTCCTCTGCAACTATTGTTCTACATGTCCACATACCATTAGTACCTTCTCGTTTACAGTAGCTCCAACAGCCACAGTATTTCCCTGAGCCTGTACTGGTTGCCAAATCATCTATCCGTCGATGAATGGTCTTCTCTTTTGATTGAACCAGATCCTCCGATCACCTCAACAACCAGGAAAGTTCCCAGGAAAGACTGGTGGGGTCACAACCGGTCCCACTTAAGAACCAGTCTCCTTAGACAGTGTCTTTTTGACAGAACTTTCCTAGACCTTTGATCTTGAGATAATCATGTCTGCAATCCTCTGATCGCCCCTGACCAATCCTGATCTCCCTCGATCTGCCATTTGATCAAGCCTGATCTCCTCTGGTCTTCAATGATCTATCTCAATCTGTATCTGGTTGTCCAATCTGGTCAGAATCTGCCCATTCTAACCTCGTCAGTGAATCCGCAGCGTTCCACAATATCCGGCAACCTTCCTTCGAGTATTGAAGATAACAAACACCCATGTTTTGACAATCTTTCCAAACCGTTCAGAATTTCACTATTCTGTCCTCGCGGTTGCGTCCGGAGCGGTCCGTTTAACTAGAACCAACCTTCGCTGCATTTCCAGGGACCTCACTGAAAACTATCCCGAAAGCTGGGCCACACCATAATTTTCTAAAAATTCTGGGCCAAATTGCAATTTTCAGAAGTTCAGGGAATATTCCGTGTACCAACAGAATATTCCGTCCACTGCCCCTGACGCCGTCTGCCACTTTAATCTGCCTTCTTTTTACAGAAACTACATTTCCAAAATCTGACCGTACGGATGTGTCCGCAATACTCCAAATAGTCGGAAACCACTATTGGATCACCAAAAACGGACTCCAAATGGCTTCGATCTAGCCAAAACATTTTGTACGCCTCAGATCTGCGGCTGTACCTTCGCCGTGAAACACAGGATTCTTCCTCCTGCGGATGACGTGGCAGATGACGTGGCTGCTGACGTGGCACGCGCGTGCCATACACGCGCCTCCCCCACTCGTCTTCTTCCTTCATCCGCGCGTGGGGCGCGTGCCTGAGACTGGGCCGACGCGCCAGCTGCCTTCACGGCGCGTGGAGGCGCGTGCCGAGACTGGGCCTCACGCGCCTTCTTCAGGCGGCGCGTGAGGGCGCGTGCCGACTCCTCTGGGTGTCTGCTTTATATGGTTGGACTCCTCTTCTCGAGCCCTTGCTCCTGGTATGCTCAAAACCTAATTTCGAGCAACTTGATTTCTGGGCAGTTTCGGACAACACGCTGTTTTTGTTCCGAAACGCCACCGACGAGGCTCTGATACCACTTGTTGGGATCTGGGATCCCGCCCAAGACCTTATAGAAATCAAAACAAGCAGAAAAACACACCCACACACAAGGAGACATAATATTTTACGTGGTTCGGCCCAATGCCTACGTCCACGGGAGAGTAACCGGTTATCACTATACCAATGAGGAGATTACAGAAAGATTACAATAGAGGAGGAGCTCACACTCTCCTCACTCAGCCACTCACCCGTCTCCCTCGCTCACACCGAGGGAGACGGTCTCTCCGCCTCACATCTCTCGCACTCTTTGGTTCACGGTTTTCTTCCTCACTCACTTACTCACACTTTGGCCTCTCCTCTCACCCTCCATTTATACACATTGGAGTAGGTGGGAGTGCCTTTGGGTAGCCTCCATGCTTGACCCTTGACATGGTTGGTGGCTGCCAAGCTTGACTTGGTTGGTTACCTTCCATTGTTGACCAAGGTGTGTTCACAAGACAATTTCCCTTCACATGGGGTGAATTCAACAAATAGGAGGTGGGGTTGAGAGTAAGTGCTGGATTTGCGTGGTGATTCATCCCACTAATTTTTGGACCACTAATAGCTCTAATGAGCTTAAAAAAAAAAAAAAAAAAACTCAAGCCAAAACATCACATCACTTTGGTGGGGTTACTGTGCCACATCATTAGTGATGCTCTAGAGCTTCCAATTTAGTGCTCTAAAACATTATTCTTTGCGTGTTGACAACCTACTTTGGATCTGGATTTGTAATAGTGAGAATTTAAGTCAGTGCTTAGTGAAATTTTTGAGTTAACAAAAAACAAATTTCATTTTTTTTTGGTTTTGTTTTTGAACAGAGAAAATTAGGACCAAAGCAAACAAAACACTATGCAGCTCCAAACAAACAAAACAGAGCAGGAGGAGGATTTAACACCCAATCTATAGGAAGCTGATCATGAAGGCAGGCCTGAGCTACCCAATGAGCCAACTGGTTCGAAGATCTGGGACTCTACCGAAGAGAGAACCTCCCGTAGGCTGCCATTCGCTTGATATCATAGATAATTGCTCCACATTCCCATGGGGGAGCAGTTTCAGAGATACTTAGCTGAATCACGGACTTGTTATCCCCTTCAATCACCACATCGACAGATTGCAAGCTTGAGCTAGAAGACAAGCCCACGGACAAGACAAGGCCTTACCTTGGAGGGGGGATGAGATGCAAATTTTCTTTGAGGCCATCCAACAGCTTTCCATTCGAGTCCCACAGCACTGCAGCAACAGCTTTCCATCCAATACCATTTTTATCAAAAATAAATTTTTATAATAAAAGTTGGGAAAAATAATAAAAACAACTCCAATGTTTGAGTCTTGTAACAAAATAAATTTTTAATTTTTAATTTTTTTGATTTAAAATCTGATCTTTTATTTGCTTTCAAGGGTGAATTACACTAGTAGTCCTTATAGTTTGAGACTTATGTCATGTTGGTTCCTGACTTTTCAATTGTGATATATTTGACATTAAATTTTGAATCTTGTTCCAAATAAGGACAATTGTAGATACTATTGGATTTTTCAAGGACAAAATTGTCAATTTGATAAAATATAAATTAATTTGACAAAAATAAATGTCAAAAAATTATTTTTGAATTTTTAAAAATTATTTCTAGCTACTAAAGATAAAATTATATAAAATTGATAAATCTTTTAGACATTTTTTTACCAAATTAATTTTTTTTATGGATTTGGATGATAATCATGTAAAATTAATTTTAAAAAATTAATCGTGTAATTTTTATTAATTTTTATCAATTTTACATAATTTTATTTTTGGTGGGTAGAAATCATTTTTAAAAAAAATTTAAATATTTTTTTGACATTTATTTTTGTCAAATTAGTTTATATTTTATCAAATTGACAATTTTGTCCTTGAAATTAAGCAATAGTATGTTCAAGGGAAAATTAGTCTAAGGTCCCTCTTCCATATTTGATAATGTAATAGATCCACAATCTTATTTTATTATGTTTAAGGTCCTCCACACCCCCTCCCACCACTATCTCTCTCTCCCCGATCTCATCGCTTCGCCTCCGTCGTAGTTATCACCTCCTCCACTGTTGCTGCCAGCACCTCTCCTTCAGATCAACTTCGCAGATCGCCTCTCCCTTTAGATCAGCGCCTTTCCTCCACCATCATCACCATTTCTCTGCAATTCACAGACCACACGAGACATTCATTGATGACGAAAGAAGGAAGCTTTTGCCCAGATTTCAACTTTCAGAGCTTTCAGGGTTTTTAAAGTAAGAGCTTCTCAGATTCACACTCTCAATTTGTCCCTTTCTCAGGTATTGTTTATGTTTGACTTGCTTGGATGAATCAGCTGTCATTTCCTACACCAAATAACACACCATGAAGACATATTTTCTCTAAGGAAAACAAATTTTTCACTCAATACTAAAAACAAATATATATATATATATATAGCACTATTTTGGGCTGAGTAGAAAAATTCACCAGCTTGAAGAAAACAATAGAATCTCATTTTATATGAAGGGACAATCAAAAGGATATTCCACAACCAAAACATGCATAGAATCAGTATCAATAAATGTGGGAACAGAGTGAACGTGGACAAAATCAACAATCAAAACTACCACAAGGTTAAGATCTTTAAAATCCGTCAAAACACATCACAAGGGATGCGCTTGGTTCCTTAATTCCCAAGAACTTATTACTACATTAGTAAGCCAAAAAATAGCTTCATTAATGCTTGCACTGTCAATGTCACAAGCAGGAAAATTAGATGATGGTACCGCCACCAAAGTACAAATGATATATATATATATATATATATATATATATATATATATGTAATGTATATATGTAACATAATAGGCTTCATTGCATTTTCCCCCCTCTGTATTTATCTTCTTGATGTATACAAAGTTGCCTATGATATTAAAGCAGAGAAATTTGCCTCCATCTTTGGCATCCCAATCACAAAAATTGAAATTTCTCTGGATTGGAGATGAGAATTTCTCTGGTTTTCAGTGAATTTCTCTGAGTTAGAGAGGGAAATTTCTCTGGGTCGAAGTGAATTTCTCTGGAAAGTCCAGAGAAATGTGAGATTTTCTCTGTGCAGTCCAGAATTTCTCTGAATAGAATTTCTCTGGGAAAAATTTCTCTGGGCTGAAATTTCTCTGGACTGGAATTTCTCTGGGCTGAAATTTCTCTGGACTGGAATTTCTCTGAACTGAAATTTCTCTGGATCAATGTTGAGGGACCTTAGACATTATGAAAATATTAAATGTCTTTTATACTATAAAATTTTAATATCAGGGACCCTAAAAAAAAAAACCCCTATGTTCAATTGTCCTTATTTGGAACAACATTCAAAATTCATGGTCAAATATGCTACACTTGAAAAATCATGGACTAAAATGACACAAGTTCCAAACTATATGAACTATTAGTGTAATTTGCCCTGTTTTCAATGTAAATCATTTGTCTATTTTCATTATGTAAAACTAAAGAGAAAATGGATATGGTAGTCATTATACTCAAGGTAGGTGTATGAGTCTAAAATATATATTTTTATTGAGTTTAATAATTAAAATATTACTTTTTTCTTCAGTTTTACTTAACAAAAATAGACAAATTATTTAAATTGAAAACAAATCAAAAGTTTATGATTTAAATTGATAAAGTTAAAAATTCATGATCTATTTTATTACAATAATCAAATTTTGGAAAAAAAAAATTTATTTTTTTCTTAAAAGTTGTGTGAAATTTGAAATTTTCCTAGTCATTTCTTAAATTTTTATTAAAAAGTGTATTTCTTATTTTAGGGAACTATTTTTTTTAATTATCATCTTCAACAATACTCTTTATATATATATATATATATATTATTTTTTTTCTTTATCGTTTTTTATTAAAAATATATTTCTAAACTCTCTCCTCTCTCCTCCACTATTTAAGGGGTTAAAAGTTCATTCCCTTAAATATAGAGTTGAGTAGCAAAACTGTTGAAAAGAATTCCTTGATATTTCACTTCTTAAATTATGAAAAAAAAAGTGACAATATAGGCTATGTTTGGGGAGTCCAAATCCTCTTTAGCCCTCCCTTTGGTCAACGGCCAGGATTTAGCTACGTCACCCCTAACAAAAGCTACGACTCAAATTAGCTAACATAAAAAAAATAAAAAATAAAAAAATTGAATTGAATTCAGCATAGCAAAACAGAGATTCCCACGTGAAAGATTCAACAAACAAAAAAAGAGAGAAGGAGATGGAGGGTTGTCCGACGACTAGTGGTAATTTCAGCAACAACAAATAACAATAATTGCAGCACAAAAAATGACAAAACAAGGCTCTGGTTCGCGGTTGAAATCTTCGGAGTAAGAAAGATATGTTGAGGGAGAAGGAGACAGACAGAGGAAGAGAGAGAGAGACTGAGGAGCCGTCGATGTTCGTTGCCGTCAATGTCATGAGGGAAACCTCTGTTTTGCTGTGGTGAATTCAATTCAATATTTCTTTTCTTTTCTTTTTTTTTTTTTTTTTTGTTAGCTAATCTGAGCCATAGTTTTTGTTAGGGGTGACGTGGCCAAATCTTGGCCGTTGACTGGAGAGAAGGCTAGAGAAGAGGGTTAGAGAGGATCTGGACTAATGTTTGGGATACCACTTTGAACTAAAATAGTCATATAGGATAAAATATGTTATTTTAGTTAAATAGGACAAAATGTCACATCTAATCATCATTTTATTTTTTCTCTCACAAAAGTCAAAAAAATCTATCTCAAATGAGACTTTTTAGCTCCACACTAAAATAGTTAAAAAGTCAACTCATATCTCAAACGAATGCATAGAACCTGTTAATGTTGTTCGTCCCAGTGAATGGATCAGACAGGTCTAAGCTCCTCCAGCCCGTGTCCAGATGATCAAGCCCACCAGGTAACCTGCAAGTAAGTTCAACGAGGAACGGAGTAGTCCCCCAGCGAACTCTCCGATGAACAAGTTAGGAAGAGAAGTAGAGTATATGGGAGAGGATTTGAGATAGAGAACTTAACCTTTTTTCTTGTCTACAACATTTGCTTATATCCTTTTGTCATCATTTCGTTGTCCCTTCCGACCTGCTCTCCTTGCCGAAAGCCTATGCTGTAGCTTACCTTGCTCAGGGTAAGGGGGTCCTGTTCCGACGGAGAGGTATTGTCGTAATAAATGTTGTGATGGACTGCATTAATGGTGATGTGTAGTGGCAATAACTTTGCAGATCTTTGTCTGCTGATGTGGCTCGTCCTCCACCCGCCGCGTGTCTGAATGCTGTTGGTTCTTGGTGCCATATTGGATTCCAGCTGTTCCGGACTCCATCGGCAGGGTTATGCATTGGGCCCCGAATGATGGGCTCTGGTTGTTTATAGTGGTTCATGGCCCTTGTGGGCCTGTCTATGTCAGAACCTATTTGAAATGATCTAAAGGATGAAATTGTGAGGGATTAGTGGCTGGGTGACAATAGTCAATAAATCGTATGAATTTACTTCTCGTAGTTTATATATATTATCTATTGTGATTTAAAAAATTATAAATATTTTTTTACAATTTTTTTTATTTAATAGAATTAATTAAAAAATAAGATTCTTAACTATTTTTTTATACAATAACAAAATTATTTGAATTATTAATTGAAATATATTTATGATATCATTAAAAATTGCTGATTGAATTAATGATTTACTGATAAAAGATATCATTTATTATGAAATTAAAAATTTTAGGAGACATATTGTTATTTTCAGAACTACAAAATATAACTCATATTTTAAACAAATATTAAATATGTATTTGTAATTTATCTTAAATCTTATAAACAATTTGAATTTTTTTAAATTTAATTACACTTTTTTTTTGAAAAAAAAGGAGAGATGAGAAAAGAGGAAGGAGAAAAAAAACAGAACAAGGAAGACACAGGAAAACAACGCGAGAGAACGATAGAAAAGAGAGCTTTTCCCATATTAAGCCTCTTTTGCATCTTATTTCCCAAACTATGCCTAGTTTGGACGGATTTCTCAAACTAAGTTAAAGCGCTATTACAAATCGCGCTTTCACTGTTTGGAGCCCAAAATTTGATGAATAGTGAAAGAACTATTGTAAAACGCGCTTTTAATTAAGAAATCGCTGTTTTAAATCGTGCTTTTAACATAAAATTTTTTTGTGAAGAAAACGCTATTTGAAATCGCGCTTTCACTGTGCATATATATATATATTTTTTTTAGAAAACGTTATTGCAAATAGCGTTTCTACTGTTGAAACACAAACCAAAACCAACCCACGCTTTGACACACACACACACCCACAACACTGGAGCATTGAAATAATATAATTTTTATATATAATAATAATTTATAATAATCAATTATATAATTTTTATAATTTTCGTAAATATAAATCATTTTTAGGTTATAGATGGTTTGATTTATAATACGTATGTAAGGGTAAAAATTTTTATAATCAAAAATAATTTATAATACGTATGTATTATAAATTTTTTTATAATAATTTATAATACGTATGTATTTACTTTAAATAAATTATATATAATACGTATGTATTATATATATAATTTTTATATATTTACTTTAAATAAATTATTTTTGATACGTATGTATTATATGTATAATTTTTATATATTTATATATTTATTTTAAATAAACTATTAATAAATATATAATAATTATTTTATAAAATAAATTATTAATAAAATTTTATAATACGTATGTATTATAAAATTTTTTATAATAATTTATAATACGTATGTATTATTTAAATCTTTACATTTTTGATTTAAAATTTTTTACAGTAAACCCATCTTCACATTTTATAATACGTATGTATTATTCAAAAATAATTTATAAAAATCTATAATTAATACGTATGTAAATAATTTAATACGTATCTTCACATTTACATTTACAGTAAACCCATCTTCACATTTACATACGTATGGTTTAAGGGTAAATTTTTTGATAAATGATAAATCAAACCATCCATAACCTAAAATTTTTTTACCCTTACATACGTATGGTTTAAATAATTTATAAAAATTATTGCCATATGTATGTAAAAATTGATTATAAAAATTGTAAAAATTATTTATAAATTGATTATAATCTTAATAAATTATTTAAAAATTATTTAAAAATATATAATAAATAATTATTAATAAAAATTATAATCAATTTATTTTATAAAGTAATCAATTTATTTTACAATCAATAATTTTTATTAATAATTTATTTTATAAAATAATTATTATATATTTATTAATAATTTATTTAAAGTAAGCCTCCGTTTGGGAAGTGGGTTGGCTTTTTGGCTTTTTTGGCTATTTTAGCCTGGGCTTAAAAGCTTGGTTTGGGAAGGACTTTTTGGCTTTTTTTGAGTTTTTTTGTGAGAGAAGAATGTAATGATTATGGGTTGGATGTGATGTTTTGTTTGTTATGTCTAAAATAGCCTATTTTGTTTTTTGTGGCTAAAATAGCTAAAAAGGCCTGCAAACCCACTTGCCAAACACAGGCTCAATATATAAATATATAAAAATAATATATATAATACATACGTATCAAAAATAATTTATTTAAAGTAAATATATAAAAATTATATATATAATACATACGTATTATATATAATTTATTTAAAGTAAATACATATGTATTATAAATTATTATAAAAAAATTTATAATAAATACGTATTATAAGTTATTGTTGATAATTTATAAATTATTTTTGATTATAAAAATTACAAAAATTATTTTTGATTATAAAAACTTTTACCCTTACATACATATTATAAATCAAACCATCCATAACCTAAAAATGATTTATATTTACAAAAATTATATTATTTCAATGCTTCAGTGTTGTGTGTGTGTGTCAGAGTGTGGGTTGGTTTTGGTTTGTGTTTCAACAGTAGAAACGCTATTTGTAATAACGTTTTCTAAAATTTTTTTTATACGCATAGTGAAAGCGCGATTTCAAATAGCGTTTTCTTCACAAAAAAAATTTATATTAAAAGCGCGATTTGAAACAGTGATTTCTTAATTAAAAGCGCGTTTTGCAATAGCGTTTTCATTATTCATCAAATTTTGAGTTTCAACAGTGAAAACGCGATTTGTAATAACAATTCAGCCTAATTTATCTAAACTAAGTCTAATTTGAGAAATAAGATGAAAAGGGCTTAATATGAGAAAAGTCGCCAGAAAAGAAACAAAAAATAAGATGGGAAAATCGGTCTAGGGTCCCTCTTCCACTTTTCGTAATGGAAGAGGTCCACAAAATTATTTTTTGATGTCTAAGGTCCTAAACATATATCAGACAAATTTCAGTCAAACCCATTGACACCCCTCTCTCTCTCCCTGTTGGACGATTTTTTCTCGATTATTTTCAACAACTCGAAGATCGATCGATTGTGAAATTCTCGATCGAAGTTTTTGATTATCGCTTTGCCAATGTCTTCAACGAAGCCATCAAAAGCCTCGAATTCGAGATCAAAAGCGTCGAAGATGTGAAGAAAATGCAATGGGAAACGCTGGAAGGAGAGATCACGACGTTGATCAAAGTCGTGAAGCACTGCGCCTCCGTGCTCTTCCCCGGCGAACGCAAGCTCTGCGATTCCGTCTTCTCCGAGAATGCATCCATCGCCGTCTACCTCTTCAGCAACCTCGCACGCGCCGTCGTCATCCAACTCCTCAACTTCGTCGACGCGGTGGTTCAAACCAATCGATCGGCGGAGAAGCTTTTCAAATACCTAGACATGTACGAAGCTCTCCGAGATGTGATTCCAGACATCAACAAATCGTGCTCCGACGAACTCGCAGCCGAAATCTCCACCTCCGGCGATCGGATCGGAGAAGCCGCCGTCCACATCTTCTGCGATCTCGAAAACTCCATTAAAGGAGACGCCGCGAAAACTCCGGTAGCCGGTGGCGCAGTTCACCCCCTCACCCGCTACGTCATGAACTATCTAAAATACGCGTGTGAGTACAAAGTCACACTAGAACAAATCTTCCAGAAGAACAAGGCACTCGTTCCATCAATCAAACATGAGAGAGAAAGCCCAAGCCACAATCAGACGGGTGAAAACTCATCATCATCACCGTTCAGTGATTAGTAGATGAGATTCATAAGAATTCAGCTTTATTATTTTTGTTAATTTTTTTTTTTTACCCTCATCTCTTGATATTGCAGATAGTGTGCAATTGGGTGTTTTTAAGAGATTGTGTTGATATTTTTCTTTTATCTCCCATGCTGAAGTGAGTAGATTTCTTCATAATTTTGTGTGTTTTATAGAATCAATTGTTAATGTCTCCCCAGTTAAACATATTCTTTTGCTTTCGAATGTCTATTACTTGCTGTTTCAGTTATTTGCAGTGTATGTTATTGAAAATTGTTTGATGATAATAAAAATGATTGCATTCTTTTTCAAGTTTGATAGGCGTTCTTTTAGTATTTCCTTGACTATCTCTGCAAAAATTAGGACACTAGCAAATAAGAATAAGAAATTATCAAGACAAACCAGATAATTTCTCTGGATCAACCCAATTGAATTTCTCTGGATTGAAGTGTCCAGAGAAATTTCAAAGACCAAAAACATAATTTCTCTGGGTTGTTGTTGTTGTTGTTTTTTTTTTTTTTTTTTTTTGGTGATGCAGAAAATTTCTCTGGTTTTAAATCCAGAGAAATTCTCTGGTGATGGGATTTTCTCTGTGAATATATATCCAAGTCACTGCAAAATCGATTGGTTCTATAGTGGATAGAATTTTGAAATTTTTTCTGAAATTTTTTATGTGATTTGTTCAGAGAAATTTGAAATTTTCTCTGTGATGTCCACAGAAATTTTATGGATAGAATTTTCTCTGGAAATTTGATTTGGAATCTGATAAAAAGCTTCATAGTTTTAATATAGGGAAGCATTCCTACTTAAAGACTTGTGCCACAGTTGGGGCATTTGGGTCTCCGGAGTCGAGTGGCAGTGGAGATGGTAACAACAGTAGCAACAATGATGAAGGATCAAACCCAGATTTTTCCAAATTTTCTCTGGTTCTGGTAAGTTGCCATTGTTATCCCATTCTAATGTTGCTTACATATTACAATGTAGAATTTTTCCAGTTGAATTCAGTTGAACAATGTTGCTTACCTAATGAATCACAATGATTTGGATGTGAATGAGAAGAAAAGTAGAGAAACTCATCCAGAGAAATTTGGTCCAGAGAAATTTATCTGGACCAAATTTCTCTGGACCAATTTTCTCTTGTTCCAGTTGAATTCAGTTGAACAATGTTGCTTACCTAATGAATCACAATGATTTGGATGTGAATGAGAAGAAAAGTAGAGAAACTCATCCAGAGAAATCTGGTCCAGAGAAATTTCTCTGGGCCAGAATTTCTCTGACCAATTTTCTCTGCACTGAAATTTCTCTGGACCAAATTTCTCTGGACTGAAATTTCTCTGGACTGAAATTTCTCTCGATCAAGGTTGAGGGACCTTAGATATTATGAAAATATTGTTGAGGGACCTTAGACATTATAAAAATATTTAATGTCCTTTATGCTATAAAATGATAATACCAGGGATCTTAAAAAAAAAACCCTAAATAAGATACCACTCTGTTTCGGTGAAACTAATTAAAAAAAAAAAAGGGTGGTTCTTCTGCGTCTAGTTTTCATTGGATCACACCAACGACCGAATAAGGCCGGCGATATCCGGGGTAGGTTTACAAATGGGGCTTCCTCTGCTCTAGCTTAGGGTTTGTGTACATAATTAGATGAGAAATAGAATTCACCGAATTTTAGATCTGCAATCGGAGTTTGATGAAAGGCGGCACGATTTTCTCTGGACAGGGGCGCGTCGGTCTCCAATTCTTTTGCGAAGCATAGAAAGTTCATCAACATCAACATCAACATCAACATCAACCTCAACCTCAACCTCAACAGTCTCACAATCTTCTGATGCTCCTCCGCCTGAGAAATTGGCCTATATATGTGTTCACGACGATCATAAGTATGAGTGGTTCTTGTTTGACGTCTCCAATGGCATCGATCACAACCAAGCTGCTCCTCCTTTGAAATATTTTAACTACCTTACTCGTTTTCACGAAGACGATGATTGCGGAGAAGCAAATCTCAAACCCAAAGCGACTGTAGAAGTGGAGCGGATACTTGACTGGACGATATTGGACTCCACGATTTTGGACTCCAAGACATTATATATTCTTAATGGCTCCAGGGATGATTCGAGGGGACCTTCGAATGTGGTGGATCGTATTGACCTTAGTAATCCCATGGAAAAATGGGAGCCCCTGTTCCCCACGACGGGGTTCAATGAGTCAGATATCCAGTTATCAGAAAAAACTCTTCCCATCTTTTTCAGCGTTCTCAGCTTTCACGGCAAGTTGTATTTGCTGGATCACTCTGAATATGATGAGTCGGTGAGGCAGTCACAGTCACCGTCACCGGTAGCCATGGCTTACGACCTGAGCGTAAAAGAGTGGAACTCAGAAACCCTGCCCCCCATGCCTTGACCTTGAAAAAATATTCTCAGCAGCTATAAAGGTCCCCGAGCCAATGTCCCCTCCAATATCGGACTCGGGGAGGCATCGACTATGGTTCCACGTGTTCAACCCGGGACCAAATAAATTGGAATGGGACATGGATTATCTGTCTATCCCTGAACGTCACTGTAAGGTTGACAGTATAGTCTCAGCTGCTGGACATTTCCCCGATCCATGTCTTGTGGTGGGTTCGGCTGTGGATGGTTTCCTTCATATCTACCATGAAAACACCGGGTGGTGTGAAAGACGAGACTTTTTATGTCACCCAACCATGTTTGGTTGAAATGTGCTAACAGGGCCAGCTTTGGCTGTTGACAGTAAGTTGTATTGGTATTCGGTTGAAGATCGGCTCCTACTTGCATATGATTTAAAGACAGTTAAGGTTCTCGGGAGATTTACCTATCCATGACCATGGAGAGCAATTTGGAGTGCAAGATTATGACACTTCTCCTCGCTTGGCTCATTTAGGTGGCCGCAAGTTTTGCTTGATGTGGGTTTCTGTATTGCCGGTCAGATATAGGGATAATCCAGATTTTCCAAAGTCCAAAGCTGACTGTATTTCTCGCCTTCACTGTATGAAGCTTCAAGTTAATGCTCAATTGGGTTGCCGATTGAGTTCAACTATTCCATTGATGGTCTTTGCCTTGTCATGCCAATCTTACTTAGCTTCTGGGTTAAAGTCTTTCTGCGGTGGCCTGGTGGTGCAAGTAAGTATCTTCTTAATTTCCATGTACCTCTTCATTTTCAATTGTTCTTTTTATTGCTGTAATTTGTCTTAGCTGGGTTTGTGCTATAATTATTATATACATCACTGCCATTTTTGCCGAGCTTAAACAACTTATTAATTTTTTAGATAAAAAAAATCTAGAGAACAATGATTTATTGTCAAGCTAAAATAAAAGTGAAGTAAGTCAATACCAAATGCTACCCACCTTTATTTTTCAACATGTCCTTTCTGTAACATTAGTATGGACTTCCACTTGCTCCAAAATTCAGTGTTTTTGAAGGTGATAAAGCAAGCTGGGGCTATGTTGGGATGTTCAATTGATTCCTTTCCTCTCAAACATCTGGGGCTTCCGTTGGGAAGAGATCCTAGATTGGCGTCTTTTTGGGAACTTGTTCTTGTCAAAATTGGGAAAAGATTGGAGGGATGGAAGCGAGCTTTGTTGTTTAAGGGAGGGAGTATACGTTGGTACAATCATATTAGGATTTGTTCCTATTTATTTCCTGTCCCTTTTCAAAATTTCGGTTAGCATTGCAATAAAGATTGTGAAACTGATGAGGGATTTTCTCTGGGAAGGGTGTGATGAGGGTAAAGGGGTTCATTTGGTTAGGTGGGAGACTCTTTCTCTTTCTAGGGCAAAAGGTGGCTTGGCTATTGGAAACATCGTTGCTAGGAATATTGCTTTCTTGGGCAAGTGGTTGTGGAGATTTCCTCTTGAAAGTGAATCGTTATGGTGTTCAGTTATTAAAAGCAAGTATGGAGTTCAATCCAATGGTAGAGATTCTAATATGGTTAATAGAGGCAATTGTTGTTCACCGTGGAAATTTATTTCTCATTTGTATCCTCATGTGTCTAATTTTTTTTCATTCAGAGTGGGGAATGGAGAGAATGTCTGGTTTTGGAAGGATGTTTGGTTAGGAGATATTTCGTTTGCTAGATCTTTTTCCCTTCTTTACAAGTTGGCTCGTTCTCCAAATGTGTCAATAGTGTCGGTGACTTACTCTTCTATGGCACCCATCTCTTAGAACTTTGATCTCGTTAGAAACTTGAATGATAGGGTGGCGGGAGAGTTGGCATCTTTGTTAGTAGTGCTTGAGGGGGTTTTTCTTTCTTCGTCTTGTGATAGTAGGGCGTGGAATCTTGTTTCTTCAGGGGTCTTTTCATGTAAATCCTTTTTTGATAAGATTATTGATAATCCCTCGGTTCCCTTGTTCCCTTTTTATAAGAAAATTTGAAAAGTGGGTGTCTCTCATAAAGTGAAGTTTTTCCTGTGGTATTTGGCTCAAAAGGGTGTTACAACTAATGATATTTTCTAGAGGAGAAGGCCTAATCACTCTTTATGCCCTCAATGGTGTGTGATGTGCAAGAGAAATTTGGAGGTAGCAGATCACCTATTTCTTTATTGCCCGGTGGCTTCTGTATTATGGCAGCGTCTTTTCAGTTTATGTGATGTGCAGTGGGTTGCTCCACGGGAGTGTATGCATATGCTTCTTATTAGGTTTGACGGGTTTAAGAGTACCAAGAAAGCCAAAACAATGTGAATAAATATTGTTTTTGCTATTTTTTGAGTTATATGGTTGGAGAGAAATGCTCGAGTCTTTGAAGGCAAGGAAGTAAGTGTAGAGGCTTTGTGGGATAGGGCGGAATATTTGGCCTCATTTTGGGCATTTGTATCTCCTCCTTTTAAAGGAATCCCTTTGTTTTTGATCTCTAGGGATTGGGTTACTGTTTGCCATCCTTAGGGTTACGAGTTTTGCAATTTTGTTTTGCTTTTTCTTCTTCTCTTCTTCTTTCTTTGTATGAGGACTTCTTGTCCTCTTTCTCTTTTCTGTTTTAATAAAATTTTGTTGTTGCTCAAAAAAAATAAAATAAAGCAAGCTGAGGCAGGAAGGCCTCCTGTGCACGAGGCAATGGGAAGGCTTCATTGAAGTGAGCTCAAGCCCAGTTCCTTATCGAGTCGAGCTCGAGGTCAATAATCGAGGTCAATGAGTAAACAAGCCGAGCTCGAGGTCAGCAAAGCTCGGCTCAGCTCGGTTCGTTTGCAACCCTAACAATACACCAAATTTCAACAGACTATGATCTGCCATCATCCATGGCCTATATAAGAGTCATATAGTTGGGGACATATTAGTCTTGGGTGTGCCCAGGGCTGGTTTTCATCCTTAGAATTACATTTCTTGCATGCCGTGGGGCTCGTCTCCCATCCATTTTTTCGCTTATGTTTGATTTTTATGCAGTGTTTTGAAAAGCGCGCTTAGGCGCGCGCCTAAGCCCAAGGCGAGATGAAGCGCAGCATTGCTCCTCAAGCATGGCGAGGTGAGGCGACATGGGCAAGGCGCAAATGAGGCGACGAAGCGCGTGCTTTATTATAAAGCTTGAGGCGTGCGCTTCATGCGCTTCAAATGTATTTCACTCCAACAGCCCCCATTTGTTTACTGTGTGGATACCCACATGGGATTACATCTCATTTACATTATAAAACGATACAAACGATACAAACATGGGTCAACAACAGTGCAAAAACATTTTAAAAAGCCCTAGTGGAGAAGAAGAAGAAGAAGCGACGTGAAGAAGAGTATGAGACACGCCAAATACACAGGTTCTCTTCTCCTCTCTCTCTTCTCTGGTTCTCTTCCCTTCTGGTTCGACTATTCTCCTCTTCTTCTCTTCTCTCTCTTCTCTGCCTCTGTTATACCCTGTTTTTTTTTTTTTTTTTTTCTTTCTTTCTTCTGGTTCAATTCTTCTCCCCTGGTTTGATTCTTCTCCTCTTCTTATCTTCTTCTCTTTCCTGCCTCTATTATACCCTTTTTTCTTTTTTTTTTTTTTTTTTTCTTCTGGTTCGATTCTTCTCCTCTGGTTTGATTCTTCTCCTCTTCTTCTCTTCTTCTCTTCTCTGCTTCTGTTATACCCTATTTTTTTTTTTTCTCTTCTGGTTTGATTCTTCTTTGACTGTTCTGGTTCGATTCTTCTCCTCTTCTTCTGCTTTGACTGTTCTGCTTCTCTTCTTCTCTTCTCTCTCTTCTCTGGTTCTTTTCTCTGCCTCTGTTCTAATCTCTCTTTTTTTTTTTTGCTTTACTGTGTTGGTCTTCTTCCCTTCTCGTCTTCTTCTCCTCTTCTCTAATTTGTTCTTCTTCTCTTGCTCTGTTTTTTTTTTCCTCCTCTGTTCTACTCTGTTTCTTTTCCCTGTCAAGATAATAATAATAAAATGAACACTGAATCAGTGCATATAGTCTCAATAGGTACATACATAATAAATGACAACACCCGAGAGTGGAAAAAAAGATCCGGCATGGAAGTATGCAACAATGGTAAATCCTGAAAATCTAAGCAAGTTCAAGTGTAATTTTTGTGGAAAAGAGATGAATGGGGGTGTTTTCCGAGTTAAGCAACATCTTGTTGGAGGGTATAGGAATGTAATTAAATGTCCTAGATGCCCAACTGAGGTTAGTAATGAGGTGGCTGATTATATGGCAAAAAAAAAGCAACTGAAGGATCAATTAAACTTGATGCCTGACTTTGATGAAATGGTCAACGAAGAAGATTTTGAAGATGAGGATGATGTTGTAGAAATCTCTCCACATGGTAAACAGCCTGTTCCTATTCAAGGTTCTACTCGAAAAACTACCTCTACATCCATTCAATTGAAACCTAAAAAGCCTAGGAAGATAGGGCCCATGGATTGTTTTTTCACACCTGAGCTAGAGTTTGTGGTGCAAAAAAAAAAAAAAGGCAAGGGAAAGCAAATTAAAATTGATGAAAATGATCCTTACAGAAAAGAGTTAATGGAGAGGGCCTATGTCAGAATTGCAAGATGGATATATGATACTGGAATTCCGTTTAATGTAGTCAATAATGAAAGTTTTGCACCAATGATTGAAGCCATAGGACAATTTGGTCCAGGTTTGAAACCACCAAGTTACCACATGATACGGATTCTTTATCTCAAGAAAGAAGTGAATCATGTCCATAAGTTGATGAAGGAGCACAAAGAGGATTGGGCAAAGTATGGATGTTCTATAATGTGTGATGGGTGGACGGATAGGAAGCATAGAACTTTGATTAATTTCTTGGTGAATTGTCCTAGAGGAACCATGTTCCTTGAGTCCATTGATGCATCTAGTTACTCAAAGGATGCAAACAAGATTTTTAGCTTGCTTGACAAGTTTGTTGACAAAATTGGAGAAGCTAATGTGGTCCAAATTGTCACCGACAGTGCTGCAACAAATGTATTGGCAGGTAAAATCCTCTAGCTCTATTGCAAATAGTGTGCTTTTGTTTTGGTTTTATTTGTTTAAACTAGTATGTTATAAACTTGCAATTTGTAATCTTATAGGGAAGTTTTTGGAGGCAAAGAGACCCCACTTGTATTGGACACCTTGTGCAGCCCATTGCATGGATTTAATGTTGGAAGACATTTTCAAATTACCCAATTTTAAGAAGACATTTGAAAGGGCAATTGGGGCACACGGTTATATTTATAATCGTCCATCTTTGTTGAATATGATGAGGAGTTTCACTCAATTGAAGGAGTTAGTGAAGCCTGCTAAAAGCCGATTTGCACCAGCTTTCTTAACTTTGCAAAGACTTTATCAACAAAGGAACAACTTGAGGAAGATGTTTACTTCGGAGGAGTGGACCAAAAGCAAATGGGCGAAGGAGCCGCAGGGTAAGAAGACAGCTCAAATAATGCTAATGCCTTCATTTTGGAATCATGTTCACCTTGCCCTTCAGTTTTCATGTCCTCTTATTCATGTGCTAAGAATGGTTGATGGTGAAGAAAAGCCTCCAATGGGATATATTTACGAGGCTATGGATAGGGCTAAAGAACTATTGCAAATGCATTCGATGGAAAGGAAGAGAAGTATAAAGAGATCTTTGAAATCATTGATCAAAGGTGGGACATTCAATTGCATCGCCCTTTGCATGTTGCTAGGTTTTATTTAAATCCTAGTTTGTTTTACAAAGATCCAAATGCTGCAAAGGACAAAGAAATCATGACAGGCCTATATCAATGTATATCAAGGTTGATCCCAACATTAGAGGTCCAAGACAAAGTTTGTGCAGAATTAACTAAGTATGAGAAGGCTGAAGGACTTTTTCAGATTCCTATGGCAATTAGACAAAGAAGTACAAGGGTACCAGGTAATCATTTACAATGTTCTATTCTAGTAGTCAATACCTTTTACTTCAAAATGTTTGCTAAGTGCTAACTAATTGTCATGATCAGCTGATTGGTGGAGTTCTTTTGGTCATGAAACTCCTAATTTGCAAAAATTTGCCATCAAAGTACTTGGTCTTACTTGTAGTTCATCTGGCTGTGAGAGAAATTGGAGTGTGTTTGAACATATGAGTACCCGTTGTCAAATCTAGTAGTGAATTCCAAAAACAAATTCAGTTATATACAAATTTAAATGCTTTTTTATTTATTGTTGCAGCTTCACAGCAAAAAAAGAAATAAGCTTGCTCAAAAACGTCTCAATGATTTGGTGTTTGTGAAGTATAATAGAGCATTGAAGCGTCGATACATGAAACGTGCCAATATCGATCCCATCTCTTTGAAAGATATTGATGAGAGCAATGAATGGTTGATTGGGAGGATGGAAAATGAGCTTGTGTTTGATGATGATTCTTCGGGGTGGGATGATGTTGTTGTAGCTGCTGGAGTTGAGGAGAGTAACCAAAGAACTAGATCAAGCACAACTAGGACAACACACCAACATCTTGTAGATGAATGGGAAGATGAAGATGAGGCTGAAGAGGAGGATGTGGATGGATACAAATCCAATGATGATGATGATGGAGGAGATGAAGTTCTTCATGTTGATGATGATGTCTATTAAGTTTTGAGTACAATTATGCAACTATAGGACTTATATATTTTAATTTCCTTTTTGAACCACAAGTTAGAAGCTTAGTTGCATTGAATTATGTGGATGATGATTTTAGTACACAAGGTTTTTGGTGGATGTGAATGTCATACTTTATACCTTTTGTTGGATTTTGTACTTTTTAATATACTACATATATTTGTTATGTTAAAAATTTTGCCTATTCTATAATTTTGCATTGCTTTTATTATGTGCGCCTCTCTTTGGTGAGGCGCGCGCCTCGCCTCGCGCCTCGCGCTTAGGCTACAGGACACCTTATCGCTTCGGTGCGCCTGGAGCCTTTTAAAACACTATGGTTGTCATGCTAATGGGATGGTCATTTAGGATATTCTGATGTCCGACAACTGCTGGTGGTATGTTAGCATTTCCTTTTCTTTTCCCCATCAGAATACGTCATTTCCCCCCCTAAAGAGTACATCGTTATAGAGTTGTACATCATACATCATGATCCGAGCTTTGATACAAAAAGGAAACCAGTAACATACGTACTTAAATCTACACAATAACAACAACCTACTAGGTTCTGGGACAAATGACCAAAATCAACTATTATCAAAAGGAAATGACAAATCACCATCAGAGGCACTCTTAGAAATAGCAGCAAATCTGGATAGGTCAAAAGCTGGGAGGAGAAGGTTTTGCTACAAAGAGTGATTTTGCAAGAATGAAGCGATAGAGCCATAAAACAAACATAAAAAATCCAAGGATCTAAGCTGGCTGCAATATCTCTAGAACCCTTTAGTTGTGTAAACAAAGACAATAAGTTAATAATAATAATATTAACACGTGCAACATTATTATTATTAGCCTATTTTATGGCTGCCAAAACTGCAGCAAGAAGACTAAGTTTCTTTGGACCATAAATGGTTCTAAATAGTGACCCCACCCTGAATGAGTTCATGAGTGCTACCATCCCAATACCCAGCACTGAAAATGAGGGCTGTGCAACAAAACCACAAAGTAAGTCTATGACACCTCTATTGTTTGCAAAACAGTTTGGACTTAAAGGGTAGATGAAAGGGTGAATGGGAGGAATTAGAGCAAGAGCTAGAGTGAGGTCTTGACAGTGTTAACAAAGAACTGATCAAACAATTGGAATATCCACCTGTGGGAAACAATTTTGCAGCTGCTGAACATGAAGCAAACAATTCACTGGATAGAAGATGAATTTGAGTAGGAGAAGTGTAGGTTGATTGAAACACCAATTGGTTGCGCATTTTCCAAATAGCCCACAAGATGGAGACAATCTGGATGAGAACACCTTGATGACTAGATGAAAACCAATAAGAGAGAGAAGGAATGGAGATTGATCTCAGGTGTAATCTGAAGTTTGAAACAAACCACACTGGTTGCACCATATTACAGGGCCGGCCAAGGCGGGCAAGGCCGCCACCGCAGGCCCCCAAATTCTGTCTAAAATATAGGGTCCTGAAATAATTTTGATCTTAAGTTATGTTTGGTTAATTATTTCGGTCTTAAGTTATGTTTAGTTTAAATCAAACCAAACCAAACCAAACTAAACCAAACCAAGCCTTAAGTCCCATCAAATGGGGTCGCCTATATGAATCTTTCTTCTCCATGCTTCTCTATCAAAGGCCATTCCGTTAGTCAAATTAAATAGATTCATATCTCTATTTACAACGCTAGCCAGTGTTATTAAAGGCGATAGGCGCACTAAGGCGCCAAGGTCTCCTAGGGCCTAGGCTCAAGGTGCAAGGCAAAGCGCAGGCTTTACCGAAATGAGGCACACCTTGTACAAAAAAAAATATAATTTAATATAATTAAATAATTTAGGGTTCAACATAAACAAAATGAAATGTTAAACATTTAGTGTTCTTCGGAGATTAGGAATGAGGGCTAAATTTTTTTTTTCTATCGTTGATTTGGGATTGAATGCCCAATGTATTGGCATCTGTAATAAGGGTAGAGATCTTCTGTAGTTTCACCATATTAAATCAATAGTCGGATTTTAAACAAAATCAATAAAAGCAACAATAAAAAAAAGCCCTCAAGACACAAGCCTTGGGCCTTATTGTGCCTTGGACCAATCAGGCGCCTTATCGAAGTCATTTGACCTGGAACACTACAAGGCACAAACCTTGGGCCTGGATGAGGCGCACGCCTGGGCGTGCTTTATCAAAGTCGCCTGGCCTGGAACACTACAAGGCGCAAACCTTGGGCCTGAATAGAACTTGGGCTTAGGCGCACACCTGGGCGCGCCTTTAATAACACCGACGCTAGCCATCGTCAATCTAAGCCTACCTCGTCCCCTAACACTTCCATCTACTGTTACTGCATCGCATCTCTTCATGACTGTCTCTGTTAGTCTCCGTTGAATATGACCAAACCATTTCAATTGATTCTCTCTCAATTTATCTTCCATCAGTGTTACTCCTACCCATTCCTGAATATACTCATTCCTAATTCTGTCTTTTCTAGTCTTGCGACACATCAACCTTAGCATCCTCATATCAGCAACAATCATCTTATCTATATGTTTCTTGGTTGCCCAACACTGTCCCATAGCTGGTCTAATTGTCATTCTGTAGAACTTTCCTTTTAGTCTAGTGGGTACTTGTTTATTGCACAGTATCCCAGGCGTACTTCTCCACTTAAGTCACCCCGCCTTAATCCTATAGACCACATCTGCATCAATCTCTCCCGCCATTGTGATAATCGACCTTAAATAATGAAAATATTCACTCTTAGGTTGTTCTTGGTTCTCAATCTTTATTTCTCCTTTGCTTTCATTGTTACTATTACTATTACTAAATTTACACCCTATGTACTCTGTCTTAGTTCTGCTTACCCGGAATCCTTTATATTCAAGTGCCTCTCTCCAAATCTCCAACTTTGTGTTAACTCCTTCTTTAGTCTCATCCACTAACACGATATCATCTGCAAAGAGCATACACCATGGCACATCATCCTGGGTATTTCTTATCAACTTATCCATAACTAAAGCAAAAAGATAAGGATTTAAGGTAGATCCTTAGTGTAACCCTACAGTGATAGGAAATTTATTTGTCTCTCTAGCAGGCGATCTAATAGTGGTTACCACTCCCTCATACATGTCTCTAATCACATCAATGTAACTTTTTGTCACCCCTTTCTTCTGTAACACCTACTAGATTATATCCAAAGACACTCTATCATATGCTTTCTCAAGGTTGATAAATACCATACGAATGCCTCTTTTCTTTTCACTATACTTCTTTATTACGCTCCTCAAAAGATAGATCGCTTCCATTGTTGACTTGCCAAGTATAAACCTAAATTGATTTTCTGACACCTCTGTTATATCTCGCAGTCGGCATTCCATCACCCTCTCCCACACTTTCATTATATGATACATTAACTTGATTCCTCTATAGTTGCAATTCTAGACATCTCCTTTATTTTTATAGATTGATACTAAAATACTCTTCCTCCACTCATCTGGCATATTCCTAGTCAACAAAATCTTGCTAAACAACCTAGTCAACCAAGCAACCCCTTTCTTACCCAAACACTTCCAAGCTTCCATAGGGATATCATCGGGTCCTAAAGCCTTATTTGATTTCATCTTCTTAAGTGCAATCTCCACTTCAAAGTTCCTTATTTAATAGTTTTGGTTTACCGTATTACTAGCTATTTCTTCCCCTATTAAAATAGTTCCGTGTTCCTTATTTAATAGTTTCTCAAAATGGTTCTTCCATTTCTCCTTAATCTCTTCATCCTTCACCAATACCTTAGAATCCTCACTCTTGATGCGCTTAACTTGATTAAAATCTCTTGTTTTCCTTTCCCGTTTCTTAGCAAGTTTGTATACCCTCTTCTCACCTCCTTACTATCTAATCTAGTGTATAGGTCATCATAAGCTTTCAATTTAGCCTCTCTCACTACTTTCTTAACCTCCTTATTAGCCAATCTATAGCTCTTAAGATTTTCCTCAGTTCTATCATTCTGCCACTTTTTAAAGCATTCTCTTTTTCGCCTTAACTACCGATTGAACCTCTTCCCTTCACTACCAAGTTTTCCTAGAGCTCGGTCTCTTTCCTTTCGACTCTACAAGCACTTCCCTTGAGATTCTCCTCATACAATTGGCCATTGAGTTCCACATAGTGTTAGTATCATCTTCCAAGTCTCAAGTACCTTCCTTGTCCATTATATTCTTAAATATTTCTAGTTTATCTCCTTTTAGGTCCCACCATCTCGTCCTACGATGCCCACCAACCTTCCTAGCTTGGTATTGCCCTTTAAATCATAAATCTAGTACCAAAATCCTATGTTGAGACGCCAGGCTCTCTCCAGGAATCACTTTACAATCACTGCATTTTAGGCGGTCCACTTTTCTCACTAAAAAGTAATCTATTTGGCTCTTAATTGATCTACTCTTAAAGGTTATCACATGCTCATCCCTCTTCTTATACATAGTATTAGCCACCACCAGGTCAGAAGCCAACGCAAAATCTAAGACACTCTCTCCAGCCTCATTTCTATCACCAAAACCGTATCCACCATGCACCCTTTCATAGCCTAGTTGATCTATTCTTACATGGCCATTGAAATCTCTACTTATAACTAGGTTCTCTCCTACTGGTATCTCTTGTAAGATCTCATCCATTTGCTCGCAAAAATCTCTCTAGTCTGATCATCTAATCCTACTTGAGGGCGCATGCACTAATAACGTTCACTATATTCTCTTTAATAACTAGTTTAGCTAACATAATCCTATCATCTTTCCTAATGACCGCCACTATATTTTCTACAAGACCCTTGGCAACTATGATTTCTATCCCATTCCTGCGTCTATTCTTGCCACTATAATACAGTTTAAAACTGGTATCCTCAATTTCCCTAGCTTTCTCACTCGTCCACTTTGTTTCTTGTATGCATGTTATACTAACTCTCCTCCTAATCATAACATCTACCAATTCCATCGTCTTACCAGTTAAAGTTTCTATGTTCCAAGTGGCTACCCTAAACCTATAGTCTTGGACTAGCTTCTTTACCCGCGCTCGTCTAGAAAAACGCGGGAACCTTTGGCCATTTTTTACCACACTCAGGCGTCGATGCGGCTCCCCTTGCTCACTTTTCATCATAATGTCCATCCTCAGTTTTGGTTTACTAAAAATATTAAAAACAAAATCATTGTTAACCGTTGTGACAGAATAAAGAAATGAAGAAATAGTCATTACGTTCCATTTAATTTTATTTGAGTGAACCAAACGCTACATTATAGTATTAATAGTTTAAAAATGAAGTTTTACAAAGAAAAATTAAAAAAAAAATAATAATTGAATTGGTGAATTATTTAAAAGTAATTGATGGTGGTTTGCCAAATATATGAATTATTTACAGTATATTATTTGACTATACCAGTTACATTTGTTTATGGAGAAATAATTTTTTTAAAAAGTTCAAATAGATTAAAATTTGCAATTCAATCTACTACGTGGGGAAAAAGTGTGAATAAATTAATAATGTTAGCAATCGAAAATGTTCAAAATTTATCTCAATAGTTGTGTTTTTTGTTAATCTCTATGACTATGATTTATAATTTATGTCAACTATAAAAATCTTATGAAATTGCTCAGGCAATATAATATCATAGCTATTGTGAAAAATAAATTATAATTGATTCACTTACCAAACCAAACCAAACCAAGCCTAAGTCCCATCAAATGGGGTTCGAGTAAATTTAGGCCAAGCTGGATGGATTATTGAAGCTCATGATGGGCCAAAAAAGGGCTGCTAGATGTTCGAGCAAGCATCAAGCACTTATAGGCAGATTGAACAGAAAAATCGCCTGAGGAAGTAGGAGCCCAAATCTGTCTTATCTGGAAAACCAAATGATGAAAGAGGAATAGTTTGAATGAGTTGGACAATTTGCCTAGGAAAATTGGTAACTAGGATTGAATGATCCCAAGAATTTTGATTAAGTTCAATCAGGTCCTGAACGCAAGAATCAATTGGAAGAGAGCTCTCCAAGGGGTCCACAAAAGGAGATAGGGTTACTAGCCATATAATGGGTGGCCAATAATCATGCCAAACTGATATGGATTCCGTAGAGCTTATTTACAACCTTATCCCAAGCTTAAGTACCTCCGGAATATGTCCTGATTACCTTTTTTCTCAGTTTTTCTTATTATTACTTAAATCATTAAAATAATGTGAACTTTGTCCCTAAGAAGGCTGCATATTGTGTCAGACACCAACACAACACTCATGTGACACTTCTTGACACCTGACGGAGACATGTCGTACTATTCCTAAATTTTTCTAGATTCATATACGCTTTAGACAATTAGTAAGCAAATGTGTCAATTGTTTAGACACACATGATCGAATTTTTTTCCCGCTATTCAGACTGGTTATACTGCAAACAAACAAGAGTTCTTCAGATTTTGTTCAGTTAGGCCTTTGGCAGTCTATGACTACTGGCTGGTCTCATTCCATTTTGGCGTGGTATGAGCTCCTGACAGAATTTATGAACCTATTTGGCTCGAGATGGTTCTTAAAGATCTTGGCTTCACTAATAAAAGAGTCAATGAGGTTGTATTGTGACACCGAGGCAAGTATTGATATTGCTCATAATCCCATTCAACATGATCAAACTAAACATATTGACATTGATAGGCACTTTTATCAAAGATAAGTTAAATGTTCAACATATTTGTACTCCTTATGTGAAGACTAGAGATTAATTTGTTGACATCCTAACAAAGGCAATTTTAAGTAACGTGTTTCATAATATCCTAACCAAATTGGGCATGTGTGACATCTTCGCACCATCTTGCGGAGTGTTGGGATATATGTTTTTTGTGTGGAGGGCATTTTTGTAATATTATTGAAACAAGTACAAATTAGAGTTTCAAGGGAGGGAACCTTAACTCTCATTCTTTTCTGGCATCTCTTTCTTCCGTTTTGTCTTCTCTTTCTTTTTGCTCCATCATCTTTTCTTGTTCTTACTCATACATGAAAAATCAACTTTTTTTACGTAAATTTATTGACAAAGCGCCTACTTAACCAGTGATATTCACATTGATTTACATAATCTATATGAGAGTCAATTGAGCTTCGCTAGTTATTTTATTTTTGGTTGATAAATAAGCCAACTTTATTGAAATGCATCAAGATGATGCAACGAATACAGATTCTAGCTATTAAGCTAACAAACAAGACCAAAGCAAAACAGAACAAACAATTAACTAAACAAATCCTCTACAAAATCTACAAAAGTCAGCACATCCGGATCTACCGAAATTGTAATCCAACTATGCAGCATAGTAAGCAAACGACGTTCCATCCAAGGAACCGAGAGCGTCTCACTCAAAAAAATATGCCTATTCCGCTCCAACCAAATCAACCACATCAAACAATGGCCAGCAAGCTTGCACTATTTTGAATCCATATCAAGCAATTAGTGAAAATTAAGTCCCTAAAATCAATAGAAGAGTCTAGAATCTCAATTGAGCTACAAAACAACAAGCTATCTACAATTCAAATCAGTGTTTTAAAAGGCTCCAGGCGCACCGAAGCGATAAGGTGTCCTGTAGCCTAAGCGCGAAGCGCGAGGCGAGGCGCGCGCCTTACCAAAGAGAGGCGCACATAATAAAAGCAATGCAAAATTATAGAATAGGCAAAATTTTTAACATAACAAATATATGTAGTATATTAAAAAGTACAAAATCCAACAAAAGGTATAAAGTATGACATTCACATCCACCAAAAACCTTGTGTACTAAAATCATCATCCACATAATTCAATGCAACTAAGCTTCTAACTTGTGGTTCAAAAAGGAAATTAAAATATATAAGTCCTATAGTTGCATAATTGTACTCAAAACTTAATAGACATCATCATCAACATGAAGAACTTCATCTCCTCCATCATCATCATCATTGGATTTGTATCCATCCACATCCTCCTCTTCAGCCTCATCTTCATCTTCCCATTCATCTACAAGATGTTGGTGTGTTGTCCTAGTTGTGCTTGATCTAGTTCTTTGGTTACTCTCCTCAACTCCAGCAGCTACAACAACATCATCCCACCCCGAAGAATCATCATCAAACACAAGCTCATTTTCCATCCTCCCAATCAACCATTCATTGCTCTCATCAATATCTTTCAAAGAGATGGGATCGATATTGGCACGTTTCATGTATCGACGCTTCAATGCTCTATTATACTTCACAAACACCAAATCATTGAGACGTTTTTGAGCAAGCTTATTTCTTTTTTTGCTGTGAAGCTGCAACAATAAATAAAAAAGCATTTAAATTTGTATATAACTGAATTTGTTTTTGGAATTCACTACTAGATTTGACAACGGGTACTCATATGTTCAAACACACTCCAATTTCTCTCACAGCCAGATGAACTACAAGTAAGACCAAGTACTTTGATGGCAAATTTTTGCAAATTAGGAGTTTCATGACCAAAAGAACTCCACCAATCAGCTGATCATGACAATTAGTTAGCACTTAGCAAACATTTTGAAGTAAAAGGTATTGACTACTAGAATAGAACATTGTAAATGATTACCTGGTACCCTTGTACTTCTTTGTCTAATTGCCATAGGAATTTGAAAAAGTCCTTCAGCCTTCTCATACTTAGTTAATTCTGCACAAACTTTGTCTTGGACCTCTAATGTTGGGATCAACCTTGATATACATTGATATAGGCCTGTCATGATTTCTTTGTCCTTTGCAGCATTTGGATCTTTGTAAAACAAACTAGGATTTAAATAAAACCCAGCAGCATGCAAAGGGCGATGCAATTGAATGTCCCACCTTTGATCAATGATTTCAAAGATCTCTTTATACTTCTCTTCCTTTCCATCGAATGCATTTGCAATAGCTTCTTTAGCCCTATCCATAGCCTCGTAAATATATCCCATTGGAGGCTTTTCTTCACCATCAACCATTTTTAGCACATGAATAAGAGGACATGAAAACTGAAGGGCAAGGTGAACATGATTCCAAAATGAAGGCATTAGCATTATTTGAGCTGTCTTCTTACCCTGCGGCTCCTTCGCCCATTTGCTTTTGGTCCACTCCTCCGAAGTAAACATCTTCCTCAAGTTGTTCCTTTGTTGATAAAGTCTTTGCAAAGTTAAGAAAGCTGGTGCAAATCGGCTTTTAGCAGGCTTCACTAACTCCTTCAATTGAGTGAAACTCCTCATCATATTCAACAAAGATGGACGATTATAAATATAACCGTGTGCCCCAATTGCCCTTTCAAATGTCTTCTTAAAATTGGGTAATTTGAAAATGTCTTCCAACATTAAATCCATGCAATGGGCTGCACAAGGTGTCCAATACAAGTGGGGTCTCTTTGCCTCCAAAAACTTCCCTATAAGATTACAAGTTGCAAGTTTATAACATACTAGTTTAAACAAATAGAACCAAAACAAAAGCACACTATTTGCAATAGAGCTAGAGGATTTTACCTGCCAATACATTTGCTGCAGCACTGTTGGTGACAATTTGGACCACATTAGCTTCTCCAATTTTGTCAACAAACTTGTCAAGCAAGCTAAAAATCTTGTTTGCATCCTTTGAGTAACTAGATGCATCAATAGACTCAAGAAACATGGTTCCTTTAGGACAATTCACCAAGAAATTAATCAAAGTTCTATGCTTCCTATCCGTCCACCCATCACACATTATAGAACATCCATACTTTGCCCAATCCTCTTTGTGCTCCTTCATCAACTTATGGACATGATTCACTTCTTTCTTGAGATAAAGAATCTGTATCATGTGGTAACTTGGTGGTTTCAAACCTGGACCAAATTGTCCTATGGCTTCCATCATTGGTGCAAAACTTTCATTATTGACTACATTAAACGGAATTCCAGTATCATATATCCATCTTGCAATTCTGACATAGGCCCTCTCCATTAACTCTTTTCTATAAGGATCATTTTCATCAATTTTAATTTGCTTTCCCTTGCCTTTTTTTTTTTTGCACCACAAACTCTGGCTCAGGTGTGAAGAAACAATCCATGGGCCCTATCTTCCTAGGCTTTTTAGGTTTCAATTGAATGGATGCAGAGGTAGTTTTTCGAGTAGAACCTTGAATAGGAACAGGCTGTTTACCATGTGGAGAGATTTCTACAACATCATCCTCATCCTCATCTTCTTCGTTGACCATTTCATCAAAGTCAGGCATCAAGTTTAATTGATCCTTCAGTTGCTTTTTTTTTTGCCATATAATCAGCCACCTCATTACTAACCTCAGTTGGGCATCTAGGACATTTAATTACATTCCTATACCCTCCAACAAGATGTTGCTTAACTCGGAAAACACCCCCATTCATCTCTTTTCCACAAAAATTACACTTGAACTTGCTTAGATTTTCAGGATTTACCATTGTTGCATACTTCCATGCCGGATCTTTTTTTCCACTCTCGGGTGTTGTCATTTATTATGTATGTACCTATTGAGACTATATGCACTGATTCAGTGTTCATTTTATTATTATTATCTTGACAGGGAAAAGAAACAGAGTAGAACAGAGGAGGAAAAAAAAAACAGAGCAAGAGAAGAAGAACAAATTAGAGAAGAGGAGAAGAAGACGAGAAGGGAAGAAGACCAACACATTAAAGCAAAAAAAAAAAAAAAGAGAGAGAGTAGAACAGAGGCAGAGAAAAGAACCAGAGAAGAGAAGAAGAGAAGCAGAACAGTCAAAGCAGAAGAAGAGGAGAAGAATCGAACCAGAACAGTCAAAGAAGAATCAAACCAGAAGAGAAAAAAAAAAAAAAAGGGTATAACAGAGGCAGAGAAGAGAAGAAGCGAAGAAGAGGAGAAGAGGAGAAGAATCAAACCAGAGGAGAAGAATTGAACCAGAAGAAAAAAAAAAGAAAAAGAAAAAAGGGTATAACAGAGGCAGGGAAGAGAAGAAGATAAGAAGAGGAGAAGAGGAGAAGAATCAAACCAGAGGAGAAGAATTGAACCAGAAGAAAGAAAGAAAAAAAAAAAAAACAGGGTATAACAGAGGCAGAGAGGACCAGAGAAGAGAAGAAGAGGAGAAGAGAAGAATAGTCGAACCAGAAGAGAAGAGAACCAGAGAAGAGAGAAGAGGAGAAGAGAGAGAGGAGAAGAGAACCTGTGTATTTGGCGTGTCTTATACTCTTCTTCACGTCGCTTCTTCTTCTTCTTCTCCACTAGGGCTTTTTAAAATGTTTTTGCACTGTTGTTGACCCACGTTTGTATCGTTTGTATCATTTTATAATGTAAATGAGATGTAATCCCATGTGGGTATCCGCACAGTAAACAAATGGGGGCTGTTGGAGTGAAATACATTTGAAGCGCATGAAGCGCACGCCTCAAGCTTTATAATAAAGCGCGCGCTTCGTCGCCTCATCTGCGCCTTGCCCATGTCCCCTTGCCTCGCCATGCTTGAGGCGCAATGCTGCGCTTCATCTCGCCTTGGGCTTAGGCGCGCGCCTAAGCGCGCTTTTCAAAACACTGATTCAAATGCTATCTTCATAACATTTTAGAAAACACAGACGGGATATGTTGAACAGGGATGGGAATGAAAAACAAAAAGGAAAGAAAAAAATTGAAAGCTTATTAAGACAGTATATAATACCCAAATTGATAATATCTTGGCAATAGATGGGGCTCATGTAGTACAATACATCATGAGCAATAGCACTCAACATCACACGCAGACGTCGCACACCATCTAAAGTTAATTTTTCAACTGTCGATTCACCACTTAGCTTCAAGCCCCTCCTCCGCTAGACAACATACAAGTGATAGTGAGTAGCAATTTTGAAGCCATCTTTTGAGAAGAGAGAAAAGGTCAGACAAAATGAGTTGAGTAATGACAGCACTAAAAAAAGAAAAAGAAAAACCACAATATAAGTGCAAAACAAATTAGAAACAACAACATAGAAATAAAACAAAATTAATAACTCAATATAACAACCTACAAGAATATTGAAATTATTATCAAACCATATAGATTATAAAAAGGCTAAAGGATTTTTAAGCCTACCTGAGCTAAAAAAAAAATTTACAATCAAACATGTAATGACTTACAAATTCATGTGTACAAATCTTAATATATGGAAATGCTGTGAAATTTCAGGTAGGTTCACAAACAAAAGGTATGCCTAGCCTATTCTAAAACAAATTGTGTTTTACCCCTCTGAGATCCAACCTTGAGATTTTACCCAAGCTTATTTAAAATATTTTCTCAAAATTTTTGTTTTTCCTCAATTCATTCATAGAGTAAATCATCCATAGCGATAAATAGATCCCACATTGCATACCAATACTTAACTAGAAGAGAGTTGGAAATAGCATAAATGACCTTCAGGAAACCACATATAAAGCTAGCATTAAAATACAATGATAATAGAAAAATAATGTAAATTTATATCTATCTACTATGGATTTTAAAAGATAGTATTACGTTACATTTTGTCATTATTTTATTTAAAATATTTATATACACGGCATATTATAATTATGTATGGCATATAATAAAAATATAATTTATATATTTGGCGTGTCCTCCACAACTCACGTCCTACACTTTATTGAAAATTTCGATGTTAGCATGTCAAATCTTGTTTGTCTCCATGTACATGTTTCTTAGCTTTGTCCTAAGGACAAAATTTTAGTATTTATAAAACAGGATTTGTTTCCATTTAAATGGTTATATCAAATTGAAACTGCAAGACGAAAACTGGGGTGAAATAAAATTGATGAAACCTAACAGTAAACAAAACTGAGAGAAATTGATTCTAAACATAACTAAGGTCTTCTAACAAATGACCAAGTTGAAACCTAAAACAACCAAAATGCAATAATTCAGCCACCGACACAAAATCTCTACAACCAAGGGGACACAAGTACTTCTACTAAGTTGAAGTATTGTGTTTCATAGATGAAAACCAACATTGGCACACCTGAAGTTGATAGATTCCCTATCGGACACCAACACTCATTGGACACGCTGGGATATGTATTGGACAATCCATATGGCGTGACCCTTTTTTTAATTATTTTTTCATTGCTCAGACATGTTGGGAACACCTCGCAAGCTTGTGTCTTACTTTTGAAAGCACCCCAAAATATGATTATCTTGCCACGGGCTGTAAAAAAAGTGATCATAAATTTGTAATCACCATTATATAAACATGATGTGTATGTTAATCATCACTGTGAAGCCTAACAACTCTGGATGTAATGGTTTATGATTGATACTATGTTAAATAGAGTTCAAATTATAAAATGGTTTTTCATGTTGAAGTAGTTTATGTTGGAGTAGTATTATTTTTTCATTATTTTAGTATTTTGTGGATATAAAAATTCATATACATAGCAAATTTTTGTTGTATCCCCGCTATGCATATCCTTAATCTATATGTGCTGCTCAGGCTTCAAACTTATGGGGGCTCTCTTCCCTTGTATCTACAAACTTAAGTTTGCTTTTTATGGTTGTGCTAATTAATGAGTGAATTTTTGGGATGGTAGTTTAGGGGAGTTGCTTCAGGGTTTGGAAACCATGCTAATATGTTTGCGCTTTTCTTTTCTTTATATTATATATGCTTTTTTTATTCTTATGACAGAATTTAGGCATGGTGAAATTTTGTGGATGCATTTCTATAATTTAAAGGCTTGCACAAAAAAAAATTTTTTTTTTTTTGGGCATCGTTTTTTATGTGTTGAGGACATTTTCTTCTCTTGTTTTTTGGAGGGAGAGGGAGGATGAAGTAGGATTTTTTAAGAATTTTTTTTGCGTGTTTGTGGCCGCAGATAATAGATTATTTTTCTTGTGATTCTTGGTCTTGTCGTTGATTAGCTAAATTGTGCAATGCTCAAGGTAAAATTTTCTGGATGGTATGTTGTGATTGTTGTCATAAGGAGACTGTAACTGATAAATTGACTTTTTTATCTTGAGAGCAAACGCCGTGATTAAAGTGCAAATATTGCTGGTTATCATTGACGTGAAGCGGATATAATTACGTTTTATTGTTGACAACCCCCAAAACTCCTTGACCTTAAACCATTTACTGAAAATGAAATTTGTTAAATGGTAGTCATATTTGCTTGATTGTGGGTTTGCTGTTGCAAGAGGCCCCAAAATTCAAAATTTCTCGGTATTTATATAATGAAATTTACATACTTTTCACAGCTGTAAGTTTGGCAGTGATGATTTGCTTTGTTGAAATTGTTTCCTTTTTATTTTTCCCTTTTTTGAGCCTAATATGGTACTGGTGGCCATTGTGGCATGAAAATAAATTCATTGTCCTACATTTTTGTTTCGTGTCTTACCCTATGTCAATAATTCTTTCCCAAAGTTTCATATGGGAGGAGTTGTAATCTTAATTCAAGAAAAAAATTGTACAATTTTGAATATCTCCTTTGTTCCTGTATATAGGTATTGAAGTGTTGTCCCTCCACTCATTAGGTATTATTGAAAAGGTTTGTCAATCACCTTATACATACATCATACTTGAAGGATTTCCTTGATCCCCATGGCTTTTCCCCTTTTCCCAATGCATCCTTTACCTTGTCATCCTAATTATTCGAACAGACCTGTACTTTCTATCCCAATTGTATTCATCAGTCTGCTCCAATTTCTTGTATGGATTAAATTAAAAAGTTTTACCAAAAGATTGGTTTAATCTTCTCTTCCTCTACTAACACCATTTGATCTTCATCTCTTAATGCATTTGATACGGTCTCTCATTTACATGTCCCTTTTGTTTGCAAATTTATAAGTATTCTTCTTTCCATCCTTTAGCCCCAACTGGTTATACACTTCAATATAAGCCTTAAATGGTTCCAAAGGTCTTGATCTTCAAATTAGTGTCTTGGGTCTCATAGGGGGAGCAGAATAAAGATGGATTACCATAAAAGTTTCTCACTTGGCTAAAAATTTGTAACTCGAAGAAAATGATTTCTTTAAGAAATCTTGCTTTTGTAAATTTCCCTGTGACTACATTACGGTGCCTTCGCATTAATTTTTTTATTATGTTATTATTTCTTGACGGAGCATATTTATAGATTAAGTACATTTTATTTAAGTAGATAAAAGCTCTTCAGGGTAAGAAACGGAAATTCTGTAGGATTGCATCCATTTTTGTAATCATTATGATGAAATTTTGTGAGCCAAAGTATTGTATAGTCCATGTTTGATGAGATGCATCCCATTTAGGAAGTAACTGTGTATGTTGGAAATGTTGGGATGGTTAAATTTTGGAATGTGATAAACTTTTGTTCTGCTGTTTTCAGTGAGTAATAATTTTTCTCATATTGAAGGAATGAGCATCTGCTATGTTCTACAACATTCTTTGTTATGATGGATAGCTTTTGTGCTTTCCATCTTTTATGGAAGTTGTTTTTCTTAAAAAGGGGTAAGTTCTGTCTAATCAAAAAAGTAAAATAAAATAAAATAAAAAAGGATTTTGAATCTGACCACATGCGTAGCTCCCTTGTAATAACTCGGGTATTACTTTTCCTCAAATATATGTCATTATTTTATAATTTTTGTATAGAGTAATTATTTTGAATTTAATTTGATAAGGGATTAATTTGTTAATTATTGTGTGTGAATTTTACGCCTCATTAATTCCCTAGTTTTGGATTAATTAGGAAAAACTGAGTTAATGAGTTACACTAAGCTTAATTTGGTGATTTAAACATGTTTTAGTTGTTGAACCTAGAGGGCCATGCAGCTTATTAGGACGTTATACCTCATGCTTGCATTTTAATAGACGGGGACAAGTGTCCTTTTGACACAAAATCTGGTGTGCTGATTGTATTAGAGAGAGAGAGAGAGAGAGAGAGAGACTCTCTTTTGGGCCTTTTCATCCTACATTTGAAGAAGGAAGAGAAAAATCAAGCATATCCAAAAAAAATCTACAAATTCTCGAAGCTCATTCTAGGTAACTTTCATCTTACCTTCAAATGTAACTTTCGAGATAATTGGTTTTGTATCATCATGTAGAAATTGGCCCTAGAATTTAGAACTCTTGCATGTGTGTTTTGGAGTCATGATCTTGACCATTCATCACGTTAGAGGCCCACATTCATGTTTAGAATTGAACTCAAATTAATGATCAATGGAGTTTTAGAGTTGTTGGCTTTATACGTGTGTATCACTCTCATGTTGTTGTTTAATCTTGTTAGTGGAAGGAGGTTTAGTTGGTGTTTATAAAGGGTTTTGTGCTCAAATTTATAGATTTTGTGACTTCTTGTGATTAATTTAGGAGTTGGGGTTGCGTTGGAGTTGAAATTCCAGGTTTGAAAACCCCAAAATTCGCCTCTGTGAGCATACGTACCGCTCAAGCTGTCATCGAGTGGTGAAAAACAACTCATAAGATCTTAGAGTCTGACTAGATAGCTTGAGTTGCCATTGAGCAGTAAAAAAGCGGCAAAAACCACTTCGCTGGATTTCAATTCTGTAGCAGAAGCTGTGATGAATGTTTGATCAATTGAGCTGTCGTCGAGCGGTAAAAACTACTCATAAGATCTTTGAGCTGTCTGTGAGTGATGAAAACCACTTTACTGGATCTCAATTCTACAGTAGAAGCTGCGAACAACATTTGACTGCTTGAGCCGTCTTTTGGTCACTTGAGCAGGCTATAAAGCCGTCATCTAACCGTCTTGACTTTTTGCCTTGTTTTGACCCATTTTGCTTACTTTAGGCTATTTTGACCTCTAGCATGATATGTAAGACCTTCAGTGAATCACAACCAAGTTAAGGGCACATTATTTAGGAATCCTAGGATCACCATTTGCATTCACTTAGTTTTGATTAGATAAATACTTCTATGATGTAGGATCCTTAAAAGAGAATTCGTAGACTTAATTTGGGGACTCAAGGTGAGTAGTCTTATACTTTGTGCAAACCATGGATTGAGTCCTTGAAATCCAAGTTTACTTGATGTATTGTCATTTCAAAACTATGAATTGGAACATATACTTGAACTTGTTTCATGAACTAGAAACCCATGGATATTTACTTGTATATTCGATTACATTGATAAAAATCTTGTTTGTCATCCTCGGATTATCCTGGCTATGAAGCACAGGTACAAGTATACCCACTTAAACCTACTCCACTAAACCT
The DNA here is from genome assembly GCF_055761805.1 of Camellia sinensis. Lineage (NCBI taxonomy): Eukaryota > Viridiplantae > Streptophyta > Magnoliopsida > Ericales > Theaceae > Camellia > Camellia sinensis. The sequence continues at coordinate 12,261,568 of NC_138968.1, forward strand.
AACCCACTACACCACTACCACCTCACCTACTCCACTAAACCTAACCCACTACACCACTACCACCTCCACTTCACCTACTCCTTACCTACTACACACTCACCCTCTTCTATATATAGGAATCATGAATCATTGTAATAAATATTACATTATATCAATCAATAATACATCAGTTTTTCTTACATGGTTTCAGAGCCATAAGATTTAGGCCCGTATTTTGTTTTCTCACCGGCGGGCAGCCGGCCGGCAACCTTGCCTTCGCTGACCGCTGGAATTTTGTATACATACCTTCACTTTCCTGCATCTTCCAACTTTCTTACAACTGTTGTCCCATAGATGGGCTTCATATCTACCAGTCCATCTATGCCTTGTGACACCTCTATACTGTGAAGTCCTCTGTCCAAATGTATCAATGGACTTCCTATGGCCAGCATCCTCTTGCCCTGGAAACAGATATCTATTGAGCTGCATCCTCAGAAAATCTAGCATCAAAAGGTGCAGAAGGATGGGGATGCGATGAACCTCTAGCAGTTCCAGAACCCGGCTGAAGTTCAATCACCAGCCACCGGACCGCTTTACTCATCTGTTCCAACCTAACTGCACTGATAGGCGGAAGACCAGTTGTGACAGCCTGCCCTGGCTTTCCAGTCACCGAGCCAGTGGCTTCATCAACCAAACACTGGTATCAACCTGGCCCTCCTTGAATCTGTTTGGCTAAATCATGAATTGCTGAAGCCTCAGGTCAGGGGTTCGAGGGCTGGTAGAGAAAGGGAGCCTGTACCTTCAAAGTGATCTTTAACAAACTGTTGAAACCCTTTGAACTGGTATTGATCGAAGCAAAGCTTGAGTTCGAGGCAATCAGAGAGAGAGAGTGGTAGTGGTACTGCTTTTGTGCGAAGGGACAGAAATCATCACATTTCTCACCTTTTTTTTTTCTTTTATTTTGTCCTCCACTTTACACCTCACATGCCTTCTCTCTGTCTAAACACTAATTTTCCACCACCCAACTTTCTTTTTATTTTATTTTCTTTTCTTTTATTTTATCACCCACTCACTTCTTATGACGAAAACACAATGGACCCAACTTCATGCCAGCCACATGGGCCTGTCCCTCCGCCAATGCTCTCATCCTTTTCCTTTTTTCATATATATATTTATTTCGCCAACCAATACCACTTTTTTTTTTTAATTCCTTAATTTATTTTAATAACATGAGTGGCCTCCTTTTTCCACCATCTCCCTCTTTTTCTACACAATATTTTTGTACCACCGCCCACTCCATGATACCCATATTATTATTATTATTATTATTATTATTATTATTTTCAAAAAAAAAATAAAAAAATAAAAAAAAATAAACAAACAAAAAAAAAATTCATTCCAGTTGATTTTTCTGCATTACCACACCTACCATTCGAGTTTGCCAAACACACTTGCTTTATTCATTTCAGGGATCAACCCCGATCACAATTTTACAAAAAAAAAAAAAAAAAAAAAAAAAAACAAACAACCACATCCACATCCACAGGCGGGCTTTTTCTTCTCTACTCTGCCGCCGGTCTCTTCTTCTTGCCTCCGTCCTGAGCGGCCCTTGACGGTGCTGCCTCCGTGTTTCCTAGATCACCAAGCACGTTGCCTCCTCCCTGCTCCTCCACTACAGCATATGGTGGACCTCCAAATCGGAACATCACGGTGGCCTTCCGCTTCAGCTCCTTGTTTTCTGCCTTTAGCACACTTATCTCTGCTCGCGCATCCTTATACATGCGTTGGAGCAGAGCCAGCTGGGAGTTTAACTGTTGCACCTCATTTGTCCTGCTCTGCAGCCGGTGCGACAAGTTTGTGACCGCAGTCATGGTTTCCACACATGACTTCAGAGTATACTGATTGGCCTCAATATCAGTTTGCACCGCCATTTTTTGCTCCACCGACCGCATCGAAAAGTTCAACGGAGCAAAACCATAGGTGTTTGGTTGAGGTTCACTGGCCACCGCACCAGTTATTTCTCTTGTGGACTCGTTCAGTTCTGGAAAGAGCGTGAGCAGACCACGGGAAGAGGAGGCCATGTTCTGGGTAGCTGGACGGGAAGAAGAGGCCATGTTGCTGAGTGTTTCAGAGACGGGTTGGTTACAGAGTATTACAGAGTTTCTCTCTCAGCAAAGGAAGAGTTTTTTCAGAGGATTTTCAGAAGTTTTTTGTCTGCCTCAGCCTCAGCATCAACCTTGGTTAAATAGCCAAGGCAGCCACGCGCATCATGCGCCGCTCGGCGCTCGACGCCAACCTGGACACACCTTTTGATGGCACGCCTTTTGATGGCACGCCTTTTTATGGATTGGACACGCCTTTTGATGGCACGCCTTTTGAAAGATTGGGCACACCTTTTGAGGGTGCGACTTTTTAGGGGTCCGACAAGACTCAGTAAACTGTCCCGACATTGATTCCGGTTAGCTCCTTCATGGGTCCGACAAGACTCTGTAAACTGTCCCGACATTGATTCCGGTTAGTTTCTACAAGGGTCCGACAAGACTTTGTAAACTGTCCTGACATTGATTCCGGTTAGCTCCTTCAAGGGTCCGACAAGACTCTGTAAACTGTCCCGACATTGATTCCGGTTAGCTCCTTCAAGGGTCCGACAGGACTCTGTAAACTGTCCCGACATTGATTTCGGTTAGTTTCTACAAGGGTCCAGTAAGACTCCGTAAACTGTCACAACAACTATCACAACATTGTCTGCTACAACGGTTCGACATGACCCCATAAACTGTCTTCTACATCGGTCTGACACACCCATCCAGTGTCCTCTACAACGTTATGACACCACCATACAGTGTCTTCACCATCGGTCTGACACGACCATACAGTGTCTCCTATCCCCTTTTCTTTTATGTATTCGTCTATTTTCTTGTTTTGTTACTCTCTCCAAACTCAAGTTGGCTAGTTCCTATCCCCCTTGAGTTTGCGGGGGGCTGTTAAAACCTATCACCTACTTCACCCACTTAAACCTACTCCACTAAACCTAACCCACTACACCACTACCACCTCACCTACTCCACTAAACCTAACCCACTACACCACTACCACCTCCACTTCACCTACTTCTTACCTACTACACACTCACCCTCTTCTATATATAGGAATCATGAATCATTGTAATAAATATAGCATTATATCAATCAATAATACATCAGTTTTTCTTACAAGTACTGATACAGGTACGATATGGGTACATCAAGGAAGCACGGGTGCGGGTGCGGGTGCGGGTGCGGGTGCGGGTACGGGTACGGGTACGAGTATGAGTACGGGTACGCCGATTTGGCAAAACTCAAAAAAAATATGATACGGGTACAGCTGCGGTACGCCGATATTTTTTTTTAAAATAATTATGGTTAAAGGATCCAACCTACAAATTAAAATTAAATATTAAAATTAAAAAGAGAACTACTCATTTTTCTATAATTTAAAACCATTAAGCGTTAAAAATAATATTTGTGAAATCTCTCACTATGACATGTTATGCACTGTGAATTTGTGATCATAATTTATTTTTAAAATCTTTCTTTTTGCTCATCAATTTGTTATTTTTATAGGGTGAGACCAAAGAAATAACAGGAGACCAAAGAAAGATTTAAAGTTAATTGCCAACAGTAAAGGAAAAAAAATTCTCAATTGGGACAGGTTGTCAATTGCAATTTGCATAATACATAAAATTGCATCATTCCCAACCACTACTAATCAACTAATACAGTATCAATTTTTAATGTTTTGTGCATAAACTTTAAAAGTTTGTTATGATTAAAGATTTTATAAAGAAATTCTAGGAGGATCTGAAGCAAAAGTATAATGCATAGTCATGTACAGAACTACCCTTTATAGGTCTTGTTATTTTTTTTTGTTCAATTGCTTTTTAAAAACATCAAAATTATTTGCGATATGCTTATACAATTCATATAGACAGACAGGACTGCAGAGAAACATCAAAATTATTGATCTACAAGGGCACAAAAAAAAAAAAATAGTAATAATTGTTGATCTGCAAGGACAAAAAAAAAAAAAAATGGCCCTGGCATACCCGAAACGTACCAATGGCATACCCACGCCGTACCCGAATGAACCAAACGTACTGGACCTTCTTTTTCCGTACCCGGTACGCGTACTGCAGTACCGGTATGCGTACCCGCACCCGGTAAGTGCCCGGTACTCGTACGGCACTATTTTTGGAGTATCCGTGCTTCATCGAGGTACATCGATACGGTAAAATTCAAAACAAGTAGGGTACGCATACGGCTTGGTACGTTTGTAAAAGAATATTTATTTTTAATTTAGAGTAATGTAAAAATTGATTAAATGGTTTAATTTGTTAATATCCAACCTACAATTAACATTTAATGCTAAAAGTAAATGTATAAACTAATATTAAATGTCATTATTTTAAGTAGCCTACAAACCATAGCTTAATTTTAAAATCATGCTAAGCATAAAAATAAAAGAAGTCTAGTGTAAGGGATTTTATCTCTATAGTAGAAGAAAATATTGTTTCGACTGAGGTACAGTATGACTTGGGTATATACTAGGTATGTCTAAGTACGCCAAAAATTAAGAAGAAAAAATTTGGGTACTTGTTTCGTGTAGCCGCTACGTATGTAGAAGTACCATACGCCGGTAAGTATCCGGTATGGGTATAGCATGTTGTTCGAAGTACCCATGCTTCATAGGTTAGGGACTCTTGGCAGGCTTTTATGGCTTGTGGGATTCCTTTGGATCCCTCTTGTTTATCTCTAGACGTCTCTCGTATCTTCAATGTTTCATGGCCCTTGTGCCTTTGAGGCTCTTATTGCTACTTGATGGCTCTTGTTGGAAGACTGGGTGAACACAACTCCTTGTTCTGTTTGAATGTGCATGACAATGTAAAAATGTTGATTATGAATATTATTTCATTCTTGGTGTGGGCATGGGCTGATAAAGCTGTGCAAATAGGGTCCAAGTAGGCTTGAAATTATCTGGTCTAGTTCTAAAGGGCTGCTGGTGCTGGGCTCGTGGGGCCTACTGCTGGAGGTTGCTGAGATGGTACAATATGACAAATTTGGTATATTGGTCACCACATAACCAGTTGATGCTTCTGGAGATGAGTATCTGGACGTTGTTGGACCTTCTGATGGTGTCCTAGAATCCTGAAAGGCCTGCCAAATGCCTTTGGAAGGCTGTTGGGTTCCTACTGGAGAAATAACCTTGGGTTCTTTGGGACGCATCTTGCCTTGCCATAGTATAAGGGGAAACACTTGGGAGAGTGCTCAAGGGAGAGAGAGAATGCAAAGGTGGTCTCACACTCTTAAAAGGCTGATAGAAGCATTGGTTTTACTGTTTTGAATATTTTAAAATAGATATAAGTGAGACAAGTTTGAAGGACTAAACAAACGGTTTCTGGTAGAGTTTGAAAAAAAGCGAGTAGCTCATGGTTTATACCATATATGGCTGTGAAAGTGGAGCTTGGAGACAAGTTTGAAGTGGACTAAACACTACCCAAGGCCTGAAGCCTCAGAAATATAATTTGCAAGAAGAGCTAACTCGTGAGAGAAGGTCAGTTAAAGCTTCTTCCAAACTCTTTAATTGTGGTTGAGGGTTGAGGGAGTTGAGATCAAAACCCAAAAGTTCTTGTTAATCTTGCGAAGAATTCAAATGAGAATTGTTTTGAAACTGTGTCTTGATAACCTTGTATATCCACGGTACTTATATCAAACTCTTGTGCCTTAGTATAATGCTATTCATTAGGCTTTTAGCTCACCCCATTGTTGGAGACCCTTCTAGTTGGACATATTTTTGTTGTGTGGTGGAGCCAATTAGATTTGTCATGGGTTTCTTGTTTTTGTAAAGGCCATTATGAGTATTGGCCAGTGGAGGTTTAAGTTTTGTATATGTAAATATGGTGCCTTGAACTTTGTTTATATAGACACTTGCTCCAATGGTTTATATAGATACTTGCTCCGATGGTGGGAATGTTTTGGACACGTGGAATTTTATCTTTAGTTATGGTAAAATAATGCATGCTTCTGCTAAGATTGATTAGTCATCACCCAACTTGGTGTTATCTTGAGACCTTGGTAACCAGGATTATCAGCAGGTCATGTCTCCTGTTCTCAAGTTAGTGTTGGGGATGTGACATTCCCTTCTTTAAGATATTAGGTTTAAAGAATGAGTAATGGTGTCCACTGTACCTCAAATTTCACTTTCTTTTAAAATTTACTTCTCGTGTAGAATTTGGAAAAGAAAATTGACAATTCTTGCTCAATTGGGTTCTCAACCGAGTGATATATTTTAGAATTAGGAGTGAAGTCTCATTTTGTGTTCTTGTGTTTCATTGCTGATGGCGGTGGTGTTTAATTTTATTTAATAGCAAGACCTGTTTTGTTCCCACCTGTTCCCCTCCCTTTTTTTTCTCCAAAATAACTGTATTCAGCTCTTTTCTTTCTTTGTACAAGTTCACCTCCAAATTTGTGCAGTTTATTTTAAACTACTCGTGGTTTTTAGACTTCTATAAATGATTTATGCTGTTTGATAAAACCAGAAAAAAGTGTAGGAGTTGGAGCTGCCCATTTTTTCGATTTATTCCTCCTAGGATTATTCAAGGTTGCCAATACATGTTGTTTTGCTTGTTGCTTTGACAAGATATGTTTTGAAAGGCAAAAAAGTTGGTTTGCGAAAATTAAATTTTCATTGTTAAATTTTTGTTCAATGAGAAATTGACATTGCTGAGAATGTGCATTATTATTGTAGAGGGATAGACTTAATAATGGCATTTGAACAGGAGGTCCTTGCCAAATGATTATATTTAATTTGTTATTGTTGTAGATTCCCGCGCCCCCCCCCCCCCCCCCCCGCCCAATGTCCTGTTATGCTCAAAATAAATTTTCAGATGTTATACACATGTAACCTTGATTAGATCATCTTAAAGTTTATGCCAATGAGCTCTTGCTCAAAGTGGCAATTCTTCCTCCCACCAGAAACAAACCTTGACACTTCTCATCCCACTTGAATTTGGTATGGAAGGTTCAATTGTGGGTTAAAGTCTTATTGGGTGCATGTGTCACCTTTTAATTAAAAGTGCTATCTGAATTTGATGCCAAGCTGAAAATAATATATTTTTTTAAATGATAGGATGATTAAAAGGAAGATATTTTATGATGCTAAACTTCTTTTCTTATTTCTTATTTTTTTTTTTCGTTGTTCTCTGCAGTTGAGTAATGGATTTGAAGATGATTTGTTGCAAGGCACAATGGAAAGATGTGGAGCTTAGCTGATTGTATTATGAATTAAAAGACGCGCTTGTTAGTTGTAATTTTAAAAATTACTTGAGAAACTTGTTGAAACTTGATCTTGTGCTGGTAAACTATTGCTGAGATGACTTACCTATGCATATTTACTTTGCAGTCTTGAGATTTATGCTGTGTTTGGTTGGAGGATTTGGAGAAGGATTTGGAAAGAGAAATAGAAAAGGTAGGTGAAATGTGAATAAAATATATCTATATTTCACCTAGTTTCACACACCTTTTCCCTTTCCCTTTCCAAATCCCTCCTCAAATCCCCCAACCAAACACAACATTAAGATCCTTGTGTTTCTGATTTTGTGAATTTGTTTGTATCATAATATTATATTCTTACTTCTTGTGTTGTGTAGATATTTGTTATATTTTTTTAATTAACCTCCCCGAGTCCGTTGGAGATCCACACTGATGACCAACTATATACTATTTAATATCGCTTCACTTGTATGGAAGAATCATACCAATTCTTGAGAGATGACTCTATGCCACCTTTGATTTTTCGAATCTTTTATATTTTCTTTATTTCATTAACCACTAGACACCATTTTGAGCCTTTATTTAACATTTCTTGATTGAACACAATACCCGATGTATATTGAGGTTTGTTGGGATTCATTTTTTAAAAGAAAAAGGATGAATAAGTTAAAAAAAAAGAAAAAAGAAGAGAAATCATTTTAAAAAATATGGTGAAGTTATGAAAGAAAAGAAGTGAATTAAATGCATGGCCCTATTATATTTATTCTTATTCCAGTTATCTTAGATATTCAATTTTATTACCACCTTTACCTTTTTTTTAATCCTTCCTTCACCCCTACATTACAACCGAATAACGCTGTGTTTGGTTGGAAGATTTGGGGAGGGATTTGGAAAGGGAAAGGGAAAAGGTGTGTGAAACTAGGTGAAATATAGGTATGTTTTATTCACATTTCACTTATCATTTCCATTTCCCTTTCCAAATCCCTCCTCAAATCTCCTAACCAAACACAGCATAAAAGTTCTATTTGATCTTTAGAGTGATATGCTTTGTATGTGGACATGATTGACAAGTTCATAATGTGATAATTTTAAATTTTTAATATTTGACATTCCTTTCATAAGACTATTTATTCTTTTTTATTAATGTTTTTCAAAAATGTAGTATGCGAGATATTTTAATTTTGACTTACATTATTCCACTTGCATATATATTGAGAGTAATTTTGTATCTTATTTGGGAGTGATTTGTTTGTTGAGTACAATATTCAATAAAATTTGAGTTAAAGCATACTTCTTGAAGAATTTGAGTTAGATTCTACTTTGAGATTGAAATTGTGTTTGTGTCAGTTAAACTTATTGACATGTTCCAAATTTTGAATATTATGAGATATTTTTACTCGTTGTTAGTACTCTTAACCTTTTTTTTTTTCTTTTTTTTTTGGTTGTTGTTGTTAAGGTGATGAGATTCGTGATTTTGCTCTTGAAGTGGCTTCTTGTGAATGAAAGAAATGCTTTGAGTATAACAAAAGAAAATCTTGAATATTATGATATATCTTTACTTGTTGCTAGCGTTTAAAATTTTAATTGATTTTTGGATAAATTATAATTTAACTCCTTGTAGTTTGCCCAAAAAACACGGAGCCCCCCCTAGTTTCATTTGTGACACTTAAACCCCATACTTTATATCAAAGTGTAATTTATGACGGAACTGTTTGTTTAAACAGAACGTGTATTACACGACTATGAATGGTGAGTGGAGCAATTTTTTCCGCCTAAAAATATATGGCAAATGACCAAAATATCCTATATATATATATACAGATCTTAAACAAAGAACAAAAAAAATATGAATCCACAAGATGGGGTACTTAGGCCCCGTTTGGGGACTTACTTTTTTAGTCAATTAGCCAAAAAGCTCTCTCTCTCTCTCTCTCTCTCTGTCCATTGAGTTACTGTTCACTCGTTCTCTATTGTCGCAATCCCTAGCATTTTCTTCGTATTTGATTCAAAAAATTTGTTGAAAAAAAGTTCAAATCCAACTGTTTCCAACCATTCTTGACATTTTTGAGAACTTGTTCAAACCCTAAATTCAAGCCAGAGCTCGATGAGTAGTAGTGACAGTTGCGTTAGTTTCAGCCGATTGTCCTTTGAAAATCTAGAACTGAGATCGAAGTCGCCGGAGACTCTGTCGCTAAAGCCACACTGATCGTCGGACTCCTCGTGGCAAGCCATACGATCGTTGACGTTTAGGTGGAAAGTGGGGCTTGGTTTCAGGGACTTTGGCCTCGTACGCCAAATTGGGAGCGGCGACATCGGGAGGGTCTTCCTTTGCTACCTCCGCAGGGGCGGTGGCAACTTCTACACCCTGAAAGTGATGAACAGAGAGGTTTTGGCTGTGAAGAAGAAGATTTAGAGGGCGGAGATGGAGAAGAAGATTCTAAAGATGCTGGACCACCCCTTCTTGCCAACGCTCTACATCGAATTCTCTCTCTCTTACTCCTTCCTGTTTCTTTTCTTTTTTTATTTTTTTTAATTTTTATGGATCTCAATAGGAATATATATATATATATATATATGTGTGTGTGTGTGTGTGTGTGTGTGTGTGTGTGTGAGGGAACTTACCTCGGTTGCTCTTCACTTTTTTTTTTTGTTTTGTTTTTGATAAGATATATAAGGAGTCAACAGGTACTGCTCCTGTAAGCGATACAGGCTATGGAGATCCAGTGCAGAAGGCAGAATCAATGGCATTTCGTCGAGCTTGTGCTCGTTTTGGTCCAGGACTTCATCTCTATCACGAGGATGTGTTATAGCCAAGCAACATGGGCTTTGTGTTAGGCAATTTTTAGTTTAGCGGATGACACTCGGATCATATTGTGTTTTAGTTGATTTTGTTTTGATCTCAAGAGAGAATCACAGTAAACCAGATATTTTGATGTAAAACAAAAATTAGATTATCTATTGCTGTCTGCAATTGTGATTTCAAAGCGTCAATTTCTGTATTTTTATTTTTTCTGTGGACATATTCTTATAAAATATCTAGGGGCATTTATGACTTTTTAAAATTTCTGTTACGTCAGTCAGAAATTACACTCTGGTATGAAGTATAGGGGTTTAAGTGTTACAAATGAAACTATAGGGGGGCTCCGTGTTTTTTAGGCAAACTAGAGGGGGTTAAATTATAATTTACCCTTGATTTTTTTTGTTAAGATGATAGGATGTATGACTTTGCACTTGACATGTCTTCATGAGAATGAATTAAAGTATTATTGACGATAACTTTTAAATTGTGTGATTATATTTATTGCAAACACTCACGAGATTATATTTTTAAATTGGTACATTAGTTAGTACACTAATTGGTGCGTATAGCACTATTCTTAAAGATTTGGTAGTGCTATATATACTAATTAATATTCTAATTAATATACCAATATGTATTATGACATTATTATTGATCTCACTTATTATTTTTTTTCATGACTCCTAGTATTATTCAATTATATTATAGGTTTTTTTTTTTTTTTTTTTTTTTTAGGGTCCCTGATATTAGGATTTTATAGCATAAAGGACATCTAATATTTTCATAATGTCTAAAGTTCGTCAATTTGATCCAGAGAAATTTCACCCAGAGTATTTCTCTAGATTTCCCAAAGAGATTCTATCCAGAAATTTTGAACCAGAGAAATTATCTGTTTCTCTCCAGAGAAATTTCCAGATTATGTAAAGAATTAACAGCTATGGTTTTTAACTCAAAAAAAGAAAAAAAAAAGAAAAAGAAAAAGAAAAAGAGGGGCAAAACAACAACACCACTACTAGCACTGATGCAAAGAGAAATGTGTACACCAGACAGATCATGCACAAAATTATTGCACTGAGTACAACCAAGAAACAAAATTTCTCTAGACTTTCAAATTTCTCTAACCCACTCTCCGGAGAATTTCTCTAGCCTTCCCTCCTCTCCAGAGAAAATTGAAATTTTTCTGAACAAAATTGTTTGCTTCTGTAGAATCCTTTCTTTGTGAAACCAGAGAAAATGCAAATCTTTTACCAAAGAAAATTCAAAATCTTGTACCAGAGAAAATTGAAATCAAAAAAAATTCCAGATCCTTTACCAATCAAATCCTTTATCAGTTGAATAGAAGAGAAAGAATGAGAAGTGTAATATATATACTAATAGTACACAACCAAAGTAAAGTGCTCACCAAAGAAAATTCTGGACCAGAGACTGAAACCCAAAGAAAATAGGTCTTCTATTGATTTGAAAAGTTATTACAAATAAATTGCTCAAATTCATACATTTCACACTACCAATGCCCTAAATCAGCACCCTTCTACCTCTCCAAACCCTCTCAAATCAGAAAATCTGACCTCGATAATCAACGCAGGACTAGATCTGAAAATTTTAGAGAATTTAAGCAGTTTTGATGTGAAAACTTCCATGGATGCAATGATTATAAGCGAGGAAAAAAGTGTGATGACTTTGAAGGTGGAGGACGAAAAGATGAAGGATGAGATTGGGAGCGATGATTGGGAGATTATAGAGCTTGATGTGGTGAAGCTTCTCGCAGAGCACATTCATTCCTACGATATTTGCAGGAAAGGATTCAAGCGCGTTGCGAGTCTGTGGATGCACATGCGAGCCCACGGGAATCGGTTCAAGACGCGGGAGGCTGTGGCGAAACCGGAGAGGTGTTCGTCGGAGTTTAGTCGGAGGAAGACTCGATTTTTTTGTCCTTTCGTAGGGTGTAATCGAAACAAATCGCATAAAAAGTTCAGGCTATTGAAATCAGTGATTTGCGTGAAAAATCACTTCAAGAGAAGTCATTGTCCGAAGATGTACTCTTGCAATTGCTGCAACAAGAAGAGTTTCTCAGTGTTGGTTGATTTGAAAAGCCACTTGAAGAATTGTGGGGAGTCTAAGTGGAAGTGCTCTTGCGGAAATGAGGTTTGATAGAATGAAGATTGGAAACAAAGGGAGAGTCAAATTTCTTTGATATGATATATGGGTGTGGGTTGAGGGACCTTAGATATCAAAAAATAACATTGTGGATATTTTTCATTACTAAAAATGGAAAAAAGACCTTAGACTAATTTTCTCTAATATATCATCTATTAATATCAATTGATTCATATAACATTATTCTTAAAAATTTGTTGCATATGATAAATATAACCGAGAGACCGGTGAAAATGGATTTTATTTTATTTATTTATTTATTTATTTTTTCCTGATGACTAGCAGGGTTGAGGTTTGGGAGAATTTAATGTATTATAATGCATATTTTATATCCTTAAGAGCATCTCCAACGGTGAATCAGATTTTTCACCAAATTTGAGTTAAAAATGACCCATTTTATCAATTTGATACCACTCGCTCCAACGGTGCACTTTCATCAAATTTGTGCCAGGGACAACTGGTTGGTCGATCGGCCGGTCGACCGGTTAAGCAAAAAAATTTTATTTTATTTTTTTGAACTTTTTGAACCTTTTAGTGGTCGACCGGCTGGTCAACCGGCTGGTCGACCGGTTAGGCAAAATTTTTCTTTTTTTTTTTTTTTACTGTTGAACCTTTTTCTTCGAACCGTTTGAACCTTTAGGCGGTCGACCGATTGGTCAACCGGCCGGGCAACCGGCTGGTTGACCGGTTGGTCTCTCTCAACGGTTAGGAACAGTGATTTGGTAAAATGCTTCGCCTGTTCTCATTTTGGTACCAGATTTGTTGAATTCTGGATTTGATATCGATTTGGTGAAACCGTTGGAGCTCAAAAAAGTAGCTTTTTCATCAAATTTTGAATTTGATATCAGGTTTGATGAACCGTTGGAGATGGTCTAATTTATTGTTCATTGGATCTATTTTATATATCATTTTAAATTATTATGTTCATTTTTATGTTTTTAAGTAGAATGGAAGTTTAATGGTGATACAAGTTGTATATTTGCGTAAGATCTTTACCTCAAAGCTCTTCATGAAAGAGTCCAGATCTGGACTCGTCGTGTGCAGATTTGAGTCTCTTCACGTCCGGTGAGTCAGATTTGTTTGTGTTTGAGAGAGAGAGAGAGAGTGAGAGAGAGAGAGGACTTCAGAAGATTCAGAGGGCTTGTGGGAATGGGGTTTCTAGAAATCGATTCCACCAAATCAATTCACCGCTTCCTTCACGGACTCGAAAGACGCTGACATGTCGATTTCAGCGCTCGAACTCTTTATCGTCACAGCGAGACATACCTTGAGAATTTCAGAGAGAAAAAGCAATGGAATAAAGTAACAAAGTTGAGATTGAGAAGATGAGAGATACAACTACTACTATTCTTCAACTGAGAAGATCAATGGCTTTGTTGCTCATTCTCCATCTATAACCTATATAAAAAGCATGTAACAGTGGTATAACGCTGCTGCTTGCAGTGGTGTAACACTGTTGCTTGCTTCCTTTCTAACGCTTTGCAACAAACAAATTAAACTGCTTGACCTCTGTTTGCTGGCTTAATGGTTTCTCCAAGAATTCTGAATGTGCTACAAATGAAAGCGGTGGAGACTCTAGCTTCAACATGTGGCTGTTGCCTCTTCTCTGCCTTCTACCTTGTCTGAAAGAAATTGCACAGATATGTTTATGTATTCCACGTGATTGTAAGAGAAGAGGTAAAATTGATCTCTAAGATGTGGCTATGGTTTTGCCCCAAAATCTGTAGATATAATATAGATTCTAGATTGTGGGAATTGGTTGGTCCTCCAGATTGGACAAGCGGTGTGTCCATGTGTTTTGTATCGGATGCTCAGATGTAGAAAATTATATATATACAGCTCTTCATTCTACAGTTAGGTGTCATCTGCAGCAAACCAAAAATTTTTCTCAACTTTCTGTATTGTATGTTTTCTGGAGATGACGTGCCTCACGTTGTTTCTTCCATGTGGGTGAGGAGGAGTGTTTCGGTGGGTTACCGAATGGACAACCAACCCAGATGATCCAAGTCTTGCTTCCGGCTGATGGATATTTTTGGGGTCTCTCCAAGAACCTTCTTTGTTTGGTGTACCGCTTGTAGAGACAAATAATTGGAAGCTTGCACTTCTTATAGAATAATACCCAGATGTCTGCATTTTGAGTTTGCATTTGCATCTCATTCAGGTCGCACAAATCTGTTTTTTTTCACAAAAGTTACCTTAATTGAGGCCTATCTACAGAAAACCAGAGAAGAGAAATAAACGAAGGTTTATTCTCAATTATGTTCACCTGAGGTTTGGCTTTCATGGTCCCCTCTTCTGTTTTCTTTGTAGTGTTTGCTTTGTGATTTATCTATTGATTATAGGTTTGTAGCCATTGAATACACCTACGAGGTGTTTGTGAATATGTTTATAAGAGAAACTGCATGCTTACTTCTCTATGAAAGTGAATCAACAAAAATTCAGAATTCACAAATGAAAGATGAAAGATTCTCAAATAAAGATTAGTAATAAAGAAACATATCCCAATACAATACCAAGATGAAAACCATCAATTCCTACTGAATTCACAAGAGCAAGATGCTTTCGACGTGAACAAACCTTACCTTTCAGTCACCAAATCAATATATATATATATATATATGATTGGTCATATAAGATAGAGAGAAGGAAATGAATCTTTTGACCACTTTTATTTGGCTTTTTTGGTTGATATTTTTTTCTTTGTTTAGCTAAAATCTAATCTTCTGAAACTACCTCTTTTAGCATAATCTATTCTATTGATTTTGGAGATCTCTCTCCCTCCATTTGTACACCTCTTTCCCACTCTTTCTCTCTCCATACACACATATATACAAACAAACACATGGGTGTGTGTGTGGGACTTGATTCTTCTTGGTTTATGAATGTTTGTAGTTGGTTCTTCAATAAACGTGGTTTAAATTTTGGGTTTATAACAATTTTGAGTAGAACATTTGGAAAATTTAATTGAAGGTTTGTGGGTTTAGTTGCAAATTTCTATGTTGGTAGTTTTAAGGTGAATTGAACTGACATAAACAAGGGAATCAAATTTGATTGCTCTGTTTTTGGGTTGGCTAATAATGGAAGTACAACTCATGCCAGGGTAATGTGTCATAGGCATTTTTTCATGATGGTGCTGAGGATCATCGCTTGCTTCTTTATGATTTCAAACTTGTGCTCTTTGAATTGTCCATTTGGGAATCAAAAGTTTCTGTAAGGGTGTTCTCATAGTGGGATAATTCATACTTTCTTGATTTTGTTTGTTTGTTGTTTTATTTCAATTGAAATACTAGAAGGAAAACGCTTTTAGAGATAAGTTTTTTTTTTTTGGCTGAAAATGATACATATTCACTTTACTAATATAGAATATGCAATACATCCATGATGTACTTGGCATTCTCTAGATGTTACCTTTTATTGGATCAGTAGTCTAAGCAGTGAACATCCTCTATGCCTTACAATTTTTTATCCACTTGCGTTTTTTGAACTTCCACACGGCGATTTGACTTAGAAATGTAGTTTCTTTTTGCTTGATTAGCTAATATAGTTCTCATGTAAAGAATGGAAATGATATAAATTGGAAAATTAATATGCACTTTATTTTTCTTTTGATGGGCTTTACTCATTTTTTATTTGAATTCATTAAATATTGAGCTTAAAGTCCTTACTATGACCATTTCCACGTGTGGATTTCAAGATGAAGCTGTTAACAGTTGCTGGAAAAAGACTGAAACTTATGATTTGGGACATAGGTGATTAACATCAATGACTTGTTATTTGGAACTATTTTGTTTATTCAATGTGGAAAATTTCTCGGATCCCAATAGTATTTCCCCCTTATACATGTAACAATTTTTTTAGTTTTTTCTTAGATGTTTTTGTTATAAATCTCTGACTCAAGGCAGGAATGTTTCTTTTTTGGTACTGGTTTTCATTTTCATCGTAACTTGGCTTGTTAGGCCTTTTAAAATCAAACAGTGTCAAAAGAGTTGATATTTCCAAAAATGCCATCAACCAAGTTCAGGAAACACCAAGACATACATATACAGACAACAAGAACTGCTTACATAGTCTGCTAAGAAATGGGTTTTTGTGAATGTGTGTGTATGAGAGAGAGAGAGAGAGAGAGAGAGAGAGAGAGAGAGAGAGAGAGAGTGCTTTTGAGAAATTTAAATTATGAGTATCAAGTCAAGTATGTAGATGAAGTAACAACATTCTGATAGCACAAGAGGAGGAATTTTTATAGCGATCCCGGGTTTACCCTTGTTGTACAGTGATCCGGACATGTGTCCGTGGATGTTGGTAGTTGTTTATTTTCTAGTTTGCATCCTCTTTACTTTGTATACTGAGTTATAAGATGCGTTGGGCAGGTTTGTTTTAGGTTGGTTGTGTTTGGGAGCCTAGTGTTGCTGCCCAGAATTTTGGACCTTCGCTCGAGCGAGGAGTTGATCGCTCGAGCGAGAGTGGGTTCGTGCTGGTGGGTCGAGCCAGAGTGGCTCGCTCGAGCGAGCAGTTGCACCTGGTTCTGGACCTGAGAGCTGTCTTTCTTGGCTCGAGCGAGCTTTTCGTGGCTCGAGCGGTCTGGGTTTTTCTTCGCTCGATCGAGAACTTCTTGGCTCGAGCGAGCGTTTTTTGTGTCTGGTCGCTCGAGCGACCAATCCTTCGCTCGAGCGAGGGTGTTTTATATCAGCGGACAGCAGCGTCTTAAACATCACTTTTTCAGTCCCTTTCTTTGAGCAAAACCTAAATTCGACACTCTCTCTCTCTCTAAACTTGCACTCTCTCTAAAATTTGATCTCCCTAAGGTGTGAATCTAGCCTAGGGCCTTTGTTAAAAAGATAGAGGGCGTTGAGAGCTTCGATTTAATCTGAAAAAGTTTGGATTTGGAGCAAGTTGATCTTGGAGTCTTCATCTCCTTTTTGGCTTAAACTTCAAGGTAGGGATATCCTACTCCACTCTATGGGTTTTGTCTTTAAATTTTGGTATTTTGAGATGTTGGGCTTGGTTTGGTAATTTTGTGAAAGTTTGGGGCTTTTGTGCAATTTTACAAAAGTTGGGGTTTTATTCATAATAAACCTAGATGCATGTTTGGCATAGAGAAATGGAATGATTGTTGAATCATTGATGAAAATGGGACCTAAAGGTTGAAATGTTAATTATGGGAATTGACCTAATTACATTGTTTAATTAATTGGGATAATTAATTGAGAAGAATGAAGAAACGTAATGTTGATCGAATATCCATTGTGCATTTATTTTCTGTTTAGAAATAACTGCTTGGGCTATCGGTGGAGGATAGTCGAGATTGTTGTAGACAATGCATGATGATTAGGCAAATTGAAACTAATCAATGGAATGTGTCATGGAACTTGACGGTTGATAGAATACATTAATTGTATGTATTGGTGATTGTATATAGAATCAATGTGTTTATATACGTTATGTGTAGAGGAGGAGATAGGGGATGTACGCCGCAGTTTAGGGGAAGATAGGGGATGTACCTCTAAACCGGATAGGTATTGGGAGGAGATAGGGGATGAACTCCGTAGACAGAGCTCATATGCTTGTCTAGAGAAGTGAAGATAGAGCTTATATGCTTATCTTTGTGAAGTGTGGATACAGCTTGTATGCTTATCTGTGGATATTGTTGATATACATATCTGTTGTAGAATGTGGATATAGCTTGTATGCTTATCTGTGGATATTGTAGTTATACATATCTGTTGAGAATGTGGATATAGCTTTTATGCTTATCTGAATGTGAGATATAGTTTTTATACATATCTATGGAAATGATGATAGAGCTAGCATGCTTATCTGTTGAAAAAGGGAAAATGAAAAGTAATTGGGACTTGTAAGTCGTTGACATAAATATGTAATTTATGTGATTGTATCAGTGTTGACCAACTATCAATTGCTAATGTTTTAGTCATTGTCCATGGTTGGTTTAGTGTATTTCTACTGGGCTGTGGCTCACCCTATATGGGAATATCATTTTCAGGTACAGGAAGCATGCCACCTCCAAGGACATAGCTTGGGAGGTTAGAGGCGGACATAGTGTAGTTGTTTAACTTTTGATGTATTACATGTAATTTCAAGCCAAGGGCTTAATGTGTAAACGAGTTAGTACTCTTTTGTTGAAACCAAGTGTTAACTTGGAAAGCTGTAAGCCCGTAGGGCATTTTGTTTTGATGTTAACATGTAATACTTATGTAATGAAACTCAATGTAATAAAGGAATGTGGTTAGTTTATATGTAAATGCATGTTTTATCTGATGGGTTTATTGTTACAATTTTGAGGGCGTTACAACTTGGTATCAGAGCGTACCGGGTTCGAATACTTTGGGTACGTGGGAAGTGATTAGGATCACAATGGGTTTGTCTCGCTTGATAGAGACTTAGATGTAGTATCATATGCTATGTGCTTAAATGCTAACATGCTTATGTGACTATGTGGGTATGGGATTTAATTTCTAGGATGTTGATTGGATCCTTGAGTTTCTGGGAGTCTTGTTGGAAAAGCACTTGATCAATGCTATTTCTAACCGGAACTCTAGTAACGTCTCGGGACTATTATTATCCGGAAATGAAATTCGTAAGTGCTTATGTGTTTATGTGCTTATGTGGAGTGAATTACAGTTGTCCATGCATTAGGACGTGAGTGTCTAGTTTCGGCACACTTATGAATGTGCTAACGTTCTGTGTTGCCTTTATTAGGATGTCAGGACGAGGAAGAGGAGCTAGGCGTGGTAGACCTGCAAGGCAGGAAGTACCGTTACCGGGTGAGATTCCGGCAGTACAGGAGGGAGTTGGGCAGGCCAATGTGGCCGAGCCAGTGGGTCAGCAGGCTATGGGTGCCTTGGCCAGAGAGATAGCAGGAGCTTTGGGTATTCTTAGAGCTGGGAATCAGGCAGCTGAGACAGGGCCTTCCTTCTTGAAAAGGGAGTTCTTCCGGTGTAATCCGGACGAGTTTATCGGGGATCCTAAAGAGCCGCTTAAGGCAGATGAATGGCTCGAACAGACAACGAAGACGTTTGAGATGTTTGGCATCGAGGACGGAGCACTGAAAGTGACCTTGGCATCCTTCCAACTGAAGGGAGATGCGGGTCAATGGTGGAAGTACGAGAAAGCTCGTGTTGGTGGTACTTGGGAGGCGTTTGTGAATGCTTTTCAGGAGAGGTTTTTATCAGCAGCAGCTAGGGAGAAGCTGAGGGATCAGTTTAGCCGGCTTAATCAGCAGGGCTTGTCAGTGGCCGAGTTTGAGGCTACTTTTACCAGTCTGTCTAGGTTTGCACCTGAACTGGTGGCGTCTGAGGAACGCCGTTGCTATGAGTTTGAGCGGAAGTTGAGGCGGGGCCTCAAGTTGAGAATTGGTGGGTCTTATATTCGAGAGTATAGACACCTAGTGGACGCTGCAGCTCATATGGAGCTTATGATGCAGGAGGAGGATGAGGGCCAGAGAGGCTCCAAGAGGAGCCAGGATAGTCAGGGTGATGGCAGGAGACAGAAGGGTTATAACCCTCAGCAGTCGCAGGGTGGTGTTGCTAGATCGACCTTCCCAGTGCCGAGTGCAGGCTCCGGGAGAGGTGGTCAGGGGGATTTCACCTGTTACAAGTGTGGCCAGTTGGGTCACAAGGTTTCGGTTTGCCCGCAGAAGGGTGGGGGTCAGAAAGCCGCTTCTTCTTCAGCTAGACCGCAGAGTCAGAGTTTGGGCAGGGGGCAGCTCTTGACTTGTTATCAGTGTGGACAACCTGGGCACATGAAGAGGTTTTGCCCACAGTTGAGTGCCACTTCGGGAGCGTCTGGTTCTAGGCAGACGTAGGGTTTTCAGCCAGCTCAGTCTGTGCAGGCCTCGAGGGCCAATCCGGGAGCTTCGTCATCCCAGTCTGTGCAGCAGTCTTTTGCTCCGAGAGGTGAGCAGGTAGACCAGGGGCCTACGGGGCGCGTGTATGCGGTTACCGCGCAGGATTTAGTACCGGCTCCATCAGTAGTGAGAGGTACTTTTCTGTTTTGCAACTCAGTTGCTAATGTGTTGATAGACACGGGTGCATCTCATTCTTTTGTATCTGCTGCATTTGCATCTGTTTTGGAATTGGAGTTAGCACAGTTAGCATCTCCTATTTGTGTGGTATCGCCTTTGGGTGGTGAGTTGATTCTGAAACAGGGTGTTAGAGGATGTGATATAGAGGTCGCCGACTATAGGCTTCCTTTTCCGTTTGTTGTCATGCCCATGAAGGGTTTTGATGTTATTTTGGGTATGGACTGGTTATCATCATACCGGGCTGTTATTGATTGCTACCGCCAGAGGGTCACGTTATGTACCTTGAGCGGGGAGTGGTTCCATTTCTTGGGAGACCGGGTTGGTAGTGTTTTGCCACCGGGGTATGATTCGCGAGGGCGAAGTGAGCTTAGTAGTCTACTTGCTAGCTTTGAGAGTGGTGAGAGTGGTGAGACCCAGCTTGTGTTGCCGAGGGTGGTTTGTGAGTATTCGGATGTTTTTCCCGAAGATCTTGTTAGTTTGCCTCCTCACTGAGAGATAGAGTTCTCTATTGATTTAGTGCCTGGTATGGCGCCGATTTCTATGGCACCTTACCGTTTTGCTCCAGCAGAATTGGTTGAGTTGAAAGTTCAGCTCCAGGAATTGCTCGATAAGGGCTTTGTTCGCCCTAGTGTTTCGCCGTGGGGAGCACCGGCCCTCTTTGTTAAAAAGAAAGATGGTGCCTTGAGATTGTGTATAGACTACCGGAAGTTGAATCGGGCTACGGTTAAAAATAAGTATCCTATGCCCCGTATAGATGATTTGTTTGACCAGTTGAAGGGTTCCCGTTGTTTCTCTAAGATAGACTTGAGATCGGGTTACCATCAGTTGAGGGTCAGGGAGGAAGACATTCCTAAGACAGCATTCCGTACGCGGTATGGCCATTACGAGTTTTTGGTGATGCCATTTGGGCTTACCAATGCACCGGCAGTCTTTATGGACTTGATGAACCGAATTTTCCGGGAGTTCTTAGACCGATTTGTGGTTGTTTTCGTGGACGACATCCTTATCTATTCGTCTTCTGAGGAGGAGCACAAGGCACACTTGAGAGTGGTGCTTGAGTTACTTAGAGCCCATAGGCTGTATGCCAAGTTTGGGAAGTGTGAGTTCTGGCTGGGGGAAGTCAAATTCTTAGGCCACGTGGTATCCGGGGAAGGGGTGTCTGTTGATACATCCAAGGTTGAGGCAGTGCAAGATTGGGCACAGCCTAAGAGTGTGTTTGAGATCCGCAGTTTTCTGGGATTGGCTGGGTATTACCGTCGGTTTGTGAAAGATTTCTCCAGGTTAGCGTCACCGTTGACTAGACTGACTCGGAAGGGAGTCAAGTTTGTGTGGAGTGAGACTTGTGAAAAGTCGTTCCAAGAGCTGAAAGTTAGATTGACCACCGCTCCGGTATTGATTATTCCAGAGAGAGGGTTGGGATATGCGGTTTATTGTGATGCCTCACGAGAGGGTTTGGGTTGTGTGTTAATGCAAGAGGGGAAAGTGGTAGCTTATGGCTCACGTCAGTTGAAAATACACGAGAAGAATTACCCCACACACGACTTAGAGTTAGCAGCTGTGATCTTTGCCTTGAAAGTCTGGAGGCACTACCTTTATGGTGAGAGGTTCGAGGTATTCTCGGATCATAAGAGTTTGAAGTATCTGTTTACACAGAGAGACTTGAATTTGAGGCAGAGGAGATGGATGGAGTTCATCGAGGATTATGATTTTGAGTTACATTATCATCCGGGAAAGGCCAATGTTGTGGCCGATGCCCTTAGTAGGAAAACCATTAGTGATGTAGCTTGTATAGCCATCCGGGAATGGGAGATGTTGGGAGCACTGGGCGAGTTTGATTTGCTACTGGGCGAATCTGTTGAGGCTGCGGCCTTGTTTTCTGTTGTTGCGCAGCCTACACTTGTGACTAGAGTGTTAGAGGCACAGAGAGGTGACCTTGAGGTAGAATCCCTCCGAGAGAAGATCTCCAGTGGGAAGACTGAGAAGGGTTTGACGGTGTATCCCGACTTGAGTGTGAGATACCGAGACCGTGTGTTTGTACCGGAGTCTTGCCGAGAGGAGGTACTCCGAGAGTTTTACCATTCGCGCCTTGCGGTGCATCCGGGAGGTACTAAGATGTATCAGGATTTGGGTCGCCAGTTTTGGTGGCGGGGTATGAAGAGAGATGTGGCTGTTTTCGTATCGAAGTGCCTTACTTGCCAGCAAGTGAAGGCCGAGCATCAGAGGCCAGCGGGTTTGTTGCAACCCTTGCCTATTGCCGAGTGGAAGTGGGAGCATGTCACTATGGACTTCGTTGTAGGTCTTCCGAAGACTCAGCGGGGTAGTGATGCTATTTGGGTGGTTGTAGACCGGTTGACTAAGTCGGCGCACTTTATTCCTATGCGCGTGAGAGATTCGGTAGATCATCTTGCCGATTTGTATATTCGGGATGTAGTGAGATTGCACGGGGTCCCAGTGACGATCGTCTCAGATAGAGATCCTCGTTTTACTGCCAGGTTGTGGCAGAGTTTGCAGAGTGCCTTGGGCACTAAGTTGACCTTTAGTACGGCTTATCATCCTCAGACTGACGGGCAGTCCGAGCGTACTATTCAGATCCTCGAGGATATGCTTCGGGGTTGTGTCCTGGATTTCAGTGGGACGTGGGAGAGGCACTTGCCATTGGTAGAGTTTGCCTACAACAACAGTTTTCAGTCTAGCATCGGTATGGCACCGTTTGAGGCCTTGTATGGCCGACCGTGTAGGTCTCCAGTTTGTTGGGCCGAGGTGGGTGATGCACCTTTGTTGGGTCCGGAGTTGGTTAAGGAGACGACGGAGAAAGTTGAGCTTATCCGTAGGAGGCTTGTTACAGCCCAGAGTCGGCAGAAATCTTATGCTGACCGTAGGAGGAGGCCTTTGGCGTTTGAGGTAGGTGATCATGTCTTTCTGAAGATATCACCTAGGCGAGGTCTGATGAGGTTTGGGAAGAGTGGGAAGTTATCCCCTCGGTTTATTGGTCCTTTTGAGATCCTTGAGAGGATAGGTGAGGTTGCTTATCGGTTAGCCTTACCGCCGCAGTTGTCCGGAGTGCATGACGTGTTTCATGTGAGTATGCTTCGGAAGTATGAGCCAGATCCATTACATGTATTGGATTGGACTGATTTAGAGGTAGATGAGGATGCCTCGTATGAGGAGAGACCAGTTCGGGTCTTGGATAGGCGGGATCAGGTCCTGCGTGGCAAGACCATTCCTTTGGTGAAAGTCTTGTGGAAACATCACGGAGTGGAGGAAGCCACTTGGGAACGTGAGTTGGAAGTCCGAGAGAAATATCCGGACTTGTTTGTTGATATGTAATCTTGTATTTAAATTTTACATTTTGTTGAACTTAAGAGCTTTTATATATGTCTTAAGTTGTGAAACATTGAAAATGTTTTGGTTATTGGAAGTATGTTTTGGAACTTGCCTTCTATGGTAGTTGGATGTAACACTATATATGTTGAATATATTGTTGACATTGGAAAGTTAGTGCATAATGTTGGTGCATGTTAATACTACATATGTTGTTTACATATTGTGATATGTCTCTTGTTAAAGGGATGGGATGACCGGTAATGGGTCGAAGTGTTGAATGTTCAAGTGTAACATTGTTTAAAATGAAGAAAAACTTGTTTTGAAAACTTGTGCTTAATTTCGGGGGCGAAATTCTTTAAGGGGGGGAGGTTATAGCGATCCCGGGTTTACCCTTGTTGTACAGTGATCCGGACATGTGTCCGTGGATGTTGGTAGTTGTTTATTTTCTAGTTTGCATCCTCTTTACTTTGTATACTGAGTTATAAGATGCGTTGGGCAGGTTTGTTTCAGGTTGGTTGTGTTTGGGAGCCTAGTGTTGTTGCCCAGAATTTTGGACCTTCGCTCGAGCGAGGAGTTGATCGCTCGAGCGAGAGTGGGTTCGTGCTGGTGGGTCGAGCCAGAGTGGCTCGCTCGAGCGAGCAGTTGCACCTGGTTCTGGACCTGAGAGCTGTCTTTCTTGGCTCGAGCGAGCTTTTCGTGGCTCGAGCGGTCTGGGTTTTTCTTCGCTCGATCGAGAACTTCTTGGCTCGAGCGAGCGTTTTTTGTGTCTGGTCGCTCGAGCGACCAATCCTTCGCTCGAGCGAGGGTGTTTTATATCAGCGGACAGCAGCGTCTTAAACATCACTTTTTCAGTCCCTTTCTTTGAGCAAAACCTAAATTCGACACTCTCTCTCTCTAAACTTGCACTCTCTCTAAAATTTGATCTCCCTAAGGTGTGAATCTAGCCTAGGGCCTTTGTTAAAAAGATAGAGGGCGTTGAGAGCTTCGATTTAATCTGAAAAAGTTTGGATTTGGAGCAAGTTGATCTTGGAGTCTTCATCTCCTTTTTGGCTTAAACTTCAAGGTAGGGATATCCTACTCCACTCTATGGGTTTTGTCTTTAAATTTTGGTATTTTGAGATGTTGGGCTTGGTTTGGTAATTTTGTGAAAGTTTGGGGCTTTTGTGCAATTTTACAAAAGTTGGGGTTTTATTCATAATAAACCTAGATGCATGTTTGGCATAGAGAAATGGAATGATTGTTGAATCATTGATGAAAATGGGACCTAAAGGTTGAAATGTTAATTATGGGAATTGACCTAATTACATTGTTTAATTAATTGGGATAATTAATTGAGAAGAATGAAGAAACGTAATGTTGATCGAATATCCATTGTGCATTTATTTTCTGTTTAGAAATAACTGCTTGGGCTATCGGTGGAGGATAGTCGAGATTGTTGTAGACAATGCATGATGATTAGGCAAATTGAAACTAATCAATGGAATGTGTCATGGAACTTGACGGTTGATAGAATACATTAATTGTATGTATTGGTGATTGTATATAGAATCAATGTGTTTATATACGTTATGTGTAGAGGAGGAGATAGGGGATGTACTCCGCGGTTTAGGGGAAGATAGGGGATGTACCTCTAAACCGGATAGGTATTGGGAGGAGATAGGGGATGAACTCCGTAGACAGAGCTCATATGCTTGTCTAGAGAAGTGAAGATAGAGCTTATATGCTTATCTTTGTGAAGTGTGGATACAGCTTGTATGCTTATCTGTGGATATTGTTGATATACATATCTGTTGTAGAATGTGGATATAGCTTGTATGCTTATCTGTGGATATTGTAGTTATACATATCTGTTGAGAATGTGGGTATAGCTTTTATGCTTATCTGAATGTGAGATATAGTTTTTATACATATCTGTGGAAATGATGATAGAGCTAGCATGCTTATCTGTTGAAAAAGGGAAAATGAAAAGTAATTGGGACTTGTAAGTCGTTGACATAAATATGTAATTTATGTGATTGTATCAGTGTTGACCAACTATCAATTGCTAATGTTTTAGTCATTGTCCATGGTTGGTTTAATGTATTTCTACTGGGCTGTGGCTCACCCTATATGGGAATATCATTTTCAGGTACAGGAAGCATGCCACCTCCAAGGACATAGCTTGGGAGGTTAGAGGCGGACATAGTGTAGTTGTTTAACTTTTGATGTATTACATGTAATTTCAAGCCAAGGGCTTAATGTGTAAACGAGTTAGTACTCTTTTGTTGAAACCAAGTGTTAACTTGGAAAGCTGTAAGCCCGTAGGGCATTTTGTTTTGATGTTAACATGTAATACTTATGTAATGAAACTCAATGTAATAAAGGAATGTGGTTAGTTTATATGTAAATGCATGTTTTATCTGATGGGTTTATTGTTACAATTTTGAGGGCGTTACAATTTTTCCTGCTGAATTATTTCCTTGCCAAATAGCTAGACAGATTCCTTAGTTTCATTATTGGTAGGAAAGAAAATTTCCTTTTAGAAGCTTCACATGTTTTTGATTTTTGGTTTTGGAAATGACCTGGGGTTTTTGGATTTTCATTTTCTTTATTTATTTGTTTTATATTTTTAAGTAATATATCATACATTTCTATTGCTTGGATTTGGATTTCAAACTTAGAAAATTTGATAGGTCTGCAAAGCTTCTTTGTCTTTCCTGTTGGGATTTACAATTTTGAACTATTGATGTATTCCAAATATGGTTACCCTTGTTATTATCTTGTTCATTTACCGATATTAGAAATATAGTTATTTTTGAAAAACAAAAAATGATTAAGATTGGTTAGCTCGAGCTTATATTTAAATATAACATTTGCATTACAGTTCTTTTTATTCCTACCATCAAATAAAAATTAGGTACTTTAATTGTGATTTTTGTTAAGATTTCAACTCAATGGTGCTCCCTTTGAGCCAAAATTCTGGCACCGCCACTGGACTTGGTAGTCAAATCCTTTTTGTGTTCTCTTTAGTTGTTGATAAAATGTTAATAGTCTTCTTGGAAGTGCAACTCTTCACGAGCCATTTGAAGTCAACACATCTAATCCTCCCGCGGATTGTAGGTAATCAAAGATGATCACAAAATAGGGTTCACTACTCAATACATCTGATAATCTTCAATCAGTGAACTCAATTGAAGATTCACAACCAGAAAATTTCGATCAGGTGTTTGTCTCTCACTATATAAATTTGAGTATAAATTGTGCAAATGAAATCAAATGTCTAATTAATTTTTGATCGTATTGCATAATGTAAACTAACTTGGATTATACCTTTGATCATTTGAATATATGTTGATTATGCTTCAACCTAAGACATCCTAGGTAGGACTAAGGAACACAATTTGTTTAATTTGCACTTGAATAATTAATGACTTTTGAAATTACTTGACAACTTTAGATGCATAGATAAATAAATACAGTAGATTAAGCAAGAAAAAAAATTAAATTAAAATAAAAAGAAAAGAAGTGCCAATTGAGTCGCAAGAAAAGGGCAAAATAAAAAAGTGCCAATGGAATATATTTTATGGTTTTGCTTTAAATAAAAAAAGAAAAAGATTCAAATAAACAAATTTGGGATAGGTTGACAAGTTTAAGCAATATTTTATGGTTAGTCATTCCATCCCAATTATCTAATATTTGAAGTTTGCAATATTTGTAGATTCAAATTGAAGCTTTCAAGTAAATGGAATTAATGTATTATTAACGTAGTTTACTTGTGCATACATCTTCTTTCATTTCTTTTGATCATGATGCAGCATGAAGGTCATTTTCTTCTCTTGCGATGTCTTCCCCACATATGTTAACTGTTCTTGTTTCTTCTGAAAATGGCAAGATATTGATTTGATTGAATCATTCTTCTGCTTTTATTCGTAGCCTCCCCTTTTGTGTAAGAAGATTTTTTACTTTTGCCTTGTCTGTAATCAGTTTTGAAAATTTGAAGTTCATTTAACTATTGAAATGTAGTAACTTGTGTGGAGTCGCATCTTTTTCATTCTTGACATTTCTACGTAGTCTTACAATAATTGGCTCTCTCATTGTGAGATCAAACAAAATGCTGTTGAATAGTCACATGACTCACATTGTTATTGGGTGAACAAGTAGTAGTAGGAGGTTTGTAATGTATAGTTGACAATGTTTTCTGGTGGCCTTTGGTTTCATGAGTTTGAATTACTTCCTAAGTTTGTTATTGTAAGAGGAGCTAATTTAAGCCCACTAAATTATTTAGGCCTAATAGCCCAAGATTAGTGGGCCCGAATTTATCGCAAGTCCAAGATTGGTGGGCTTGGATTTATCGCCGTCAAACGAGCTGAATGGCTCTAAGCCTCGAAAGGGTTCGGATCCACGAACCTAGAGACTTACTCATGCCCGGACTCGAAAGGGTTCGGATCCACGAACCTAGAGACTTACTCGGGCCCGGACTCGAAAGGGTATTAGGCAAGCCTAGAGATCCGAGGCATTCAGACTCGAAAGAGTTCGGATCCACGAACCTAGAGGTCCGAAACACTTGGCTTCGAACGGATTCAGACGCAATCTAGAAGTCGCTCCGTTAATGAGTCCCAGAACACTTGCGGGCTCGGAGCTTTCCGGGATCTACGTACCAGAACCATGGGCGTAATGGAGTTCGAACAAAGGACCCGATCCCGAGGACGGTGAGTGGAGATAAATTCACTCTTCGGTTAAACTAGCATATACCCGGGTCGAGGTGGCACGACCCCGGGGGGTCCATGAGACTCGGCAATATTTTGCGGCAGGACGTCCTCTGGGACTACCCCTGACCCTTTGGGATGATTGGAGATCATTGGTTAGGTGTGGCTAAGAAGAAGGGTTCGCCGAGGGAGTGATCTCCTCTTCGGGGTTTTCTCATCCTCGGAGAAGTCACCTCCTCGGAGAGGTCACCTCCTCGGACAAAGTGGTTAGAGAGAATATCCCCCATGTGCCTTGCACATGGGCTCCATCCTACATCATGAGGTGCCTATAAATAGCACCCACCCATAGCTTTACAAGGGATGAATTTTGGAGATTTTTGAACTCTTGGGAAAGAATTAATTTCCCCTCTCCATTATCAACCTTGAGAGTGAAAGTGGGAGATCCATGGGAGAGCCTTGCCATTATTCTATTCTCTAGCCATTTTGCCTTCTTCTTCACCCAATCTCTTATCTCCATCATCTCCTTTGTTTTTGTGTTCTTGAGTTAAGACCATTGAAGAATCTAAGCCTCTCATCATCTTCTAGAGAATTCGAAGTTGTTCTTCAAGGATCTTCGAAGATCTTCGAATTTTCTAACTCTTTTCCTTGAACCCTCACCTACATTTTGGCGACTCTGCTGGGGAGGCGGATTGGTTAATGGTCTCAACGAGATCTGGAATCCACACAACTCCAACAAGGATGGCGGGAGAAGATGAAGTTCACCAACAAGGATCCTCTAATGGTGGTGATGACAGAACCATTGCTCCAGATCAACCACTTTTGCTTGAAGCCATTCAAGGACTTCAGAATACTCAGCAAGAGATTCTTACCACTCTTCAGAATCTCACTCACACCATGTTGGTGATGAGTTCTAACTTTGCACCGGCCCCAAACGGAAATCAAACTGGTGGTGGAGTTATTCCCGCCGGAGCGCAAAATCAAATCCAAGGAGAAGTAGGCCCCAATCAGCCTATGGCTCATGGCAATACGGCCACAGTAACACATGCGCAAACCACAGTAGGCGGCAGCAGTTTGCCCATGCCCGGGCTCCATGGCGTGCCAAGCCAAGATCCAATGGTGACTAGGGGAGTTTCTGGTGTAATGAATGGCGCTCCAACGACTGCTGGTGTCCAGGAAAACATAAGGAGCATGATGGCGCAAAAGGGAGCTATGCCCGTACCTAATCTTGTTACGCCATCAGTAAATGTTACCCAAGCACCAAGCGGGCCTCCTTTGGTGCCGACAACAAATCTGCAAGCACAACCCGGTATAGCGGCGCCGTACGGTGGACTTTATGGGCCTCAATTCAATGTCCCATCACCAACTGGCTTGTCTATGGGCGCTGATGGCCAATATCGTCAAATGTCCTCACCAATGATGAATTCGCAGCACCAGAATGGCCAAGTCGCCCCTAGTTCAGTCTTCGGGTCCATAAGCCAAGTCCCGGGAATACCACCATCAAACTCTCTCCCTCAGCAGTTTCTCACTCTCGCCGATGTGCAGGCCATGTTCGATCTCGAACGGGGCAAGAGGACCTTACCCTCTTTGCCTGATCCAGACGTCAAGCCGCCTTACCCCATTGAGATGCTGAGCTATCCATACCCTGAGGGGTATACAGTGCCAAAGTTCATCAAGTTCGACGGCAAACAAGGAAATGCCCGAGAACATGTTGTGCGATTCATCGAGACTCTGGGTATTCACGGTTCAAACCACGTCCTCCGACTGAGAGAATTCTCTAAGTCCCTCACCGACCGAGCATATAGTTGGTATGTTAATTTGGCCCCAAACTCTGTCCGAAGTTGGGAGGAAATGGTTAACAAATTCCACTCCAAGTTCTTTCAAGTGGCGGAGAAGGTGACCACACTTACATTGTGTAAAGAGAAGCAACAAGAAAGTGAAGACATCCTTGACTACGTCAAAAGGTTTCAGGACAAGGCCGTAGATTGTTATGAAGCAGTTGAGGAGAGTTATCTGGTTCAAATCTGTCTAGAAGGGGCATTGAGCAGGTACAAAATGTTTCTAGTTAATCACAAGCTACCCACCTTCTCGGCATTAATGGAAGCAGCTCGGAACATTAGCATTCCTCAGGCTCAGGAGTCCGGATTTAAGGCCAGTTACAAGACTAGTTTCAAATCGTCTCGTGGACCTATTGTTGCTGCTGCCTCTGCCCCAGATACCCGAAATTCACAAGGAGGAGGTCATAGAGGCCAGAAGAGAAAGCAATATAATGGTGAAAAGGGGAATGTTTCTTATCCATGTGGAATCGAGGAAGTGAAAGCTCTAGTTAAGGAATGGGTGGCTGACGGAGAGCTAAAATTGCCTTATGTTGAAGAAATGCCATCAAAAAAGGACCGTGAGAGCCCTGAATTCTGTGTCTACCATTGTACATTGAAACATCCGACAGAGAAGTGTTGGACTCTCAGGAAAATCTTCAGAGATAAAGTCGAGGCAGACGAGTTGAGGTTCAAAAAGCAAGGGACTCAAGACATCCGAGAACAACCATATCCTCAACACCGAGACAAGGGCAAGAATGTTGCTATGATAGCTTATGAAGGCCCGATGATCGAGGCTATCGCCAATCTTGATGACGATGATTGTTAGCTAGACGACATCCTCGAGCCAGAGGGTGAGCAAGTTTACTATGGAAGTGCTCTCGATCCAGAGGGCAGAATGTTTATGACTCATAGCGAAGATCCCTTTGATCCAGAAAGAGGAGCAGAGTACTACAGAAGAGGAGAACACCATGTTTATGTGGCATCTTATTTTGAAGAGACCGAGGAGATGGTTAACTACGAGCCTCCAAGAGTGGAAAAAGATCCGGATCACTATGCCAAAACCTTGCAAGACTGTGTAAAGTTCAAGCAGTTCTTTGACCAGCTTGGACTTTCCAGGGAGGCAAGAACGGAAATCACCAAGTCTATCATTAATATAGCCGAGGCACACCATGAGGAATGCATGTCGATTGAGGGGTCTATCCCGAGGAAGGCAAAAGAGCAATCTAGTGCCATTACTTTCTCCGAGGCTGATCGAAAGTATCCTTTTTCTCACAATCGCCCGCTTTATGTGACTGCTTTTATTAACGGGGTTGAGTTCAAAAGGGCCTTTCTAGATAGTGGGGCCTCTATCAACATTATGACTCGCGCTACTCTAGAAAAGGCCGGAATCTCTGAAGAACGCATTGTGAAACAGCCGATAGTCATCACTGGCTTCGGTGGAGAAAGGGGAGTTACTATCGGATGTGTAACAGTTGATTTAGCCGTCGGAGAGATTCGCTCGGCCACCAAGTTCCATATTATCGATTCTGAGGCAAATTATCACATCATTTTAGGAAGGACCTGGATGCATAGATATGGGGCTGTACCATCAAGTTATCATCAGTGTGTTAAGGCTAAATGGGGAAAGAAGACGGTGACAATTCAGGCTACAGAAAGGCCTTTCGAGATCCATGAAGCTCATTATTCTGATGCCATCTACTTTACCGAACTGGCTGTCGAAGAAGTTCCCACCACCTCTAAGCCTCGAGGGGTCAAAATTCCTCGTTGGGAGGATATCAAAGATGACAAGGAGCCGATGGCAGAGTCAAGTAAGCGGGCAATGTCTAGAACAGAAAGTCCGCCTATTCCTCGGAAGGTGATGAAAGTTCGAGAAGGAGGCAAGATGGTGTACTATTTATGAAGGTGCGGGGAGTCGGTTTCTTCAGTCACCGACTCCGAGTCAAAAGAAGAGCCTCCTGACAATGATATAGTAATAAAGCCTGAAGTGGCTCCAGAATGCATGCAAGATGGACCGAAGCCTCAGCCCGAACAACTTATTGAAATAGATCTGAGTGATGGACAAGATGCACCACAAGATGCACCGAGGCCGGTATTCGTAAGTTCGAGCCTTAGCCCAGAGAAGCGGGAACAGTTGTTAAAGTTGATAAGCCGATACTCAGATGTGTTTGCTTGGTCATATAAGGAAATGCCCGGACTAGATCCTGACCTAGTCTCCCACTATCTTAATGTGTTTCCAAACTCCAAGCCAATTAAGCAAGCTGCTCAAAAATATCATCCAGATCTCGAAGAGAAGATTAAGGAGGAGATTGAAAAACTTCAACAGGCTGGTTTCATCCGGCCAATACAGTACCCCGCGTGGTTAGCAAACATCGTGCCAGTAAAGAAGAAGAATGGCCAAATCAGAGTATGTGTAGACTTTCGAGATTTGAACAAATCTTGCCCGAAGGATGAATTCCCTCTTCCTCACATCGACACCCTCGTGGATACTACCTCGGGACACCAGATGTTCTCATTCATGGATGGATTCAGTGGATACAATCAGATTAAGATGGCTGAAGAGGACGCAGAAAAGACTGCTTTTAGAACACCTCTCGGAAACTTCTTCTATACAGTCATGCCTTTCGGACTCAAGAATGCCGGTGCAACTTACTAAAGGGCTATGACTGCAATCTTTCATGACATGATCCATCATGAGGTGGAAGATTATGTTGATGATCTAGTGGTGAAATCCAAGAAAGAAGAAGACCATCTTCGAGACCTTGAGAAGGTATTCAAGAGGTGCCAGAAATTCAAAATGAGGATGAATCCTCTCAAATGTGCTTTCGGGGTGACGGCCGGGAAGTTCCTCGGGTTTCTTGTACATAGGCATGGTATCGAGGCAGATGAAGACAAGGTCAAATCTATCAGAGCAATGCCTTCCCCGCATTCTCAGAAGGAGTTAAAGAAGTTCCTCGGGAAGGTGTCTTATATTCGGAGGTTTATCCCAGCACTTACAGAGATCTCTGCCCCTTTCGGTTCATTATTAAAAGGAGATGCCAAGTTCGAGTGGAACCAGGAGCACCAAAAGGCCTTTGAGAGAATCAAGGCGGCCTTGACCTCGCCTCAGACCATGATAGCCCTGTAGCCCGGGATACCTCTACTGTTGTACTTAATTTCAACCCCCAAGTCCATAGGGGCATTATTGGTCCAAGATGTAGATGGAGCAGAACGCCCGGTGTATTACATCAGCCGGAAGATTCGAGGAGCAGAAGTCCGATATACTCCGGTAGAGAGACATTGTTTAGCTTTGGTATTCACTGCCCAAAAGCTCAGACATTACTTCTCAGCACATCAAATTCAGATTGTTACTAGAAGTGATCTAATCTGATACCTCCTCAGCAAGCCTGCTCTAACCGGGAAGGTGGCAAGATGGTTGCTAGCACTAGGTGAATTCGAGATCACATGTGTAGCCCCCAAGGCGATCAAAAGCCAAGCCTTCGCTGACCTCCTTGCTCAATTTCCAAGTGGTGACTATGAACCAGTGAATGAAAAATTAAGAGGAGAGGTGCATGCAGCTATGGCTTCCGAGGAAAGCTTTTGGACATTGAGCTTTGACGGAGCAACAGCCGGAGGTAAAAGAGGAACCGGGATAGTCCTTACAAGTAAAAGTGGGGAAAAGTTTTATTTATCTTATAAACTGGATTTCCATTGTTCGAATAAAGAAGCCGAGTATGAGGCTTTTATTTTAGGCTTGATAGCAGCTGAGAAGCACAGTATCAAGAAGATTCGGATTCGGGGGGACTCAAAGTTGATAGTGAAGCAAGTTTCAGGACAGTTCGTCTTAAAGGAGCCTGCCTTGGCCACATATCGAACAACAGTCCGAAGGCTTCTTGACAAATTTCAGAAGGTCGAAATAGAGCATATGTCTCGTTCCGACAACAAGTTTTCAGATGCCCTCGCAACATTAGGGGCAGGAGTTGATATCCCAGAGGAGGAGGCGACAATTATTATCAAGAAGAGAATAGAGCCTTCGATAATACCTGAAGACAAAGGCCTTCCGGAGGACTGGACAGGAGAAGTCCTCGAACAACTTAGAAGCAAAGTTGGAAAATTGACTATGGCCAAGCTTGCCCAATTCATAATTATTCAAGGTGAACTTTATTTCCGAGAAGGTACCGGATTCCTAGCCTGGTGTGTTGGCCAACAAGAAGCAAGTTTCCGACTACAACAGATCCATGAAAAGTCTTGCGGGGATGTGGATATCAGTCTGTACAGAAAGATCCAAAGACATGGCTTTGATGGTACATGATGGCCACAACCCGAGCAGCTGGTGAAAGCTTTCCAAATGATCTTGCAACTCTAGGGGCAAATTTCAACATTCCATGGAAGAAGTCTATCTATGACATTTACAGTTTGCATTTACTACATTGTCCAAGAAGTTCTATCTTTCTTATGTTATGAAGAAATTTATTTCTTCCATATTATGTATCTCCATTAGAAGTTATTTTCTCTATATTGTATATCTTCATTGTGTTATGTTGCTTGAAACAGTTTTCAATTTTTTTACTGCCCCTCGAAGAAGAAAGAGGAATAGTAGACTCGGTTACCAACCTGAAGAGACATTTCTTGACGTAGTAGAAGTATACTCCTACTCAGACCTCCGAAGAGCAGCTATTGCTTCCATCAATGTAAGCTTTGAGGGTCTTTCTTATTGAAGCAGAGTGTGTGTTCCCACTCGGACTTCCGAAGAGCAGCCCTCGCTTCTATCAGTGCGAGTCTCAAGGATCTTTCTTGCTGAAGTAGAGCGTGTGCTCCCACTCAGACTTTCGAAGAACAGATCTTGTTTCCATCAGCGTGAGCTTCGAGGATCTTTCTTATTGAAGTAGAGTGTGTGTTCCCATTTCGACCTCCGAAGAATAGCCCTTACTTCTGTCAGTTCAAGCTTTAAGGATCTTTCTTGTTGAAGTAGAGTGTGTTCTCCGCCTCGGACTTTCGAAGAACAGATCTTGCTTCCATTAGTGCGAGCTTCGAGGGATAGCCTTCGCTTCTATTAGCTGCCGAAGTAGAAGTGCGCATCCACTCGGACCTCCGAGAGACAGCCTTGTTCCTGCTCGGACTTCTAAGGGAGAGCCTTCCGAGGGACAACTCTTGCTCTCATTAGTGCGGGTCTGAAGAACAGCCCTTGATTTCATCAATACGAGCTCCGAGGATCTTTCTTTTCAAAGTAGAGTGGACTCTTACTCGAACTCCCGAGAGATAGCCTTTGCTTCCATTAGCTGCCAAAGTAGAAGTGCACATCCACTCGGACTTCCGAGGGACAGCCTTGTTTCTGCTCGGACTTCTGAGGGAGAGCCTTGTTTCTGCTCGAACTTCAGAGGGACAGCCTTGCTTCTGCTCGGACTTCTGGGAGACAATCTTTATTTCTGTTGGTGGAAGCTTGGTAGACTCGGTTATCTTTCAGAGGAATCTTTCTTGCCAAAGTAGGGTGTGTGCTACCTTCGGACTCCCGAGGGACAGTCTTGCTTCTGTTCGGACTTCCGAGGAACAGCCCTTGCTCTCATTAGTGCAGGTTCCAAGGGCCCTGAGGTCGTGGATTTCAATCAAGAATTCATTTGCCTGAAATAGCAAAACCGACAACTGAGACAAACAATATAAATTTCAGATCATGATTCAGGCATTATCAGAATGGGGCAACATCAACAAATAATAATTATCTATTTAAGCTACAACAATTTTATTACTCTGAGCAAGTTCATGAAAATGCAACAATCAAGTTTTTGTCTCTCCGGGCTGGTTTCTCTCAAGCCGACGTAAAACTACAACAGTCACACAAAATTTTGGCATCAGCTATGTATTTTCCCAAGCATCCACAAGTTAAACAAACAACAATATATCATCTTTATTATTCAACGAGAGGAAGAGGGAGCCGAATTTCATACTCATAAATTTGGGACTGTTAGAGGGGTGAAGTCCGAAGCCGATGTTGGAAATTCAAGTTGAAATCAGAAAGGTTTTATAGACTGTAATCAACAGGACTGAGCTAGGCTGGGCAAGACCACGCACGTTGCGTTGAGTGGGCGAACGTGCGTGGTCGGCGTTGGACAGTTGAGGACGAAGGCAATGTTGAAGACGTAGCGGAGCCGGCGTCGATCAAAATCAACAAGACCGGGCTAGGCTTGGCAAGACCACACACGTTGCGTTGAGTGGGCGAACGTGCGTGGTCGGCGTCAGATAAGTTGAAGCCGGAAGCAACACTGGTACCACAGAAGAGTCAGCAACCACACACGTTGCGTTGAGAGGGCGAACGTGTGTGGTTTGCATTGGACCGTCGAAGCCGGAGGAAGAGTTTCAGCAGAGAGAGGCCAGCCGTAGGTATTGTCTTCACTAGTTCAAGATTGTTTGCAAGCCTCAAGACTGAAATAAATTATCACCAGAATTCCCAAATTAGAAAATGTATCAGTGCATATTTATTTTGAGCACAAAAGTCCATCAAAACAATAAGAAGGAATACCCGCAGATCCAAAAATGCAAGAAGAAAAATGAAGAAGGTTTTGAGCAAAGATTCAACTAGATCTTGAAGTCCAAAGATCAATAAATCTGAAACAGTGAAGGGAATGGAATTAGTTGAGTGAAAATCAAAACCCATATATATATATATATATAAAGAGCTCACTCACAGATCTGGGACAATCAAGAAGATGAAGCCAATCGAATGAAGACAAGCTGAGGAAGAGCAGAACGTCACAAGCGCCGCCGGAGTGAGGAAACGTCGAAGTCGGCGGTTCCAAATTGGCGAAGCAGCTGGGCAAACCAACGCCGCGTTGAGTGGGCGGCGTGGTCGGCGTTGGCCAGGAGCGACTGGAAGCGGTAGCGAGGCTGCAAGTGACGGATGAAAAGCACACAGGCCGTACGAGTTGACTGGTCGCGCGCACAAGACAGATCCACATCTGGTTCTCGCATGGAATGGGTAGATCTGCAGATAATGTTTTGGGCGACGGTGTATTGGAAAACACTAGAAAGATTGGTGTTCTGACGGAGTTGCGGCAGCAAATGGTGTGCAAGCAAGGATAGCCCGTTGTTGTTGTAGAGGCAAAACGAAACTCTGCTGCAAAAAGAGGAGTGAAATTTAGATTATTATTTTCTTAATTTTCTTTAAAAAAAAAAAAAGAAAAGAAAAGTAAATGGCAGAAACAGAGCCTCTTTGAAAATGTTGAGAGCTGGGTTTGTCTTGTAGAGGGAGAACCAGCTGGCCACGATTTGGTTTGGTAGCTGTAAATAAAATAAAAAAAAAAATTCGTGGCTCTGCTTTCTTGATTTAGAGAAGCAGCGGCGGTGGTCTTCAAATAGAGTGCAAAGCAAGCTGTAGAGAGAGGAGTAGGGTTTGAAAAAAAAAAAAAAGAGAATAAGATTATATATATATATATATATAAGTGGTGGGCCTTATCTCTCCAAGATTCAAAAATAAATGGGCTGCTGTATTGTAAAAGAAAGTGTGGCCATATCTTGTTGAGAATGAAAAAAAAAAAAATAGATTCTTTAATTTGCTTTGACTTGGAGTAAAACAATGCACCTTCAAATGTTCTAGAAGACTTGGAATTATTCAGGCTCTTAAAGAATTAAAGGATCAGGATTTGTTTATGAAGAAAAGCGTAGCACAGATATTTATTTGGTGTCCAAAAAGCAATATGTTTTTATATTGTTGTAAAAAAAAAAAAAAAAAAAAGCTCCAAAAAAAAAAAAAAAAAAGAGTTATTTATTTATTTTTTATTAGTTGTCAATTTTTTCCGTAATTTACAGTGAGTCCTCAGTTTTTATCCATAGATTTTATCAAGGCCAAATATTCTCGAAGACATAATGTGAAGCATGGCTGATAAGGTGAAATTATGCATGTCCGAGAAAATTACAATTTCTCATACACGCAAGGGGCAAATGTAAGAGGAGCTAATTTAAGCCCACTAAATTATTTAGGCCTAATAGCCCAAGATTAGTGGGCCCGAATTTATCGCAAGTCCAAGATTGGTGGGCTTGGATTTATCGCCGTCAAACGAGCTGAATGGCTCTAAGCCTCGAAAGGGTTCGGATCCACGAACCTAGAGACTTACTCATGCCCGGACTCGAAAGGGTTCGGATCCACGAACCTAGAGACTTACTCGGGCCCGGACTCGAAAGGGTATTAGGCAAGCCTAGAGATCCGAGGCATTCAGACTCGAAAGAGTTCGGATCCACGAACCTAGAGGTCCGAAACACTTGGCTTCGAACGGATTCAGACGCAATCTAGAAGTCGCTCCGTTAATGAGTCCCAGAACACTTGCGGGCTCAGAGCTTTCCGGGATCTACGTACCAGAACCATGGGCGTAATGGAGTTCGAACAAAGGACCCGATCCCGAGGACGGTGAGTGGAGATAAATTCACTCTTCGGTTAAACTAGCATATACCCGGGTCGAGGTGGCACGACCCCGGGGGGTCCATGAGACTCGGCAATATTTTGCGGCAGGACGTCCTCTGGGACTACCCCTGACCCTTTGGGATGATTGGAGATCATTGGTTAGGTGTGGCTAAGAAGAAGGGTTCGCCGAGGGAGTGATCTCCTCTTCGGGGTTTTCTCATCCTCGGAGAAGTCACCTCCTCGGAGAGGTCACCTCCTCGGACAAAGTGGTTAGAGAGAATATCCCCCATGTGCCTTGCACATGGGCTCCATCCTACATCATGAGGTGCCTATAAATAGCACCCACCCATAGCTTTACAAGGGATGAATTTTGGAGATTTTTGAACTCTTGGGAAAGAATTAATTTCCCCTCTCCATTATCAACCTTGAGAGTGAAAGTGGGAGATCCATGGGAGAGCCTTGCCATTATTCTATTCTCTAGCCATTTTGCCTTCTTCTTCACCCAATCTCTTATCTCCATCATCTCCTTTGTTTTTGTGTTCTTGAGTTAAGACCATTGAAGAATCTAAGCCTCTCATCATCTTCTAGAGAATTCGAAGTTGTTCTTCAAGGATCTTCGAAGATCTTCGAATTTTCTAACTCTTTTCCTTGAACCCTCACCTACAGTTATAGTTTTTAAATTTTAGGGTGTGGAAGGGTTTAATTTCAATTTTTTTCCCTTTCTACATTACATTGTTTCTCTGATAACATTGTATTACAATGTGACCATTTATTTTTTAGCCCATTCCTAACTAATTAACTTGGTTTATTTAGGAAGCTCACAGGTTCATCTGCCCTCTTCAAATTGCCACCTTGAAGTGTGTCATTGAGTCAACATTGAAGTTTCTTTTATGTTCGAACAAGCCATTTTCTATTTGGGATCGCTTGGTTTGCTTGGAGAGTGTTGTCCTATGTCAAGTAAAAACTCACCATTGCCAGAAAGAATTGACTGTATGCATCACGGGTCATTTCAAGAATACCCACAATTTTGTGGTTGCAGCTGGGTGCAGCATTCCTTGACTACAGAGGAGGATCTCTCTTTTCATGCCGAAAAATCATTAGAAGACTTCTACATGCTGAAATACTGCATATCCTAAAACAGAGGTCTTGATTATAAAAAGTCAGATGGCTCAACTGAGATGTGCAACGGGTGGTTTTGTTTCGGATGTGGATGTGAGGGACAAACTCACAGCCTTCATTTTGAAGAACCCACCCGAACCAAAGAAATGTTCCAAAGACAAGAAGGCAATGCGGAGGGCTGAAAAGGAGTGACTGAAGGAAGGTGAGGCTGCTGATGAAGATCAGAAGAAGCTGAAGAAGGAAGTGAAGAAGAAGGGGTCTTCCAATTCCAAGGATGGGCCTGCAAAAGTCAACTACAACAAAAACAAAGCCAGTGGTTCTGATGAGGATCAAAGTTCACCAACTATAAGTCAGGTTGATGAGAAAGAAGAGACGGACAATGATAATGACGACAATGTGCAGTGGCAGGCCAACACGTCACTGGAGGCAGCCCGCCAACGCATCGAAAAGCAATTGAGATAACCATTCCCATCTTTTTCTGGTAGTGATAAATGACAGCAGGTATATAGTGCTTGATCCTGAGACACTTCAACTGAGACCAGGATTGAAAAATCAAGTACACGGTCGAGGGTGAGGGTGAAGAGGAAAGTTTAGCGAACAAGCTTCACTTGTTATAGAAATGTTGATCAATGGATGGATCAATACTGATTCTGTGAACTTGTTTTTGATAGTGGTGCATTCAATTTTTATGTGTGGATCATCCATGTTCAATGCAAGTGTTGGAATACTTTTGAAGTATATCTCATCTGTGGTCAAGAGCACATGGAAGTCTTTAATTCTTAAACAACACTGGTAATTCTTTACCAAATTTTGGTTCGATATGATCTTTTATTTAGAACTAAAAGACGAAAGAGAAAGATGAGAAAATTCTACATTCTCTAATATGTGAAATAAGATATTGTTTTCGTCACCTTAATGTTTACAAATTTGATTCTAAGTCTTTGTTACTTGAACCCCTGTTTTTAAGTGTGGCATACATATGTTTGTCTTTTTCTTTTTTAAAGACAGCAAGGAACTCATTCTCTAATAGTGAAATAAGATATTCTTTTCATCACCTTAATGTTTACAAATTTGATTCGAAGTCTTTGTTATTTGAACCCCTGTTTTTAAGTGTGGCATACGTATGCTTGTCTTTTTCTTTTTTAAAGACATCAAGGAACTGGCTTGTTTTTTGGTTCACAATTTTGTTAAATGTAGGATCTAGTTATGATTAGTGAATAGAAAAGGATAAATATTGTGTATTTTGTGTTGCAGATTTTTTTGAAAAAAATTGCAATTTTGCCATCTCGTATTATTTCTCACAACAATAATGTGACGCGTGGAGGTTCAATTAGTATATGTTAAAAGATTATATATGTGAGTATTTGATTGGTTTCTTGAAAGTGTTAAGTTATCCATCCAAAAAGAAAAAAGAAAAAAGAAAAAAGAAAATTAGAGAAGAGAATGGGTTGAGACATGAACTCAAGACCATAACTTTGATAGGAAAGATTCTTATTATTTGAGATTATAATCAATATATATTAAATATTATATTTTATTTTATTTTTATTTATTTAACTTGCACATGAAGCTAGTATATGTTAAAAGACAACATCTAATAGTGTAGATGCACATATAGTGGATCTAGGGAGCAAATGATTCCAACAGATAGTGGATCCCCAAAAAACTGAACATATATTTTCAACAGATGAAAAAAAATTCAAATAGAAAAAAAAAATTCAAGCATAAAATTTGTACAAATAAAAATTTGAACAGAAAATTTGTACCAATAAAAAAACTTGAACAGATAAGTTAAAAAAATTTAATAGATAGATACAAATTGACAGATAGGATTAAAAAAATTCAATAGATAGGATTAAAAAAATTCAACAAATAGATTAAGGAGGAAAATTAGAAACAAAATGTTCTCCAAATAATAAACTCTACTTTTCATCTCAATATTTTTAAAAAAGTGTATTTCTCACAAAGAAAAAATACTTATAGAACTTAATGCCTATACCTTTGTTAGATTAGATTTTTCAATAATTTTATTTATTTTAATCATATTCAGTGGGTGTTTGGGAAGTGGGTTTTTTTAATTGTAGGATATTATTGGAGGAATTTTTTTTGTGTTTGGGAAGATAGTTGGATTTTTTTTGTGGTTGGATGTGATGTTTGTGAAAGAAAAAGTTAAATGATTATGGGGTTTGATGTGATATTTTGTTTGGATTTGTTTTTTTTTTTTTTTTTTTTTAGTTTTGTAAAACATTTGTTTTGTAATGAAAAAAAAACAAAAAAAAAAAAAAAAAATCCAAAACCAAGTTCCCAAACACCGCCTTAGTTTCCAACTTTTGTGGAAATATTTTTACAAGGTTCATGGTTCAAAAGTCTTTTGAGAAGCAACAATTATATATACATATTTTGATAAATTATAAATATATTTCTTAAAATTTATTTAAAATACGAATTGTCCTTTATAATTTAAAATACGAATTGTCCTTTGACTTGATAATTTGTTAATAAAAGGAGCTATTTATTATAAAATTTAAAACTTCAAAGGGCGAGATGTAATTTTTAGAATCACATGAGGGAATTTGTATTTGAAACAAATCTCAAGGAATGTGTTTGTAATTTACTCTCTCTCTCTCTCTATATATATATATATATATATATATATTTTGCATGGCTACAAAAGCCTCAAGTGTACCCAGACTACACCGAATATGAGATTAAAAATAAGTAAATAGTATGTTTAGATATTTTTTGGGTTTTTATAAAAAAAAAAAGGGACAAATTTCATTTTTTCCCCTTACAATTTTGGCTTATGTGCCGATGATCTTTTTATCATTTAGAAATAACCACATAACCTCCATGTGATTTATGAATCAAAGTGCATCATTATATTTTTCATCCAAATTAACGGAATGTGAGGTGTAGTGGTTGTTTTTTGATTGCCAAATAAAAAAAGAAAAAGAGATATATTAGTATAAATCATGAGTGTGGAGTATGTGGGTGTCTGGGTAAATCGTTGTTCTAAGTTTTTGGTGCACTCAAAATGTTGTTTTTTGATTGGAAACTGTGTGAGTGATTTTCTGATCACACTGCCCGACTCAGTATTCAGCTAGAGAACACTTGGCAGAATAGATGACACTTGGCTAACCTGTAACAGAAAGGGAAGATTCCAGCGGTGGTTCGTCCACCCGAGGGCACTCCGACGATCAAGTCAGTATATCTCTTAAAGATAATCAATAGTGCTCAACTCACTAGATAGAATATAAATTGCGTACCTTAGACCCACAGGGGTGCCTCTCTTTTATAGTTACCTCAATCCTAATCTCAATAGAAGCCTGACTTCTATGGATTCCTGTTCAGTACTTACTTTGGACTCCTTCAGAGATAAAGATAAACTCCCTAAGAGGTTTATCCTTATCTTGGCTAAGTCTCCTCTTTATTTTAGGACTCTTGTCCCTTATCTGCTTTTTTCAGACTCTGATATCTTTGGAGATAACCCCGGCTTAACCGAGATCACCTCAGCGTCATGACCCTGACACGTGGCACCTCGGCTGACACGTCGGCGTCACCTTGCCACGTGTCGGTACTAAAAAATATATCCCCACAACTGCCTCTTAGGTTCTATTATCTCGGCATTCTGAGGTGATGGAACCTATATTATTCCTTTCTTTCAATACGTTAGTTCACAGTATTTAAGCCGAGATCATTATGTTGGCCGACATGTCTTCGTTAAAGAACAAGAAGTCCAAATGAGCGCCTTCATGCGTATGGGCTGTCACACATCACTTTTCAACCGTTTCATTCACGCGTTTCATTCTTATTGGATCGTGTTTACGACGCGCCAGAAAACCGTCTTGTCTGCATGCGCCGTCTGACGCACTCGTTGCTCCAGGTGCATTTAATTTCCTTTTGCCGCCGTTTCAATTTTTTTTTAACAAAAACTTGTTTTCCCTTTTTCATCTTTTTCACTTTTACATCAATTCCTTTGCTCTTTTCTCTCTCTAGCCTTCGAATACGCCATTGTTCCGGACCTCAAGTCTCTGCAACTGCCTTCATTCTTCCTTCTGGTGAAGCTTTCTGTCATTCTGCTACTTTTGTAACCATTGACTGACTTCGGCGATTCTTACACCGGCCTCTTTTCTTCGGTGAGTTTACTGTTCTTTTCGTTTTCAATTTCTTGATGTTTTCCATTACTTGCCACCACTATTGCATTTGTTTAGACTTTTTAATTTGTGAATCATACACCTAAATGTGTTTTTCCCACTATTTTGCCCTTGCCCATATCTTGAACATACGCACTGTTTCACCACTTCCCTGTATTGTTGCTACTGTTTTTGGCCCTATACTTCTTGTATTCTTTATGCTCTGGATAGATCATCTCTGTTCTTGATTCTGAAACTCGTTCTTGTTTCTATTTTTTGTGTCTTTTCCAGATTTGTATCTTCAACTTTGTTTCCATAGTCTTAGGTTTGGGATTTGTCTGTAGAACTCACAATTTAGGGCAAAACTGAAACATCCCTTACAAATTTCTGCACCAACTTAAACCTAGGTTTTTGCTGAGGTCCCAATAACCTTTTTGGAAAACATCTTCCTTCTGAAATCCAATACCTTTAGTTATCCCGATATTATGGGTATGTGGAAACATCGGTAGACACCCCCTATAAGCTAGACTTTTTTAGGCAAGAGTTTGAAATCCCAGCCGATGTCAATCTGAGGTTGGCTGGGGATGACGACTCCATCATGCCTATTGATCACTCCATGCCCTTCCCTGTAG
Organism: Camellia sinensis; assembly: GCF_055761805.1. NCBI lineage: Eukaryota > Viridiplantae > Streptophyta > Magnoliopsida > Ericales > Theaceae > Camellia > Camellia sinensis. Next base: position 12,305,921 of record NC_138968.1, read on the forward strand.
TTGCCTTTATTGAGTGTGGACTTCGGTTTCCACTTGACCCTTTTTTCCGTCAAATCCTTCACCTCTATAAGTTGAACCCAATGTAACTCGCCATCAATTCTTACCGAGTTATTATTGGTACCATAGCCTTAGTCAAACAAGAGAATGCCAGGATTACTCTTGCCGATTTCCAGTACTGTTATACCATGTGTCGCCTTAGAAAAGACATGGACTATGTCTATTACCTTAAGCCGAGATCCACCGAATATAAAATTGTAGCCGACCTCCCAGACTCCAACAAGGGAGTTGGAGACGATTACTTCATTGTCTCGGGCAATTGGGAGTTTCAGCCAAACGACGACCTCCATCTTTATCCCTTAAGCCGAACTGTTTTGAGGGAAGAAGCTGGTAAAGGCCACCATTCATAAGTTTTCTTATCTTTTTGCATAAAGTTTTTCAATATTCTGTTCTAATGTCTGTGCTATTTTTATCCTTGCAGTTCTTCCTCAGCCTCCAAAGAACTTTCATCAATCCTTCCTCCCTAGCAAGGATTTGAAGAGGCTACTGAACCTGCCAGTCCATAAACGAAAGGCGCCTTTGCTTCTCAACTTTATCCTAACCTATAAGTCAGCTCTGCCTGACGTTCCTAAGAGGAAGAAGAAAAGCCTCTCTCCACCTTTTGCTACAACTCCACAGACTGCGTCCACATCTCAGACAGATCAAGGGTCAACTTCCGATCCAGCTGATCAGCCATCAACCTCGGCTCCATACTTGATTCCAATATCATAATGCCGCCACCGACGCCGAACAATTTCTACTGCCGAGATGGGTCGCCCAAAACCGGTTGCAAAAGATCTTCTGGCCAGTATTCCGTCATCCGTTGATGATCAACCAGCACAAACCCAACCTCCACTGAAGCCGAAAAGAATAAAGAAGGCTCAACCAAAGGCTAAGGTAACTCACGTTGAGTCTGAAGATACCTTGCCTATTTCAAAGTTGGCTGAGAGTGACAAACCTCAACCCTCTGTTGGGAAGGGGCGCTCTGAAGCCTAACCATCAGAATCCCCAAAACCCAAAAAGCCGACCACCTCGGGGTCTAAAAAGAATGATGCCCCCTGGGCTCCAAAAATTACTCTAGAAGATAAGCCAGTCATGGTTAACGACAGTGCTGATGACATCAACATCGGCGTAGCCCTTAGTACTACTCTGCTCCTCCCCGGCGATCTTAATCGAAACGCCGAGATGAGCGAGTACGAAAACTACGCTTTGATGCTTCAACGTTCCGTCCAAGTAAGTATCTTCTACTTGGTAATTTTTTTCTTTCTTTTATGTACTTAGAAAATTTTGCAATAACTTTTACCTTGTGTTTTTTTCAGGCCATCCAGCATGCCCACTCTTTTTCTGTTCAATCTTTCGAAAATCGGCAGAAGCTGGCCGACATGAAGAAGGAGTTCTCTTCTCTTCAAAAAGCCAACAAGAATTTGCAGTCAAAGATGATAAAGTTGGAGGACCAAGCCGAGGCTACAATCAAAGCCCAAACTGAAGCCGAAGAGAAGGCTGAATCTTTCGAAGCCATCAGAAAGGTTGTTGAGTCCCAAAGAAAAGAGGCTGAGGAGAAGATGGCCCAAGCCGAAAAAGAGCTTCAAGAAGCCTTGGCCACCAAAGAGGCTGAAATCAAAGACGCCGATGAAAAGGCGTACGCCCAGGGCATGGCCGATGTCACTGAGGCTTATGAAAAACAAGTGAAGGAGGCATGCAACAAGGGTTTCACCCTTGGTTGGATATCCCTTCTGAAAAAGCTCAACGTTCTTGAGGACTCGCCCTTGAGAAAGCCGACGTCATTCCTTTTCCATTCCCTCCATCTCCACCTCCAAGTCAAGACGTCGGCGAATCTGAGTCTGAGGATAGTGATAAGGATGAGGATAAGGCCTTGGTGAGAAAATCCAAGGATGCTGATGGGGCCAAGTCCTCTCTTTAGAAGGAGCAAGTCCTAGACTTGACTCAAGATGAGGAAGGTGATGAGGTTTCCAAAGACGCTGTCCATGAGAAGGTATCAGCCGACGTCCCCTTTGCCGACAAGAGCGTTGAAGAAACTTTGCAAGAAATTGATGCTGAGCTAACGGCGGAGAAGGCGGTCGAGGTTGCTTCTCAACAATCGTTCGAGGTCCCAACCCAGCTTACTGTCGATGCTGAGGAACCTTAGTTTTCATGTCTTTTCTTTTGTACTTTGTTTTTTGAAACAATGTAAGCCCTCTATATGGCCGATGTGCCTCCTTTTTGTTGAATGCTAATACAACTTTCCTTTACTGATTGCTTGCACTTTTGTCTTTTCTTGATTGCTCTGGCGTGATTCTATACTTAGAATATTCTGCATGTTTTTCACATACTCTTCCTTCTTTGTACAATCTTCTCAAGGTGACACACCTCGGATAGACAAACTTCTTGGTTTTAATCTTAACTTGTAAACTTTTAACAAGTGTTGAACATCATACTAGTTTAACTCAACTTGTAAATTGTCCACAAATTTCAACAATGATCTCGGTTTAACTTAACTTGTAAATTGTCCACAAATTTCAACAAGTGTTAAACAAATGATTTCGGTTTAACTTAACTTGTAAATTGTCCACAAATTTCAACAAGTGTTAAACAATGATTTCGGTTTAACTTAACTTGTAAATTGTCCACAAATTTCAACAAGTGTTAAACAAATGATTTCGGTTTAACTTAACTTGTAAATTGCCCAAAAATTTCAACAAGTGTTAAACAATGTTTTCGGTTTAACTTAACTTGTAAATTGTCCACAAATTTCAACAAGTGTTAAACAATGTTTTCGGTTTAACTTAACTTGTAAATTGTCCACAAATTTCAACAAGTGTTAAACAAATGATTTTGGTTTAACTTAACTTGCAAATTGTCCACAAATTTCAACAAGTGTTAAACAATGTTTTCGGTTTAACTTAACTCGTAAATTGTCCACAAATTTTAACAAGTGTTAAACAAATGATTTCGGTTTAACTTAACTTGTAAATTGTCCACAAATTTCAACAAGTGTTAAACAATGTTTTCGGTTTAACTTAACTTGTAAATTGTTCACAAATTTCAACAAGTGTTAAACATATTCTTCTTCTCTCTGCCCCCTAATGTAAACCTGAGTTCCACTTGGGTTCTCATTATGCATGTATTCTAAAGACAATGTCAAGTATCTTGAAAAGAGATCTGAATCTTTATTTATTTACTTCGGCAAATGGCAAAAGAAATTCTAATGATAGAAAAATTTCAAATTACAAGTGTTCCAAGGTCTTGGCAACTCTTTGCCCTCATTATCTTCAAGCCGATATGCCCCATTACCCAGTACCGAGATGATTCTGTAGGGTCCTTCCCAATTTGGGCCAAGCTTGCCCTCTCTGGGATCCTTCTTATTGCCGACGACTTTCCTCAGGACTAGGTCGCCGACTTGAAACTCTCTTGGATTGACCTTCTTGTTATAAGCTTTTGCAAGTTGCTGCTGGTATGCTGCAAGCTGGATTGCAGCTTTCTCTCTTCTTTCTTCTAAAAGATCCAGATCTCGGGCTAAGAGTACATCATTAGTCCCATTTTCTACTCCCTGAGTTCTGATTCCTGGGATGCTGATCTCTAACGGAATGACTGCTTCTGTGCCATAAGCCATGGCGAAGGGGGATTCTCCTGTTGATCTTCTCGACGTAGTTTGATATGCCCAGAGTACATTGGGTAATTCATCTACCCATTTTCCTTTTGCTGCCTGCAGCTTCTTCTTTATCCCATCCAGAATTACTTTGTTGGATGCTTCTGCTTGTCCATTGCTTTGTGGAAAGCTTGGGGTTGAAAAGTAGTTCTTGATCTTGAACTTTGCACAGAAGTTCTTGATTAACTTGCTGTCAAATTGAGTTCCATTGTCTGCAACAATTGCTCTCAGAATCCCAAATCTGGTGATGATGTTTCTCCATATGAAGTTCTTGACATCCACATCTCGGATCTTGGCAAGAGGTTCTGCTTCTATCCATTTTGTGAAGTAATCTGTTGCTACCAGCAAGTACTTTCTTTGTCCAGTTGCTTGGGATAATTGCCCAATGAGATCCATGCCTCATTGGACAAATGGCCAAGGACTGGATATAGGGTTCAGGTCAGCAGCTGGCTGGTGTATCAAAGGTGTAAACCTTTGGCATTGTTCACACTTCTTCACATAGGCTTCTGCATCTTTTTGCATGTAAGGCCACCAATACCCTTGGGTAATGGCCCTGTGAGCTAGTGATCTGCCCCCAGCGTGGCTTCCACAAATTCCTTCATGGATTTCGTATAAAAAATCTTCAACCTGCAAAGGGTGTACGCACCTTAAAAGGGGTCCAGTAAAGGATCTTCTTTAGAGATGTCCCTCTGCTGTCAGACTGAATCTTGCCGATTTCAATCTGATCTTGTGTGCCTCCTTGCGATCGTCTGGCAGCTTTCCTTCTTTTAGGAACGCAACAATTGCATCCATCCAGCTTGGTCCCATGTCTACGCACATTGCTTCATGCTCTGTGGTTGCTGGTTCAATGCGCGGGCCCGACAGGTAGTCAATCATTATTGTCCTTGCTTTTCCAGGTTGTACTGCGCTAGCTAGGTTGGCCAACGCATCGGCGTGGCTGTTATCATCTCGGCTTACCTGAAGTAGTCGGCAGTTCTGAAACAAGGCTGACAGTCTGATGACTTCCTTTGCGTAGGCCGACATTCGTTCATCTTGGGCTGTAAACTGGCCTGTTGTCTGGTTAACTATCAGTTGTGAATCACAAAAAATTATTACCTCATCTGCTTGCACTGTTGCTGCCAACTTCAGTCCTGCAATGAGTGCTTCATACTCTGCTTCATTGTTTGAGGCCTTGAACCCCAAACGAATTGACTGTTCTAGTACCTGCCCATCTGGGGATATTAATACTACTCCTGCCCCGCTCCTTGTCGGTTTGAACTCCCATCAACAAACAGTCGAAAGGAGTCGTCGATGTAAATGCTGCAGGGTCTGAGTTTGTTCTCTTTCCTTTGTTCTTTTGCCTTTGGCTGTGCTTCTCCTTGCTTGGTTGGACATCACTTATCCTGGCTCAACGAAGCCCGATGTTCGATGGATTCTGGTGTGAACTCAGCCACAAAGTCGGCCAGAACCTGGCCTTTGATTGATGTCCTTGGCCTGTACTCTAGGTCATACTAGCCTAGGGTGACTGTCCATCTGGCTATTCTTCCTGTCAGGTCTCCTTGTTGCAGTAAGGACTTCAAGGGGTGTTCTGTTAGACCACAATTTTATGGGCCTGGAAGTAATGGTTCAACTTCTTTGAAGCCATTACTAAAGCTAGTGCCAATTTCTCTAAGGGTAGATACTTCGTTTCTACATCGGCTAGGGTTTTGCTTACATAGTAAACAGCCCTTTGCCCTCCTTTTGTTTCTCGGATTAGTACTGCACTTATCGCATGTTCTGAAATGGCTAAGTACAGAAACAGCTCCTCCCCAAGTTTTGGATTTGAAAGAACTGGAGCTGTGGTCAAGTACTTCTTCAGGTCAGCCAAAGCGGCTTTGCATTCTTCTGTCCACAGGAAGTCTGTGGCTTTCTTCACCAAGTTGAAGAAAGGTCTGCACTTATCTGAGCTTCTGCTGATGAATCTGTTTAGGGCTACGGCCCTTCCAGTTAGCATCTACACCTATTTTGCCGACACTGGGCTCTTCAACTCGAGGATGGCCTTGATTTGATCTGGGCTGGGCTTGATGCACCTTCTAGTCACCAGGTATCCTAAAAACTTACTAGATCCAACTCTAAATGCACAGTTCGATGCATTGAGTCGGAGCCGATATGTTTTAAGGATTTCAAAGATTGTTTTTAGATCGGCAAGATGACCCTCGGGCTCCTTGGTCTTAACGACCATGTCATCGATGTAGACTTCTATTGTTCGGCCAATCAGGTGTTTGAACATTTTGGTTACCAGCCTTTGGTAAGTTGCTCCTGCGTTTTTAACTCGAAAGGCATTACTTTGTAACAGTACAGGCCTTTTGAGGGTGATGAACGCGTTCTTCTCTTCGTTTGGGGGGTACATGGCTATCTGGTGGTACCCCCTGTCGGCATCTAGGAAGCTCATTCTTCCATGCCCTGAAGTGGCATCTACTAGCTGGTCAATCTTGGATAGAGGAAAGCTGTATTTGGGATAGGCTTTGTTGAGGCTGGTGAAGTCCACGCAGACCCTCTATTTACCGTTCTTTTTCTTTACCACCATTGTATTGGATAACCATGTTGGGTAGTGTACTTCTCTAATGGCCCTGGCCTCCAGAAGTCTGTCTACTTCTTCCTCTACTGCTTCGACGTGCATCAACGTCGGTCTTCTGGCTTGTTGAATTACAGGTTTGGCCGACCTGTCAATATTCAGTTTGTGGCAAGTGACCTCGGGGTCAATGCCAGGCATTTCGTAAGGTGTCCAAGCGAACACCTCAATATTTGCTCTCAAAAAAGTTTCCAACTCTTTTTCCTCTTCTTCGGCTAAGCCCGAGCCGAGAAGAAAGAAGCGTTCTTCATCCCCATCCTGGATGAGGATTTTCTTTAGTACCTCATCGTTCTTCTCGGCTGGCTTCTTGCCGACTTCTTCTAGGACTTCCACATCCTCATCTTCAATTTCTGCCTTCTCTGGCTCTCATACGCTGCAGGTAGATTTCATTGCTGCCATGGAGCAATTCTTCGCCTGCAGCTAATCGCCTCTGACTTCCTCTATCCTATGCTCTGTTGGGAATCGCAATAGTTGATGCAATGTTGAGGGAACTGCCCCTATTGCATGCAACCATGGCCTTTCCAAGATGATGTTGTAAGGGGAGGGTGTGTCGATGATAGTGAATTCTGTCTTGATCTTCCTGGTGCCAGCCTGCACTTCCAAGCTTACTGTTCCCAGTGGCCATGTCGGCGTTCCATTGAACCCAACCATTGGGCCATTGGATTGTTCCATATCATCTGGGTGAAGGCCAAGCTCCTTGTAACATCGGACGTACATGATGTCTCAAGAGCTGCCTTGATCAATCAGGATGCGTTTCACTTGGCACTCCCCAACCTGGAGGGATACTACCAAGGCATCATTATGCGGATGCTAGATCATCTCTAGGTCGGCTTCAGTAAAGGTTATTATTGGTCCTTGACACTCTTCTGCCCGATATCTTTTCTCCCCGACTTGGTAGACATGTTGCAGGTGCTTCACTTTTTGGGTCTCTCTTCGGATTTCATTTTCGTTGACCTTCGAGTGGATTACATTGATTACCCGAGGTCCTCCTGCCTGCGGCTGCTGTGCTGGGGGAGGTGGGGCTGCTAGTGCCTGAGGCAACCTTGCCCGTTCTTCCCTTGTCCTGGTCTCATCGACAAGGTCTCTTAGATGTCCTTGTCTCACCAGGTCTTCCAAATATGTTTTCAAGGCTCTACAACCCTGAGTTGTATGCCCATCTTCATTGTGGTAGGCGCAATGTCTGCCAATGTTTCTTCCCATGAACTCTCCTGGAGTCCTCTCTGGCATTCTGAAATAGGGTTGGTTCCGAATTTGATCCAGGACTTTGGGAATTGGTATTCGGAACACAGTTGTTACTGCTTGTGTGGCTCTTAGTTCTGCCTCTTGCCTGCTCGTTCCATTGTTACCTCGGCCTCGCTTTGGCGAGCCGTTTCCTTTCTCTTGTTTTATCTCCCTGGTTCCCGACGTGTCTTCTCCGGCTCTGGCGTAGGTCTCGATTCTCCCCATGAGCTCCTCCATACTTTTTGGCAATGTCTTTGCCAAAGACTTTCGTAGTGGACAGTTGTCCTTCAAGCCGTTCTTGAAAGATACGGCTGCCACTTCTTGATTACATTCGGGTATTCGATTGAACACCTCATAGTATCTTTTTACATAGACCCTAAGGCCTTCATCCTTGCTAATCTTTAGAGCCATCAATGCGTCCACCCTTAATGGCTGCAGCTTGTTTGTCACAAACCTGGCCACAAACATGGCTAGGCCTTCCAAAGTCTTCACGCTTCCTTTCGGTAGTTTGTGGAACCAATCTGATGCAATCTCTCCGAAGGATGAGGGGAACACTTTGCAGAGCAACGGCTCGTTCCCACTATACAATGCCATTGAATTCAAATATAGTCCAATGTGGAAGTTGGGGTCTGACTTACCATCGTATATTTGAAACCTCGACATACTGAATCGCTTTGGTGCCTCAAATCTGTCTAATTCCACTGAGAATGGTGTTCTCAGCTTATCTGGAGAGGTTACCTCGGCTTCGACATTCTGTTGCTTCCTCTTGAGGTAATCTCTTAAGTCTTCTTTGCTCCACCCAGGAGCTCGGCTATCTTTCGACTTCAGTCTTTTCGGTATACTACTCTCGGCCTCGTGGTGAGCCCTTTTCGATCCTTCTCCATGAGTTGTGTCTTAGCACAGTGTTTGCCCCTGAACATGCCGATGTCCTTTGGGGTCTGCCTCCTTTGTGCGATGCGTCCTCCGTGATCCTTCTCTTCTTGATTCTCTTCGTCCGTCCTCCCTAGAAGGTCCGTGACAGTATCTCTCATTTCTGTTGTGCTGAGGGGCTACGGGGATTGTTTTCTGTCCTCCCTTCTGGGTATTGGCCGCTGGAATCGGCGTGTCCTGCAGCAGGAATGGTGGCTGCATGACGTTATTTTGCATCATGAAATTGACGACTGACTGCAGGTCTGCCAATTTGTTTGCCATCTATTTTACCTCTTCGTCCCTCCGTAGGCACCTATCCTTTCAAATTTGGAGGTCGTCCTCGTTGTAATACCTGTTTTGATCAGGTTTCTTTGGCGCGTCGCCAGTCTGGCTGACGTCTTTTACTCCATGAGTTTGTTCATGAGTTTCTGCGTTCTACCTTTCTCCTTCGCCATCAAGGTCAATAGGTCTCCCACTCCCAATAGGAGTGTCGTCTCCAATCTTTTCCTTCTGTCCGTTACTGGCCATCTATTCTACTTTCGTTCCCACAGACGGCGCCAAATTATGTGAGTGATTTTCTGATCACACTGCCCGACTCAGTATTCAGCTGGAGAACACTTGGCAGAATAGATGACACCTGGCTAACCTGTAACAGAAAGAGAAGATTTCGGCTGTGGTTCGTCCACTCGGGGGCACTCCGACAATCAAGTCAGTATATCTCTTAAAGATCAATAGTGCTCAACTCACTAGACAGAATATAAATTGCGTACCTTAGACCCACAGGGGTGCCTCTCTTTTATAGTTACCTCAATCCTAATCTCAATAGAAGCCTGACTTCTATGGATTCCTATTCAGTACGAACTTTGGACTCCTTCAGAGATAAAGATAAACTCCCTAAGAGCTTTATCCTTATCTTGGCTAAGTCTCCTCTTTATTCTAGGACTCTTGTCCCTTATCCGCTTTTCTCGGACTCCGATATCTTCGAAGATAGCCCCGGCTTAACCGAGATCACCTCAGCGTCATGACCCTGACACGTGGCACCTCGGCTGACACGTCGGCGTCACCTTGCCACGTGTCGGTACTCAAAAATATATCCCCACAGAAACCCTTATTATTCAATAATGTTATTATAAGGAACCAGAGTGTGGGGTGTGGTGGAAGATTTGCGTTTGTGATGTCAATTGTTATTTCCTGAGTTGGTGAAATTTTGTTTGTGTATGTATACAAGGAATCAACAAACTTCCTATTTTTTTGTGGTCCACAGTAGGCTAATGTAAATTTGGTTGAAGGATTACAGTGATTTCGTTGGGTTTAAGAATATGTGGGCTGATTTTGATGTGGTTAAAATCAGTATAATGTGGGTGACATCATTGAAATGTGTTTTTCCGGCCATGTTTTCAAAGTGTGGTATATGTGTGTAATGCGGATGATCATGTGGAGCTCTTCTTGTTCAAAATGTGTACGATGTGTTTGGGTGTGTGGGTAACTTAGTGTTTTGTGGGTTATTGTAACCTTCATTAGTGGTTTTTTGTTTTTTGAAAACTCACATAATTCGATACAGTTATTTTTGAAGGAACCAGATTCTGAAAACCCACATATTTGAATAACAGGTTGTAACTTGACTTTTCGTGCTCCTTTCAGATATGACTAGCCCTATAGTTTGGACTCCCATGGTTCTGAATCTGATTCTACAAGTGCAATGTAAAATAGCTAAACACAAATGAGTCTAAATCCGGCAAATCTTTTGGAAAATCAATTGTGAATCAAAATGTCAAAAATAGACTGTTTTGCCAGATACAGAGTCGCCACTTAAATATTTTAGAAAATTTAGGAAACTCGAGACTCGTGCCAAAGGCCACATGTCTGTCATTATTAAAGTGTCTCGGCTCGAAAACTTAGGTACAGGAGAGGAATGTCATGAATTGAGCATTCCTCTCGCTCGATCAAAAATTGGCCTCTACTAATCATGATGTGATTCTTATTTACATTATATGTTCTTGTTCTGATTATTAAGTTAACTTTACTAGGTGATTTGCACACAAATATAGACTAATTTGCAAAAATTGAAATGTTTGATTTCATGTTTGTTTGAAAACAAGTTTTGAATATGCTTCACTTGGAAATGTGAGTTTGCATTTACATTAATCAATTCAGCCCAATTTAAGCAATTAGCCTTCATCCACAGACATTCAATCAGGTATATCATTTAAGAACTTAGCCTTATGGTATTATGTTTGATATGGCAACAATCACACTTATGCGACATGCTAAAGCAGTAAATGCTCACTTAGTACTCCAAGGCAAGCCAAAAGAAATAAAAGAGTTAGAAAAAATGTATGATCCTAACTAATGCGACACATACAATATGCAATTAATAGCTTCGGCTACTAACATGGTATATGAATCAATTTGAATGCTTGTGATCTAAACACATATTCAAAGAATTAAGTAATAACAATGCTTTGTTAGAATGATGAACCGAGCTTCTATGCGTGCAAGACAATGGATGCAAATCATAAAAAATGCTAGATAAACATGATGCTTCTATGCTACCATAATAAGCGGGTAAACCAAAGAGAGAAAAACGTGGTGTTGGAAGACATACACAGTATTACAATTGTTGCCCTCACACAGGAGGGTTTGAATAAATGTCCTAACTAATTAATTAACTAATTAACTAACTATTGTAAACCAAATGAAATAAATTAACTATGCTAGTTAATTATTACAAATTAACTAATTAATTAATTACAATACAAAATTAACTAGCTATGCTAACTAATTATTAAAAATTAGAATTTAAACTAATTAATTGGCTACAATACAACATTAATTAACTAGGTAACTAGCTATTACAAATTCAAAGGATTTCCACCCGAAAATGCCCCTGTTTGGCTGCTAGAATGTTTCTGTTGCACAGTCAGAAAAAAAGAACCGTTTTCACCTCAGCCTCTGCTCTGTTCTATGAAAATAGTGGTACTATTGCCTGGCTAAAAAAATGGCCGGCAGGCTAGAAATGATGGCCGGCTGCCCACTAAAAGTGGCCTGCCGTCCAGAAATGGTTGCATGCTGGCCACTAATGTTGGGTTTCTCCTGCTGCAACAGAAAACAAAGTACAAGCAGAGCATTTTCAGGGAATGTTGGTCCACCTTGCCTCTCCTTATCATTAATCATGTCAAAGGAGGGGTAGGATTGATTCGCAGACCAATTCATTGCATGATGGCTTATGAAACAAAGGATACAACTTCAATAAATGCACAATTAAAGACTCATGAACCTCTTCCCTATCATGATATGGATCACGGGAAGTGGTTGACATTGACTCTTGAATCGTTTTCATCACTAACAAGTATGAAACGACTCAAGACTCAATGGGTTCAATTAACGTCCGATTGAACCTAAACCATTTTATTATCTTGTTCCATTTTATTCCAAATTTCATTATCTCTTTTAATTACCTTTCTATTCCGTAATCCATTTAGTCCAAAATGAGCATTAAGTCCACTAATGGAGGGAACTGTCAAACCAAGGGTTGTCTTAGGCATGAGAGGGAGATCATGCCGTTGGTAATGAACCCCTAAAAGGATTAAACCATTAAGCACAAGGTCACCTCTCAAGCTTAAACAACACTCACTTTGAAACAACTCTCAAAACAAAGAGAAAAATCTAAGAAAGGAGGGAGATTATAAAGGTGATTACATGTGAACACAAGTATGGAAAGTTTGAAATAAATGCTATTAACTCAAATAGGTTAGGGTCTAAGGCCTAAAACACCAAACCTATGAGAACCATTACACTACAAGCATACTATACAAAGCATAAATGAAGCAAACACATAAAAACAGTCCTAAAGTAAGCAAAAACAGTGCTGGAAATAACATGGAAAAGCTTGAAAAAATTAACTAAAACAATGGAGAAATTGAGCTAGTAAACAAGCATAAGGAGGGGTGGTTAACCCCTCCATTTTTCGGACCTCAAAACAACATTTTTAGCCTGTGAAAAACTCTAAAAATCAGTGGTAAAAAGTTGAAAAAAGTTGAGGAAGTGATGGGAAACACAAGGGCAAAAGCTTAGAGAACAAGGTTCAAAGAAGCGTTGTTAACACCTCCACCTTTGGTAGCTTTAAACCACAAGTTTCAGCCCATAAAAATGTGTAAAAACAGTTCAAAAACAGCAAGAAAAGAGAGGAAAGAAATAGTGCAAAGGAGCTAGGAAGTATACCTCTTGAAGAGAGATGACCTTTTAGAGTTACAAAGCACTAATCCAACACCCTCAAAAGCTAAAATGCAAGCCAAGCACCTCAGCAAAGAACCCTCTAGGTTTGGCTTGGAGAGTGTAGGTCAAGAGGAAGTAAGGTTCAAGAGAGAGAGAGAATTGTAGAGAGAAAAAAAATTCCACTTTGCCTCAGAAATTTTTCTCAAATTTTTTTCTAACCCTTAAGAAGTAAGAGAGGGTAATCTATATATAGAAATATATGAGAGACCCTTGGAAATATCTATACAAAGACAGCTGGAATGGTGTATGCATCTGTAGAGACAACTGGCAGAAAATATTTGGTTTTTGCATTAGTGGGCGGCTGGCCACTAGAAGTGGGCGGCAGGAGCCACAAGTGGGTTTGCATGTACAAGTGGCCGGCAGGCCACTAAAAGGGGGTAGCCGACCACTAATAGTGGGCGGCTGGATTCAGTAGTGGGTCTGCAGGCACCTAGATAGTCAAGTTTGAAAAACTACTATTTTGGTTCAAAACAAGGCGCAAAGGGTGTGGGTTTTTTGATGCTCAAACTTGAGGTTTCCTGCTAAGGAATTCAACCATTTGGACAAGCTTATGCATTCATCTTTGGGTGATGAATCGGTGGCGTCCAAGTCTTAAGGGCAGTAAAAAATGGGGTGTTTACATAGGTATATTCCAAATTCCAGATCAAAGAAGAGTAAGAAAAAAACACAGTGATCATATTAAATTACCCCAATTCCTAAAAGGTTACATTTTCCTATGCAATGTCACAAATGTTCATAGGGTGTGAATGTTGTAGGAACGCGAGCAACGGGAATACATATATTTTGTCATTGATAGTAAACATCTGCACATCATTACCCCAAGGTGACAACCACATATAGATCATGAAATAAGCTGCCCAAGGCAATGTAAACGGCAAATTTAATATGAACCTAACGAATGAGGCCGCTCAATGTGAATATGATAGGAGATGCAAAACCATCGTGAAAATTAACTGTTGGAAATTGGGTCGGGTTTAGAACCCGGACTCAATTGGGTCGCCCATGGTGACATGACCCGATTAGAAGTGATCTAAATAAAATAATAGATTATATTTGAAGATATGAGATAATCTTGATATGAGATAATCTTGATATGGATAATTGTCAATATATTAGATGATACTTATTAATTAGATATTATTGATATGAGATAGACATTATCTGGGATAATGCATTATCTTATGGGACTCTTAACTCTCATATATAAATAGAACTTAGGTTCTGTATTTCACACAACAAAAAAATATACGTTTTCTCTTCCCATAAATCATTCTGCCTTTGTATTGTGAATAGTGTAGGTAGTTCTCTAGTAGTTCTACCCCACTGCTGGGAATTATTTGAAGGCATCAATAGAGGCACGTGATTCACCAACATGATCCATATATTCGGTTTGAGCATGAAAAGTATACTTGAATCCGTTTATTTCCACTGTTGGGAATTATTCGAAGACATCAATAGAGGCACATGATTCACCCATATGATCCATGGATTCAATTTGAGTGTGAAAAGTATGCCCGAATCCGTTTATTTCCACTGTGTAATATTTTTTATTTTTTCTACATTAGTATCAGAGCCATTGTTGGGTGTTTTCGTGTTATTTGTGCATGAATATATGTATAGATATGATTTGTGCATAAAATTGATGTTTTTTGAACCATCTCTGATCATCTTGAATTTCATACACGTTGTAATCTATATTATTTAGATCATATCTGCAAAGTTGTGCAAAAAATCGGACGGTCGAATTTTGAGAAAAATAGAGATTTATATTTAATTTTCATAACTTTGATTGCATGCTTGTTCTAATGTTGTGAAAATTATTTATTTGAAATCTTTGTTTCGAGACCTTTAAAATGGTATATTATGGGCCTGATTTCGACTTACGGTTGAGGAGAAAACTCAAATCCTAATTTTTGGTAAGAGTTGAATCAAATGGAGAAAAAGACAAAATTGCTGATGCAAGCGCTCTGGCTGCACCAAGCGCTGGGATGCATCAAGCACGTGCCGCGCATGCGCCACTTGTGCGTGCCATGCACTGAGCCAAGCCGCAAAAGGCTCTGGCTGCCTGCAGCTCTTAAGGCACTGTTTGTTTATTTTTTAATTCAAAATTACGTTAATTGCTTCTATATTATTTATTATAATTTTGATTGAAGCATGGCTTATACTATTGGACTTGTAATTAAGTTTTCTACAAGTTGTTAAAAATTCATAATTTTATGAAAAATAAAATATTTTTCATTAATGAAGAATTCAATATTTTTACGTTAAATTGCTCTTGGGGGAGCATGACTTGGATTCTGGACTTGAAATTTTTACAGTAGACTACTGCTATGTAATATTATTTACTAGAATGATTTTTGTATTCTTTTAGATTCTGTAAAATTTATTTCTGATTTTCTGTGTAATTATTAATTAATTGTAATTATAGAAAATTTCAGAAAATTGAAGAAATTATAGAAATATGTAATGGCATTATTTAAATACTGTATATAGCATGTTAAGTTCTTTTTAATGATTAGAACTTGTAGTATGTTGTTATTTTAAATAACATGATTTATTTATATTGGTAAATTTTAATTCCATGATTAAATATTCTAACATATTTTCTTTTATGAATTATATTGAGATGTTATCATGTGGAGTTAAAAATTTTATCATGCATTAGATATGCTATAGTTAGTGGGAGGTTGTTCGGTTGAAAGAAATCTTTATAGATTTACTCCTAAAAACTAATATTTTGTGCATGAATTAAATTAAATTTTAGATAATTGTCATTTGTGGCACAAGAGATGATTATGAACATAGCGAATTTTCGATCTTGTGACTTTTGTAATATTGTCACTATTTAATTTAGATTTTTACGGCAAAATTATATTATGATATGCTAATCAAATAAATCCCAATGCACATTTTTTCCTCTAAATTGACTTAGCATATGGAAGTTAATTTGGTTGACCTAGACTTAGTAGAGATGTTCAAATGTGAACAATGTAATCCTATTCTTTAGATGAGCAGAAAGTCTTGGAGACTTTAGATCAGACCTTAATTGAGCCAAACTAAGGAAACATGTCTCAACGTCGTCGTGGTTTTGTTTCCTTGTTTGGCGCAATAAAAACTGATGTGTGCGCTATGATTAACGACATGCTAAGTAGTTTTGATTGGCGAGTTTGGAGATGTAAAATTAGTAAGCCCTCAATAGATCTAGATATGATTAAGACTATTGAGTTGTGCGGATTGACTTTGTAATTTGCCTTGTAATAATGTTAAACCATTAGATGAAGTAATATCCAAGAGTCACGTCATTCAAGAAATGTGAGCTTAAATGAGTTAGTCATTAAGTGTAAGACGAGTAGCTAGTATGAGCAGTGTTTTGCTTTTACCCAACTGATGGGAATGGATGGAGCAAAAATTTCACGCATTATGATAGTGTGCGTTGAAGTATCACTTGAAGTTAAAAGATTAGCACTTAAAAGCTGCAAAAATCTATTAACACTAAATGACAAAATTAGCGCCTAGTAGTTGTAAAATCTATTAGCACTACCAACTTGTCTAAGTCTAGACACTTACTGTTTCCACACTTAAGTGTGAGACATGAGGATGTGTTTCTTTGTATGATTCCTTAGCTAGGCTAACGTTTTTGAATGGCATTTACCACTAAGCGCAAAAGATGCAGCATAGTAATGAAAAGGTCAAGGCCGACAAGGTTGTTATGACTCTAAGAATTGACACGTTGCTCATGAGAGCATTATGTTGAATAAGACTCTTTAGCCTAATTCGCGCTTAAGTTGATTTAGTATCTGTCATAGATTGATAGCTTATTCTCTCCTTCTTGTGGATAGTAGAATCAATTGTAACTAATTGTCATGACCCGAACCCGCCCCTAAAAGTTTGGGTCATAACTGGCTAGTAATCCGTAGATTACTGAATGCCTCAAACAATCATACAGAATATTTAAACTATGGGGGCCATAAACGGAAGCATATAATAATGAGAAGTCCATTGAGCTATGCCAATAATAAGCAAATTTAGAGAGTTAACCACGTAACACATTAATATGTTTACATGCCCAACAAAAATATAAGAGCCAAAGGAAATTTGTACATATTGTTTACAAACCCAAGACCATAAAAGCAAAAACAAAATAAGGTCAAGGTATGGTGTGAGTCAAAGACAAAACTCCGTTTGGTAGACATGACTCGATTGGGTCACGAAATGGCTCCTGAAGTTGACTCTAGGGGTGTGCTCTATACTGCGGATCACCTATATGTGCATACATAATATTGTGTGAGTGTAGACGAGCCCGCGGGGGGACCTCGCTACAGCTCGGACTCGATTTTGTAGTCACGGTTCTAAGTCTGAACCAAAGAGTCCAAATCCGGCAAATCGTTTTTGAGAAAACAGATTTTCTTGAAAGAAGTGCCAAACATGGACTGCTTTGCCAGATACAGAGTCGCCACCTAAATATTTTATTTTGGGAAATTTAGGAAACCCTGACTCGGTGCCAGAAGGCCACGTGTCCGTCATCACCAAAGTTGCCTCAGCTCGGGAACTTGGGTACGATTGGGGAAGGTCACTTCGTGAGCACCCCCGCTCGCCCGGTCATAGACCGGCCTCTACTAACCATGATATCAATTTTTGAAAACTTTGTGTGTCCTTAATCCGGTTATTAGCCTAGGTTACTATGTGATGCGCACAGCATACAAGTATAGACCGGGTCATCTGAATTGGAACGAAACATTTCATGTTTGTTTTTGAAAGAGGGTTTGCTACTCGTAGGTAGGCTTAAAACATTTGATGATTTATTCCAATTTAAGTAACCCAACCTTCACCCACAGGCATTCAGGCAGATATATCATGTAAGCACATAGCCTCATGGTAAGCATGCTATCATGGCAGTCACTCACACGCATGCAAGGATGCTAAAGCATAAAACTTACCGGGTACTCCAAGCCAAAATAGAAATTACATTAGAAATCATGCATGAATCCAAAGTATACAGAAATGCCTAATGCAACACATGCAAAAATGCAACTATAGCAGGCTCGGTTATTCTAAACATGGCGTATGGAATGCTACAACTAACATGTATTCAATTTGGAATTGAAAGTACAATGCAGTTAGTATGATGCGCCGAGCCCGGTGCGTGCAAAACAGATGAATGATGCAAACATGCTGTCATACTGTATGCTAATTGAAATATGCCCTAATCTAACCATCATAAGCAGGTAAATAAAAGGGAGAAAGACGTGGGGTTGGAAGACATACATCACACTCACGCACACTTATTACAGTTTTGCCCTCTCGCAGAGGGTCCGAATAAATAATATAGTCCCAAATGAAACAATAGTACAGTCCAAATATTACAGTCCAAATAATATACAAATTCCTAATTAATTAATGAATTAACTAAGAAAGCAAATAAAACTAGCGTGCAAGCCCGGGACTGCCTTGCTTCCGATAGATGATGCATGTCCGACTGCTTTGCGCGGAAATCCACCGGGATGCCCCAATTAGCCTCTGTTTACATCTGTTCTTGAAATGCGTGCCAAGCCCCGAAAAGTTACTGATTCTTCATTTTGCTGCAACAGAGAGCAGGAAAGGGGCATAGCAATGTATTTCACAAATATATGCATGCCTCGATCCTCGTGCCACCAATCACGCATACCGAGGCATGATGGCCGAGGAGTCGAATTGCACAACTCAATATAGAATGAATGCACATGAAAACACAACAAGAACCTAACTCCATCATGGGTAATCCGGAGTGTCGGTGACTAGGGAATTGAGATACGTTCCGTCACTCGGAGTACGAAATGCACCTCGTTTCCCGTGCCCGGGCTAACTCCTATTCCGAACACGATGCAATATGCATGACATGCATGAAATGCGACTAAGATACAATCCTAACATGTACTATGCTGTAAAAATGAGATGCCTCGAAATGCGTGCACACGGGCACGCGAACCGAGAAAATGACAGAATGCAATCCAAGATACAACCTAGTATGCACTATGCTGTAAAAATGAGATGCCTCGAAATGCGTGCACACGGGCACGCGAACCGAGAAAATGACAGAATGCAATACAAATGACATGGAAATGGCATATAGAATGCAACATGGACTTATACTAACATGAGAGAGCCTCAGCCACACTCACATAAGAGGCCGATAGATGAAAATGGAGTGCCTCGAAATGCGTGCACACGGGCACGCAAACCGAGGCAATGGTATATGCAATGCAAATGCATGGAAATGTGATATAGAATGCAACATGGACTTATACTAACATGAGAGAGCCTCAACCACACTCACATAAGAGGCCGATGGATGAAAATGGAGTGCCTCGAAATACGTGCACACGGGCACGCAAATCGAGGCAATGGCATACGCAATGCAAATGACATGGAAACATGATATGGGCTTATACCAACATGAGTGAGCCTCAGCCACACTCACATAGGATGCCGATGGATGAAAATGAAGTGCCTCGAAATGCGTGCACACGAGCACGCAAACCGAGGCGATGATAGAATGCGATGCAATGATATGAAAACATGATATGGGCTTATACCAACATGAGTGAGCCTCAGCCACACTCACATAGGATGCCGATGGATGAAAACGAAGTGCCTCGAAATGCGTGCACACGGGCACGCAAACCGAGGCGATGACAGAATGCGATGCAATGATATGAAAACATGATATGGGCTTATACCAACATGAGTGAGCCTCAGCCACACTCACATAGGATGCCGATGGATGAAAACGAAGTGCCTCGAAATGCGTGCACACGGGCACGCAAACCGAGGCGATGACAGAATGCGATGCAATGATATGAAAACATGATATGGGCTTATACCAACATGAGTGAGCCTCAGCCACACTCACATAGGATGCCGATGGATGAAAACGAAGTGTCTCGAAATGCGTGCACACGGGCACGCAAACTGAGGCGATGATAGAATGCGATGCAATGATATGAAAACATGATATGGGCTTATACCAACAAGAGTGAGCCTCAGCCACACTCACATAGGATGCCGATGGATGAAAACGAAGTACCTCGAAATGCGTGCACACGGGCACGCAAATCGAGGCGATGACAGAATGCGATGCAATGATATGAAAACATGATATGGGCTTATACCAACATGAGTGAGCCTCAGCCACACTCACATAGGATGCCGATGGATGAAAACGAAGTACCTCGAAATGCGTGCACACGGGCACGCAAACCGAGGCAATGACATATGCAATGCAATGACATAGAAATGGAAAGCAATCATTCTAATGGAATTTCAGCACCAAAATATGGGGGAAAACAGTCCCGAAATGAGGCAAAATGACACCAAATGCATGAAATAGTCCCGAAATGCGAATTTAGGCACCCGAAATGGCCTATAGCTATGCAATGCGTGCACAATATGGACATGTAATGCAAAGACAGAAGCTAGGAAGTCCCAAAAAAGGCACTTTCACAGTTATAAACATGGCCAAACAGCAAGCATAGGTAGGGCAAAAATGGCATGCAAGAATAGGGGCCAAGAGAGGGGTAATGAAGCAAGTGATATAAGAAAAATCCAAACTGAAAAATTTCCTTCTACAACATTGAAGAGGGACCAAAAATATGAATGTTTACAGTATATGAAAAGCCTCAAATCAATATACAAACATGTTAAAAAAAGGCACAAGATTGAGGCTCAAAAGGTGCTGTAACATGAAGTATACAAAATAATCACCAAACAGAAAAAAAATGTTAATGAAACATGAATTATAGGCCAAAATAAGGCCACTTTCAGTTCTGTGGAAAAGCCAAAAACAGAAGCAAAGGGGGCTGCCAATTTATGCAAAAATGGGGCCAAATAAGGGATATAACTACAAGTGGCACATGGAGGCATCAAATGGTGAGGGGCCCTTCAACAATGTTGAAGAAGGGCCCAAAATAAGCACATTCACAGATTACATCATGCTCAAAAACAGATTAATCATGGGCCAAAAATAGCATGCAAGATTATGACATATAAGAGGATCAATGAAGCAAGTGCATCATGGAGGGCTCAAACAGGGTTGAGCCCTTAATGAAAAGTGAAGATGAGCTCAAAAGAGGGCCACTTTCAGTTAGGGCCGGAGCTTGAAACAAAAAGCATATAGGGCTTACAAATGGATCAAGAAAAAGGTCAAAAGAGGAGAAATGTCACTCACCCTTGAAGACCAAAGCCTTTGTTGCTTCTTGGACCAATTTGCAGCTCCTTTAGCCTTTGAGAAGCTCTCCTTGTTGCTGGAAATGAAGTGGTGATGGTAGAGCTTGGTGGTGATAAAGAACACAAGGTGTAGGACTTAAGGATTTTTAGGAAAATGAGAAGGATGGAGGGAGATATGGATCTTGAGGCTTGAAGAACAAAATTTCTAACCCCTATATGTGATGCCACCAGCTGGTTATATGGACAAGAAGAGGGTGTAAAGGTGGGGGAAAAAAGGAGGCAAGCTTTCCCCCACAAAATATCCCCCGGATTGGGATATTTTCTGGGGGAAACAGCTGCTGTAATACCCCTGTTCCGTAGTATGCTAATTGGTCCCTAATACGTATGTGACTATATGTTTTGATATGATTTTTGTGTGCCATTATGTGAATATATGCGACTTTGGAATTCTACCTGTTCACCGTAGGAATATCTGTTTGAATAATCCGCTTTGGAATTAAATTGAGGGCCTTATCGGCCATAGAACCCGAAATTGATTACGCCATTGTGATTAGCATAATTTTTAGAGCCTACGGTGAAATTTAATTGAAAATTGATTCTGGTCAATTTAAACTGATTAAATTGATAAATTAAGTGCCCCATTATTTTATATTAAAATATTTGTTAGTGGGGCTTGTTGTACATTTGCATTGCACTCTCCTTTAGCTCTCTCAAAAACTCAAAATCTGAGTTAGACACTTGAGAGTGAGAGAGAGGCCGGCTATAGAGAGAGAAAGGAAGAGACTTGAGCAATTTTTGGCTCTAGCTTGGGGATTTGAAGATTTAACTCAAGAATTGACTAGAATTTGGAAGATTAAAGCTCCTAGGTGAGTAACCAACCCCTAACTCATGAATTTGAGTTGTGATTTCAGGAATTGAAGATTAATTTGTGATCTAGAACATGAAAGGAGTTGGTTTTAATGAATTTGAAGACTATATGTGCATGCATGTAAAGAACTCCTATGGAATCACAAAATCTAGCATGTAATTTGTGAAATTGTGAAAGATTGGTAGTGTAATCCCACATGCAAGCATGTCTTTGTTAAATTTTATGGGAATGAGCACTAATTACATTATTTGAAGTGAATATGAAGTCAAATGGGCATGCATGTCTGAATAATTGAAGATGGGAGCTTTGAATGCACGAATATGTATGATAGAATTGAGTTTGGTGTCAATTTGAGACATGCAAGTGTTTAATCCTTGAAATTGAGCTCCATAATAAGGTGTTTTGGTGTTTATACCTTGTTAGTATACTTATATGTGATATTTGAGCTACAACATGCATGATTTTTTGGTTAAAAGTCGGAATGGAGTTCAAGAACTCAACCTGGGATTCCCAGATTTTCGTCGTCCGCTCGAGCGGGTGAAGTGACGCTCGAGCGGAGAAATCGAGCTCCCAGCATTTTCTGCAGACATGGTTCCCGCTCGAGCGGGGAAGTTTACGCTCGAGCGGGGAGCTATGTAGACAGGCAGTCCGCTCGAGCGGCCGAGTTCACGCTCGAGCTGGAATTGAAGGCAACCAGTACTTTCGCAGACCTAAGGGTCCGCTCGAGCGGGGAAGTCCATGCTCGAGCGGGGACCCTATTTTCTGAAATCCTGTTTTTGTATTTTGTGTTCTGTTTTCCGTTCTCTTTCACTTGCAAGCACTCTTAGGCATATGTTAAGCATTGTAAATGAGTTAATGAGATGATAATAAAGCCTAAAGAGGAATATGTGAATTAAAGAACAGATTGAACTGTTAATGACCCTTTTGTGTTCATGAAACGTGTAGGGTCAAGCTCCAGGGCAAATCCACAAGCCGATCACTGTGAGTAATATTGATATTTGAATGCTTGTAAATGTCCAATTGTTTACTCCCTTTGAAGCTTTATGAATTGCTAATTGGGATTGTGGGATTGTGGACGTAAGTCTGATATGAACGCATAAATGGACCCAAGGTCGTTTCGATAAGCATAAGTGGGCCAAAGGCCGTTTTGAAATGAATGAGTGGGCCAAAGGCCGTTTTGAAATGAATAAATGGGCCAAAGGCCGTTTTGAAATGAATGAGTGGGCCAAAGGCCGCTTTGAAATGAATGAGTGGACCGAAGGTCGTTTGACATATATGAATGGACCTAAGGTCGTTTCGACGTGAACGAATGGACCGAAGGTCGTTTTGATATGAATAAATGAACCGAAGGTCGTTTTGATAGAAATAAATGGACCTAAGGTCGTTTTGAAATGAATGAGTGGGCCGAAGGCCGTTTTGACACGAACGTATGGGCCGAAGGCCGTTTTGACGTAAACGAATGGGCCGAAGGCCATTTTGACATAAATGAACGGGCCGAAGGCCGTTTTGACATAAATGAATGGGCCGAAGGCTGTTTTGACATGAATGGAAATTTAAATGGGCCAAGGGCCAGAATGTTTAGAACTACAGTCACTTGGTTTGAATTTCGTATAGTTATATATATCTGTTAAATAGAAATAGGAATTGGGCCTAAGGCCGTTTGGAACGTGTTGTGCTACATTGTTATGTAACTTCTGTATTTGATTTGATATTATTCACTGGGCTTTCGCTCACGCTCATTCATGTGTTTGTAGGTGAGCCAAGAGAAGTCCAGACCCAGCCTCAGAGAAGTCTGTATGGAACCACTAAGGTTTTGAGAGAGTCAGCCCTTGTGTCTCACGCATGAGACCCGCCTTCGCCTTTTTGTTGTGTATTTGCATTTTGTCAGGTTGGCGAAGTTTTGTATATGTCTGCTTATAGTTTTATGGGTTGACTTAGTTTTGGATGATCCTGTCGGTACAGAACCTATATCACTATGTTTCTGTTGTGAGTTATTAACGTACATATGTATGGTTTGTTTTGATGTGCCATGTAAGCACAGCTCTATGGACAAAGTTTTAAATTTCGCTTCCCTTTTGGCCCCCTTTACTCTGATGTGTTAAGTCTGTTTTGGTTTGAGGCCGTAGGTAATCTGAGGATTGCTGGCCGGTTACGTCCTTAACCCATGGGGGCGGGTTCGGGTCGTGACAGCTGCCTAGCTGTAAAGTACCAAGCATGAGGAACATGGCCGGCCCCTTACTTTTGCTGCAGGTGGCCGGCCGGCCACCCCCCCTAGCCGGCCGGCTAGGGGTCAAAAAGGTCAACTTCAATTAGTGGCCGGCCACCACAAAAAGGTGGCCTCTCAGGTTTCCTCTTCACAACCCTGTGGTTCGAATTCGGAAACTCTAAAACAGGAGAGAGAATAAGCCATTTTGAGGAGGGGTTCAAAAGGTTCAAATGGAATTAATGGCCGGCCATAAACTTTTAGGGTCCTCCCATGTGTGTACAACACAAATATGTGGTTCAAAGTTCAAGAAAGTGGCCCAAGGGTGTTCAACATTGGCTCGGAAGGAGGGGTTCAAAAGGGTCAAATGGATTTTCTGGCTGGCCATGAACTTTTAGGGTCCTCCCATGTGTGTACATCACAAATATGTGGTTTGGGTTTGAAGAAAATGGCTCCAAGGTGTTCAACATTGGCCCGGAAGTGCGAAAAACGGGTGTCGGAGGGCGCCGGAGGAGTAAAGAACTGGTTGTTGAAACAATTGCTGGCCTCCCACCCTTCCATGACCTTCCTAGTGATGAAACAGAGGTACCTGCCAAAAACGAATGAAAACCGATGCAAAACGAATGTTCGGGGGCCAAAACACGCAGTTCGGGGCCCCAGAAACTGCCCGTTAAACACCGAAAATGGTATTCGACCTCGAAGTGGGTTTCTCAGACCCCAGTGTCCCTCAAAAGGGAGTAGAAAGGAAGTATGCCAAAAATCAGAGCAAACAGAGATGGTTAGGCGGTCCCGAACCGAGGCACACGGCCAACGATCCCGAAAAACTGGAAATCGGACTCCGAAATGGGCAAAATGGCCTACGACCACAAAATGTAGCCTACGGACATTGAGAGATGGTCTACGGGACCTCTCTCTTCCCTCAGGAAAAGAAACCGAGAAAATCGAGCCTGGTTCGCAAACCGAGGCAAGGTACAAAAGAGGGTTCGGAAGTCCGAAGGCAGGGCTCACGGCCGCGACTCTGAAACTTCTGAACGAGCACATTATGCAACATCACCAAGCGCTCAATCAGTGACGTCTGAGTCTTAAGGTCGGTCAAAAATGGGGTGTCTACAGTGAGCAAAGCTTAATGAGTAATAATACAGTAAAGTAGTGTCAATAGATGATCATAAGGTTCTCACAATATCCATAATCACATAAACAGAGTGGCCTTAGGCCCAAGCATATAACAAGCTACCTCGGGCCCAATCATATAACAAGCGGCCTCGGGCCCATATTGCACATGTTGTCTAATAATAGCGAAGTCTCTTCATTTCATTCAATTCATAATGTTGGCACCATTCACCATTCATGGTTCGAGGTACACAATAAAGAACATATAAGTACAATATTATTATTCACAGTGTGTTTGATCTCATAGTGTCTCCTCTGCCATACCACCTACACAAGCATTCACACACACATTCGATAAATCATTTGTTTCAATTCAAACACTTATCTTTCATAATTCGCAACCTTTTTTCATGAGTTTTTAATCATCATTTCACCCCCAAAGGGTTCAAATAAGGTTGAGAATGCATTCCGGAGGTCGGAGCACCAATATGAGAAAATAGGGATTTCACCCCTCTTTGGCTACACGTGCGGCTGGTCCAGCTGCTTGAGCGGTCTAGCTTTGCGCGTGCGAAAATTCTAGCCGCTCGAGCACACAGAACAACCCACTTTTGGTTCAAGGCATGGGCCACTCGTGCGGAGCCCATGGCCGCACGACCGGTCTGGGCACACCAAGACAGTCCAAAAATGGCACAAAGATGCAAACTTTCCCACCTCATTTCCAAATCCAAATTCATGCAGAAACAACTCAAAAACATGACATACTAACATGTTTCAAGGGTAATTCCATGTTAAATCTATTAATCTTGCTTCTATTTTAGATTCATGGTTTCATTTCTTTCTTATATTCAAACATTACATACACAAGTTCAAAATACATAATCCATGAATGATCTTCCATCAAATCTTGTTTTCATGAATCATCTAGGGTTTATTCCTTGGATCAATCACAAGAGTGAACTCAAATCAAGCAAGGATGAAGAGATTAGGGTTCAATTTCATGCATTTAGCTCTAGCCATTATATAACTCAAAACCCTAGCCCAAAGTTCATAATTCCTTCTTGATTCCAAGACAAAGATGAGTTAGAGACAAAGATTATAAGTAAATTAACATACCTTAACTTAAATCTAAGGTTTTCCCGTTGATTCTCTTCAAATCCCTAGCTTTCTTTTCCACACTCTCTCACTCACTCGCTAGAGCTCTCAAGCAACAATGAAGAACAAAAAAGGGCTAAACATATATAACTTAACTCATAAATCTTAATTTATTCATCATGAATCATAATTTTTCAAAATTTCACCATAAGCTCTGTAAATCATGCTAATCACGGATATGGAGTCGGTTTTTGTTATCGCGCCTCTAAGGCCTTCAATTTCAGTTCAAAGTTTCAATTGCAACAGATATTCCTACTTTTAACAGATATATTTTTTTTTTTCCAAATTCACATATTTCCCATACTTAAACTTGCAAATTCATATCAAACACATAATCACATGCATAATTAAGCATAGTATGGGTTGGGTTATCATAGTCTCTCCCTTTAGAAAGTTTGGTTCTTCAAACTTGTTTACCTTAAGTTAAAAACAATTCCGAATATCGTTGTCTCATTTCTTCTTCCTGTTCCCAAGCTGCTTCATTCCTACGATGTTCCCTCCATTCAACTTTTACCATTGGGATAGTCTTGTTTTTTAGTTTAATTTGCCGATCAAGGATTTGAAGGGGTTTCTCCTAATAAACCTTATCATCATCTAGCACAATTTGTTGATAGTCAATAACATGGGAAGAGTCCCGAAGGTAGCCGTAGACGTCCCCGAACGTCCCGAGAGGGAAATCCCGTTTTGTTCATTTGGGCTCACTACAGTTCGGGACTCAAATGTCACGGTCCTGTATCTAATCTCGCAGAGTGCAATGCAAGACCGATGAATCATCAAAGAGTCCAAATCCGGCAAATCATTTTTGAAAATAGATTTTTTTGAAAGAAGTGCCAAACATAGACTGTTTTGCCAGATACAGAGTCGCCACCTAAACCTAAATATTTTATTTTGGGAAATTTAGAAAACCCTGACTTGTTTGCCTAAGGCCACGTGTTCGTCATCACCAAAGTTGCCTCGGCTCGGGAACTTGGGTACGATTAGGGAAGGTCACTTCGTGAGCACCCTCGCTCGCCCGATCAAAGATCGGCCTCTACTAACCATGATATCGAGTTTTGAAAACATTATGTGCTCTTATTTAGGTTATTAGCCTAGAATTACTATGTGATGCACACAGCAAAACAAGTACAGACTGGATTGCCTAAGTTGGAATGAAGCATCGCATATCTGTTTGTTTCGAAAATAGATTGAAGTTTGCTACTCGCAAGTAGGCTAAAACACGGGTTTCGACGAATTATTCCAACTCAAGCAACCCAACCTTTACCCACAGGCATTCAGGCAGTTATATCACATAAGTAGTTAGCCTCATGGTAAGCATGCTATCATGGTAGTCACTCACACACATGCAAGGATGCTAAAGCATAAACACTTACCAAGTACTCCGAGCCAAAGAAAGAAGCTAATTAGAAATCATGCATGAATCCTAACTATGCTGAAATGCCTAATGCAACACATGCAAAAATGCAACTAAGATAGGCTCGGTTATTCTAAGATGGCATATGAAATGCAACAATTGATACACGTATTCAACTTGGAATTGAAATACGATGCAGTTAGTATGATGCGCCGAGCCTGGTGCATGCAAAATAGATGAATGAATGCAAACATGCTATCATAAGTATGCTAATTGAAACATGCCCTAAACTAACCATCATAAGCTGGTAAATAAAAGGGAAAAACGTGGGGTTGGAAGACATACATCACACACATGCACACTTATTACAATTGTGCCCTCGCTCGGAGGGTCCGAATAAATAATACAATCTGAATAAATAATTAACTACTCAAGCTAATTATTACATAACGCTGACTACTTAACAAACTTAACTAAGTAAGCAATAAAACTATAATGCAAGCTACATGAAATGGACTGCCTCAGCTCTGCCTTGGATGGCAATGAATGCATGCATGCTTGAATCGCTTTGTCGGGAAATCCATCGCGATCTCTGACTTGCCTTTGTTTGTAATTGACCTCAGAACACTACACAAGGCTCCAGAAGGCTGAAACTCCACCCTGGGAAGCTGTCGGAAGGCTGCCGACCAGCCCTTGGCCTTGGAGACCACCTACCGACCACCTTTTGTCGTGGAGACCAAAAGAGGTGGTCGGCCTGCCAGAAAAGCTGCTTGGCCAGCTAGTTTTTGCCTCCTGTTCCTGGTTTCCTGCAACACAAAGCAAGAGAGAGGCATAGCAAGGTATTTTCAACAAATGTGTGCACGACCACTCTCCCATCATTGCACAAGCTCAAGGGAGTGTAGTTCTCGACCCTCGGGCCACCAATCACGCATCTCGATGCATGATGGCTGAGGAGTCAAATTGCACGACTTAATATGGAATGAATGCACATATGAACACATAAATGCCTAAACTCCATCATGTGTTAGTCAAGAGGGTCGGCGACCGGAAATTGAGACACGTTTTGTCACTTTGAGTACGAAATGCCCCTCGTTTCCCGTGTTTGGACTAACCCTACTCCAAACACAATGCAATGAGATGGCATACACAATGCGACTAACATGCAACCCTAAATGCAATGCAACCTAATCATGCTGGCATGCGAAGGAAGATATGCACACATGCAACCTAGCATACGCAATGCTATGGACTAAAATGGCATACACAATGCACATGAGCTATATGGCATACACAAAGGCATAATCAAAGCATACACAATGCAATGGTCAAACATGCAACAACATGAACCAAATGGCATACACAATGCAAGGTGGACTTAAACCAATATGAGTGGACCTCAGCCACACTCAAATCAGTGGCCATATGATGAAAATGAGACAACCGAAATACATGCAAACACGCACGAATGCAAAGAACCGATCCTAAGACATAACATGCAACTCTAACAAAGCATGGCAAAGGATGAAATATGGCATAGAATGGCACATGATCCAGCTCTGAAATATGATGCACAATGGTCCCGAATCATGCAAACACTTCACACGATGCGTGCTAGATGGCCCGAATACTGAAACTAGTGAAGTGCGTTACACTAGAGGTATACAAAGCAATGCACAAATGGAAAAACCAACCCCAAACAGACCCTAGGCAGGTCCAAGATAGTGAGAAATTGGTCTAAAATGAGGGCTCAGAATGCATTCAAATGAAGCCCATGCAATGGTCGGTAAATGAGGCATACAAGCCCGACTCTCTAATGCACTTAAAGAGTGGAAATCATGGGAATATGGCATGCATATAAGCTCTGAAATATGATGTGCAATGGCCCTAAAACATGAAAACACCTCAGTATATGCATGCGATGGACCTCAAAACTCAAAGTTAAGCATGGATATTGAACTACAAGCATGCAAAACAAGCATCATTCGACCATGAGACCCAAAAATAGAGCTAAGGCAGTCCAAAACATGCACAAAATCAGTTTAAGGCGAGGCCAAAATATGCTAGGAAAGGCGGCCAAAACATCATGCAAAACAAGCTAGTGAACCATGACTTACACTACAACTATATGAAGCATGTGAAGGACTACCAAACCAGCCAAAAACAGAAACATGGCATGCCAAAATATGACCAAAAACCCACTGGAACTCAGTCAACACATGCTAGAATGAGGTGCTCCTTTGAAAGGCTATGCAAGGGGTTACTCTACACATGCAAGATAGACATCAAAAATGGAAAAACCACCTCTAGACAGAGGTTATGAGGACCCTAAAACTCATCAAAAAGGGCCTGAAAGGGGGCTAGGAAGCATGCAAGTGAAGGCTCCTTTGAAAGGCTATGAAGAGGGTTACTCTACACATGCAAGATGGACACTTAACATGGAAAAACCACCTTTGGATAGAGGTCATGCAGGTTATAAAACTCACAAATAATATCCTGAAACATGTCTTGAAAATATGCAAATAGGGGCTCCTTTGTTAGGCCAAGAAAGCTAGTAAACAAGGCAAGGGGTGGGAGAGTCACCCCTCTCTGATTTTGGGGCTCAAAACAACATGTTAGCCACTAAAAATCCACTGGATTTTAGTGGCTAGAAGGCCAAACAAAGCTCACTTCAAAGGACTAGACGCATGGCTCAAAACAAGATGAAAACAAGCATGCAAGGGAGTAGATGACCCCCAACAGAAAAATGACCTTAAACAAACTTCAAGAGGAGCACAAAATAAGACTTTTTCAGTTTATGAAAAAGCCAAAAAGTTCTTGCAAATAGAGCTAAGATATGGAGCAAAATAATGTCAAAAAGAGGGAAAGAAGTGTTACCCTTGTAGAGAAGACCTCCAGCAGCTTCTGGACCAAAATAGCAAACCTTCAACCTCTGAAAACCAGCTCCAAGGTGCTTCAAGCAAAGGTGGAAGGGTTTGGCTAAGAGGTGGTAGGCAAAGGACCAAGAACCAAGCTCTTTTGAGGCTTGGATGTAGAGATATAGAGGGAGAATATATGGTGTATGCTCCAGCACCTTCTGAACCCTTGCAAAGGAAGGAGATACCTTCCTTTATAGAGCTAAGGGTCCAAAGCTTCTTGGAGAAGCTTCAAACCAAGAATAAACATCCTCCATATGGAGGTTGCAGCAAATGCCTCCCAGCTGGCACAACTGGAAGTAACTCAGTGAGACAAAG
Organism: Camellia sinensis; assembly: GCF_055761805.1. Classification (NCBI taxonomy): domain Eukaryota; kingdom Viridiplantae; phylum Streptophyta; class Magnoliopsida; order Ericales; family Theaceae; genus Camellia; species Camellia sinensis. The sequence goes on from NC_138968.1 coordinate 12,336,714, forward strand.
CTGCAGGTAGCTGGCCGACCAGTTCAAGTGGTCGACTGACCACTTAACCTGGTCGGCCAATCAGGTAAAAAGGTCCAGGTGGTCGGCCATCCCCTATGATGAAGCCCCAAAAGTTAGCTTTCCAATGGTGCTAGCCTTGCATTAAAATTCCAACTATGCAAAAAGTTATGCCTGTTTTGGTGAAGCCGCGCAGATTCGGTCAAAATCTAAAATGGTCCTATGTACCGGGGCGATAATTTCCCTTTCTTTCCAAACCTTGTGTGCCCTTTCATTGGAGTGAATTTGACAAAAACATGATCCCCAACTTCAAATTTTAAGTCTCTCCTTTTTTGATCTGCATAGTTCTTTTGTCGACTTTGAGTAGTTTTCAATCTTTTTTGGATGATCTGAATCTTTTCCGTAGTAACTTGCACAATTTCAGGCCCAATCAACAACCTATCCCTAACTTCGATCCAACAAACCGAAGTTCGACATTTTCTCCCATACAAAGCTTTATATGGTGCTATTCCAATACTAGAGTGGAAACTGTTGTTATAAGCAAATTCCGCCAAGGGTAAATGAGTTTCCCAACATCCTCAAAAATCCAAAACACACATTCGGAGCATATCTTCTAACATCTGTATAGTTCTTTCAGATTGTCTATTGGTTTGCGAATTAAATGCGTATAATAACCCCGACCCATGATTAATCGTTAAACCATGATTAAGGATGCTAATAAGTAATTAAGAAGAAATTTTGAATTATTTGCATGTGTGTTACATTATTTGAGTTGATATCTGTCTGTGTAGGAATATGTATTTGTGTTTCGATTTTGTTATGCGTATTGAAGGCCTTATCGGCATCCGATCACGGAATTGACTTAGGTTATGTGTTATTTGGAATTTCTAGACTTTTATGGTAGGTTTAATTAAAATTCGATTCAGAACGGATTAACTAAAATAATTAATACTCATTCGCTTAGTTTAAGCCAAGATTAATTAAGTCAATTTCATGAAGCCTATATAAGGCCCATTTGACTCCATTAGTTCATTTTGCACACTCAATTCTTCATTTTGAAGCTCTAAACGTGAGGGAGAGGGAGAAGAGTGAAATTAGAGTCAAAGTGGAGAGGAATTAAACTTAAGCTAAGGGACTTGCTTGGAGATTGAAGGATTGAACCTAGAGATTTAAAAATCTAGCCTTTTGAGCTTAAATCGAAAAGCCTAGGTAAGAATTCAAGCCCTAGTGTTGTGACTTAGTTGGTTAATGCATGAATTCAAGGAAATTAACCGATGAGATGCAAGAATTGAACTATGAATGAAGATTCAAGATGATAATCATACATGCATGCATATCTTCTTACATTTAGAGTTTGATTTTGAAGAATTCTTACATGCAAGCATTGATCATGGCATAGTTTTGGAATTCATCATGTTTCATACCATTTTGCCTTGTTTGATCTTGTTTTGGGAGGTTGAAGTTTATATCAACTCATGCATGTTATGTTTCAAAGTTTTGAGTTTGAATTTTGCACAATTCACATGCTCTTGAATCTTGACTTTGCGAAATGATCTTAAATTCACAAAGTTTTCCAAGGTTACATATGTTTCCTTAAGTTTTTGGCCCAAAAGAACATGAATTTCAGCATTAAATTTAAGTTTTGAGCTTTGAAGAGTAATCTGGAAATTCCAGAACTCTGTCTCTCCACTCAAGCGATAGAACCTACACTGGAGTGACCACTCTTTGATCTTGCACTTCCGCTTGAGCAACCAAAAGTTGGCTTGAGCGTAAAATGCATGCTCCCAAAAGTTTATAATTTTGTAGACTGCTTGAGTGACAAGAGTTGCGCTCGAGTGAAGACCTCAATCACACGCTCGAGCGACCATCGAGCGGCCGTTGAGCGGAAATTCACACAGCTAGTACTTTTGCAGAGTTTATAGACTGCTTGAGCGAAGGAAGTTGCGCTTGAGCGACCACTCACATTTTTGGACATCCACTCGAGCGAAAGAATCTGTGTTCGAGCGAGGACCCAATTTTCAGCAAATTTGCCTAAGGGTTGAATAACATGTTTTGGCATCCTCATTGCATCCTAGACATTCCTAAGCCCTAGTTAAGACATAATAATGACGATAAGAAATATAAACACACCTAAAGAAGAAAGTACTAAGTTAATAATTTTGGATATGTAATTCAGTATGTATTTGTTCTGTATCTGTGTAGGTCATGCGCCGCAAATTACTTGACTTGTCTACTATGTTGTTTGCCTATGTTCAACTTTATTTATTTTCTATATATGGAATAAGATCCGTTTATGAAGTGTTATGTTCTGTGCAATGAATGATTGTCCAATATCTGACAAGTATTCATGGCAACAATTCCGTGGTTCAAGTATGTTATCTGTTTCCAGTACTGGAGGTTCCTTTATGGAACTAGCAAGTGTGTTATCTATTTCCAGTACTGGAGGTTCCTTTATAGAACTGGCAAGTATGTTATTTGTTTATAGTATTGGAGGTTCCTTTGTGGAGCCGGCAAGTATGTTATCTGTTTCCAGTACTGGAGGTTCCTTATGGAACTGACAAGTATGACCCTTAAAGCTCTATATTTGATATGTTAGTGCTAATGGATGTACTATATATGAACAAGCATGAATTCTAATTTTTGTATATGATTCAAACAAGATTATGAATGTGAATCTGTTTCTATTTTCTGAAGCTGTTTGGATATCATTCATTTAAATCTTTACTCTGTTATTATTCACTGGGTCTCCGCTCACTATTTATATTATGTATGTAGGTGAGCAGGCGCATGACCAGGCCTAAGTTGCTGCTTGGAGAGTTTTGGAGTCAGCCAGTCACTGTGCCTCCCAGGGAGGTTCCCGTTTATAGGAGTTAAGTTTTGTGGACCATGCTAAGAGTTTGTTTTCTGTATCATGTTAAGAATGTTTACGTTTAGTTTCGTTTTTGTTTATTCATATACGGGCCAAGTCCTTTTTGATGATACTTGTACGGTGTTACATGCCTTTTGTAGACATGACGTCACATATTTATATATTTTATACAAAGTTTTAAATTATTTGCCTCATGTATGTCAGCACAGCTCAATGGACTATGTATATTTTATATATTTGCTTCTGCAGCCCCTAATTGTATGTTATTCTATTCAGAGGCCTTGGGTAATCTAAGGATTACTGGCTGATTACGACGCTAAATCTATATGGGTAGATTTGGGTCATGACAGAGTGTTATTAGAGCATGTGTTATACCGTACACACAAGTCCATATGAGCTCTAGGATGTCCTAGAAAAGAACTAGCGACATTTCATTTACATGTGTGAGTGTGTGTGTTAATTTCTGTAACTGTGAAAACTGAACCATATGAAATTGAAGTGAATGATCTGAACATTGTAAAAAGGTTTGCCTATGTTTACAAGTATTTTGTATACCTATAGCCAATGGAAAATACAAGAAGTAATGATGCCATCGAATCCTCTGACGCCTAAATGAGTCGAATAGAACAGATGCTTGCAGCTTTGACTGAAGCAATGCAGTAACAATAGAGACAACAACATTTGCCCCCTCCACCTCCACAGGTGCAAATTGAACTGGATAATAATGGCGTAATCAACTTAACCCAGAAGTTCATGAAGATGAAACCACGAACTTTCTTAGGTGGTATTGAACTGTTGAGGGTAGAAATGTAGTTACTTAAAACGGAAAAGCTATTTGAAGTGTTCCCCTGCTCCATGACTTAGAAAGTGTTCTTGGCCACCTATACCCCAAAAGATGAAGCTCGAAGATGGTGGTTGTTAATTTGGACCGACACTGGAAACATGACATGGGTTCAATTCAAGGAGATTTTATACGACAAGTACTTCCCTCAGTGTTTTCGAGATTGAAAAGTTTCTGAATTTCAAGAACTCAAACAGGGCAACATGTCAATAGCAGAGTATGAAGCCAAGTTCACTGAATTGGCTAGGTTTGCTCTATATATGGTGGATACTGATTACAAAAAAACACAAAAATTTGAAGGAGGTTTGACGTTGGAAGTGTTTAACAGAGTTGGTGTCTTGAAGATGCCTACCTATGTGGAAGTATTAGACAGAGCATTAATGGAAGAAGCTACCTTAGCAGCGATGAACCAAAGTAAGGTCCCAACAAAGGCCCCAACAACAACTGAATGGAGAGGTAAAAGATCTAGATCCAATTTTTGGACGGGCCGCTCATTCTTTACAAACAAAAGCAAAATACTGGATGTTTAAGCAGTTTAAGCCAAAGTAGTGGGTCTATGTCAGTTTGTTCAGAATGTGGAAGGAAGCATAAGGACACGTGTTACCATACATCTAATGCATGTTTTCGGTGTGGCAAGACCGGTCACATGATTAGAGATTGTCTGATGAGATTCGACAATGCTACTCATCCTGCGGCAAGTTCAGCTGGCTCTGCTCCTACACTAAGAATGAATGTGAGAGCCAATACTGGGGGAGAAACTTTGAGACAAGGCTGGGTTTTTGTATTAGTACTTGGTGACGTACAGAACATCGAGTATGATTTCTATCTGTGCTCAGAATGCCTACTTGTTGATAGATTCTGGTTCTACGCACTCTTTTGTGTCACATGCCTTTTCTCAGAAATTAATTAGACCCTTAGAACCATTGAATTACCTGCTATCTATATCTACACCATCTAGAGGCTCTATTTTATGTGCCTATGTGTACCCTGCATGTGACATTATGGTTGGGGATATGTTATTATATGCTGATTTGTTACCGTTGGACATAACCCATTTTGATTGTATTCTAGGTATGGATTGGTTGACGAAATACTATGCCACCATTGATTGTGTGAGTAAATCTGTCACATTTTGACCACTCGGTGTGCCTGAGTTTGTCTTTGCTGGGAATAGGGTAGTTCCTTCAGCATACTTGATTTCATTTATGAAAGCCTTGAAGTTGTTGAGAAATGGGTGCCGGGGTTACTTATGTTGCATTTTGACTGTGACTTCTAATAGTTTTACTATTGAGAACATCCCTGTAGTAAATGAATTTCCCAATGTATTTCCAAATGAATTACCTGGAGACTTAATTGATAGGAAAATCGAGTTTACTATTGATGTTATACCCGGGACACAACCGATTTCTAAAACCCCATACAGAATGTCCATGTCCAAATTGAAAGAATTGAAAACTCAACTGTAGGAATTGTTAGACAAGAAGTTTATCCGCCTGAGCACTTCACCCTGAGGTGCTCCAGTCCTATTTGTTAAGAAGAAAGATGGATCTTTAAGGTTATGTATAGACTATTGGGAGTTGAACAAAGTAACTGTCAAGAACAAGTACCCACTACTTCGAATAGATGACTTATTTGACCAACTTCAGGGGGCACAAGTGTTCTCCACGATAGACCATAGATTCGAGTATCACCAACTAAAAGTTAAAGTAGAGGACATAGAGAAAATTGCATTCAGAACTAGATATGGGCACTACGAGTTTTTAATAATTCCATTTGGGGGTAACAAAGGCACCTGTAGCGTTTATGGATCTAATGAATAGGGTTTTCAAACAATTTCTTGATGAATTTATTGTTGTATTTATTGAAGATATATTGGTTTATTCGCAGTGAAGAGCATATGAATCATTTGAGAACTACTTTATAGATTTTAAGAAAAAAGAAATTGTATGCAAAATTGTCCAAATGTGAATTCTAGCTTGACAATGTAGCATTTCTAGGGCATGTAATCAACAGGGAGGGTATCTCTGTTGACCCACAGAAAATCGAAGCTATTGTGAACTGGCCTAGACCAACCAATGTGTTAGAAGTTCAAAGTTTTCTGGGACTTGCTGGCTACTACATAAGATTTGTGAAAGACTTCTCAAAACTTGCTATGCCATTGACACAGTTGACACAGAAAAATATGTTATTTGATTGGAATGATCAACAGGAGTTAGCCTTTCAAAAACTGAAAACTAGACTGATAACTGCACCAATTCTGACCTTGCCTAACGGAACCAATGGGTTTCAGATTTACAGTGATGTTTCCTACAAAGGTTTGGGGTGTGTTAATGCAGAATGGGAAGGTAATTGCTTATGCCTCTCGGCAACTCCGTCCACATGAAAAGAATTATTCGACCCATGATCTGGAACTCGCAGCTATGGTTTTTGCACTAAAAATTTGGCGCCACTACCTATATGGCGTGACTTGTGAAGTGTATAATGATCATAAAAGCCTGAAATATTTCTTCACCCAAAAAGAACTGAACATGAGACAGAGAAGATGGTTAGAGATGATTAAAGACTATGATTTACAAATTTTGTACCATCCAGGAAAAGCTAATACAGTGGCAGATGCTTTGAGCCGAAAGTCAATGGGAAATTTGTCATGTTTTGCTCACCGGTCAGAAAAAATTGTTATGCGACTTGGAAAAGAATGAGATTGAAGTTGTAATGTATGAACATGGCAGGATTTTGGACGCCATTTCTGCCTAGCCTACAGTCATTGAAGAGATTAGAGAGAAGCAACTTCAAGATAAGTTTTCGAAGAAAATTGTTGATGAGATTGACTTAAAACCAAGGCCAGGATTTACATTGGAGAACAATGTATTGACATATCAAGGTAGACTTTGTGTACCGGACCATTCTGAATTAAGGAAACATGTCATGACTGAAGCCCACAACTCCAAATTTGCTATGCATTCGTGGAATACAAAGATGTATCATGACCTGAAACAAAATTTGTGGTGGCTTGAAATGAAGAAATGTATTGCAAATTTTGTGGCAAGATGTCTACAGTGCCAACAAGTTAAAGCCAAACATCAACGACTCGCTGGTTCACTATAGCCGCTTCCAATACCAGAATGGAAATGGGAGTACATTACCATGGACTTCATTGTGGGATTGCCTCATTCCTCTCGAGCCGTGGATTCTATCTGGGTCATAGTTGACCGTTTGACTAAATCTGCTTATTTTCTGCCTGTTGAAACTATTTAAAATGCGGACAAGCTGGCTAACATTTATATGAATGAGGTTGTGAGGTTGCATGGTGTGCCAGTATCCATTGTATCTGATAGAGATTCGAAGTTTACATCAAGATTTTGGTAGAGTTTGTAACAGGCTTTGGAAACTGAACTACGATTAAGTAATGTCTACCACCCATAGACAGATGGCCAATCTGAATGAACCAATCAGACTTTGGAAGATATGCTCAGGATGTGTGCTAGACTTCCAAGAGAATTGGGAGACTTACCTTCCTTTGGTCTAGTTTGTATATAACAATAGTTATCATTCAAGCATTGGAATAGCTCCATATAAAGCTTTGTATGGTAGAAAGTGTTGATCTCCAATTTGCTAGGCTAAGGTAGGTGATAGACCATTGTTGGGACCAAAACTTGTGCAAGAAACAACTGAGAAAGTGAAATTGATTTAACAATGTTTGAAAACTGCACAGAGTTGCTAAAAGAGTTATGCAAATGTCCGAAGAAGAGATAGGGAATACGAAGTCGGTGACCACGTATTTATAAAAGTAACTTCAATGAAAGGTCAGACACGATTTGGAGTGAAAGGAAAGCTAGCACCAAGATACATTGGCCCATATGAAGTTTTAGAGAAAATCAACTCAGTAGCCTATCGAGTAGCCTTACCTTCGGTGATGGAAAATATGCACAACATTTTTCATGTTTCAATGCTTCAGGATTATTTACAAGATCCACTCCATGTGATTGAGCCTAGTCATGTGCTTCTGAAAGATGACTATACGTACGAAGAGAGGCCAATACAGATTGTTAACCGCCGAATTAAAAGGTTGAAAAATAAGAAAATTTCGTTGCTGAAAGTTAATTGGCAGAATCATGGAGGAACCTATGTAACATGGGAAATGAAAGAAGATATGATGAAGAGATATCCGGATTTATTTCCATTGGACCCAATGTTCTTCCAAAACGAAGGTAATTCGAGTTTGGAGGAACAAACTCTCTTAAAGGGGGAAGACTGTAACAACCCCAACCCATGATTAACCGTTAAACCATGATTAAGAATGCTAATAAGTAATTAAGAAGAAAGTCTGAATTATTTGCATGTGTGTTACATTATTTGAGTTGATATTCGTCTACTATAGGAATATGTGTTTGTGTTTCGGTTTTGTTATGTGTATTGAAGGCATTATCGACATCTGATCATGGAATTGACTTAGGTTATGTGTTATTTGGAATTTCTAGAATTTTATGGTAGGTTTAATTAAAATTTGATTCGGAACGGATTAATTAGAATAATCAATACTCATTTGCTTAGTTTAAGCCAAGATTAATTAAGTCAATTTCATGAAGCCTATATAAGGCCCATTTGACTCCACTAGTTCATTTTGCACACTCAATTCTTCATTTTGAAGCTCTGAACATGAGAGAGAGTGAGAAGAGTGAGATTAGAGTCTAAGTGGAGAGGAATTAAACTCAAGCTATGGGACTTGCTTGGAGATTGAAGGATTGAACCTAGAGATTTAAGAATCTAGCCTTTTGAGCTTAAATCGGAAAGCCTAGGTAAGAATTCAAGCACTAGTGTTGTGACTTAGTTGGTTAATGCATGAATTCAAGGAAAATTAACCTATGAGATGCAAGAATTGAACTATGAATGAAGATTCAGGATGATAATCATACATGCATGCATATCCTCTTACATTTAGAATTTGATTTTGAAGAATTCTTACATGCAAGCATTGATCATGGTATAGTTTTGGGATTCATCAAGTTTCATACCATTTTGCCTTGTTTGATCTTGTTTTGGGAGGTTGAAGTTTATATCAACTCATGCATGTTATGTTTCAAAGTTTTGAGTTTGAATTTTGCACAATTCACATGCTCTTGAGTCTTGACTTTGCAAAATGATCTTAAATTCACAAAGTTTTCCAAGGTTACATAAGTTTCCTTAAGTTTTTGGCCCAAAAGAACATGAATTTCAGCAAATTTAAGTTTTGAGCTTGAAAGAGCAATCTCAAAATTTCAGAATTCTGTCTCTTCACTTGAGCGACAGAACCTGCGCTTGAGCGACCACTTTGTTATCTTGCACTTCCGCTTGAGCGACCAAAAGTCGGCTTGAGCATAAAATGCATGCTCCCAGAAGTTTACAATTTTGCAGACCACTCGAGCGATTAGAGTTGCGCTCGAGCAAAGACCTCAGTCACATATTTGAGTGATTGTTGAGCAAAAAATTCACACAACTAGTACTTTTGCAGAGTTTATAGACCGCTCGAGCGAAGGAAGTTGTGCTTGAGTGACCACTCACATTTTTGGACATTTGCTCAAGTGAAAGAAGTTGCGCTTGAGCGAGGACCTAGTTTTTAGCAAATTTGCCTAAGTGTTGAATAATATGTTTTGGCATCCTCATTGCATTCTAGGCATTCCTAAGCCCTAGTTAAGGCATAATAATGATGATACGAAATAGAAACACACCTAAAGAAGAAAGAACTAAGTTAATAATTCCGGGTGTGTAATTCAATACCTATTCGTTCTGTATCTATGTAGGTCACGCGCCGCAAATTACCTGACTTGTCTGCTCTGTTGTTTGCTTTGGAGCCATCTGTGAGTAATAACTTAGTAAAGCTATGTTCAACTTTATTTATTTTTTGTATATGGAATAAGATCTGTTTATGAAGTGTTATGTTCTGTGCAATGAATGATTGTCTAGTTTCTAACAAGTACTTGTGGCAATAATTCCGTGGTTCAAGTATGTTATTTGTTCCCAGTACTGGAGATTCTTTTGTGGAATTAGCAAGTGTGTTAATTGTTCCCAGTACTGGAGGCCACTTTGTAGAACTGACAAGTATGTTATTTGTTCCCAGTACTGGAGGTTCCTTTGTGGAACTGACAAGTATGTTATTTGTTCCTAGTACCGAAGGTTCCTTATGGAACTGGCAAGTATGGCCCTTAAAGCTTTGTATTAGATCTGTTAGCGCTAATGAATGTACTACATATGAACATGCATGAATTTTGATTTCTGTATATGATTCAAACAAAATTATGAATGTGAATCTATTTCTATTTTCTGAAGTTGTTTGGACATCATTCATTTTACTTTTTACTCTATTATTATTCACTGGGCCTCCCCTCACGGTTTATATTATGTATGTAGGTGAGTAGGCTCGTGACCAAGCCTAAGCTGCTGCCCAGAGAGTTTTGGAGTCAGCCAGCCACCGTGTCTCCCGGAGAGGTTCCCGTTTATAGGTGTTAAGTTTTGTGGATCATGCTAAGAGTTTGTTTTGTGTATCATGTTAAGAATGTTTACGTTTAGTTTCATTTTTGTTTATTCGTATACGGGACTATCCCTTTTAATGATACTTGTACAGTGTTGCATGTCTTATGTAGACATAACGTCACATATGTATATATTTTATACAAAATTTTAAATTATCTGCCTCATGTATGTCAGCATAGCTCAATGGATTACGTATATTTTATATATTTACTTTCGCAACCCCCAATTATATGTTATTATGTTCAGAGGTCTTGGGTAATCCCAGGATTACTGGCCGGTTATGTTGCTAAACCTATAGGGGTGGGTTTAGGTCGTGACAATACGATACTGAACCTCAACTCCGTCTCGAATGCTTTTAATAAGCTTGGCCAAAACCTAGACACAAACTTAGAATCTCTATTCGACACAATGGAAATCAGAACACCTTGCAATCGAATAATCGCAACATATACAGTAGCAAGTCGATCAACATTATAAATAGTCTTCACAGGAAAAAAGTAAGTAGACTTAGTCAATCTATCCACAACAACCCATATAGAATCCATACCTTGGGGTGTTCGGGGTAAGCCCACAATAAAATCCATAGTTATATGCTCCACTTCCATTCTGAATAGAGAGAGGTTAAAGTAACCCCGCTGGTCTTTGGTGTTCCACTTTCACTTGCTAACATTAAAAGCACCTTGAAATGAACTCCGCAATTTTTCTCTTCATATTGGGCCACCAAAAAGCTTGCTTGAGATCTTGGTACATTTTGGTATTTCCGGCATGCATAGCAAATATGGACTTGTGAGTTTCTTCCAAGACTATTCCCTTAATCTCGGGGACATTAGGAACACAAAATTTTCCCTTGAATTTCAACACTTGAGCTTCCAAAGAAAATCCCGATCTCGACTTTGTTTCTATCTCATCATGTACTTTCTTGAGAAATTCATCCTCTAATTGCCATTGTTTAATTTCCTCAATAATAATTGGTTGTGCTGCCATTGCGGCTAACATTCCACCCCGTTCATGTAGCACAATTTCCACCTCCATCCTTTCCAAGTCAAGTAATAGTTCATTTTGCTCCGTCAGCCAACATGCTAAATTTCCCATTGACTTTCTACTAAGAGCATTCGCTATCGTGTTGGCTTTGCCGGGATGATCGTGAATTTGCAATTCATAATCCTTGATGAGTTCTAACCATCGTCTTTGTCGCATATTAAGCTGCTTTTGAGTAAAGAAATACTTAAGGCTCTTGTGATCGGTGTAGACTTCACATGTTGCTTCATAAAGATAATGCCACCATATCTTCAATGCAAATAACACAGTAGCTGATTCCAAATCATGTGTAGGGTAATTCTTTTCATGTGGTTTTAGTTGTCGAGATGCATACACAATCACTCTCCTATTTTGCATAAGCACACACCCCAATCCCTTATGAGAAGCATCACTATAAATAACAAACCCTTCGGTACCTGACGGTAAGGCAAAGACTGGTGTTGTTGTGAGCATTGTCTTTAATTCTTGGAAGACGGACTCTCTCTATTATGTCCACTCAAATGGAACACCTTTTTGAGTCAACTGGGTAAGTGGCACTGCAATCTTGGAGAAATCTTTAACAAATCTTCGGTAATAACCTGTTAAATGCATAAAATAGTGTACTTTTGTAACATTGGTAGGAGCAGGCCAATTCACAATAGCTTCTATCTTTTGTGGATCGACAGACACACCATCATTGTTAATCACATGTCCCAAAAACACAACTTCATTCAACCAAAATTCCCATTTCTTCAATTTAGCATATAACTTCTTGTCCCTAAGTGTTTGAAGAATTAATCTCAAGTGTTTTTCATGTTCCTACCTACTCTTCAAACAAATAAGAATGTCATCAATTAATACCACTACAAACTCATCCAAGTATGGTTTGAAAACCTGATTCATTAAATCCGTAAAAGCTGTTGGTGCATTCGTAACCCCAAAGGGCATGACTAAAAATTCATAATGGTCGTACCTGGTTCGGAAGGCGGTCTTCTCAACATCCTCTGCTTTGACTTTCAACTGATGGTACCCGGATCTCAAGTCAATTTTTGAAACCACTTGTGCCCCCTATTATTGGTCAAACAAATCATCAATCCGTGGTAAACAATATTTATTCTTCACCATTACCTTATTAAGTTCTCGATAATCAATACACAACCGAAGGGTTCCATCCTTCTTCTTCACAAACAAAATGCGTGCGCCCCATGGCGATGTACTCTGTCGAATGAACCCTTTGTCAAGCAATTCTTGCAACTGTATTTTCAATTCTTTCATTTCTACCGGAGACATTCTGTACGGAGCCTTAGAAATCGGTTGAGTACCCGACAAAATATCAATAACAAATTCAATCTCACAGTCTATGAAGTCCCTTAGCAATTCTTTGGGAAATAAATATGAAAACTCACTAACAGTCTAAATATTTTCAACACCCACCTCAGTTGTCTCTCATGCAAAATGCTACACAAATAACCCTTACAACCTTTTAGAAGTAGTTTGCAAGCTTTCATAGCCGATATCAAATAAGGTGGAGGGACTACCCCATGTCCCACAAAAGTAAACTCATTGTGACCCGGTGGGCGAAAAACAACTTGTTTAGACACACAATCGATGGTTGCATGATACTTAGCTAACCAATCCATTCCTAAAATTATATCAAAGTGTACCATATCAAGAGGCATCAAATTAGCACATAATGGAATATCTCCAAGTAAAAGCTCACATGCAGGATACATAGAAGCACATAACATATAGTCCCCAGATAGAAGAGATGCGCACAACACATAATTCAAGGGTTCCATAGATCTATTCAAATTAGGAGCAAAGGTTTTCGAAACAAAGGAATGAGTGGAACTCGAATCAAGTAGCACATGAGCATGTTGGCCATTGATGGAAATCGTACCTGAAACCACGACATCTAAATTCTAGACATCACTCGAAACAAGAGCAAAGATTCTCCCTTGCCTAACATTATCTCTAGAAGTAGTAGGCCTTACCACGTCTTTTTTGCAGGAGTGGAACTGGCTGAACTAGCAGTTGGCCTATTCCATTTTTGTTGCCCAAACATAGGACAATCTCTCATCATATGTCCTGTCTTCCCACACTTAAAGCAAGCTCCTAATGCTCGATGGCAAACCCTTCGATGTTTCTTCCCACACTTCGAGCAAGTTGGTGGTGAATCATAGTTAAACCCCACAATGTTGGAAGTTCCCAAATTTTGCTTCTTGTTTTGTGAGGAAACCAACCCTTTGTGCACATTAGAGCCTTGCCTTTTGCCCTTCCAATTTGAGTGTCGGTTGCTGTTGGCCTAGTTACCTTCTGCGATGATGGCCCTATCCAATATATCCACATATTTCTATACCTTCAACACATTAATCTTCTCAAGAATGGAATCTCGAAGACCTCCCTCAAATTTTCTCGCCTTTTTGTAGTCCTTATCGACCATGTGCGGTGCAAAACGGGGCTAGTTCAGTAAACTGTGCTTCATACTCCGCTGCGATTTTGTTCCTTTACTTCAAGTTTTCAAACTCCGACATAGATACTCCGTGGAAGTACTTTTCATAGAAATTCTCTAAGAATTGAGCCCAATTCATTCCTTGATATTCCTCTCGGATGAGTATCCACCAATGGCGTGCCTCATCTTCCAGTGTAAAAGCAGCAAGTAAAACTTTCTGGCCCTCCGTACATGGAAAAACTTCAAACAATTTCTCTATGCCAAGCACCCATGCCTCTGCCTTCAATGGATCGATTCCCCCTTTGAACAATGGTGGTTTCATCTTTTTAAACTCCTATGTGAGAACAATAGTTTGGTCGTCAGCTTGGTGGTCTTGTACTACAAATGGTGGCACCGACATTGGTAGTGGTGGTGGTTATTGTTGTTATTGTTGTTATTGTTGTTGTTGTTGTTGTTGTTGTTGTTGTTGTTGTTATTGTTGTTTAAAAGCCTCAGCCTGCCCATAATCATTGCCTTCATCCTATTAAGTCATGCAGAGGTTGAATCCTCTCCATCTTCCATTCTTGTTCTCAACATGATCTAGAGGAACACACATTATAACTTTCACAGATAGTACACACATAAGTCACGTCTACAAATGCACATTTTCATGTCATACCTGATTATGAATGCATTATGGATGCAACTTAAACCTTTTCTAGACTTCTTATTACTTACATGGACTCGTGTGTGAGATATTAACTCGTGCTTTGATACCACTCTGTCATGACCGGAACTCGTCCCTAAAAGTTTAGATCATAACCGGCCAGTAATCCGTAGATTACCAAAGCCTCACACGATCATACAGAATATTTATGCTATTGGGGCCATAAATGTAAGCATATAATAATGAGAAATCCATTGAGCTCTGCCAATCATGAGCAAAATTAGAGAGTTAAACACGTAACACATTAATACATTTACATGCCGAACAAAAATATAAGAGCCAAAGGAAATTTGTACATATTGCTTACAAACCCAAGACCATAAAAGCAAAAACAAAATAAGGTCAAGGTATGGTGTGAGTGAAAGACAAAACTCCGTCTCGGAGACATGACTTGATTGGGTCATGAAATGGCTCCTGAAGTTGACTCTAGGGTGTGCTCTATGCTGCGGATCACCTACGTGTGCATACATAATATTGAGTGAGCGAAGCTCAATGAGTAATAATACAGTAAAGCAATGTAAATGGATAATCATAAGGTTCTCACAATATCCATAATCACATAAACAAAGCGGCCTTAGGCCCAAGCATATAACAAGCGGCCTCAAGCCCAATCATATATCAAGCGGCCTCAGGTCCAATCATATAACAAGCGGCCCCGGGCCCAATCATATAACAAGCAGCATCGGGCCCAATCATATAACAAGCAGCCTCGGGCCCATATTGCACATGTCATATAATAATACCGAAGTCTTTTCATTTCATTCAATTCATAATGTTGGCATCATTCACCATTCATGGTTCGAGGAACACAATAAAGAACATATAAGTACAATATTATTATTCACAGTGTGTTTGATCTCGCAGTGTCTCCTTTGCCACACGACCTACACAAGCATTTCACACACACATTCGATAAATCATTTGTTTCAATTCGAACACTTATCTTTCATAATTCGCAACCTTTTTTCATGAGTTTTTAATCATCATTTCACTCCCAAAGGTTTCAAATAAGGTTGAGAATGCGTTCTGGAGGTTGGGAGCACTAACATGAGAAAATAGAGATTTCACCCCTCTCTGGCCGCATGTGTGGCCGTCCAGCCGCTCGAGTGGTCTAGCTCCGCATGTGCGGAAATTCTAGCCACTCGAGCACACAGAACAACCCACTTTTGGTTCAAGGCATGGGCCGCTCATGTGGAGCCTGTGGCCGCACGAGCGGTCTGGACACACCAAGACAGTCCAAAAGTGGCACAAAGATGCAAACTCTCCCACATCATTTCCAAGCCCAAATTCATGCAAAAACAACTCAAAAAATGATATACTAACATGTTTCAAGGGTAATTCCACGTTAAACCTATTAATCTTGCTTCTATTTTAGATTCGTGGTTTCATTTCTTTCTCATATTCAAACATTACATAAACAAGTTCAAAATACATAATCCATGATTGATCTTCCAACAAATCTTATTTTCATGAATCATCTAGGGTTTATTTCTTCGATCAATCACAAGAATGAACTCAAATCAAGCAAGGATGAAAAGATTAGGGTTCAATTTCATGCATTTAGCTCTAGCCATTACATAACTCAAAACCCTAGCCCAAAGTTCACAATTCTTTCTTGATTCCAAGACAAAGATGAGCTAGAGGCAAAGATTGTAAGTAAATTAACGTACCTTAACTTAAATCTATGGCTTGCCCCTTGATTCTCTTCAAATCCCTAGCTTTCTCTTCCACTCTCTCTAACTCACTCTTTAGAGCTCTTAAGAAACAATGAAGAACAAAAGAGGGTTACACATATTCAACTTAACTCATAAATCTTAATTTATTCATTACAAATCATAATTTTTCAAATTTCACCGTAAGCTCTATAAATCATGCTAATCACAAATATGAAGTCGGTTTTTGTTTATTGCGCCTTTAAGGCCTTTAATTTCAATTCAAAGTTTTAATTGCAACAGATATTCCTACTTTCAACAGATGTTTTTTTTCAAATTCACATATTTTCCATACTTAAACTTGCAAATTCATATCAAACACATAATCATATGCATAATTAAGCATATTACGGGTTGAGTTATCACACTAACTATGAAGCGAGAAATAGAGATGGCAAGAGGAGAATTGTCATGTTTCAGCTAGATGCAGTAATGTATATGGAGAATAAAATTGACTTGAAGGTGCAGGATATTAGAACTTACTAGTTAAATTTGTGACTTAGGCGCACTTGATATCTCCATGACATCCTTTTATGATCTAGTGAACATGAGTTAGTCAGGAGTCATTACCTAGTTAGGCCTAAACCTTTACATTTGTCTTTGAGAACTTATGCATTAGGATGATTGGAATTAATTTATGACATTGGTCATAAATCGTTGGTTTGTTGTACTTAATCATATTAATGAGAAGATGACATGGATGATTTGAGTAGGACCTCTCGGGCCCACTCACTTGTGGTATCTTACTCTCATGTGAATGTGTAACTTTGTTCGCAATGGTTGCGCACAAGTAAGTATGAAAGCCGTAGAAGGACATCTGTATTGGCACATTTAGCCCACTACGATATTTGTGAGTAGATATATGTAAGGGTATGATAGTTAGCCCCAATCTCGACACATTTATAGATTACAATACGTATCTTAGTCAAGACAATTTGATCTCCAATAAGTCAAAAGTTTTGAGATAATTTTTGACATTGCATATATAAGGTTAAGATCAATTATATAAAAGCGTTCGTGTTTTTAGTTTTGACCAAGGTGGTGAGTATCTATTTGAGTTGTTTTTTAGAAAACTCTGTAAACAGAAAGGGATGCTTAGAAAATTTATTATTCCTAGTACTTGTAGACACCCTATTTTTGACCACCCGCAAGACTTGTGCACTTGATCCTGGCACTCGATGATGAAAATAGCATTGTGTATGACTCTAGTGTGATTCGAATCCTCAGCCAAGGTCGAGCTCTCGAAACAATCCCAAACCTTTCATATCTACACTGATTGTACCCTTGAATTTTTTTTTTTGAAGCTTGTGCTGCCCTACACTAAGCCTAAAACAGAGGAACAGGGGAACACATTTGGGCCCAGTAGTGCCTGTGGCACCCGACTTTCTTCGCGCGCCCCCCATTCGGAGAAGGCGCGAATTGGTTGTCCTACAGTTTGGACACCTGTCATGGTTCTGAATCTAATCTCACAAAGTGCAATGTGAGACTGATAAACACCAAAGAGTCCAAATCTGGCAATTGGTTTTGGAAAATCAATTTTGAATGAAAAAACACCAAACATGGACTGCTTTGCCAGATTACAGAGTCGCTACCTAAATATTTTGTTTTGGAAAATTTAGGAAACCCTGACTCGTGCCAAAGACCACGTGTCCGTCATCACCAAAGTTGTCTCGGCTCGGGAACTTGGGTACGAGAGGGGAAGGTCTTGAAATGAGCACACCCGCTCGCTCGATCAAAGGATCAGCCTCTACTAAGCATGATATGTTGTTTCATAAACACATGTGTTCTTATTCAATTTATTAATCTAACTTTACTATGTGATGTGCACAGCATACAAGTATAGACTCAATCACGAGAATTGGGACAAAACAACTCATGTTTGTTTTTGAAATTGGTTTGAAAGTGCTACTTGCAAGTAGGCTAAAGCGCGGATTTGCCACTGTCAAGTGGGCTTTAAAACATGATTTTACCACTCCGCAAAGTGGGCTTAAAACATACATTTGATGAATTGTTCCAATTCAAGCAACAAAGCCTTTATCCACAGGCATTCATGCAGTTAATCACTTAAGCAAGTAGCCTCATGGCAAGCATGCCATCATGGCAACACTCACACTCATGCAAGTATGCTAAAGCGTAAAAACTTATAGTGTACTCCAAGCTAAAACAAAAGCTAGTTAGAAATCATGCATGATCCTAACTATGTTAACAATGCCTAATGCAACACATGCAATTATGCAATTAAATAGGCTCGGCTATCTAAGATGGCCATGTATTCATAGAAGTATTGAAATACAATGCAGTTTAAATGATGCGCCGAGCTCGGTGCATGCAGGACAAATGAATGATGCAAACATGCAAGCATAAGGTATGCTAATCAAAATATTTCCTAATCTAACCATCGAAAGTGATTAAGTAAAATGAAGAAAGACGTGGGGTTGGAAGACATACACACACACACACACGCTTACTACAACATTGTGCCCTCGCGACGGAGGGTCCGAATAAATAAGAGCTAAGCTAAGCTACTTAGAAGATTACAAAATAAACTAAGCTGAATTAATTACAGCACATGTAATTAACTACAACTAGCTAGTAAAGCGATAAAGATGGCCTCGTGGGCGAGGGAGACATGCATGCTCAGTTGGGGTCTGCTCAGAAATCCATTGCTTTGCCGTCAATTGCCTCTGTTTGCACTTCCCTTGGTTTCTGAACATTGAACCAACCTCCACACTGTTTCTACTCTAAAACAGGATGATTTCTGCACAAAATTGGACTAGTGGCCGGTTGACCACAAAAAGTGGCTGCCGGCCACCTTCACTGGCCGACCAGCTAGTAAAAGTGGTCGGTCGGTTACCTCAAGTGGCAGGTCGGCCACCTGCTTTTCCAAACTTCTGGTTTTGCTGCAACAGAGAACAACAGAGGCACACCAATGTATTTGCAAGGAAATGTGTGTACTACCACTCTTCTCATCATGTCTCAAGCTCAAAGGAGAGTGGCACTCGGCTCTCAAGCCACCAACCAAGCATCTTAATGCATGATGACCCGAAAACCGAGCTTGTACAAGCTTAGTGAATGCACAAACAATACACAAAGAGCCTCCACCCTATCATACATGATCAAGGGTGTTGGCGATCAAGAAATGTGACACGTTTCATCACTTTGAGTATGAAACGTCCCACATTTCTTGCGTTTGGATTAACGTCCAATCCAAACACATGCAATGCAAACATGCTTATCTTAGTCATGTTTTACTTGATTCAATTTTGTTTACACATTTTAGCTTACCAATTAATCCTTTAACCGGTTAAGTCCGACGTGAAAAGTCCACTAATTGGAAAGATGGTCTAAGCCACAAGTGCCTTGAGCATGAAAGAGGTTTCATGTTGTTGGTTAGTAGAAATCCTCAAGGGAGGATTAAAACTATTAGGCATGTGAACCTCAATTCCATATTCAAGCCATCAAGGGGCTCAAGACTACTTTCAAAGCGAATGAAAGATTAAAACAATGGAGTGCAATGACATATATTCCAGCACTGAAATAGCATGCTAAATGACTTAAAATCATGCAAACAAACCATGCAAACATGTTAAGAGTCAAAAGCATTGAAGCTAGAGAAGGACACAACACTAGAGGTATGCAATACAAAGCCCAAATGACCAAATCAGCTATGGACAGACCTAAAACATGTCAAATCAGTGGCCTAATCATGCTAAAACTTAGGCACAAAAGACAGGAAAATCATGCGCACATGTTGACTCGCAAGCAAGGCACAAAGCTTAACTCTTAGAAGCAATTAAGGAGTGACACATGCAAGAGTGTGGCAAAGATATATGCTCTGAAATCACATGCTAAATGATACCATATCATGGAAACATCACAAGCAAAGCATGCTAAGGGTCCTAAAACTCAAAGCTAGTTAAGGCCATTTACACTATAGCTATACAAAGCAAAGCATGTGTGACCAAGACCACCCAAAATAGAGTTTAAGCATGGCAAAACATGAGCAAAAATGTGCTGGAGTGGAGCCAACACATGCTAAAATATTAGGCTAATTCATTAGACATGCTAGGCTAATAAGTATGATTGCACTACAAGTACAAAAAGCAAGCAACAAGTGGCCAAACTAGCCAAAAACAGAGTTAAAGCAGGTCAAAATAGAGCCCCAAACATGCTTGAACAAAGCTACAAAAAGGTAGAAATACATGCTCATTTGGTAGGCCATCAACACATGCAAACAAGACAAGAGGAGGGGGGGCCACCCCCTCCCATTTTGGTCCTCAAAATCAACTTTCTACCACTGAAATTCCTTTGGAATTCAGTGGTTAAAAGGCCAAAAAAAGTTGTTTTAGAAAGCTTTGAAAGATGGCACAAAAGCTTAACAAGCAAAGAGACAAGAAGGGTGGACCACCCTCAAACTCAAAAGGGGCTTAAACCACCATTTTTGGGACTGAAAAATAGAGTTTTCTTCAGTTCAAAACCAAGCCAAAAATAGTTTGCAAAGGTGGCAAAACAAGTGTGCAAGACAAGCTTAAAAGGGACAAGTGCTTACCCTTGAAGCACAACAGCAAGACAGGTGCAAATCTGAGCCAAAACCAGCTTTGAGAGCTCAAATAGGACCTCCAAGAACCTCAGAAACAAGGTAGAGGTGTTTGGTCTAGGGTGTCTTTGCAAGAGTGTAGGAAATTCTCATTTCTAAGCACAATATAGGAAGAGAGAGAGGCTTCTAGAGAGAGAGGCTAGAATTTTGCTCACAAAATTATAGAGAGAAAGAGAAAGAGATTTAGAGAGAGAGGCTCCCAAACTTGTTAACCTCCCAAAATGAGAGATATTGCTTCAATATATAGCCAAAAAAGAGCCTTTGGTCGAAATATCTGAGCTAGGACAGCTGGCACATTGTGAAAACAGCTTGATGAGAAATATCAGCAAAAAAACTGAGTTTAGGACACAACTGGCCAGTCAGCTACTTCAAGTGGCCGGTTAGCTACCTTTTCTGGCCGGCTGGCCACCTCAAGTGGCCGATCGACTACTTTTCTGGCCGATAGCTAAAATCTACTCTGAAGGTCAAACTTCAAATGGGCATAAATCCTTCATCTGAACTCCTTTTCAGGTCATTCTTGTGCCCAAATTGAAGCCCAGAAGTAAGCTTTCCAATAGTGGCAGCCTCACATCAAAATTTTAAGTGTGCTAAGCGATATGCCTCTTTTAGTGAAGACTGCTTAGTTTTGGTCCTCTGGGATTCATGCCTAACTGCTCCTCAGCTAGTTTTCTTCCCTCCTCTCCTCTTTTCTTCAACTTCAAACCCCTAAATAAGGTGTTTTGAAAGATTTTTCAAAAATTTCAGCTCTCTTTCATTCATTCCACTTTGTCCTTGCTCAGTTTACCGAAAAGCACAACATTTAATGAAATGCGAGCCTCGGAACATCGTAGGAACTTCATTTCAAAAATATTTTGAAAGAGTTTAAGGCTTAAAAACCATTCAAAATAGTTTTGGTCTAAAATGGGGTGTAAGGTTGGGATTTGACTCTTCTCTTGCCAAAGAAATCAAACCTTTGTATAGCATAGCCTGCACACCTTTCATCACCAAGTAAACAATCAGTAGCACCAAAGTCTTAAGGGCGATCAAAAATGGGGTGTCTACAGTGCCTTATTGAGGGAGCCCGCCAGCTGTCCATTTTTGAAGATATTTTCGACCTATTTTGCGCAAATTCTATAAATACGAGCATATATCTCTGTTTTGAGGGTTGAAGATTTTGCAAAGAGCCTATACACTCATTGAGAGCTCCTTCTTGTGTAAGTCATCTTTGAGCAAGCTTACCACTGTAGACACCCCATTTTTGACCATCCTCAAGACTTGGATGTTCTTGCAGGGTACATCCAGCAACAAGTTTGATCGCTCGTCGAGTACTCAACTTTTGCGACGGAATGCTCCAGGTTTGATCTTTCCAGACCCTATTTCCATTCTGCCTCATATTTGGACCATATGTTGGTCTTTGCATAGTGATGTTCTTGATGGGCTACCGGCCATCACTGAGGGCTGCGGGCCATGGGCTTTGCCCTGCCGGCCATCAATAGGCCCTACCGACCATCAATGAGGCCACTGTCGGCCACCATTGATGGCTGGCCGACCACCAATGTTTTAGGAGATATTTTTGTAGATATTTTGATAGCTGTTCGTACAGATGAGCTCATTTGCATGCACGTGGATGGCTGGATTTGTTTGAAGGCTTCTTGTATCTCCTATATATAGAGCTCATCTATATGCATGCAAAGGGTTACAAAGTTTGAGCTGAGCAAGAATTCTCTCCCTCTCGCTCTAGAATCCTCTCTCTCTATATTTTGTGCTTAAAAGTGAGCTTTCTCGACATATTTGCACTAGCTCCCTTAGCCAAACACCTCCATCTTAGAGTTGAAGTTCTTGGAGGCCTTGTTTGAGCTCCTTGGAGTGTTTTTGGCTCAGAAGTTTGGTTGTTTAGTTGCTGTTTTGTTGCTGTGCTTCAAAGGTAATCACTTCCCCTCTTTTAAGCTTATTTTTGCATACTAGTTTGGCCACCTTTGCATGCTGTTTTTGTAATAACCCGACCCTCGTACATGTTCCTTGTTATATTTTCGGATCCTATTTTGTGATTTAGGATGCTTACTGTGTAATTCCATGAGAAATTAGGGATACGAAAGTTAACTCCATGTTTAAAGCATATGTTTAAGAATGTCTATCTGTTCAATAAGGAAAGTATCTGTTACATGAGAAAGCTTAGATCAGAAATTGGAAGCCTTAAAGGCTTAATTATCTGAAATTGACTTCACACATATAATCAGCGTAATTTTTAAGTAATATTAAGCATTTTTGGGAAATTTCAATTTCGGATGTTTAAACGATTGACTTTTGTCTTATTAGCCTTATATATATGTGTGTGTTCTTTGAGCTTTGAACATAGTTCAACACATTACATGAAAAAGGATAGTGAGAGTAAGAGTAGAGAGAAATTTGAAGGGAGTTTCACTAAAGGCTAGAGATTGAATAATCTAGAGAGACTTTGGGAGATCTCAACTCAAGGTAAGTTTGTCTACCTCTTATAATTCCTCTCTTGAATTTGAGGATGATACAACCATGATAATTGAACCCAAGGTGTAATTGAATCATGTTTTATCCATTGGATGAGCTTGAACTAAGTTGCTTATGTATGTATGTGGAGAATTTAGCTTGATTTCTTTCTTTCTCATGAAAGATCATGAAGAACTCACCCTATATATATATGTTGATGTAATATATGTGATGTTGGTGCAAAAAGGGGAAATTTGACCATAGTTAAGAATTCAAGAATTAGTGTTATCTACTTTAATGTATGTATTTGAAGCCCTTGTAATATGAATTTTAGGTTATGTATTGTCAACTAAAAATGTTAAAATAAGCCTTGTGAGGATGTACCAAAAGATGGGATTTTGTAAGAAATTTTCGGACAATTTTGAGCAGAATCGCCGCACGTACGGGTGTCATGGCTGCACGTGCGGGAGGTGCTGCCGCACGTGCAGGAGTCATGGCCGCACGTGCGGGAAATGGTGAAAAACAGGGGCTTGGCCACTGTCTAAAAGGCACGCGCGGGGCATTTTGCCGCACGTGCGGGGCTCACAGCCGCACGTGCGGCCCATGCTGAAAAACGTGGGTCGCTCCGTTTTGCGTGTAGAACTCTCTAATGTTGTCGGAATATGTATTTGATGCCTTTTTAATATGTATAAATTCCTTTGAAATAAAACGATACAGAAAGTAACCTGATATGAAAAAGAAACTAAACTCTAAAGGTTGAATGTGTGCAGGGCACACTCCGGGAGGAACAAGTTCATCATTACAACACTGTGAGTAGTAATATCATTATCCGCTTTACATATGGCTAATGATTTTCATTAGCATTTCGTTTTCGCAACTATGTTAATGTTTCAAGTATGCAACTATGCTCATCTTTCAAGTGTGTATGTTAGTGTTCAAGTATGTTCCAAGTATGTAAAGAAAGAAATGGGAAGGATAAAATACCTTCCTTCTATAAGACTCTGGGCCTACGGCCATTCAATGTAAATTGTTATGATACGAAACAAAGTGCTACACGGAACTAAGTGCTACGACGTGAGCCACCTCTAGAATCCGTGTGAGACACCTCTTGAGTTCGCATAAGTATGTTTGAGGGCCTTGTGCCATCATGTTTAAGGGCCTTGTGCCATTCTATTTAAGGGCCTTGTGCCATCATGCTTAAGGGCCTTGTGCCATCATGTTTAAGGGCCTTGTGCCACCATGTTCAAGGGCTTCAAGCCATTATGATTTAAGAATGTAATATGTCAAGCTGTTATGTTCAAGATTAGGCCTAAGGCTGTTATAAGATGAATACAGAATCAGGCTAACTTTGTAATCTTTGTATTTTCATATGTATTGATATACGTCTTGTTTCAAGTTGAGCATCATTTCATTTATGTATTACTATTCACTGAGCCCGGCTCACTTTCTGTTATGTCTGTTTCTGTAGGCAACCAACCAGGTGGTCAATCCTAACCCATGACGCCCTGTTTCTTTTGTCAACCTTCATGCATCCAAGCACTCACGAAGCCACTTGTTTTGTGAAGTTTATTAAGATAATTAGCTCACTTCTTGGCTATCCTTCCAAGGTTGAATGTATATAACTTCAGCAGTTTTTTTTTATTATACGCCCGACTACAGGGCTGGGTCTGTATATGTGCTTGTGCATAAGTGCTGCTAAGGAATATTTTTGGATTCTATCAACCTATTATGGTGTATGTAATGTACAAGATCCTGGCATGTTAGAAATAGCTCAATGGAGTTTGTTTGGTTTTATATTCTTCTAATATTTTGTGCTTCCGTCAAGGCCCCATATGCTATATATACCAGGTTATATGTCTGTTTTTGAATGGGTCATGCCCGAACTTTTAGGGGCAAGTTCGGGGCGTGACATTTTTTGGTCTTGTTGTCAGCTATAAAACCCTCTATTTTTAGGTGTTAAAAATGGTGGTTTGAGGCCCTTTTGAAGTTAGGGGTGGTCTACCCCCTTTTGTTGTTTATTTGCTAAGAATTGCGCTACCTTTTAAAGCTTTTGAATCCCCCTTTGTTTGGCCTTTCTACCACTGAAACTCAGAGGTTTTTCAGTGGTAGAAACTTGGTTTTAAGGTCCAAAATAGGAGGGGGTCCCCTCCTTGTATCTTGGTTGCATGTGTAGATGGCCTAATTGTTGAGCATGTTTTTCTACCATCTCTTGACTTAATCTCAGCATGTTTTTGTGACTTTCTTGACATGTTATAGCTCTAATTTTGGTTGGTTGAGTCATTTGATGCTCATTTCTTACACTTGTAGGCCATGTTTGTTTGGGTGGACATGAGCTTGGGATTGGACTAATAGTCTAATAAAATTATTAATCCGATGTTTGGTTAAACAATTGAAATAGGGACTAATTATTTTAAACTTGACTATTAGTTAAGATAGGATACATAATCCAACGGATTCGTAGTCCTAGGACTATTAGTCATGGGAATGCTAATCCAGTCCGCCCAAACAAACATGGCCGTAGTGTAATCTTGCTATCATGACCCGAACCCGCCCCTATGGGTTAAGGTCATAACCGGCCAGTAATCAAGGGATTACTGTGGCCTCAGACCAAATAAGGTACACTTCATCAGAGTTAAGGGGCCAAATGGAAGCAAACTTAACAATTTTGTCCATAGAGCTGTGCTTACATGGCACATCATAACATTTCACATATACTCATTAATAACTCATAGCAGCAGGAAAATAACTCCAAGTTCTATACATACAGGATCATTCAAGTCTAAGTGAGTCAAACCCAAGGTTATATACAAAAGTAATCCAATGTTTTCGCCAATATAACAAAACTATATCAAAAGAGAAAAAGAGGCAAAGACAAGTCTCATGCGTGAGACGTTTGGGCTGACTCTTCAAAACCTTGACTGTTTCTCACATATTTCACCGAGGCTGGGTTTGGACATCCCTTGGCTCACCTACATACACATGAATGAGCGAAAGCGAAAGCCTAGTGAATAATATCAAATAAAGAAGGTACGCAAATTGAATTCACATATATCAGACGGCCTTAGGCCCAAGTAGAATTCTATTCAGTGCATTATTTTGGTACATTAGGCGATTCAAGCCCGAGCATATCAAACGGCCTCTGGCCCAATCATTCATGTATATCAAACGGCCTTTGGCCCAATCAATTGTATCCAACGGCCTTTGGCCCATTCATTCATTCATTCATGTCAAACGGCCTTCGGCCTAATCGTTCATGTCAAACGGCCTTCGGCCCAATCAATTGCATCCAACCACCTTTGGCCCAACCATATGGCATAACAAATATTTGTCCACAATTCGATTTAACAAACTTATAAGACTTAGATGGAAGTAAGCAATTGGACAAATGACATACTTCAAATATCTTTATTAAGATATTACTCACAGTGATCTGCCGATGGATTTTCCCTCGTGCTTGACCCTACACATTTCATGAACACAATGGGTCATAAACGATTCAATCCATTCTTAATTCATAAATCCCTCTTAGGCTTCTTTCTTATCTTTTTAATTCATTTATGATGCTCAATGCATGCCTAAGAGTGCTTAGAAATGAAAGAGAACTGAAAATGAAACACAGAAGACCTTCACAAAATTTCTGAAACAGGGGTCCTCGCTCGAGCGTGGGTCCCGCTGCTCGAGCGGACCCTCATGGTCTGCAAAAGTACTGGTTGCCTCATTTTTACGCTCGAGTGTGAATTCAGACGCTCGAGCTGAAAGTCACACTACATGGCTCCCCATTCGAGCGTAAATGTCCCCGCTCGAGCGGACATCAATGTCTGCAAAAAAAATATGGGAGCTCGCATTTCACGCTCGAGCGGCGCTTTCCTCGTTCGAGCGGACATGCCAAATTTTGGGTTTTCCAGAATTGTTCTTCAAGTTCAAACTCCATGTTCAAAGGTTCAAAACTCACATTTTTGGTACAAAAGCATAGAGAGGCATTACATAATATAAGAATACAACCAATGTGAGGCCAATTATTCAAAATCATGATCTAATCCTCAAATAGATCAACATTTCTCTTGCATGATCCAAACTTATGCACTCAAGCTTCATACCAATTTCATAACTTCATCAATCATGCATGCATGTCAATTTTGACTTCATTTGTATTTCAAATGTTGCAAATGACACTTATTACTATGAAACCCATGAAAATTATGTATGCATGTGAAGATTGGTGCCCAATTCTCCATGTTCAACATTATTCATGCTAGCTTATGCAATTTCATGGCAATTCATGGTGATTCATACTAATTTCATGCATGCATGTGCATTCTAACTTCATATTCAACTCAATCTTTGCCATGAGCTACCATGTCACTTGGATTCACAAAATTACAAACTTAACTCATAAATCTTTACTCAATTACTCACCTATGAGGTTTAATTCTTCCAAATTATAGCAAATTCTTGAGCCTAGCCTTTCAAAGCTTGAGCTCCTTAGCAAGATGTTCAAGATTGGCCCTTTTCTCTCTCTTTAAGGTGTGATTTCAGCCAAATGAGTTTAAAAGAGAGGAATTGAGTGAGAATGAGCCTTTTTATAGGCTCTCTTAATCACATTTCATTAACACTAATTAATTGAGCACTTTTTCATCAATTTAATCTATTTATTTTGTTCCGAATCAATTTTTAATTAAATTTCACCGTAGGCTCTAAAAATTATGCTAATCACAATGGTGTAGTCAATTTCGATTTTGTGGTCGATAAGGCCTTCAATTTAAATTCTAAAGCAGAAAATCAAACAGATTTTCCTACGTTGAACAGATAGAAATTCAAAACCACATATAATCATATAAATGGCACTCAAAATCATACCAAACACATAATCACAATCATAATTAAGGTCAATTAGCACAATACGGACCAGGGTTATCACACTTGCTCACTAGCCTTGCATGACTAATGAGTTAGCTTATTATTCTAGCATGTGTTGGCTCCACTTCAGCATGTTTTTGGCCTTGCTTTGAGATGCTTAAACTCTGTTTTGAGTAGTCTTGGTCCTTTGGGACTTGCTTTGTATAGCTATAGTGTAGTTGCCTTCACTAGCCTTGTGTTTTGAGGCCCTTAGCATGCTTTGCTTGTGATGTTTGCATGATATAGCATCATTTAGCATGTGATTTCAGAGCATATACCTCTGTCACACTCTCACAAATATCACTCTTTCATTGTGTGTGAGAGTTGTGCCTTTGCCTTGTTTGTGAGCCAACGCATGAGCATGTCTTTCTTGTTTTTCATGCTACAATTTCAGCTCATTTTAGCCACTGTTTTGGCGTGTTTGAGGTCTGTCTAGGGCTGGTTTGGCCATTTGAGTTTGGTATTGGATGGTTCTAGTGTAAAGCTTTTCACTAGTTTTAATGCTTAAGTCCCCTAACATGTTGTACATGAGTTGTTTGCATGTTAGAGTCTTGTGTTTCATGCCATTTTAGCACTGAAATTCTGCCACCTCCCTCATTTCTTCATTTTTCTATTTTGTTTGAGGCTTGGTTGGTCTTAAAGTTGTGTTTAAGCTTGAGATTGAGGCTTATGCTTTAATGGCTTTAACCCTCTCTTGGGGGTTTATACTAGTCAAATGCATGGTTTCTCTCAAGTCTTAAGTCATCTTGTGATTGACCTCCCTCTCATTAGAGGACTTTCACATTGGACACATCAATTAAAGAATGGTTTGGTAACTTAAAATGTGTAAACAAGAATTGAGCAAAGTAAAACATGCCAAGATAAGCATGTTGTAGTTGCATTGCATTGTGTTCAATCAGACGTTATATTGAACACAAGGTAGATTGGCCCATTTCATACTCAAAGTGATGAAAATGAGCCAATTTTCCTTTGTCTCCATTACCCTTGATCATGCATGATAGGGTAGTGGTCCTAGAGTCTTGTTTGTCTTGCATTTTTGAATGAGTACAAGTTGGATCTTTGGCCATCATGCATTGTGAATGCTTGACTGGTGGTCTTGGATTCAATAATGCAACTCCTTTGATGTTTTGAGATGATAAGGAGGGGCATAGTACAAACATACCCTAGGGAGACCCTCCATTTTCCTCTGGTTTGAGCTCTGTTGCAGAATGGTGATGCAGCACACCAGTGGCCAGCAGTGCCTCACTGATGGCCGACACTGCTTCATCCTTGGCCGGTAGATGGCTGACAGAAGCTTCTCATGGCCGGCAGGCCATTGATGAATTCCTCAGCATGGAATTGGTAAGGCAGAGCAGAAAATTCTTGGGTAACCCTGCAAACAGAGCCTCTCAAGAGCAAATCGGAAGGTGTTTCAAGGCGACAACCGAGTGCATGCATCTTCTAATTTTCGAGGTAGAGCTGAGGCAGCCTAGTTTAAATATTATGCATGTTTAGTTGGTTTTGTAATTTAATTAGTTAGTTTGCTAATTGATTAAGTGTTGTAATAATTAAGTAGCTTAGTTTAGCTATTTCTTTATTGTTTTGTAATAATTAGTAAGTAGTTTACTAGTTATTCAATTTGTTGTGTAATAATTAGTCTAATTAGTTCAATTAGATTAGTTTGATTAGCTTAGCTTAGTATAGCTTAGCTTTTATTCGGACCCTCCTTCGCGAGGGCGCAATGTTGTAATAAGGGTGCGTGTGTGTGTGCATGTCTTCTAACCCCACTTCTTTCTCCCTTTTATTTAACCACTTTCGATGGTTAGTTTAGGGCATATTTTGATTAGCATACCTTATGCTTGCATGTTTGCATCATTCATTTGTCTTGCATGCACCGTGCTCGGCGCATCATTCAAACTGTATCGCAATTTCAATACACTTATTTGAATACGTGTTCAAAGCATGTTATCAAGTGTTGCATTTATATGCCATCTTAGATAGCCGAGCCTATTAATTTCATATTGCATGTGTTGCATTAGGCATCTTAACATAGTTAGGATCATGCATTGATTTCTAACTAGCTTTTGTTTTGGCTCGGAGTACACTCTAAGTGTTTACGCTTTAGCATCCCTGCATGAGTGTGAGTGTTGCCATGATAGCATGCTTGCCATGAGGCTATTTGCTTAAGTGATTAACTGCATGAATGCCTGTGGATGAAGGCTTGATTACCTGAATTGGAACAACTCGATGATTGTGAGTTTTTAAGCCCACTTTGCGAAGTGGCAAAATCATGTTTTAAAGCCCACTCGAGGGTGGCAAATTCGTGCTTTAGCCTACTTGCGAGTAGCACTTTCGAACCATTTTCGAAAACAAACATGAGTTAAATTCGTTCCAACTCTCGTGCTTGAGTCTATACTTGTATACTGTGCACATCACATTGTAAGTTAGGTTAATAACTGGAATAAGAACACATGTGTTTATCAAATAACATATCATGCTTAGTAGAGGTCGATCCTTTGATCGGGTGAGTGGGGGTGCTCATTTCAGGACCTTTCCCTCTTGTACCCAAGTTTCCGAGCCGAGGCAACATTGGTGATGACGGATATATGGCCTTTGGCACGAGTCAAGGTTTCCTAAATTTTCCAAAATAAAATATTTAGATGGCGGCTCTGTAATTTGGCAAAGCAGT
Organism: Camellia sinensis; assembly: GCF_055761805.1. Taxonomy (NCBI): domain Eukaryota; kingdom Viridiplantae; phylum Streptophyta; class Magnoliopsida; order Ericales; family Theaceae; genus Camellia; species Camellia sinensis. The sequence continues at coordinate 12,367,418 of NC_138968.1, forward strand.
CCATGTTTGGCACTTTTTGATTCAAAATTGATTTTCCAAAATGATTTGCCAGATTTGAACTCTGTAGTGATTTATCAGTTTTACATTGTACTTTGTGAGATTAGATTCAGAACCGTGACAAGAGTCCGAATTGTAGGAGACCAATTTGCGCCTTCTCCGAAAAGGGGGGCTCGCGAAGAAAGTCAAGTGCTATGACCACCCTTAAGCTATATCCATACTCCATACACACCCCCAAACCTTAACCTTGGAGCCTTGGTTGAATCTTGAGGAGCACAATTCAAGCTTGAGAGTGTGTTAAGATTGAGTTTGATCAATAATCAAAGCTTACTCCATTTAAGAGGTATAGGCTTGTAACTCTTGCTTTTGCTTTCATTTTATTTCATCTTTGTCTATTTCTTGTATTCTTGAGCTGTTTTGAATACCTATCAAGTGTTCAAACTTGGGTTTGAATAAGCTACCAAAGGTGGTGAGGTTTAACACCCTTCCTTGTACCTACTTTCATAACTCAACCCTTTGTTTTTTTACACTTCTTTTCTTTGACTTTTAAACTAATTTTTAGAGTTTGAAAAAGGGCTAAAAACATGGTTTGAAGTCTCAAAATTGGAGGGGTTAGCCATCTCTCCTTATTCTTGTTTAACTAGTCTTGTTTGTCTTGCTTTGTGTTTGACCTTTTGGACTCTTTTCATACACTTTTAGCCAACATTTTTCACATATTAGGGGTTGTTTTAGGGCTGTCCTAGTTTATTTAATTAGTGTATGCTTTGAATATATAGCATATTATGTTGGAAATCCTCATATCTAGCTTGTTGTGTTGTGTTGCCTATACTTTGATAGCTTTTCTTTGTTTAGTTTTCATGTCAAGATTATCATTTTAATAAGCAATCTAGCACTCATCTCTGCAACCTCCCTCTTTTCTTCTTTTGTTTGAGAGTTATTTCAACCGATTGAGGTTGTTCAAAGCATGTGAAAAAGTCCCATACTCAATGGCTTAATCTCTACAGAGGTTTATTGTCAACGGCACGGTCTCTCTTTCATGTTTAGAAACACCTCTTGTTTGACATTTTTGGACAAAAGAACTAAAGAATGGAAAAGACTAAGAAAATTGGCTTAAAATGAACCAACCAACCTAAAGAAAATGAGTCATATTGCTTGGGTTTGGCCGGACGTTATGCCGAGTCTATCGTGTTAAGGGTTGTCATATGTTAATTCATGATGTTTTGATGAACCTAGAAGCGTCTCTACATCCCTCTTTGAGCTCGCTTTATGATAGGAGGGAGGGGTGGTTGTTATTCATTGCATTTATTGATTTTGGTCCAAATTGTCTCTGAAATCATCAAGCGATCAACTTGCTTATTGATGGTTTTGGAACCAACTTCGTTATTCTCTTGAGGCTTTCCATGACAGAGAAAGGAGGAGGGGACAAATAGAGTTTAGAATCACTCTGTCTACACTGTTTTCATTTCAGAGCACAAAAATAGGGTTTTGCATGAAATTAGGGCACGACCGGCCTTGTTTGGACCCGACTGGGCCTCATTAGGGGTCGGTCGGGCTCCAATGTTTGGTCAGCAGTATGTTTTGTAGAAAACAAAGGTCAGTGGCTGAAGGTGAAATAGAACAAGTTTGGGCAAACATAGTAGTTCCTGGACACTACGCATGTAAGCATGATGCATCTTTGATATTGTTTAATGATTAATCATTGTAATTATTATTGTTGTAGTTAATTATTTTTGTAATTAGCCTTGTTGTAATAAATTAGATAGCTTGTTTATTTCTTTATTCATTCATTCGAATATGTAATAGTTAGTTTATTCGGACACTCAGACACTCATTCGGACTCTCTTGCATAGGGCAAAATTGTAATAATGCGTGTATGTCTTCCAACCCCAATTTCTTTCTCCCTTTTATTTCTCCATTTATGATGGTAGCATAGAACATCACGTTTACTTAGCATTTTCCATGTTTGCATCCATGTGTCTTGCATGCATAAAGGCTTAGTTCATCATTTGAACAAAGCATTATTATTGCTTAAATTCTTTGAAAACGTGCTTAGACTGCATGCCTTGAATTGATTCACATGCCGTGTTAGTAGCCGAGCCTATTAAGTTACATAATTGTGTGTGGTGCATTAGTCATATTGCATTAATTAGGATCATGCATTTTTTCTATCTCTTTTATTTTCTTTTGGCTTGCCTTGGAGTACTAGGTGAGCACTTATTGCTTTAACATATTGTATGTGTGTGATTGTTGCCATGTCAAGCATAATACCATGAGGCTAAGTGCTTAAGTGATATATTTGTTTGAATGCCTGTGGATGAAGGCTAATTGCTTAAATTGGGATAATTTGATGAATGTACATATGAGATCACTTTTTCAAGTGGTACATATTCGAAATAATTTTCAAACACATACAGAATCAAAGTGTTCCAATTTTTACAAATTAGTCTATACTTGTGTGCATCATTTAGTAAAGTTTGCGTAATAATCGGAATAAGTGCATATATTGTAAATAAAAATCATATCATGATTAGTAAATGCCGATCTTTGATCGAGCGAGTTAGGTGCTCAATTCATGACCTTCCCCTCTCGTACCTAAGTTTCCGAGCCGAGACACTTTGGTGATGACAGACATGTGGCCTTTAGCACAAGTTTCGGGTTTCCTAAATTTCTCAAAAATATTTAGGTGGCGACTCTGAAATTTGGCAAAGTAGTCTATCTTCGGCATTTTGATTCAATATTGATTTTTCAAAAGAATTGCCAGATTTGGATTCATTTGTGTTTATCTATTTCACATTGCACTTGTGGAATCAGATTCAAAACCGCAAGAGTCCGAACTGTAGGGCTAGTCATATCGGAAAGGAGCACGAAGAGGCAAGCTACAGTACTCAGCAACACAATGGTATAGTAGAGATCAAGAATTAAATATTGTTTATGTTAGGTGGATGATAGAGTAATATGTTTCTCAATTGGGAATTAAACTTTAGTTTGTTGCCTATGTCCTTAACTAATTGCCCTCCATATCAGATTTTACACTTCATTTGAATAATGGGTAAACGGAGAGCCACTTGTGGGCGATCTATAACCATCAAGCAGCTTGTCTTCATTTTACGTCTCATAAGGTTACGAAGTTAAGACCTAAAGTTCTATAACGCATTATTGTATGTTGTCTTGTAAATGCTTAGGGTCATGCAGTGCATTATTGTATGCTGTCATGTAAACCCTGCAGATCATGTGCTTATAGGTGAGTAGCTTTGTGGGAGTGTAACTAAGTCACATAATGTTAGTAAAGGTGACTGTAGACGCGCCCCGAGGGTTTCTGTGCTACAGTTCGGACTCAAATGTCACGGTTCTTAATCTGATCTCACAATGTGCAATGTGAGAATGATAAATCACCAAAGAGTCCAAATCCAACAAATCGTTTTGGAAAATTGATTATTAAGAAAGAAGTGCCAAACATGGACTGCTTTTCCAGATACAGAGTCGCCACCTAAATGTTTTATTTTGGGGGAATTTAGGAAACCCTGACTCGTTACCTAAGGCCACGTGTCCGTCATCACCAAAGTTGTCTCAGCTCGGGAACTTGGGTACGATTGGGGAAGGTCATCTATGAGCAAACCCGCTCGCCTGATCAAAGATTGGCCTGTACTAAACATGATATCTTGTTTTTGAAAACACATGCGCTTTTATTCCGGTTAATTAGCTAATTTTACTACGTGATGCGCACAACACAAAAGTATAGACTAGATCGCCTAATTTGGAACAAAGCATTGCATATCCGTTTGTTTGGAAATGGTTTGAAGTTTGCTACTCGTAAGTAGGCTAAAACGTGGATTTGCCACCCTCAAGGGGGCTAGAAAACATGATTTGCCACCTCAAGTGGGCTTAAAATTCGCATTTCGATGAATTGTTCCAATTCAAGCAATCTGACCTTCACCCACAGGCATTCAGGCAGTTTATATCACATAAGAAAATAGCCTCATAGCAAGCATGCTATCATGGCAGCACTCACACTCATGCAATGATGCTAAAGCATAAACACTCACAGTGTACTCCAAGCCAAAGAAAGAAGCTAATTAGAAATCATGCGTGAATCCTAACTATGCCGAGATGCCTAATGCAACACATGCAAAAATGTAATTAGAATAGGCTCGGCTAATCTAAGATGTCATGTGAATGCAACTAGATAATCATGTACTCAAATTGGTATTGAAATACAATGCAGTTAGCATGATACGCCGAGCCCGGTGCCTGCAATACGAATGAATGATGCAAACATGCATAGCATAAGGATGCTAAATTGAAAATGACCTAGAATTAACCATCATAAGCGGTTAAGTAAAAGGGAGAAAGACGTGGGGTTGGAAGACATTTACACACTCACGCACACTTATTACAAAATTCGCCCTATCGATGGAAGGTCCGAAAGAATAATACAAATTAACTAATTAACTAACTAACAAGCTAATTAATTAATTACAAAACCAAATGAATAATTAGCTACAACTAATTATTACAACACTTAAATAATTAATAGATTAATTAAGCTACGAAAGGAGGTAAAGCAGCCTCAGGAAGAGGGATAAATGCATGCTCAATCGGCTTCGCTCGGAAATCCGTTTCCATGCTTCATGTTGCCTCTGTTTGCACTGCTCTGTACCTTTGAAAACTGTGCCAACTTCTGTGACACTTCTGAACCGCCTTGGGGACATGTTGAGAGTCCATCGGCCAAGAGATAGGGCCATCGTCCAAGGGATAGTGGTCATCGACCATATGCAAGGCTCTCGGCCAATAATGTTTAGCCGACCGGTACTGAAGATGGTCGATTGCCCATCTCTTCCTACAGAATGCTGTGTTGCTGCAGCAGAGGGCAAACAGAGCATGGCAATACATTTACAAGACAATGTTTGCACGACCACCCTCCCTATCATGTCATGAACTCCAGGAAGTATAGTCCTCGACCCTCGGGCCACCAATCACGCATTTCAATGCATGATGGCCAAAGGAGCCAAGTGTGCAATTCAATATGGAATGAAATGCACAAAAACACACAAGCGGCCCTAACCTCTATCATGCTTGATCAAGAGGCAAGGGATGCATGCTTAATGCTATGCAACCTAGGTATGCGAGCAAGCTAATGCAACATGAGTATGCAAACAAGCAACGTGCAATAGGCATACAACCTAAACAAGTAAACATGCAAGGCATATAATAACAATGCCAATGACAAACATGCAACAACGCGTGAGGCAAACATATGACAACATGTAAGGGGACAAGTATATTTAGACCAATGTAATACATGCATGACGATCTTAACAAAGTAGCATAATCATGCAAGCATTACAATGCAATAGGCATGCAACAACAATACCAATGATAAGCATGCAACGACATGCAATAGGACTAGCATGCAAACATGCAAAGCAACTTAACAAAAAGCATGCCAAATGCAATATAACTCAAGCATGCGACAACATGCAATAGGCCAAGTATGCAACAACATGCGAGGCAAGCATACAACAACATGCAAAGGATGGACTTAAACCAAAATGGACAGCTCTCAAATAGGCCCAAATCAGTGGCCAAAATGCTAAGAAATGAGGGACAAAAGCATATACAAATACGCATGCTAATTGGCCTATCACCTAGGCATGAAGACACAACTCTTAAGCACACTTAAAAGAGACAAATATAGACATGTGACAAATATGTTAAGCTCTGAAATCATGTTAGGAAAGGTGCCAAACCAATCAAACAAGGCAAGCAAAGCACGCAAGAAAGCTTAAAGCTTGAAGCTAGCCAAAGGGTTCAAACCATGGCTATACAAAGCAAGCCCCAAAGGGCCAATAGGACCTAAAACAGTCCTAATGCTGGTCCAAATGAGCCTAAAACATGCGAGGAATGAGGCCAAAACATGCTAGAACCCAACACCAAAAACATGAGGCATGCAAAGCTACAAAAGAGGTGTTACACTACACCTATCAAAACCAAACATGGTATGATTTAAGCAACCAAAATTAGAGTTATGGCATGTTAGAATGAGCCCAAAAACCCATTTAGATGGCATCCCAAAGGCCTAAGCATGATGGCATACACAATGACACATTCATGAGCCATAAAACATTAACTCTTTAAAATATTAAAGGAGTGACAAATGTAAATATATGAGCATACTATATGGACTGAAATAACATAACAAGTGATGCCAAATCACTGAAATGACCCAAGTAAAGCATGCTAGTGACTTGGACACTCAAAGCTAACAAGCTAGATTACACACTGCAAGCATGACCAAGACAAGGCAAAATAGAGCTCTAGCATGGTAAAACAAGGCTAGAAGCTTCACGAAGTTGAGCAAAAATCATGCTAAAATAACATGTTACAACATGATGCATGTTGAGGAAAACAAGAGGATTGCAAGGAAAGTATATGAAGCATATAAAAGGCCATCAAATCAACTTGAAACCGAGGTATATTATCGCAAAACAAAGCCTAATACACACTGAAATAAAGCTAAAACAAGCTAAGCATACAAGCCACCAACATAAGCCATTTATGCAAGCATTCAAGACAACAAGGAGGGGGGATAACCCTCTCCTATTTAAGACCTCAAGACTACCTTTCCACCACTGAAAATCCTCTGGATTTCAGTGGTAGAAGGGTCATGCAAAGCTAAGAACAAAGGCCAAAATGGATGGCCTAAAATAAGGCCTAACAAGGCCTTGGAAGGGGTAAACAACCCCAAACCAAGAAGAGACCTTAGACAAAGGTCTAAAGTAAGTAAAAATAGAACTTTTACCAGTTATAATCTAAGCTTAAAACAATAAGCAAGAAGGGCTAAAAGTTTAAGCAAGAAACGGGGATCTAAAGCAAGAATGCTCACCCTTGAAGAACACCTTCAAGAACACCACTCCAGCACCTTTCTCTGATAAAAAACAACTCAAGAACCCTAACACTAACTCCCTAATGCCTCAGCAACCAAGGATGGTGTAGTGCTAGGTGTTTGTGTGCAATAGTAAGACAAAATCACACTTTAGGTCACAAAAACACACACAAAAGTGTAAATAGAGGGAGATATAGAGATAGAGAGATACAACTATTCTAACCCTAATTTTCAGAACCCCTGAGAAGGGAGGAGGAGCTCCTTTCTTATAGAATTCCAAATTCTAAGCTTCCTAAGCAAGCTAAGGCAAGGGACAAATCCCTTCATACACATGTATGGAGGGGGTGAATTATGCATGCCAGCTGTGCCAGCTGGCACAAAATATCTGCATAAAACAGATGAACAGGGTTCGGCCAGAAAATATGGCTGATCGACCAAAAAAGAGGCCGACCGACCAAAAAGAGTGCCGATCGGCCAACACATTTGGCCGATGGTTTCAAGCCTTGGCCGATGGGTTGAGGGGATGGCAAACAAGCCACACTCTTCCCTCAAAAGCAAAACACAAGTGCTTGGTCCACAACCAAGCATGAAACAGACAAGTTGAGAGATCTTGAGGCAAGACGCGTAGCCGAGAACTTCAAGAACTCAAAACGAACAAGAACATGGATGATCATCGAGTGTTCAAATGTTAACGTCCAAATCTTGAGGACGGTAAAAAATGGGATGTCTACAGTGACATGAATAAAGTTTTGGAACTCTATAAGATAGAGAATTCTAAGTATGGCGCCTTATGTAGCCTAGTTGAGAATGGAAACAAAATTTCCAATATCCTAGGGACAGTGGGAGCGACGTGCCTACTAGTGGATTATTCCATTAGTGAAGAATACTTTACATTTTTAGTTGTATGGTAGTGAATGTGAAAATTTTCCATGTCATCACTAGGTGATTGAGAGTGAAACATTCATGATTGCTTCACAAGATGATAAAGAGCCTACGATAATGCCAAAGGCTCTAGTCCCCTGTTTTTTAAAAAAAAATGGATCAATGTTGCGTATTTTAAGACAAAGTCTTTGAGGATTAACCATTTCTAGGATTTGGTTGACTTTCCGCCATGATGTGAAACTATTCTAAAGTTATACGCGATTTGGATAGTCACTTTTTGAGGCATAAGGCTTGCTAGATACCGAAAATTCGCACCATTAAGGAAAGTGTAGACCATAAGAAGACTTCCTCCTAGAGAGTGAGGTTACTTCGACTTAGGCTATGATTAACACGAGTTCGGAACTTTACTTTGTAGACATTGTGACCCAACTTCTCGTTGGAGAATTGGATAAGTAGATCCGTAAGGATTTACCTTCTGCTTTTATGGCAAAAGTTAGGAGCACAAAAAGATTGTCCAATAAATCTTTTACGGCCTAAAATAGCTTATCGAAATAATGGTTCTTAGATTTCATCGAGCCATGATGGGCTAACGATGATCGATGAAAACCACTGAGGCACGATCAATGGTCCAAAAGAAGTTTTTCCTTACTTAGTCATTGTATGGGGAGGAAATATTCATCGCTCTTCGTACTCCTTGGGTCCAAGCTCTATGCAGCTCCGAATAGAGTCGTCTAACTTGAGAATAAAACAACAGTGAGCTACCTCGTGGGTGTGCAGTCGGAAAACCCCTCCGACGATCAAGTTAGCACACTTGGAGAAGAAAAAAGAGAAATGAGACAAAAGGCAGGCAGCTCTGATAACAAGAATTCCAGATCTATTGCATGGAGGCACCGCATGGTTTATATACTCTTTGTGCGCACTACTTTATTCGTCATTCCTTAGATGTGTAGATGTACTGGCCTCTTGATTCTCCACACGTTTAAGTATGAATACTGCCAAACAGCATCAAAATAGCCTAACGATATTGATGCGTATGGATATCGGAATCTCTTTCCTGCACTCTAATTAGGCCATGTGGCAACTTCCGCCGAGCTATACGTAGCCCCGGTTTTTCCCAGCCTCAATCATGATTAACCATCTTGGCCGAGATGACTATTTGACTTAGCGAGTCACATAATTCAATTTCTATTTATTCACTTAAACAATCCATAATTTAGGCAGACCATACTAACACCTTGCTAGGTCAAAGTATGTATCCGGCTCTCAACTGCACCGAGCTCTTTAACTTTAGTTGTTCCTTGCTCGGTCAATCTTCGCTAATAGAAGATTAGCCTCATTGAGGCTATGTACTTTGGCCAAATAGACGGCCTCAAATCGGCCAGGCTACGGATCCAACTCACGTCGAGCTATTTCATCTCGGACACACCGCCATGAACTTTGGCCCAAGCCCAAACTGACTCTGCATATTAACTCGGCCGAAATCTCCCTTTCAGTCATTATAAGCTAGGAATTTATAAGGTTGTCGCCACCTAGGGTTGGCGGTTCTCTGTTTTAGATATGATGGACATGGGTGATGTAATTTATATGCTCAGATGTACGGTCCTTATGGATTGTTCTGGGAGAATTCTTAGTTTGTCTTTGATGTCTTACATAAGGAATATCCTAGAATAATTCTAAATGCAAAATTGCAAACCTATTGACTTACCTATTGGTAAAAGCTAGAGCCTCAAATTATCTCTAAGAGAAACAAATGACCTATATTCCTTGATCTTTTGTTATGGGAGTCTGAAGTACGCTATGTGGGCGTATTTGGCATGATAAGTGTTATCTTTTGTAAATGGTCAACTGAGTAGTTTAGACATTTACCTTGCTCATTAGACTATGGATAGGATGCTCTACTAGTAGTGTATAAATTTGCCCCTTGTAAGATTTAATACGCTATTTGGGCGCATCTTGAATGAACTCAAATTGGTCACAAAAATATCTTTAAAGACGTAATTGTGTAAGAGATAATGATCTTGAACAACGTCATATGAGGCACAAATGGTGGATTCCGTTGTATATGCTTATTGCAAGAGGTGCTGATAAGGCTTATATTTGGAATCTAGAATTACGCAAACTGTGGTTGTGTTTTTTCAATCAATCACTTATTTTGTGAGACTATGGGATATTGATACTATTATGATTTGTGTTATAATGATTAGCAGATGATGATGTCAACAGGCAAGATTGACTCACTCACACGAGCAATCGCCCTTGGCGCTTCGGAGCGAACAAGGATGAGACTAGTGGCTTATTTTATTTGGAGCCAAAGGCTTAAACTATCCACTATGTATGTCTCCTTGGTTACAACCGAGATGAGGTCGTGCTAAAGGCCAAACATGAATGTTAGTACTCACTTCTCATGTTGTGCTTGTTATGATTAGCCAGCTGCGAGATCTTATTTGGTGCCTAGAAGGTGAGCAAATAGAGAATTTGGGTTAGGGGTTAGAAAGCGACTAGACTAAGATTTGTATAGTGTATTGAGTATGACATCACTCTTTAAAAGAGTTACTCCACCGTAGCATGTATTCATACTACATGTGCTTGGCGAACGAGTAACAAGGTGACAGAATGGATCCCTGTTTCCTCACCGTGTGAGTCTTACGTGTCATTATTGATATGACTCACTTATGTACCCCTTTGTGACCTTTGACTATGGTAATGGGTTGATGTTCTGCTACTTTGGCATGTTGCCTGTGGTCATGTATGATTCGGTCTTGAGGGACATTACTGGGAAAGTTGTCAATCCTAAACTAAATGACATGAGGGCGAATGGAAGATCATCTAGTATTGCACCACTTTTGTATATTCACTGCCTGTAACTCATATCGTTCTGTATGAGAGGCGGATTGACTGTGAATATTTTGTAAGAATTAAGAGGGTCAAACATGCTCTTTTGAGGAATTAGAGATGTTTTTTGGACCAGTGTAATTAGATAGATCTAGGATATATGAGACACTATTTTTATTTTTGAGTTGATGTCTCTATGCTGGCTTTTTTTTTTTTTTGAGTTTCCAGTATAGAATTCTCACATGCAGGGGTTCTCAGTGGTCGTACGATCCATTGGCTAGTATGATTGCGTTTATTGGGTAAATAGAGATACGAAAGGCGCGGTGTCATGCCATCAAATGTTTGAGTGGGAGATGTTGGAAATTGGGTCGGGTTTAGAACCCGAACCCAATTGGGTCGCCCATGGTGGCATGACTCGATTAAGAGAGATTCAAATAAAATAATAGATTATATTTCAAGATATGAGATAATCTTGATATTTAGATGATAATTATTAATTAGATATTGTTGACATGAGATAGACATTATTTGGGATAATGCATTATCCTGCGGGTCTCCTAACTCTCCTATATAAACAGAATTTGGGTTATGTATTTCACACAACAAAAAAAATATATGTTCTTGTAGACACCCCGTTTTTGACCGTCCTCAAGACTTGGACGTCACCGTTTGAACACTCGGTGATTATCCATGTTTGTGTTCGTTTGGGGTTCCCGGAGGTCTTGGCTCGCGCGCCCTGGGATCCCCGAACTCGACCGTTTAGTGTCTGATTTTGCACCAAACACTTGCATCTTGCCTTTGAGAGGCAGGGTGGGGCTTGTAGACCATCCCCACCCATCACCGGCAGTGGCTAGATGCCACCGGCTGGTTTTTGCTGCCACCGGCAATGTAGTTTGCCGGCCGGCACTATTTGTTGCCGGTCAGCACTATTTGTTGCCGATTGGCACTGTTTTTGGCCAAGATGGCATTTTTTGCCGGCCGGTTACTGTGCAGTTGCTTTCTGAGATATTTTGAGGCAGCTGTATTGCAGTGACTTTCCCTCCATACACGTGTATGGAGGGATCTCCCTCTATTGTAGCTTGTCTTGTAAGATTTACAAGACATAAGGCTTATATAGAGAGGGTTTCTCTCTTGGCTCAAGGTTGGAGCTTTTAGACATTTTTGAGAGAGAAAAATACAGACCAAGCTTTGGTTTTTCTAGGGTTAGAGTTAGATACACTCTCTATCTCTCTTTTGCACACTAGGTGTTTTGTGTCTTACTATTGCACACAAACACCTAGTGTTTCACCTTCCTCTTGAGACTAGGGTTATAAGGGCTTGTTCTTGAGTTTCTTGACTGGTTTGGAGCCAAAGGAGGCCATTGGAGCATCATTTGCGAAGAAAGCTTCAAGGGTGAGAATCTAGTCCCTTTTTCCCCCTTTTTTGCATTGATTTTCTACTAGTCTTAGAGCTGTTTTGTGCTTATTGTATAACATAAAAAAGTTCTGTTTTTAGGCCCTCTTTATTGTTTATTAAGAGTGTTTTGTTGTTTGAGGGTTGTTGACCACCCTTAGGCCTTAAAAGGCCTCATTTTGAGCCATTTTGTGTTAGCTCCGGGATTTTGGTGTTGAGGTCTCTTCACCACTGAAATCTTGAGGGATTTCAGTGGTGAAGATGATGCTTTGAAGTCCCAAGAAGGAGGGGGCCACCCCCTCTCCTTGTTGTCCTTGAAAAGGGCATATTTTGGCCTCCTAAGGAAGCCTATGCTTGAGTGTGTGTTGAGCATGTTTGGTTTGTTTTTCATGCTTATATATCTATAATATAACATGATTTCAAGTTGGTTTTGGAACTCCATGCATGCTTAGCATAGTTGCCATGTAATGCCATGTTTATGCCTTAATATGCCTTAGGTTGTTAGCCTTTGTTGGAGCATGTTTTAGGCTTAGTCTTGTGAAGATTATGTGCTTATTTTTCCATGTTTTAGATCTGTCCATAAGCGTTTGGGTCGATTTTAGCATGCATTATATATCCCCTTTGTATTTGGGCTTGTTGGCCTTGAGTATGTGCATGTGTAGCATGCCATCTTTGCATTGTTTTGGTGATTTGGGATCATTCTACATGCTATTTCAGTCCCATTTCCATGCTTGTTGGATTGCCCTGCATGTCTCTTTAATGCTTTGAAAGCATGTGTTGCAATGCTCCATGTTTTGGCCATGGTGTATGCCTTTGTATTTGGGCCATTTAGATGCCATCTAAAGAGCCCTTTAGCCTTGATTTAACGTGCTATAAACCTGTTTTTGGTTGCTTAATGCATGCCTTGTTTGGTCTTGTTAAGTGTAGCTCAATGCCACTTTGGTTTACTTTGAACACCTAGGCCATTTGTTGCATGCTTGACTTGATTTATAACTTGATTTGGCATCATTTTATAGCATGATTTCAGAGCTTGTGTTGCATGCTTTTAGTCCACGAATGCCTCTTTCAAGTGTGCTTGAATGTTGTTTGATTTGTGCTTGAGTGTTAGTCCTTGCATGCATGTGTGTGTGCATGCCATTTAGCCCTCACTTTTTAGCACATTGGCTACTGTTTTAGGCCTATTTTAGAGTTGCCTAATTCATGTATAAGTCCACCTTGCCATCCATTTGCATTACCACATGTATGCTTGTATGCTTGCATAAGTACCTTGCCATGCCATGTTGCATCCTTAGCTTGTATGCCTAGGTTGCATTGTATCTTGCATGCATTCCTTGTCCCTTGACTTAGGTGATAGGGATTGGGAGTTTTGTTTGATTGGTTTGCATACATTTGAAATCAAAGTTGCATACTTGGTTCTTTGGGCCATCATGCATGAAAGTGCGTGATTGGTGGTCCGAGAACCGAGGCACATGTCCCTTTGAGTCATCACAATGATAAGAGACATGGTTGGTGCATACATGCCTTGAAATGTGTTGCCATGCCTTGTTTTGCCCTCTGTTGCTGTGAGTTGCAGGTTCTGCAGGAATACTCTGCCGACCGGCAGTGTAATGTGCCGACCGACACCATTTTCTCTGCCGACAGGTTCAATTTTGTGCCGATGGCCATACCACACTGCCGGTGACAATTTCAATCAGCCGGTGGTGATCTTCTCTGTCCAAGGGATCAGTCCTGAGGCTTTGACAGCCTCCAGAGGAGGAAAGGAAGGAAAACAGAGGCAGCCCATGCATGGTGGCGCGCTTCCCGAGGCGTTTTCCTGTTTTAATTAATTCATTTAATTTGTTAATTAAATTAGTTAATTTGTAATATTAATTAGCTTGTGTAGTTAATTAATTTGTAATATTTATTTGGTCCTTCCGAGTGAAGGCAAATCTGTAATAAGTGTGTGTGGGTGGTGTGTATGTCTTCCAACCTCACTTCTTTCTTCCCTTTTATTTACCTGCTTATGATGGTAGATTAGGGCATGTTTAAATTCAGCATACCTTATGCTATGCATGTGTGCATCCATGCATTTGTATTGCATGCATTAAGCTCGGTACATCACGCTAACTGCATCAATACTTCAATTCCCAAACTGAATACGTGATAATTGTGCATTTTCACATGACATGTTTAGGATAGCCGAGCCTATTCTAGCAATACATTGTATGCGATGCATTAGGCACTTAACATGGACTTGGATCATGCATGTTTGCTAACGAGTTCTCTGTTTTGGCACGGAGTACGATGTAAGTATTTCCGCTTTAGCATATCACATGAGTGTGAATGTTACCATGACAGCATGCTTAACATGTGGCTAGATGCTTATGTGTTATAACTGCTTGAATGCCTGTGGGTGAAGGTTGGATTGTTTGAGTTGGAAAAACTCGTTGAAATCCGTATTTTAGCCTACTTACGGGTAGCAAATTCCAAAGCATTTTCAAACCAAACGGATATGCAATGTTTATTTCCAAATTAGACAATCTAGTCTATACTTGTTTGCTGCGCGCATAACATAGTAATTCTAGGCTGATAATTGGTTTAAGAACACGTAAAGTTTTCAAAAACGGATATCACGGTTAGTAGAGGCCGGTCTTCGGACCGGGCGAAAGGGGGTGCTCATAGCTGACCTTCCCCGATCGTACCCAAGCTCCCGAGCCGAGATAGCTCCGGTGATGACGGACATGTGGCCTTCGGCACCGAGTCAGGGTTTCCTAGATTTCCCCATTTTAAAATATTTAGGTGGCGACTCTGTATCTGGCAAAGCAGTCCATGTTTGGCACTACTTTTCAAAAATCTGTTTCTCAAAACGATTTGCCAGATTTGGACTCTTTGGTTCAGATTAAGAACCGCGACAACAAAAATCGAGAGTCCGAACTGTAGCGAGGTCCCCCCCCCCGCGGGCTTGTTACAGTTTCTGGCGACTCTGCTGGGGAATTTAGAGAGCTTGACTCGAACTCATGATATCCTGTTTTGATCTCATTTATGTGTTTCTTTGCATTGCATGTGCATTGGTGCGCCTAGGAACACAGTGTTTGCCATCTGCCATTCCTGAACGGTTTGCCGGAGGCTTGTCTTGTCAAGGCATGTCCATAAGGCTGACCGGCTATGGGCTCTGACAGTATGGGAACACAAACCCCGGTTTACCCGGGGCACCCTTTTGACCATTCGACCTAGTGCATATTCGGATCCATAGTGACCATTCCAAATTAGGACAGGTTGCTTACCCGTTTATAGGTTGTTTGACACCGCTGTGTGCGTAGTGAAACCCTAGCTCCTGACAAAATATGACAGGGAAACCCTACCCCAACATAGGGGTGTTTTGTTCTCTTTACTTGCTATGTGCTTTTAGAGTGTTGCTCTACAGGAACGCACATGTCAGTTTGCAAGTTTGAGTATCAAACCTGGGGACACCAGTATCAGTATCAGTTGTGAGAATCAGTTATCCGCGGGTATTGGTTCAGTTTTCGGGAACAGTGACTTCTGGGAACAGTGATCAGCAGTAGGGTACAGTTGTTTGGCTACACCCGTGATTGATTAGTTTGGGCTGAAATGCTGTCTGTTTTTCTTTCAAGGTTCAGAGAGTTGCAGAGTTGATACAGAACAGCCAGTGTCTCCCCTTTGCTGAGGCAAGATTTATGGCGACACAAAGTTCAGAAGAAATTGTGGTTATGACGGCTGCATTGGAGCAGGGAATCGCTCCGCAGAGTGAGACCGCCATCAGTATGTCACATCCACCCAGGTCGCCCGTTGTGCACCCGGTCTGGGCTCCCCAGTTATACCAGGCTCGTGAGCCTACCACCTTCGAATTGATGGGAATGATTGGCGATCTCCAAAGGTCTGTGGCAGACCTCGCCTATGGAATGTCGGCTTCACCGCCAGCGGCGCCGTATGCCGGGAATTTTGTACCACAGGAGCCCCCGCTACTGGGGCGGATTGTGATAGAGCTCAGCCAGCCAGAGGTGGCTTCCGGCTATAGCCACGACATGCCAGCACCAACCCCGACCCTTGATCAGGCTGAGGCCAGAGGAAAAGACAAGGCAAAGATAGACGCCGACCCTATTGAACAACTGCTGTGGGCAGTCGAGGCTCTGAAAGTCAGAGGGATGAACAAGCAACAAACGTCTGCAATAGTGACCAAAGCTGTAGATGATGCTTTCCCCGCTTCAATCAAAGGCAGTTCAAGCCAGGCAGAAAACCGGGATGGGCCCCGTCATGCCCAGACAATTCCAGTAGTTCCCAACCCTGCACCGGGGAAGGTTCAAAAAGCCAAGGCAGCGCCAGCTGATCCTTTCGCCAGTGCATCTGGCAAGAATCCTCAAACTGCAAAGTACCTGCCCCGAGGGCGCAGAGTCTTTCACGACCTCCACATGCCTTTGTCTAGGGCATTGTTAATATTGGCGAAGAATGGGCATCTTAAGCCTTTGGAGCCCCGGCCACTCCCGAAGAATCTCCCCGCCACCCATGATGCTACTTTGTACTGCACGTACCATCAACAGTCCGATCACAGTACCGATGGATGTTCCCGCCTTCGTCATGAAGTGCAGGATTTGATTGATAACAAGGTTATCCTACCACCCACCTCAGGCAAGCCCGTCACCACTCAGTTGTTGGATTTTGAGGGCTCAGATACTGCGAGTATGTAAAGCGAATCGCCTGCGGGCAACATTTGGTGTGTTTTTGAAGCGTCTGGCACGCATTTTTGAGCATCGGTGAGACCGAGTTTTGTAAATCCTGGCTTGGATGTCGAGTCAGTCTTTTGTTTTGAATCTGTCTCTTTGTCTTGAGTCAGTCTTTTTTTTTTTTTTTTTTTTTTTTTTTTTTTTTTTTTTTTTTTTTTTTTGCTTAAGGGTCTGTCTTGTTGTGTCGAGTCAGTCCCCTTTGTATATAATACCAGGTGATTCTGGGGTTGTTGTCCCGAACACCGTTTTGTTTTGTAATTATCTGTTTTTGTTTTGAGTCTGTTTCTGCCGAGGGGCCAGTTGCACCAACAGAGCTGAATGAAACAGCTGTTGCTATCTCACTTTCATGCTTGCTTTCAGCATAAGTGCCAGAGAATTTGATTGGGCTGACAGTACATATCGCCTGCTCTCCTGCGCGCCAAATTCATTGCATTAACCTAAGTTTTCCAAAAAACAAACTTTTGAACACTGCGGTGATGAAAACGAAGAGGAAGGAATTCCTCAGCTTTTGCAAAATTTTGATCATTTTGAGAGAAAGAGAGGCGTGCTAAGCCTTTTATGAATAAAATCATGCTTGTCGGCGCGAGTACTGAGAAGGATCCTGGCCTGATCCAGATTGGTTCCACACTATCTTCGGCGCGAGCGATTTGTCGCTTTCTTAAAAACTTTCAAAAACAAATGTTTTACGCGGCCCTGCGAAGACCTGTGTGGAATCGCTCTTGAGATTGCGCAGCCTAGGATCGCTCTCAGCCTCAAGATTCAACCCGTTCAAACTTTGAACCCGTTCAGAACGTTTAGAAAGTTCAACGGACAAACGCCATGAAAGGCCTGTGTGGCCAGTTTTGGAGTAGCCTTCGATCAAGAAGCACCCAAGCCGAATCAGAAGGAGTAGATCTCGCCGGAAGAGGCTCGTGGAGCAATCGGGATGGATTCTCCGCAAATCAGTGCAACTACCGTTCTCCTAGACACAGAGAGGCTTCAATTTCAAAAAACCATTTGGCATGGACTTGCTACACTTTTACCCTTTGAGAGGCTCGCTGGGCCGAAAACTCGGAAGGGCGGTCCAGGCAAAAGTTAGAGCAAGAGAAAAATACAAAAAGAAAGAATGAAAAAAAAAGAAAAAAAGCAAGAAAAGAAAAAAAGAAAAGAAAAAGAAACGAACAAAAGAAAATGAAAAGAAGCTCGCAAGGTCGAAAACCCGCATCGGGCGCCTTGGCAAAAGTGAGAGCCAAACAAAGTGAAGGTTAAAATACCCGAGTGGACCTTAACCGGAACTACGTAAGGCTTGATTCCCATGTTTGGGATACGTAGGCAACTTCATCATGAAGTCCAGCCCCCAACGCTTTCATAGCGTCTCAGTCCATGCAATGGTTTCGATTTCATCCCCAAAGTCCAGTGGCCAACACCCTTTAAGGTGATTGTGTCCATATATTTGTTGTGACCGTCTTCGTCATCGCTGTGTCCAAGAGCTCGACCACCGCCAATGAAGACTGTCTGCAGATTGCTGCAGCACCACCCAAACAAGGGGCAACTTTCCGTTGCCGCGAGCCGCCGTGAGCCGCCATTCAAACCAGGGGCAACTTTCCGTTGCCTCCCACCCCCCTTTAAACTAGGGGCAATTTTCCATTGCCTCCGATCCGAGGTTGTGCATCTCGAAGGGTAAGTTCCATGCTTGTTTGAGCATCAGCTGTTTGAAAATTAGTTTTTGAAAATTTTTACTGAGGTTGACTATTTTCTCGGAAACTATTTCATTTTCCAAAATCGGACCATTGTCTTGGACCCAAAAAAGGAAAATTTTCAGTGCTTACAGCCTGACTCGCATGATTTTTAAAATCAAAAATCGAACGAGTACGTTAATCCGACTCTCATTTTGATCAAACTTGTTTTAGTAGAAAACCAAAACAAAAAATGGTTAAAATGATGAACTAGGGGCACAGTTGAGCCAGGCGTTCTGTCTTTCCCCCGTCACCGACGTACTTGCCAGAAGAGCGCTCTACCCGTCAGAAGAAATAGCTGTGAGCTAATGGTGTTGAACATGAACCCACACCGTTCTATTTATCCATCAATCACCCCGGGGAGGGATGAAAAATGAGAGATTGAAGAATAGAGAGGTGTGAGTTGAGAGAAAAGCGAGAAAAAGGGTTTTGAGAGAAAAATCCGAGCTTGAGAATCGAGTAATGTGAGGATCACAAATCAAAAAGGGTGGGAAACAATACCCAGATTGAACTGGCTCCTCGTGGTCCGAGGTCTCCCATCTTCGTTTGCGCGTATGTGTGTCGTGTCTCTTTCATTTGACGGTCTCGTCTTTTGTTTTGAGTCTCTCCCGAGCGTGTCTCATTATGTTTAGGTCGTGTACCTCTTTGTTTGAGTCCTCCCCGCTGTGTTCAGTTGTAGACTCGATATCCCGGTTTTTAAAAAAAAAAAAAAAAAAAAAACCTCATTCAATTTCAAAAACCATTTATGCTCAAGAATACTGTGCCATTCTCTACATTCGAGCGTGTTTCGACTTCAACCGGTTCCACCTTTGAGGCCGTCTTGTCAGATTGGGCTGTTTTGTTTAGAATTTGCCGTGTGCAGAATGAATCGAATGCTGTGTTATGGGCTGTGTGCAGATTAGTCCCCAGTAGAGCAAGGGCTGTATGTCCAGAATCAGGCAGTGGGTTGCTTGGGTTATTTCGCTGTTGGCTGTTTAAGTTATCTGATTATTACAGTGCGAGTGTTCAATTTTCAGACAACCAATCAATATTGAGGTGTAACATGATGAGATGCGATGCAATGCATGAAATGTGTAAATGTAAACACTTTTTCAGATAAAAAGTCCATTTCATTTCATTATCTTTTCAAACGTACAAGTTTTGGAAACAAAAATCTGCCTGCGGCAGTACAAGGTAATCTATCTACCAACAAAAAAGAAAAGTACAAGAAAGAAAGAAAAGATAGCAAAAATCTGCATCTATGTCCAGTGACTCCGGGGGGGGGGGGCGTCAGTCCGTCCTAGTCCTCTTCCTGGACGAGGGTCCAGGAGCGTCATCAGCGTCGTCATCAGAGCCCGAACTAGAACCGTCTCCGGTCTCCTCCTCCGATGACTCTGCCTCCGCCTCTGACTCCTCGTCGTCGTCATCATCCGGGACTGGAGCTCGCGAGCTACTCCCAACATGAGTACGCCCTCCCCTGGTGCGGGGAAATATCCAGCCCTCCTCATCTCTCCCCCGGGCAGGGACAGAAGGTCTAGCTGGAGCACCTCCTGCCATGGGAATCTAGAAAGGAGGCTGAAAAGTACACGAAAGGGAAATGCATCAGTATACTGTAGACAGTTTATCAGTGCAGAATGCAGTGTGTGAGTACAGTGTATGAATGCCGTGAGCAGTTTATCAGTGCAGAATGTAGTGTGTGAGTACAGTGTATGAATGCCGTGAGAAGTTTATCAGTGTAGGGTACGGTGCAGAATGCAGTGTATGCAGTGTGTCAGATGCTGCGAGATCAGTGTATCGGGTGTTGTGCCGTGCATCAAATTATGCAAAACAGTGTATGAATGGCTTGAGGCCAATGTCAGAAGGACGTACCGGTATGCTGTAGACGGCTAGGAGGTCAAATGTCCGCTGGAGCATCCCCATCATCGAGTCATTCATCGCCAATGACTGACGGGTGTACTCAGAAGAAGCCTGCAAAAGTATCAGACGCATCAATATTCTGTGAAATATCAAGTAAACTAAAATGAATAACTGTACAAAATGCAGTAGAACATACCGGCGGTAAGTCGGGGACATCAATGAACTCGTGACCAGCCAGTGGAGGGGCGAAGGGGATCTGATAGGTCGACCCACCCTGCCCCTGGAAAGTCAGTACAGCAGGCAGGGCAGGCCAGCCAGCTCCCCGTCCTCCCTGCACTCCACCCCTACCACGGACCCAGGCCCTCCTCGAAGATCCAGCCCCTGCTCCCGCTCTGGCCCCAGCCGCCGATGCTACAGGCCTGGCCCCCTCTGCTCGACGACCACTCAAGGGGCGCATCAGGTACGTCCGCACGTACTCCTGATAATCTCCGGTGCCTCGGAAGCCGGCCTCCTCCCAGCCAATGGAGTAATCATCCAGCTGCTCAGTGGTGAGCCCCTCAGTCTCCCTCATCTCTGCAGGAGGGTGAGCCGGGACTATCTGCTCAGGTAACCCGCGGGTCTGGCGTAGAAAACGCTCCCCCAGGTACCAAGCCCGACAGACCGGGCCCTCTAGCAAGATCCGGAAGCGTGAGGTCTCCTCAGCACCAGGGAATCGACCCCGCATCGCCGACGGCAAGGAAGCCCATGGCCGCCAAGTGATCTGAAAGTGACGGACAGTTTGTTATCTACTATTATTGAAACATGCAGTGGGAAAGCGAAGCTAAATGAACTGAAAGTAAAGCATACCTCGGCCGGGGTGATGGTGTCAAAATATCAGCGGAAGAAGCCGAATGTCTCCCGTGGTCGCCGGGTGCATCTCCCGTCGAAGCGACTCGAGAACGGGACAGCCGGAGGAGGCTCCGCGACTGGCACGGGGGCAAGCCTAGGAAAGTAGGCGTAAACCCACAACTGCAAAACAGATGTCAGTATGACCATCGGATAAAGCAGGATATACAGAATGAAGCAGAAATGGCAGAGCCGTGTGTTGTGCAGTGTGTTGTGTGCAGTGTACAGTGTGAGCAGTGTACAGTCAGTGTAAAGCAGAATGTATGTGTGTGCCGTGTGTACAGTATACAACAAGTGTAAAGCAGACTACAGTGTGTGCAGTGTACAGAGTACAGAAAGTATGAGACAGGAATGAAAAAGCGGAGAAGAAATGTACCTCCCAAGCCCGCCAGTAGCCTCCAAGCAGCTGGCCGCTGCCGCGAGAAGCCGAGCTCATATATCCGTACAGGGTGGCCAGAGCAGCGCCGCCCCAGTCATAGTGCAGAATATCCCGGACGTCCACCAGTGCGCTGAGAAGACAGAGAGGCACGGTGTTCGCCCGGTCGGCGAAGATAGTAGTCCCGAACAGGAACATGAGGAAGCCGCGAGCATACCTCTCCTCGTCCTCCGGGGTCATCTGCGCCTCCTCCTCCAATGCGGGCTGGACCCGAAACTGTACCTCAAACCAGGAATACCGCACGAAACCTGGACGAGCTAGTGGTGGGGCCTCCCCCAGTAGATGGACCTGAGCGGCGGTCCACTCATTTATGTCGGTGTCGAAGGGGATCGGATCACCCCCTACCCCGATGCCTGTGAGCATCGAGAAGTCATAAGGGGTCATCGTCATATCCCCTGCAGCAGAGAAGTGGAAAGAATCGGTGGTGTCCCACCACCTCTCCGCCAAAGCAGCAAGAAGAGGTCTGCATGTAGACAACCTAGAGAGCCCTCGGCAGAAGGTGCCGAAGCCCGCCCGGTCCACGATGCGCTGGACCGCATCAGGGAGCTCATCATACCACTCCCGTGCACCAGTATTCCCATACCCGCGAATGGTATGGGAACCCTCCTGCAAACAGAAAATGACAATTGCAAGACAACATTCAAAATGCAGTTTTGAAAAGACAGATATGGCATGTATGCAAGTTTGTCAGATTCAGGCAAATACCGGGTGCCGGTGTGCTTACAGTAAAATACGTGTGCTGTGTCAACGTGTTTGGGTGTTTCAGAACAGATATAGCATGTGTGCAAGTTTGACAGATTCAGACAAATACTGGGTGCCAGTGTATGCAGTAGAATGCAGTGTGTGCCGTGTGTTTGGGTGATTCAGGGCTAGTGCAGTGTGTGTGCATGTGTCAGTCTCAAACAGATATCAGTTGTATGTATGTTTACAAGTCAACTACGGTCTATGGTGTACCAGATTTCAGCAGTTAAAGAGTACAACTAACTATGGCAGTTTTGTATCCTACATTGCGGAAAGTAAAGCAGAAAGAAGAGAGTTACCTCGGAAGTGCCGAATGAAAGGTGGGAGGTAGGCTCATGCAGCAGTAGCTCAGGCGCCGCATACCTCTCAAAGCTCCGGAACTGACGCAGGCCGTCTGGGGGCAGAACGTGGATCGCCGGCCGGTAGGTCGCCGGGTCGAACGGGCGCTCGCTCAGTGGTAAGAGCTCGACCTCGGGATCCATCTCGTGGTCCGGGGGAGTCCCGCTACGTGGAATGTCGTCCGCCATGTAGAGAATGATGTGAAAATGGCCCGGAAAAGGAAAACCGAGTCGGAATACGAAGAGTCAACCGAAAAGTCAACTCCTGAGAGGGTCGAAAATGGCCGGGAAGGCCGGAATATGAAGAGGCACGGAAATGAAGAGGAAAGTGAGGGGAACAAACCCCGAAAAGGCGAGAACGCCAAACGAGGCACCGAAACGAGAATGTGATCGGTCGAAAACGTCCGAAACGCGAAGAGAAACGCGAATCCGACGACGAAACGGGCGTAGAACGCGAAGAAACGGAGAAACGGGGAAAGGAAAAACGCTCTAGAGAGAGAGTGTGAAGGTTTTCGGCGGTGGAGAAGTCAAAACTGCCCCGCATCAGCAACTGTTTGCCGGTCGGCAATGTTTTGTGCCGGCCGGCACTTTTTTGTGCCGATGGCCAGCCAGTGGCCTCCCCCTTTGGCCGGTAGGGTTCCCACAGCCCTTGTTTAGGCCATTTGAGTTGTTTTGGGTCTTCATAGCTCAAGAAAGTGCAAGAAAGTGCACCTCCGACGTTCAACCGGCCTCCGTTTTGACTTCGGGCCGTGTCTCCAGTGCGTGGTACTCGAATTCGTGCAAGGTGTATCCTTTTTGTATCCTTTTAAATTCAAAAGTTGCCCCATGTGTGTTGCACGGGTTCATCACACTACTTCGGTGCATTGCATCGCGCTGTCATGCGCCACACATTTGCATTGTTATGCACGTGTTACATGCGTTGCAACACGCACCCCTTTGCATTGTCATGCACATTTCTCATGCATCATCATTGCATTTCCATTCCATGCATTGTCATGCATTCCGGAATACGTGCGTTGTTGCGCATTTAAGCTCATTTACACTCCGTGTGGCATGCGTGTCGCACTTAGCATTGCACTGTTTTGTGCATTTCAAACCTCGCGCTGTTCTGCGCATTGCACTGTTTTGTGCATTTCAAAATTGTTCGCGCTGTTCTGCGCATCGCACTGTTTTGTGCATTTCAAACCTCGCGCTGTTCTGCGCATCGCACTGTTTTGTGCATTTCAAACCTCGCGCTGTTTTGAGCATTGCACTGTTTTGTGCATTTCAAAATTGTTCGCGCTGTTCTGCGCATCGCACTATTTTGTGCATTTCAAACCTCGCGCTGTTCTGCGCATCGCACTGTTTTGTGCATTTCAAACCTCGCGCTGTTCTGCGCATCGCACTGTTTCGTGCATTTCAAACCTCGCACTGTTCTGCGCATCGCACTGTTTTGTGCATTTCAATTCTTCGCGCTGTTTTGCGCATCTCATTGCATTTTACATGCATATCATCGCACTGTTTTGTGCATTTCAAACCGTCACGCTGTTTTGTGCATTGCATTCCGTTGCGCGGTTTTGCGCATGTTAATTACATTACCTGCGTAGACCGCATGTTTGTAATCATTTCTTTACCTGCGTAGACCGCATGTATTGCTTGCGTAGACCGCATCATTATTTTCATTACCTGCGTAGACCGCATGTTTGTAATTAATTTTTTTACTTGCGTAGACCGCATTATTAATTTCAATACTTGCGTAGACCGCATGTTTTGCTTGCGTAGACCGCATGTTTAATTCAATACCTGCGTAGACCGCATGTTTTGATCGCGTAGACCGCATGTTTTACCTGCGTAGACCGCATTATTATTTTCATTACTTGCGTAGATCGCATGTTTTGCTTGCGTAGACCGCATGATTTATCAATTTCATTACCTGCGTAGACCGCATGTTTTGATTGCGTAGACCGCATCATTGTTCAATTTCATTACTTGCGTAGACCGCATGTTTTGTTTGCGTAGACCGCATGATTTATCAATTTCATTACCTGCGTAGACCGCATGTTTTGATTGCGTAGACCGCATCATTATTTTCATTACCTGCGTAGACCGCATGTTTGTAATTAATTTTATTACCTGCGTAGACCGCATTATTAATTTCAATACTTGCGTAGACCGCATGTTTTGCTTGCGTAGACCGCATGTTTAAATTCAATACCTGCGTAGACCGCATGTTTTGATTGCGTAGACCGCATGTTTAATTTCATTACCTGCGTAGACCGCATGTTTTGATTGCGTAGACCGCATGTTTAATTTCATTACCTGCGTAGACCGCATGTTTTGATTGCGTAGACCGCATGCTTAATTCCATTACCTGCGTAGACTGCATGTTTTGATTGCGTAGACCGCATGTTTAATTCCATTACCTGCGTAGACCGCATGTTTTGATTGCGTAGACCGCATGCTTAATTTCATTACCTGCGTAGACCGCATGTTTTGATTGCGTAGACCGCATGTTTAATTCCATTACCTGCGTAGACCGCATGTTTTGATTGCGTAGACCGCATGCTTAATTCCATTACCTGCGTAGACCGCATATTTTGATTGCGTAGACCGCATGTTTAATTCCATTACCTGCGTAGACCGCATGTTTTGATTGCGTAGACCGCATGCTTAATTCCATTACCTGCGTAGACCGCATGTTTAAATTCAATACATGCGTAGACCGTATGTTTTGATTGCGTAGACCGCATGTTTAATTCCATTACCTGCATAGACCGCACGTTTTGATTGCGTAGACCGCATGCTTAATTCCATTACCTGCGTAGACCGCATGTTTTGATTGCGTAGACCGCATGCTTAATTCCATTACCTGTGTAGACCGCATGTTTAATTTCAATACTTGCGTAGACCGCATGTTTTGATCGCGTAGACCGCATGTTTAATTTCATTACTTGCGTAGACCGCGTGTTTAATTTCAACATCTGCGTAGACCGCATGTTTTGATTGCGTAGACCGCATGTTCAGTTTCATCACCTGCGTAGACCGCATATTTGCTAAATATCATCACCTGCGTAGACCGCATGTTCATGATCAATTTTGTTGCCGGCGTAGACCGCATGTTTCACTTACCTGTCTGTATTTTCACGAGCATTGTTATGCTCCCCACTTGCTTTGCGCTGTCACGCATTTCGAGTACACCACATTTGCATTGTCATGCATGTTGCTAACGATATTGTACCTGTTAAGTTAGTTTTCTTTTCAGGCACGATATTGTATGTACGGTTCATTTGAGGCTGGTGTAACCAGACGAGCCGCACAGGTATTGTATCTCCCGAGTGAGACGTATTGAGAATTCCATAATTCTCTTACATCCTTTCTGCATTGTAGTGCAGTTTGGTATGCTAGCTTAAAACTGTCGCATGTTTGCTTCATTACAGCTTTCTTTGCATGATCATAAGTTATGCTCGGCTTCGTGCATTGTCTTGCATTTTGCCCCTGCCTTCGGGCGCATATCTTATTTGTCTTGTATGTTTGTCTGAGTCTTCGGCCTTGTCAAAAATGGGTCGTCTCTGGACTTTGACATTCACTCCCGTCATTGTTATGACTTTCGAGTTCTGTCAAAGAGGGGCAACTGTAGACACCCCATTTTTGACCGTCCTCAAGACTTGGACGTCACCGTTTGAACACTCGGTGATTATCCATGTTTGTGTTCGTTTGGGGTTCCCGGAGGTCTTGGCTCGCGCGCCCTGCCTCAGGATCCCCGAACTCGACCGTTTAGTGTCTGGTTTTGCACCAAACACTTGCATCATGCCTTTGAGAGGCAGGGTGGGGCTTGTAGACCATCCCCACCCATCACCGGCAGTGGCTAGATGCCACCGGCTGGTTTTTGCTGCCACCGGCAATGTAGTTTGCCGGCCGGCACTATTTGTTGCCGGTCAGCACTATTTGTTGCCGATCGGCACTGTTTTTGGCCAAGATGGCATTTTTTGCCGGCCGGTTACTGTGCAGTTGCTTTCTGAGATATTTTGAGGCAGCTGTATTGCAGTGACTTTCCCTCCATACACGTGCATGGAGGGATCTCCCTCTATTGTAGCTTGTCTTGTAAGATTTACAAGACATAAGGCTTATATAGAGAGGGTTTCTCTCTTGGCTCAAGGTTGGAGCTTTTAGACATTTTTGAGAGAGAAAAATACAGACCAAGCTCTGGTTTTTCTAGGGTTAGAGTTAGATACACTCTCTATCTCTCTTTTGCACACTAGGTGTTTTGTGTCTTACTATTGCACACAACCACCTAGTGTTTCACCTTCCTCTTGAGACTAGGGTTATAAGGGCTTGTTCTTGAGTTTCTTGACTGGTTTGGAGCCAAAGGAGGCCATTGGAGCATCATTTGCGAAGAAAGCTTCAAGGGTGAGAATCTAGTCCCTTTTTCCCCCTTTTTTGCATTGATTTTCTACTAGTCTTAGAGCTGTTTTTGTGCTTATTGTATAACATAAAAAAGTTCTGTTTTTAGGCCCTCTTTATTGTTTATTAAGAGTGTTTTGTTGTTTGAGGGTTGTTGACCACCCTTAGGCCTTAAAAGGCCTCATTTTGAGCCATTTTGTGTTAGCTCCGGGATTTTGGTGTTGAGGTCTCTTCACCACTGAAATCTTGAGGGATTTCAGTGGTGAAGATGATGCTTTGAAGTCCCAAGAAGGAGGGGGCCACCCCCTCTCCTTGTTGTCCTTGAAAAGGGCATATTTTGGCCTCCTAAGGAAGCCTATGCTTGAGTGTGTGTTGAGCATGTTTGGTTTGTTTTTCATGCTTATATATCTATAATATAACATGATTTCAAGTTGGTTTTGGAACTCCATGCATGCTTAGCATAGTTGCCATGTAATGCCATGTTTATGCCTTAATATGCCTTAGGTTGTTAGCCTTTGTTGGAGCATGTTTTAGGCTTAGTCTTGTGAAGATTATGTGCTTATTTTTCCATGTTTTAGATCTGTCCATAAGCGTTTGGGTCGATTTTAGCATGCATTATATATCCCCTTTGTATTTGGGCTTGTTGGCCTTGAGTATGTGCATGTGTAGCATGCCATCTTTGCATTGTTTTGGTGATTTGGGATCATTCTACATGCTATTTCAGTCCCATTTCCATGCTTGTTGGATTGCCCTGCATGTCTCTTTAATGCTTTGAAAGCATGTGTTGCAATGCTCCATGTTTTGGCCATGGTGTATGCCTTTGTATTTGGGCCATTTAGATGCCATCTAAAGAGCCCTTTAGCCTTGATTTAACGTGCTATAAACCTGTTTTTGGTTGCTTAATGCATGCCTTGTTTGGTCTTGTTAAGTGTAGCTCAATGCCACTTTGGTTTACTTTGAACACCTAGGCCATTTGTTGCATGCTTGACTTGATTTATAACTTGATTTGGCATCATTTTATAGCATGATTTCAGAGCTTGTGTTGCATGCTTTTAGTCCACGAATGCCTCTTTCAAGTGTGCTTGAATGTTGTTTGATTTGTGCTTGAGTGTTAGTCCTTGCATGCATGTGTGTGTGCATGCCATTTAGCCCTCACTTTTTAGCACATTGGCTACTGTTTTAGGCCTATTTTAGAGTTGCCTAATTCATGTATAAGTCCACCTTGCCATCCATTTGCATTACCACATGTATGCTTGTATGCTTGCATAAGTACCTTGCCATGCCATGTTGCATCCTTAGCTTGTATGCCTAGGTTGCATTGCATCTTGCATGCATTCCTTGTCCCTTGACTTAGGTGATAGGGATTGGGAGTTTTGTTTGATTGGTTTGCATACATTTGAAATCAAAGTTGCATACTTGGTTCTTTGGGCCATCATGCATGAAAGTGCGTGATTGGTGGTCCGAGAACCGAGGCACATGTCCCTTTGAGTCATCACAATGATAAGAGACATGGTTGGTGCATACATGCCTTGAAATGTGTTGCCATGCCTTGTTTTGCCCTCTGTTGCTGTGAGTTGCAGGTTCTGCAGGAATACTCTGCCGACCGGCAGTGTAATGTGCCGACCGGCACCATTTTCTCTGCCGACAGGTTCAATTTTGTGCCGATGGCCATACCACACTGCCGGTGACAATTTCAATCAGCCGGTGGTGATCTTCTCTGTCCAAGGGATCAGTCCTGAGGCTTTGACAGCCTCCAGAGGAGGAAAGGAAGGAAAACAGAGGCAGCCCATGCATGGTGGCGCGCTTCCCGAGGCGTTTTCCTGTTTTAATTAATTCATTTAATTTGTTAATTAAATTAGTTAATTTGTAATATTAATTAGCTTGCGTAGTTAATTAATTTGTAATATTTATTTGGTCCTTCCGAGTGAAGGCAAATCTGTAATAAGTGTGTGTGGGTGGTGTGTATGTCTTCCAACCTCACTTCTTTCTTCCCTTTTATTTACCTGCTTATGATGGTAGATTAGGGCATGTTTAAATTCAGCATACCTTATGCTATGCATGTGTGCATCCATGCATTTGTATTGCATGCATTAAGCTCGGTACATCACGCTAACTGCATCAATACTTCAATTCCCAAACTGAATACGTGATAATTGTGCATTTTCACATGACATGTTTAGGATAGCCGAGCCTATTCTAGCAATACTTTGTATGCGATGCATTAGGCACTTAACATGGACTTGGATCATGCATGTTTGCTAACGAGTTCTCTGTTTTGGAACGGAGTACGATGTAAGTATTTCCGCTTTAGCATATCGCATGAGTGTGAATGTTACCATGACAGCATGCTTAACATGTGGCTAGATGCTTATGTGTTATAACTGCTTGAATGCCTGTGGGTGAAGGTTGGATTGTTTGAGTTGGAAAAACTCGTTGAAATCTGTATTTTAGCCTACTTGCGGGTAGCAAATTCCAAAGAATTTTCAAACCAAACGGATATGCAATGTTTATTTCCAAATTAGACAATCTAGTCTATACTTGTTTGCTGCGCGCATAACATAGTAATTCTAGGCTGATAATTGGTTTAAGAACACGTAAAGTTTTCAAAAACGGATATCACGGTTAGTAGAGGCCGGTCTTCGGACCGGGCGAAAGGGGGTGCTCATAGCTGACCTTCCCCGATCGTACCCAAGCTCCCGAGCTGAGATAGCTCCGGTGATGACAGACATGTGGCCTTCGGCACCGAGTCAGGGTTTCCTAGATTTCCCCATTTTAAAATATTTAGGTGGCGACTCTGTATCTGGCAAAGCAGTCCATGTTTGGCACTACTTTTCAAAAATCTGTTTCTCAAAACGATTTGCCAGATTTGGACTCTTTGGTTCAGATTAAGAACCGCGACAACAAAAATCGAGAGTCCGAACTGTAGCGAGGTCCCCCCCCGCGGGCTTGTTACAGTTTCTGGCGACTCTGCTGGGGAATTTAGAGAGCTTGACTCGAACTCATGATATCCTGTTTTGATCTCATTTATGTGTTTCTTTGCATTGCATGTGCATTGGTGCGCCTAGGAACACAGTGTTTGCCATCTACCATTCCTGAACGGTTTGCCGGAGGCTTGTCTTGTCAAGGCATGTCCATAAGGCTGACCGGCTATGGGCTCTGACAGTATGGGAACACAAACCCCGGTTTACCCGGGGCACCCTTTTGACCATTCGACCTAGTGCATATTCGGATCCATAGTGACCATTCCAAATTAGGACAGGTTGCTTACCCGTTTATAGGTTGTTTGACACCGCTGTGTGCGTAGTGAAACCCTAGCTCCTGACAAAATATGACAGGGAAACCCTACCCCAACATAGGGGTGTTTTGTTCTCTTTACTTGCTATGTGCTTTTAGAGTGTTTCTCTACAGGAACGCACATGTCAGTTTGCAAGTTTGAGTATCAAACCTGGGGACACCAGTATCAGTATCAGTTGTGAGAATCAGTTATCCGCGGGTATTGGTTCAGTTTTCGGGAACAGTGACTTCTGGGAACAGTGATCAGCAGTAGGGTACAGTTGTTTGGCTACACCCGTGATTGATTAGTTTGGGCTGAAATGCTGTCTGTTTTTCTTTCAAGGTTCAGAGAGTTGCAGAGTTGATACAGAACAGCCAGTGTCTCCCCTTTGCTGAGGCAAGATTTATGGCGACACAAAGTTCAGAAGAAATTGTGGTTATGACGGCTGCATTGGAGCAGGGAATCGCTCCGCAGAGTGAGACCGCCATCAGTATGTCACATCCACCCAGGTCGCCCGTTGTGCACCCGGTCTGGGCTCCCCAGTTATACCAGGCTCGTGAGCCTACCACCTTCGAATTGATGGGAATGATTGGCGATCTCCAAAGGTCTGTGGCAGACCTCGCCTATGGAATGTCGGCTTCACCGCCAGCGGCGCCGTATGCCGGGAATTTTGTACCACAGGAGCCCCCGCTACTGGGGCGGATTGTGATAGAGCTCAGCCAGCCAGAGGTGGCTTCCGGCTATAGCCACGACATGCCAGCACCAACCCCGACCCTTGATCAGGCTGAGGCCAGAGGAAAAGACAAGGCAAAGATAGACGCCGACCCTATTGAACAACTGCTGTGGGCAGTCGAGGCTCTGAAAGTCAGAGGGATGAACAAGCAACAAACGTCTGCAATAGTGACCAAAGCTGTAGATGATGCTTTCCCCGCTTCAATCAAAGGCAGTTCAAGCCAGGCAGAAAACCGGGATGGGCCCCGTCATACCCAGACAATTCCAGTAGTTCCCAACCCTGCACCGGGGAAGGTTCAAAAAGCCAAGGCAGCGCCAGCTGATCCTTTCGCCAGTGCATCTGGCAAGAATCCTCAAACTGCAAAGTACCTGCCCCGAGGGCGCAGAGTCTTTCACGACCTCCACATGCCTTTGTCTAGGGCATTGTTAATATTGGCGAAGAATGGGCATCTTAAGCCTTTGGAGCCCCGGCCACTCCCGAAGAATCTCCCCGCCACCCATGATGCTACTTTGTACTGCACGTACCATCAACAGTCCGATCACAGTACCGATGGATGTTCCCGCCTTCGTCATGAAGTGCAGGATTTGATTGATAACAAGGTTATCCTACCACCCACCTCAGGCAAGCCCGTCACCACTCAGTTGTTGGATTTCGAGGGCTCAGATACTGCGAGTATGTAAAGCGAATCGCC
Source organism: Camellia sinensis (assembly GCF_055761805.1). Lineage (NCBI taxonomy): Eukaryota > Viridiplantae > Streptophyta > Magnoliopsida > Ericales > Theaceae > Camellia > Camellia sinensis. Next base: position 12,399,151 of record NC_138968.1, read on the forward strand.
TGCGGGCAACATTTGGTGTGTTTTTGAAGCGTCTGGCACGCATTTTTGAGCATCGGTGAGACCGAGTTTTGTAAATCCTGGCTTGGATGTCGAGTCAGTCTTTTGTTTTGAATCTGTCTCTTTGTCTTGAGTCAGTCTTTTTTTTTTTTTTTTTTTTTTTTTTTGGCTTAAGGGTCTGTCTTGTTGTGTCGAGTCAGTCCCCTTTGTATATAATACCAGGTGATTCTGGGGTTGTTGTCCCGAACACCGTTTTGTTTTGTAATTATCTGTTTTTGTTTTGAGTCTGTTTCTGCCGAGGGGCCAGTTGCACCAACAGAGCTGAATGAAACAGCTGTTGCTATCTCACTTTCATGCTTGCTTTCAGCATAAGTGCCAGAGAATTTGATTGGGCTGACAGTACATATCGCCTGCTCTCCTGCGCGCCAAATTCATTGCATTAACCTAAGTTTTCCAAAAAACAAACTTTTGAACACTGCGGTGATGAAAACGAAGAGGAAGGAATTCCTCAGCTTTTGCAAAATTTTGATCATTTTGAGAGAAAGAGAGGCGTGCTAAGCCTTTTATAAATAAAATCATGCTTGTCGGCGCGAGTACTGAGAAGGATCCTGGCCTGATCCAGATTGGTTCCACACTATCTTCGGCGCGAGCGATTTGTCGCTTTCTTAAAAACTTTCAAAAACAAATGTTTTACGCGGCCCTGCGAAGACCTGTGTGGAATCGCTCTTGAGATTGCGCAGCCTAGGATCGCTCTCAGCCTCAAGATTCAACCCGTTCAAACTTTGAACCCGTTCAGAACGTTTAGAAAGTTCAACGGACAAACGCCATGAAAGGCCTGTGTGGCCAGTTTTGGAGTAGCCTTCGATCAAGAAGCACCCAAGCCGAATCAGAAGGAGTAGATCTCGCCGGAAGAGGCTCGTGGAGCAATCGGGATGGATTCTCCGCAAATCAGTGCAACTGCCGTTCTCCTAGACACAGAGAGGCTTCAATTTCAAAAAACCATTTGGCATGGACTTGCTACACTTTTACCCTTTGAGAGGCTCGCTGGGCCGAAAACTCGGAAGGGCGGTCCAAGCAAAAGTTAGAGCAAGAGAAAAATACAAAAAGAAAGAATGAAAAAAAAAGAAAAAAAGCAAGAAAAGAAAAAAAGAAAAGAAAAAGAAACGAACAAAAGAAAATGAAAAGAAGCTCGCAAGGTCGAAAACCCGCATCGGGCGCCTTGGCAAAAGTGAGAGCCAAACAAAGTGAAGGTTAAAATACCCGAGTGGACCTTAACCGGAACTACGTAAGGCTTGATTCCCATGTTTGGGATACGTAGGCAACTTCATCATGAAGTCCAGCCCCCAACGCTTTCATAGCGTCTCAGTCCATGCAATGGTTTCGATTTCATCCCCAAAGTCCAGTGGCCAACACCCTTTAAGGTGATTGTGTCCATATATTTGTTGTGACCGTCTTCGTCATCGCTGTGTCCAAGAGCTCGACCACCGCCAATGAAGACTGTCTGCAGATTGCTGCAGCACCACCCAAACAAGGGGCAACTTTCCGTTGCCGCGAGCCGCCGTGAGCCGCCATTCAAACCAGGGGCAACTTTCCGTTGCCTCCCACCCCCCTTTAAACTAGGGGCAATTTTCCATTGCCTCCGATCCGAGGTTGTGCATCTCGAAGGGTAAGTTCCATGCTTGTTTGAGCATCAGCTGTTTGAAAATTAGTTTTTGAAAACTTTTACTGAGGTTGACTATTTTCTCGGAAACTATTTCATTTTCCAAAATCGGACCATTGTCTTGGACCCAAAAAAGGAAAATTTTCAGTGCTTACAGCCAGACTCGCATGATTTTTAAAATCAAAAATCGAACGAGTACGTTAATCCGACTCTCATTTTGATCAAACTTGTTTTAGTAGAAAACCAAAACAAAAAATGGTTAAAATGATGAACTAGGGGCACAGTTGAGCCAGGCGTTCTGTCTTTCCCCCGTCACCGACGTACTTGCCAGAAGAGCGCTCTACCCGTCAGAAGAAATAGCTGTGAGCTAATGGTGTTGAACATGAACCCACACCGTTCTATTTATCCATCAATCACCCCGGGGAGGGATGAAAAATGAGAGATTGAAGAATAGAGAGGTGTGAGTTGAGAGAAAAGCGAGAAAAAGGGTTTTGAGAGAAAAATCCGAGCTTGAGAATCGAGTAATGTGAGGATCACAAATCAGAAAGGGTGGGAAACAATACCCAGATTGAACTGGCTCCTCGTGGTCCGAGGTCTCCCATCTTCGTTTGCGCGTATGTGTGTCGTGTCTCTTTCATTTGACGGTCTCGTCTTTTGTTTTGAGTCTCTCCCGAGCGTGTCTCATTATGTTTAGGTCGTGTACCTCTTTGTTTGAGTCCTCCCCGCTGTGTTCAGTTGTAGACTCGATATCCCGGTTTTTAAAAAAAAAAAAAAAAAAAAAACCTCATTCAATTTCAAAAACCATTTATGCTCAAGAATACTGTGCCATTCTCTACATTCGAGCGTGTTTCGACTTCAACCGGTTCCACCTTTGAGGCCGTCTTGTCAGATTGGGCTGTTTTGTTTAGAATTTGCCGTGTGCAGAATGAATCGAATGCTGTGTTATGGGCTGTGTGCAGATTAGTCCCCAGTAGAGCAGGGGCTGTGTGTCCAGAATCAGGCAGTGGGTTGCTTGGGTTATTTCGCTGTTGGCTGTTTAAGTTATCTGATTATTACAGTGCGAGTGTTCAATTTTCAGACAACCAATCAATATTGAGGTGTAACATGATGAGATGCGATGCAATGCATGAAATGTGTAAATGTAAACACTTTTTCAGATAAAAAGTCCATTTCATTTCATTATCTTTTCAAACGTACAAGTTTTGGAAACAAAAATCTGCCTGCGGCAGTATAAGGTAATCTATCTACCAACAAAAAAGAAAAGTACAAGAAAGAAAGAAAAGATAGCAAAAATCTGCATCTATGTCCAGTGACTCCGGGGGGGGGGGGCGTCAGTCCGTCCTAGTCCTCTTCCTGGACGAGGGTCCAGGAGCGTCATCAGCGTCGTCATCAGAGCCCGAACTAGAACCGTCTCCGGTCTCCTCCTCCGATGACTCTGCCTCCGCCTCTGACTCCTCGTCGTCGTCATCATCCGGGACTGGAGCTCGCGAGCTACTCCCAACATGAGTACGCCCTCCCCTGGTGCGGGGAAATATCCAGCCCTCCTCATCTCTCCCCCGGGCAGGGACAGAAGGTCTAGCTGGAGCACCTCCTGCCATGGGAATCTAGAAAGGAGGCTGAAAAGTACACGAAAGGGAAATGCATCAGTATACTGTAGACAGTTTATCAGTGCAGAATGCAGTGTGTGAGTACA